>NW_027203048.1:19945000-21232500 GCF_024711535.1 Dipodomys merriami
AGTAAATTAGATAAACATGTCCACAGAGGTTGACAATAAAAGTAGTATTCAGGTTCCAGTCATACCCCCAAAATAGTTCATGAGCTTAGACCTTCCGGACATTTTAATTATGAGAAGTACGCAGATATTGGTCTAAGTCAATTGTTTCTTTCTCAGGAAGATGCATCCTACAAAAAGAGAAGGTGTATTTCAACACAAATTTGGAGAACAGCTAGTTACAAGAAGAAAGCAAGAATTGCATAGTATAGACTCTAAAGAATTCTGTTTAATTATGCATTTCCTGTATCCTTTCAACACCATCTTCTTCTAAGCGTCCTTGTGAATGACAGTGAATGCCAGCACTGGGGTCAGGTGCAGAGATGGAGGCCCCAGAGAGTTCACTGTCTTGCTGGGTAGAGGTATGTGCAATAGCTCTTCAGAGATATGTCAGAAAAATAAAGGGAGAGACAGTCAAGGAAAGTTTCTAGGGAAAATGATTGACAGAGGCTACAGGGAAGACATTTAGTATGGAAGAAGAGTCAGCTGAGAGCATGACATGAAATACATATTCCACCAGAACCATTTAAAGTAGCAAGATGTTAACAACAGACAGTATAAAGCAGGCTCTATTTCCTATGACATTGGATGAAACAGGCTCTGTTGATTCCATAAAGTATTTGGGGATTAACTCACATTTAAAAAATTTTTATTGTAAAGGTGTTATACGGAGAGGTTACAGTTGCATAAGTATGGCAATGAGTACATGTCATGATGAACATTGTTACCCTTTCTCTTTTTCTCCCACTTTCCTTGCCTCTGACTTCCCCCTGACAATTTTTTTTACAGTGTTGAGGACTTATTCTAATGTGTATATGAGGAAAATTCAGTCCAAATGTGTAGATTTTCTATACATCCCTATTCCTGATCTCACAGACATGCAAAAAAAGGAACAAAAAACCAATTCACCCCTGGTATATACTGCAAACATGCAACAGTGGTTTTGGACCTAAGAAGGGTCATCTTTGAATAAGACATTCAGATCCACTATTTATTTTAATATTAACTATTAGAGAGAAAAATGCCTGGGAGAAATTCATCCAAGCATCTATTGAGAATAACCAATTTCATAAAACAATATTTAAGTGCTGGAAGAAGAAAAAAATCAGAAAGTTTAATCTCTTATTGGCCTTATGCATGCAAGTTTAAAATGGCAAGTTCAGACTTTTTCAGAGAGCTCATATTCATATTTGTTCTTGGTTAGATAGCTACCAGGACAAAATTCCCAGACTGACTGACCTCAAGAATAATTCAAGCTATGCTCAAAATAGTAGAGCATCCATCCCCCTTGACATCCACATTTCAAACAAAACTCAGGTAAGGATGCACAATCTCTTGGGAACTCCAGGAGCCATCTTTTGTGTTTTATTTGCATATTTGTTTTCAAAAGGAGAAAGGATGCTCTAAGCCATGGATTTTCAAATAGTATACCTTATTCCCTTTGAATAATCTCAGCTGGGTATACCAAGAGAATATATCCCTGCAGCTCAGAAGCTCTTGTTGGTAAATGGTGATTGCTCAGGTTTTGTACCAATGGAAGTGAAGGGCAGATGTTTTACACTGTATCTCCTTTGGTCACAATGCACAGCAAGACATTTTTACTTTGGGTCTTAATGTTCTTGCTTTCTGACCCCTTACCTCCTCCCACATCTACCTCATCAGAAACATGTGTGTTTAATGTGTCCATGTAAAAATGCTAAAGTACATCATAAATTAGACATCTATAAAACATATTTTATCTCCTAATTAAAGGAGTAAAAGAGTCCAAGGAGAATGTCAAGAAAAAAAAATGATTCATTCTGTTAAGAACATAAAAGATGTTAGCTTTCAACTTTGAGAAGGACAAAGTGGCTGATTTACAGAGGTGTCCATCAGGGAATTAAAAAGAAAAAGAAAAAGAAACAAAGAACTCTGCATTCCAGTATTTGAAAATCTGCATTTGGGAATCTGTGACTCTGCTGCAGTTCTGCAACTGTGTTGTTCAGAACTGAATTCTAAATCAGTTAATTACTCAGGCAGTTTGGCCCTATATCTCTACATCTGAGTTATGTGAGTGCCTCTTACTATATACTCTGGAACCAGTGGGTCAGGTGAGTGACAAGAGAAATGAACATTCTCTTTCTCTGGTTTTTTATTCTGTTGTTTAGAGTTGTCTACCACAGACTTCAGGAAGAAGAATCCCTGGGTAGGAGGCCCAGGGCTCGTGTTGTATAAAGCATTGCTTTATCATCACAGCACCATTCCTCTGAGGATATGGCTTCCTTCAGACTTATTTTGACCCTTCCTGGGAGGAGAGCAAGCTTGAGTCAATGTTTTACTGTATTCCACAAGAGTTTTCTCGAATGGAATTTACAAGTCTAGCCTTTCAAGTGCAGTCCCCCAAATGGAATGTAAGACACAGGAAAGCAGAGAAGCGGGGGAAGTCTGGATGCCAAACAGAGAAGTATGACCTGCCTGGCTAAATTGTTTTGTCTGCACCCTATCTTAAGGCACCAAAATTTACAGAGAATAAACTAAAGGAAGGAAAAAGTATTTTGCAGTTCCAGGATCTTTCAAGTTTAGAATCATTTTAAGTTGAGCAATAATCTGAGCATATTTTCAAAGAGCATCTGTCTGTGTTCCACTAAGTTTCAGTCTGACTTTTATTCCCCTGTGTAATCATCCCACATACAAGCAAGCTAGGGATGAAAATAACGTTTCATTTTCTGTTTCCCACATCTCCTTTTGTATACACATCAAAGTATAGCATGCAACAGAAACACATCCATAGCACCAAGATAGTAGACAGCATTTTGCAAAGACAGTTGGGTAGGTTGGATTCAAATGCTGGCTTTGCCAGTTACAAGCTATTTGAAAAATGGCAACTTTCCCTTTAAAACACTGGTTCATTCATTGACTCATTCACTAAACACTTCTGTGGGTTTTCTTATTTTTTTTCTTTGAGTGCCCACAGCATGTCAAAAACCATTACAAATATTATATACCCAATAAACAAGACAGACTTTTTGAACCCATTGAATAACTTCATAGAAGACGACAGGAGACACATGCAGGGGAGGGGGGAGGGAGAGAAACTGGAGAAGAGGGAAGTAGAGAAGAAAGAGGAAGAAGAGGAGGAGGAAAAGGTAGAAGAGAAAATAGTAGGGTGATGGGGACAGAAACTGAACTGTAGAGAATGTAGTATTTTAAACATAATGAGTAGTGAAGGTCACGTTGATGAATGAAATGCTAGATGTGAGACTATCTGAAGAATTTAACAGGAGTAAGAGATGCAAAAGACCAGAGGCAGAAATGAGCCTGGACTTGTCAGAGACCTGGATGGCCTGTGTGGCCAAAACAAGTGAGATAAGGAGAGGGGAAAATATAATTCAAAGGCATCACCAGAAGCTAGATTAAGGTTGCAGAAAGGCAACGTGATGGATAGAAAAAGGCTTAACTGCAGATGAGCTGTTCTGAATTCTTACTAGATTCTCATCAACGGAAATCTACAGAACAAGTTCTTTAATCTCTCTGAAGCAACAACTATCTCCTCTAAAAACGACAGAGTGGACTCCTCACGGTTCAATGTTTTTCTGGACTTGAGAACTGTTACAGGAGAATTAGGATTCCAAAAGGAAAACATCAGTGCTCTTATTTCGTCCAAGTACCTATCCACAGTTTCAGACATTTAAAAATTCAAACCAATGCATCTAATTAAAAAACTGTTTCTTTCAGTTTTGAAATCACTAACTTCAAGAAGATGAAAAGGATTCTGTACAAGAAATATCCCACAGGTAGAAGCCATTCTATCAGACAATGTCCCATCCTCACTGGTCACTATCTTAGAAACTGGGTTGGGCTAGGGTTGGAGATGTGATTAGAAATATAGAGATGGGTCTTTAAAAAAAAGAAAAGCATTTTCATATTTTTAGTATCAGAATCATGTGTTTTGCAAAACTTGAGATGAATTTACAAATCAAAATAGCCCAAAGGAAGAGAGAAAAACATGAAATAAAACATAAAGATAAAAATAAACAAACACAAAATAAAATCACCTTTTTCTTGAGGTGAATATTGATGATGGTATCAATGTTAACATGAAACAGCAGATTATTTTTTTTTTAGGGGGGGGTCCGGTCATGGGGCCTGAACTCTGGGCCTGGGCGCTGTCCCTCAGCTCTTCAGCTCAAGGCTAGCGTGCTACCACTTGAGCCACAGTGCCACTTCCGGCTTTTTTCTTTTTGCTTATGTGGTGCTGGGGAATCGAACCCGGGGCCTCATGCATGCAAGGCAAGTGCTCTACCACTGAGCCACCTTCCCAGCCTGAAACAGCAAATTATTGAAAAGTGTTTCTGAAGATCATGAGGAGATGGAGATCATGGAGATCATGAGGTTAGAATTCCGGGCTCTGTTCTAGACCACATATTTTTCTTCAATCTACAACTTAGTCACCTTTTTTCATTGGTTAATTTTACATTTTTTCCTCTCACCGTAATGGTTTGTATTTATATTGCATATACCATGTTTAGATGAGTTTTAAAATCCATTTTATGCAAGGAATCTTAAATTCTCTTAAGCAATAATGCTATCTGTTTTTTAATATCCACATATGTGCCCCCTCTCCCAGCACAACCTCCCATGCAATCTAGCCAGCAAATAAATAAAAGGCATGGCTGTGAGCATACTTTACATGTAAACTAGGCATATCAATCATTCACCATATGTGTCTTATTTACAGAGCTGAAAGATGTTATAAATGATGAAGTCATAAAAACCAACTAGTATTTCACTAATCTGTGGATTACAAATGATCATTTTTGGGGTACTCATAATGAGTCAGTATGGCTTGTAGCTAGTTTATAGAAAATTTCTCTAATTCTCAAGTCATCCCAAAAAGACATCGTTTCTGTTACCACTTTCTGGACAATAACACTTAGGCTTCAGAGGTAATGTTACCTGTCAAGAGGCATAGGCAATTATGTGATGAAGCTTAATGTAGGTCTTAATGTAGGTCCTTGGAACCTCTCACAGCTGATGTCCTTATTCCATTTGATTGAGTATCATTGTAGTATTACATATAATTATAATTATATATACTACATATTATTATGTAGGATTGAGTAGTATTGTAAATAATAGTTATTGCAGTAGGAAAATTTAAACCCTGTGAATGAAATTTCACATTGTACTCTGTATCAAATTTGTAACATTCTTATGTTAATTATATTAGGATGCATGTGCTGTGAATGAATTTTTTATCTTTTATTGTGAAGATAATGTAAAGAGGGGTTATAGTTACAAGAATAAGGTAATGAGCACATTTCCTATTGAGCATTATTACCCCCTCCTTTGTTTTTCCCCTACCATCCCCTCTCTCTCCACTTCCTCAACTCCTCCTCCCGACCCCAGAGGTTGTAAAGTTTGTTTCAACATAGTGTTTTGTACATTTCATGGTTACAATGGGTCCACATGTATCCTTGTTTCAGCATTTTGCTATTTCCCTTCCCCTCCCCAAATTAGAAAAATGTATATACAAGATGCAGGGCACTGGAATCAAATACAGTGAATGAATGAACTTTATTTCTGCCAAGAACAGACATCCAAACTCTCAATGAGTGAATAACTGATAAAAAGGATGATATATGATCTCTGATTGTCTTGCCTCTCACTTCTCTAGCCCCATGGTGAAGAATGAGGATAAATGATGGTGATACAAAGATAACATATAGAATGAGAAATCTTGAAGGAAGGAAGGACAGACATATTGGTCACAGAGGTTTATCCTATCAGTTCCACATCTGTAGTGACATCTGAGTTGACGCAACTTCACTGGAGTGCCCTAAATTCCAAAAGTAGTTTCTGTTCATAGCAATGCATGACATTTGGATAGGCTTGTATTCAATGAAGGGATGGGAAAATATTGCACTCAGTTACTATGGGAACAGCATAAGCACTCACAAAGGATTCATAGACACTAAAATCTGTCCCTTTCTTATTTTTAAGAGTAAACATTTTAGTTTTGTTGATTTTTTCAATCAAATGGAATCACTTGATTTTTTTAAAAGTCTTTTTTTCAGCAGATCACTTGAAACAAAACATAAGACACCCCGCCCCCCCCCCTGCCCCCAGAAGGGGAACCATAGCAATCAAAGCATCTGAAATTCAACTATGGGAGAATCACTGTCTGCTCCCCTTTCTCATTAAAAAAAAAAAAAAAGAATAGAGAGGATGGGAGGAGGATGCACTCCACATATTAGGATCAGTCGGTTAAAGCTAACCCTGAATATTTCAGGTTGTGGAGATAGTTGAAACGGTTATTACACAATAATAAGTTACACTAATCAGAACATAATCTTATTTACAAAACACTGAAATCAAGGAGTTTGATAAGTCCTTTTTAGACATTTCTACACATCTTGTAAAATAGGGTATAAACATGTGCATAAGCAATTCACAAGGTCTATCCAAAAGAGGCAAAGAGCTAACAGCAAGAAAAGTAAAAAGATTTTACGTTATACATTGTTGAAGTCAATCTAATTAATACCTATTGAGAGCAATCATGATAAACTGGTCATTTATATGATGTAAGTAGATAAAAGAGTTGTAGTAACACCGTGTTTTGTGGGGTTTTTTGGTAAATTTATTCAGGATTTCACAGAGAAGAAATTTGCACTTGTACTGAAATTTGGAGACAGAGCATCATACAACAAAAATTCAAAAACGCTATGTCAAAAAACGAACTTTACAATTTAGGAAGGGGTGGGGGGTGGGGGTGTAGTTGAGGAGGTTGGAGGGATGGGATGGTAGGAGAACAACAGAGGAGGAGACCACAATGCTGGATAAGAAAAGTACTCATTACCTTGCTCTTGTAACTGTAACCCTTCTGTACAGTATCTTCACAATAAAATTTTTTTTAATTTAATTTAAGAACACTACTCATTTAGGGAATTAAAGTAACAGAAGTTAAGTTTAGCCCAGTAAATTAAGGACTTTATCTCTGAAATGCTGTTCTACAAAGACTTCCTTATGCTTTGCCATGTGAGTCTATCCATCAGGGAAAAGGGCTTCCAGGATTTACCCCAATGTTGGTTGAGTTCTCTTTCTATAGAACATAAGGGAATTCCAAGAGGCCTGTGAGTCATCACAATTCATTACCAAAAATGGGTGTGGAATTTAATTTCCTAGAGATTATAAAGAATATAACACACATCCTCAGTCCCTAAAACTGGCTGTGGATAAAGAATGGCTCAAATGACCTTTTAAGGTAAGTTCCATGGGTACTTAGGCTTTAAGCTGCCAAGATTTGGTCTCATCAGCAACTTTTGAAAAATAATACTGATTCAAGTCACACTTTAGCTGGAAGAAAATGAATTTGTTCATGCAATTTGGCTGCCTTGTGAAGTGGAATGCTGCTTTAAATTAACACCGAGATTGTAAGTTATTAAAAATATAAGCCTAGGTCTGTCTGTTGGGTCCAGGTGAGCTGGTCCCCATTTTCCAGGCAAGTTCAGGCCAACCAAATACACTAGAAATCAGGTTTAAAGATCGTTAAGAAAAATGCCCACAAGGGTAACAATGCTCAATAGGAAGCGCACTCATTACCTTACTCATGTAACTGTAACCCTCTGTATAGTATCTTTACAATTTAAAAAAAAAAAAAAGAAAAATGCCCACATTTCTGCCTTATTTTTAAGGCCTTATCTTTGACTTCCTAATGGTGCGCAGGTCCTAAAGCCTCACTTTTGTGTTCTCTTCTGGCTTAATCCTTGTTCACCTATACTTCTCTGACCTATACTTCTCACCTATGAAATTATTTGGAGGAGAGTAAGCTGTTTTCAGAACTGGATAAAATAGTTTTTTCCCTTCCCTTTTTGATGAGAACTCTCTCAGGAACTTTGTCTTGTCTGTTCAAAAAATTCCCTTTCCAATATTTGTGCTTACTGTCATGTAGCTGTGTCTGTGAGATCCTTGGGGGGCAACTCTTGACAGTTGAAGGGGAAAAAAATGAAGTGAAGAGAGCAATCCTTCTACATCCGCTGATGCTTGTGACCCTAGCTGCATCTCAAGCCACTCAGTCTCAAAAGCCTGGCCCCATCCATGGTTCTTTCCTTTCTTCACAGACTTTCATTCAGGAAAATGGCCTTAATCCATAATTAAACAGCTTCCATCTTTACCTCTTCCCTTCTCAGCCTCCACTGTGACATCACTAACATCAAGGATGTTGGCTAATCTTTTGATGTATTACTAACTTCAAAATTCAGTATTACGAGGCAGAAAACATTCCCTTGTTCTGGAAACTGCGAGAAGAATCTCTAGCCACAGCAAACTATGATACTGTTATAATTCTAGGCTTGAGGATAATGAGACAACTAAAAGACATGAACACAAATGTAGCCTTCTCCCTTCATACTGCCCTCTTGCCTTCCCACTTGATTTCCCAACTCCCCTTATGGGAAATGTGAGCCCCATTTTCCATTTCCTAATCCATGGGTCCTTAATGGTGGTTAATAGTTGCAGCCCAGATACCACACTCCCACCTGTACACCTTCTAAGGGAAGAGAGGCATCAGAATAGAAGCAATGACCTTTCCACTGCCAATTCTTTTCTTGACTTTGAAAAGGAAAAGGCAAGTAGGTATTTAATATGCGTGTCATTGTCCTTGCAGAGTGCCCAGCTCATGGGTGGTGGAGCCATTAAGAACAATGAAACCAAATAATGGTGCACAAGTCATTTATGTCATTCATATGCAGAGGTATTTAAAGGTCAGAGTCCCAGAAATGGAGTAGCTGGGTCAAAAGATAAATAAATCTGTAGCCCCACTGAATATCTTCAGAACTCCCTCCAGAGGATTATACCACTGTTTACAGCCCCTAGAAACGTACGAGAGAGCTTATTTATTCCCAGCTCTGAAACAGAGAGTTATCAAGTTGTTGGATGGATGAGAAATAGTTCTTACTGCAATATGAGTGGACATTATTTTGAGTAGTGCCATTCGTATTTCCTTTTAAATGTCTGCCTTTGGCAGAAGCATTTTGTCATCAAAAGCACCATGGCCTTAACTTTGAAGTCACACCCTGCAAACAACCTATGCATCAACATACCCATCAGCTTTGTACCAGGACAAAGATGCTCACACATGCTTTGAAAACAAATGGGGATAGATGTGACATGTGTGCCAGAAAAGTAACCTAGAAAGCTTCACACTTTTCACAGTCTTTGGATACTAGTTTTGCAGAAGCTGAGTGAAGTGTGTGAGGGTTGCTCTCCAGAGAATAGTAAAGAAAGTAAAAATAGTAAATTTATATCTTGTGTTATTTGAGGATATTTCTTAGATGCGTTGTCCATTTCTCCTCTTAATATGTCGTATTCATAACCCTGTAAGTTGTATATATCTCAAAAATGAGAGAGAAACAGAGACCGACGGGGGCACAGAAAGAGAGGGAGAGAGAAGGGGGGATGGGAAGAGGGAGAGACAGAGACAGACAGAGACAGAAGTGATCATCAATGTAGTTCATCGTCTCTCTATTAGACATCAACTTGTAAAAAAGTGTTATTGTGTATTTTGCATCAAAATGTGGGAGAGTAAAGATTCCACTTCCCTCCATGTGAAATTATCTGAAGAAATATTCTTAGAAATTTTTAAGCATTAGGTGAGCATGGCACAGAGAGAAGGCATAGAGAATTTGTAGACTGTTATATATACTAAAACATTTTGCTGATGACTCATATAAGTAGCTCTTGAAAAAGTGTTTTGGTGTTCTAATATGAATGTAAAATGCTGGATTAAATAAAGATAAACTCTAGTATTTTAAGATCTCTCAAAGCTAAGCAGTGTTTTCCACCATAATTTGGCATCAGGTCTCTTTTCCTCCTCATTCCAAAGTAGTCAAGGGTCCAATATTGTGGTAATGCTAGATTATGCTGATAAACGGGTGAAAGCATCTAATAGGTAAACCAGAGGAGCTAGAATGATGACAATCCATATGATATTCTTAGTCCAGGTTGCTGGTCTCCATAGAAGATATCAAGACTATTGTCCATTCTTGCTTTGGCCTATTAGGTGGATCATGCTGTGGAAGACATGGAAGAAGTCTTGCTTTTGGAATAGCTGGTGGCTTTATTGGCCCATCTTAATGGCATTATCAGAGGATGTGAGAGGCACTACTTCTATGATGCCATAAGAAATAGCCTGAGAAAGATGCCTGAGTTTTCTCAGGACACAACCATACATTCCTTTACACTAATCTACATTCTTTCCAAAGATGTAGAGCCTACCATCTTCTTGATTGTCCTGAACATGTCTGGTGCATAAGGGTTTGTCATGGAGCCTGGTCACTTCAGTGAGCTAGAATCTTGCTACCTTTAATTTTGGTATGTACACAAATAAACATGTGTCCACATCAGCATAAATGAAACCAGAGGTCTCAATAATCCTGTTTCTTTGTATTTGCTTTTCTTGGTTATTATGCTATTTGGAACAATAGATTCTGATCTGTCCATATCACTAAGTTATTAACATTTCATTAGAGTCTATAGATCTACAAAGTGGCATTTGTTGGGAAAGACTGATGCTCCACTCTACCCTTTCTCTCATTCAACCACTAACAGGCATCAAACCTTCAATATACCAGGCACCTGGCTGAGGGTGAGAGGTACAGAGATACTGATGGCCATGAATATGACATTTTCTCTAATGCTTGGCCACACTGCCCTCTTCTAGGAAGCCTTGCTGAGCTTTACCTCACTTCTGCCTGGACTGTATATCCTACCCATCTCATCCCTCAGTCCCAAAGATCTCTTATAGTATACATATAGATAAACACTCTTTCATTCATACATCACAAGCCTTCTTGGATACCCCCAACTGATACTTGATTAAAGTCTACAATTCTTTAATTTCCATCTCTTAGGCATCTGTTGCAGTAACCACCCCATAGGAAAGGATTCAGATTTCTGACTGCGTCAGTAAAGCAATGAATGAAGAAACATTTCCTGTTCTCAAAGACCACATCAAATTTAGTTCAGTTTTTCTAAGTTACTTATCATTTTCGAATGCATCAATGATGCCTTAATAAAAACTAAATGAACAACTAAGTTCTCCTGGGATTTGTGAGAGGACATTTTTCAAATGTATGTTTTTCAAAGGTAAGCCGGACACTGTTACAGGCTCTGCTTCTGTTCTCATACTTGGTCCTGCTCCTGTAAAAAGAATAGGTCACGGGTGGAGCAAGAGAGCTGAGAGAGACACACAGTTACATGGTCCTGTGTTTAAAGCACCTCCTTTTCAGCCTGTCTGCATCCACTGCTTGACACCTGCAACATGCCTTGTTAATGCAGACAAGAAGCAATGTCAGGCAAGAGCAGTCACAGTTCTAGCTCAATTACAGAAACACCAGCGTTCATCTCCTTAAATCCCAAGCATAAAAACCTAAGGTAAATGCCGTGTCTTCTCTGCTTCTTGTCACCAATCATCTTGTCCATGTTTGTAAACAATGATACTCAGAAAGTACTTGCAATTAATGACAACCAGCACACTCAGTCTTCCAGTCATCCCCATACGGCATAGCAATGAGAACTTTTATGAATATGAAGATGCTGGAGTAAGAGACACATAAAAGTCAATTCCTACTTCATCAGGGCCAGAAAGCATACTTTTATAACCATACACTCTTAAAATGGTATTCCAAAAACACACAAATATTCTTCAAGAAAGACATAAATAACAATATTTCTGTCCTTACTGTAGAAGAGAAGTAAACTTTTTTTGCATTCTTAAGCAGTAAACACAATGCTGAGCTGTCATGATTGGACATTAGCCAAATGAGCTCAAGAGCCAGTGGTTTGGGTGATATTTCTATGGTGCAAATCAGCTTTTTAAGAAAAAGTCCACTTATTAGTCCAGTCCCTTTCCTCTTTTCCTTTGCCTCCTAACTACAGGGCATTTTAAGCTACTGAGAAGATACATCTTTGTTTGCAGTTGCATGGTTCCTCGCTGCTGCCAGATATATAATCCTGATGTGTTTGTATAAAAGGAAATGCATCCCATTATTTTTCTTCTCGAGCACTACATAATATATTCAATTGAACCAGAAAAGAAAAACCAAAACAGGCTAGTGGAGTCTAGCCCTCATCCCTGTTATGAATGAGGAAACTGGAGGAGGGCTGAGAAAGAATTCATCCATCTATTCATTCATTATTCATCAAAGTAAATTTTGGTGACTGTAGGTTTCTGTAAAAAAATTCTTAAAATGTCTATAATTTTTAAAATTAAAATCTGAGCAGAAGATTAAAAAGAAAAACTTAGCACATTGTACCTAGATTTAAATAGATCCTTAAAAAACACTGGGCTCACAGAGGTAGCTGTAGCTTTTATACAGTATATTTTCATAGACATCCTGACAGTTTAAAAAAAAACCCAGCACTATAGTTTCATTAAAGTAAATACATATATCAGAAATTTCCCAAGTTCCGATTTTCTTCCTCATTGAAGCATCAAAGAAAGAACAAAGGAACTGAAGCAGGAAAATCCCATTTAAGACTTGGCCCTGTTTCCTACTACTTATTCTCTTTATTTTGTGAAAGTCAAACTGAAGATTAACTGAATCATTTTATGAAATAACCATTTTGTTCAGGCAACAATTCTTACAAGGGCCCTGGTCCTGTCTAGGTAGGAATAACGAAGTTGACCCAAAGAACACAAAGGTTGATCCTATTTTCAGGATTTTCTTTGTTAGGCAGCCAGAAGGTGATAAAATGACCACACTAATGAATTTATAATGACATATTGAAGGCTGGACTGTGAGGGAGGGGCCTGCTTCTGTAAGCTTGACAAAGGATCCAGACAAAGACGGGGACATATGAAAGGCTTTACTTACAAGGGACACTACTTGCCTAAGAGATTAATGACAGAATTCTGGACAAAAAGGTGACAATGGATGGGAATGGAATGACTTTAGAACAGGAGTGAGCCCCGGGGTTAGGAGGAAGGGAAAGTAAAGAAAGTCAATGTGGTTTTTAAAGCTGTGAGTATGCATGACAGATCTGACAGTGAAACTCAAGGTCGACAGGGAATGCCTACTTCATTGATAGCAGTGATAGTTGAAATATAGCTGGTCATTTGAAATACAGACTTTCTCTTGAAGAGTCTATGAGAAAATAACTCTCATTAGCAATTTTGCATAGTGATCACATATTGATTTGTTGAACTAACAGTTTGAATACATTGCATTTAATAAAATGAATTACAAAATTAATTTTAGATTCTTATATTTTTAAAGGTAGCTCCTAGAAAGTTTAAAGTTCCATACATAGCTTATGTTACATTCTTAATGGATTGTGCTGGCAACCCACGGAGAGCCTTCTTAAGTCTGAATGAGGGTTTTTTTCCCCTAAGCACAATGGGAATATCAGAATGTCTTATATGAAGAGGTGTGATGGATTCACTCCAGTTTCTGAGTGGAGAAAGATCTAAAGGCATCTAGAGAGGATGCAGGATACGCAACTGTATGGAGGGTTAGACCAGCCAAGAGGCATCATAAGAGATTAGTGAGGGTCAAGAAATGGAGATAAGGAAAGTAGACAGCTCAGAGATACTTAGGTAGAAACATCGGCAGGCCTAGGATGGATCAGCTATGTTTTGAGAACCTCCAAGGGGACAGTTTTTGTTTTTTGTTTTTGTTTTTTCTGTCCTGGACTGATGAGTCCTGAGGAAATAAAGATTCCATTTGAAATGTAGAGACATACACAGAATTCCTATACTAGACGTATGATTTCAGGGAGGTGGGAACAGATAATAAAAATCAAAGTGTGCTTTACACAGAATAAAATACTTATTGCTACTTTTGCCTTAAGGTGGGTTTCATGGAAACTTGGGTTCTAACATCACATCGATAAAGTATATCCTGGCTCACACATTAAATATGTTTTAAGCAGAGTCAAACTTGAATCAACAGAAACATATGAGTATTTACTATGAGCAAGAGCCTGAGGAAAGCAGTTCTTAGGGGGAAAAAAAAGCTGAAGGGAAGTGACATTTGTTTAGTGTTCTCTGCTCTGTGCCAGGACCTTTACAACTTTAATGCATTTAATCCTCCCAAGACCTTAATGACATCATGTTTTCATCTCCATCTTACAGCAAAGTACACTGAGGCTTCAATAAATTAAAAAGTTGATCTAAGCTCACTGCAAACAGAGAACATTGTGATGACTCTCCCCACAATCTCTCTACTGGTCCAACCACTGTCTGCGGTTTACTAGACAGTAACATAGGAGGGATGGGATGAATGAACAAAGGTTATACAACTCATGAGATGTAGAGTGAAGCAGCAAACGTGCTGTATCTTGACTCAAGCATTTGGTAAAAAGTTGGGGTATTTGGGGGGAAAAACCACACAGAATAGGGATGGCCTATATATTTACATGTGGTTAGGTTAACAGATATTTATGTAAGAGCTCTTTATGGGTGACAGATGGCTATCCTACACCTCACTGAATAATAAGAATCGTTAACATTTCCTGAGAACTTACTGTGTGTCAGACACTATTCTAAGAACTTTATGTACATTATTATATCCGTTCTCTTCGACCCTGTAGATCATACCAATTCTCTCATTTTTCCCAAACTGAAACCACACAGAGACTTGCCCACTGCCTCATGGCTGTACAGGCATGAAATCTAAAGAACTGATATCTAGAATCCACATCAGAGACTGAGCCCATGACTAAGTCACAATCTTAGCTCTTAAAAAGATCTGTCCAAAAATTAGAACAATGGGGACCTTTCTGTCATTGGCCCAGCCATCTCTCTTGGGGTCACAAAGTGTGTGATGGCTTCTTCGTACACCTAGCTGTGAGTCAAAGAAACAATTCAAGGCTAAACTAGTGAGTCAGGCACATAACTAGGCAGAGTAAAATGAACAGAAAGATAGCTGTGGATCTCACTGAATGAAAACACATTTATCCTGGACCTTAAATTTCTGCTGCTAGGAAGTTTATTGTTTGTTTACAATAGCCTCAGGTAGATCAGGGAAAGGAGATGAAGCTAGGGGCTTAGTTAAGTTGAAGATTTTGAAGCAGCAGAAACCATCTCTGTAGGGTGTTAACAATGAGTTTAAGAGACCCTTGTTCACTAAATGGAGCTTAATGCCTAAGACACTCTGAGCACACTAGGCATGAAGTGCTTGCTAGCAATTCAGATAATGAAATGGTTATGATCAGCCATCTAGGCATTTTATATGTGCCGGTTACTTCAAGTGTCATATTACAAATTTTTGATGTCTAAATACTATGATGTCTAAGAGGGTTAAGGGCTCTGATTTGCAACACTGTTGGGCAAATGTGGATCTATATATCAACACTTCACTTTCTTGGTATGTGAAAAGTCATATACATTTTTAGTATAGTCCTTGCAGGAAAAATTTCCCTTCCCCTCCTTTCTTCCCTCTTGTCTTCCCTCCCTCCTTTTTGTTCTTCCCTCCTTTTTGTTCTTCCCTCCCTCCTTTTTGTTCTTCCCTCCTTTTTTTTCTTCCCTCCTTTCCTTCCATCTTTTCTCTTTCATATTTTCTTATGAAAGAATACTTTAAAATGCCTCAGAATACTCAGGATCTGTAGTTTGATATAAAGGGATTACATCTTATGCCTCATCAAGATTATATGAAGTACAATCGAGATCTCATTATAGGAGGGTCTCATTTATATGATGTCTTATTGCCTGTAGACAGAGCGCAGCATGATGGCTCTCTTCTTAATGCTGTAATCTGCAGTCAATGGGAATAATAAGAAGTATACTAAGTGCCCTTTGTGCTAAGTGTCACTAGAGAATAGATAGGACAAACTACCTCTTCCTGCATAGAAACATAACCTTGTTTTTGCTCAGTGTTAGAATTTAGCACATTATATTTTAAGTGGTTGTCTAATGTTTAGTCTCCTCTGGTGTCCTATGAATTCAAGTATAATAATCTGCATCTCTAGAATGCAATGCAGGTTGGGGTAGTATTTACCACAATGAATAAATGTACACATTCCAGCCGTTTTCCTGCATATGACACAATATCATTCTTTCTTATGGCTGAATAATACCCCACATTTTCTTTATCCACTGATTGGTTGATAGGCCCCAGGAATGATTCCATATTTTGGCTATTATGAATAGTGATGCTATAAACATAGATGTACAAATATCTTGACTATATATTGATTCCTATTCCTTTGGAATAACAGGTAGTTCTGCTTGAGGTTTTCAATGAAACACCATATTAATTTCCATAGTTCTGTACTAATTTACATTCCTATCAAAAAACATAAGTCTATTTTTCTCATAACATGCTCATCAGCATTTGTTCTTGTTTTCTTGATTGTCATTCTGATTGGGGTGAGACACAAAGTCAATGATTTGGTTTGCACTTCTCAAGATTAACAATGTTAAATATTTCATTATTTTTACTGATTCCTTATACTTTTGAGAATTATTTATCAATTTTCTACTTATTAATTAGATTGTCACTGTTAAGTTTTAGAACTCTGTGTAGTTCTGGATATTAATCTGGATATTACTCATTACTCATTCATCATTTTTCTACTTATTGATTAGATTATTTGCATTTTAGTGTTTACTTTTTAGAACTCTGTGTAGTTTTGGATACTAATCATTAATCTGGTGAGTAACCAGCAAAGAATTTTCTCCTAAGCTATAAATTTACCCCTGATTCTGGCAGTTATGGCCTTTGCTATTGTATTGGATGCAACTCCATTTTTCAGTTCTTGTTCTTTATGTTCTGAGCAATGGTGGATCTAGTCAGAAAGTATTGCCTATGCCTATATTTCCAAAAATTCCCCTCTGTTCACTTCTAACAGTTTGGTCTTATATTAAGATCTTTTTTTCTTTTTTTGGTCAGTCATGGGGCTTGAACTCTGGGCCTGGGTGCTATCCCTGAGCTCTTTAGCTCAAGGCGAGCACTCTACCTCACTTGAGCCACAGTGCCACTTCCAGTTTCCTGGTGGTTTTACTGGAGATAAGTCTCAGTGACTCTCCTTACCCAGGCTGGCTTTGAACTGTGATCTTCAGATCTCAGCCTCCTGACTAGCTAGGATTACCATTGTGAGCCATCAGCACCCAGCTATTACATTAAGATCTTTATTCCACTTGGAACTGATTTTGTACAAGGTAAGAGACAGGGAGTCTATTGTCAGTTTTCTACATTGACTATCTAGTTTTCCCCACAAAGACCTACCTTTAACAGATGTCATTTACTCTGCAAAAATCTATAAGAAAAGCTAGGCTTACCACACCAGGAACATACAGTATGGCTCCATCTGGTACAATCTAGAAGAATGTCTAACTAAGCCCTGTAAATTCCCTACTGCTACTTCTAAGGGATCTTAAAAGGAAATTATGTTTTCCTCCACTGAATTAGAGTCCAAATTGATCACCTTTAAATCACATTTATGCCAGCCACATATTATTATCTTCTGAAAATTCTTATATAAAAAGCACATATAAAATGAATGAGTAAATAAATGAATGAATGGCTAAGGGACTGCAAGCTAGAAACAGTTCTATAGTTTTGCTTAGAATCATGTTTATTAGCCCTATCAGATATGATTTCCTTTGTTACAACCACTTTACAATATTCTCCATTATTTCAAAATGAGGATTCCTAGATAACTAAACTTATTCACATCCTTTTTAAGGTGAATGTATGCATACAATGCCTAGATTTTCATATGAAGGAAAATTAAAAAAATTCATTTGTAAAGAAATATTATATATTTAAATATGTACTTCATCAATAAAAATTACATCAGATAACCTGGGAGCAGTTGGGAAGTTGGGGAGGGAAGGGATGGTAGGGTAAAAACAAAGGAGGGGGTAACAATGCTCGATAGAAAATGTACTTATTACCTTATTCATGTAACTGTAACCCCATGTACAGTATCTTTACAATAAAATATATATATTTTAAAAAGAAATATTATATATTTAAATATGTAATTCATCAATAATAATTACATCAGATAACCAGTTATTTACATCTTCTTATAATGTATAAGCATTGATGTAAGATAAAATATTGTAGGCATTCTAATAGGTATTAGAAAATGTGTATATATATGTGTATACACACACACACACACACACACACACACACATATGGAGCTCCTCACACCTTCCAAAAAATACTCCCCACAAAGAATGATTTGGTGAGAAATTTTGTGTCTAAAAATATAAACAGATAATGCTAACTGAAAACTGTAGAATACATTTAAGACAAATTACTAACTGTCAAAGGGAAGAAAGAATTTATCATTATGTCATTTTTTAATATATTAGACAGTAAATACAACATATTTTCAAATACTACACAAGAGTACACTTAAATATAAATAATACATTATGTTAACAAAACTGTGTAACTTCACATGACAGCTGGAATTACAGATTAATACAAATGTGTTGTCTTGGTGATTCAAATACTATGCTGGTTTTGTCTTTGGTAATATGATTTTCCAAAATTATAAACAATTCTTAATAAAGCTATAAGGCAAATGGAGTACAATCTTCTCTTGTTTCACAGAATGACTGCATTCCTCAAACATTCATTATATATTAAAACACTCCAAAAACTATATTGTTTGTGTAGAATTTAAATTCTATGGTCTGATGATTATAACCTGAATTTTTACTTAGATGATTTTCTTCAGAGACAAGAGTGACCTAGAACTCAAGAAAATATTTTGTACTCTCTCATAAATGCCATTTATCTAGCATGCTGGTTCCCACTCACTGAGTTTTCAGCATCTCAGTCACTCAAACAAGCAGAAGAATTGTCAACAAATATCAAGAATCATGTCACTATCACCAAACGTTCTGGCTTTCATTCCAAAGTGCAAGTTCAGGACACTTTGGCAACAGACTTGAACTGCTCAACTGAGGGACCTACAGGGTCATTACACTGGCAAAGGTGCAGTGCTAAATTCGTGTAATGATTTGGCTCCAGGTTAATAAAGTAGAGAGACACAAAGTGCTATTGATAGTCATGGACAAAAGTCAAACATTCAAGATGCTTGCTGTCTCTTTGGAATTTAAAGTTGAAATTTAGCAATAAGACAAAAAAAAGCAACTGATGGCAAAATGACATTCTTTCCCTGTCCACCCTTAACAACTATTGAAATGATGATGGGCAATAGCAGCTAACATTTACTAATCACTTATTTTTGTGCCAAAACTAGCCTAGTGCTTTGAATGCAAGTAAACTGCCAGTAGTCCTCTCATTTTCCTTATGGAGTCCTTGTGGAGATTATAGATGAGCCATGAGAACTAATATGGCACATGGTACATGACTAAAAAACAAACAAACAAAAGCCGTTACTATCAAACTCCAAAACACCCAGAAGCATTAACTAAAAAAGCATGTCTTATTGTCACATCTGTTGCTCCGTAGTTATTTATTCATACCACGGACAATATATTTCTTAAAATATGCATGGAAACAAACCCATCAGAGAAAGATACGGCCATCCATTTTGTATCTCTGTGGCAAGTAATAAGTACGCTGGTTAGGGTTAGAATACAACCAGTTGTTATTAGGACTAGGGTTGCGCCGATGGTGGCAAAGAGCTTTGTGTTTATGCCCTGAGTTATAACATGCAATTTTTTAAAGGATGATTGATATGGGAAGTCAGATTATTTGCTTGACCAGTAAAGCAAGAAATTTTCCAAGAGAGATTGATTGATTGATTGATCTGATTGATTTGCAGCATGTACTTGAGTACTTACAAGTTTGAAGAGAGAAAAACTGGAAGCACAGTATGAGTGGTTTAAAAAATGACAAATTAGAATTCCCTGGATTTTTTTACCTTGTTGTTTCTGTATCCCTAGCACTAAAGACAGTTTCTATAAGAAAATCTTGAATTTTACATTGAACAGATAGCAAAAATGTACAGTTATCTAGTAAGTTTGTTCTTAATATAACATTTAAGCTTTGGGAATTTTTTTGTCTATTTAATTTTGAAAACTTGATAGATAACACACTGTAGGTTTTTATTAGTACAACCTTTTTACAGTTTTTGTTTCAATTTTAAAAAGACCTTTTCTCAGTGATTAATATATGAATTAAAAGGTCTGAACAAAGAGGAAAAATAGCAAAGAGTACTCTTATGCAATCTAGTCTCAAACAGTGAATTTCAAGCTGATTGAAATTGTGTAATCATTAATAGTGTTGACTGTTTTTTAGAGTAAAAACATAAATACAATTAACTGGAAAATACAGCAGGTAGAAACCAGAAAAATAAGGCTTTTCCATTCAAACAGTTTACAGATTTAGTAACATTGAGGAATATTTCCTTTTGACTCTCCCTGAAACAATTATTTGGCCCCTTTCACTTGTCTACCAAATATTTTCAATTTAATTTTCCACCTCTCCTCAGGTAAACATCAATTACTTTTATTTGGGAAATGTTCTCACCACTGTGCCCGCTTACAAATGGTCAATAGAAAAAAAATAATTAAAAAAAATCTTTACTCCCTCCATAGCCTTCCTTTTCCTCTAGCTACAATGAGAAGTCAGCCCTCCAGGAAGGCCCAGGTGCATTCTGGAGGGTTTTTGTTATTGTTGTTTGTTTATTTTTTAAGGGGAAAATGAGGAAATGAGGACAAGGAAGTTAAAGAGACAGCACTTATTTTTCCTTAATACATACTTTTTATTGCGAGGAGGAAAGGAGCAGTTTTAGGGTTGTGTCCAGGAAGTAGAAGGAAGAACCAAAGAAGGATTTTAAGATTTATTTCTGGAACACATCTCTTTAATTAAAAATGAAATCGTAAAGGACTGAGTTGTTTTGTGGTATTGCACTGAGTGAAATTACATTGAAAACTTGAGAGTCTAAAAATCACTGTACTTTATTAAAGAAAGAAAAGGATGGTTTCATCCCTCATACATATAAGCTCTCTAAAAACTGGTAGTCCATCTGTACCTTTTGTGTATATCCTCTATTTATAAAATGACGGGACAGTAATCAGAATGTACACTTCATGCTGTGGCTCCATGTAAGTGAATAACATACAAATTCTAGAACAACATAAAGTAAATACTCAACGTTCCCGGGTTTTTTATTTTTATAGTTGCTAGTATTACCTAAAAACAGTGTAGGCACGTAGTAGCTAGTGTGTGGGGGAGGTAATGTATGGTAAATGAAGGGCTGTTTTCTGTTTTGCCAATATGTGATCATGGAAAATTAATACACTAGAAAATATGAATACCTGATAACAGCCTCACCAGGCTGTGATGAGGGTAAAATAGGCCAGCATATGTCAGAAATGCTGTATAAATCATTATAAAGTGTCAAAATGTTAATTACATTTATTCTTAGAGTTTATCCTCCCAAATACAGTTTTGCAGATGCGATTACCCTCGTCAAATAGAGGAAATAGGATTACAGAGTTACGTAACTTGTTCAAGGTCATTTAAATGACCTTGTTTCATTTTCACAAGGCAAAAACACAGGTCTTTTTTAATCCCTCTAATTTGAGTATGCTCTTTACTACCTCTGCCCTTATCAAAGCAATGAACCTTCTACTATGTTATTTCTGTGTATTGTTAAAATTTCTTTCAATAAGTCGCATTTGAAAACATAGGTGAAAATACAACAATAAACAGCTTAGCATATACTGTCATCATCACCAGACTATTTAAAATAAAACAGTTTGTGGCAATAATTTAATGACAGTAATTAAGAAGTTTAGTCAATCTCAAGTCCTCTAAAAAGGATTTCATCTTCTTATTTTAGGTTACAGATGTTAACTCTAAGCATCTTAAAATTCCACCTGAGATTCAACTTGGACATCTGAGTTTTAAGAGTGTGAAGGTTGGGTTGTCAAAAAAGAACTGCTCAGTTTCATAGAAAGGTTTCCACAGACTGAAACTGGCAGAACACTAATGTGTGAGTAGAGCACCCAGTTCCCTATCTGTGTGCTGTTTCCCAAAGATAAGTTTCCATATTGCAACAGCAGTTGGAGCTCTGTGATTCTGTGCTGGGTACTAACATATACTTGACTTCTGCTCTCCTTATTCTACCTCCTAGTCTCTGCTTCCATTTATTCCTTAGATAACAATTTTGGATCCATAACTCCAAATCTGCCTCTACCTGTGTCCTCCAGCCAGCATGGAATCTTACTGACAGCAGTCAACTTCACTTTCACAGACACTATAATGGTCACTATTTGAACACTTAATTGACTTTCCTTTTTCCCTGTGCCTTCATGGCACCCACACATTCCCCTTTCCTAAGTTACTCTTTTCTACACTGGGAAGTTGGTTTTTCAGATAAAACACATTTTACCAAGCTATGCAGTAAGTCTCTTCCTTGCTCTATTGAAAACAAAAGACCTACTCTCAAGGGAGAAAAAGGTACAGGTGACATCAGTGTGTGTGCCATTCTATCAAAACTGTGCTTTTACACTGCCCATGATATCCAAACATGTAGTTCCAAAACAGAATCTTATACTCAACTTGTGGTCTGGGTCTGCTCAATACAAAGTATAGTGAGACAATGATATCTCAGGATCTGGACACTCTTGTCTCTGTTAAAATATAGTCTAAGATTACACTAGCTCTGTTCAAGGCCACATTACACCATGGGCTCACATGAAGCTTAAAGACAACAACAGCAATAACAACAAAAACCTCTATCTTGTTTACAAGAGCTGATGCCTTGCAAGTCTTACATCATTACTGAATGATATACTGAACATACTTTCTAAAAATCTAAATCCAAGCCTTTCTATTTATTTCTGTTAAATTTGAAGTCTTTTAAGTTTATGTTTCAAGCTATCCAGAAATTTTAATCTAACATGAATTATTTACATATTCCTTTGAATGCTTTTTATACTCGTTCTAAGGCTTGAACTCAAGGTCTTAAGCTCTCACTTTGATTAAGGTTGGTACTCTATACCATCTGAACCACACTTCTCTCTCCAGATTTTTTTTGTGTGTGAAAGTACAGAGGGGTTATAATTACATGGGCAAGGTAATGAGTGCATTTCTTATCAAATATTGTTGCCTCCTCTTTTGTTTCCCCTTGGCATCCCTTCCCATCTCCCCCCTCATCCTCCCTCCCCGCCAAAGATGTATAGTTCATTTTCAACATATCTTGTACATCTTGTTGTTGCAATGGGGCCACCTGTATCAATTTGTTTTTTCCCTTCCCCTCCACAAATTATACCAACATAAAATACAGTGAAAAAAGGGGTTATACCATGGGGGAGGGACATACAAAGCAAAAAAGAAATATCTTATAAATATGTTAGACAATATCAAGAAAGAAAAAAATTGAGTCCTTAACTTGGGGTTCATTTCACTTAACATCAACTTATCTGAGCGTTTCTGCTTGTCTCAGACATATACTAATTATTGCAAATAAGGGAAACCATGGGACCTATGTTTCTTTGGCCCTGGCTTACTTCACTTAATATAATTTTTCCAAGTCTTTCCATTTCCTAACAAATGGGGCAATGTTATTCTTTCTGATGGAGGCATAAAATTGTGCATATATACCACATTTTCTTGATCCATTCATCTACTGAGGGGCATCTGGGTTGGTTCCATATCTTAGCTATGGTAAATAATGCTGCAATAAACATAGTTGTACTGGTACCTTTAGTATGGTCTTGTTTGTGATCATTTCGGTAAATGCTCAAAAGTGGGATTGCTGGGTCATAGGGGAGCTCTATGTGGAGTCTTCTGAAGAACTTCCATACTGCTTTCCAAAGTGGTTGAACAAGTTTACACTCCCACCAACAATGCAGTTCCCTTCTGTCCACATCCCCTCCAGCATCTGTTGTTATTAGAGTTCTTGACTATAGCCATTAAATCAGAATTAAATGAATTAGAATCCAAATAAACCATTGAAAGAATCAACAAAACAAACAGTTGGTTCTTCAAAAAAAAAATAACAAGATTGACAGACCGTAGCAAATCTTATTAGAAAAATAAGAGAACACACCAATAAATAAACTCAGAGATGAGAATGGAAACATCACCAAAACAAAAAAACCAAGATTCAGAACATTATAAGGGAATACTTCTCAAACCTTTGTGCTAATTAGTTTGAGAACTTGGCAGAAATGGACCTTTTCCTAGCAAATATAGACATGCTGAAACTAAATCAAGATGAGTTAAACTATCTTAACAGGCCCATATCAAGCATTGAAATAGAAACAGCAATAAGAGACCTTCCTGCTAAGAAAAGCCCAGGACCAGATGGATTTATACAGTGGAATTCTACAAGGCCTTCAAAGCAGAGCTCACATCAATACTCCTCCAACTCATCAATGAAATTGAAGAGAAAGTTTACTACCAAACTCATTCTATGAAGCAATCATAACCCTCATCCCAAAACCAGGCAGGGACTCATCAAAGAAAGAGAACTATAGATCTATTTCTTTGATGAACATTGATGCAAAACTCAACAAAATTTTGGCCAAACAACTTCAACAATTCATCCAAAAAATCATACACCACGATCAAACAGAATTCATTTCAGGGATGCGAAGCTGGTTCAATATATGCAAATCAATGAATATAATTAATCACATCAACAAGAGCAAGGATAAGAACCATATGGTTATCTCAATAGATGCAGAAAAAGCATTTGACAAGATCCAACACCCCTTTATGATGAAGGTTCTGGAAAAACTAGGAATCCAGGGAACATTCCTCAATATAATTAAGGCTGAATATGACAAACCTACAGCCAGCATTATACTTAATGGTGAAAAACTAAAGCCATTTCCTCTTAACTCAAGAATGAGACAAGGATGTCCACTCTCTCCACTGCTCTTCAATTAGTATTAGAATGCCTAGCTTCAGCAATAAGACAAGATGCAAACATAAAAAGGATCCAAATAGGGAAAGATGAAGTAAAACTCTCTCTCTTTGTAGATGACATGATTTTGTATTTAAAGAATCCTATGGACTCCACTCCCAAATTACTCAAGATGATTCAAAACTTTGGCAAAGTAGTAGGGAATAAAATTAACCCTCAAAAATCAATGGCTTTTCTGTATGCCAACAATGAGAAAAGCGTGGCTGAAATCAGGAAAGCAACTCCATTTGTAATAGCCCCACAAAAAATAAAATACCTAGGAATTAACTTAACCAAAGAAGTGAAGGACTTCTATGACGAAAACTCTCTCCAGATTTTTGTTCATTAATTGGAAATAAGAGTCTCATGGACTCTTTTGTCCTAGCTGTCTTTGAACCTCGATCATAAGATCTCAGCCTTTTCAGTAGTTAGGGTTATAGGTATGAGCTACCAGCACCCAACTCCTCTTAAACTTTTGCTATCTACAGATATGATGAAGTATTCATGGTGTTATTCTTTAATCCACTGACAAAAGTCATTGAAGATATGAAAGCCAAGACAACTTCCTAACACATTCATGTAAGAACCACTCCTGACTTGATGTTGAACAAATTATCAAAACGTTGTATGGATATCAACTTTAAAAAATTCATTTATGCATGTAAGCCATATGCTCCCTTCTTTGTGACTAAACTTAATGAGTTATTTTTTAGTAACCCTGCCAAAAAGGTGAAAATAAATTTGTTTTGGTATGAGGTTCCTTCTGAACCCCAAATTAGCTTGGCAAGCTGTTTCATATTCTGTATTTGGATTTTATTGGGAAGAATAGTTTTTATTGGGAAGAACTGGGCTTTACTACCTTTATTGAAAAGAATTGGGATGCCCTTTCTTTTATTAAAACTGAGAAACATTTTCTTTTATTGCTTTTCTTTCCACCTTGAGATTACTGTCATGTGTGTTAGGTTGTTTCTTTGTCCCAAACTGCAGTTTCAAGCAATAATAATAACTCTGTGATGGCCATTAGTTGGGTAGAGAAATCATTAAACAGGAAACAGAGGCAACAAGACATAATCTTTTAATTGGCAATATGTGTGAATTTCAACAAGCCCATTCTAAGAAAAGCTCACTAGATTCTGCAAAGCTAATTTTAGGGGTTTTATTTGTTTTTAAAGCATCAGTTGTCTGGGGGAATGTCCAGTTAAATCCCAATTGATGAAATAATACTTAATGGGCTACAGTTTAGTGAGTGTCTGGATCCTTCTATCTATGGCAATAGCTATTTCAGTACTTCTTTAGGCCTATTATCATGGGATATGTACGAAATAAAATTCTGACAAATGTTTTGGACCTGCTTTCATAGCTGTATAAATGTCTAACTGATTAAATTGTTGAGCCATTGGCTGTAGCTAACCTGGGGAATCATCTGAGGTTCAAGTACAGAGGCTAATTTTGGGACTAGGAAATTAGGAGAAAGGTTTTACACACTATACTTGCTGAGGTTTGAAATACATGTATATATATATATATATATATATATATACATATATATATATAATCATGCTTGCAATCACAGAAGAAAATAATTCAGAATGGATCCTTCAGTTTAATATCTTTGTTCTATATCTCTAAGAACTACCTCAAAAATATTTTATAGTGCTTTAAGGCTATCAAGTGAAGACCAGAGAGAACTCAGAAAATTTGAGAGAACCCAAGAACCAAAAGTGATGCTATAAGTCTTAGAAAACATAGAAGAGAGCATATTAAAGGCTGCACATTATTAAGTTGTAGATAGTTCAGAAAACAGATTCAGCACAAATCAGAAAAAGAGATTCTTTACTCAACAGGTATAACTAAGTCACTATATAGGAAAAACAAAGATAACCCTTTCATAGTTTTCTCCAGAATTATAACCTAAAGTCTTTTATTTGTTTTGCCAGTCCTGAAGCTTGAAACTCAAACCTGGGTACTGTCCTTGAGCCTCTCTGGGCTCAAGGCTAGTACTCTACCATGAGACACAGAACCACTTCCAGCTTTTTCTGTTTATAGGGTATTGAGGAATCAAACCCAGGGCTTCACGCATGCTAGGCAAGCACTCCTCCACTAAGCCACATTCCCAGTCCCAGTTGTTAAATTCTAGGGGTCAGATTTTTCCAACTTTCTTCCAGCAACTGCTGACCTCAAACTTCTTCCATGACAAAGACTCTTTCTTTCCCCACTTCTTTTCACCTTGAGCTTGAGTGCTGGCTTATTTGTTTACTGATTTTTTTAAGTGAAATGTATTTTCCTGTGCAATCGACAATCTGATCTATTGTGAACGCAATCTCCAGGTGAAAGCTGCATTTCTCAGTTGTCCTAACAGTTACCATGTTAACTTAAGCTTCTTGCCCAAAGTGTGTGTAACTCGAATGAAGAGTTACACAGTATGCTTCATATTTATATATTTAATAAACACAAAAGGAAGGACTACCATGTTCTTGGACACGCATTTAAATCACAGGATTTTACAGATTACAAAGCAGGCCCACATCAGTAATAATAGGTATAATAATAGTATTGGGAATATGCAGCACACTTCCATGGTGCACATATAGAAACTAGAAGTTGATGACGTCAATGAACTGGGAGTACTGAGGGACTAAACCACAAAGGTCAGGATTATAAGGTCAAAATTTATTTAGCATGACTGGATGCACTGGTTAGCATCTGATGTCATAACTTCCTTTCATATGTGCAACTATCAAGACCACCTACTTGAGAGATCTATAAGGAGAAACCTTAAGAAAGGTAAGAGTCTCTATTTTGCTAAATTGTGTCCCCAGCTCATGGTGTCTGAGTCAGACACTGGAAGACCCCACAATCATTTCAGTTCACAGTCCTTTGTCCACACTTTGCACCATATCCCAGATTTCAAGTAGAGACTTGCACATAACTTCCAGTCTAGGGGATAGATTTTGATAAGTGGAAGAAATACTCCCTAAAGATAAATTTTATTTTTGCCTTTCACATAATAAACACAAAGATTCCAGAGACAGAGTAGGATCTGATGTTAGGCAGAGGCTGGGGCAGTCCTGAGGATTATGACAGATTAGACTGGGAAAGTTTCTGAGGAAGGTAGCCGTGGACGGGGCTGTCTGGCAGGCCTGGGTGGTAATGTTATCAAGCCTCATTTGCCTCATTTTCAAATTACGGAATAATCAACTCCTACCTCATAGGGTTTCTTTGAAGATTGAGATAATGAAGGTAAAGCACAATGCATTGCAACTTGCACATAGTAAAACCTCAGTAAATCCAGCTCTTGCTGTTGTTATGGAGCTTTACTATGATTCTGAAAATGCAATACAGGTGGATCCATTTAAAGAGGGAATATGACAAAATGAAAGGTTTCCTGAAGATGAGGTGTAAGAAATTATCCCCGAGCAGACAGTTGATCTGTTCTCAGGAAATGCTTTCTCTGGCAGGCAGATTGTGAGCCTGTGACATCACTGGTTCTCCTGTTGCCTTAGCAGCAGCTATCCAGCCAGACAACAGAGGTTTACAGCAGAACCAGGTCGACAAGGTTTCCCAGGCCAGGCAATGAGAACAAAAAGCAGGGATATCTTCCTGCATGAAATCCGGGATGTTAGGTCTTACACACGCATTCATTTCTTAATTTATAAGCATCGTTTACTCTCTTCTGAGCAAATGAAATTGCTTTTCCAAGGCACAGTTGCAAAGGCCAAGTAATTTAAAAGCAAGAAAATTATGATAAGTCCCTCTTAATGCAGGAGGGATTAGAAAGCTTGCTACCAGAAATCAAGAAATATTTACAACAATCACATTTAACTGCAGACTTTCATCTATGAATCTAAACAAAAAGCTTCAATCCTACAGACTGTAAGGATGCCAGGGCTATATATGGTCACTCCTCTGGGGAAGAAAAAGACAACAAGGTCAAAGAAGAAAACCCAGATGATGTTTCTCATAATTTGTGTACATGCTCTACCACCAGGATCTGTTAACCTTGGCAAAAGATACAAGGAAGAATCATTAATCAGCTTTACTCAAGTACGTGTAATTCTTTCCATTTTAAGAAGCCACAAAGTCTCCTCCCTTTGGGGAATCTCACTGTTTGTCCTGCAGGGTTTTCTTCATAGGTTATGTTGCTAGCTGAACATCAAAGACAGCTGCTTTCTATATTCTGTGGGTCTGCCTCAGTGAGCACAAGAGATATTAATTTGTTTTTGTTGTAGTTTACTTCAAGAGCATTGTCTTCTTTCCCTTTTTCCTCTGTTTGGGTTTTTGAGAATGTAAGATACTTCCTCCCTGTAGTTAATAAGCCATTGTTTATAGGATGATATTTTCTCCCTTCTTAAATTTCCCAGGTGTAACAATGGAAAGTCATTATCTCTGGCTTTGATCTTAACATAGGAAAGGAGAGCAAATTGCCTCACCTACTAGTGAATGGAAGGAAAATCCCTAGTGGTTTATCTAGAAAGGTGTTGAGGGAATACAAAAGGAAACAAAAGAAATTAAAATACCAACATCAACCATACAGACTCTATGGAAACTTCCTGAGGCGAAAAGGAACAACAAACAATGTCACCAACTATAAATTGATGAAGGAATTCTAGATCGAAATGATAAACTAATCAATATTATTGTTACCTTGAAGAGTGTCTGTTTAAATGGTTATTTTTAGACTCTGCTGTAATTTTGTGTGTCACCTGTGAAGTCAACTTTCTTAACAAATACAACATGAATGATGTATATTTATTTCAACCCACTCTCCTCTCTGCCTAAGACAATCCTAGCAAAAACCAAGCTCTTCAAGGGAAAACAACAACAACAAAAAACATAGTCACAATTGTATTTTACTAAATCATGTGCAAAATTCATAACCTATAATTAATCCAGTATTGATATGGAAAACATCATCAGTAATCACTAATAAATTTACAGTCATCCTTCTCTTCTTTCCTGCTACAAGGACCTCAAGAAAAATTTATAGTAGGAAGGGGATCTAAAAATCTCTCTCAGTATCTTCTTTAAGTATTTTGCAAGTACTTTACTCATATTATCTTATTAGTTAGTCTGCTCAACAATCCAATAGAATAGGTGTTAATTCAGCTGATTGACAGGTAAGGAAAATAAAGGTTTAAAGGACATTCATTTAATCAAAATGTACAGTAAGATCTAGAACCCAGAATTCATTTTACCTGCCTACAAATAAACAAATAGTAGATAAACAAGCAGTAAAGCAAGGAACAATGCAGATGGCCTGGGGTGTAGGATTTCATTAGTTTGTACCTATACATTCCATTCCCCTAACCTTTGCTATTTGTGCCCTGTGTTTCCCAAGGGTCTTCAAAACAGGATCAGGTTTTCTCTCTCACATATCTCTAAATAGACTAAAAGACTACTTGATAGAGCAAGTAATTTATTCTTCCCAAGAAATCTCCAAGATTTGCAGATAGTTTCAACATATTTACAGATAATACTCCTTGCCTGACCCAATGTGAAGCAAAGAAACACAATGAAGAAATTTTTCCATCCTTGGGGCACCTGAAAGTTTATTAGAGATTCAAAACATATATCCAGAGCAAAGAAAAAGAAAAAGGAAAGAAAGATCAAGAGAAGAAGGAAATCTTTCCCATATCTGGCCTGATTGAACAGGAAAACTTGAAAGACAAAAGAATAAATAAGCACTTAGATGTAACAGAGGTCTGAGGCTATGCTGAGATGTGCCCACGTATATGTCTGTGTGTATTCGAGAGAAAAGGGGGAGGGATGGAGAGAGTGTATGCATGTATGTCTATTTGTGCTTATGAGAGAGAATACCTTTGAAATTTAAAATGTAAGCTTTGCATAAAAGACCAATCACAGCAAGGAAAGTTACTCTGGCTCTATAATGAGGCTTGCGGAAGGTAATCATGGGTAAATCAACCATTTAGAAAGTTATAACTCAAATTCAGTCCTGCAGGTGATAAGGTTAACCAAGGTAGCAGCAGAGAGAATAGAATAGAACAATCATTTCCCCCTGACTGGCCTGAGACACACAGGATCCTTGTAGAAACTGTATCCATATGGTGTTTTGTGAATGATCAGAGATGACGTTTGTTCACAGAAGTTTTTGTTTTTCTTTGCCTCTTTTTTTTTTTTTTGGTTTGGCAATGAAAATACAGAGTTAAAGAGTCTATCATCCTTTTAAAAAGGAGCTAGCTCCTATCATTTTCATCTTTCTTATTTACCAGACCTAGTTTCATGAGTATAAGAGAGAAAGGTAATTCCAGAGCAATAAATCTTCCATGGAGAGTGCTCTACCTCTGGCTGCTTGATAATGAATTTAATCAGTCGGGAGAACAGCCCTGTCATTATGGATTAATCACCAGAGCTTCTGTTTTGGTAAGTTAATTGATGCTGTGTTTGCAGCTGATGGTGGTCACAAGACACACTTGATATCTTAAAGAAATTTAGAGAGAGAAGGAATGCTCAATTCCTTAATTAACAATGCTCAAACACAGCAAACAACACAACTCAGAAAGCCCAAGGGAATTCTATAGAACAGCATATATTTAGATATCAGAACTTTGGCTTGGATGAAGTCAAAACAGAAGCTACTCAAAACATTGGTAACATTTCTCTTATTGGTTACCTTTCTTTTTCAATCTCACTAGGGAATTTTAGAAGTCCTAAGCACAGAAAATTTTACTGACAACTTATTTATGGCCTAATCATTTATTAAATTATTAAAGTATACCTTGGTTTTTTTTTGGAGGGGGGCAGTCATGGAGCTTGAACTCTGGGCTTGGGTGCTGTCCCTGTGCTCTTCAGCTCAAGAAGAGCACTCTACTGCGTAAGCCACAGTGCCACTTCCGGTTGTCTGGTGGTTAACTGGAAGATAAGTCTCATGGGCTTTCCTGCCTGGGCTGGCTTTGAATTGTGATCCTCAGATCTCAGCCTCTTGGGTAGCCACCGGCGCCTGGCTAGCATACCTTGTTTTTAAGAGAAACATCTTAGAGAGTTTTCAAAGACTTTCTATGCTTTATTTTCAATAGGACATCAAATACTATAACATCTTCAATGATCTATGATTCCAGGATTGTTGCCAAAGAAATTTTAAGATGTGTAAAGAATGCTGTAGTCAATTGTGCTTTGAAAGATGTTATAGATTTGGGGTAATTTAAGATCTACTCAATAAGAAACTGAAGCAACTAAAAGAGTCAGGAGTTACATGGTAGCAGAGCTCTTGGGCTTGTGGTTTGACTGTCCACAGGACAGTAAAGAGATAAGACTTCCAAAATTAAACTTACTCCTATAATATATTTACCCCACTCCCACACCACTGTGATTCTATTTTGAAATATCCCTGATTGTGTCACAAGTGAGCAATTTCACTTTTAGCCCTGTGGTATTTCTTGGCAACCTCAAGTGCAAGAGAATGTACAATGTGTAAAATCGATGACATCTTTCTTATGTAAACTGATCCATGGAGATTTTAAGTAATCGCCATCATTTGAGATTAGAAGGAGACAGGAGCAATGGTGTCTTCTTTTACCATTTCACTCAAGACTACATTCTGTTAAACCTTAAGTAGCTTCAAAATAGCCATTGTAAAACCAGAAATGCCCTCTGTCATAGGACACTGTGGCTTGTGCTTCCTAAGAAATGCTCATGTGAAAGGCAGATAGGACCATCGCACACACAGCCAGTTGAACCAGGCAAAAGTACAGACAAGTTAGGCCGCAGAGTCCCCCTGTCAGCAGAAAACAAAGCCTAAGGATGGTTTGGCTTTGAGTATAACTGTTTCAAAGGCATCATGCAACCTGGATAGCAGGTTCAATATATCTCTAATGAAGGGGTAGTGGCAGGGCCCATGACATCTTTCTAGATAATCAGATTCATTAGAAAACTTTTTATTTCCAGAATGGAATGTTATTTCATGTATCACTAAGAACAAAGTTATAATCATTATTATAGTCAAATAGGTAGAACCCTAAGATGATTCTCAATGACTACTGACCCTGTGTGATTCTCTCTTGCGTGTGAATGAATGATACATGTAACTTGTTTCTAATCAGCAGAATTTGATGGAGGTAATGAGCTGTTAGTCCTTACACTAAGCTAAGGTGAAGGAAATATGTAGATATCATTTAAGTTCACAATAATTTTAATACCTGTAGAGGGAATAAATGAATAAATGATACAAATACTTAAAATACAGATTGTTATTTACCCCCAATATCCATGGTTCATCCATTTAGAGAGCTCAGATTACTAGAGCCTTTCTCCAGATTTTTTGGTTCTGTTTTGAAGCAGAACCTAACAATTTCTAGGTTCCCAGGGGTGATGTTGACACTGGCTATCTCTACACCTCATTTTAATCACTATTGTTTCATATCTATGTAGTTTCTGTGACATTCAGAAGTTCCAGCCGATCAAATGACTTCATTGAAAAAAATGTTCAAATCCTCAGGTTCAATTTATTATAGAACACATAACTATAGTATAATTGCAACATCTTCCTCTTTGCCATTAGGAGCCACTAGGAAAGATTTGGGTTCAAAACCTGAAATTTTATGAAGTATTTCAAATCTGGTTTAAGTAATTCCCTACTATATGCCAATCCTAGCATCACCACATCCAGCAGAAGTGCTATGCAGAATTTCTGTTTACTGCATTTAACTTGGTTACTGTTTTGCTGTTCCATATCCTTAATAGTTCAAGAGGTACAATAGGTAAGCACCTTTGCACTCATTTTCCATGCAATGAATCTGGGGGAGGAAGATGTCAAAGGCTTGTTCGCAGGCCATGCTGATAGAAAGCAGGAGTTAGACTCAAACATATGCCAGGCCCTTGCCTTCATAATCTACTGGCTCATGAATAAAAACAAATGTGACATTTGTGCTTTATCCATAGATAGATGCTTGGGTAGTTGTTGAAGCTTGATGGAAATCAGTAATTATCCAGCACAGGTGGGTTCCATTGGACTCACTGGAAACCCACTTCCTCATCATCACATTACAAGCAAAATAAAGTAGCTTCTGGTAAGAGATGAGTGTGCTAATTATTTTGTTGCTTATTGTTTTCTTGCATCATGTGCTCAGATTCCAATGAGTAAAGTTATTTCCTGGAGAATGAGAGTCCACCCTGGATCTCAGTTGGCTTTGCATCATTTTAAGAAACAAGCAATTATTGTCTAACCTGACTATAACTAGAGATGGCCTCTCCACTAAAATAAGGGTCACCAGGTGTCCTACTTCTTTAAAGAATGTGCTACTTTTCCATGTATCACCCTGTATATTGAACACAAAGTAGGGCAGTAAAAATGTTTTTCTGTCATATGGAGGTTTACTGTACACGTTGGCCAATTTTCTTCATTGGTTGCTTTATGAGTTCTGTCATCTGATGTAAAAGATGTCATCTACAAAACACTAGGAATGAAGAAAAACTGCCAACTTGGTTGTCTTCCTGTCTTTAGTGTGTAGTGGTTTTCTGTAGCAGATCATTTTAACCTGAATAGTTGTCTTCAAACTCTCTGTGTGTCACTTGAAAAATAAAGACAGGCTGTCCGCCTGTAAGTAAATTATATACTACAGTACACTGATCAAAACTATGTACCAAGTAATAAAGCCACTGCAACCTTTGTTAACATCCAAGGAACTGACTGGTTTATGGTAAACAAAAATGTTCTGGAGTTTCCTCCCCTGAGTCCACCTCCATCTTTATCTTTCTTTCCCATTGGATTTTATTTAAATTTATACTACAGTAATGGTTTCTAGGAGACCTGAGAAACTGGAATTGTTTCTAGGAGACCCACATTACTTGAATATTGTTTTCTCTGTGTGTGCCTGCTCTCTAGAGAAACAGCAAGCTGGGGTCACCACCGTTAGTGCAGCTTCCATCACCACAGCAGGTAGAAGAGCAGGTGAAAGAAAGGAGAGCACACTGGATATCCGTACAAGGACAGGATGAGAAGAGATAACCTTTGACAACTGGGCTGAAGCATTCAAAATTCAAATCGTTTCCTACTTTTTTTTTTGCAAAGCTAACCGAAAGCTAATGCATATAATTATTAAAAACTCCAAAGTGGAAAAAGCTGTGTATGTAGCTCAATAATAGAGCATTTGTCCAATATTCACTAGTCTCTGGGGTTCCCTTCAAGCACTCTGTGTGTGTGTGTGTGTGTGTGTGTGTGTGAGACAGAGAGACAGAGAGACAGAGAGAGAGAGAGAGGAGAGAGGAGAGAGGAGAGAGGAGGAAGAGAAGGAGGAAAAGGGGGACAGGGGAAGGAGGGAGGAATTAAGAAAGCAAGAAGGGAGGAAAGGAGGAAAAGAGAGAGAGAAATAGGGAGAGAAAAGAAGAAAAGAGGGAAAAAAGAGAAAAGAAGAGTGAAAAGTAAACCTCCTCACCTGTGCTCTTGGGCTCCTGCCTTCTTGTGTACCTCTCCAGCCACAAGAGTAAGAGGCAAGCATGGATATATGTATGCCCTTTGTGAAATGCTAGTAGTAATGACTGACATGCTGATCCACACCTTGCTCTTGAACTTCTTCAGTTTCAGATTCTGTGCAGGGTGTTGAGGACTGCCTTATGTTGAATACAGGCTGTTTTCTGAAGTCTTGGTTGGCTCTGTCTTAATGTCATTAATCAGGCCCTTAGTGATGCACATTTAACTGCTTTCTTAGCTCATGCAACTATAAACAATGTAAGAATAAATAATCATTGTACAAACAAAATTTGTAGCCAAACTACCTAAGATAGGTTATTATTTCTCAATTGTTTCTCAATTTCACTGACATTTATCTGAATAAATTACACTATAACTTAGAATTATATTTTATGACATCACAAGCTATACTAATCATGATAAATAAGATCTATAGGCCACTATGAGGGGGGTAATTTCTGATACCAGTTAATCAATCCAGTCAATTTAATGGATATGTAGATACAAGGACAATTCTGGGAAGCCTCTAAAATTTACATGTTAAAATTGTGACCAAAAGCCACATGTTCCCTTCTCAAAGAGAATGTGGAAAATGTTCCTTTTTTGGTCAAATGAATAAATAAATAAGTGTTTATGCCACCGATGAGGCCGGCCATTTGGAAATCATCATAACCTGCTTTAGGGATTGGAATACATTTGAGAGTATAATTAACAGCAAAAAAAATGCTTAACTTAAATTACTAGAAAACATGCAAGCTATTTTGAGATTTTTTTTTTGGATCAGACTAATGTGTGTGGCTATCACTAGCAAAATAAAGCATATATTTGTTGTTCCACAGCAAATTTTTACCACATACTTCATAAATCTGATGTTTCTCTAAACTCATGTTGCAGTGCTACAAAATCAAGAAAAAGACTAACAGAAAAAAAAAAATTCCAAAAACCACCCTCAATAGTCATTTCCAGACCCTGGGAAGGATCTCTTTAAAACTCATCTACTACAGAGAGCAGGTAAAACAAAACCACTCTATACATCCCAGCAATACTGCAGAATCATAATCTGCCACTTTAACCCACCAAAGTGAATCAGAAAAAGGATTCGAACTGAGAAGCCCTTAGCCTCCAAACTGCAAATGAAATTGTCTACTTCATAAAAGTATGCAATGAGAGCCAAATCAAGTAACAAAGTGGTTCAAGGCTAAAATAATGATGCTGTTTCCCAAAGACCACAAGAAGGGGAAGGGAAGGGTGGGAAGGGCAGAGGGCTGATCATTCTATTAACCTTCCAGTTGTGAACAAGATGAATAGTTCTGATTCATCTCAACTCCAAAATCTGAGACACTTTCTTATAGGTTTCCAGTTAGCTATTCTCAATAGTTATCTGAGCATAATGATGCAAGTAGTTCTTTTTGAATGTCCTGGGGCCAGCAATTCTAGTGAAACCTTAGGATTTGTTGGAATGTCCATTCCTATATACTATGCCAAGTCCTAAATCCGAGGCTGTGACTCAGCAATTGTGTTTTAACTTAATTCAATGCTATTCTATTGCCTGCTCAGCCTGGAAAGGCACCACAGTATATTAGAGGAGGACCAGTCTGTTGAAGCATGCCACATTCTCATAAACACAACCACCTGGTTTCCACCAATTCTTTATACGTGCTGATACTTATCATTCGTCTCAATTGCCTTTTGATATCAGAGTCTGCAACCTTTAGCAGTTTGGTAGCACTCCAAATGAGCTTCTTTCAATGCAAGGGTGAGTAAATTTCTTAAATAATCTGTAACCAAATGGATAGGAGGTTTATTTTTCTCTATCTCATATCTATTCTCAGGTAGGCAGCTGTCTAAAAGGGCAAAAAATAAATATGGATAAAGGTAGGAAGCTGCCAAAGGGCTCTTCATCTTGAGGCAGGTTTAGCATTCTGTGGTGCTGTTTCTAGGGAGATTATTAATGAGATAGACCATTTTACAGAAGTTGTTTCTATTTCCTTTTTATTTTTTTTCCAACTTAAGGAATATTTCCCTCCAGGAGGGATCCTGTATTTATTCTTCATGACAAGCATGTTAGTATCTATGTGTGTTAGAACATCATTTATGCTTACGTTAAAATATGAACAATAAAACAGGATAAAATAAGTTAAAGGATACATAATTATATAATGGAATCCAATTTTGGGAAAAAGGTCTTTTAGCATAGGAAGGTGTTACAGGTATGAAATTAGGGAATTTGAATCAATGCTTTAAAAAGTTAAGAGTGTAGGACTGGAAATACTTTCTGGAAGTTGTAATCAGTTGTCTGCTAATGATAAATTAGGGGCATCCATACCAATTTATTTACCTCTATTCAATGTGGGATAGTTATAGAGCCATCAGGAATGTGACACTAACCATAAAAATCTCCTGCAAATCCCCAAGGATTTACAAGAGCATTGAATGTCTCATGCTTTGTTTCTGAGTTTGTCTTTGTCTCTCTTTCTCACCCTATTTCTCTCTCTCTCTCTCTCTCTCTCTCTCTCTCTCTCTCTCTCTCTCTCTCTCTCTCTCTCTCTCTCTCTCTCTCTCTCTCTCTCTCTCTCTGTCCCTCTCTCTGTCTCTCTGTCTCTGTCTATGTGTGTCTCTTTCTCAGACAGGGTCTTACTATGTAGTTCAAACTATCTTCAAATTCAGGAATGCTGGAATCCAGCTGTGATCTACCACACCTGGATGGTGGTGTTCCTTCTCTAAAAAACAAATCTATGTATCTAAAGATCTTTTATCGTAACTTTTATCATATAATTTCGGATAAGGAAAGATCTTAAGAGACCATTTTCTCTACTCCTTACAACTGTGCATTACTGCATTGAGAACAAAATCTCAGCTTCCCAAGACTTTGTATAGTACAACCTTTACCTTTTCCTCGTTGACATTTGTTTAATAGTAGTGAAATGCTATTGGTCACAGTATATAGTAAGTAGATTTAAAAAATGAAGGGTAGGACAAAAGAGACATCATGGTTATGTTTTGTTCTTAAGGAGGGCTTTGGGCAGTACTGTAAAATTATATAAAATTATGTCAAATTATGTACAATTGGGATATATACTCAGTACTGTATTCACCTACATGAATCTAGTAGAATTCATTCTCAGTCTGCATAGAGTTAATTATTTTCCCTATATAGAAAAAAAATCACTCATAAAAACTTGTAAGTATTGTGCTCTGCTTTGGGGAGATAGCCCAGAGCTCATATATTTAAAAAAAAGCACAATCTTTGCCTATGGTCACTGCCTCTGACATTATAGTATAATAAAATCACACAAATAAAACTGTAGGGTGATTTTCAGGATCCAAGGAGGGACTGTGATGCTCTGAGTGTTTATCTGTCCTCCTTTAGCTTAATGTTTGCTCAGTCCATTACAGAAATCTGTACAGCCATTTGTTGCAAGATTATTACATTTTTATTCCCATGGTGAATCTTAATTCTTGGTCTACTATTTAATTTACGTAGATTCTTTCCAGTTCCATGTGAATGCATATGAATATGCTCCCAGCAGAAGCAATTACAGAGATAATCGTGTATGTAAAGAAAAACATTGGAATATTACCCCTGTGTTCTATGATTTGTTAAAGTTTGACTTGGCAGCTATTAGATATCAGTTGAAAGAAAAGCAAGAATTTGTCATAAGAGAAAAAAGATAACTCAAATTGCTTAGACTAGTCATATTTATAAAACTAATCACCCAATCAACCAATAATTTTAAATGTGCAGCTTCTGTATTTCTGCATATTACCTTTGTCATGGGAATAAAATATTTCAGACATGTCATCACAAGTTCTGAGAACACAGCAAGGCTCCTCTAAATCAGGGTTTTTAAACTAGAAGTGAATTGTCATCTAGGTAACAACGTAGATAGGTGTGAAAACATTTTTGTTATCAACCATTTGGTGGCTGGGATTGACATTTATAGGATAGGGTTAAGACCCAAGAACATGGCTATACATCCTACAATATACAGAACAGCCCTCACAACAAAGAATTATGTGAATTAAAATGTCAACAGTTCAAGTTGGACAAGACTATACTATACATTAAGCACATGACATCCAATGCAGTTCTAACATGTCATGAAAATAGTCACATTCTAGTACAGCTATTCTAAGCTGATTCGTTTGTACCACTTTGGGTATTTCTGTCCCACTTTGGGTATTTCTGTCCATTAAACTAGTGCATGCCATCTTGGCATGTACTAAAGTGGATTCATCCAGGCAGTGAAAATGAATATGGTACATATTCTTTGTGTTCCTTTGATGTTCTGAAATAGGACTGTAATAAATCAAATAGCATTTAATTTTATCATGTAGTTTCTGTTAAACTCTTTGATAAGATTGTAAAAGTATATATGTAAAAGCATTTATTGGATTTTAAGGAGGAATGTCTGTAAGCAAATTTGTGCTCTCTTCCTTTTGTAAAGAACTGTCCCTGCAGTTTGGCTCTTTTTCTAAAATATGTAGAGTTCCTGTTACTGATTTAGCACACTTTTTTTATTTTTTTTAAATTAGCTTCCATTACTGTCAATAAAGATCATATTAATCTACTCATTATGCTAACTGAGGGAAGTGGAAGGGCACAGAAACTGTCATTTATGCAAAAGTTTCCCCAAAGTCAATTCTTAGTATCTTTTTTTTAAATAAGTTTTTTATTGTGAAAATACTGTACAGAGATGAACCCCAAGATAGGGACACAAGTGGTTTTTTCTTTCCTGCTATTGTTTCTAACGTATTTATAAGGTACCATATGATTTTTTTTTGTTGCTTTGTACGTTCCTCCCCCATGGTATAACCCCTGTTTTCACTGTATTTGATGTCGGTATAATTTGGGGAGGGGAAGGGAAAAAACAAAATGTTAATAGGGATACAGGTTGACCCATTGTAACAATGAGATGTACAAGACACTGTGTTAGTATCTTTTGTGCCAAGAACTCTACCCCTGTCTTACAGAGGAAACAGAACACTGAAGTCAAACCTCCTGGAGCTAAAGTGGCAAAATCTCTCTTGTTTTCCCACAAATCCCCTAGCACAATGCATGGCCTTGAACCCCTGGAAGATCATTTCTGCCTAAACAATCGAATTCAACTTTAAAAAACAGTGATATAAAGCATACAAGGACCAACAGTTAGACAATGTCCTGGAAGACAAAAATTTACCACCGTCTATCTATCTGTGAGAGTAAGGTAAAAACAAGACCCCCTTTTTTAAAATGCCCTTTGACATGCCTAAGTGAAGCATTTGGGAAACCTTTTTGAAGAAACCAAAATCAACAATTTCAATTCTTCATAGCTGGGTGTCAGTTGCTCACGCCTGTAATCCTAGCTACTTAGGAGGCTGAGATCTGAGGATCATGGTTCAAAGCCAGCCCAGGCAAGGAAAGTCCATGAAAAGCTTATCTCCAATTAACCACCAGAAAACTGGAAGTGGTGCTGTGGCTCAAGTGGTAGAGTGCCAACCTTGAGCTAAAGAGCTCAAGGACAGTGGTCAGGCCCAGAGTTCAAGCCCCACCACTGATCCCTCCCCCCAAAATAAAATCTTCATAAACAACAAATCCTAATTAAATTCTTCCTGTACTAGGTACTAGGTACGTTCAATGAATTCTGATATTCTGATTCTGATTCAGATCACAAATTGTCTTGTGAACATACCTATATGGAACTGTATGAATGCGTATATGATGGGAAAGGTTTGTGCTCACCTAACACTCCCAAGTGGAAAAGGGTAGATACTTCTTCTGAACATCTCAAGTCAAACCCACTCACTGCCCTGCCTTTGGTGTCTAATCTCTAGTGGGAAATGCCATCCACTTGAGTGGGTTAGAGGAAGACAGCACAGAAGCTGATTTCAGGCTCTCATCATGACCTGTTCATTTACTGCTGTATATGAGAATAAGGTCTGTGAAAGGGAGAAGACCAAAGTGCAGCTATTGGGCTTTCAAATTTCCAAAATGTCTTATTATAATCAGAACGATCTGAAAATTAAGGCATGGGAAAGGGAGTATTAGGAATGTGTAATCAAAGCTGTTCCTTATCCAGAGTCTTTATAGAATCAGATTCCAGATTACATGGGAATTGCAAGTAATATTTGCTGTATATGAGAACAGAGGAGGGGAGAGGTCCACGTTTACTAATAGCATGCGTGAAGAATGAACATGGGCTGCCTTTTAAATGTTCTCTTTTCATTGCCCAGTGATATTGTTCTATAAATTCAGCATATTTCCTATTATTTTCTACAAGAAACAAAGCCTTGGCTGTGCATTTCCTTTTAACTTTATGGAAATGGGCAAGAGGGTAAAAGGGAAGAAAGCTAATGCTTCTTGGAATCTGGGATGTTTTTGCTGAAAACACCCTTAAAGGAATGTACCTCTCTCGGAATAATAAAAACATCTAATAGTTGGTTTAAAATCAATGATCTCTCAGGAAAGTATTAGAAGTATGTAGCTTACTGCAAATGGCACATTTAATTGCACTGAGCATAAGGACCTTCTTCTCCTTTAAATCTTTAGTCCACAAAGTGTAATTGTCAGTTAAACAGCAACTCAAGAGATCACAAACCCAATACAGAAGTCAGGTCCTAAAATTCTCAACCTTGTTTAGATGAAATTCTGGATGGTTTGCAAACTACATACATGCCAAACTTCAAGCCTGTTTAAAAAAAAATAATAATAATAGTAAAAGTAATATAGCCATTCTATTTATAGCTCAATGTAAATGCAAAATGATGAAGTTCATGTAATTTATGGTCTGCAAAACATTTATACCTCAAACTTCAAGTCTGTTGTTTAACAATAATATAGCCATTCTATTTAGAGCCCAATGTAAATGTAAGATGATTAAAGGTCATTTAGGCATTTGAAAGCAAATGGATTACCCATCAAGACTACATCAAAAGATCACAAGCCATGTTGCACCTTTGTGATTATTTGCATACCCTAGAACAAGCTCATAACGAAACATCTATGAGGAGAAATAGCTTACTATTCCCTCATAAATACCTGACTCATTATTTTTTGCCTAAAACCTGAGTTTTTTTGTTCATTAAATGGAAAAAGGTTACTGGCTGAGCAATATCTCTGCTAAGCAGCATCCTTTTTTAATAATCATATTCTCCAACAATGGAATTGAGCACACAAAGATAAACAAATCAAAGAGAGGAGCTATAGTTTGCTGTGATGATGAGACTTAGTCCAGAGATGAAAGCTTGACCTTCTGGACCCATTTCCTATCTAATCTATGCTGTCGTGCTGCTTAGCACAGTGCCGGTCATTTTTTTTTTTGTCTGTGTGACCAGTTTTTAGTTTGCATGAAAGTTTGATAAGTTCTAGGCCAAAAGATCAGAATTCAAATCTGCAATTCCTATGACCCTGAGAGAACATAGTATCTGAATGTAGTGCTCCATGGAGGGAATGGATCTGTGCGTTTTAGAGGCAGTAACTGAAGTATTATTTTATGGACTGAAGAACAGATCCACAGTACTTTAGCTTAAGTCCTGACACACAGGAGACAGACAAGTCTACCCTTTTCTTTCTCCTCTCTGAACTATCCTGCACTGTTTCAGGCTAGGAATCTATCTCCCTTGATGGTTTACCTGATGAATCTGAGGTCTACTTTTTTCTTAATGGGTAAAACTAAGTATTAAAGTCAATAGAGTTCAGGTTTATTTCCAGCAAAGAAAAAAAAATCGGTCTATCTTATTCTATTGTCACTGCCTAACTCAACAAAGTTTTCCATGTCTCAGAATGAAGATTCTAGAAGACGGCTAGTTGCAAATCCCTCACTGGTAAAAAATCAATGCAGAAAGCATGGATATGAGCACCATGCAAGGACTCAAACATGTTCTTATTGTATTTATTATAGACCCATATTCATTTGCTAACCTGACCATCCAGATTAGTTTTCTCAACATGGCTGCATATTATCTTCACTAATGTATGACTTCTTAAGCATGGTGATGCTCAGACCCCATCCTGAGAAAAGTGGAGCAAAGTAGCCATTTAGAAATTATTCAAAATGGGAAACCTTCTCACCAGAAGGACCACTCGATAGAAACATCAGGGGCCAAAAAAGAAATATTTCTTTTCTTCTCTGGGAATCACCAGCATCTGCACAAATTTCTATGACTGGCTCCATGACCCAGAGCACTTTCTTAAAGTGGGACACAGAGTGCTCGGGATCCAGACATGACACTGCATTTATTATGGTTGGGTAGCTGCTGCCTTATGGAGAATGGCCCATGAGACACAAAACATGCATTAAGCATCTGAGCCAACGAATGCTTCAATTGCCAGGGACACAACAGAATGGGGAGCCCCTCTGTTCATTGGACACTGGTGCCAGCTTGGCAAAACAACATTTTTTTTCCTGCAATCATTGAAAAGGGGGAAGAAAAACCAACATGATAGCCTTTTAGTGTTTCTTTTTTTTTCTTTTTTAAATATAAACCTGACTCCAGGCTTAAGGGAAACACAGTGGGCTCTAGGAATTCTCCCCTAAGTCTTGCACTGTTCTTTCAATTCCTCTGGCTGCTCTAGCCTCCACACTGTCTGGCTTTTCAGTGACATCAATCAGTACCAGCCACAGAGTGGCCTTTTGAGCTGGCTAGCAAACAGAACATATCTAAATTCTTATTCTACCATATATCATATTACTGTCCTGCTCCTAGCTACTCTGGAAATCATGAGGTTTTGTGTTTCTACATGTTGTTACATGCTTATTTAGCAATTCAATAGGAAGACAAGCTCATTATATTAAAAAATAAAGAAAATTGTATACACTATTCTACTAATCAATGATTACAACTGCCCACACAATTTCCAAATGTGGTTATTTATTTATTTATTTATTTATTTTGGTCTGTAGTGGGGCTTGAACTCTGGGCCTGGGCATTGTCCAACTCCAGGAGAACACTCTACCACTTGAGCCACAGTGCCACTTCTGGTTTTCTGGTGGTTAACTAGAGAAAAGAGTTTCACGGACTTTCCTGCCTGGGCTGGCTTTGAACTGTGAACCTCAGATTTCAGCCTCCTGAGTAGCTAGGATTACAGGCATGAGCCACTGGCGCCCGGCTTGTTTTAAAAATTCAATCACAAAATACTTCATATTATGACATTTTTTTCTAGTTTCATTAAATAAAATACTTGAGTACCTTTTTTATGATTATTAATTTACCACATTCTTTCTAAATGGCTATGTAGCATCCCACTGTAATGTCCATAACTCTCTCCACATTCATCAATATTGAGCCAGTTTTGAGTATCCTGCTATGCTAAGGTGATAATTGTAGCTCTTTTGCAGATCTCCATCTTGAGTGACTGGTCATGCATATTCCTAGGCCTAGGAAAAAAGCAATAGGTTCTGATGTTTGCAAAGTCTGTCAGTGTGACTCAGTAAGAAATCAGCCATTTGGCCATTTGTATGACAAACACATAAAAACTATCAATAAATCAACAGACCACTATGTATTGTTACCATATCCATATGCTACAAAAGAAGAATCTTTGTTGTTCACTAAAATGGTCTAGTTTGTATTTGGCAAAAGTCTTTGAAAATGTTTCAAAAGTAAAAGGAGCATAGGAGGTCCCAATTGAGTTCCACATGACACAGAATCTCTTATAAACCCATCCTCAACATTACTTCTTATTTACAAGTATAATTTGCTTATCTGCTAAGATTTCCATTGCCATAAGTGAGTGAGGAACAGGTAAAGCCAAGTAAGGTGTAACTTCACTCCCTCTGATTGGGTGAAGAAATGCTGTTTTCCATGGCTTCCCTACAAGCACTTTAGAAGGCAGGCCGTAGTTCTGCCAAGATGTTTTAGGAAAATAAATATAATTGCTGACAGTTCCGTGATGTCCTACACCTCACTTCCTATATTCCATGTAGGACAATAACAGCTGGGGGTAAAATTAGCCAAAACACGGGAGAAGTAGGATGTCGCCACCAGACTGTTCACCCAGAACAGGGCCACACTGCCAGGACCTCTGTAGAGCCTTTCCAGAACTCAGCTGAAGAAATTATAATACAGATCTAGATTGGCCCAGTCTCTAGATGTCTGATTCCAAAAAAAAAAAAAATTTAAAGGCTGTGATTTTTAATCTCTCACCAGAAGAAAAAGCATTTAAATGCTCCCTTGGGACCTTGAATGGTGTTCCCAAAAATGCTATGCTCTGGGAAACACTAATATTAAATAAGTAGCTTCTCTCCCTCCTGCTCTCTTACACAGCAAAGTCACTGATGAACAATTGTGAAGCTATTTTAAGGGGCTACAAATGACATAAATGAAAACCACCATTTTTTCCCCCTAAATTCCACAGCAGCCAGTGAACAGCCTATATCATTAGTCACTACATTGCTTCCCATTTAACAAGTCATTTCCTCAACTTTGAGGAGATCATGGTGAGAGGCTGAAGCCAGATGTTAGGACTGAAAGACGAAGGTGGATAATTGAGAAGGAAGACTTATCCAATACAGAGCAAGAAAAGCAGTCAGTTTGGGCTATTTGAGAATTCACAAAGGAAAGCAGAATCATACCAATCTAAATTTCCATGCAGGAGAGAAAAATTTATCTCAAATAAAAACCACACATCTACTACATTTTTCTTTTGTGTTCTCTTGGACAGAGGAAAAACCAATCCTTTGTGAAACTCACCCGAATGCCATGAAAAGGAAAGGAGAGATGCAGGCAGAGAGAAAAAGGAAGGAAGAGTGTGTCTCTGCTGGGGTAACTCAAAGCTTCACTGAGCTTCTCTGAGTATAAAGAAGAAGGAAGCAGAGCCCAGAGAGAGATGAACTGTGGGTAGTTCTCTGCTCCGAAATCTAGGAGAGATCTTGACAGTGATGTCAGGAATGGAGCATCTGCCTTCTACAGACTTTGTCTGCCAACTGGCATAGGGGGCATGGTTCTAGGTGCCAATTCTCTTTATAATTAAGCAAAGGCAGGAAATGAGCAGGCAGCTCTGAACACAGTGGGAAAAGCCACATTTGAAGGACATAGGAAAAAAGAGAAAAGGAGCCACATGGAGTCACCAATTCCTTGATGAGGAAGACAAGCCTGTTTTACATATTCTGGTGTTTCTGTTTATGAAACATAGGCACTACCACAATGAAACCTTACAGTGACCTGTCAGGGTATTCATCTTTATCACTTTTTTTTAGTTAAAGAAAATGTTCTCCCCAAATAAGTGATACACCTGTCTCATGGAATTAACGTGCTCATTTCTACATGAGAGCAGCTCTGGGTCCTATGTGCACTTGCCACTGGTACCTTACAAACCCCACTGACCTGCTATGGTCCAGCACTGCATGAAAGATGCCAGTCCTCCTCCATCTCTGCCTTTCTTCTTGATGGTTTGCTACCTGATTAACTGTGCCCAATCACTCTTGCTTTTCAAGAGTGCTATTTGTTCTTCTAGGATACTTCTATTATCAGGAGCCTCAATGACTGTTTTCCTCCATTTCTTCTACCATACTGAATTTAACTCTGAGCTCATTTTAATGCACAGTAAAAATTCCTTCCTTGAGCAGGAAGAAAATCAGTTTTGAATTAGTTTTTCAGAAAGAAAATATTATGAATTCTTAGTATGTATTTCTTTGTTATAACAAGTAAAACATGTATTCCTCAATCCCTAGAATAGGAAATATCTAAGGACATTCACTGTAACAGTTTACGACTATAAAATTTTACTAACTAAACTCTACATGCCACATATGGGACATCTATCTGTATGTTTCTCAATATTTCTCTGTAATTGTCATCAAATATTTTGTGTGTGGTTTGTGTATCACTCATTAAAATGAGTGAAATATTTGAATATCTTGATTTTTGTTGAGTTTGAGTCATGTCTTCAAATGTAGAAGTTATTATTCTTTAAAATATACACATAGTTGGATACTAAAAAGAGATATATGTGCATATCATCCTATCTGAACTGCTAACTTTAAGGGTTCAATTTTAGGCTTTTTTGACTCAAACACAAATGATGTCAGAGATGCCAACCAGAATCTCAAAATTCCATTGATTTTTGTCAGGACGGAGTTTTGTTTAGAAGCTGCCACAAGTTCAGTGCTGAAGAGAAACTCTTCACCACATCATACAACATTTGGCTTCCACTTAATCTTATCTTGCACAGTAAAGTGAAGGAAGTGTTATCCTAGAGTCATTATCCACCCACTTGCTTGACTATGGCCATCATCTTTCACCCCTTTAATTTTGTGCTTAGTAAATTGCCTCTCTCAAAGCAAAGCCTTTGATATTAACTACTGACACAACTGTGCCATTTGATTTTCATTTTGTGACTTACAGCTCCAGATCTAAAATTAACAAAATGAAAACCATGAATTTCTCCCCTAATTAGGCATTTGTGTCTGCTATAAATGACACTCAAACGTATAAAGACCAAAGTTCGATGCACAATATGCACCATAACCTCACAGGAAGCCTTTTTGGTACTTCAATTTAGGCTTCAGTTGGGATTTAGTGTTAATCCTCAGTGAGTAAGAAACATCAAAAATAAGGTAGGCTTAAAATATCAAGCAATTTGGCACTATTCAGAATAACATGCCAATTCCCTTTACTCAAAAGTGAATATTTTGCAAATCAACAATTCTGCCATTAAACCCAAGTATTAAGAAGAAAGTATACTTGATTATCCAAGAAGGAACTATGTGTTTGCTCCCTGTTTACAGGTTAGCATTGTACACATCCTTTCTCAGTGACTTCTTTCCCAAAGACCCAGTCTCCAGTGCTCCAGGCAATAGGAGCAAACATCTCCATCCACCATATGTAATTTCTCATCATGAGACAGACAACATGATAACTTAGATCGTTGTTCTCACTTTCCTTGCCGCACGTAAGTTCAACAGTATTCTAATTCTGAGTCCACCAAGTCACTGGCCACCTGATTTCTTGGCTCCTCTTCTCATTAATCTAGCAAACTTTTCCTTCTATTTTCCTTTATCTTCTCTAGGTTTATACATAGCCTGAAATAGTCAGCCTGAAATTCAGAATTAGCTTTAGGCTAGTAAGAGAATAATTCTTATATGAGATTTGAAAAGAACAGAAAATATTTGTAGAAGGTACTCTGGCATCCAAAACAAATGTGCAGCTAATGAATAATAATAGCACTGTCTCTGAAAGCAAACACATAAAAATAATAAATCTATGAAATAAAAATAAACTGACAGTGCCATATGCACCCTACAGGAATGAAGCAGAAAGCTTTTCTTTTCTCAGAATATTAGGTGTTACTACCTCCCTTGGTCATTTTTAAATACATCTTTGTATAAGCTGAAGATTATCAATGACTTACAGATACTCTGGTATCTAATAAGGAATATTAATCTTAGACTATTGAGAATTTTATCATGAATTTTAACTCATTTCTCAGTTGTTAATCATTTATGGAAGAAGTGCATACAAAATTATGTATAAATATCTGGAAACATTTTTTTTCTCTCATTGTGTACTCTTATTATAGCTACACCTTGGACTATTTGTATTTCCACTTGCAAGCACCAAGATTTGGTCTGTACTCTTGTAATACATAGGTTTTACCAATGACTTCAGGAGTTGTTATAGAATTTTTTACTACAGATATTGTGATTTTAAAAGAACATTAAAACATGATTTTATGTGATAACTCTCAAATATGTAAATTAAGTATTTCAAGTGATTTTCATGTTGAGGAAACAGTTTAAGAGACATCTGACCGGAGTAACACATCACCATTTCCCCAATGGCTTTCCATATCCGGTATTTATTTTTTTTTAACAGACAGAATATAGACTTTAAGGATCATAATCCTGATTTAGCGTGGCATTTCTTTCATTTCCATAACCTGCAAGAAGTACTAAATCATTTGAGCAGTTTCAGGTTGGGACAAGTGCATCACTTCCTAGCTTGGTGAACAGTTAAACAGACTGTCCAAAAAAATGGGGCCCGTTGCAGTTCAACGGAATGTTGCAAATTGTGTGGCACAGTTATTTCTTTTGTTTTATATACAAGCTATATCCAAGCAACTGATAAAGACTAATTTTTCCTTTTCTTCAAAACTGATGGAAGCTTAGTGGTAACAGCAATTACCTATTTGTCAAATACTTGTATCCGCCTATAGAAATTTTAATTTACTAAACCACTAAGCAAATCCCTATTATACCCCATACCCATTTCATTTCAACAGTTAATTGAGTCAGTGATAAAAATCAAGTTGTCCTTATTCAGAAGAAAGATGCTATGAAAATACATGTTCCATTTTATATCAGAAATACTCCAGTACTTGGACAGGAGGAGGGCAAATGTCAGAGCACAGGTGAATCTCATTCTTGCTACTGAATGAAAAAGGTATGGAAGAAGAATCATTGCCTTGGAGTTAACATGGGGTCTGTCTGTCCATACTGGCTCACCAATTTCTGCAAGAAAAATTAATAATTATGGGAAACGCTGTGGATTAAAGCCAGGGAATGTCTTAAATATAGATTTCTTAAGAAAATTTCATGAATGCTTTCATATCTTTAAATGGTAGTTTTTCAGATGTTGGCTGACTCATGATTTAACAGTTTTCCCCTTTTCTAGTACATTCTACAAACTAGAATTCTTGATCAATTTCATGCCTGAGTTCGTGTTTCAGTTTCCAAGGTGGAGAAGGTATTTTATCTTTTTGCATTTTTGCATTGCTGTATTTGCATTATGCTGGATGGTTGGTTTAGGCACAATTCTCTTTTAGAAATGTTAGAACAAGCAGAATCAGGTCATATGTCAACTGTCTCAATCTTTAATGATTATAATAAAACTGTGTTTCTACTTGAGCTAAGAAATGTCTTCATCCCTCCCACCCTTCCTCTTTTACTCCATTCCTCCCTTCCTCCTACTTTCCTGTCCCTCCCTTTCTACCTTCATCCCATCCCTTTCTCCTTCTGTTCCTGATCAGTCAACATAATACTCCAGATGTAAGTCATTCTAAACTGGAAAAAATGAAAATCTTCCATGAATGTGTCTTATTCTTTGAAAGTGATTACATAGAGTTTGAAAAAGCTGTTAGCAAAAATACACTACAGTCTTGATAGTCAATATAGGACTAATAGAAAGTATTGCTGTCCTTGGAGCTGGACTTGGTGCTTGCCTGGACTTTCTAATTCTTCATAAATGCACAGTTATTTCCCCAAAATGCTAGAGTATGCAGCAGGCAATTTTAGTGGAACACTGGATACAGAAATGACAGGAAAATTTTAAACCTCTAAATGAGTTGTAGAGCTATAACTAGCTTCTCAATAAAGACAGGTAGCAGTAGAAAAGGATGGTAACACACAAGTGGTTTACTAAGAAGCTGGAGGGATGGAATGTCTTACTAGACTGGTGGGAAAACCAGTGTAGTGGAACTATGGGAAAGCCAAGGCCCTCTTCCATCCAAAAGTGTAGGAGTGGTGCCAAGGACTTAGCCGAGAAGACAGCCAGTGTGATTCTGTATGTCCTTCAGAATCTACACTCTAACCATTGTCAGCCTCACCCTTTGCTGGTTTCAAGCCAAAGAATTTTGTAGGTCATTTCTCTGACACCAGCAGGAAGATCTAACTTCCCACACTTCCCACTTGGGGTTCAAACACTGTAACAGTATTCTTTCCTCGTACTTTAACATGTTCTGATTGTACGTATATAAAAGAGAAATGATGTGATGATCCTTTCTGTGTTCTGTCCTTTGGATCTCTTTCCTCCCTGTTGCCGTGCAATTTCATGATGACAATGTTGAGAGTAGAGTGAAGACTGGGTAAAGGATTCCTAGGCCTGGTTCTTTCTTTTCCTCTGCCCTTTCCTGGCTGTGTGATCTGCGTGAAAGCCACTCTACATTTCTAGGAACTGTTTCTTTATCTCTGAAATGAGATGTTTGACTCAGGGCTTTTTGTGGCTTATCCACTTCTTCAACTTTCAATGGTTTCTACTTTCTCAGTAGTTTCCCTGACTTTTATCTATGCCTGTCTCCATTATTATTTTATCAATTTATACTTACTTCACCTCAGTCCTTCCTACCCATAAGGTTCTTTGCCTTGGGAAAACTCTGTCACTTTAACAGAATCTCTTATGACTCTCAGCACAGTGTATGTTTGATGGCTGTGCCTATCCAAATTGTCTGTTTGTTTCAATGAAGACTTTTTTTAACTATTGTTTTTTCAAGGTTCCTAACTCTCTGGTACTTTAGTATGCATTCAATGAATCTTAGCAATTCTTGGTCTTTCTAACCTTTTCTTTCAGGGTTCTTGCAAGCAAAGGAGACAGACAAAGAAGTCTCACTGAACTTTCAGCCAACTTTTTTCGCAAACAGCTAATCTGAGTAATTTTCCTAAGCTGTGAGCGTCTTGACTGGTGATTGTAATTACTGTCCACTTTGCATTTATTCATTCACAAGTGCTGCCATCCACATATCATTGTGTCAGGCACCAGTGAATATATTCCATAAATAATGAACCATCAGTACCAGGCTTGTTCAATATGTTTTTATCAAGAGTTTTGACAAGTTGAACCAGGTCATTGCCAATCTCCTCAAAAGACTTCATTTTATGCTATTCTTTATAATTGTACATGAATTCAGAAAACTTCACCTGACTCAATTTGTCAACATTTTCTCTTACACTTCCACTATCTCTGATGTTACCACATGCCACTATAGACTCATAGAAGTGAAGGCCAATTTGAAAACACTAAATGGAGATACTATCTACTGCTTAATTTTCTGTTTCCCTTCTGAAACCACAGGGAACTTTGGCATTCCTTTTATACAAGGAGCATAATAAAACACAGCTCAACAGCCTGCTTCTCATGCCAGCATGCAGGATGGCTTCAGCATTGGGGATATAACAAGTAGTCAGCAAAATGCAGAAACAAAATGGCAGTGGCATGGCTTCTAATTAAAAAGCCACTGTGCACCAATCAAGTCTTCAACCTGACAAAGTGGTAAACTACCACCAAAGCCCAGCTTTTGGAAATGGCTCTAAATACTAGATATTTAAAACTCATGGGCTTGATTAAAGTTTAGCAATACAAATTACTTATAGCTTTAGACTTCAACAATTCTGATATGCTGAAAAGCTCAAGATATGAGCAAATTCTAACTGCAATATCAAATTAAAAGATATGATAAAATATGATAAAAATGATAGCCATAGATTTATTTTAAAAATCAAAAAATTCCAACTATATAGCAAGAGACATTCTAATTATATAACATACTTTCAAACAGCGTCATGGGCTATATTCAAAAGTCACAACATCACTTTTGATATTATTGTGAGCATACTGGTTCCAGAAAGGCCTCGTTATATAACCATTTGCGTATCTGAGACCATAAGCTAAAAATGCAAGGTACTTTTCCTCAGAGAGAACCAATTTCCCTGAAACCATCACATTGGTACAGCTTCTAGCACTCAACTGGAAGTGCCTGTTAGTTGACTAAAATAGTCATCTAGAAGTGTCCAATCATAATTTGTTACAGGAGGAGTTTTGCATATTTTTCTATTGAGAAAACAAATTTGCAGATTCTGAGTTCAGAAATACACTGGAAGTCAATAGAGAAATCAGGGTTTGTGCCCTTTATATAGCCAAAATATAATGGATTTTTAGGCTCTTTGTCAAAAACTTCCTGCTTCAGAATTGTCCAATGCAAGCTGCAGGCCAGAAATAAAACTGAACTCTCAAAAGGTTTTCTTAAATGCCTAAACCTTTGGAAATGTGCACACCAAACACAGCAGTACTTGCATACATCAAGAGTGAGTATATAAGTCACCTATTTAAAATATGCTAATTCTTACAGCATAATCTCCAATGACTGTTTCATATGCTGAAGAGGAAGTTGGACATGTTTGCATATATTGTGGCTGGAGAGGGAAAAACAATAAGACAAAGATACTTAGGAGTTTGAGGAGAAAATTGCAACGTATCTTATTTTACTTCCTGTATAGTGAAAACCATGCCCTCTGAGGCTATATTATATACCACTATCAATTTTAAAGGGAGAAGTGACAGTGAGGTGTAGTTTTATGTGCATGGTCCCCTTGTCCAAGTTTTGCCTTCAATTGCACAACAGCCTATCAACATACCAGTTAAAAACTCGTAATTTATTAATTGTGCTATTCCCCATTTCCCACCCCTACATCGAAATAAAATGGAGTATTGGTACTAAACTTGGGAATGATACCAAGACTAGCATGGCCTCTTCACAAGGATGGTATGCATGCTTAGAAATTAGCCCAGTGAAAAGAAATAATGGTAGACTAAGAGTGGATAGAGAAAAATGGGGAGGGAGAAAAGAGAGAAAGGAGGAAGAAACAAAATCTGGGAGCAAGTGCTAACTTCTCAATAAATCATGGAGCAAGGGAGATAAAATACGCTTTTTCTCACCAAAGCTTTAAGCTCTTTATTAAGAAGAGAGGATTAGTTTGATTATCACAGTACCATTCTGAGGGCAATAATGTGATGAAAAAGACATCAGAGTATATGAACACTAAATTGTCCTAACTACAGAAATACCAGCAAAATCTTCCAGTCTGAGCTGTTACTGGCCAAAATAGTTTGAATCCAATGTCTGATAATGACACTAAGAATAATTATTTTACATGGTTTCCATTAAAACAACTTCTGCCTGATAAGTATTAAACGAGTAACATACATTTTACCTGAAGTTATTGTAGACGAGCATTACAAGGAAGAAGAAAACATTGCTGTTTTTCTTTTCCAAATATTGGACTAGGGTATATAGCTCAGAGGAAGAGTACTTACCTAGCATGTCTGTGGTGCTGGGATTAATTCCCATCATCACAAAACAAAAGAAAACATTTAATGTCCAGGTCCTGAGTTCAAGTCCCAATGACAGGACCAAAAAAAAAAAAATAACATACTTGCAAATGTGGCAATCGGAAAATCGAATTTTGAGATTGGCTTACTATGAAAATAATTGTATCACTAACATGACATTTTAACACAGGGCCTCTCACCCTGTACATTTAGCCATAAATCATTTTTAGTTATAATTCCTCACTAAAAGAGCATTTTCACAAATATTATCTTGAAAAAGCAAGCACAGCACTTTTCATGACAACTGATTTCTTCATTGTTCAGAGAAGGAAAATAAGTATTAAGAATACATGATCAAATTAGCCATACAACAAAGCTAGCAAAATGGAAATTTTTCCCTATCCTTGGGATATGGTCTTTCTACAATATTGTAAAACAGTTGCACTCTTAATAACAGAGTAAAAAAAATAACAATTAGATTGTATTGGATTTGAAGAGCCGCCTGAAGTTGTTTAAAAATAAATAAGGAATAAGAAAATAAGAATGTAATAAAATAATAATAAATAATCATGTATTTTAAATAACATTTTATTTATTTAAAATACTTGATTAGGCAAGATAATTACAAATCAAATGTTAAGAATTAAGTTTCACCTATGACTCTACTCTTGTGGAATCCAACCAACTTAATTGGAAACAAATTTAAGTCTAATGGTAGGCACAATATTTTGTATTTAGTAGAAACTCAATATGAGCTTAACAAAATTGTAAAGGATAGCTTTTCACAAATAAACAGTGGCAACATTTCCTAACAATAAGTCTCATTAGAAAATTACACAAAGTCATTATGAAGATAAACTAGTACAAATTCTCCTAAACTACCTCATGAGGATTATTACAAACTTTATAATATCTACACTTCTTGGTATGTTTATTCGAACTTAAAAGTTTAACCTAAAGAACTAAATCTGAGATGTATATCGTGACATATTCTTTCATGTGTGTTCTGATATTATTTATGTAGAAGCATTTATAAAAACAAATAAAACCTAAAACATCAAAATAAAAACCAATAATAGGGACTTCATTTGCTATACTGTGCTCATATAATGGAATATAATTTAAACAGTAATATTTTATTGTAAAGAGGCTTCTATATATAGTAGATACTTTTGTTGTTGTTTTTTGTTTGGTTGGGGTGTTTTGGTTGTGGGACTTGAACTCGGGGCCTTGGCGCTGTCCCTGAGAACTTTTTGCTCAAGGATAGCACTCTACCAGCTTAAGCCACAGCTCCACTTCTGGTTTTTGAGTGGTTAATTGAAGATAAGAGTCTCACAGGGACTTTCCTTCCTGGGATGATTTCAAACCATGATCCTCATCTTTCAGCCTCCGGAGTAGCTAGGATTACAGGTGTGAGCCACTGGTACTCAGCTAGTGGAAACTTTTAAACAAAGATTTAACAGAGCAAAGCAAACAAATAATACACATTCTAAAATATGAAAGGTAGGCATCTCTGGTTTCTGGTTAAAATTATCTATATAAATGGGTGTCTGATTTCCAAAACAAGCATCTTAACTAAGATCAAAATTGGCCTGAGCTTTTATCACGTGTCTGGCATGGATCAAACCTATTCACCCAACTATCTAACTTGCTTCTCATAAAAACTAGTGATTAGAAATGTATTTATCCTGTGTTTAGATCAGGAAAATGTGGCAGAGGGACATCAAATAATTAGGCTGAGGTCACTTTCCAAGTAAATATTTAAGTTGGGTTTTGAATCAGTCTGATTTCAGAATTCATAACCCTGCTATACTGTTTATCTTGCACAGACTGCTTATTGATTTGTCAGAATATATTAACCTCACAGAGAAAATGGTGTGATCCTATACAATTCTGACCTCTGTCCATGCAGGTTTATAAGCTTGCTGGCGAGATAGTTTGTGATTGATGGCATATTAAATGTTCTTAACCTTTTTTATTTAACCAGTTTTCATCAACGGCTACTTCATAATCTGCAAAATTCTCAATTCCAAGGCTGTTATACATCTAGGAATATTAAACCTATTTTGTTATCAACCATCTACAACCATATTCCATGTGTCAGACTATAGATTAAGGAATGGAGATACTCATTATTGTTGATGGTAACTCTAGCATACACGGACTTAAATTTAACACTACCTTGGAGAAGGGCAGAGACTTTGAATGGTAGCTGATTTTTTTTAATCACAGACAAGGACTGCTAATTAAAAGCAGAAATCTTCATATTTTTTTAGTTGCTGACTTATGTGTTGCTACTGCCTGCATCAACTGAAGACAGCATAGGTTTATACATTTCAGAAACTCCTGCTGAATTTCCTGGCTAGTACGATGTCCATAAAACCAGAGCTGCTAAGATTGCAAAAATACAAATCAGTCATGATGACAGAGCTCAGATCAATTTAGAGGACACAAAAATAATTTTGCTCTCAATGAAAACCATTGATAAACACTTTTGGTAACTACTGATTCCATGTGAAAATTTTTCGAAAGGTTGGTCTGATGTTGGGATGTGTATGTGGTGTGTACTTCTGGTTATTACTGGTTGTTTTTTTTTTTTTTGGTCGGTCATGGGGCTTGAACTCTGGGCTTGGGCACTGTCCCTGCGCTCTTCAGCTCAAGGCAAGCGCTCTACCGCTTGAGCCACAGCACCATTTCCTACTGTTGATTTTTTAAACTATCTTTTTGAAGGTATATTATGAGTAGGTCTGAATTTTTTCTTGATGAAGACAAATTGAGGAAGAATCAGAGGTTATTAGATTGCTCTGCTTGACATTCTTTTTTAAAGTATTCTAGTTTTGAATTGGCATATATTAGTAATAAAGGGGGCTTCCATGTGACAATTCCATACATGCCCACAAAAGCACCCTTAACAATTCTATATATTGTCTCTCCAAATACTGTATGTGTTTCACTTGAAATGCAATCAAACCACTCATGTCTAGTGGTTGATTTGCCACCTTATTGTGTATAATAGGGCAGAGCACAGTACAAATCAATGTTTGTTAAGTAGGAATTCAAGCAGATAATGTATGTCAAAAAGATTCATTTAAATTTTTGGAGGAGTTCACAAGGTAGATACATTTACTAACCCTTGGATAAATAGGCAGGATCATAACAGATGTACATAGATATATAATGTGCTGATGGGCTGACCCTTCGCAGGTTTCACCAGGCATTAAAAAAGATTCATTTACTACCTTACAGCTGCTAAGAAGATGTGTGTGTGTGTGTGTGTGTGTGTGTGTGTGTGTGTGTGCGCGCGCGCACCATGTTTTAGATCAATTAAAAAAGAAAATTAATGAGAAGTACACAACTGAAAAACATAACCTAACATTTTTAAATGACACCTTAATTGTACAAACAATTTAGCGACAGAAAATTAATACCAGGATTTCTCTAATGTAAAAATATTGCTCCTGCCCTTGAAGTGTTTTACAAAGTGAAACAGCAATCAGAGTGATTACAGAACTGCTAATGAGCAAAACTGCATTCTTTGCTTGTCTCTTATTTTAAATGTTGATTTTGTTGGGAAGCAATTACCCCAAACTCAGAGAAATGCTTCAGTCTGAGTCACTGAGAAAACTAGACCTTCGAGAAGCAAACATCTGTACACGCTCACACCCATATATAAATTCCTTCATGAGATGAGGCCACAAAATAGGTGTTAATGTGACAATCTGACTGAACTATAACTAAGACACTGGATCCACTACCTGGTATCACCTGAGTAACATTAAATTTCTAGTCAGTTAATACTCTCAGGTACTACTTTATCTCAGAATCATCTAAACTTATATTTAACATGGTTAATTCTTCCCTGTGCTAAATTTCACATTGCTCATTACTTGACTAATCTATGACTACCTATTAGAAGTCATTAAAAGTTACTTATTATGATAGTTTTTGCTCTATTCATAATCTTATGCTTAAAAGAGTCCTTATATAAAAATATAAACAAGGAACTTAATTAAAATTTTGAGAAAAAGAAAAATAGATAAGATTTTTTTTAGTTTTGGAGCTTTATTTATTATTGGTATACTTTTACTGTATAGCTCCCCTGTTTTAAAATCAATCAATAAGCCTAATTTGTCATACCTCTATGATAAGTTAATATATTTATTATGGAAAACATAGAGCTAACCTGATTTGCATTGGTTGGCCCTGGGCCTAAATGTCAATATTGTTCTTCTACACCTACACAGCCATCATGAGAAACAAGACTGTTGCTTAAATAAAGAAGACAGAGATGTATATTCATCTTCAGCCAATAGGTATCAGTTGGCAAAAGCCCTCTGCAGATAGTGATGCTGGAGTAGATACCAACAGATTTCTATTGTCTGTATACCACTCAATATAAACTGCATGTCTCAGGGAATATGGTAAAGAGAATAAAGAAATATGCAAAGACAAGTCTCCGTGGAGCATCCACAGGGCTTATGAAAAGGTCTGATGAAGAAAATCTTAGAGGACAAAGACTGAAAAATGCATCAAGTACTTCTCCAGGCTTAACCAACCCAGGCCAAGTATAAAATAAGGTACGACAAGGTCAAAGGATCTCACACAAGGTCAAGTGTGATGCCACTGAAGAAATCCCCTCTTCCAGCTAAAATAGATTTCCCTTGTTTTAAAGATAAAAAGAACAGAATCAGTGATTTTTTTTTGAGTGTTGCAAAGGCAACAATGTAGTCAAATCCTACTGATCTGCTTCAGTGGCATTCTGCAGTTTCTCTGCAGACAGAGAGATCAATTATTTCAATCTATGGGTAGGGGGAGGGAGGGAAACTGCCAATGTGGTTTGACTAGCAAACAGTTGGAGTCTAGAATTGTGGCTTAGGCATAATGGATTCCCTTCTCCAGTGTTCCTAAATCTAATTAATTTCCAATATTATTTCTATTCCTGAAGACATGTTTACTACCAAGTTGTAAGTAAGATGATTTTTCAACAGCCTTATTTTTTAAAAAAAGATGTACATTGATGAAGCAAACAGACATTAAATACAAAAAGCTGTGATTTCTGCCTCATCAACAGAAAAGTGATCTCTACTTCTTTGAGACAGCACAGAGAATCATTAAAACCAGAGTGACTGTTATTCACTTCCTAATTACTATATCCACATAATTACTGGTAGTGGTCCCTGGTACTTATGGAGGTGCTACTATGCAGACAATAAATTATTCTTGTGAAAAGAATGCCAGTTTTTATGGGAGTCAGTAATGAGTTTGGCAAAATATATTATATTTTATTATATATTATATATTATTTTAGGAGTTCAAAACTCACCAAGACTAACTAAAAAAGAAAGATTTAAACATTGGGTTTTTGTTTTTCATATGATTTGTGGTCCTTCAATGAGTCATTTTTTACAAAAATTCTACATTAAAATGGGGCAATTTTGATTAAAAATTATAAATTCAAAGTTTCCTCATATTAGATCATAAATCTTACTATGCCATTTATTTTGAGGCTCATTCAGAACAGCAGCTCTGAGATGGAAGAAAATCTATACATTATTTATTTAACATCTTAAATTTTTAGTCAGAAACATTGAATTTCCGAGATAAGGAATGATTACTTCAATAGAGCATATATTTATTGTTTTATTATTTCAATGATAACCCTTGTGTCAGGCTGGACTCTGACAACTCTATAGATCTTAAAAGAATTGCTCAGCCTGAGTCAGATGCAGTGCCTCATGCCTGTAATCCCAGCCACTTGGGAGGTGAGACAGAAAGATCATGGTTCAAGCCCAAACCCCAAACAAAGCAAAATAGAAGTCAGCAAGAACCCTATTTCAAGGATCAAGCCAGGCATGATGGTACACATCTGTGAGCCAAGATACAACTAGATTCAGAGGTACAAGGATCACATTTTGAGGATAGCTGGGATTTACAGAAAGAAAAAGAGCACAAGGGCCATCCTGAAAAAGTAACTAAGGTAAAAGAAGTTGTGTCTGTAGTTCAAGAGAAGTCTGCTTGCTGAGTACTCCAGGACTTCCCACTCCCAAATATGTTAGGCCTGTTTTCAGCCTCATAGCCTTCCCCTCAGAGGTAGAGAGGAAAGGAATGGGAAATTGAATTTTCAACGATTATTTTTCCTCCAGGTGAAAACTTGTTAAAATATAACTGAAACAGATTTTTAAAAAGAAACAAATATTGTAAAAAAAAAAAAAAAAAAAAAAAGAAAAAGAAAAAGAAAAAGAAAAGAAAAGGGCAAGCAGGTTCTCCTGAGGTTGACTTGCTGACTGCATATGAAAGAGACACTAAGTCCCAGTCCCAATATCTATGCTATTGTATGTTCCACTAGACAATACCAGTATACTTGGGCTCCAACATTTGGAACAATCAAACAGGGTTTGTTTAGGGGTCTGGTACCAGTGGCAGTGGGGAGGGTGAATAGATACAAAAATGGTTAGAGTACTTTATAAGTATATAAGAAAATAGAATAATGAAACCTGATGCAATTGTCTTAAGAAGAAGGTATAATGGAGATTTACTGAGGATGTGAGGCTGATGGGGGTCTGTTGTACTCATGTGTGCAAATGTCACAAGAAAATCCCTTTTGTACAATAGATGCCAATAAAATATTAACGATAAAGAGAAAACATTTTAATTTTTTTCTGGTACTGGTACTTGGGGCTTGAACTTAAGGCCTTGATCTCTCATTTCACATTCTTGCTTACATCTGGTGCTCTAGTCCCTGAGTTATACCTCCGGACCAAGAGCTTAATTTGTGAAAACTTACATTTTCCAGAGTATAAAAGTGATTGTTGTGTCCTTCTTTTACTTTCTATTATTCAGCTAAAATCCACCTATTCAGCCCCTAGTAGGTACTAATCACCATGGCCCTACCACAAAGTGCTGGTCTGAGGGTGAAACAGGTGTGTAGGAAACCTCTAGAGAGCCCAATGTGAAGTAATAGATAAGTCCCACCTCTTACCCTCTCCTTCCTGTTCAAGCCCTAAGGTCTGCACCTTATATTTCATATCTCTTCCTCCTGACCCAAAATGATTATTGAAATGAAGGGCAAGTCTTTAAGACAGAAACGCATTGTAATTTTGGACTTTCTCTGTAATTATCACTTCTTTCTGGGGTAATAAAAGATAATTTTATGTCTCAAGGGCTCCTACCCAGAGCAGAAGTACATGCTTATGCACAAACACGTACATTGACTTCACCAGACTCAACAGTATGTGTGTGAGAGAGAGAGAGGGAGGGAGGGAGGGGAGAGAGAGAGAGAGAAGGAGAGGGAGAGGAAGAAGAAAAGGAAAGTAAAAGGAGAGACACTGTTTGTCTAAATCCCTATAAACCTTGTTAAATGTTGTAATGTGGATGGATGATGGTTTTACAATATCATCTCTTTGCCTAGAGATTAGACTTCTGTAAACAACTGTCTAGAAAGTAACTAAAAGCAAAGATTCCAACTAACATTTACTTTACTGTAAGGCAGGTATCAACTACATGGATTTCATTCTCTGAAGTAGGTACTATTATTCTCATTCTACAGATAAAACTTAAACATAAAGAGTTTAAGGAAGTTGTCTGGATGTATACAATTTATGTGTTACAAAGAAGATTTCAACTCATCAGTGTCTGGCTCCAGAGCCTGTGCTCTTAATCTGTGCATTCCCTGCAAAAGATGCCTATGGGTGGCTGTCATAGTGTCACAAAGCACATTTTTTTCCAGGGAACATGCTCACAATTTGATTCCTCGGAGTTGTCATTAGTGCCCACATGGAATATCTACATTTATTCTTATTCCATGTCCGAGTGCAAAACGCAACAAACCTAATGTGAGCATAGTCAGTCAGACCCACTGAAAAAAAAGGCATATGCATATGTATATTAAAGTACATATGTTGATGATACTTATCATATTTCTGGCTATGATACCTGTTAACAGCCTCATTTGTTCATGTGCAATAAAAATCATACCAGTTAGAGAAAGGGCTCAGATGTGAGTGACTTATATTTCCCCTGGTAATGCCCAGAACTGGGAAAGAAAATTGAGGGGGAAAGCTTTCCTTACTTCACATTCCTCAGAGTTCATTACTGCTATGAAAAAATGAATCGGATTTGAACTGCTCCCAATCTCCATTCTTCTGTTCTCCATCAGAGAGGGCAGCCAAACTGTGACAGGAGCCATTTGGGATGGGGACAGGGTTCTGTGTGGTTTTCTTCTGGGGAAGATCACTCACCAAGGACTGTGGCTGCCAGAAGTGGCCACCCAGGACAGAGACAGCTCATCTTCATTCATCCATTGCCTAGAGGCCATGGCAAGAACGCCATCAGGAGGTGCTAAGAGAGACAAGGATGCCAAGCTAGGCACAGAGAAGCTTCTGGGCTGACCATACATCCACACTGTTGTAGGAAACACATGGCCACCTGTCTCCTTTAGTAGACAAGAGGCTGTCTTTGGCCAAGATTGTCTTAGGTTATCACTGCTGTTTTTGTATCTTGCCAGGGCCCTGACACAGACCAAATGCTCACAGAATGCTTGCTGAAGGCTGGAATCAACAAGTAGGGTCTCAGCCCCAGTGGGTTCTACAGCTTCTTCAGGCTCTTTAAATGTAGTTGGACATATACATGATTTCAAGGACAAAGTTGCTGGCTAGAGGGAATCATATCTATTTTCTTACTTTCACGCTGCTTTCTGTTTCCTTGAGCAAAACTCTAGACTAATTTTAAGCTTCACTTCATTTGAGTAATGGCTGGAAACAAATCAAGACTGTAGATTATTTGTCTTTCTTCCTCTACTTGCCTCTTTCCTCTTTCTTCCCTTTCTCTGGTCACTCTCTCTCTCCATACTCTTCTGTTTCCACCTGTCTTCCTCTCTGGCTTTTTCTTCTTCCTCCCCTATTTTCATTTTTGAAAATAATGTTGAGACTATAACATTTAATATGCAAGAAGCCAAATTTTCCTTATCACTTTGGGAGGTGTTTTTGTTTTACTATGTTCCAAGAGCTAAACTGTATGTAATATGACTTACTTGTATTTTTTTCTTGGTAATTAAAAGGTGTGTGTGTGTGTGCATATGTGTGTATGTTTAAATACATCAGAGAAGTATTTTTGTTGAAGGGGAATAGGTTTAGGTTCCACTTGATAGAAAAAAGTAATCACATTAACCAAAATACTGCAAATGGGCTTAATCGGAACAGACCAATCATTTGCCTACAGATGGTAAAGCATGAAAGAAAATAAAACTTGTCCAAAACCCAATGTTTTTATGAACATACTAAACAATAAATTTTATAAAGTGTGTGCAAGATGACATACAACAGTCAATTGACTTTAAGTAGAAGTATTTTTCTTGTTATCCACTAGAGAAAATAAACAAGAGGACTTTGAACTTTGACTTTTTAAGTTGTGCATAAAAATTCCATTTGCTGTGGAAGTGGGAATTGTAGGTTTGTAGCAGATGAAGAGTCACTCTTATTGTTAGTCACCTCCAGGATTAGAGAATAGAAGCTTAAACTTTTCTGTAGTGTTAAATCAAGGAATTAAATATCCCTTACATTGTCTTTTAAAATAAAAAATTATACCAAGAAAAAGCTATTCTAAGTATGTGAAAAACTAAATTCACTATTCAGCCACACAAAGAGATTGAATGCTATAAAACCAGAACAAACCAAGTTGGAAAATTCATAATTAGAGCTTGTTATTTTAGATATAAGAGTAAGGGGAAATTCATACTTTCAAAAGTGGAAAACAATTGGTCAGGTCAGGTACAAAGAGGGAAGGTCTTCTAGTTTAATATGGAAGGATGTGATATACCTTGACAGGCATCCAAATGCTCATTCATCTTTCACACATTATGAACTATGTAGGTATACTCAAGGTCACAGCATCATAGATGCTAATAACACAGCATAGGTTGTATGGATCTATCTTGATTAGATTTGCAATCCAGGAAAAGTTAAACTTCGATTTCTACAGTAAAATGAATATAGTGACAGTCCTTAATGTAATTGTGAAGATTAAGTTAAAAAGGCTTAAAGCCATGCCCTTAGCAAATCGTGCAACTATCTCCATCACCACCACTAATGACTACCACCAGGGCCATCATCATCATCACCACTATCACCTGCATCTCTACCACAACCATTACCACCACCATCTCCACCACTACTACTCCTATCCTACAACTGCTAACATTACTTGCATTATCACCAACATATTCAAAACAATCACCACTTACCACTATGACCACCACTCCATTCCCTTAACTACCACTAGTACTTCAGTAATGAAAACATATCCCAAATCACCACCACCATCATCACCATTACTACCATCACCTTCACTGCTACCTTTAATATCCACTTACAGGTGAGAAAACACTTGAAGTTGAGAGACGTCTCTAAGCCCATCTTTATCTTCCTGAAGTATAACACTGATAAATGGATGGGTGTAGAATTCAACTGTTAACCTTGGTTTCAGGGTACCCAGAAGCCCAGAGCTCTCATGCTGAAAACCTAACAACAGCAAAAATAAAACCAGAAAATCCTGTCTGGAAAAGATCCCATGCAATTTCATTGATATTTGAATTGCCAGGTACACTCAAATCTCGCCAGTTGCTCTTTTCACATGCTGACTAGCCTGAAAAGACACAGAACCCAAGTTCTGCCGTTGGCTCTTTTTTGCCCCTTCTCTTTATGTCTTCAATGGACACAAAGGAGCACAATGCCACTGCCATATCTGGCCCTCTGGAGACACTGTAAGAAGGAAAGAAAATGTCATCTAGAGCCCTGAGTCCTCAGGAGAAAGGCAGGAAATGAAAAGGCATTGTTTATTTAGCCTGGCTCTATAGTGAGGCAGCTGTATGGGCCTGTGAAAAGAACGGACCCTGGCTGGCAGCCTTTGGCAAATAGACAAGTATTGCGTCGGCAGTGTGTTGAGCCAGGAGAGGAAGCAAAGGAGCTTTCCTATAATTCTGCCCATTATAATGTTGACTGCTTGTTTTCCCAATCCGGTCCTTCTGGATTTCTCCAGTACCAGGGCAAAGGCACTGTGGGAAGACAGCAGATTGAGCCCAGCTACTCAGCCAGCACCTTTCACCAGGACCCCCTCTCTGGTTAACCCAAGTCAATTTATAAAGATTACTTCTCACCTCAACATTCAACTGTCTTCTCATTCTTTCCTGACATCTGACAGTGGGCTACCTCTATTCTATGGTCACAAAGCTTATTAAAATATTCTCTAAGCCCCAATTGCATAGCATTTACTTTGTACTAGGGACTAACCAGCTTTTCCACCTCAAAAGAACGAATCTTCAATGATCAGAGGTCAGTATCCATGGTAGAGCATAATATGGATTTTTAATAGGTATACCTCTGCAGTTCCCATGGTTTTACAATATTTCCTGTAAGTAACTGTGTATACTGCAGCTAAGGAGGACAGAAACAACCACGAATAATCCTAGAGCCTTCAAGACTTCTCCATTTACAAAAAAAAAAAAAAAGGAGTATGGGAAGGGATGGGAAAGGGAAACAACGAGGAGGCAACAATGCTTGATAAGAAATGTACTCGTTATCTTTCCCATGTAATTGTAACTCCTCTGTACGGTATTCTCACAATAAAAAAAAAATTAAGTTCAGTATCTTTAAATCTCCCGTCCTGGACTAATGACATGTTCAGAAAATAAAAGCAAAGGAAAACTCTTCCCAGTTAGGTATAAAAGATGCACATGTGTAAGTTTACAAGATGGTGGCAGGATTCTAGTCGCTCTGAGAAAATTAAGTAAGATCGGATAGCTAATAGGTGAAGGCCTCCTTTAAGTGGCTACTACATTAAAGTGCATCAAAACCATTCCTAAGGTTGGGTGTGGCGACACATCTATAGGTGATACTAGCTACGCAGGAGGTAGAGGTAGGAGGATCATGATCCAAAGCTGGCCTAGGCAAAAGCTCAAGAGTGTGTCTAAAACTAAACTCAAGCAGTTTCAAGTGACAGAACCCTTGCTTAGCAAGCACAAGACCCTGAGTTCAAACCACAAATCAGACTGTTTTACACACATACAAAAAGTGACAACATTTTACTACAAGTCTTTTAAATTTTCTTTAGAAGCAACATGCCAGAGAAGGATACACACACACATAAACTTTTTTTTTTCCAAATACACAAATATGGCAGTCTGGTTACATGGTAACAAGTAACCAGACTTGTTATTTTAGTTGATGCACAACATCAACGTAAGTTCCTGGCAATCCTAAATTACAACTCATAAATATATTTTGGCTCTTACTCTGTATTGTTATTACAAGAGTTATAAATTCAGAAAAGATGCATTTAGCAAAAAAATAATTTAGGTTTGTAGATGATACTACATGTGGTTTGGCTCTAAAAAGGGATAAGTATTCCAGTCTGAAAAGATAATCCACTCAAGCAGAGAGCCGTTGAACCACTCAAAGTATACCATCCAAATTTCCTACATTAGTAAATTACCTAGCAAATTTTTCTGCCCATATAAAATAACATGTTAATAATCTAAATGTAGCAGATAAAAGTAAATCCTGAGGAGACTGACTTTAAGGTATCATGTGCTAAGAAATAGCATTTTACCTAATATTTCTTATAGTGGTTTCCATTATCTATGATTTACAACACACATACAATTGTTCTATTCTGATCACTTCAGGTTTCCCTAAAAATTTTGTTTCACCTTATTTGCTACATGCAGTGGTCTTATTGTAGTACGTATTTCATTTCACTTTTCAACCTGAATCAACAGCTTATTATAGAAAACTATTTCATGGAACTGTTTAGGAAGAGAATGGTACTAGAAATAGCAAAAATCGAAGTAGTTATTTTTCCCTGTGATGAGGATGGTGATAATTTTGTAGAACTTACATAATACTATGTTTACTTCTTTTCTAGTTTTTTGAAAATGTCTATATTACATTCAGCTATACCTGTTCATATGCTTGTATATTATATTTCTTAGAGTTAATGAAGTTACAAACATATCTGAAAATACAATGGTTTCTAAAATTAATACCAGATAGATCCATTGCTTATTATATTAAGGTGTCCCTAGAAATCTCCAATAACTAATATACTAAGCACTGTTATATAATTTTTTCCAACTTACTTTTTTTTCTCAACCTTGCATTTAAGTAAATAATAGCAAATGGTGATAAAAAATTTAAATTACCCTCCAAAACGAAATTATTGCTTCTAACATAGTTATAAGATTATTTCATTGTTGCTTTGTATGTCCCTCCCACACAGTATAACCCTGTTTTCACTGTATTTGATGTTGGTATAATTTATGAAGGGGAAGGGAAAAAAACAAATTGTTTAAATAGGGATACAGGTGGACCCATTGCAACAATGAGATGTACAAGACGTTATGTCAAAAAACTTTGGCAGGGGGTTGGGGGGGGGGGGGGTTGGGAGCAGTGATAGGAAGGGATGGGAAGGGGAAACAACGGAGGAGGCAACAATCCTTGATAAGAAATGTACTCATAACCTTGCTCATGTAATTGTAACCCCTCTGTACGGGATTTTCACAATAAAAAAAATCTTAAAATTAAAAAAAAAACGAAATTATTTTTGACCATAACTAAAGTAATTGTATTTGATTTGCATCTACATTAATTAACTTTAACACTTCCTGGAAGAGTTAAGCTAATAGTAGACAGTAAAAGACTAAATAACTAATAAATATAATCACTGAGCTGGAATCATTAAACAACAGCAGCATTTCAAAATTGTAGATACCTACCAAACCACAAAACAAATTACTGATTTAGTTTTTATTAACATCAGACAGAATTCCCTGATGAAAGTTAAAATTACTTGTCAGAGGTGTACAAGCTCACTAGTTGAACTTATTTTAAAACAGCATGTACTAGCTGTTAATTATGCCTACTTAATGAGTTTTTTTGTGTTGCAATTTTTAAATATTTCCTCAACAATTTATTAGAGAATATAAATACTACTCATCACTTTCTGGTATTTTACTCAAGTGTAATTTTGATCTTGGAAAGGTCAAGCTGAAACAATTCAAATAATCTTTGTAAGAATATAAATGGTTGCAGACATCCTTGTAAGTTTGAATTCTACTACACTTAAACGATTAGGAATTCATAACATTTTTATCTAAATATGAAAACACTGATTCTTTTTCTTCTAAAAGCTACTAAATATTGAGATGACAACATGACCTATGTAGAATAAAATTTAGCTTTACTTTTATCCTACATTTATTATTATTGTCATTATTACTATCTTAAACCTCTAGATTTAAAACTCTCCTCCCTTTCTCAAGACAAATAAAATCGTGTTAGAAAGAAAAAAACAAGACAGATTAGGAAATCTCTATTTTTCTGCAAATCACAGAATGGATGAAGCTATATTTCCTCTTAGTCTCCATCTCCATCTCTGACAAGACGTGAACTTTATTTCAACCACAATTAATGGATCCTTAAATGTGGTAACCTTTAAATCCATGCTTTCTGATTAATCTCTTTATGGCTCTTGGTAAAGAAATAAAAGATTCGGACTTTGTACAGAAAACTAAACAAAAAGAATTTTTCATAGTCTTCAATATGATCAATTGTATCAATAGCCCATATATGTACATATTGTAGGCTTAAAGAAAGTATCTCTCAAGATTAACTATATAACTGAACAAGATAGGAATTCATTCTGAAAGTTAAAATGAGGTTACTCTATATATCCAGCCTCATTGTATGATGACAGATACTCTTCTTTCAAACTGAATGTATATATGGACCTAGCACTGGAGACAACCACCAAATGAAAAAAAGATCCATTAAATATATAAAATAAAAGAGGACAAAGAATAGGAAAAATGATTTCTAAACTGCCAAATAATCAGAACCACTCCATAGACGTGATAACATATTTTTTGGAATATTGTGCTTGAGTCCTTGATGCTTATTTTATAGCTTAATCCCAATCGCATAAAGAAATTTAATCAACAAACCAATGGACCTACTAAATGTCTCCAAAGCTTCTCAACAAAAATAAACAATAACAAACACAAACAAAAATACTTACAAGCTTTAAAAAATTAAATTTCTAGCAAGAAGAAAAATGTAGGAATAGATAAAATTCTTTTTTATCACTTCTAGTATTTCACATTTTATCATAGTGAATAAAATTTTATAGAATTTTATAGAACTAGGAACTGGTGCTTGAACTGAGAAAACTCCAAGGAACATATATACAAAAATGGCCTTGATTCTTGTGAAGTTTTCCTAATTCTACCCTAACACTTTTCAAAGAAATTAAAATTTCTAAAGATAGAGTTTGGCAATATTCCTCACTTAATTGCATAGTGTGAATGTTTGAATTGGAGTCTGGTATAAAATTATGCCATCAAATCATTGTCAATCTTTATTTTTTTAAACTTTCTTCTTCTATATTATGCCACCCATATGGTTTGGTAAAATCTTGGAAATCAAAATAGATAGGGAAAGCTTGACTCATATAAACAAATACGAAGCCATAATTCTTAAGAGAAAGCAAGGCAAAATTTCCATGACAAAAACTAACACCAATGTAATTATGTTAAATATAACTAAAGGGGATACTCTGGTGGATTTCTGTAACTTTTACATTGATTACAAGTGTTATTTATTACTGGTAGACATGAAATTGGAAGAAGTGAAATTATTAGAAGATGTAATGGGAAAAAATCCAAAACAATGGAGTAAAATGTGTGTGTGTGTGTGTGCTCACCTATGCAAGATCATATTCAATGGAAAATCTTTGGAAAAATAACTTTTTACTGAATGGATAGGATATGAATTTATGATTATATCCTATGTAGATATAATGTGTCCCAATAGAACACTTCTTAATAGATGGGCATTAAAAATAGAAAAACTAAAATAATAGGAAATGTACTCATTACCTTGCTCATGTAACTGTAACTCCTCTGTACAGTATTTTTACAATAAAGAATATTTTTAAATACCTATATAAAAATAGGTATTTAAAAAAATAGGTATTAACCAAAATACTATGCTCTTCTACACATCCAAAAAAAGAACAAAAAGACCAGCATCTTATATTAAACTTCTTAGAAATCACTTCTTGCTTAGTTTCATTATGACACTGTTTCAGTAACTGCTTGTCTCTAGCAGCACCAAAGGAACATAAAGACTCTGGAAAGCTCTTCCAGAAGAACCTGCTCCCTCTTGACCATTTCCTCTCCCCATATCTTTGGTACAGTAGGAAAAATTTCATTCTTAGGACAGGTACTTGTTATCTGGTTGTATTCTATACCACTAGAACAAGAGTTAAAACCATTTTTACAGTTAATTATATTTTCTATCTGATCGCTTTATACTCCACTAGCACAAGAGACACCCTTTTTTAGAATTAATTGTATTTAATGTATTTTTCTTTTCTGAAACTCCTAAACTGCAGTGCTTCACCCGACATAGTAATTCACTACAATGTCCTCTGTTGCACTGATTTGATGCTACAACTTTCCCCTTTCCCTCCCTCTCTCTTTCCCTTCCTCTCTCCCTTCCTGCTTCCTCCTGTCCTTCTCTCATATTTAGACCCAGTCCAATTTCTCAGTCTGCTCAGATGAGTTGAGCACAGGGAACTCTGCTAGGCAAGGAAAGAAAACAAGTCTTTCCAATAATAGCCCTTGGAAAATCATACCACAACTGGTCATTTTGTATTAAAATACTGACCCAGTGCCACTGTAAAGTCCCAGTAAGAAGGAGTAAATTGGTCCCACTTCTTTTTCTCTGCTCTCTCCCTATTAATATTTGGACAGAATCGTATTTCTTTCCCCATGACTATATTAGTAGGGTAAAAGGGTTTGTAGTTATGTAAAGCCAGATGAGAAATAAAAAAGAGCTATATGGGTCTTCCTGTAATGGTATCCAACTGAAGAAGCAGGATTGTTCAGTAAGTCAGTATTAAACATTAGCATATGATAAATGATCATGAGTTGACACAAATATATAATGTCAAATAAAAGCCATAAACATATGCTCAGTAAGTCCTGGTAAGCCAGAAACTCTTTTTAGTTCTGTTTCCTTTTGGGGCTTTCTCAATTTGTACTCAACAACGAATTTAGGGGTCTTTGGGGATGTGTTTAATATTCCTCTTCTCTGTGTGTGTATATGTGTGTGTGTGTTTGATATGTAAAGGATACGTGAATCATATCCATACACATAGTGTATGATTCAAAATAATACAAAATCTTCTATACCCTTTAAGTGATCTGCTAAATTATGTCACAATATTAATTTTATCATAGTCTACATTGTATTGAGGATATGTAAAAGGAGGCAGGCAAAACTAAAAATAGTAATGTCAACTGAAGGTATCAGTGTATAGTGAGGACTGATATTTTTAAAGTGTTCTTCTCATAATACCTGGTCTGTTTTTTGCATGCCATTCAACTTGAAAGATGCACAAGTACACCTTCATAAACCCACAGAGACACAGATATACATGCATGCACACAGAGAACTTACATAATTTCATCGTTCTGGAATTCGAGCTGTCCACAAGTGTCTTCAAAGTCTTCTCCTCCACCTTTGGCAGTCCCTTCGATGGTTTTATAGGGCACAATAACATTTCCTCGGGCTCCAGATGTTCTCAGCACCTTCACCTCCATGGTGCCAATGCTCTCGCTCACGTGGAGCACAGGTTCCTCAAATGTAAAGATGCCTGCATGGTCATCATCAAAAATGGTTATGGTAGCCGTGGAGGGTGAACCGATGCAAGCCAGTGTGGCCACATGGTTGGCTTCCAGAATGGTATCTTCTTGAGTGTCAGTAAATACTTTGATGTTGCTGAGATGCACAAGAAAATTTTCATCCTCCTCAAAGATATCATCATCGATGATGCCAACTCTGATTTCCTTCTGGGTCTCCCCAGGCTTAAAGACCACAGTCCCTTCGGTGTATTCATAATCAGAGCCAGCATTGGCTGTGCCATCTTCTGTTCTGAAGTCAACATGTACCGTGTTGGATAAGTTGCCACCTTGGCGGACAATGGTCAGGGACACTGTACCACAGTTCTCCAAGCACTGATATGACCCTTGCTCAAAACAGACCTTAGTAACAGGGTCATTTCCTGCCACTTCGTTGTTGACTTCCTGTGTGCTAACTGCCTTCCTTGCTTGGTCAGCTGCATGTCTCTTCAAAATGTTGCCAGCTCCAGTCATTAGGCGAGTAGCTTGAATACGGTAAAATGCTCGACTCTTTTGCTGCTGACTTAGGACTTGATAGTTGGCTAATTCGATTAACTGTTCTATTTCTTTCTCCGGATGCTTCTGCTTAAGCTCCTTGAGAATCCTAGCCATTTCTCGCCTAGCTTCCTCATCATCTTGGTCCTTCTCATCAACTTCAAGAACTAGAGCTCCATCTAAGAAACTATCAACATGAGAGTTGACCACTTTTCCATCCATTTCAATCTCAGTTTTGGAAGATGGCCCCTCTCCTTCATGTTCGATGATCATTCCCCTCTGCTTGCCAGCACGATACCGCTTGTAGACATACTTGTAAAACAGAAGCCTCCTATCTGCGATCCAAGCAAACACCACACAGATGGGAAAGAAGAAGAAAGTAAGCAAACCTTCCCAGACCTCCACAACTCCAGGAGAGCTGACAGACAAAATGATGTACAGCCAGGTATAGGCAAAGATGCTCCAGGCCGCTGTCACAAAGAACACTCGCAAATGCTTGATCTTCCTGTTCTCGCCATCAGGGACCACATAAACACAGATTGCAATGATGATAAACATGTTGAAGGCAGCGCTTCCCACGATGGTGCTCGGGCCGAGGTCTCCGGCATTGAAGTTATGGCCACACACTTCAATGACTGAAAGCAGAATCTCAGGAGCAGAAGATCCCAGGGCCATCAGGGTCAGGTTTGACACAGTCTCATTCCAGATCCTCACAGTCGTCTTGCTGGTCTCTCCATTGGGTTTCTTTATGGTTATTTCTTTCTCTTGAGATGTGATGACTTCTATCGAAGACATGAACCGATCAGCAATGATAGAGACACCGAGGAACATGTAGACCATTGCCACAAAATACACAGTGGCTCTAGCAATTTTGTCTCCAAAAGAAGGTTCTTGGGGTTCCCAAATGGGCAAAATCACCCCTTTCTTACATTCATATGAGCCACCACATCCACCAGTTTCATTTTTTCCTCCTTCCTCTTCTGTCTCAGCAGTTACAAAGTCCACATGGTAAAATAAGAGAGCTAGCAGAGCTAACAGATGAAATCCCATTGAAAACATGGGTGAGAGACTTAAACGCAGCATGGTGTACAAGGAGACTTCCAACTGTTCCAACCTACTGGTAAAAATAAAATGAGGGGAGTGGGTAAAAGAATAAATCACATCATTAGGGCCAAATCTACTGGATGACTAATTACTTATTTGTATTATTTTAGCAAAAATTTGTGTATGTTTGACTATCCTCTGGTGAATCATTATTCTGAGAACACATCAGTGATTAAGCAATCTTTCGTAGAATTTATAGTTTGATCTCCCTGTTGGAGAACTTTAAAAAATATATTGAGAGTCTTATTCACTCAGTATGACATAACAATTGACTCCTTGGAAATGAAAAAATTCAATTATAATCTGTCCTTATGGACCACATATTTATGCATACTGATAGCCAAAAGGCAAAGCAAAACACTTTTCAAGCATTAAATAACTTTTAAATCTATGGATAATACATTTTCTTCAAGAAATTATTTCATTGACAAAATCACTTTTATTAATATTCATGTCTTGAAACTCAGATTCTGAAATACATTGTCAATACAAAACATGGTAACTATTTTAAACTTTGGAGTATACTGTATATAATTTCATGAAATTATGACCTACTTCTCCAAACTTATATTGAAATAAGAGAAATCTTCAGGTCTTCCTGCAATCAAAGTTTAAAGGCCATTAATTCTTGAGAGGGGGGAAAAATTCTAATACAGATCAGTATTTTCAGACAGTTAAGTACAATTTTTCCCATTTTGTTTTGTTTGAATGACTGATTTTTGTGCCTGCACTAGAGCTTACCTTGTTCTTTCTCACTTGGCTTCTTTTGCTCAAAGCTAGAGCTCTACCATTTGAGTAACATCTCTACTTCCAGCTTCTTGCTAATTAATTAGACACAAGAGTCTCACTGATTTTTTTTTGGCCTGGGTCTAGCTTCCAACCTTGATCCTCAGATCTTAGCCTCCTGACTAGCCATGATTACAGGCATGAGGCACTAGTATACCTGTCCTCGGTTCATGTTTTCAAAGCATGTTTTGATTTTCGAAAAGTACCTTTGCTCCTAATTTTCAGCAAACCTAAGTTTCTTGATATAGTCACAGCTAAGTATATGTTCTTCAAGTATAGTTCATCACATGTATATACTCATCTGACTTTGCAATCTTGCAGACGGCGACAGATCCAAGACCCTGACTGCAACAGGAACAGGAGATAACCTGGCCTGGGCCTGGCAGGCTATGGAATTAGGTGTATAATATTCCTTCCTGGTGTCAGTTTCTCATTCTCCATGGGCATTCCAAAACATATACTGGTTCTTAAGTGGGCTCAAGTGACTAAAAATAGAGGTGTGTCGATTCCATGTAAATTAGCTAATTTACTAACAACAGCTAATGTCACTAACAACAGTGACCACAAACCATACATGTGATGAAAAACTATAGACAACTATATATATATTTGGCAACAGAGTCACTGAGCAGTACAAAGAATGGTAAGAAGCAAAATCATGGAGTAAGCCACCCACACAGTCCCCTACCAGCTCATATAAAGCTCAGCTCAGACTTTACATATCATCTCTGCCCCTAGGGGCCTGCATAGAGTTAAGAGTGGTAGAGGAGGGTGTTTTCATCTAGAAGACCTCAAAAAGGTGTGACATCCATAAAGCAAAGGATAGGAAAAGGATCCTGAGTCAGAACAGACTTCAAGCTGGCTAAGCGCTAACTCACCTTTTCCTATATTCTATGGCCTATGCTTTCTGTCCATGGCTTATATAGAAACCTGTACCAGGGCCCAGGAGAATCTTTGTGCCTGGTACATCTCAGTAGAACTTCAACTGTCTAACATTTTTATTTAGGCCACAACAAATGGGAAACAGGTTTTTTTCTGCATTTCTTCCATACTAAAGAAGCCCTTTATAGAGTGTTGGCACAGTCAGTGTCCAATCTAAGTAAAAAAAGGCTGACACGTAGAAGAAACCTATTTCTAAGGTATACAATTTCCTGGTCAGTATGCTTATTTGGTTCTATCATCACAGGATTTGGCAGGGTGGTGTGGGATTTGTTTAAAACAAGATGACATTTGACCAGCCTGCAGGAAGAATGTTACATGTGGTTCCAACACCCTTATATCGCTACATAAATATGAATGGGTGCTTAATGAGAACTTTAGAATGACCTGATCTCTACTTTTCCTGAGACTTCATAAGTGGGCTAAACAAAGTTGCTTGTCTTCACTGGGCTTATAGTCTAATAGGGAGGGGAAAATAAACAAAGTCAAAGGTCAGCTAGTACAATGTACTATAGTTTGGGTGTGACATAATCTAAGAACAGGAGTTGTGTGTGTCCATGTGGAACATGTGGTTTTTATCTTGGTTGGATAAGGTAGGCCTCTCTGGCAAGGTAACATTGTCCTAAAGAAAGTGAGCAATGAAGCCTATGGCTATCTGCACCATGACAATCCCAGCCAAGTACAATGGCCCCAATGAATATCAGTGCTTGGCACAGTCCAGTACCACAGAGAAACCAGTGGGGCAAGAAGGCAATTCAGGAACAGGTAGGCCTTAAGAACTAGGGGTACAGTGACAATGGTCAATGGTTCATGAGTGGAATTAGAACCTTGGGCTTTGATGGGGTGGAAGATAGGATATCTGATTCTCTTTTAGAAGGCATTTCACTTGGTTCTGTGGAGAACAGATAAATTACAAGGCACAAGAAGACCAGTTCTTGTTTACCATAATATGTTCAGCTTTATAAGTCAATTCAATATCTGGAATTTAGTTAAAATTAAATGGCAGACAGCTAACGTTAAAAAATGACAAGACACTTCTGGGATGATTCTTTTGCTAGATTTACAACTTAAAATGTTTGGGAACCTATAAGAATTAGAAAGATAAAATATTCATAATTAACATACTGAACAGACAGTAAACACTGAAGAAAGATTCAAATCTGTGTCAGTCTCCAAGACTGATACAATTAACCACTCCAAGTCACTGTCAATCATCATTCCATTTTTTTTTAAATTTCAGCCAAAATATACTTTTAAAGAGCAGATCCTGATACTCTCATTCCTCTTCAGCCTATTAATTGTCTACTGCTTATTGCCCTGCAGTCAAAATCCAAACCCCTCAATAGTTGGTTCAAGGCCTTTTTATGATCTGACCTCTGAACGCCAGAGTACAGAATTTGTTCCATGTCCTTAATAAGACAGTGCTTTCTTATTTTCAGGACTTTGCAGATTGTGTCTACTGTGCCCCAAACCACTTCTTGCTCTTTTCTGCTTAAAATCAAGATTTGAAAAAGCACTTACAACTCATAATCCATTTCCTAAGAGACTAATACTCGCTTCTCTTTTAAATACTATTGTAGATACTGTATAAATACTTTAGATATATCAATTATATCTAATATTTATAATAAACAGCATTTCTGTGTTATACAAGTCCTGGTGGTGCTATGTACATCATAGTCCTTGCAAACAGCACCCCCTAGAGTTGTACACTCCACAGTACCCCCACCAAAACTATATATAATAGGTACTACTAGCCTATTAAAAGAAGAATAGGGGTTTAGATAGGTTAACTCTATTTAATATAGTAAGCTTTATAATGATCCAAACTCTGTCTCAAAGACGGATAGAATTAGTGGCTCAATTATGCTGTCTCTCATTGTGTAAGAAGTAATCTTTGACAAACATTGGACATGATCTTGAAGTATCTCACTGGAAAGGCTCTTGGCTTCCATGTGGGGTTAGGAGGCACTAGGTAACAACAACCTTATGTAAGGTTTCTAACAGCCTGACTCTTATCTTATGGATTAAAGAGACTCAAACAAACCAGCATCAATTACTATGATGTAGTACAAGGGTTAGCATGTTCCTAGAGACAGACTCTCTGGCTTTTAGCAATCTCCTGGCAACCTCTTCCTACATGGACTGTCAGGGAAATCTCTCAGGTCAACCCTGCTTCATCCCTGCTTTAGACCACATCTCACCATATATTCTTAGGCAAAAGTTTACTAGAGTTAAAAAGGTAGATGAACCATTTTTTTTTAAAAAAAAATCATTTTCAGTCTCAGAGGAAAAGGGAAGTCCTTAAGAAATTCACAATTATATTCAAAAAGCGACAGCATCTTAATTTGTGAAATCTGTAGACACAAAGCACTGATGTAATTTATTGGCAATGAAGCAACTGGAAAGAACTCTTTGGACTTAAGTTGCTTTCTTTATTAAATTAATACAAAATCCAAATGCTTGTGAGGATGTGGGTAGATGTTATCTAACTTTAAGTTCCTTTGTCTGCTTTTTTCAGAGTTTTTCCTTCCAGTGAGAGAAAGGCTCAAATCAGTTCTACTTTATCTTCTCTATCTGCTCCTCAAAGATATTTTCCTAGGAAAATGAATCAGGAAGAAAGGAACAAAGGCACCTGACTTTCCTTTATACTGTCTTGCTGTAGTGAATGCTGAAACAAGTGTAGACTGACTTTTATGGTGGATTCAAAGCAAGTCATGTCTATGGACAGGGACCACCTAGAAATATCCATGACATCATCCAAATGCACCTTCAGCAAGAATGAAGAACACCTGAATTATCTTCTACTCATTATTTGTTTTAAAACAAAACAAACAACTGCATCACTTACAAATTACCACCTGAGGGAGGAGTTGGGGAGGTGGGGAGGGAAGAGATGGTAGGGGAAAAACAAAGGAGGAGGTAACAATGCTGGATAGGAAATGTACCCATTACCTTACTCATGTAACTGTAACCCCTCTGTACACTACTTTTACAATAAAAAGTATTAAAAGAAACAAATTACCACCTGAATGATACTAACAAAAGATGGTTTCTCAGCTACTAGTAACCTAGTCACCCGTGCTGAAGTACAGGTCACAGCAAGCCAGAACATTATCAAGTTGTAGTACAGGAGGTACAGCCTCCACAGCAAAGAGGCCTGAAGCCTAAGGAGAGTGTAGACTGCCTTATTTTCTGTTGGACGATGTATCCCATTTCATAACTGTCATGGAGTATCTGACTCAGAAAAGGAGAACATACTGGCATTCCATAGCCCAGGTATTTGACAGCCTGATTATTACCTCCTGTTTACTGGAACTTGGGATTATTCTGAGGAATTCCTTGACTCCCCTTGATAGGACCTGGAATTCCCTTCTATGTTATTCTTCCTGACTAAAGGTGTCAAAGTTGAGCAACTAATCTATTTCTAAGGCAATACTAACACAAGTATAAATCTTTATCCACACATGAGGCTCGCACTTCCAAATGCTTCTCAACAAAGAGAGGATGTCAGAACATGAAGGTCTTTGTCACTCCATCATCCTCTCTAGGTGTAAGTTACCGTTTCTGGCTATCAGCCTGTGCTCAGAGGTCGGGAGGAAACTTGGTTTCCACAGTGACTCTCTTAACGTTTTCCAAATAGAGATTTTTCTTCTCTGTTATTTGATATCTTGGGACAGCTAGTTTGTGACACACTGGGAAAGAAATGGCTTTCTGTCTTAAACTCTTCTGCTTAAATTTATAAAACTAGAATCAGGATCTCATCCCTTGTTGAACGCTGGTAGTTCATGCCTGTAATCTTAGCTATTCAGGGGGCTGAGATTTGGGGATCCTGGTTCGAAGCCAGCCCAGGCAGAAATATCTGTGAGACTCTCTCTATAGTCACAAAAATAAAAAGCCAGGGCTGGGCACCAGTGTCTCACGCCTGTAATCCTAGCTACTCAGAAGGCTGAGATCTGAGGATCATGGTTCAAAGCTAGCTTGGGCAAGAAAGTCCGCGAGACTCTTATCCAATAAGTCACGAGAAAACTGGAAGTGGCACTGTAGCTCAGTGGTGGAGCACTAGCCATGAACTGAAGAGCTGAGGGACAGCACCCAAGTCCAGAGTTCAAATCCCACAATTGATAATAAATAAATAAATAAACAAACAAACAAACAAATAAATAAATAAATAAAAGCCAAAAGTGGAGCTGTGACTCAAGTGGTAGAGTGCTAGCCTTGAGCTGAAGAGCTGAGGGACAGCGCCCAAGCCCAGAGTTCAAGCCCCATGACTGACAAAAAAAAAAAAAATCTTCCTAGATTGTAATGCTCAGTACAGTGACTTTTTCATTGACATATTCCCAGTTCCTAGAAGAGATCTTGGGGCACAGAAGATAAGCAGCATGTATTTATTGTGTGAATAAAATAACTGCCATGTGCTCATTTACCAAATCTCTGATGCTGACCCAGAATCTGGGAATTGGTCCCTGTCGTTGCCTTTAAAAATACTGTCTGTATAAAATGAATGTGTCCTAAAATGAGCAGAGGGTATCTGGTGGAAAAACCAGTATCAGGTTTAGCCAATGGAGAGACTAAGTGCAATTCCGGCTCATGTAGTCTGGAAAAATTGATGTCCAGCATAAAGAGGAGACCTGGGACTGAGATCTCATCCCTAGCACCTGGTTATGGGTCTTATTACACCAGCCCTGGGTTATTGATTGCTTCTGCCCTGTTGAGCCTGCATAGCCTAATTCTATAGACTTCTTCAAGGAAGCATAGCTACCTCACCTTTCATTAAAACTAAATGATATCAAAACATCAACCCAAAATGACCTGCATCACAGAAGCCCTGTAAAAGGAGAACACCATGAGTTTAAATATGAATACATTAGTTCTGCCTGCTCACATGGAAATGTGAGTGGAAGGATCAAGTCTAGAGAAGAAGAAAAACTTTCCAATAGAAAATAAGTAAAGAAGAATTCAGAGGAAAGACCTTCTTCTAACCTTGGGCTCCATGTGGAGTGAGCAAGAATTGTACGGCATTTTCATTACACCAGGGTCCCACACACAGCAGAGATGGAAAGGCCCACTTGGGCACTGATGAAATAAGGAACTGAGGTCACCCCCAGAACATGTGCTATGCCCCAGGTGCTTTGAGAGTTGTTTTGCCTCTAATTAACTTAACCACTTTGAAAATACTGCAATGAGGTCTCTATTATCATTCTTACTTTACAAATTAAATAAAAAGTAATAAAAAGTAATAAAAGTAAGCTGATATGGTCATACAGACTTAATTGACAGAACAAGGATTTTAATTTTAATCTAGGCACTTTGAGTTACATCATTTTTTAAAAATTTCCCTACACAGGCTAATGATACCATTCTTGGAGAACCAAATTTTCTGTAGTTCAGGAATTGGATAAGAGTAACTTCTCAGGCAGGCCTTCCTTCGCCCCTGAATGAATGTGTATAGGTGGCTTTATTTCACAAGGACTTGGTATGTTTTCTACTCCAGTCTCCCCCTCTAAGTACAAGTTTTGTAAGCGATTCATATTTGTTCCTGTAGCCAGGGAAAGATGATCCAATTGGGGGATCATCAGCTAAAGTTTGAAGTCTGAAATCATTCTAAAATCACCTAACAAACTCAAGGATTTCCCATTTTCTCAGGAGAACAGAAAATGGAAAGAAGTCCTACAAATGGGCAAGAAAAACTAAAAAGATAGGAAGATGCAATTGTGGTGAGCCAGGGAAAAAAAAGATACAGAATTCTGTCATCACAAGTTAACACTTTACTACTACTAAAATAGTTACTTTTCAAGATCTCAATGTAGTTCAGAAATGTATTGTTTTAGAGTCAAGACTTATTATTTGTTTTAATTTAAAACTGTTCAACAATCCAAAAAAATGTTAAGAACAAGATATTCATCCATGTTGTCAACTGCCAAACTTTTCTTAGCCACTCATTTGTGCCAGATATTTGGTCTGAAAGATGAGTTAGATATATGTCTGAAAGGGCTCACACTCTATTAGGGTATTACTACAGTTAAAGAATGAATTCCTTTACTAGAAGACAGAACTCTTCCTTTACTAAAGAGACCTGCCATGTCATTTGAAGAGTGAAGATGAACTCTCTTTAGCCACAGTCCCAGGTTGATGCACAGGAGTGCTTAGGTGACTATACCAGGGTTCTGGAAACTTGAATCACTCAGCATATGGTCCTACACCCAAGAGGTTTCAAGTATCATTTACTTCTGGACACAAGGTAGCTTAGGGCATCTTCCATGTAGTGAATGAATCTTCCAGGGGCATCTTGACAATGATAACTACTTCAGAGCAAAAGCTATTCACCACCAATCCTGAAGAGAAAGATCCATGGTTTTTCTCATTTGGTGTAACTGGAATGTGCCTATAAATCTACAAGTAAACACACTGGATGGTAAAAGACAAAATAAAATACACTTGGACATGCTAAATTGTACAGGACACATTCACATGGTGAGACCAAAGTAACATATTCTTCAGAGGATCACAAAGGCTCAATAGTTATGCGCATATGATCCTATAAAATGATGTTTATCAAAATGAAGTCCAAGAAATGAAAACAAGAGGTTTTGTTGTTTTTTCCTTCTTTCTTGCTGTTTTTGTTTTCTGTATGTTTTGTCTTATATGTAAATTTATCTGTTTGGGGGAGTGTAACGGAGGGAGCATAGAAAAGGTAGGACAAAAGGGTGAACAAAATACAGCAGTGATACTCACTAGACACTATGTTGAAAATGAACCAGAAAACTTGGGGGGAGAGGGAAAAACTGGGAGAAAGAAGGGTAACACTGTTCAAAAAGAAATGTACTCAGTACCTGACTTAGGTAAGTGTAGGCTCCCCCCACCCCCATACATCACCTTTACAATAACAATTTTAAAAAACTTTAAAAAGAACGTTCTTTCTTTGAAACTTTACCTTACATGCTGAAAAAGAGTGAAATCCTATTCATGCATTTTTTTATCTAGGCCACTCAAAAAGATTCTCTGCAGAAAAAAAAAAATGAAGCGCATGAACCTGTTGACATTTAACCTTAATAAATGTGTGTATCTAGTGATCGCTCACCCGCTGTGCTTCTAGTTCTGGTGGGGGTGGACATTTCAAATACTCATCAAGCATCTACTGACTGGCTTCCATGTGCACAGAACTATGATGTGCACTGCAGGCATTTTCAAGATGGTGAAACACCATCCCTGTACCTAATAGGTTATAGTCTCCAGCTGAAAGTTGCCATCATGTTCAATAATTCACAGAAAAACAGGAAAATTCCACAATTTAAAGGATCAGAAAAATGACAAAAGCTGGAGAGATGAAGCGAACATTTCAGAAGGAAGAAGAGACATGGTTAAGGCAGAGAAGAACACTTTTCCAAATTCAGTTTATCACACCCACCCCCCACATATACAAATATCACCTAAGAAACTCATTAAAATGCAGAGAGGTTGGCCTCATCATCACTTATGCAACAGGTCTCAAGAGGAACAATAAAATTTTACTTTTGACCTCACCCCTAGGAGCAGAAGGACATAAAGGGAAGAACATAGTGGAGGGCAGGACAAGCCCTGGGGCAGACGTATGAGCAATGAACACGTGCTTATGTAAGGAGCTGGAGAGAAGCTAGTGCCTGAAAGTCAAAAGACACTGTTTTCCTAATGATGAGAATAATATATCAGATGAGTTTTGTATCTCACAGACTGGGTCATCGGGGAGGATTTTATAAAGCCGTGTGTGTGTGTGTGTGTGTGTGTGTGTGTGTGTGTGTGTGTGTGTGTGTGTGTGTGTGTGTGTGTGTGTGTGTGTGTGTGTGTGTGTGTGTGTGTGTGTGTGAGAGATCGGGGAGGATTTTATGTGTGTGTGTGTGTGTGTGTGTGTGTGTGTGTGTGTGTGTGTGTGTGTGTGTGTGTGTGTGTGAGATCGGGGAGGATTTTATAAAGCCGGGGGGGGGGGAACTGCAGGCTGAGGGAGGATGGACCCTAACTGGAGTCAATAAAACCTCTGAAAGAAGCAATTAAAACACTGAAGTCATTTATGAAGCACCTACTTTATACTTTCGCTGCAGGTTAGTTCTGCCTCCTCTAAGCTGAAAGATGCAAGGATCTCTAGAACACTACGTGAATATGGACTACGACTCAGAATAAATGGAAGGCTTCAGAGAACTGTCCAATTTCCATATGAATAACCTAAGTAGAGCAAGAAAACACACAGAAACATGGACTCCAGACCAGATCAGAAGACTTGGGTGCTAAGAAAACTGTGTTCCTTAAATTGTAGGCTCTTACTCTACCTCTTCACTTCCATGCAAGGGTATATCTAATCTGTGCACACATTTTTTTTTGTTGTTGTAAGAGTGATGTACAGAGGGATTACAGTTTCATAAGTAAGGTAATGAGTACATTTCTTGTTGAAACCTCTCCCTCGTTTTCTCCCACTTTCCTTCCTCCCTGATTCCCCTTTCTCCTCCAAGTTGTAAAGTTCATTTCCAATATAGTGTCACATGAGTATTGCTGTTGCATTGTTTCACCCACACATTCTTACTAGTCTGCCTCTTAGAACCGGTGATAATGGATACAAAAGTCAATTTCAATCAAGGAGACAGAATATCCACAGTGATTTTTTCCTTGTTTTTCCTACTATCTTCTTAAATAAGAAACTTGCTGATTAGGTGAGCAATGGCTGGTGAATTTAACAAGCTTTTCCCTGAGTCACTTAAGTTTCATCTTCAAGTAGAAAGCTTTTCATAAGCTGGAACCTTATCAACTTGATGTATGTGTATCTTTCAAACTTTCCTAAACAGTCTCAGGTAACAGTCCTTGAAAGAACAAAATGCACTTGAATAGAGCACTAGTATTAAAGAGAAATTACCACACAGACACACAGACACACACACACACACACACACACACATATTACCAAGCAGATAGATGCTTACTTCATGATGATCCTTCATCACTGTTTGTGCATTTTCATCACTGTTTGTGCAACAATTTTTGGAATTACTGACAACATACTTAGTAGCATCCTGGCTCTAAAACCAAGAATAAGTACACAAAGAACCAGTATAAAAGGCAGTAATCTTTAAAAAGCAACAACAACAAACCCCCCCCCCAGCAAATGGAGTGTTGACAGCTGTGGGAAAATACAAAAGTTTTACACAAACCCCACACTCAAATCCCTGAGTGATTCATAAAATATAGTTTGTCTACTAAATAGGGCATCTAGTGAGATACTCTTTCAGCTAGTCCTATACACTTGTACATGAAAAAATGGTTTAAATATTGACTTAAGGAATTAAGGTCATGTTAGTAACTATAATGAAACTACTGTTAATATGGTGGGACAGATGAAGATCTATCAAAAAGGTAACCCTAAGAGGAGCCCTGAACAAAAGAGGGGAAGGGGGATTCAGCAGAGAAAGAAACGCCAACCATTTAATCACTTAATAACTGAAAATAATTTCTGCCTATTAAATCATTGCTAAAGCAAGGGCAATTTTCACCAATATTAATGACTAGTGAAAACATTCATTCATTCATTCATTCAAAAATAAATACCAAATTCTGTCACATTTCTAACTCCAATGGTTCTAATATCATAGCACCATGAGAAACAAAAATACCAACTGTATGGAGGATATAATTTAGCCGAAAGAGAGGCAATATTAATTTATACCACTATCACCCTTTCCCATAATGATTAACTTGGAAAAGTGCTATGGAGCCAAAAAACCCACAAGCTTAGGAGAGTGAGTAATTGAGGATTCAACTCATTAGTGTGTGAGGAAGGTTCTTCTGAACAAAGAACATCTGAGCTAAAACACAGAAAGCAGCAGGAAAGCAAGCAAAGGTTGCTAGAGAGCAAGGCCTTCAGATGACGCTTTTGCCACTAGCCTTCTCTAAAATGGGATTGCTCAAAAACCTATTTCCTCATGTTTGAAATATACCAGAAGTAGTTTTTGTAATAGATGTAAGCCTTTCCCTCTTGGAAATATGAGCAATCTAACTGCAATTAACTGATTTCTGCCACACTGCTGGTGGTCTAGGGACTAAAAGAAATGATTGCTGATCTTAGCTCTCTCCCATGTCCTAAAGAACATGTCATTTCCTCTCCCCCTTCTCTCTCTCTCTCTCTCTCTCTCTCTCTCTCTCTCTCTCTCTCTCTCTCTCTCTCTCTCTCTCTCTCTCTCTCTCTCTCTCTTCTCTCATTCCTCCATTAAATGGGGGGTAGGGGTTTCTAAAACATCTGTAACCACTATTCTAATATTACACTTTGGTATTGACATCATCACAAGAACCTGTCCACCTTCCAGATTTCCTGTTCCTGATAGTCAGCTTGAGCCACTATATGAAAATTACCCAGCTATGTACCATATTTTTCATTCCCAGGCTTTCATACTTGTCCTTTGTGATTAATCTCAAATGTTAGTCTTCCCTTTCTATGACTGCCTTTAGTGGCTAGGACAGACCTTAAGAGTCAACTCTCTTTCTCCCTTTTCCCAAGAAAACTCAGGCCTCACTAAAACCAAGTGTAACTAACTGAAAAAGACTTTTTTCAAAGCCCCAAATCACAGAAGCAGCAGAACTGGAATCTAAAATAAGGTTTCTGAGTTTCTAGGCCATCTCTTTCTACACTACACCAATTGCTAGAATGTCCTAAACCCACTGATGTAGGATTTGTTTCTCTCACAATCTACAGTGTGTGTCAGGAGCAGACAAACCATGGCCGGAAATTAAAATGTTTTGTTTCCATTTATTTTTTAATGAGCAAGGGAAATTGGTGGGGGAAGAACATTTCATGATGTGAAAATTATGCAATATTAAAATTTTAGTGTTTTTATCGAAAGAGCTCTGTCTAGTGTTTATGTTTGGCTTATGGCTGCTTCCTTGTTACTAGATTGGAGCTGAATAACTGTGACAGATCCTATGGTCTACAAACCAAAAGCATTTAATTAATGGCCATTTAAAAGAAGTAGACTATGTACCTAATGTTATTTGGTATATTCATTCTGTATATACGTACTATTCTCTACCTTCTTTTGACAACCTCCTCTACTACAAATTAAAATATGCATGTAAGGACATACAAGAAGGGCCACGAGTACTTGCTCTCACCATTTATTTCCCAAGTTGTGAGCCAAAACTTACTCTGTACTCATATGCCAAAATCTGTGCTATCCACTTAGTATTCCTCACAAAAATCCTCAAGATTTTCTACTAACATGAGCTCAAAGAAGCTACTTTAATAATGTTAAATACACCACCTGCTAAATTCAAACAAATGTAACTATTATAAATACGTGTGCTGATCTTCAGTCTAGAAGACTGAGGACTCTAGATTCTTTAATTCTCTTTTTTTTTTTTTTTTTTTTTGGTCAGTTATGGGCCTTGAGCTTAGGGCTTGGGCGCTGTCCCTGAGTTTTTCTGCTCAAGGTTAATGCTTTACCACTTTGAGCCACAGCTCCACTTCAACTTTTCTGGTGGTTAATTGGAAATAAGAGTCTCATAGACTTTCCTGCTCAGACTGGCTTTGAACCATGATCCTCAAATCTTAGCCTCCTGAGTAGCTAGGATTACACAGGTGTGAGCCACCAGTACCCAACTCTAATTAATACTCTTTTTTTTTTTCGGTCGTGGGGGCTGAACTCTGAGCCTAGGCACTGTCCCTCAGCTCTTCAGCTCAAGGCTAGTGCCCACCACTTGAGTCACAGTGCCACTTCTGGCTTTTTTCTGATTATGTGGTACTGAAGAATTGAACCCAGGGCCTCATGCATGCAAGGCAAGCACTCTACCACTGAGTTAATATTCTTAAATTAGAAGTATATCATAGTTCTTCATCCTTTCCTGGGAATCCCTAGTCATCTAGGGATTCATCTAGGCAAGTTTCTGGATGTATTCTACACTGTGAGGAGATGCAGCTTGGATGAAATGACTTCTAATATCTACTATCTCTGACTTTACTCTCAGAGTCATTTAATTTTACATAGTCTTCTTCTGATTATTTGTGAAACAGCAAACTAAAATAAAACTTCATGATGCCAGTTGCCTTTTCAGTGTTCATCAACTCAGTGTTAATAAACTCAAAAGCATTGGCTAGAGAATCTCTAAAAAGAACTGCATGCCCTATGGAAGAAAGAGAGCAAGGAATTATGGAAAAAGAACCACAAACTCCACCCAACACCAAGACACAAACTTTAGTTCTAGGATCCCCCAGCCCCATCCCAAACCTTAAATATATGAAAGATTAGTTTAGGAGAGTCACTTGAAACTTTGGAGAGGTGGCATTTCTCCAAGTATAATACATAGAGATGGTGTAGGTTTAGATGTAGCATGTGGGGGCTTCTTTTGGGAAACCCAATGTTCAGCTCTACTATTCAAGTACAGCTTCTCCAAAGAACACAGTTCCATCATCCACCATCAATTCCTCTAATCCCAGCAATGTCAGCATGGCAAATGGATGTTCTCTATTGAGCAGAGACCCAAAGGATGACACTGAGCCCTATGATTTAAAGGGTATCAGATGAAATGAGAAGCTGGAAATTTTCAATCAAGAAAGCATACGAACATCAGTGATAAACCACTAAGCAAAATCAACTCTGAATGTGGATGGAAACAAAGCCAAAGTTAAGGGAGGAACAGGCAGCCCTCACCTCTGACTATGGAATCCTCTCTCTGCTAGCTCATACGAAATGTTACCCCCATATGCAAAATACAGTTGTGCAGTGGCTTATGATGCCATTCTTGTCTCTAGATACACAATCCTTGTGGCATGGCCCTGATTGGAATACAGCAGATCAGAAGAGCCTGGAAATGGCCTTGACCAATGATTCAGGGCTGGTCTTGTCACAAATTAGATGAGCAGGGTTTACATTTTTCACAAAGAGCCCCAATTTGTTTTTTTTTATATTTTACATTCTTTGAGAATGAACTAAATGTGAACTTCTCCATGAAACTATGCCCAAAGTTCTTTCTCTTTTTAACTCCTCCATTACTTTGGCTGAAAAATAATGATCTATCTTAGTCAAAATGAGAAAACAAGTACATAGCTGACATATTTCACACATGTCACAATGGCAGCAAATTTCACATAACTTCTCTTCCTCATCTGCACTCCTGAAATGTCCACTGCAGGCCTTTGCATACATGGAGCGCATGTCTTAGTTGAATTGATGTCAATTACTGAATTACTATCTTGCTCTCTGATCTCATCTCACAGTGGAATTAACCAAGGCACCACTCTGGCTTCAAATGCATGGACATCTGCAGAGTGATACTTTTCCTGTCTGTCTTTTTTCAAAAAAATTAATTTGGACTCATATTTACATTTAGTTTTCTAGAGGCCTTTTGTCACATTCTAGGTTATCAGTGAATATTATGCAATGGCACAATAGAACCCATTGAAGATTTTTAAGAATATCAATTCACTTGCAGGAAAACATTTTGCCATTTCTCCAAAGAATAGAAACAACTAAACATTCAAGAAATGACTCAATTTCTACCACTAAGGAAAATTCTGCTGCCTCTCTCTAGCTATCCTCTACCCCTCCCATCAACAGCTCTCTTCCCAGATACTCTGCTCCATCACACTCCCCAACCAGAGGAGTCCTCTGGGTCACTTACTGGGCACCAACCTAGTTTTAAGCCTCTTTCATTTCTTCCATATCTTTTTGTGTTCTAGGATCCAGGACCTTCTACCAGCCAATTACCTAAATCAGACTAAGTTCAAAAATGAGCATAGGTGAATAATAGCTTTTGAGAATTTACTGTAGCTCTTTCTGGAGAATACTGTTGGATTTTAATAGGGATCCACTAGATAAGATTCCTTTATTCAAGTGAATGATTTTAATAGTGTGAATTTCAGATCCTCGGCTGGCCTACGTTTTCTCCTTGCATATGTTACCCTTCTTGCGAGATTGGCTAGGAAGTTTCATGTAATGTCAAAATGCAATTCTCTTTAAAACCTGTGTCAATTTTACCTTTTTTTGCTTAGGAAATTTTCAAAGGACAAAGAAAAAGAGAGTCTACAAGTAACACTTGGGGCATCAAAGACTTCCTTCAACTATCTTGCCAACTTGATTCACTCTGGAAGATGACACCAGATCTCCCTGCTTGAATCCTGAACTCCTCCTGGTAGAAGTGCACAGGACCATTGACTCTTGGAGTTTCCAAGCCAGAAAATGGCTGTTCAATTCACAAGTTGTACAGAGAACCTACTCATGGATGAGTTTAAGTCTTCAAAGTACATACTATGTAAAATGTATTTCGTGGTATGTTTGTATACATGAGAGGCAAGGAAGGACAAGAGCAGAAAGACAGAGAGATTGAAAATAACCCCACTATATTTAACGAGGCCCCTCTATATTAAGCCCTGAGTTCAAGTCAAAATCTCAAAGGCAAACTCTGAAAGCTCATATTTTCAGAATCTAGTCCACCCCAATGGGTCAGAAAACACCTGACATTTACTTCCATTAAATCTCAGATATGTCTCCAGGGAACAGAAAATCCCTTTGTTCAGAAAGAAAAGTGGAAACAGCTAGTTCAGCAACCCACTGGCCTGGTTAGCCACAATTCCTACTGAGAATTAGAGCTGAAATGATAGACATTTAAGGGAGTTATCTATGTAGGATTCTGGGATCTAGAGAAAGTCAGGGAGCATATTTGCCACAAGAGGGAGCAGCAGAATTTGGTCAGATGGGAGCCTATTTGGGAAAGGTTATAAGGGGAAGGGAGGGGGGCGGGTTTCTAACCATGAAGTCTAGGACAGTTGTAAAGGAAGGTGTTGCTATAAAATGTGGATGATATGGATGGCTTGGCAAAATATAGATAGATAAATAGATAGATAGATAGATAGATAGATAGATAGATAGATAGATAGATAGATAGATAGATAGACAGACAGACAGATCACTTCAAGGCCAAAAAAAAATTAAATAAAACTGCTGCAAGACACACATAGAAGACAGGCAACAGCACACTGATCCCTAAATATGTATTTTTTAACAACTGTAGAACAATAACTTAATTTTTATTTGAAAGCAGCATACACACACACTGTAAGAAATACAAATCATGCATCCCAGGTGCTCTAATATCCTCTTTTCACTGTGCATTTCTTTTCTCATATTCAATTTCGATTTCAATTTGGATCTTATTTCATTTCACGCTGTTCCGGTGGCCTGTTTCTTACCAACATACTGTTCTCCCTCTACCTGAGGCAGTGCGGAGAAAGGACTGGTCACAATGAACACACACATAAGAAACAGGTATTAAAAGTCTTAATGTGTGACGGGAACATCCACAAGCAAAGTGAATGTTTTCTGTTGATGTTGGCTTCTCCCTCCACACCCCCTCCCCACCACTACCATGAACGTGCTTCTCAAAAGAGGAATGCAACTTCATGAGATCTGCAGTTTTTCTCATGATTTATTTTGTCAAAGAAATAGATTAAGCACTAAAAGGGAAGGAACCATGCGTTTACTTTGCAAGATAAATAAAAGTCTATTTTTGTCTGATAAAAAAACATGTTAAATATAGCTTGTTCACAACTGCCATAGCTCTCTGGGAATACATTTTCTTTTTTTCAAAACATAGGAAGCTTAGGAGAGCAATTGATGTTAAGTCCTGCAAATTAGCATTGTATGCATTGTGGACTATACTTCATCTTCCTGCTATAATTTTATGTGGAGTAAAAGCACTTTCCTTCCTCCTACATGGTCAACAAAGGGTTATCTTCTCGTGAATCTAAATCCAAAATGCTGTAGTAGAAACTATTATCTAGTAACAAAGTGTCTCGACAGGTAGATGGGTAGGTAAATGGATATAAGGCACACTTTTATATTTTTAGTTCATTACTAGCCTCTCTTAGCCCCGTTAAGCTATCAGCATAGCGTGAAGTCTGGCTATCAGGAACAATTCTTTTTGACCCTTGCACAGTTCAGTCGTGAATAATGGTTTACTTCTACACAGACCCCCTCCTTTATCTCCTTCCATTTTTCCAGGAATTTATCATTCCATTTTTAATAATACATAACAGCCATCTTAAAGGGAGGGAGAGAAGATCAGGCTCTTTTGATAATCGGTTGGAGAAATTGTACCCAAAGACCTCTTAGACCCAACTAGATCTGTCTCTTCAAGCAGGGTGTATTTGTAAAAGGAAAAGGATTTGAGGAAACACATTTTGTGTCTTGGTGAAATAAGTGGGTCTCTGCCACTAGCTCTTTCACAAAGACCAAAGATGGAGAAAGCTGTCCTTCCTTCTTATTGCCTTCACACCCAGCTAACCTCCCAATTAAGCAAGTTTAGCAAAGGCAGAGAGCTAAATCCAAGTGACACGGGATTTGTACAATCCATCCCTCTCCTGGCTTTGTGTTCTTTTTAACTAAAATGAATGAAACATCTAGCTCCATTTTCTTCCCTCCTTTCCTGACTTGCTGCAGGAGAGCCCAGAGTGACAGAGAAGCTTGTGGGGTATGTGTGTGTGTGTGTGTGTGTGTGTGTGTGTGTGTGTGTGTGTGTGTGTGTGTGTGTGTGTGTGTGTGTGTGTGTCTGTGTGTCTGTGTGTCTGTGTGTCTGTGTTGGGGTAGGGGTGGGGGCGCGGGAGGACATACTTTCAGAATTCCCTCTTGATTGCCTTTGTCCCCATTTCCTTTTGGAAATCCTTCCACAGGTCCTGGATTGTGGATGTTCAACTGCTCCTGTTTGGAGACACTCAAGCCATGCCTTGAACCAGATCTGATCAGCAATTTCCACAGACTCTGTCAGCTCCTCCATGATCAGGATGCCTGTACTGTCTTCACCACATCTGTCATTTTTTAAAAAGCTTCTTCCACTACACCTCCCACTGATATCCTTTTTTCTCTTTTTAGTCTTTACACCTCCAGCAGGATAAAGTTTGTGTTGTTATATTCACAACCACTAGTTTAGTGGCTGACTAACAGAGAAGTGCCTTCACCAGAGCCAGGCAAAGAAGGGGTTAAAGCCATGCCTAGTGCACATGACTTTCTTTCCAATGCCAGCAGATAATATGCACATTGCTCTCTTCAGACACAAAAAACTTATATATATATATATATATATATATATATATATATATACATACACATATACCGAATATACATATAGTTAAATTTGATCACCCCTGCTTTTAAACCCAGCCACTGCCACTTTATCTGGGGAGGGAAATACAAATTGCTAGCCAAGTCATTCATCAAACAGAGACAGATGGGAGGTGGGGGGGGGGGGTGCAAGGATGCCGTATTTTATAAAGCATCCTTTAGATGGATTTGGTTTCACTAGTTGATTGTCCAGCTATTAAATATTTTTTTTTAAAGAGTGGTCTCTCTTTTTCATGAAGGTGGAGCCAAGAAGGAAATCCTCACATCATTCTATGTTCTACGTTGACCATTTCCCTAAGCCCCAGCACAGCCCTGGAGACAGAGAGATAATGGAGCTGCAAAGTTCCCTTGGCAATCTCTCGGGGAAGAGAAGCTTGTGTGTGCAGAAACCCCAACTCCCATCGGGGCACAGAATGCCCCAGGACTGGGAACCCTCACCGCCCCCTCCCCAGCTCACATTTCCTCCTTGTCCTGTCCCCTTCTGCCCGGGGCCACACCTCCTTCCTCCCCGCATTCCGGGGTGGGGTAGAAGAAGAGCACCCAGAGCCCGCCAGCAGCAGCAGAGGTGGCTGGCCAAGTGTGTGGCCTCGGGGAGGACCCCAGAGATTGACCAGGCCGGCGGGAGGGCTGACCGCGGGGCGGGGGAGGAGGGGGGGCGTCCAGTGGGGGGGGTGGGGGGCCTGGGGGGGAGCGTCCGGATCCCGCAGCGCTATTTCCTGGGTGGACTTCAATCCCTCACACCCCAGATCCCCCCACACACACCCCGCCAGAGCCCAGCGCGGGGCAGGGCGCAGCATCCCTCCTCTGGGAGCCCTTTCTCCCACCTCGGGCTGGCTGGGTACGAGCGGGGCGGGCACCCCGCGCCCCAAACCACCAGCCTGAGCAATTTTACTCGGGGGGAAGGGGAGGGGGGCAGGGAGAAAAAGCGCGGATATCCAGAAAAATGAAATTAAAAAATAAAAAAGAAATGTGCAGGCGCGCGCGCACACACAGGCTCACACACACACTCACACTCACACACACTCTCACACACAGAGAGAATTTAAAAGCCAGTCTCGCCAACACTGTAGCCTTGGGAACAGCCAGGAGAAAAATCAGTTAACGGTACGGGATGGGTGCCCGTGTGCTCGGCTCTCCCCGGGTCTTACCTGGGGTGGGCAGTGGAGTGGATTCTCCGCGGGTCCTCCACGCTAGGAAGAATCGCGGCGCCCTCCCTCCGTCTCCGCAGCTCGCGATCAGAAAGAGGTCGCTCCCATCGCTCGGGCGGCGGGGCGGGGAGGAGGAGCGAAGCACAAAGCGGGCGGCGGCTGCGGCAGGCAGCGGGCGGGCGGCGGGGCAGCCCACCGGCTCTCGTGCAAGTGGCGCCCGCGCGAGCCGGAGCGAGGGAGCGAGCGGCGGGCGGCGGAGCGGCGCCGCGCGCGGACCGGCGGGCGGGCGGGCGCGAGGCTGCGCGGAGGCCGGCGGGCCGTGCGGACAGACGGGCGGGCGGACGAGCGAGCGGCCAGGCGGCGCGCGCGCTCCCCGGCTTCCCTCGCTCGCGCCCTCCCTCCCTCTACCCTCCCTCCCGCGCACACCCGCCCGCCACCCGCTCCCTCGCTGGCTCTCACGCGCGCTCAGCCCCGCTGCGGCCGCAGCCAGCTAACGCTCAGCGCCCCCCCTCCCCGCGGCCCGACCCCCGCCCCTCCCAGGGCGCCCTGGACGATCGTTCGCTCCCCCCTTCCCTCGCTCGCGCGCGCGCGCGCGCGCCCCGGGTCGGTGGAGACCTCCACCAGCCTTTAGCTCTCTGCAGCGGGCCGCGGAGACTACATATTAGGTTTCCACGGGGCTCGGGACCCAGCCGACGCTCCCTCGGGGGGCGCCCAGCCCCTGGACCCGCTACTCGTGCAGACAGACAGGCAGACAGGCGGGCAACTTTCCCTTCTCTTCCTGGGCTGCATCCGTAGACGCAGCCCGGATCTCCAGCCGTCCATCCGTCTCTCACCTCTGAATTTGTTACCCCCCGCACATCTTTCCTCCCCCACGTCCCCTTCCTCTCCTGAAGGAAGCAAAGGGATCTGGGGGATGCGTTCGTGCCGGGGCTTAAGCATCCGCCGCCATCGGACCTGCCGGGGTATCCCCTGCTGCTCCACGCGGACACAAACGCGCGAGGAAATGGGCGGGGCCGCGGGGGCGAGGAGGGATTCCCCAGCTAAGCGCTCGGGTGTCAGCTCACCTGGGAATTAAGACCCAGCGGCTGATTACTGTGGAAACGGTGCCTCTTTAAAAAGAATAAATAAATACAAACAAAAGTCCAGAGCGGAGTAAAGGAAAACTCAGCACTAAGACCGAGGCAGGAAGAGACCCAATGCAGCAATCGACGAACCATTCATTGTCCTTTCCAAGAGAAGCATTGCCATTGCCAATACATCACTTCCCCATAATTAATAAAGGAGCATTGCAGCAGGCTCTCGCTCTCTTGACAGCTCATTCATCCTTACAAATCCTTAATGACTTGGCAGGATGAAAGGCTAGACCTACTGTGGAGTTCACACCAGCAACCAAGGCTGTCTGCATGCACAACAGACATGCCTGTAGGTCTCCAGTGGAGCCCCAAGTTGGTATTGTTAAAGTAGCAATATATACCGACTCTTGTGGGTTTTGCAAAGGCTGGGGACTGGGGTTGGGGTTTCAGTAGCTGCTATGTGGGGCAGAGTGAGAAAAGGGAGCTGCAAAGCAGAGGACAGAGTGTTTTAAGTTCTAGTGGAGTTCTCCCCTGGTACTTACAGTGCAGCTCTGGAAATCAGTCCTGGACTCTAGGAATCTCAGCCTGCCTCAGCATCAAAGAAGCTCCTGGGAAAAGTAGCCCTCTCTCTGGACCAAAGCCAGTGGCTCTCAACTCTGGCTGCACCTCAGGTCTCTTGGGGGAACTTTAAAAAATCCCAGTGCTTAGGCCACACCCCTGACTGATTAAATTGGAATCTCTTGGGGTGGGACCCAGACTTCAGTAATTTATTTTTATGTTCTCTGGTCAGCTTGTAAGGCCAGTGAAGGTTGAGAGATCCTTTTCTGGATAAGTCTTCCTTAAATATGATGTGGATATGAATCATTTGGGGATTGCAGATTCAGAAAGGAGCCTGGGGTCTGAATATCTAGCAAACTTACACAGTGCCTTTGATGCTGTCTGAACCAGGACCACAAAGGGCCCTGTGACATTCATGGAGTGGTTATAGACATTGGGCTTAGCTATAGAAACTGAGCTTCTCTTGTCTTGCAAATTTGCAGGACTCTCTTTGGCTAAGTTACGTTTTCTTGGATGCCCCACCGCCACTGTGAAGACTACACAGACAACTGGCACATGGGGAGACATAGAAGGTCACCCTCTCTCTGTTCTAATATGTCCTCAGCCAAAAATTGCTCAGAGCCCTAACTTCCAGGGAGAGTCAGATATTTGGCTCACACTTCATAATGGGGGTTTGAAGAGAAAGCAGATGCCTTCTAAATGACAAAGAAAAGTTTGTAATTAAAGACTCCAGTTACCATTAAAAAAAAGAATACAATAATGAGTTAGGAATTGGAAGTGAAAGGTAAATGAAACGTCAGCAAACTACCTCATTGGACTAGATTTTGTGGGAAGGATGTGGCTGGTTATTGTTATTATGGGCCACTTAACGACTTAGTCCAGATTTTTCTTGGAAGTGTGTTTTGTAACTTGAGGTGACAAGAAGCCTAGTCTGTAAATGTCTATTCCTTCACTGCCCCAAATCCATCTTGGCTGCAGCTGAGAAGGCATTAAGCCTTGATCCCCTTGATTTCTCTTCTAGCCTAAACTGATAAGTTAATTTGGATTATTGGTGGGGGGTGGAGGGGTGTATTATGTATGTTATGTAAAATAATTAAGAAGCAGTCTAGTGATTTGGTATGCTTTTTGATTTGGCTCAAGGGCTGAGTCCCTAATTTTTGTTGCATTTCTTTTTCCATTAAGGGCATCTTTATAATGGTTCTAAGTCCCCAAGGCAAATCAAACCTTTCCTCTCTCCTAAATATCACACATGACTGGATTTTTATTTGCAAGAATTATCAAAGGCTACATCAAGAGCACCAGGCTGGGGGAGACGACAGCTCTAAGTAAGGAAATAGCGAGGCCACTGCAGGCTGAGGGTTTGCAAAAAAGAAACTTTAGCAAGAACTGTTTGGTAAGAAGACAGAGGTTGTCCATCTGGCATGAATAGGACTTCTTCATGGTAATCTTATATATTGATTGCTGTTTTTCCCTCTGAATTGAAGACTTAAACCACCAGTCTTTGCTAGTGATCGATTCAGTCTCTACCTAACCAAAGTGGTAGGATCAGCTGCCTAGGGCACTCTATAGGAATAACATTGGATACTTTCTGAAGATGGTTCGCATTTTCACAAACTCTTTCCTAAGAAATACTCAGGGGGTCATGTACTAAATTTGCCTTCAGTTGACATGTGAATGATATGAATTACGTCTAACTTCATATCCAGTCCACAGAAGATAAGATCAATACTGTATGGAAATATACAATGATTTTTTTAATCCTCAACAAAATGAACGCTTTGCTGTAGTTCTTTTCTTCTTTTAAACTTTGATTTACTTAAGTCAGAGATACCACTGCTATTTGACTTTTTGTTGTTGTTTTGTCTTGTTTTCCCCCCTCATTGCTTAGGTGATTTTATTCTAGTCCTAGTCTTCCTTCATTCCATCTCATTTCTTACTGTGCTCATTCATAGACTCAGCCTCATAGAGATTTCTGACTTAAAAAGCTAAGAGAGCACTTCTAGCCTAGTTAATGAATAGGGTTTATCAGTAGCCTCTTCTTCCTGCTCAAGAACCTCAGGAGGAGGGTTTAGGTTTTGTTTGATTTTCATTTTGTTTTTGCAGGGACAGGGATCAAACCCAAGGTTTTCTAAATGCTAGGTAAGTGTTCTCCCACTGAGCCACATCCCAAGCCCTACTTTAAGGTTTGATGTCTTTTTGCTGCTAGTTGTATCCAGGGCTCTTTGTCCCGTGAGGATTATTTCTAACTTCTAACTTCTAACTGCTATTCTTCCTCTTTTCTTGTTCTGGCAGGTCAAATTTTGCTTTTTGGGTTTGTTTTGACCACTTAAACACCAGTCTCCACATACTCTCAAGACCCCCTCCAGGGTACAGAAATCCAGAGTGGAAACGCAAGCTTCCTGGTGCGTATGCAAGTGCAAAGCTCCTCCCCTGTGCTCTATTACCACGGGTTACACGACACTTCCTCCAGATCACTCATGAGTTTGTCACAGTTGTGAATGTCAGAAACCTACAGTGCCATCTTTGAGCATCTTATATGCAAAGGTTGAACTTATACTGATCTGAACGCTTCCTTTTCCATTTTTGCTCCTTATTACACTCAGGAAATATCTAATCTGTGTCCCACAACTTTGCCAATGAGATCTCAAACACAGAATCATTATGGAGAAGAATCAGTGAGTCTGAAAAGCTCCCTATCCAGTTAAGAACCAAGGTTTGGTATTCAGATAACCTGGGTTGAACTGGCAATTCTGTTTTGACTGTGTGGCCTTGGGGAAATATTTTAATTTCTAGAATTCAATATTCTTGTCTTGAAAACTTGTATTATAAAATTTACAAGGGGATATAGGGAGGATAGATGTATATACTATAATGTGCTTGAAATAGTTTTTGTTAATAGTAGTTAAATAGTAGTTACAAGTAGTAAATAGTTAAATAGTAGTTAAAATAGTACTTAAATAGCAGTTAGATGATATTTTTATTATTTGTAGTATTAAAGTTTTAACTCATAATTTTTATATTCATAAATTAACCAAAACATTGGGCTCTGAATAACCTGGCTATCTCATTATTGATACTGATTATGCTATGGTTTTGTTATGCAGAAGCTGCTTACACTTTCCAATTGTGCAAGGACAGACTGTGGTTGCATTCACCCACCATATCCATTTTCTTTTTATGTCCAAGTATCAGTTTGATCTTATCTCTATTAAATCTGAGAGTAGAGCCAATTTAAACAGACTTTTTTTTATACCTAAGGTTTTGGGGGTCACATTAACTTTGTTAACAGGGGACTTTGTCTTTAGGACCTAAACTTTTCTACTAATTTTGCAAAGACTTTCCCCAGCATTGACTCAAGGACTCTCTATCAATAGGGACTGTGGATGAGCCCCCTGGGGCTCTCTGTAGCAGGCCCTTGCACTCATCATCCCATTCTGAAGCTCTGTCCCTGAGAGTACACATCAGCTACTTCAATAAATTTCCTTTCTAAGGCTCCGGCTATGATATATGGCTCCCTCATTGCATCTTCAATTGCTGGCCTCTGATTAGACTCTTCTGAGAACTGCCAATGCTTTAGTGGTTACCAAAATGCCTAGACAGTAGCCCTTGAAAACGGTCATCGCAAAGAGACATGGGAGAAACAGACTGAACTTATGGGCATTTTAACCTATGATTTTAATGATTCTGATTTGTTTTAACCACTGGAAGTGCCTGGATAGGGAAAACTCGATATTGTAATTTCTTAAAACTTCAGATGCACACAGTGTAACTTAGAGTCCTTAATAATCATGATCAAGAACAGTTCAGAAACTACATTCTATTTTCTCTACCTCTTAATTACTATGCTGCCACAGAAAAACCTTCACGACCTTTGGATTTATTTCAGCATTTCTAAGAGTGGTTAGGAAAATAAGTTATTTGTGTAGGCTTTAAAATATTGTTTTCTATAATTTAATTTTTATATGAGAAATCTTTATGTTAGAGAATCTATGGATTATTTTTATTTTTTAGACCGAGAAAGAAAGTATCAAAGGATTTACTCAATCCTGGCTGAATGTATTTTACTGGTTATTCTTTTTAAAACATGACTGAAGGCCGCCTGGCTATATCCTTGGAGATATTTAGCTATCTAGTACCTGGTCAGAGGTCAGTTCTGATGGCTGTGTGCTTTTGGGTTGTTTGCTTATTTTTTTGAAGAGGAAGCTTTGTTCTCTTGGTGCTTCTAAGGTTCAGCTTATTAAAAACCATGGGCACCACACCACATAGCTAAGTTCAAGACATGAAAAAAATGTCCCATTACCTCCAGCACAAAGTCTTTTTTATTCTGCTACTATACTGAGTATTGACATTGTACACTATATACAAATGAGGAGTAGTCTTAGAAACATAAGCTTGTAAACGGCTTAGGGTCTTTCTAGATTGCACAAAGACACATCTGCAGATTAGAAAATATGGTCGAGAAAATCCAAGCTATCAGTATAGTACATCAATCTTTCTTGTTGAACCCTTACTCCTCTCCCAGAATCCAGAGCACTTTTGTGTGCATTGTGGATAAATGAATAGAATGCAAATGTCCACTGAAAGGGGCTGTTGTATGTGGAAAGAAGAGAGAAGATTTTACTTACAGTAAGTGCTGGCCCCAGTCCAATGCAAGTGGCAACTTAATTCCAATTACCTCCTTGCTGAAGTAGTGCTGACCCTAGTTAGCAACTGACATGTTACCGTATCCACAGCCATGGTCCCGCCTGACCACCTGCTCAGTGATGACAGATAGATTGTCCATGACATTACAGAAGGCTGGACCACACGGAGATGGCTATCTGACTAAGCCACAAGATTGAGCTGTAAACTGACCCTTTGTAGGCTATCTTGCGAATTACTTATAAGCTCTCATTTACCCAATTTATAAACAAGCCAGATGATCTCTTATTCCCTCTGTTAAGAGACCTTATTAACCATGTATTTTAAGACTTGGATATTTGAATTTTTAAAATCATTTTTCAAGAATAAAGAACCCTTGAATTTCCTGATTATGTTCAAAGTTATCAAACAACTTATTAAAGGCAAAAGGTTGAGCAGAGAAAATTGAGTTGATAGTGTTCTTATTAATTCATTTGTTTCTTCATTTATCCTGTATTCATTCAACAAATATTTATAAGGAACCACACTGGAGCAGGCATTGTTGTTCTAGATACTGGAGAAACAACAGAAAACACATCATTAAGGTTCCAACTCTTTCGGAGCTTGAATTCTAGTGAGAAAATAGGTAGTAAGCATAAAAATACAAATCAACACAAAATATGGGAATAAGGGTGGATGTGGAAATAAAGCTGAAAGCAATAAAGCAGAACAAAAAGAAAATAGAATTTTGGGAGCAAGTACTAGTTTAATTGATCCATTTTTCAGCACAGAATTCTGTTAGGATTTCTGGTTGATAGTGCTGTAACTTTTTTGAGGCTTCCAAAATGATGAAATGATAAAGCACAATATTTTATTTTGCTGATGATTTGTTTCTATTCTGAATTGTGGTTCTTTGCAGAATTCTTACCTTGAAGCAACAGGACTAAATTAGGGTTATCAACAGAAGCAAATGTTGGGTTATGCCTCTGCATTCAAGGGCATATTCAGCCCTTTCCAAATGACAGGTGGCTCCCAGAGGTTGCCTATTAAATGACAATCTTTTGTCTTTGGCTTTACTTAAAGCATAGCATCTTATTAATACATCCAGATGTAAGTGTTGTTGGCTGGGTGACTCTTTTGTCCCAGAGCATTGGAGAGGAGAGAAGACATTTCCACACATATAATCTAATCACTCGGTGAATCTAGGCCTCTTTTTCCTTCTGTCTACATTCTCATCTGCAATTATACAATGCACAGCATACACCCATGTCGCACATCTTGTCACAGATACCCCATACACACATTTCTTACACAAGGACAGTCATATTCATAGTTCTTAGCTATGACAATACATTTAATTATTGAAAGTATACCAAGTCAAAATTCACAAATTTGACTTGAAACAGCACTGGTGGTGTACTTCTTAAATTTTTATTTAACATCATGGTCCCTTACTTGTAGGTATTTATATATTGAGTTTCAAGTCAATTCAAGGCTTAGAGGCTAAAATAGCTTTTGACTGAGGTATAGCAATTTTTAAATCGCTATTATATACAAAGCCAGAAAAAATATATATGAATTTTGCATTTTATGAATCCTGAGACATCTTTATTTTTTAGTCTCTTTTTCTCTTTATTTCCCCAGAAATAAAATCTCTGGTCAAGTAAAGCTTAGAAAATTATTCAGCACTTCGAAGTATGTACCTAATTCATAAGATTACCAATAAACAGGTTGAATTACTGATGCACCTTAATATAAAATACCTAATTATTGGGCAATTGTGTAATGGAAATATTGCAGGTTATATACTGGCTGGATTTTTAAATCATTCAAGCAGCAAACAGTGAGTGACTACTCCATCCAAGTCCATGAACTTAAAGTTCTATGGTAATGTCATCCATGACCACTAGAAATTTAATCTCAGAGATATAATTAGACTCAAGGCTTTTGAAGAATCAAGTGATATATAGATGTGTTTTGTGAGGTTTTCTTGAAGCAATGTTTGAGTTGTGTTAAAGTGGGCATGACCAAGGAGAACAGTAAGGAAGTAATTAAAATCTTCTCAAATAAGGCCCAAACAAAGGACTGTAAGTGGCATTTTTTTTTAGTTAGCTCAATTCTTGGCAGAATTTTGCTGCCTTCCAGGTAGATAGCTTTTAAATGCTTTTAAAAACTATATACTAATTGCCTTTACTTAAAGGAAAATAATTCTGCCTGGTTTCAATGAAACACATATGATTTCTAAAAGGCTGTTGTCATTCTAAGAAAAAAAATCCCCTGTCATTCTAGAGTCGGGTGAGGGTGGGTGAGTGGCCTGCTTTGTCATTCATAGAACATTTTAATACTGAGATGATGAACGATGATAGACCAGACACACTCTTGGTTGGTCTTATGATTATGCCAAAATTCACTACAGGCAATGCATCCCCTTTTTCCGTATACCTTGGAATTACTACTTTCACTGTCTGCCTCCAGGTATGCTGCTGTGTTTGTAAAGAGCTTGAAGTAATTTAAGAAGATCTGATTTTCTGTCTATGACATGCAGCTGATTTATATCTAGATAGTTACCTCCACTCACAATATAGTTCAACCTGCCATGTGAGAAAGCCAAATGGAGCCACATTTGGTGAAGCATGAGTTTCATGCAGAGACTTTTACTTTCCATAATTACAACTGTTTAAATTAACATTTTAGAAATAAATGATATCAATGAAGGAAATCTGAATGTACTTGTAACATTCAATCCATATCTTTTTGTTCCTTGATCCCTTCCTATCTATCTACAGGAGACATTGTTTTGCTCAGATCAGTCTTATTTTCTGGATAACATGTCTAAAAAGATGAAGTCAGTTGGTGGGGTTTTCCATGAATGTTTCTGAGATCTCTTCTGAGACATCCTTATTCTAACACAACCTAAAAAAAACTATACATTCAATATGAGGAGAAATCTAGTGTGACTACTTGATATGGTAAGATACATTTTTAAAATGAAAAGCCTAAGGTAGATTTTTATTTTTATTTTTTATTTTTTATTTTTGTCAGTTGTGGGGTTTGAACTCTGGGCTTCGGCTCTGTCTCTGCACTCTTCAGCTCAAGGCAAGTGCTCTACTGCTTAAGCCACAGCGCTACTTCTGGTTTTCTAGTGGTTTATTGAAGATAAGAATCTCACAGATTTTCCTGCTGGGGCTGGCTTTGAACCATGATTCTCAGAACACAGCCTCCTGAGAAGCTAGGATTGTAGATATGAGTCACAGAAGCTCGGCCTAAGTTAGATTTTTAACGTTTATTTTCTTACTCTCAGGTAAAATTTTTTTTGTTTAAATAAATATAATTATTATCAGTTATATTTAAGTTTTAATAGGCTTATCTAAATATATAAGATTAAGGCTAATTTACATACTTGTGTTAGAAAAATACCTAACATATTTCCTGACAGATCTGGAACTTTACTTTCTGTGAGAGGGAGTAGCTTATGTTAGCAGAAATTTAGAGTGGAGATGAGTTCCTTTTTTGTGAAAATAGACTTGAATTTTGGTACTGCTAGATCAAAATTATAAAATCACAGATAAAAGTGATTACTTCATTTACTATTTGCTTAGCTAATATTTTTGAGTGAAAAGTCACTGAATTAGACACAAGAGAATCATCAATGAAAAAAATGACTCTTTCACTTTCATTAAGCAAATTCTACAATTAATTCTTTCATTAATGTTGTAGTAAATTGCAAAAATCAGGTATACACAGAGTGGGCTTTGCTACTTTCCAGTAGAGGGAGCTGATCTTTTCAGGGGAAGTCTATAAAAATTACTAGGGAAATCATTAAAAAATGACGAGGACAGAAGATGCTTTGGGTGCAAAGATCCTGAGGTGAGAAGGTGTAGTGGAGTACTGTAAGACTCAAAGAGTGCAAAAATCACAGATAGTGAAGGGGAAAGGGGGTTAGCAGGAGCTACAATGAAGGCAGGGCCATGCAAAACTTGTAGAGGTGGCTCATTTTCTTATGAACAATATGATCTTCCCAGTTCATGCTTAAGCATAGCACGAGTTAACCTAGCAATACCTAAACTGTTCTACACTTTCCCACTTTCCTTTCTCTCAGATGGCTTGGTAGAATCTCCTCTCAGGTTAGCACTGAGGAGAGACTTGACCTCTGGGGGATTTTTTTTTAAAGTTTATGATATATTTTCTACACAGAATTTTACTTTTTTTGGTTTTTCTACTATAAGAAGTATTAAGTATTCTCTTCCAGATTGCTTTTCAGATTACTTGAAATATTGTTCTTTTCTGGATACATCTCTTCCTAATACGCTTTTGAATTATTCTCTTGTACTTGCAAATAGAAGGAATATTGAACGACACACAAATTTAAAAAGCAGTGGCTTCATTGTAGAATGGAGAGAATGAAATTTCACAACTTTTAAAGATTCCTATACTTCCACCTGTTCATGTGCAGTTCACATTTCTTCACTGACATTTGAGCACAAGACAATGATGGCCTCATGTAGTGTCCACTTTGCTAGGAGACTACTATGATTTCTTCCCTCTGAAGGTAAAGTGATCAGGAAAAGCTAAAGAATTCTTTAAGGAATGTGAGAAAGAGAGAGAGAGAGAGAGAGAGAGAGAGAGAGAGAGAGAGAGAGAGAGAGAGAGAGAGAGAGAGAGAGAGAGAGAGAGAGTGGGAGGGAGGGAGGGAGGGAGGGAGGGAGAGAGTTCTTAGTCATAGCCTCCAGCCACAGCCTGAACTCTGGGCCTGGGCATTGTCCTTCAGCTCTTCATCTCAAGGCTAGCACTCTAGCACTAGAGCCACAGCACCACTTATGGCTTTTTCTGCTTATGTGCTGCTGAGGAATCGAACCCAGGTCCTCATGCATACAAGGCAAGCATTCTAACACTGAACCACTTTCCCAGCCCCACAGCCACCTTCTCTACCTGGAGTAGCTGGAGTATCTCTACCTTGAGGTACAAGGTAGCATTGGAGTTTCTAATTGGGGAGAGATTTTTAATTCTCTGGGAAACAGAACTGTAATGGAGAGATGAGAATACAGCTGCATATTTGCCAAGGACTCCATCTAGAACATGAAGTAAATTGTGTATGAGGTCATCAGTTAGAGACAGAAGGTCAACCTTTAAGAACAGCTAGTTACACATGTGTTTCCCACAATGCCTTAGGGAGATACAGAGATAACAAGGGCCCTTTCCAACAGGAACAATAAATTACAGACCCACACTGAGCAAATGGAATCAGTGGTGAGGAAGTTCCAACATGAAGGAACTACACCTCTGCCAGGAAGTAGTCACTCCTCTGATTTAGCAGGTCGTCATTAGAACTTAAAAGAGAGAGCAGCCAAGATGGTAGGAACCAGACCATTCCTTTCCAAGACTCTGGAGCAAACAGCTCACCTGAGGTAGTACTACTCTCTCTTGGGATAGTGCAAGAATCTGAAAATGCATGGGTTGTTGTTGTGATTGTTATTGTCTTAATAATTCAGAAATTGCTGTGGATATTCATGAGGCTGAAGTCCGACATGCAACAAACTTTGCAATGTGTGAAACAAGCTAAGATAACTGATTAATCAAAGTTGAAAGTGTTCTACAGTGCACTGATGTTGGAGGAAAATCTATTATCCAAGTCTTCAGCCTTACTCTGATTTTTATCAAAGACATGTGTTTCAATGTACAGTGATATTTTGAAGGAATATAAGTGTGGATAATGGAGAGATATGGAACTTGGTTTTATTCTGAAGTTAACTAAAATTGTCCATCATTTCAGAAAACCACTTCACTTAAATCAACGTTGCCTGGTAATGTGTATGTCAGCCCTTAATGTAGTTCTATATGATGGGACAAAAATCTAAGTACTGCACCTTATCTGCTGGTGTACTCATTTATGAGTATGGTCATACCATGAGAACCATTGATTTTATTATACACTATTAAACCTCATATAGAATTTTAAATATATATGAAACAGGTTATATTATCAATTAATTTTATTTCAGAGTAAAGGTGCTCTGAAGTATTAGTTACCATAAGGGAGCTTGGGTATGAATGTATTCTTCAAACTTTACTGCTTGGAAAGTTATTCCCTAATGTGGCAGTTTGGGGAAGTAGGTTCTAATGGGAGGTATTTATGACATAAGGATTCTTATGAGTGAATTATTGCTACCTTAAAAAGGCTTATGAGGAGTGGATTTGCTCTTTTACTCATCATTCATGGAAGACAAATTCCCACTCTGCTGTTTTTCCCTTACTGGTAGTGAGGATATATCAAGAAGCATTCATTTGCTTCCATGACTTTGGTTTTGGATGACTTAGTCTCTAGACTGTGATAAAAATGGTATTCTTTATGAACTTTACAACTTTGGTGTGGGGCGGGGGGTATGACGGTGGGGGTGGGGGAGGCGGGGAGGGGTGGGTGGGGAGGTAGGGGGAGGATGGGAAGGGATGGGAAGGGGAAACAAAGGAGGAGGCTACAATGCTTTATAAGAAATGTACTCATTATCTTGCCCATGTAATTGTAACCCCTCTGCACAGTATTTTCACAATAAAAAAAATGGTATTCTTTAAAAATGACCTAGTCTCAAGAAGATCTTTACCACCAATGCACCTGACACAGGCCTAATATCCAAAATATACAAGGAGCTCAAAAAATTAACACTCTCTACCTAATAAGCCAGTTAATAAGTGGGCAAGGGAACTAAAGAGAGACTTCTCAGAAGAAGAGGTAAGAATGTCAAATAAACACATGAACAAATGCTCAATATCCATGGCCATAAAGAAAATGCAAGTCAAAACAACTCTGAGATTCCATCTCAGTCCAGTTAGATTAGCTGACATCAAGAAGTCAAACAACAATGCTTCCAGAGATTTGGGAATAAAGGAACTCTACTGCACTGTTGGTGGGAATGTAAACTAGTACAACCACACTGGAAGGCAGTTTAGAGGCTCCTCATAAGACAAACAGAAAGATCTTCCCTATGACCCAGCCATACCACTCTTAGGCATCTACCCAGAACATCACAAGCCAGGATTCCATAAGGACACCTGCACATCCATGTTTTTTGCTGCACTGTTCACAATAGCCAACTTACAGAAACAGCCCAGATGCCCTAAAATAGATGAGCAGATCAAAACAAAAAAAAGTGATACATATACACAATGAAATTTTACTCATCCATTAGAAAGCATACTAGGTCATTTACAGAGACATGGATGGGCCTAGAGAAATCATATTAAGCAAGGTAAGTCAAGCTGAGAGAGAGAAATGGCACATGTTTTCTCTCATATGTAGATAGTGTTGCTGTTTATTTTTGAGGGTTTTTTTGATATTTTTGGGGGGAGGAAAGAGGGCCCAGAAATTGAAGGAGGAAGAGTTAACATCTGGAATCATGGTATTCAATATACTATCTGGAAACTGAACTATGTGGGAAGAAATGAAAGGAAGTTACTGGGAGAAAGTGAAGAAAGGGGTGACATTGTCAGAAAAGAAATGTGCTGACTTATCAAACGTAGCAGCTCTATACAACATCTTAATAATAACAACAATGAAACTATACTAAAAACCAATAGCAAAAAATTTACCCACTTTTTGGTATTATGTTGCAGCAACACAAGAAAAGATTAGGAAAAGAAGGAAATTTGGTATGACTCAATAGCTAAAGTCTCATAGCTATAAATGTACTCTACTGTTGTAAGAGCAGGTGTTGGGGAAAAATTTGAATTATGAGGCTGGCATTTGCTGAGAGTTGCCAGTGGACTAAATGGCAGAAAATTAGAAACTGATATACTTTTCTGGGCCCTAATGTAGGGAAAAAGTAATAGCTATGCTCTGCTGGTGGAGGGCACTGGAAATTACTGTGAATGGTCATGTGTTGCTTTTTGATCCAATGGGATGCTCAGTAACTGTTTCCACTGGGGTAGAGAGAAGATGGAAGTCGCACTTTTCCTAGTAATTGCTGGTTAACCTACAGCTGCTCTGAGCCTTGCTTCCTTTGCAAATTAAAGACGCTAAAAACTTTTCTGCTCCTTTCAATATTATTGTGAGAAGCCTGGGGTGCCATATGTATAAAGTGCTTTGAAATGACAGGAGAGGTGATTGTGTTCTTTCTTGCATTCAGCTGTACCTAGGTTCATGCTGTGCATATAATAACTAAAAATTTATGTTATATTTTGAATGTCTCCTCTTCTCTTCCCAAGAAGCACAGACACTTGCAATCATGACTTAGCCTGCAAATTTCCAGTGAGTGCTACCTAATTTCTTCATCTACATATATCATGCACTTCAGTGTATAGAATTACTTGACATCATTATTTCATTGGGAATGCCCAAGAAAACATTCAATAGATAAATGACTAGATACTGTGATTTATCATACATATTACAGAAACTGTTGATCTAAAAAGCAAAAGGACAGAGAATGGGAGGGAAGCTACAAAGGAGTTTTAGAAGGTGGACTTATTCGAAATTTCACTTGGTACGTACTAGGAAGGTAGTCTCTCTAGATAAAATTAGATAGATAGGGCTGGGAAGATGGCTCAGTGGTAGAATGCTTGCCTTGCATGCATGAGGTCTTGGGTTCGATTCTTTAGCACCACATAAGCAGAAAAATCCAGAAGTGGCACTATGGCTCAAGTGGTATAGAGCTAGCCTTGAGCTGAAGAGCTGAGGGACAGTGCCCAGGCCCAGAGTTCAGGCTCCACGACTGACAGAAGACAAAACAACATAAAACAAAACAAAAACTAGATAGATAAAACTAGAGGAAATCCCCATATTGGGCTGGATGGTAATTTATAGCACAGTGTTTATTGTACCTCTTAGGGCAGCTTCTTGACCCCATATGGAATCAATCTTTCCCCTCCCCTTGGTTGATCTTGTTTCAAATTTTGCCTTACTATCTCATTATTAATCTCAAGGTGACTGTCTTGAAAATATCTCCCATTGCATAGGGCTGAGAATGTGTGGGGACATAGATATAAAAGCCATTACTGAAAGACTAACTCAAAGTGAAAAGATCTACCTTGTAGAGTACCATTAACTATTAGCAGTGAGTACTACTTAAGCATTATGACCACCAGAACTACTTCTGATAGGGAAAGGATCTATAATGGGGGGAATGGCACTATGTACTGCTGTAAAATGTAGGAATAGAGAGAGGATAAAAGTCTAGCTGATTTCAGTCACTTCTATAATTATTTTGCTCTCAAGAGAATTGGCAGTGGTAGTTTTCTCTTTATTACGTTCCTCCAGCAGAATAGTGATTTGTTGCCTTTTGTGCTCTTTTTTTTTTAAAAGACATTTTGCTCCTTAATTAAAGGTCAAAGAGTGTGTCTTTCCATTTGACATTCACATAAATAACTTCATAGTGTCTACCTCATGGTTTCCTTCAGAAGGCTGTCCAGTTTAATTAATTCCCAATTCATTTCCTCTTTTCCCAAGGAAAACAATAGTGATTTTTGTGAAAAAGCACTAATAAATCTTCCATTTTACCTAGTATGTTAATGATATTATATTCTATGTTTGTAGTCTTCACAAAGCAGTTTTTGAAAACAAAATTGGAAGGAAGAATTTCTCCATATGTAACCATAAAATTGCATAAGTAAACCAGATTAGCTGGATATAATGGTATGTTTCTATAATCCCAACTCCTTGCAGGAAGAAGTAATGACACTGAGACCAACCAGTTTGAGCTTACCCAGGGAAACCCGGTCTCAAAACAATAAAAAAGAAGAAAAGAATTTTAAAATAATGACCAAATAAGCCACATTCATTCACCATTTACAATGAGTATAACTTTAAGCAAATCACTTCAGCTCCTAGATTTCAAGTTGACTAGCTATAAAATGGATGCATTGAATTCATTTGGTATTCCCCCCACTAAAACACTGAGATGTCATTATATAAAGTTTCAATGCCTACTCTTTTCCTCTCAACTCTTATTATATGCTTTTTAATCTACATTGAAACTAAGAAGAAAAAAGGTATGGAAGTATTAACAGTTTGTCACATTCCTAGGAAATCTTTTATAGTGCAAATTCATTTTTCTGCAAAAATATACTTTGAAATAGTACTATCTATTGATAACATTTACTTATTAAAAATGAATGGGGTATTGGTAAAGATGTTATACTATTTACTGCCATTACCTTTTACAGAAATATTTTTTCTATCCATTTAAAGAGGTTTTTCTTTTTACTTTTTTCTTTTTCTTTCCTTCTTTTTTCTTTCTTTTCTTAAATTTTTGTCAGTCGTGGGGCTTGAACTCTGGGCCTGGGCGCTGTCCCTTAGCTCTTCAGCTCAAGGCTAGCACTAAGTCTCAGAGCCACTTCCAGTTTTCTGAGTGGTTTATTGGAGATAAGAGTCTCATGTACTTTCATGCCCAGGCTGGCTTCAAACTGTGATCCTCAGATCTCAGCCTTCTGAGTAGCTAGGAATACAGGCCTGAGCCACTGGAGCCCATCTTAAAGAGGTTTTTCTAATCAATGATTGTGTTTTGAAGGGTAGTAGTAGTGTTTGAACTCAGACCTTGTGCTTGGTCTACCATTTAAGCCATACCTCCAGCCCTGTTTGGCTTTAGTATTTTTGTTTTGTTTTGCCTTTTAAATTAGGTCTTGCTGTTTGCCTGGAGCTGGCTTCACAGTGAGACATACTAACTCTGCCTCTTGAATAGTTGGGATATTAGGCATGCCCCACAACACCAATTGAGATAGGATCTCAAAACTTTTCTGTCCTTGGCAGGCAGAAGGGTTTATATCTCCATCCTTCCAAATCTCTGCTTTCCAAGTAGCTGGGATTACAGGTGTGAGCCACCACATCGGCCAATCTCAGATTTTATCTTATTGTAAAGAGTTTAATGGTGTAAGTCACGTCTTCTAAAAAAAATCAGATAAAACTTTTGGATTATCACAATTTTATATTTTAAATAGCTGTTAAGAACACCTTTTCTTTTTTTGTATTTTGTGTGTTCTCAGTGTTTACAAATCTTAAGTATATAGCAGAGTTTATAAACTCTGTCAAACACAAAGTAGAGAGGAGAGGCACCAACTTCAGCATCACCAATTGTCTGATGAAAGTTAATTCTGTAACATCTCTTTCCATCCATATGTTTGGCTATTTTCAAGTCAATGCTAAGAGTAACATGAATGGTATTTGCCAAGCCTGATGCTGTGTGTGGTATTATATTAGTAAACTATTAGTCCTCTGCTCTTCTGCTCAAGTTCATTCTTGAGCTCTTAAAGGGAATCCCAACTGAATGCAAGGGGATTCTGGTCTCTTCTTACAAAACAGAGACGTGATTTAATCAGAACTGGTGGGACAAAGTGTCAGCAAATGCAGTAGTTATACTCACTAGACACTATGTTGTAAATGAACTACACAACTTGTGGGGGGGGGGGGTGGGAGGGAAAAAATTAGGAGAAAGAAAGGGAGGGGGTGATAATGTTCAAAAAGAGATGTACTCATTACCTGACTTATAGAACTGTAACCCTTCTGTATATCACCTTTACAATAACAATAAAAAATAAAAATTAGCTAATAAAATGTCAATCTTGGCTATCATATTATTTTATCAAAACATACTTTAATCTATACTTCTGAAAGAAGCCTATATTCTGTAATTGCAATAATACTGTGAATGTCTTAATCGAATCAGAGCCATCTCATTAACAATGTTTTGAGAGAGTAATGATCCAAACAAGCAAGATTTAAACATTAACTGTAATTGAGATGTCTTCTCATGCACACATACAATGTTTATACATTTTCCTTCATTCTTTCTCTCTTGCAATTCAGTGTCTGAAGTAACCAAGGTTTCTCTTTGGCCAAGTTTCACATACTCTGGAATTTGCTGATTGTAGTCCTGTGGTGTTTTTAAATGTGTTTTTGCTGTCCACGCTTTTTCTATAAATTTCGATGCTCACACTCCATTTCTGTGTTGTACTGTCGTGTATACATTTGCTTTTTTGTCTTATAAACAAGTGAATACAATCTGGCTGCTTTCTTTTCATGCTGTTAAAATTGTCCATGTGTGAAGGTATTGATGACTTTATTCAATTTATTATTAAGCTGCCTACCTGATATTTTCATCAATCACTGATCTTTTTTTTTAAACCTAGATCCATTATTTCATTGGAGATACCAAAATCTTAACTTTCTAAAACTCTTTCTACTTTGTCATTTATTACCTAGAATTCTAGCAAGCGGAACTTTCTCTCATCAACTCTTTGGTTAACTTGAAGTTCAATTTGAACAGTATTTTCATATTTTAACCAAATCCAATTTATGCATGCTTTCTTCCTATTTTCTGTTATAGGAATAAATCTACATTTTTATGTAGCTTTCTCTTTTTGGAAAAACAGCATTAAAAATAAATGCTCTCCAATTAAAGTTCTACATTTTACAGGGATGTAAAAATGTCCTATTGTGCTTAAGTCAAAGCAGTAAAGTTTATAAAATGTATAATGTTCACATTCTTTGAGTTATTCTACTTCAAGTAACTTTTACTAAGAAAGTAATTGAACAAAAGAAATGTGCTGAGTACTTGACCTATGTAACTGTAATCCCTCTGTAACTGTAATAACATAAATAAAAAATGGAAAGAAAAGAAAGCAATTGAACATTATACATAAGTACAAACACAAAGTTCAAAAGAGGATTGGTTAAAATGACACAAAAATATTGTGATATATAAGTGTCACAATAGGCTGTCTAAACAATTATTATTATCATGGGTAGCCAGTAAAAATGAAATTCTATGATCTATGTTAACTTTAGCAGACATGATCACATATTGTTTTAGAAACAAGTTATGACCCAATATTTGATAAAAAGAATACTCAAATATCTCTAACAATAGATGCATTGGTATGGACACAGGAAAAAATTCTAAAACTCTACCTTTGCATCATGTTTATCAATATTTGTATGATGAAATTTGAGTCCTTTCTTCTGCTTTCAACTAGTGCATAATTTTTCACAATAGAAAGGAAATGGAAATGAAATGCAAAAGTATTCTCAATTGACAATGAAAAATCTTCTTTAGATGCAAAACACCCACAAATCAATTTTTAGTTTGTAACTAGAGATGATCCCTAGGCCTTGCTACCTGTGTCTAACACATACTACTGTCTGCTCTTCTCTGGCATCTCTTGGTGTAGATCACAAAATGATAGGTGGCTTTTTGTTGGAGTTCTGCAGCCCAGCTTTTAAATGTGCAGCACATTGGCTGCTGATCACCCATGTCGTTGCTGGTTTTACTCTGGGCTAGGCTGCTGGAAGCCTTACATCGTAAGCTTAGTTTTTCAAACAGAAACTTGCCTGTGCCAACATTTTGTGACTCAGGGAGATTCCATGCTTACTGTGCTATTTAATTTTCAGAGCCATCTTTTGTCATAACTTTTTTTTAAAACATTATTTTCCAGATGAGAGAAAAGTTATATAAAGTTTGATAAAATTAGAGGTAAGAACATAAACCCAGATTTTATACCTCAGTGACCATTCCACATGTCTCATTCACTTCTCTATCTTCAGAGTCTTACCTGACAAATTCTGACTATACAGAGAATATCTTACTTAACTCTCTGCCACCACATTTCTGTTGGAATAGATTACTTTATCTGTCAATGTCTAAAATCTTGGCATTAGCAAAATTTCAGAGCCTGGGAAACAGGAACATGTTACTCCCTGTTCCTCCTTCTTCCCCCCCTCCTCCCCCCGCCCCAAATGCGGAGACAGTAATAAATTGCATACCAAACACACTGAATTGCTTGTGCTGCCTGAAAATAACATTTCTCTATCAGACATATAGAGGAAGCACACCCTTCATTAAAATAAGAAGTTACTGACCTCAGGTATCTGTCTGGAAATACCCTATGCATGTACTCACAGGCAATAAAGTTGACAAGGAAATCTGAACCCTTGCAAATGCAATGGATTGAAACAACTTCTTGTGAAATCACACATGGTAAAAATCAAGATAACTTGGACCAGGATTGGGTAAGGTCCATTTGGATAAGACCAATTTTCACAATGCACATTCTTCTGTGTCATGTTGGTGAATCTTAGAAAACTCAAGACATTTAAGAGCAGTTCAACTACCTACAACATTGCATATTGTTTAGTACAGGAAAAGCGCAGGATACCCTGCAAATTAAGATAGAAAAGAACTGTTCCTGCTAGAGAAATGGATGGACTGTGGTTCACTCACTGTAGACACAGGTGACTTATTTCTGAACCAGGGGAGCAGTCATCCTGGAATACGGAAACAGAGGAAGTGAACTGTTATGAAGGCAACGTGCTGACCAAGGAGCCTTTCTGACTTTCATATGGGAAGGAAATGCACCCATTACGTGTCAACCTGGTTGTAAACGTACCCCAGCATTTTGTGGAGTAAAAGAAAATGAAAGCTTGAATTGGAAGATGTGCATTCAACCTGACAACATCCATCATTTAAATCACTGCTTTAATCTCCGGGAACTTCATAAAAATTTCTCCTTTCATCTAATGGAAATGGAGCTTTCCATCTTACATACCCCATAGAGTCAGAGAGATTACATGGGATCACAGATGAGAAAGCACTTTGTAAAACAGAAAGCACGATATTAAGGTGAGGCTGAAGTTTAGAATGATTTGCCAATTAGGCAGTACTCATCTTGGCTGTTTCATAATGTAAAGTCTTCGAATTCATGTGTTTTAAGTGCCAATGTCTATGTGTGTTTGAGGGGATGCCAGTATATCAGTAAACATGATAACCTTTTTCTGCCCTCACAGAGTTGCACATCAAACCACTGGAGACTAAAATTACAGACTACTAGATCTGTGGGGGATAATCTATTCATCTGATCCATCTGTGTTCCTCCAGTGTGTCAAGAATAATAATGAAACAAAATAATCAGAACATCCGCTGTCATGCACTTATGGTGTATAGAGTAGCTGGCCACTTGCCAAGTTTAAGGTGAGTCAATACAGAATAATGTTTATTAAGCAGAATAACAATATAGAGAAGACACACAGGCAATCAGAGTCAGACATGGTGGAACATGCCAGTAACCCCAAAGCTCAGGTGGCAGAGGCAGGAAGTGAGACTAGCCTGGGCTACATTCCAAGGCCTTGCCTCAAAATGCAAATAAAATAATAAAGACAATTGCAAGTAAGTACTGTTTCTCTCAGAAGACAGGATGTAGAGTGAGGGCGGAGGCAAATTTTCCCATTCTGCTTTGCTGTTGAGTATATATATATATATATATATATATATATATATATATATATATATATATATATATCTCCTGAGGGTGGGTCTGCCCACAGGAAAGAGAGGTTAACAACATTGAATATAGAATTCCCTGCACATGAGAAATTATGAAAATACTCAAGATATTTAGCATGGGAGATTAAAGACTTCTAAACCTACTTAATCATGAATAAATTATATTTATTTGATGTGAGTGCAAACAGAAAATTTCAATTGATAACTAAATATAAACTTTCTTACAATCTTTAGTCCTGTCTCCGTATTGCTTCTGGGAATACTTTGTCCTCCAAAACTAACTTCTGCCTTTCCATCTCAACATTTCTATCCCTTCTCCCTGCTTTATTTTTCTCAAGGGCATTTAATATTCTCTGGCAAAGTGATTATCCCTTTATTGTTTATTCATTTGCCTTGCCCCCAAATCATGTGTCTTTCTTTCTTTTTTTTTTTTTTTTTTTTTTTTTGGCAGTACAACTTGCTAGGCAGGTGCTCCCTCAAGGCAAAAAATGTTTTGTTCAGGTTCCTAAAGGAGTGGCCCAGAACTCTGTGTGTGTGTGTGTATGTGAAAGAGAGAGAGAGAGAGAGAGAGAGAGAGAGAGAGAGAGAGAGAGAGAGAGAGAGAGAGAGAGAGAGAGAGAGAGAGAGAGAGAGTTCTCAAGAATTTGAAGTAAGTTGCTGGCAAAGTGGTTTTTCTTCCATCATAACCACCATAACCAATCAAAGGGCTGTGGTCTTGCTCACTATAATATTCAGGCAGTAATAGAACCAGATGGACCTTATATTGTTGTTTTATTGCAATAGAAATATAGAGACTTTCCTTTATCTCAGCCAATGATAAGAAACTCACTACTTCATGAATGGTTGAGCAATGCTAACATGTCAAAGTTTCTTCTAACATTGAACACAATTCTACTACCCTGGAAAATGTCATACACATTGATAGTCAATGTAAAGGTAGACATAAAATGACTTAGGACTAAACTATCACTGTTACAAGTTGAGTGACAATGCAAATCTAAAAATAGGAGATCAAATGCAACCAAGAAATAATCTATGCGATCCATATTCCATTTGAGATTAATCCACACTACAAACAAGGAGAGGGCTGGCTCTCAGTAGACTGTCTTTGTGCTCGGGATGAGTGTCAGGAAAATGTCCTAAAGGGGTATGATTTTGAATGTGGTGTGCTGAGATGGGAAACAATATGGGGTAATATGCTTGAGAATTAGCAGATTGCCTGTTCTGTAGCTGCTAATCTTCATAAGGTGTAGTCTTTGTTTTCATTATGAAAGTATGTACTTTATCTGCACAATTCAGTTTTATCACATGCTTCCTTACTGGTTAGTGTACGAGAAAGGGAAATTTGCTCCTGGGTAAACACATAAATGATTTCTCACGAAAGGAAACTGACTCAGTATGGAGATTAAATTTACCATTCAATGTCTAATTCCTTCAGTTTTCTTATTACTTCCTAAGGTCTGCTGGGCACTGATGGCTCATGCCTACAAGTTTAACTACTCAGGAGGTTGAGATCTGAGGATTGTGGTTTAAGGCCAGCCTGGGCAGGAGAGTCCATGAGACTCTTATCTACAACTAACCCCCAGAAAATTGCAAATGGTGCTGTGGCTCAAAGTAGTAGAATGCTAGCCTTGAGTGAAAAAGCTCAGGATCATTCAATGGGCCTAACTATTCCAGATACTTTATAAATATCAAATTTCTTTCTTTTTCCTTACCAGTCATTGATTTAGGTACTATTGTTACACATGATTTAGAATCAAGGAAACAGAATCATAAGACAGTGGAATAAACCTAGGTAGTTTTGTTCAGAAGCCCATATTTATGGTTTCAGGGCTAGACCATGAAATTTCCCATAGGTTTCCATGGAATCATGCTTACAAGGCTTTATTTAACTCTACATACAAATAACTTGGAACAAGTAGCTAATTCAATTCAATTCTTTGTGAAAATAGGAAAAGATAAATGATTCAGAAATATATCACAACTGTCATAGTATTCAGAGACATATTTAAGTAAAGGGGTCAAGGACTGTATAAATTCTTAAAATTTATTTTATAATATATGTATTTAGGAATTATATTTGTTGGTAGCTTATGTTTCAGATTAGAAATTCTCAAGCTTTTGGACTCTCCCTCTCCTCTTAAAAATTAGTTAGAGCTCATAAGAACTTTAACTCTTATGACTAGAATAGATACATGGTATTTATAAACTGGTTTGTTGAATGGAAATTCCTTTATCCAACTACTTAAGTACAATAAAAAAGAAATTAAAGCTGAACTGTTCACAATAATCTATGTTTACAATAGTTTATGGAATTAGCACTGGTATTTACTAACATGGATAAAGTAGATTTGGAGTATGTACACAATGGAATGCTACTAAACCATAAAAATGATATTATGTCACTTGTAATATATATATATATATATATAATTCCTCATGCCAAGAGAGATAGATATTGTACATTTTCTCTCAGGTGGAATATAGAACAAAAAGCATGGGGGTACTATTTGGAGGAGAGGTTTGGTGAGACGTGAGAGCAAAAGGAGGGGGTGAATAGGGAGAAAATTATCAAAGTACTTCATGCACATTTATGAAAATAGAATAGAGAAACACATTGGAAGTTGTTTACAAAGGGAGAGTTAGAAGAAAGAGTAGAGAAGGAGCAAACTCGACCAAATTATATGCCTGTATGAAACATCACAATGAAACACTTGTTAAATTAATTGATACTAATAAAGGGAAATTAAAATGGATAATGTATTAAATACTAAGTTATTTGTTCAATTGGTAATAAAAACAATATTCATTATATTGACATAAATAACATAATTTTACAAACGTGAATACATTTTCCAGAGCTGGGGCTATATGGAGTTCAGTAGTAGATCACTTGCTTAGTCTATTTGAGGCACTTTGTTCAATCCAAAAGGAAAAGACCAAAAAAAGCCTATATTTTCCAAAAACTCGTGAAAAGAGTGCTCTTGTTTCTGTATTTGCAAATATTTCTTCTTTTTAGCTTAGTAGAAGAGAAATAGATTTTCACATCTGGTTCTCTAAATATGAACCATCTCTAAAAAAACTCCAGTGTGATTTTGTGAGAGAATAAGAATGAAAATAAGATCTTCATAATGTACCTAAAATATCAAGGGCTCTAAAGCCCCCTTTAGGATGATTGGCTAAGAAAAATAAATAAATCTTATGAGTTCTTTAGGTTTTTATTACATCAGCCCTGAGTTCCCTTGTTCCCTCTTCAAAACAAGAGCAAAAGATTTCCTAATTTGCTTTACAGTATTTAAGGATTTAGAGAAAAATCCTCTACTTTAAATCATTCCCTGGGGTTGGGAGAGATGGAGGAGAAAGACAGAAGGGTGACAGTCATCAAAATGCATTTGACTGTTAAATTGACACATTGAATTGAAACTATTTTTTCTCAGGTTCTTTTTTATTGTCAAGGTGATGTACTGAGGGGCTACAGTTACATAAGTGAGGTAATAAGCACATTTCTTGTCAAACGTGTTACCCCTTCCCTCAGATTTCTCCTACTTTCCCTTCCCTCCAACCCCCCACGTTATAAAGACCATTTCCAACATATTGTCTTGTGTATCTTGCTGTTGCATTGGTTCCCACTTGTGCTTTGTCTCACTTGAAACTTTTTGTACAATTATTTACAGATTTTTTTTGAAAACCCTCTTTTCCAGCTTAAAGATGAAAATCAGAGCCTTGGCCTGCCCAAACTTACTTTATATTTAAGTACTCTTATTCTGGTTTTTAAAAAAGCATGAAAATAAATAAGTAATGGCAAATCAAGACATACTATTCAAAAGTCAACTAAAGCATCTTGAGTTTAGTTAGATTTGTTTTGGGCAGTTGTGGGGCCTGAACTCTGGGCCTGGGTGCTGTCCCTCAGCTCTTCAGCTCAAGGCTAGTGCTCTACCACTTGAGCCACAGTGCCACTTCCAGCTTTTTTCTTTTTTCTTATATGGTGCTAAGGAATCAAACTCAGGGCCTCATGCATGTGAGGCAAACACTCTATCACTGAACCACCTTCCCAGCCCCTAGTTAGAAACATTTTTTTGTGAAGGGAAGGGTCTCTTAAGAATTTTTTTCTACTCATGGATTTCTTATATTATGCATTTGGCAACAGTCTCTAGTCATTTGTCTTCTTCGATGGGTATCCTATACAGTTCCAGACCTAAGGCCTAAAGCAATGAGGTCGCTGTGTCTCTTTCCCAGAGTCATTTGTATTTATGCAAAAGTCCTTTATCTGACTACATATGCACAGGGACAGAATATGAAGCTTGCCTTTGCTTGGAAAGACTGAAAACAACAGAGATATAATGTTAATACAGTGGTAAGTCTGACCAAAAACAAAATTAAGCAAGCTATGGGAAAGGGGAATAATGGGAAAGATCTTGGGAGAGGTAGTAAGGACAGGCCCTACTGCAAAGGTCACCTATGAACAGATACCTGAATAAAGTGATGGTGGAGTCTATTTCCAGAGCAAGAATATTCTGGGTGGAGACCAGAGAACATGTTCACTTCTAGAGGTCAGGAGAAGCAACCTGACTTCATGGCATTTGAGGAAACAGTAGGAGCAGATGTAGCTGACATTAAATGAGTGTTATCTATTTGGAAATGGGAAAGGGTATGCATTCCAGGGTTTAAGAGAGAATACCTTGACAAGCTACTTTACAAGGATGTCTGAGGCTGTGTAGGAGATGAGATGGGCAATTATTGAAGGATAGATTGTATAAGACTACGAGAAAACCATGAGAGGTTGTCACATTGTTTTACAAGAATGCCTGAAGCTAAAAGGAGGATGAGTCTGAGAACACTAGGGATTCTGCCTGGGGCCAGATGGAAGCGGGGAGTCCAGAGGGAGGGAGATGTTGGTGGGTTTCACGCTAATGAGAACAGTGGGGGAAGACTGATATTTCCTAAACACAGGAAAGTTTGCTGAGAATTAAGTTAGCAAGAAAGGAGAGGGAAGATAGCTTTCTGTTCTGAGCTGTACATTGCTGTAGATTGTCAATGCCAATAAAAATGCATGAATGAGCTTTCAGATTCCCGTCTATGCAGGCAAATAGAGCCAGCACTGGCTAGACAATTAATGCATGTTAAAGGACAGGAGCTGTCAGGAGAGGCCACAAACAGCTTGAAGGAAAACAGAAGTTAGGAGGAGATGGAACATAAGCCATGTGGGCAGTGGATGATGGTTCAGGCTCAATTCAAGATATGAGGGTACAAGAAATGGTGCAGATAACAGATTCAGAAAGAGCAGTGTTACTCCCAGCCAATGCTTAGACTCAACTGCTGCTGTCCTTTGCCACAGGGCTCTGACTCTGGAAAACAGGTCTTTAAGCATCTAGAACCTGCTGAAGTAAGGTAAATCGGCAGGAAATGCAGGCCTCTCTCTGCTTTTAGAAATGCAAGGGAGAGACTGAGGAAAAGTGGAACCTCGATTTATATAGGAATGTTTATATCCATTCATCCAATTGACAGCACTTACTATCATCCTGACAGCTAGGTCTGTGAAGGAAAGACAAAGATGAGCAAGTCAAAACGCTGCTTTTGAGGAGCCTCCATTTTGGTGTAGGGGAAGATGGATGGCCAATCAAGCAAATGAAGACTAGCGTTAGGATTTGGGTGCCACAGAAAGAGAATACAGAAGAGGTAACTGGGGAGGATATAAGAGACTTTTCTAAGATGCTGGTGGTAGACTGAGTTTTCAAAGATTGCTAAGGTTTTCTAGGAAAGTATTTTAGGGGAAGCAGTTGCCATGAAAAACCACATGGCCAAAGAGATGAAGTTGTTTCCTGGAATGAAGATAAAAGTTGAATATGTCGGATGTTTAATGCATTTGAAAAAGAGGTGATCCATAAACCTTGGGACATAAGGAGCTCAAAATGCCACTCTGATGCAAAGTTGAGAGTTTAATTAAGGTGGTGAAATATACACAGAGATTTTTTGGGTAACAGTTTAGGTAGCTGGCCTTGGTACTTAGCTACCTATCATGATATTGGCAGTTTGAACATAAAAGTTTAACTCTTTTAAAGATTTTCATCTACCTCCACTTTGGTCTGCAACAAACTCACTTCTAAAGCTCTTTTAAAACAGCTTCAGATTTCAGAATGAACTCTCTTTACTATCCCCAGATTAAATGGTTTCCTCGCTGATTTTCTTAAGCCCATTGACCACTTCCTGTGTAAAAGGACTTCAGTTTTATTCTCAAATCCAGGTATGAAAACTAAAACATCCAAGCACACTTGGAATCTGCTACCAATATTATTTTATCCTAAACATATGGCTATTAGGAAGAGTACGGTGTTTTAGTATGGAAAATGAATATTTCTTTTCTCTCCAGAAAGCTAATTGGAATGAAAGATACACAATGTTCTCTGAATTTTTAGGTATTTAGGAAGAGTGATTACCCATTTTATAATTTCAAATATAATCCCTTCTCAATGGTCTTCCTCGTTCATTTCATTACAAATCTATTTCCCACTGCTTATTTCTGAAGGAATGAATCAGTAATTTGATGAATGAAATTTAAATATTTTTTTCTCTGACTCTTTTTGTTCTGGAAACATATGGGCATATGAGGATATTTTTCCTATAGAAAATGTCACACTGGCCTAGACAATGTCAGGCATTCATTGTAACACTTAGTGATTAAAAATATTTAATACTCTTCTTCAAAAATAAGAGCAGAGAGCCCATTAAATAACATTATTTCCTGGGCAACGTAGTTTATTTTATTTTTAAGAAGCAACAATGGTTTCAGGAACAGTTAGGTCTCTATTCTCTTAAAAACAAGAACACTGTGATGCAGGCTTGCAGGGGGGATCTGAGGCTTTGTAGCTTCCTATTCTTAGAATAGTCTGAACACAAGTGTGTAAATCAATTTGGCCTTCTCTGTTTCTGGTTATCTATCTGTGAAATGATCCACCTGTCCTTCTCTTATTCCCTCCCTTATGTTTGTATAGGAAGATAATTTCTTGTGAATTAAACAATGTTTCAGAAATTATTCCCAAACTTTTCAAGCACCACACAAATGTAAAATAAAAGAAGAAGAAGGAGAAGAAGGAGAAGAAGGAGAAGAAGGAGAAGGAGAAGAAGGAGAAGAAGAGGAGTAGGAGGAGGAGGAGGAGGAGGAGGAGGAGGAGGAGGAGGAGGAGGAGGAGGAGGAGGAGGAGGAGGAGGAAGAAGAGGAGGAGTCTGTTGGAAGAGAAAGGTTTCCTTCATCTATGTGAAGATGAATTTAGCTGCCTTGTTTCTGCTTTGTACTTCTTCAGCCACATGAGTTATTTGCCCTTCAGTTGAACTGATGATTTTTCAATAAAGATGTGTGAGAGGATATGATGTGGTATAGTGATAGGTATATGAGAGTGAGAGAGAGAAGAGGGTAAGGGAGGGGAAAAAGACAAACAGAGACAGAGACACACAGAGAAACACAGAGAGACAGATATAGAAACAGAAGCAGAGACAGAGATTTGGCAACCGGGGAAATGAACATAAAGCCATAGATTTTTAAACATTTCCAGTGGCCCAGATAATGCCCATTAAATGTCTGTTTCTAAGGTAGCGTAGGTGGATATGTAAGTCAGTATTTTCCAGGAGCCATTTGGATTGAAACTCATGGAAAGGCCAGATGACCAGAGTGTATCCAGTTTCTCTGAATAAAAGTTGTGATGTAAACACAAGGCACTGTTAATCTTCTGATCTGCCTCCTTTGTTTAAAGACTACATTAATTTCATTAAATTATGAAACTCAGCTGTACAGCTTCTGGAGAGCTGTTTTACTTTCTCTTTTCTTTTTGCTTACTAAATTTCTTTGTTCTGTTTTTAATATTCAGCTAGCACACACACAGACACACACACACACACACACACACACACACATGCACACACACACACATATACCCACACATACACACATGGGAGGTGGGTAGAATTTTTCTACAAAATAAAGCAAAGCAAATTCAAGATTGTTGAACTTGTGGAGGTGAAGACCATAGAACCAGAGAGTACAGCTGAACTCACTTTTCTTCGATCGTCTCTTTGTGCATTACTGAGATCACTAAACACATTATGACCTTTACAGAGCTAAAGGTCTCAACTAATTGCAACATACTAACAACTCTGTATCTACAATACAAACATTTAAAAAAGCCATGTGAGTTATCTAATCAAATATGTGTTCAAAAATCTCAGATGCTTGTCTTGTTTTCTAAATTTTTTCATTGAAAATCTCTCTTAGGAATATAAAATGCACTTCTTTCTCCTCCCATTCGAAAAATCAGTCTCTGAAGTGTTCCATAAAAGCTCAGAAATGGCATGGTTTTAAGAGGATTTTTATTCTTTGATAGACTTTCTAAACACAATTTACATCTGTTTGAACAAAATTTGCCTTTCATTATTTATTAATTATAAACTTCAGAAAAACTTACAAACTTTACACCTTCAGACCACCAGTTCAGAAGCTGTACACATTTAATATATGTCTATTATTGAATATATATTTAAGATATTATTTTTTATTATTTAAAAAACATTTATTGTTAAGATTCTGTACAGAAGGGTTACAATTACATGAGTAAGGCAATGAGTACATTACTTGTCGATCATTGTTAACCCTTCCTTTCCTTCTTTGTTGTTGTCCCACTATCCCTTCCTGTCCCCAAACTCCTTCCCTCTCCTCCGCCCGAAGTTGTAAAATTCATTTCTAATATACTGTCCTCTCTGAATCCTTGTTGCAATGGGTCATCCTGTGTCCCTGTTTCAGAGTTTTGTTACTCTCCTTTCCCTCCCCTGATTAGCCAAATGTATATACAAGATGCAGGGTACCAAAATCAAGTACAGTGACAACAGGGGATGTGCAATTGGGGAAAGAACATACAAAGGAAACAACAACAAAAAATAAAATCACATGGTACATTTAAACCAATAACAAAAAGACAGACCTTTTGTGTCCATATCTTGGGGTTCATTTCACTTAGCATCATCTTATATGGTCATTTGTACATGGTTTTTGAGCTTTTCAGCTCATCGAATAAAATCATACTATGAGATTCCACTTCACCCCAGTTAGAATGTCTATAATAAAAAGATGTAATAATGACAGATTCTGGAGGGGATGTGGGCAGAGGGGAACCCTACTGCCTTGTTGGTGGGAGTGTAAACTTGTTCAACCACTTTGGAAAGCAGTATGGAGGTTTCTCAAAAGACTCCACGTAGATCTCCCCTATGACTCAGCAATCCCACTTCTGGGCATTTACCCAAACCATCACAAACAAGACCACACTAAAGCTACCAGCATAACTATGTTTATTGAAGCATTATTTTCTTTTATTATTGTGAAAATACCTTACAGAGGGATTATAATTACATGAGCAAGGTAATGAATACATTTTTTATCAAGCATTGTTGCCTCCTCCTTTGTTTCCCCTTCCCATCCCTTCCCATCTCTTCCTCCTCACCCCCCACCCTCACCCCTCACCTCTGCACCAAAGTTGTAAAGTTTGTTTTTCCACATAATGTCTTGTACATCTCATTGTTGCAATGGGTCCACCTGTATCCCTATTTAAACAATTTGTTTTTTCCCTTCCCCTCCACAAATTATACCATCAAATACAGTGAAAACAGGGGTTATACCATGTGGGAGAGACATACAAAGCAACAAAGAAATCATCTTATAAATATGTTAGAAAAATAGCAAGAAAGAAAAAAACATTTGAGTCCTAGGTCCCATGGTTGACCTTATTTGCAATAACTAGTATATGTCTGAGACAAGCAGAAACGGTCAGATAAGTTGATGTTAGGTGAAATGAACCCCAAGATAAGGACTCAAATATTGCAGCATTATTTACCATTGCTAAAATATGGAACCAACCCAGATGCTCCTCAGTAGACAAGTGAATCAAGAAAATGTGATACATTTATACAATGGAAATGTCCCACTTGTTAGGAAATGGAATGACTTGGGAAAAAAATATTAAGTGAAGTTGCCCAGTCCCAAAGAAATTTAAGTCCCATGGTTTCCCTTATTTGCAATAATTAGTATACATATAGGATAATTGTTTTTGCTAAAGAGTTGCACTCTACCACTTGAGCCACGGTTCTACTTCCTCCAAATTCTTAATATACAAATTATCTTCTGATTATAATTTTCCTCTGACTTAGTGAAATATGCATCCTATCTGTTGCTTATTTAATTTTCAGAAAGGGTCTCACAATGAAGCCGAGGCCAGTTCTGAGTGCAGTGATTCTCGTTTAGTCTCCAAGGACTGGAATTACAGGAGTTTAGCACACTACCTGATATTCCTTAACTATGACCTAATATTAACTAAATATTTTTGGTACTTTTTTATTGTTAAAATGCTGTACAGAGAGGTTACAGTTAAATGAGCAAAGTAATGAGTACATTTCCTATTGAGCATTGTTGCCTCTCCTTTGTTTTTCCCACACCATCCCTTCCTCCCACCTCCATAACTATACCCTCTGCGCTCCCCCCCCAACAAAGTTGTAAAGTTTGTTTTCAACTTAGTGTCTATTATATTTCGTTGTTAAAATGGGTTAACCTGTATCCCTATTTAAGCATTTTGTTTTTTCCCTTCCCCTCCCCAAATTAGAGAAGTGTATATACAAGATGCAGGGCCCCGACATCAAATACAGTGAAAATAGGGGTTATACCATGGGGGAGGAACATACAAAGAAACAAAAAAATCACATGGTACATTATACATATGTTAGAAACAATAGCAAGAAAGAAAACAAATATTTGTGTCCCTATCTTGGGCTTCATTTCACTTAACATCATCTCATATGGTCATATGTACATAGCTTTTGACCTTTTCTGCTTGTCCTAGACATATACTAGCTATTGCAAATAAGGGAAACCATGGGACCTACGTTTCTTTGCGCCTCTCTTACTTCACTTAATATAATTTTTCCAAGTCTTTCCATTTCCTAACAAATGGGGCATTGTCATTTTTTCTGATGGAAGCATGGAATTCCATTATATATATATATATATATATATATACCACATTCCCTTGATCCATTCATCTACTGAGGGGCATGTGGGTTGGTTCCATATCTTAGCTATGGTAAATAATGCTACAATAAACATAGTCATGCTGGTAGCTTTAGTATGGTCTTGTTTGTGATCATTTGGTTAAATGCCCAAAAGTGGGATTGCTGGGTCATAGGGGAGCTCTATGAGGAAGCTTCATACTACTTTCCAAAGTGGTTGAACAAGTTTACACTCCCACCAACAATGCAGTAAGGTTCCCTTCTGTCCACATCCCCTCCAGCATCTGTTGTTATTAGAGTTCTTGATTATAGCCATTCTAATTGGGATGAGATGGGATCTCAATATTGTTTTGATTTGCATTTCTTTTATGGCCAGAGAGGTTGAGCATTTATTTCTTCATGTGTCTATTGGCCATCCTTCTTTCCTCTTCAGAGAAGTTTCTCTTTAAGTCTTTAGCCCACTTATTTATTGGGCAGTTGTTTCTTTGAGGGTTTGTTGTTGCGGGATTTAATTTTTTGAGTTCCAGGTATATTTTAGATATGAGACCCTTGTCCGTTGTATGGCTAGTGAAGATCTTCTCCCAATCCATGGGCTTTCTATTGGTCTTGCTAGCTATGTCCTTTGCCATGCAGTAGCTCTGCAATTTCATGCAATCCCATTTGTCCAACCTTTCTTTGATTTCTTGTGTTTCTGGGTCTCTATTAAGAAAATTTCGGCTGTGCCAAGGAGAGCTAGGGTTTCTCCTATTCCGTCCTGTAATGTTTTCAGGGTGTCTGCTTTGACTTTGAGGTCTTTAATCCATTTGGACTTGATTCTGGTGCAGGGTGATATATAGGATCTAGCGTTAGTTTTCTACAAGTGATTAACCAATTTTTCCAGCACCATTTACCAAAATGTTCTTATTTGGACAAAATAAAGGAATTTTATATATTCTATAGGAGAGTAAACAGAAGTTTCTTGTCAGGGTTAGAGAGAGGAAATACTCCAGAAATGTTAAGAAATCTCTTCATGTTCCTGTGCCTTGTCATGTTCGTTTTATTTCTAATTGGGAAAATTAACTACTACAACATCATAATGAATATTTTTGTCTTAGATTTGATAAGAAAGTGCTGTGATATCCTAATATCCCTGTATTTGTGGAAGACATACATTGTATCCACAGAAACTCAATAAACCAATAAACCAAGTATGTGAATAGAGGAAGAGAATGGAAGCGATAAACTTCCAAGTTGTGGGAAAAAAGGTGGATATTTCAGCATTAGGACAGGAGAAGTATAATCCTAACCTTTCCAAGAAAGCAGCAACATTCAACAAAGGCAAAACAAAAGAGATTTTTAAAAAAAGAAATGAAAACAATGAAATTACAGCAACTACTGATTGTTCAGTTCAATTCTGTTGACTATAGTCTCCTCAATATTAGCTGCTGAGAATTAAGACATTTTAATACTCATTAATATTGAGTGGGAAAAGCAAAACATGTTCATTTAACATTTCCTGCATCAGTTGTCTCTTCCTCCCAGTAGTCCATTTGGTAGCTGTGCAACTGCTTAGCCTCAGTTCTTACTCCTTGAGCCAGTAATTAAAGTACCAGGGCAATTTCCTCCCAGTGTCATCATCTGTTGATAGAGTTATGAAAACTGACTAAGGACCATGATTAGGTTTCCAGAGTAACCAGGTTTTACTGCCAGATGGGAAAGATGGGGCAGGGCAAGGCTGTGAGACAGAACCCAAGACTTGGTCTCTTTTCACACTCCATCTAATGTTCTCTGGTGCCGATGAAGAGGCTACCAATCATGCAATCCTTAGAACTGAAACAAAAACCCTCTTGTGACAACAGAAGAGGAAGTCAAAAGTTCCTCTCTTCCCCTAATGTGAACTCCTTTTTTTTTTTTGCCACCAAAGGTTGAGCTGCCTCCAATGGTTTCAGTGTTCATGTTCCCTCCAAAACATGCAAGTTGAAATCTGCCTCCCCATAAGGTGGTAACATTAAAGGATGGGTTTTGTAGGGAATAAAAATCTACACAACTTCAGGTGTACTTTCAGTGCATGGTAATGTGAACATCTTGGGGGTTGGGGGGTTACACAAGTCTGGAGAGGAGACAACATGAAGGATCCCATTAGCTTCACAGGGCAACCACTTCTGAGTACCAGCCAAGACTATCCATCCTGGTTGTAATCTCTGCTTGATGGGATGAAGAAACCAAGGAACAGCGGCAATAAGTAACGTGCTCCTGGGGCATGGATCTTAACAAGTGGCAGAGTTGAGATTTAAATCCAGGCAGCTTGTCTCTAGTATGTCTGTTCTTTTTAGGGAGATACCACAATGCCTTTTCTTAGATACTTCCCGATTTCTGAAACCCATAGCTAGATTCTGCTTCTCCCTACTTCCATTACAGAAGCCACACCCAATACTTCAATGGACTAAATGATTAAAAGTGCCTAAGGACAATAAAAAGGTAGATCCAGTGAGTTTCCTTTATTGTTAGTGCTATTAGGTTTCTTTAAGTTCTTGAAGAATATTAAATCCAAATTTAAATCACATGAGTCACTCCATATACATATGAAACAAATATGGCAAACATGTTTGGAATTTCTGTGTGATTGAAAAAAAAAGATACAGCTTTGACTTATAGTCCAATAAGCCAAGTAGGTGAATTGAGGGGGAAGGTGGTGAAGCAGCCATAGACTTGTAAGTATTTTGGGAAATAAGGGGAAACTTCATCATCAGGACAGGAGAGGAAGTACCACCCTACCCTCTACAAGAGAACATGGTAGCAAAGTACCGAGATAACAAGAGTTATAGTGATTACAACCAACTGACTACAGTAGCCCGGTACTGCTGTTTTTTGGATTATGTAAATTGGAGAGGGCAGACCCCTACTTTTCCCAAGAAACATTCATTTGGAGTTATTTCCAGATAAACTTAGCCCTAGTTGACTAAAACTCTTTATGAATAATGCTAACCTCAACCATCAGTCTGAATATAGTGAAAGAGGATTTGACAAGTTATGTTGAGAGGTTGATGTGTACTTAGGAATTGCATGAACCTCTATAAACTTCTTAGGACATTTTAAGTGCCTTTTCTGGACTAGATGTGGGCAACAAACACAATATAGATACTATGATGTCATTAGTTATCATGCAATAGGGCCACATGGTACATGCTGGTCTCAGTCACTTGGTGTGGAATAGAGGGGCAAACTTCATAGAAATGATTATTTGCTTCTTGGAATGATAATGTAATATTCTCTCTTGGTATCTCTAAAGAATCCAGAAGTCACCCTACTAAAGAATGCAAGTTTTCTGACAATTTTTATGTTCATTCTGTCTCTCCACCCACAATATTAATCTGGTTGGGTTTTCCAAAAGAGAGGAAGAGAAATAGGAACAACTGGGCAAGGAAATAACAACCATCCTTGTACCCTGCCACTGGCTTCATCCTGTAAGTCATCAGACTGAAGCCAATCCCAACAGAGACAAGAAAAAGGCTTTAATGTTCTATGACACTGATCTGATTACTACATGAGAGCAGGCATGCTGTTTTCTGCACTAGATGTTAATGTCTATAAGTGATTGTAGAATTTCTACCAATGACTATCTTTTACATTACTAAGTAGAACAAGAGGAAAAATAATGTTGATTTTTCTGATTGTTCTGTCTGATTTCTGATTGTTCACATAGAACATCCACTTTTAGATGCCTGGGATGGTAAGTCGACAAGGAACAGGCCATTTTCCTCTCTTTGATCAGTTCTTTTTTTTTTTGTAATCTGTCTTTATCTTAGGCATCATTGTCATTTTGCTCTGATTTCTTCCTTTAGAGGGAGGCACACAATAAAAGAAGAAGAACATTTTGAACTGTTTTATTAATGACTAAAACTGTTGCTCTCTCTAGATCAATTACTATTTGAAAAAGCTTCCCAGAAAGGCAATCTTAATTACAAGAAAAAAAAATCTGGGATTCCTAGTGAAAGAAAGAAGGCATTCCCTAGGAATTAACTTAACCAAAGAAGTGAAGGACCTCTATGATGAAAACTTCAAAAACTTGAAAAAGGAAATCAATACAGAACTTAGAAAGTGGCAAAAACTCCCACGCTCCTGGATTGGAAAGATCAACATCTTGAAAATGGCAATACTTCCCAAGGCTATCTACAAATTCAATGCGATACCTATCAAAATTCCAACCTCATTCTTCAAGGAAATAGAAGAGGCAATCCAAAAATTCATATGGAACAATAAAAGACCCCGAATAGCAAAAATGATCCTCAACAGAAAGAACAGTGCTGGAGGAATATCAATACCAAATTTCAAACTCTACTATAAAGCCATAGTAATCACAACAGCTTGGTAATGGCAAAAGAACAGACCTTAGAGGACCAATGGAATAGAATTGAAAACCCAGAAATGAACCTACAGACCTATAGCCATCTATAGGTCTCCCTTATCGAATGATAAGGGAGCTAAAAAAAAATAGAAGGGAAAGAAGACAGCCTCTTCAGTAAACGGTGCTGGAAAAATTGGTTAACTACTTGTAGAAAACTAAAGCTAGACCCTTATATATCACCCTGCACCAGAATCAACTCCAAATGGATCAAAGACCTCAAAGTCAAAGCTGACACTCTGAAAACATTACAGGACAGAATAGGAGAAAGCCTAGGTCTCCTTGGCACAGGCTGAAATTTTCTTAATAGAGACCCAGAAACACAACAAATCAAAGAAAGGTTGGACAAATGGGATTGCATGAAATTGCAGAGCTTCTGCATGGCAAAGGACATAGCTAGCAAGATCAATAGAAAGCCCACGGATTGGGAGAAGATCTTTACTAGCCATACAATGGACAAGGGTCTCATATCTAAAATATACCTTGAACTAAAAAAATTAAATCCCGCAACAACAAACCCTCAAAGAAACAACTGCCCAATAAATAAGTGGGCTAAAGACTTAAAGAGAAACTTTTCTGAAGAGGAAAGAAGGATGGCCAATAGACACATGAAGAAATGCTCCACCTCCCTAGCCATAAAAGAAATGCAAATCAAAACAACATTGAGATACCACCTCACTCCAGTTAGAATGGCTAAAATCAAGAACTCTAATAACAACAGATGCTGGAGGGGATGTGGACAGAAGGGAACCTTACTGCATTGTTGGTGGGAGTGTAAACTTGTTCAACCACTTAGGAAAGTAGTATGGAGCTTCCTCAAAAGACTCCACATAGAGCTCCCCTATGACCCAGCAATCCCACTTTTGGGCATTTACCCAAATGTTCACAAACAAGACCACACTAAAGCTACCAGCACAACTATGTATATTGCAGCTATGTATATTACTATAGCTAAACTATGGAACCAACCCAGATACCCCTCAGTAGATGAATGGATCAAGAAAATGTGGTATATATACACAATGGAATTCTATGCCTCCATCAGAAAGAATGACATTGCCTCATTTGTTAGGAAATGGAAAGACTTGGAAAAAATTATATTAAGTGAAGTAAGCCAGGCCCAAAGAAACATAGGTCCCATGGTTTCCCTTATTTACAATGTCTAGTATATGTCCGAGTCAAGCAGAAAAGGTCAGATAAGGTGATGTTAGGGAAATGAACCCCAAGATATGTATTCAAATGATTTTTTCTTTCATGCAATTGTTTCTAACACATATATAAGATTATTTCTTTGTTGCTTTGTATGTCCCTTCCCCCAAAGTATAACCCCTGCTTTCAATGCATTTGAGGTTGGTATAATTTGTGGAGGGGAAGGGGAACAACAAATTGTTTAAATAGGGATACAGGTGGACCTACTGCAACAATGAGATGTACAAGTTGTTATGTCGAAAATGAACTTTACAACTTTGGTCGGGGGGAGGATTGGGTGGGGGGTGGGGGGGGTGGGATGGGAAGGGGAAACAAAGGAGGAGGCTACAATGCTTGATAAGAAATGTACTCATGAAATTGTAACTCCTCTGTACAGCATTTTCACAATAAAAAAATGAAAGAAGATATTTATATGTGGCATCTTTCTGAGAATGTTAAAATATACATTTAGAAAATATCATATGTGATTTATGAATATCAGGACCTTGTATGAATAACATAGTTGGTAGATGTGACAAGAATACAAACTTCTGAGAAGGGAGGGCTCTGGGGAAGACAGCAAAGCACACCATATTTGTAGGGCAAGAGCAAGAAGTAGAGAAGTTGAAGCAGATGTTTGGTCTTAAGACCAAACTTGACTCATTTATGGTTGGAGCATCAAGAAAAGTAAACAATTAGACACATTTTAACATAAATAGAGTTTATGTGTGTGTTAATGGGTGGTAATGATAGATTAACTCATTGGCTGAAACTATCAGAAATGTTAACTGTTGTATCTAAATAAATTAGAGCATTATAAAGGGAATGTTCAACAATTTATTGAAATACTAGTAAATGATAAACATTGAAAAGAGCTGCTTATAATGTCCTAGTATTATATCTATTATTCATATTTTCAGTGTAACAGGCTTAGAAATAAACATTTTCATATCTCCACTGGTCATTTACACTTTCGTTTTGTCTCATGGACACTATAGAGATGGGAAGTATCATCAAATTGTTTCTTACTTGAGAAGTAGATCACTCATGGTGATGACATATTATATAACCACTAATGACTAATACTGACATTTTAATGTCTCTTTACGTGATACCACATGTTTTCTGTTGCTTATTCTTGTGCATTTTCACTCTGTTGGTACAGAACTGCTTCATTTGTTATCAGGTTTGATGGCTGTTCGCGAATTACTCTTCAAAGTGCTGTTCAAATGCCCCTTCATACAGGAAACTTGCTCTGATTATCCAGACTAGGTTGGGGGTCCCTTGATACTTACTGTATTGAGCTAAAGTGATAATTTATGTTAAGATACAGATCTGTGATTAAAGTAAGCTCGCCAACAACACTGTGGACTTCTCTGCTTCTAGGATAATGTCTGGCACCCAGTAGGAATACCTAAGCATATGGTCTCACCCACAAGAGCTTCCCAATAAGTGAATTCATTGAACCAATAATAATGAAACATATGCTTATGTTTCTCTTATCATATAATTGATCCAACACCCATAATTTGATAGAGGTCTATTTTCCTAGGCCAAGTTGTTACTCGGCTTCACCCAAGATTGCCAGTTTCATATTCTGGGTCCCCTCAGCAGTAATTTCCCCCTATTCATTCTGCAAATATCGGCTGCTGCATGCTATATGTGAACTTAACTGCTGAATCTTTCATTCATTTGAAAACTTATTACCTCAAGCTAATCAGATCCTTTAGCAATATATCTGACAATTAGTTGCCTGGAAATCTTTAAAAAAAATTTTAATCACCCAAAAACATGCAACTCTTTGCAAGAAAGCTCAGCCTTTTGCTATATATCTCTAATGATTAGAAATGTACTCTTTCCTTGAACTTTTTCCAAATCTCACGCTCCCTGTGGATGCTGGTATTGCCTCTGACCAAGCTCCTCAACTTATATGCAATGGATTTCTTTATACTTAAAGGAAGTTTTTAAGTCTTAGATGAATTTAGACATTCTCAATACCTTCACTTGCTCCTCAGTGAAGCTATCTGCAGATATTCTGCTTTACTTGTCATTTGTATTCTATTTCTTTTTACATGATGTGCAAGGTCAGCACAGTATTCCCTAGATGATCAATTTAGCTCTCTGAACAGTGGAATTTTGCCTTATAAGTGTTAGAAAGATCCTAAAATTCAATATCAACTCCTTGGCAGTTTGTCCTAAGATTGTAGGGCATTATGAAAGGAGTTTTTGTTGTTGGACTGTACCCAATGGCACAAAAAATAATGGATATCCCAATAATTGTATGAGCCACATCTATATTTTGTCAAATAATTTTTTTTCATAAATGTCAGTAATAATGAACTGTTTAATCATTATTGCTTGAGAATAATGTAAGCATCTTCTTTACCTTCTCTACCATGAATGACTGGTGAAATATTATTTAGACTAAAGGAATGATGAACAAATTAAATAGAAATAATTTCTACTGGAAAAATGCATGCATGACACAAGAAAAATAATAAAGACCATGGAAGGGAATGTGGAAACTCTTTGCTTCAATCTGAGTAGGAAATATTGGTAGAACCCATCCAGCCTGTCTCAGAATCTGGATGCTTAATTAGATCATGTTCCTTAAAACACAAGTCTGTCATTAAATATATTCCACTTTCTAATAAATATGCATCTTATACATTACTACTTTATGTTTTTTGAAATTGTTACATATTTGGAAAACATGCAAGATAACATATCGAGTAAAACTTAGAAAAGCAGGTAGGAAGTGGGAAAGCATGTCAAAAACATTTTGTTAGTGCTATTTCCTATTATTATTATCCTGATCTATTTAACGTACTCCTCAGTGAAGGTATATCAAATATCTTTTGAGAAGTTGGTACAAATAAACTAAATACTGCTAAATATCCATTTTAGTTTTCAATTATTCAATCAACTAAGTGTATTTAATATAGAAAATATACTTGATTATCAAGTTATTGAAATCCATATTACTAAAAGCTAATTTGCATCACTTAGGATTTTCCCCCTTTATCTTTGATAATTTCAATAATTTTTCTAAGTATCTAAATATTCCATAACTTAGAGAGGAATATTTCACATTTCTCTTCCTTTTACCTCTCCATTTAAGAAGGGACTACCTTGATTTCTTTTATAAAAGTAGTGTCTCAGAGCTTGTAGTTACCTTTATTAAAAAATGTTTTCAGGGCTGGGAAGGTGGCTCAGTGGTAGAGCGCTTGCCTTGCATGCCTGAGGCCCCGGGTTCGATTCCTCAGCACCACATAAGCAAAAAGAAAAAAGCCGGAAGTGGCACTGTGGCTCAAGTGGTAGAGCGCTAGCCTTGAGCTGAAGAGCTGAGGGACAGTGCCCAGGCCCAGAGTTCAGGCCCCACAACTGGACCCCCAAGAAATAAAAAATAAAAAAATATGTTTTCATAGACTACTTATAAAATTTGAGTGTTCCCACAGCTTGAAAGAAGAAAAACAGATATATTGACTCAGCAAATAGGGGGGAAACAGAAATTCCTTTTCCCAAGAGGGAACCAGCAGTTCACTTGAGACACTTCCTTAAAAATAAGCATGATGGCCAACTCTTACTGCTTGCCTATTTACTCTGTCTGCAAGAAAAAGTGGGCAGAGTGAAGGAAGACCATTGCAGTACCAGCAACCCAGACTGGTTTTCCCAGTGCTGCTCAGAAGGCAGAGCAGGGTTGCATAATTGAACAGGCTTAATAGCCAGCCATGCCATTGAAATAGACACTCGTGCTTAAGTACTTTTTCATGGTCCAGTAAGTAAATTGTTAATGGACAGATAACACCATCTTAATCTCTGATACGACCTCATGGAAAAATGATCCAGCCAACCCAGGAAAGGAGAATTTAAAATAATAATAATAATAATGTGAGGCTAAAAAGTTTAAAGCCAGCTGACTGCAAATCTGATTTTGAGTTTAGCATTAACTTTCAGATAAGAATGAGGATTTGAATAAAAGTAATTCTTTTAGAAGCAAGAGCAATTAAAAGGGTGGATACCTTGAAAAGAAAAGATCTTTGTCCATGTGTGTAATGTCATGAAATGAAATGCCAGTCCAGCCTTTGTTATCACCACAAGGGGGACACCTTCTGTGGATGGAAAAATAGTAGACCCAGGGAAACTGAAGGCTTTTCATGCATAAATCTCCTCTTTCTCTTCCCCAGAGTTCCTAAGGAAGCTGGTGATGAATTATAAATGTCAGGGAATTACTATGCAATGAAATTTAGGAGATCCAGGCCAATAGGATTGATTCTTGCCATCTCATTTCATACAAGTACAGGCAGAAACCTCATTCCCAAACTGCTCACTCTCAAAAACTCATTGTCTTCCCTTCCTACCTTTCTCTTCCCCTTCAACCCTCTCTTCCCTCACTCCCATCCCAACCTTCCTCTCTTCTTCCTTTCTTCTCTCCTATTCACCCTCCCTCCTTCCCTCATTTCTGCCCCTCCCTCTCTCCCTTCCTCTCTTCCTCTCCCTCTCCTTGTCTCTCTCCTTCCTCTTCTCTTCTCTTCACCCTGCTCTCACTCCTATTCAGCACATGAAATGAAAGAGCAAGTTCCCCTTTAACTGTCAAAAGGGAAGTCTCATATGACAGTGTACTTTTGAACAAAATCAACTGTGAATTATTTCTAAGAAGTGACCAAATACGTGGAGGACAAAGAGGAAAAGCAAACATTTTGCACTGGACCATTCATCCCTTAATACATATTTTTGCTTCACTTCCACCTCAAATCATCTCTACTTTTAAAGGTTACTTAAGTTCATGAGTTATTTTCCTCATGTCATCTTTGCATTATGCACCATTTAATTTATTCATTTGTTGAAGGTCTCTCCATATTGTGCTTCTGTCTCTTAGAATTCTTAATATCTGCACAGAGCTGGAAAAATGGGAAGGTCAAATATAAAGTTTTGAGACTGAGCCATTCCTCTGCAGAGGAGGTGGCTGTATTGCTGGAGAAGACTTTAATCTACTAGGAAGAATGGCATTTGGGGTTGGGAAGTAGACGGTCTAAATTAGAGCTCTACCCACAAATAATGGTTAATACTCCATAGAGGCAAACTGTCATTTGTCAAGTGCCTAAACCATGTCAGAAGCAGCACGAAATGTATAAAAATAACGCAGGTAGTGTTACATTGACCGAGAAGGTTATCAGATTTCCTGTTTTAGATAATCTACTGAGGTTTAGAATGATAGAATCCTGGGTAAAGTGACAAACACATTGCTAGTAATTTCCAACAGAAGTTCAGCTTTGCTATTAGGAAAGTAAAGGTATTATCTCTCTCACATTTTCTGTACTGAAATGAGATTGCATGAGAGAGTGTTAGTAAAAAAGCATTCATACAAATGTCCACATTGCGAGGAGCATGCCATACAGACCGAATGTGGAAAGAGAAAGGAACTCTTCTCATAGGAGGGTACAAGGGACAATACAGCAAGAGGCACTTTTCTTCCCAGGATTACAGTCTCTGCCTTTTCACCAGCTTTTCTAACATTTAACAATGACTTTGAGAGGCCGCAGTTGCTATAGTGATACCAGTGTAAGAGAACTGTGGCATAGTGCTGGGAAGGGAAGTTGGGTGGAGGCTCAGTTTCATTCTGAGATTCAAGCCCTCTGTTTAGAGGAGAGAAGACAGAAGGAAGCTTGGAGGGAAAAGGACAGACTCTTTTCCCTTGATTCATACTCAGTCCTTGAGGCTGCAGCTGGGTTAACCATTAAGTGGCTCTTCACAGACTTCCATGGAGTTAGTCCTTGATGTAAGAGAGGAACAGAAGGTTCTTTGCTTGAATTCTCTCATGGCAACAAGGCCCAAACTTTTGACATATGGAAAGAGGAAGGGAGGACAAAGACAAAAGAAGAGAGGAAGAAGAGGAGAATGCCATTATGAAATCCAATGCATATCTGACAAAATTTTTAAAAAAATGAAGGGAAGGGTTAGGGTTGGAAGGGATGGGGGAGAATGATGGAAGGGGCGACATTGATCAGGATACACTGCTCTGTTGAATGGCAAATCCTCCTTTGTACAATAGCTTACAGATAACTTAAAAATATTCAGTGCACATATGTGAAAATAGAAGTAGGAAAATTGAGGGAGTGGGTAGTGTTGGGAGGGATGGGGAAAAATTGGAAAGGGACAGCATTGATAAAGATGCATTGTACTCATAAACTCACACGATGTATTAAAACCTCTTGGATAACTACTTAAAAATAGAAGCCAACATACTATCACACTCACATACATATACAGACACACAGACACAGACACAGACACAGACACAGACAGACAGACACGCACACACACACACACACACACACACACACACACACACACACACACGAGTGCCAGAATTAGGGCTTGGATTCAGGTCTCATACTCTTTCTTAGCTCTTTCATTCAAGGTCAGTCCTCTATTATCTGAGCCATTTTTCTAGTTCTAGTTCTTCCACCTCTTCTTCTTCCTCCTCCTCCTCTTCCTACTCTTCGTTCTATTTTTTGCTGGGCCAGTTTCAAATATCTATGCTCAGGTCTTAGCCTCCTGAGTAGTTAGTATTATAGGATTGAGCCACTGGAACTCAGATTTATTTCTGAGATTTTACAGTCCAGTGAGAGGAGGATTCCACTCATGCTTGATAATGATGCACCAATAACCTTTACACATAGTGTTATTAAGGCCTATGTGAAAAATGAACAAAAGGTTTTCTTTTCATTTTGTAAGTGCAAAGCATGACAATTTTGATGACATTAAATATGTGCAAGACTTCTCCCACCAAAAAATTGGTGAAATTGCATGGATACATTATGCATTATTTAAGAAACTATAGATCCTCTAAACATCATCAATCACTGGGAATGTCCAATCACATATTTATGAGAAAAGATACAATGTGCCTGACTTTAAAATATGGTGGGGGGGAGTCACTGGAAAATGTAGAGAAATAGATTATAGTTACTGTTTTTTAACTTTTGGTTATTGATTTGTCTCCTTTTGACTATTTATTTGTTTCACAAATTGTTTTGGAAGGTAGTATGTACAGAATAATTTTGTCATGCAGTTATCAGTTCCCTTATTCCTAATCTTATATTCTCTGTTTGTTTCTGTAAAGCTCCCTCTCATATATGGTATGAATATACCATGTTTGTCCTTATGAATATAAATATATTAATTCATTCAAGAATGATTAGAACACTTTGGTTGGAGGAGAGAGGATAGTAGATGTGTAGCATTCTATAAGTATGAGGAAAACAAAGATGCTTGTCTTTTAGGTACTTAATGAATCTTATGTAAATTGAAAAATCTATGTACATTCTGAAGATACAAAACTGAATATTTCAGGGTAATGATTTAAGATGACTTCTAGGGAGAAGAAAAGAGTAATGGATTCACAACTATATAGATAACCAGATACGTCTGAGAATATAACTAAAAATGAAAGATTTCTGATGTCAGCTTGGCAAAGATTTTGAACACATGATATCAATAACAGTGAAAAGAAGCAAAAATTATAAAGCACACTACAAACTGTACGTGACATCTAATTGGAACATATTGGCACAGATATTGGTCACATTACATACATGTATGCTCACCCATATATTTATATATGTACAGATATGTACATATAACACATGTGTATATTATAATATGTAGAATAAAACTAAAATCACAAATAATAGAGTGTGCTACATTTTTTGAAATTTCAACTTGATACATTTGTATTCATGTCCCTCCTACCAAACTTAAATCACTTCAATATCAAATGTGAGAAATCTAATCCCAAAATGTTCTGGATGTATAAAATAGGATAGTATTTCATAGCTGTTTCTCTGTTTCTTAAGAGTTATAAAGGCTGTAGACTTCCATCTAATTGAAACTCTTAGAATTAAAGGAGACCAGGTCCTGAAAATGTTTTAAGTTTACTGATATTACTCCAGAACTTCAGAGTTAGAAAAGCTAGAGTGAAACCCCATTTCTCTTCCTTCATTCCAACAATCTTTCTCCACATCATGTATGACAAAGGAAAAGCAGTCACTCAGTAGCTATATCAGTCTCTGTAATGGCTTTTCATCCTTTCTTCCATTTTCTCTCCCTCAATGTTCCTCCTATTTTTAGTTGTTACCACCATTTTTCTCTCCAAATATTATTTAAGGTTTGAGAAGCTCAAGGTCTTCAAGGTCAGACCCAATATACCTGATTGTGCAAGTCCACCAACCAGACTTTGAAGGTCTCTGAAATAACTACAAACATGTATTTCATCCAATTATTTTTTCCTTTCATTTCTGTGATTGAACTCAAGGTCTCATACTTGCTAGGGAGGCTCTTTACTGTTTGAACATTGTCCTTAGCCCTTTTTTATTTTAGTTATTTTGCAAGTAGAATCTCACACTTTTAAAGAGAGCCAACCTGGATGAATATCCTCCTAATTATTGCCTCTGACATAGTTGAGACTGGACCATAGGTTCAGACTACCATGGTTCAGCCCATTTGCTGAGAGGGGTCTTACTGTTTTGCCCACTGTAGCCTGTAACTACAATCCTCTTATGTCCTGCATTGCATCCAGTCCGGCTTGAATTAAAATGACAATAACAACAACAACAACAACAAACCCTGCCAGTACTGGCTGTTTTGCTGCCTTTATAAAGTACATAGTCCAAAGTTGTATGAGATAAAATGGGAAAGCATTTCAGTATAGAAGTAGAAGGCTCTTGTTGTACATGTTGATTTTTAACTCACTTAAGAGATACATCTGTGATTTGCTCCTACACCCACTCTTTGTTCCTCATATTGCTAATCATTTTTGCATAAATTATCCTACTCATTGTTATCTGATAATAAAACAGGAGTCATGATTGTATATGGAATAGATTACCCTTCACGAGTTTATGTTGAACTTGGATATTTATTGTTTTGCCAACATATTTAATATGGGTAAACTGCTCTTCAGAATTCACTCTACATTTAAGCATAGAAACAATAATTAAAGTGTGCTTGCCATTGCACTTGTTAAGCTATTACATTGTAAACAGCTAAGCCAGAATTTGAATCTACATATTTCTAACATTAAGATTTATGCCTTTTCCACATTTTTGTGACTTAGACACCATATGTTAAAATGGTGGCTTTTATTATTATCATGAACATCAAAGAAATCATACCTATAAACAATTATAAAAGTGTGACTCAACTGAGATATAGTCTTAAATATTATTTATTTCTAGGGCTTAGAATAAAGTTCAATGTTAACAAATTTAGTACCAAAAAACTTTTAGTGGTATGATTTTTTAACCTTAATTTTACCTTCAGAGTCTTTTATTTATAAATCAGCCATAGTTTAAAAATACAGACTTCACTGTTTCAAGGATTTGTGGACAATCAAGAGAATAGATGAGAAAGTATGTAAACATAATACATGATAATGAGTTGTCCTTCAGTTTTTTTTAGAAATATAACAAAGATCATCAAACAGAAAAATCACTTGCTTCAAATCTTGACTCTACCAATAGCTGACATAAATCACACCCAAGAACAAGTAAGAACTTCTTAAAATTAGCACCAGGAAAGGTGGATCTAAGTGATTTCTAATTCTCTTTTAACTTTAAATATGTCTATTTAATTTCAAAAGCAAATTCACATATTTATTTTTGCTTTTTGGAAGCTAGAGATTAGTTTTAAATGGCTGTACTGAATAGGTTTTCAAATGCTCTTAGAGCTGGTTTAATTCTAGCTATTTAAAAGATGGAGATTTTGGGATCTGGGTTCGAGCCCAGTGCAAGTGGAAGAAAAAAAAAAGAGGTCACAAAACTCCGTGCATGGTATGCAATGCTATCCCTTCAATGTAGGGAAACACAAATGGGATGAGTGAGCTGCTACCTTGAAAATAACCAATGCAAAAAGGGCCTGGTGAAATGCCCCAAGCAGTAGAGCACCTGTCTGGTAAGTGTAAGGCCTTAAGTTCAAACGCCAATACTTATAAAAACATTGCACATGGAAGTGGCGCTGTAGCTCAAGTGGTAGAGCGCTTGCCTTGAGCTGAAGAGCTGAAGGACAGTGCCCAGGCCCAGAGTTCAAGCCCCACGACCGACAAAAAAAACAAAACAAAACATTGCACATGAAGTAAGTCAGACCCAGAGAGACAAATGATACATGCTTACTTTCATATTAATTTATAAATTACTTCGGGTAGTATCCCAGTGTATAGAACCATATTAGCTGAAGTAAGGTATATTCAAGAAAGAACTCAAATGGTACAATTCCTTAGAAAGGCTAAATCATAGTTCAACAAAATAAACACCAGGAAATTGATGCTTAAAAGGAGTTGGGTGCAGTCAATGGGAGGGGGTAAATGAATGAAGAGGGAAGAGAGGATAATGCTGTCATAAATTTAATGCATATCCTATAAAGTTAAGGAAACTGAAAGAAGGGGTAGGTTTAGGGAGGCTGCAGGAGAATGATGAAAAGGATGACATTGATCAGTGTATTATATTCATAAACTACTTTGTTGAATGGCAAACCTTTTGTACAACTACTTAAAGACAATAAAACAAACAAGCAAATATAAAAAAAGTACTGAGGACACAAATGTTCTCAATCTAATACTAAAAAAAACAAACCACAAGCTACAAGATGAGTCAATTCTTTATATGTCTACATGCTATTCCAGTGGTTTTGAAGCCCAATTCTATCTTCACCTCATAGCAGAAGCAGAAGTTGAGAGAATATCTGTGACTTGCTAACTTTTGACTTGTGATAGAACTGAAACTTGGATTTAGGACAAAGTGTAATAGTTTTCCTTTTATCTTCCAGGCATTGATTGAATCTGATCCATGTTGATGTCTTATTTTCTTTAATAATAGGTTTACCTTTTATCATAAAGAACTTTCAAAGTTTCAGTTGTTAGAGGCCAGAAATTATGTCATTCTCATGTAACCACTTACTTGCTTGCTTATATAAATAAAGCATATTCATTTAGGAGCTATACATAAAGAGTTCTTGGTGATAACTCCCCAGGAGTTATGAGGTACCCACTGCTTCCTCATTATAATTGTGTCTTCCTTTTGACACTAATAAATGGAAGAAGGCAAAATTCCAGTCATATGTGAGATGTCATCTCAGCATATGACTCTAGTACCTTTGGGGTATCTGTGCTTCTTAAAATAGATTGATTATTTAATTACATTTATGTGACATTTCTCCTAATGAAAACTGACAAACTAAGACAGGTTTCTAGGCACAAATGGATTCACTGCTAAAATGAAGCCTGTTTTGTGATTAAAAACCATCTGGCATGGTGGGTGCTTATGGGTCATACCTGTAAGACAAGGTACTCAGGAGGCTGGGATTCAAAAGATCACAGTTCAAAGCCAATCCATACAGAAACAGCTGTGAGATTTTATCTCTAAAATAACTAGCCAAAAAGAAACCTCCCAAAACAACAACAACAAAAAAAACCAATAAAGTAGCTAGTCCCAACTGGGTAAGAAGGTGAGTGAGTGTGCTGTTCCATGTTCAAACTCAATATTGCCAAAACAGATTTGCCCAAAAGGATTTCAGAATATCTGAAGGGGGAAAAAGTACTTTTTGGAAAGTAATTCAAAATTTGGATCATGATTGAGATAATCTTGCTAAGAATGTCAATGGATGCCTCTCTTTACCTTCAAGGAGATTTGACCCACCATAAAACACAGAAACCTGATATTTAATGTTATTCTCAGAAGACTGTGAAGAGTGGAAGATAAAAACTGTTCACAAGCAGATACTCACTTAAAAGAGAAATATTTGTGTGACTAGCTATTCTGTGTAAGTTTTCTCACCTCACTTTGAGGATGACAAAATGACAGCTTTTGAGAAATATTTTAATGTTCAATGAAAGAAATCTACCTTTATAGAATTTAGTGACCTAAAGTGAGTTGGACATAGAAATTCTATTAAGAAATGATTCCTGACTTTCATCAGGATATTTGATGAAAGTACTTTGGACCAAATGGATACATGGAGTGACTGGTAATGCGATTAGGAGAAACATAAACAATGTACACAGAGATGCTGACTTTGGATAGATAATGCATCATATGCTATAAGCCTCTATCTGTGGCTTTATATAAATATTATGACAGATAATTAGATGAAACTATTAAAAGACTATGTTCATTACTTTTTCATAGATATCAAAGTTGAAGAGTGAAAACAGGTTGCTTGAGATTTAAGATCCCAAAATAGTATTATTTTCATGGTGCTGGGGCTCAAACTCAGGGCTTATGTATATTTGGCAAGTGCTCTACTACTGAGCTGTATTCTCAGACTGACAAAAATCTCCAAGAATGAAATGGAGATGGTACTCAAAGTCTTGTACTAGGAGCTCTCAGAATTTCCTGAAAAGTACTTCTTAGCTTGTCAACACCCTGGACATACACATAAATAATAAAATATAAATTAGGGTCATAGCAAAAGGTATTTTCAAACATGAATATAAACAGAAACTTATATTCATATAACAAGACCTACTAAGGAAATAGTGACCACAGATAAAGTTGGAGAGAAATAACATATGCTGTGTTTTGGGACTAGCAGTATATGAAGGGGAATACTCATCTTATTTAGTATGACCACAGAACCAGATCTATCAGAACAAGATTTAAAAAGATACTTTTTCCAGCTAATCCCTGTAATGTATTTGCCCATAGAGAAGATAAAATAATTGAATTTGGAGCTGGACTTAACCAGCTCTAGTATTAACTGGTTATGTGAACATAGATGTACTTAGCTTCTCCTTTTCTCTGATAATAGAATCCAGCTTTTGTGATTCTTGTCAACATTTAATGAATTAATGCATATAAAAATACTGATAAATCTACTGGTCCATAAGCTACCATTGTAATCAGTAGTTTTTAGGGACTAAGAGAGAATAATGCCCAAATCCCAAGGAAGAATTAGAGATTCAAAGGGATTCCCTTAAGTAGCTCTAAAATTTATAGGTCATTCGTAGGCTAGTCTACAAGAGGGTCACAGCGCCCAAGAGTGCTGGATTCTGTCTCTCCAATGCAATTTCTATTCAAGTTTACCTGAAGCCCGGGGCGGTCAACAGTTTCCATCCTAGGACCTCGGATAAATGCTTGGTTATTCAAGCAACTCAGCTACTTTTCTTTCTCATATCATCTTCTTCTTTAGTTTTCTTTGCATGTGTCTAACTACTGTTTCAATGGCTCACTCAGAATTTCTTTCTTTGCATTTCCTAACAAATGGGCAATGTCATTCTTTCTGATAGAGGCATAGAATTCCATTGTAAATGTATATATATGCCATATTTTTTTAAATGTTTTTTAAAATTTTTTTATTGTGAAAATACTGTACAGAGGGGTTACAATTACATGGGCAAGATAATGAGTACATTTCTTATCAAGCATTGTAGCCTCCTCCTTTGTTTCCCCTTCCCATCCCACTCCCCCACCCAACCCTCCTCCCCCCTTCACCAAACTTTTAAAGTTCATTTTCGACATTACGACTTGTATGTTTCATTGTTGCAATGGGTCCACCTGTATCCCGATTTAAACAATTTGTTTTTTCCCTTCTCCTCCACAAATTATAACAAGGTCAAATACAGTGAAAACAGGGGTTACACTGTGGGGAAGGAACATACAAAGCAACAAAGAAATAATCTTATAAATAAATGTGTTAGAAACAATCACAAGAAAGAAAAAAACATTTGAATACATATCTTAGGGTTCATTTCCCTAACATCACCTTATCTGACCTTTTCTGCTTGACTCAGACATATAAGAGTTATTGCAAATAAGGGAAACCATGGGACCTATGTTTCTTTGGGCCTGGCTTACTTCACTTAATATAATTTTTTCCAAGCCTTTCCATTTCCTAACAAATGGGGCAATGCCATTCTTTCTGATGGAGGCATAGAATTCCATTGTGTATATATACCACATTTTCTTGATCCATTCATCTACTGAGGGGTATCTGGGTTGGTTCCATATCTTAGCTATGGTAAATAATGCTGCAATAAACATAGTCGTGCTGGTAGCTTTAGTGTGGTCTTGTTTGTGAACATTTTGGTAAATGCCCAAAAGTGAGATTGCTGGGTCATAGGGCAGCTCTATGTGGAGTCTTTTGAGGAACCTCCATACTACCACCAACAATGCAGTAAGGTTCCCTTCTGTCCACATCACCTCCAGCATCTGTTGTTATTAGAGTTCTTGATTATAGCCATTCTAACTGGGGTGAGATGGTATCTCAATGTTGTTTTGATTTGCATTTCTTTTATGGCTAGAGAGGTTGAGCATTTCTTCATGTGTCTATTGGCCATCCTTCTTTCCTCTTCAGAGAAGTTTCTCTTTAAGTCTTTAGCCCACTGATTTATTGGGCAGCTGTTTCTTTGAAGATTTGTTGTTGGGGGATTTAATTTTTTGAGTTCCAGGTATATTTTAAACTTTCCAAAGTGGCTGAACAAGTTTACACTCCTACCAACAATGCAGTAGGGTTCCCTTCTATCCACATCCCCACCAGCATCTGTTGTTATTAGAGTTCTGAACTATAGCCATTCTAACTGGGGTGAGGTGGTATCTCAGTGCTCTTTTGATTTACATTTCTTTTAGGGAGTTTGAGCATTTCTTCATGTGTCTATTGTTCATCCTTCTTTCCTCTTCAGAGAAGTTTCTCTCTAAGTCTTTTCCCCACTTATTTATTGGGTAGTTGTTTCTTTGAGAATTTGTTGTAAAAATTATATTAAGTGAAGTAAGCCAGGCCCAAAGAAACAAAGGTCCCATGGTTTCCCTTATTTGCAATAACTAGTGTATGTCTGAGACAAGCAGAAATGGTCAGATAAGTTGATGTTAGGTGAAATGAACCCCAAGATAAGGATTCAATTTTTTTTCTTTCTTGCGATTGTTTCTAACATATTTATAAGATGATTTCTTTTGCTGTGTATGTCCCTCCCCCACAGTATAACCTCTGTTTTCACTGTATTCGATGTTGGTATAATTTATGGAGGGGAAGGGAAAAAACAAATTGTTTAAATAGGGATACAGGTGGACCCATTGCAACAATAAAATGTGCAAGATGTTATTTCAAAAAACGGACTTTACAACTTTGGCTGGGGGTCGGGGGGAGACAGGAGGACAGGGATGGGAAGGGGAAACAAAGGAGGAGGCAACAATGCTTGATAAGAAATGTACTCATTATCTTGCCCATGTAATTGTAACGCCTCTGTACGGTATTTTGACAATTAAAAATAAAGAATTTCTTACATAATTCTTGCTAGGGTGGAGAAGGACAGCAAACCAAGTCTATACTTTTGAAATGTCCCAGGCATAAATTGAAGTCCAAGAAACCACAAAACAAATAGCTTTTCATGGAAAACAAGTGGAGGCTTCTTTCCACCTCAAAATCAGGACAGCTCTGGCATTGAGCCATCGTGACTAATTTTGGTAATCTCCCTCTCTCTTTCTCTCTCAGCATATATAACTCAAAGTCAGCATTACAAAGTCTGACACTAGTCAGTTGCCTTTTTAAAATAATTGTGGTATGAAGCTTTTCATACCATTGAGTTTGCTCAGCAACCTAAGATTTCTGTATCAGATCTCAGTATTACATTTTTTATCCCACTTCATTTCTGGGCCAAAACTTTCCTATGGTGAATTACATGGGGGGCCAGACTGAGAAGTTATTATTTCCTAGATTAAAAGATACAGAAAATAATCTTGAGGAACACTGAAATACAATAAAGAGTACTAAGTTATTTTCAAAGCAAATTAGTTTATTAAAAAGTCCTTAGAGTTCATTCAGTAAAGAATCCATTTACCTGCGTTATCCCTAGATTATTCTTTCATCAAATATTTTTAGCCTATGACCTATTAATATTTTGTAAATCTACTAGATTGTGAAAGAGTTTGAAGTTATTAATATTAGCTGCCTTCCTTTGAACACCCACTCATCATTCATTTACTTTTAAGATGAACTCTTTAATTAGGGAAAACATATGTCCCAGTTCACTGATGTTGAACCATTGTTAACTCCCTTCTCCAAAAAATTGTTATGAATGATTATAAGATACTTATAATTTTTTACTTCTTGCACTTACTTCTCTGCAATCTAACTTGTCCACTATATCAAGGTAGAACTTTAAAATGTAAATTGAATCTTTCATTTCCCAGCTCCAAATCCTCCAATAGTTTCAAAGCTATTCAATGAGTCCCAAATGGGGTTTCTGAACCTGATGGGCCTCAAAGACCTAATGAATTAGCTGCTGGATACATCTCCAATGCAAAGATTTTACTGCCATAGTATGTTTTAGTCACCTTGCTGGGTATTTCACGGTTCCAGCACATATCAGCTGTGTTTCTACCTTCAGACCTTCACATTTGCTACCTTTCCCCTTTGCATCACAGGATTGTTGCCTCACTCATCTAGGTTTTCTTGTTCATTATTTACTGGCCATTCTTCCTAAAAGTGGTTTTCTTTGTCTGTCCTTCTGTATGCCCCCGTATGTATTGTGTTATTTTTCATCTGGCTTGGATATTGTTTGAGGTATAACTCTAGCACTCCATTTACATTCTCACCTGGTATCTGCACAGGAATGTACATATCTTGTTAGTATATTTCTCACTATCTTCATTTCTTTGACATAAATCAGTAAGTTAATTAAGAGTAACTACACATACTTACTGACTTTAAAAGACTGGCATTTAAAAATATTGCCAATTTTCATATTGTATCTTCCTTGATTCTAGATACTTTGATTGGCAAGTCCTCTCTCTTGGTGTATATGTTACCTTTTGATGTATATGGATGCAGTCTACCCTATTCACTTTGGTAAATGGATATGTAATTGAATCAGAGACACTTAGAGGCACTTTCTAGAAATCACCCAGCACAGCTCCTAATCAGATAGGAAAATACATTAAGACAGAGAAATGTTTCATTCATGTGGTTCAGGGAGTTAATGGAAATCTATTTGGGTTGAGCCTACTCATGATGCTCTAATGGGTATTTCTTGCCTGCCTGGTAGGAATCCCCATCCATGATCCCACCTCACCTTCTGTATTGGTGGGACATGACCAAAATGTAACCATAATGATATATCTTCCTCCAGTATATGCAAAGAAAATACCAGGCTTTGAACAGATCTATACACGAAGGGCTCACGGTATCAAAGAAAGTTTTTCTGTCTTTATTCTGCTTTTTTCTTCCCCTAAAGCAAGATTAACTATGAAACATCAAAATTATCTCCATCATCTCTAAATGTAATCACATCACTCCCAGAATAAGTAAATTTCTTCTTCTTCCAACATCTATCCCCACTGCCAAAGAGGATTTTGATTTATTTTACTTAGTCCATTCCAAGCCAAGGAACATACGTAGTAAAGCAAACCTAGTAAAGTAATCCTCCACATGAACCCTACGATACAACTGAGGGTCATATAAACACTGCCTTTTGAAAAAATCCACAAAGTTCTCTCTCCTCAGATCACTACTCTGACCCATGGAAGAGGGTGCAACAACCCTTGGGCCTTACTTTTACCTTCCTCCATTCTATAGTCATCGATCTCTGTGGTTATTCTCTTTTTAAACTTTACATCCTGGATATTTATTCATAAATTCATTGAGGGCAAGTTCCATATCTTAGCCATCATTTTATACACCAAAGTAGTTTTTATGATACAGGAGATGCTTGATGAGCAAATAATTAATAGTTAGTAGACAATTTCTGTATGATAGGAGCAAAACATGACACGGGCCTTATCTCCTCAGTTCTCACAATCAAAATAAGAGAGTACTTTAAAGCTCTCTTTTGTATTTCTTCAGCACAAGTGCAGACATATGTTAATGTCTGAATATTTTTATCTGATTTTGAGTAATACTCAGAACAAGTACAAATATTAATTTATTAACACAATTATTCATCAAACTTATATATTCTACTATTCCTCAGAAAATAGTACTAGAAATGGTAATTAATCACACGTATGACCACACTTCTACCCAGTCTTCTGCTATCACTTGAGAACAAAGTTTCAACTTCTTAACAAATATCTAGACATTATCATTATTGCCTCTCCAAGTTTATCCAAAATTATCTCACATCTAAAAGGTTAAGCAAGAGGAAAGAGTGATAAAGGTATACCGATATATCTTAAAGAAACCTTTAATCCAAAGATTTCTTTTGGAGGGAAAAATGTCTGGGAAGAGGGATAAGGAACCTTTTAAGGTATTGATAAGGGTTCTATTTCTTGATGTAGATGCTGAGTATATGGATTCATTCCACACTGGAAATTCAGGGAACAGCATAGCAACAACTTTCTGTAGATATAATAAACTTTAATAAAAATATGCTTGGACAGGAAAATTATCTGGGACTCTAAACATTTACACAGTGAAACTGAAGGGGGATACTCTTAGAAGAGGATCACAAATGCTCAATAGCTATGAGCATATGATCATATAAAATGATGTGTATTGAAATGAACTCCAAGAAATGGCAACAAGAGGATTTTTGTTACATTGCTTTGTTTTTTCCTCCTTATGCTGGCTTAGATTTCTGTACCTTTTGTGCTGTATGTAAGTTTTTCTGTTTAGGGGAGACTAATGGAGAGTGCAAAACTGTCAGGACAAAAGGTGAACACATGCAGTGATACTCACTAGACATTGTTTTGAAAATGAACTATACAACTTGTGGAGGAGGGAGGTGGGGAGGTAAAACCTAAAATGAGGGACGAGAAGACACTGTTCAAAAAGCAATGTACTCATTTCCTGTGTTATGTAACTGTAGCCCCTCTGTATATCACCTTTACAATAACAATAAAAACATAAAAATAAAGCAACTAAACTCATTGCATAAGGCTGAACTGTTTGGAGATTCTCATGCATGTCATATTTTTCTCTTTTCTTCAGGTGTCGCATATGTTGCTACATCTCCACACAACTTCACTGGTTTCTCACCTTGTCTTCTTTACATAGTTCTCATCAAACTACCTTGCCACTGTCTATTCATCTGATTCTCTGCCAAGTGGACTCTATGGACATGCCCCTTAGGACTCTGTCTCCTGGTAGTCAATGTAGCACCATGTAATTACTGAACTTGGTATAGTGTGAGAATGATATAATTCCATTGGCAGAGTTCTAGGTGGCCTGGGAACACACTAAAAATACACACAACTAGGCTGGGAAGGTGGCTCAGTGGTAGAGTGCTTGCCTTGCATGCATGAGGCCCTGGGTTTGATTCCTCAGCACCACATAAACAGAAAAAAGCCAGAAGTAACGCCGGGGCTCAAATGGTAGAGCACTAGTCTTGAGCTGAAGAGCTGAGGGACAATGCCCAGGCCCAGAATTTAGGCCACATGACTGACAAATCATCCCCCCACACACACATACACCCACACACACAAATGCTGCCCAACAGATATACAAACCTATCTTAAATGGCACACAAAAGAGATTGATTTGTGAAATTAGCAACTTCCCATAAACAGTCTTTAAAGACTTTCTTGTTCTTTTAGAACAGATATGCATGCATATGGAATGTTAAAGATGGACTATAGAAGTCACTGAAGCTTAAAGAGGTACCCTGTAAGCTCCACAATCTTCCACTCTTCATATAGATCCATTAGAGAGCTTGTCCTACACATTACAACTGTATGTCTGTAGTCGAATCAATTCTCTTACAGAGGATTAATTTCCAGTTTGTCCTTCTTAGAAAATCTTCCATGATTGAATGGCAGCTACATTTCATCCAATGTATTAATTCTGGTCAGTTGGTGGCTGCCTGGGACCAATTCTGTGACTCATCTAGGCTGGGTCAGGAAAGATGACATGATTGATGTCTGACATGAGTGCTATGAGATTAGGTGCACAGTGAATCAGCTACCCCTTGTCTGGACTCTTAAATCATCATTTGACATAACAAGGTCATACCTAGATTACTTTTCTACAGAATTTCTTAGAGTTAGTCATATGTTAGTGCGCCCCCTATGTATTTGAGGTGGATATTGCTTTTATGCACTATTCTTTAGCTTGCTGAATTTTTGGACATCTGGTTCTCCAGTTATGGAATGCACATTTATTCTATATTCCCTTGAAAAATGGATCACTTTATTCACTAACTTGGACATATCTTATTTTAACTATATTCAAAAAGATTATAAAAGGAGGATAAAGGAGCTCTGGGGTCATGCATGCATTATTTTATTTATTTATCTATGTCATCTGTATGACCTAAGGAGGTGAAACCCTTATCGTGGCTCTAGGTCACATGACCCTAAGTTAGGCACACACATGCTGCTTTAGTTATTTTATAATGTAACTTGAGGTTTGCATTGTTCAATCAAATATGTTTTTAAAGTTTTCTCACAATGCTTGGAGTTTCTCAGGAATGTATATTATTTTATATCTGATTTAACATGGTCTTGATAATACTGTAAGAAGTGACATTGACAAGGTCTATAGGCATATGGAAACTGAAAGGAGATTGTTTTCTGTTTTTGTCTCTAACTTAAAAATTGTTTTCAAGCTACAAATGGTTGTACAAGAGGATTACAATTTAACATGTCCAAATATGTGTAGAGTACAACTTGATCTGTCACCCTTCCATCATTCTCCCTCTCCTCCCCACCTATTCATTTCTCCACCAACCACATTGACTCGCACTTCCTTTTCTCACATATGCACATTGAATGTTATAATCACACTCACCAACTGGCCCTTTTCCATTCATTGTCTCTTTCCATTAACCTCCATTCAAGGCCTCTTTCAGCTTCCTGATACTCATTTGTTAAACTGTTAATTATTAAATCATTTACAAATGGAGGAGAGTACAGAATCCAAAAGAAAACCTTTGCTCCTATAGCCAACTCATATTCAACAAAGGAGAAAGGAGAGTTTTTTCAACACGTTACTAAGAGAACTTGATTTCCAAATGAAAAAGATTGAAGTTAGACCCCTGTCTCTCACTGTACTAATATCAAAACAAAATAGACCAAAGACTTAAAACCTTGAAACTACTACAGGAAAGAGCAAGGGAACCACTAGAACGATTGGTATTGAAATAGGGAGTTCTGGCTGGCACCATCTTGGCCACATGGTGGATGGTAGGGTCTGACATCTTGTCTTCATGCTGGTGGAAAGTAAAGCTCCCTCCCCCAGGTGATGGGCGTGCCTTAATCCCGGAGACTCTGGGCAATTGGCTGATAGGTTACTAATCCTGTCAGTCCAGTGCCTGGGACCAGGAGTTTCCTGTAACCCTGTCCCCAGACCTGACCCTATTTATAAAGGCCCTGACCAGCTCAAATGCCATTATGCCATGCCACATGTCTCTGTGTTCCTGTCCTGTCTCCTTTGTCCTAGCTCTTCTCTGGTCACTATGACGTGCCCAATTCAGCTCTCCATGGAGGTGAATTGGTTTGTTGGTAGTGTTTTTGTTCTTACTTTTCTTTCTGGCCTTCATAGCACAGTTTCCTAACACTGTTAAGTTTATTTGCTGGCCGCTGGTCTTTGAGACAGGAGTGCACCATGCAATGTCTGGCCTTTTAATAAAGACTCCAAGATTTGACCTCCCAAAATGTGGCTTCTCTGTTTTCACGCCTTATAACAGTATAAGTAAGAATTTCCTGAATAAAATTCCAGGGACTCAGCAAATAGAAGAGTTGACAAATGCTCTGTACAGCAAGGACATGGTCAGTAAGACTCTAGTCTTATTGTTTGCCCTTTCCTCTTTCACAGTAGACATTTACTTTGTAAAGGCAAAAACATATTGAAATTAATGGTAGCCAAATCATCTGTGGGGAAATGATATAACAAGAGATCTTAAATATATGCTGAAGTAAAAATCGAATGTTGGAAGACAAGTATGACCTTTATTCCTTGCATTTACATGAGAAAATGTGAGGAGAAGAGAAATAAACTTTGCTTATAAGAGAAAGTAGAGAAGTTTCTTTATAATTTTCAATGTTTTAGCTAAAAAAAAAGGTTTGTAAAATAAGCTGGGCACCAAGTGGCTCATGCCTGTAATGCTAGCTACTCAGGAGGCCGAGTTGAAAGCCAGCCTGGGCAGGAAAGCCCATGAGGCTCTTATCTCCAATAAACCAATCAGAAAACCAGAAGTGGCCCTGTGGCTCAAGTGGTAGAGCACTCAGCTTGAGCTGAAGAGCTCAGGGACATTGCCCAGGCCCAGAGTTCAAGCCCCACAACCAACAACAACAACAAAAAATTGTAAAAAGAAATGCATGACTCACAATGTTGATGAAAATTGTGCATTAAATTCCTCTGTTCATAAGCATAATTTAAGATGTTACTGAATGTCAGGTGGGCTTCTTATTCTTCATTTTAGTTTTAGGGATTAGAATTTAAATAGAATTTAACCTGTGAAAATACAACACTAGTTTTCACTTAAATGATTCTTATCTCCTTTTCTCATGTTAATCCAAATCCTCATTGCTATATGACATTGAAGATTAGTGGAAAGGGTGTTAAAGAATTTCAATATACATTTACTCAAACATAATTAATATGACAGAGAGAGTAAGAATGGAATATAGTCACAATAGAAGAACTTAATTTTCATCTCTGAAAAAATATCCACCAAAAATTTGGAAACATTAAGTTCATAAAGAACGGTTAATTTTTTTCTTATGTCATTTATATTCAGAAACACTATATCAAATGCTTAGTTCTTTTTCAGTAGCATACAAAGTTAAATGGCTAGAGTTAGGTTTTCAGTCATATGTTTTGATATAAAATAAATTAATGTATTTTCTGCATAAAATTATACACTATCTCCCCAAAGATCTTGAGTCTAGCATGGTTAAATGTTAAAGGCACAAAAGCACTTTTTAAAAGAAAAAAATAGCCTGTTCTTTTGGAAATTTAGTGATACTAAAATTAATAAGTCCTTTCAAGATGGTTGTTCTGTGTTTTGATAAAAATACTATAAAATTTTCACAGCTAGCTAAGAACCATAATGTCATGGATGTATATTTATACTTTTTAATAATTATGGCTAGTATAGGATTCAGGCTAAAGAGTATAAAAGTTAACAAATATCCCTATAAATCATTTGTATAATAAACTTTTATATTTTGCTAAAACTTTTAAATAGGAACTTCCTGTCAGTGGAGATTACATCAGTAGCCAGAAATCAGCTTTAAAAGAAAAATACATTAAAAAAATATTTAGCCAGCTCAAGGACTGTAACAGTGTTCATCTTCCTGTGTCACTCTTCTTAGTGTGAAATAACAGGTATGAACTACCATGCTGTTTTCTTTCTCTCTCTCTTTTTTAAAATTTCAGCTGTGTGTCTTTTTAACTTCCTCTTTTAAATAAATTAGACTAGCTACCACTTTCCCTTTCCTGCTCTGTCTTTCTCTGTGCATTTCTTCTGAATCATCTATCTCCTTTTAGTTTCTCTCTTCCTTCTCCTATTGGAGACTGAACTCAGGATCTTATGCCTGAGAACAGCGGTTCATTTCAGGCAAAGAAGTCAATCACAAAAGAAAGGTTATTTTCAAATCAGCAATACTAAGTGTTATCCGAACTTATTTTTTCTATTACTTTATATACTTTAAAAAGAATCTTTAACATTTCTCTAATAGGTAATTTTCTTTTAATACCTCATTATGAGACTTGAAAATGCTTAACTTTAAAATTAAGAAAATGAGAGAAAGGGATAGATGTTACTTGAACCCACTATATCTGGTCATATTATCAGATTGTCTTGATTCTAAGAACCTTCCTACCTTTCTTTGATTGAACTTGAGGAAACAGAGTCTCTGTGGTCCTCAACTTCCTTACTGGACTCATGCTATTTATAATTTTTAAATGTTCTTGAAATCTTTGTGCTCTGTGTGAATCATTCAATATCTTATAGTCTTTAATCACCTGAGCAAAGGATTTTTTAAAAATCATGATTAAGGAGTTGTACAAAGGAGTTAGAAGCTTTCTTGGCTAATACTACCCTTTTCTCATTTTCTTTGTTTTTCTTTAAAAGAATAACCCATGATATATTTTTCTTTAAAATATACTGAACTTCCTATGGATCCATTTTTCCATGCTTCCAGAAAAGGAAATACTTATTCTTCCTTCCATATAAGCCCTCTCAACCATCAGAAATATTGTACCCCATGATTCCCCTCCATGAGTGTACATGGACCAGGCCCATACACTATCCAGTTTGCATGTGAAGTGTGTATAGAAACTTCAAAACTGTGCTTCCTGCTATCTGGAGAAAAATCATCTTCTCTCTTCTATGAATTAGCTTCATGCCTCAGTCAACTATAGCATCAGAATCTCCTTTTGTTTTTTTTCCCCCACATGAAACTGCCAACATTTTCAATTCTTCTCTCAAGTATGATTTCAAGACTTTCTACATGGATAAGTCATCACTGAATGTTTAAGATGTCATGAGTCAAGAGGATAAGTAGTTTGAGTGACTATTATTCATTTTCTCCAGTAAATGTTAACATAGAATAAATAAAAATGGCAGCAAGTCATTTTTGTGTTAATTATATTCTGCTTCTCAAATTTGTTTGCTAAAGGAAAAAAAACATCAGAGCAGACATTTCTCTTGAGGAATGCACATTTGAAACATAACTTGGCAGCAGCAAATGAGAAAACAGTAGACAGTGACATGTATGCATTGCATCTGTTCACAAATATGAACCTTTTACATACTGAAAATTACAAAGGCTCCCGCTGTGCTGTTCTATTCGGGAAGCCGGCTGCTATGTACTGTTTAATTAAGTATTTTCAAACCACCCTTTTGTAGGCCTGCTCCATTTTAGCTAAAGTTATGACAGCTAGTCTCTGTTAGTTTTTTTTTTTTTAAGAGGCATAGCTTATTTCTTTCTCTCCTTGTCTGTCTCTGTCTCTATCTCTTGCCCAGATACAGCATATTAACACTTTTTTCAGTAGAGTCAAATAATATAGAGTGAATGAGTTTAAATGTATTGTAAATTTAATGTGTGGTAAATGTAGATAACTATGGAAAATAAAAAAATTAATGAAAAAACCATCCTTTAGTGTTACAATTATTTTAATAAAGACATTGTAATTTTTTTAACAAAACCTCATTTTTTCTTTCTCTGCTACTATTTTAATGTAATGGGGCTATTATATTTTGCCACAAAATAATTATCTCCTCTGTATCTCTAAAGCCTTTCCCAGGTATCTAATTTATCCAGAGAACAGCTCTTTGGTCAGTATGAAAACAACTTTTATTCTTTTATTATGCTTGTTTATTAATCATTTTCCCTGTTATGTTTGTTGTTGAGAAAGAGACCTCATATTTAATCTTTTTTTCTTATTTTTCTTTTTTATACTCTATCCTAATATTGAAAATTAAACTAAGTGAGGAGTTGGTTCACATCTCAAGTTTGATTATACACACAATAAGATAAAGACTGAGTTTAAATTTCATGATTCTGTGTGAGCATCATCTTAATTTCATATTGAGTATCACTCTAATTTCATCTTGGAAACAAAGGTATTTTAGAGCCGTGACTTGACTTCTTTTCCCTAGACATCTGTGTACATTTGGTGCATGTGCACAGATTTCATTCACAATTTTAATAGAGTTGCTACAATGTGGTAAATATCTGGAATAGCACTTCAAAGTTAAATGGATATAACTTAGCAGAGCTGGCCCATATTCCAGAAAATATAGTACAGTTATGCTGAAACTGATATTTATTATTCTTGATTTTATAGCCATACTTTTGATACACATAGCACTTGCTACCTTTCCACAAACTACTATTCCCAAAACATCACTGATGACAATGTTTCTAAACTTGCAGCATTAACAAGATGAAAGAAGAAAGAAATGTTCAAGGTACAGACAACACCCAGGGCATTACAGTTCCTTCCAACAGCTTCCACTTACGCAAGATCCTATGTTTGTGAAAACAACCCACAAATCTTTGAACAGGATGTAATCAACCTCCCAAATGCTGAGATACATTGCAAAAAATGACTACAGCTGCCAAAAATAATAATGCTGTTTGCAAGCAGCTCTTCCTATATCTAAGGAAGAACTAGCCACCATGTGAGTTTGTGCAGGTTTTGGAAAACTACGCAAGGAAACAATAAATCCCACCTACCCCAGCCTAAAATACACGGCATCGGGACGCGTGGGAAGCTGTGGTCTGTTCCAGAAGGAGGTGGCAGTATCAAGGAAGATTCATATCCAGAGAAATCTGTATGGTAAGTGACCCAGGACAAGATTTTATTTGGCAGCAAATCTGTATTGTCACTCTCTCTCCATGGTCAAGCTGCCCCGTCTTCTGAAGGCAGAGCTGTTAGTTATGTCTTTGTTGCCAGCCCCAACACAAATCTTTCTTTTCCTTTCAAAATAGGATCTGGCACCTTCCCTGAAAGGCTTGGGAGGGAATATTGGCAAATGATTCTTTAGGTAAGTTTAATCACCAAAACCCTGTACCTACCTCAGGCAGTCCTTAGCCACTCAGTCTGCATGAGCTGAATTGAAAAAAAAAACGTCCAGTGTGATGGTTTCTCCAGCTTTACCAGAAAGAAAAGACTTGGGATGCTTGTCCTTTAAGTGTCTCTAAACATGGTTTGCATAGCTGGCTCTCAGCTTATCTCTGCCTTTCGGCGTTCGCTTCCATACATGGATCTGTTCCCAACAGTAACTCCAAGCTGTGGAAAAGAAGCTATCTGGCAGCGCTCGGCTTCATCCAACACATGGATGATAAAAATACACATTTAGAGATCGTTCCAGCCTGGCTCCTGTCCCACCCCATGATCCTGTCACTACACGTTTCTACAAGTATGCTTTTTGAGACTGATGGTTCTACTCTCCAGATTAAAACCTGATTCTCACATAGAGCTTGCAAGGCATTGATTTGTTTTAGTTTTATGAAAACAGAGACATTACTTTGATTTTTTAACACACATCATCCTTAAAACTGTTAGTTAATAAGATGTTGCTAAGAGCCTGAACAGTGAATGGTTACAGAATGGTTACAGAAACTAGTAATAAACATATAAACAAGTGGCTGAAATGAATGGATTACACTGAATGTGGATGAATAAATACATACAGCATAGGTTAATTTAATGGTTGGAATAGCTGGAAACCCTCAGAATTACCTTTGTTAAAGGGAAAAAGTAGTAGAAGGTGAAAGCAATCAAAATCTTCAGGACAGAAGAGACACATTATATGTTAAACAGTTTGTCATTCAGGCAGCCCCTTCCAGCCACTATCTACCATGCTTTGAAAGTTAGAAAAGTTTTTTTTTTTCATATTAATGAGTATAAATCTCAGTAGAATGCTAATTGTTACATTTGTCAGGGATAATAGTTTAAATGACACATAGCTATAACGTAATAATTCTTAAGCAGTAAATAAATCTGGCCCTGCATAGTAGAGGAAGATTCTGAGATGCCTATCTTTATCAGTACTTTTGCAATTCTTGTTTCATGTTTTTAAAGCTCATCTTATTTTTTCTCCTTTTTTGGGGGTGAATATCTTAGGTAAAATATATGGAGAAAAAGAGTAAAAGGATTTTGTCAATAATGATTTTTCATTGATCAAACATTTTTAACTCATGCTAAAACACCTTCAGGTGCAGACCTACAGGCGTAATTTATCATAATGGATTCAAAGTGAAATGAATGTGCTTAAAATAGTTCAGAGGAAAAAGGGAGGAGGAGAGGAAGGAAGCAAGATTGCAAAACCATCATCTTTGCAGGTGACTGATAGGTATCTGGGCTCCTCATTGTATTATTCACTTTATTTGGGCTTTGTTCAAAAATTTCTGTTAAAACTTAAAAGGAGAGAAAAAGATGAATAAGGCAAAGAGAAAGTAAGTACAAAACAGATGTATTATTGGCAAATTTGAGAATGGAGTGATTTTGGTTGAAAAGCATCAAGGTCAGAGCAAGGGCAAGATGGTAGATTTCTTTTCAATTCAATATATTCTGATATTCTGACCTCCTAGCTCCTACCCCAGAGCTATTCTATAGGACAGTAATTTCTCCCTAATGCAAATTAAAATATGCTATTTATAAAGCCCACCTAGAAAGCTCATGCTTGACATGTGGTCACTTATTGACATCTTATCACCTCTAATCCCACTTCGTCCTTTGTCTTTTTCTAATTTTTTTAAGTCTAAAACATTATTTATTTGAATTATCCCTTCCAGCTAGGAATGATCAAGTAAGAGTTCTGGTCAAGTAGGTATCAGTGGGAGGTCCCCTGGTTGAGATAGGTAAGAAAAAGCTCTTATTTATCTATTTAAAAGGGAACACACTCACACTTCGCCTCTCTTCTTCCTGCACCCTTCTACCTATTTGCTTCCCAGAGAGCAAATCTAGAGCCTAAGATTGTGGCAGAAGGGGACAAACATAAGGACGGAGGCCTATAAGGTAAAGCAGATGGAGCAGAGGAACAAAAAGAACTTCAAATCTTCCCAGTGTCACTGAGTAGCTGAACCGCCCCGCTGGAATTAACAAAACAGAACCATATGACTACAAAGACATTATCCTAGATTTGAATTCAGGACTCTAAGTCAGGGCCTGCTCTTGTCCTAGCCCGATGACCTGAATCATGTCACAAGGTTAGCGTAAGAGAATCCTTGATCTCCTCGGTATAGACTTATCCTATGAAATAATGTATGTCATCTATCTTCCTACAGTGTAGGAAGTAATTATTTTTTCAGGGTGTAAGCATTATGCACACCTTTGGTCTTCAGCTCCACCCAGACCTGAGCTCCTCCCTGCCCTGGAGTTCGCTCCATACAGCTGGCCCCTCCCTCTATCCACCCAGACCCTCCTGAGCTCCCGCCTACCTCACCTCCTGCCCCTAGACCCCGCCCCCCCCACACCTGGATAGGGACAGATGCCATGTGCTCCTTCTCCCAGGAAAATATGGCTCCTCTAATAAACCTTATAATAATCTTTCTCCTGTGCCTGCCTACCTCCACGAGGTTCCCTGGGATGGATGTGAAGGTTCCTTTCACAGTGTAAGGTGTTGAGTATTTAAAATATGAGGTGGTTGATACATAGGACCCACAGTGACTCTGCAGCTAAATATAACCAAGCTTAGGAGCCTGCTTTCTGTCCAGAGAAGAATTTGCAGACATTTACTTTGACTGGCTGGATTTCAAACCTCTTGAGAATTCTGCTGTGATGTTAGGAACATCCGAGGTATGGGGTGATTGTATATTCCAAATTATGTTTGCCATTTTGGGTTTGCCAAATTGAATTGCATGCTCTTGGAGAGTGAGGTCTGCTGTGGATTTCTGCCAGTTTGCTGCTTCAAGTCAGAGGGGCAGTACTCTAGGGAAAGGGAGGCTCAGGGACGCGTTTGAGCCCTGATCTTTCCCTACTCGGGAGGACATGGTGGGGTTCACATACAAGAAAAGGTCTTCTGATAAAGACGATAAAAGAAAAATCTAATCATGTTTCCAGAGCAAGAAGTCAAATGGTTTTCTGTGAGTCTTGTGGCAGTCATGATTCAGTATATTTTCATATATGGACATTCATATGGGAAAGAATAGAGGACATTTAAGTGGACAGGCAATTTCCCACAGAGCACTTTACACAGGCTGGTCTTTCAATGGGCTGTCTGCATCTTTTCTCAAAAGTATATTCATTTTCAACACATATCCTCCGTCTCTTTAGATTCAACTCAGTATTTCCTTCAGTCTTCACTAATTTTACCATTAGTTACTCCAAAGCACATACCTTCCTTCCTTCCTTCCTTCCCTCTCTCCCTTCCCTTCTTCCCTCCTTCCTTCCCTGCCTCCCTCCCTCCCTTCTTCCTTCCTTCCTTCCTTCCTTCCTTCCTTCCTTCCTTCCTTCCTTCCTTCCCTCCCTCCCTTCCCTCCCTCCCTTCCCTTCTTCCCTCCTTCCTTCCCTGCTTCCCTCCCTCCCTTCTTCCTTCCTTCCTTCCTTCCTTCCTTCCTTCCTTCCTTCCTTCCTTCCTTCCTTCCCTCCTTCCTTCCCTCCCTCCCTTCCCTTCTTCCCTCCTTTCTTCCCTCCCTCCCTTCTTCCTTCCTTCCTTCCTTCCTTCCTTCCTTCCTTCCTTCCTTCCTTCCTTCCTTCCTTCGTCTGTCCTGGGGCTTGAACCCAGGGCCTGGTGCTGTCCCCAAGGTTTTTTTTTCTTCTGTTCTTTAAGACTAGCACTCTACCACTTGGCCACAGTTCTGCTTCTGGCTTTTTTGTTTGTTTATTGAAGATTAGTCTCACAGACTTTCCTGTCCAGGCTGGTTTTGAACTGAGGTCCTCAATATCTCATCCTTCGGAGTAGCTAGGATTATAGGTGTTAGACACCAATGACCAGCTATTTATTTCCTTCTATTTGGGGGTATGTATTTCCCCTTACTATCTTGAAAGTATCCTTTTTATTTCTGTAAGTAACAATCTATTTTTTTACTTGAACCATTCACACACACACACATACACACACACACACACACACACACACACACACATGCACATAACAATAAGACTATAGAAAAAGAAAAAGGAGGAAAGAAAACTATGTATCACTGTACATCAAGGTTATTTTATATCTGAGAATCCCAGAAAAAAAAATTGAGAGACAGGGCCATATGGTATGTAGCCCAGGCTTGCCTTATAATTTTCCTGCATCATCCTCTAAGATTCTGAGATTATAAATTGGGACCATACAAAAGACCTAAGCTTGATTTTGATTATATGTATATGTATGTATATATAAAACTCTAGAGCAGCCACGAAATGTTAATGCTTACTGTTTTTTACTTTTTATAACATCAGAAATTACCTTGTCCTTAATTTTTAAATCTTGTAATTTGATTTTCTCGGCTATTCTAGATAAGCACTTAACCAATTCACTTATATTTCTGATATCTTCACAATGAGTTGTCTCTTTATAATTATCAATTGTCCTTCATCTGTAGCAACATTTTCTGTTTGAGAATCTGTCATCTACATGAACAGCCACTCTAGCTTTCCTGTGGTTATTTCTTTCAAGATATATCCGTCTCATCATTTTGCTTTCAGTCTCCTTTGTCTTTAAAGTGTATCTTGTATAAACAACATATTGGATCAGTTTTTTCTTTTTCTGTATCCAGTTGGACAGTCTCTGCCTTTTGATTGGATTCTGTAATTCTCTGTATGAGTGGGCTTTCTTACCCTATGCCAAAATACTTGAGATCAACAATTTCTTTTATTTTGTTTCTTGTTTCTGAGGCTTCAGTTCATTTTCAGTTGGGTCACCTGTTTTGAGGCCTGTAATTGAAGCAGAATATCATGACAAAGAGAAGCCAGCAGGAGAGCAAAGCTGCTCACTTAATAGTAGCCAGGAGGGAGGACATGGCAGGGTGCCAGTAGTTCATTCAAGGACAAATGCCCAATGATCTTACTTCCTTCCCCTAGGTTCACCTCCTAAAGAGTCTACTTCTTACCAATTGTAACACAAGCTGATGACTGTTTATCATCTGAGACTTTGGTGGACATTTATGGCATTTAATGTTTTTGATAGATCTCTATCTTTCATTTTATTTTATAGTTTTGCTTTGATGTCTTTTAAATTATTTTTTTCTCTTCACTTCTTTTTTTGCTTTAAGTAAGTACTTTTTACTCTTGCATGCTAATTTCTGTAGTGTTTTTTTTTTCCACTCTATTTTGAGTTAATTTGAATGGTTAAATTTAATAGTTATAATTTTAATTCTACAATGGTTATAGAACTTCCAATGGATGTCTTAACAAAATCAGCCTCAGACTTAAACTAAGTTTATTCACTTTTTACCTTTTTGAATTTACATATAACACAAGTTAATGTTTAAAAACCAAAACATAGGGCTGGGAAGTTGGCTCAATGGTAGAGCATTTGCCTTGCATGCCTGAGGCCCTGGGTTCGATTCCTCAGCACCACAAAAGCAGAAAAAAGAGCCAGAAGTGGCATTGTGGCTCAAGTGGTAGAGTGCTAGCCTTGAGTTGAAGAGCTGAGGGACAACGCCCAGGCCTGCCCCCCCAAAAAAAGAAAGAGAAAAACCAAAACATATGTTGTTAAAATTATTTTTCTCTTCATTTTCTTTTCCCGTTATAGCCTTGTTTTCATTAATTCCTTGGTATAGTTATCAGCAAATATCTTAATATATTATGGGCAAATTACATTTATTATGGCATATACATACATATATATGTTATATGTATATTTGTTATAGGCTCCACAGTATACATACATATAAATATGTTATATATACATATACTATATATAAATATAAACATATTTATATATAAAAATTTATAAATATAAATAAACTTCTCTTTATAAATATACATAAATATATTTCTATCTATTTATAAATATATATTATTATATTTATATAATATATTTGTTATATAAATGTACATAAGATATATATTTTATGTGCCTGAAATTATATATAATTGCTTTTTTTTTTTTGGTTGTGGGGCTTGAACTCTAGGCCTGGGTGCTGTTCCTCGGCTCTTCAACTCAAGGTTAGTGCTCTACCACTTGAGCCACAGTGCCACTTCCCCTTTTCTGAGTGTTTTATTGGAGATGAGAGTCTCATGGACTTCCCTGTTCCGGCTGGCTTTGAACTGTAATCCTCAGATCTCAGCCTCCTGAGTAGCTAGGATTACAGGTGTGAGGCACCAGCACCTGGCTATAATTGCTTTTGAACTTAGTCAAGACTGAAAATAAGGATTTACAGTGGATTTTTTTTATAATTACATACTTTCACCTGTGCTTTTATTTTTTATTTTTATTTTTTTGGTTTGTGTGTCTGCATTATTCACTTTCAGCCTAAAAAATTCCTTTTTAACATTTCTTGTAAGTCTTGTACAATTTTTTTGGCTTTTGCTTATCCAGAAGATCTCTGCTTTTATCTTCTTTAAAAAATATAGGATTGTACTTGGCAGTTTTATCTTTAGCCACTTTGCTTCTGACCCCCCCCCCCCCCAGCAATATAGCCTCTATTGTTTTTACTGGGAAATCAGTTGCTAACCTTATTACATTCCCTTAGAAGTGATGCTTTCTTTTCTTTTTGCCATTTTCAAAACTTAGCTACACCTTTGTCTTTTGGAAATTTTTTTTCCCTGGAAAAAAGGGTCATATTTCAGTTCTTGATTTTTATAGTTTAGCATTAATATCATCACATGTATATACACAGTGTAAGGCAAGAACAGTAGTATTTCTCCTACAAAATAAAACTAAACTTTATCTCTATACAGACAGCCCATCTTTTCCAAACAATAGCCAAAATTCAAATTAACTACAAAATCTCATAAACAAGAGAAACTGCTTCAGCTGAAATTGTCCTGGGAAAAGTGGATCCATACATATTACAAAAAAGTGTTCTAAAGACTATAGTTTGAATTATTATTTACTACTTTTGGCGTTTTATATGATTGTGTATATGATGGTCTCTTTTCTCTGCAATATATTCAGTTTACCATGTGGCAATAAATTTGAGAAGTTTTAACCATTTTATCCTCAAATATTTGTTCTTTTCATTTTCTTCTGGGTTTTCTGGTAACTACTGTCATGTACATGTTGGGACAATTAATGGTATCTCATATTTTTCCAAGGCACTGGTAACTTTTCTTCATTCATTTGATTCCTCCATTTTGTGCCTGGATTATTTCTACCAGTCTATTTTCAAGTTTGCTAATAGTTTAGTATTATGCTTTTATAGTGGACTTTTAACTTAATTATTGTATTTTTTTCTATTCCAGATTTCCATTTGGCTTCCCATATGATTGGTATTTGTCCTGACCCTAGGGGACCTCTTGTTAGCCGTCTTGCCCATTTTTCTCCAGTAAAGAACCTTCCCTACAGAGTAAGCCATATTTTTATTAGATTATGAGATTCCTTTCAATATTCTTTCACCATTGCTTCTATTGAGTTCCTCTGGAGGGAATTGGGAGCATTGCTTATCAGGAAAAATATCTGACCTAAAGCTCTAGGGCTGGGTTTGGGAGATTTTCTGTTAGGGGCTATCTTGTTCCTGCAAATGAGCACTTGGTGAGAGGAGAGTTCTCCAGCCTGAGGTTATCCCCCTGGACTTCTCTGGCATACAATAATCTTTACATCAGGAACTGGGACAAGAATTCCCAATGTCTCAGTATTTTCTACTCAGGGAATGGGGATTGGGCAGGGTAGTGCAACATCTACTCGTGCCCATACTTATCTAGGATTTAGCTTCAGAATCTAACAATAGAAACAGAATGACTGACGTTTTAGTCATTCCTCCAAAAATGAACCCCTTCCAGGAAGAGGATAGAGGAAGAGAAGCCCTGATTCTTTGCACTGGAAGTTTGGAGTGGAAGCTCTACCTTGATGGGCTGGGGAAGAAGAGAGAAGCATTTTTGGGTCAAATACCAAAGTCTCTTACCTTTCTTAAGGGATTTTCATGAATTGATAGTTCTTCATTTGCTGTCTGCCCCTAGGATACTTTTCAGAAGCTTTAGTTATTAAAAAATAATTTCTACAAGTTTCACTGGAGAATGAATCAGAGAAGCTTCAAATGTTGTTGTGCCAGAAGTTGATCTTGCCAGACATATTTCATAACCAATATTGGGCTGTAATATGGTGTGAAAGCCTCAAGGGCAAAAAGCTTGTCTTCTTTATCTGCAGCTCTTAGAGCCTAGGATTGCCTCTGGCATGTATTAGTCAATTAAATTTTCTTGACTTGCATTTCAAAAAGCTGAAACAAGCCTTTATTTTCACATTTTGAAGCCTTCAGAGTGGGTATACTTTTACTATTTAAGTCTATTCCTCAATCTTCCTTCCATTTACAAATGAGAAGTAAAACTATTTATTTACCAATGCACAGAAAGCCAGAAAGCCGGTGAATTCTCCAAAAGATATAGCTGACTCACTTATCCTTTCTTTGGTGTCAACTTCTCCATTTATCCTAAAGATAAATCATGAGCTAGAGAATTATGTCTCATAAACAGCAGGAATTCCACTTGCTTTAAGTATCAAGAGCTGAAATTGGATCTCTCCCAGCCTCCAAACTGAAGACAGTGATATTTTCTATGGCTCTGAGCCCAGCTGCTCCTCAGGTGAAAGTTGGGCAATCCCTTAAGGTTGAAAGCAAGAAGCTTCCCCTTAGTTTACTAAGCTGATAGCATTCTTTTCCTGTTACCTGATGCATTTTGATAAATTTGTATATATTGCTTCCAAATGCGTTGGACAATCAAATCAGAGATGACAATCAGGAGTCGTTGTCAATCCACATGAAATGACAAAAATACAAGTTGACCTAAGTAAGAATTTGTTTTGGACTATATTTAGCATTTGTCCACCATACAAGGGAAGTGAAAGGACAGATGGTTGCTTAAAAATGAACAAAAAAGGCACAGATGTTCAGCCCCCACAGCTGTTCTGGGGATCACAGGAGGAAACAAAGTACCAAGGGTCATTATCACATCAGCCCCCATTTTTACAACGGACAATTAACTTCTGAAAGTTATTCTTCCAGGTACATGCCTGTCAGTTCAGATTCCCAGACCTATGATTCTTTTTTCATCCTGTTCTTCTGACTGTCCTGACTATATTATTTCATCCTCTAAAATTTTGCTCTGAATCTTAGTGTTGAAAATTGAAGGTAATCTTACCATACTTCCTGGCATTATTTTATTTTGTATCTCAAGAGATTTTGAGATTTTTGTGCAAAGAATTCATGATCATCTTAGTATGTTGTACTATGTTCTGCTCATAAGGTAGTAGCTACACAATTAATACTTAGGTCATACATTGAATGGACATAACAATACATAAAATAAATGGAATATGTAGAATTTCAAGCTGCAATAACAAATGGGCTCTCAAAAGTGAATGCTAGGCAAGGATTAGTCAAGTGCTAGAATTTAATACACACGCATGTTCTTATTTTGGAAAATTTCAGGTAGCTTTTTGTCTCTCAGAATGTCAATAGCTTTAGAATTATTGGTTTTTTTTTAACACTCTGAATAAATAAGGATGCCTCTTTCTTAGGAAAGATTGGCATGAACTGTAATTCAGCCTTAGTTTTTGATGTGAACCTTCTCTGTCAATTGAATAGAGAAAATTTAGAGAACATTGTATATCCTCTTCGCTTCCATCTTAATTTGAATTAATGTACTGACGGAATGAGGCATTTGAATATCTACTCACAATGCAAGCAAAACTGACTTCTTTCTAAATATTCTTTCTTCATATCTGACTGTATTTTAGCTTTTCTTTTGGATATACTGTAGTGAGCTGAAGTGAAATATAGCCTAAATAGAATTGATTAGCTCTCTTCACTCACACAACTTCTTGTGCTGATTTCTTTCTTTGTCAGTAACAGTACCACATATTCAGTCTCTTAAGCAGAAGAGTTCAATCATACTGAGTCTCTACCCGCTCTGCATTTAAACTGCCCAAATTCTCTGAGATGATATGAAGTATCTCTTGAGTCTGTTATTTTTTCCCTCAACAATATTCCCAGGACTTTTCTTTCCTCACCAGAGGGTTTGATCTGATGATGTTTATTGATCTATGATATTTTAATATCAATCTCTTCTTTCTACATAAGCTCATTTTCCTCTTTGTTTACATTTCTAAAACATGAATCCATCTTTTTAAAACCAAACCATGGTATCACATAGTTTATGATACCATCATAAGTTTAATGAACTTTTGACTATATCACATATAGCATGTTCTCCATGAACAATCCTTTGTACACTTTTCTCTGGAGTTTCTTCCCCTTTCAAAGTGCTGTTTAGCCATTCAAAATTCTAAACCACTGCAAAGATTATCTATGTAACATCTAACTGAATTATGTGCTGTTAAGTTCTTTTTATAAACTATATTATGATATATTCAGTTTTTAATTGGATTGTGAGTTTCTTTTCTGTAATTAAAAATTATCTATTTTTTGTTTTCAAATGATTGTACAAGAGGGTTTCAAGTTACCATGTCCATTTGTGGGTACAACACATTCTGATCAGTGTTACTCCTTCCATCGTGAGTTTCTTGAGTGCTGAGACTGAGTCTTTTGAATAGCATTTTGAATGATAGATATTGGATACTTAGTACTAGATGATGTTAAGGAGGGTCCTCTCTATGACAGGTTAAAGGAATTAAAGTTTACTGGGTCTGATGATGGCGAGTCAGAAGTTATTTTTCAACCAGCAAGAGAGCAATTTGGGGGCAAGAAGGGGGTTTCTGTTGGTATTTGTACAAATTTGTAGCTGAGCAATAACCGTTATCATCTCTCTTTCACTTAACAGAAAAATGACCACTAACCTTGTAAGACTATAGTTCTCATCTATTTATTTAAGTTTTTAATCAAATGAGAAATATTTCTTTTTTGGCAAAGCTGTATGAGTTTAAAATAGGCCATGGCCAACATGTTTCTGAGTTGGCCAAGCCGTTTAAAATCCCAAGCATCTTGTGGAGGCAGACTGGCTTTTTTTTGTGTCTCCATAGTGAACATCAACTTTTATGGAGAATCCCAAACAGCCCATTGGATTCTTGCTCTAACTCTGGAGTCTCCCTCTTGTCAACCTGGGAGCTATTGTGTTTGACTGCTCTCCTACAGACTGACAGAATGACTGAATCGTATCTGTCTCACTGCTGCAATGTATCCAGAGATTGATGGCTATAAAAGCACCTTCTAATTTTGTACCAACTCAGTCTTCTTTACATTGCTTGTACAGATAACTCAATGTCAGGATTACACGTAAATAGTCATTAAGGCCTGAAGAGTAGGATCTAAGACATAGTAAAAATTGAGAAAGTATCAGAGCATAAACTACATACAAATATCAAGGGGCAATATTAACATGTAGCTTCTTAGTAGTTCATGAGATTTTGATTCAGATGTCTATGATGACATGCTTAGATACTAAAAGTATACTTAATCAATACATGAATTAATATTTAGTAACACTGATAACATTCTATCCCAGAACAGAGTAGCTAGCAGAACCTTGAAGCAATTTTCTTTTAGTCTATGGTCAGGCATTGAAGTGTAAGAAAAGAAATGGAATCCTGAGATGTGGGAGGCATTCTTAGGTGAAAGCCTCACACATCTAGTGCACTAAGCTGCTCCTTCTTCATACCAATGCTGTGTGGGTCTCTGGTCTCTACAGGAGTCCCTCTTACACCCTAGTGTGGCTGTGTGGGTCTCTGGTCTCTACAGGAGTCCCTCTTACACCCTAGTGTGGCAGGCTGGAAATAGTTATATCTTTTTTTTAATTAATAAGTTTTTTTTATTGTGAAAATACCATACAGAGGGGTTACAATTACATGAGCAAGGTAATGAGTGCATTGTTTATCAAGCATTGTTGCCTCCTCCTTTGTTCCCCCTTACCATCCCTCCCTTTCCCTGTCTCCCCCCCCTTCCGCCAAAGTTGTAAAGTTCGTTTTTTGACATAAATGTCTCGTACATCTCATTGTTGCAATGGGTCCACTTATATCCCTATTTAAACAATTTTTTCCCCTTCCATTCCCCAAATTATGCCAACATCCAATACAGTAAAAACAGGGGTTATATTGTGGGGAAGGGACATACAAAGCAACAAAGAAGTTGGCTCAGTGGTAGAATGCTTGTCTTGCATGCATGAAGCCCTGGGTTCGATTCCTCAGCACTGACCGACAAAAAAAAAAAAAAAAAAGGAAATAGTCATATCTATATACACTCTGCCAAGCCTTTGTTAAAACTGCAGTCTGATTTTGGTCTTTATATCTTTTGATTCAACTGAAATTGCCAACTGACTATTAGACTTAAAGCTGAGCTTTTAAAAAAAAATTAATTTCCTACTTCCTCTTCTTCTGTTTAGATTGTTCCCCTTGATTACTGAAGCATAGATAAATTGGAATGTTGCTATATCCCTTTGGACTTCAGACTCAGTTATGTGACTTGTTATTCTCTCTATTCTGGAGGACCTGACACTTGTGCCTCTCAATATTCTTTAACCTTAATTCTGTCCTATGACCTGTGCTGCAATTATCTACACCCACACCATGGCTTGCTGTGTTCACTCTGATTTTTCTCCTTGTTCTTTGAATAATTAGCTCAAAGCATGCAGGCCTTACCTCAGATATAAAGTCCTCAGAAGGACCTCTTGTTCATTTTCAGCATTACATCACCTTAAAACAGGATCATGATGAGTCCTGATTCATATTCATAGGACACCAGTATATTTGTGGAAAAAAAATTGTGATGTTAATTTGGATGATTTTGGCTTAAGATTGAGGCAGCAAAGGCAAGACATATATGACACTTAGATGTGTGTGAAGTTGGTCAGATTTCTTGCTTAATTAATTGGTTAGATGGTGGTGTCATTCAAAACCAATTCTGATCTTGATATTTCTTTATCAGCATTTAAAAATCTTCTAGAACTTTTCAAAATAAAATTAATTCTGAATTCAGTTCTTAAAAGTTTTTGATAGCTGTCTCCTCTGTACATATTAATCTCATCTCTAGCAAAGCCCTCTTATCACCAGTCACTGTGGATGACCTGTGCAGTGATTACATCTATTTCACTCATACTTATTGGGGTGTTCCCTCCATCCCATATCTTTCTGCCTGTAATAGTCACACTCTCTTCTTTGTTATCTCTCTGAATTTTCAGGTTCAGATCAACTGTCCTTTCTTGAAGCCCACCCACCATGAGAGGTTTTTTGAGACACACTTTTTATACCACTTGCTTACTTTTCAAATAGGCTTCAAGTTTCATCTGGTCAAGGAATATAGTCCATCTGTATTTATATCACTAGCAGTGAGTACACAGTAAGTGTGCTCAAATAAGTGTACAGTATTCAATTGAATAAATGAATGATAGATGGACTATTTCTAATCACAAGGACAAAGAAAGATTTTCTAGGTTGAACATATCACTTTGGATGAAATTTCTAACTCTTGGAGCAGGGAAAGGATTCAGCCAGGTAGAGACACTAGCAAAGGATAAGCAATAGTCCTGAGGTCACAAATGCATTCATGGTAATTGGGAATGCAGGACTTCCAGGAATACAGAACAGCTTGAGTAATAATGAAGAAGAAACATGATACAGAATCTGTTAGGCTACATGTTGAGTCCACTTGGACTAAAGCTTAGAATGACTAGGAGAGGGAAATGGAAAAACAAAGGGAAATCTCAGGTAGAAGTTCAGGAGTTTTCATTCAGGATGTTTTAATTTGAAGTACATAGCACTATAAAAATTCTTAAGAATGAATTATCCTACTTATGAGAATTAATGATGATGGAATACTAGAATAACTATAAAATCAGATGTTTTCAGAGATAAGAAGTTTGTTGAGTTCTTACTTAGTATACTTCAAAAAATAATTACTTAATGCCTGCCTTACTCCTAAGGCTATCTTACTTTCAAGGTTAACTAGTCAATCTATTATGAGGCACACGTTCCTTTTGCTTATTTTTCAAATAGGCTTCAAGTTTCATATGGTCAAGAAATGTTATTCATCTGTGTTCATATCACTAGCAGTGAGTACACAGTAAGTACTCAAATAAGTATACAATATTTAATTGAATAAATAAATGATAGATGAATTATTCCTAATCACAAGAAGGAAGACGACTAGAAGTATACTGCTGTGTAATTACAGGTTAGAAAGAATGTAGAGGTTTTAAATATTTTAAAAAATGATCTATGCATATACAACCACGTGCATCTTAGATTCTATCCAAAACATTTAAAAAAGTACTGTAAGAGATAGCATTTAGATGAACTCTAAAATAATTCTAGTAGCCATAAAGAACAGAAATATTTAATTTACATTGTGTTCGTAGTGTTAACTATTTGATTACATGCATTATATATTCTTGTATTACATGTTACATGAACACATCATCATTGAGAATTTGGATTAATTGAGCTAATAGTAACCATGAGATGGCCTTGAATGAATTCACCTCATTTGTGATTTCTTTGCAGAGTTTGATTTGGTTCTTTTGTGCCATTGCAAAAGACAGACTCTCTTCTTTCAACTTTTTTCAAACTTATGTCCCTTGTTCTGAGAAATAATATCTTTTAATTTGCAAAGAAATTATTCAAACTTCTAATTCAAACAGAAAAGAAATCTCAAAATGGTCTAATTTTTTTCTAGGCTCCAAAAACTCAAGCTTATCATAGGAACCCATTGAGATTCTGGTGTCTTTGCATTTTCTCTAAGAGACATCAGCAAATTTCATTCTTTTATAGTTTATACAAGACTATACATACATACATATATATATATATATATATATATATTTTTTTTTTTTTTTAATCCGGGTGTGGGGCCTGAACTCTGGGCCTGGGAACTATCCCCCAGCTCTTCAGCTCAAGGTTAACGCTCTACCACTTGAGTCACAGTGCCACTTCTGGCTTTTTTCTTTTTTCTTGTGTGGTGCTGAGGAATTGAACCCAGGGCCTCAAGCATGCAAGGCAAGTGCTCTACCACTGAGCCACCTTCCCAGCCCCTATATATTTATGTATATACAAGTATAAGGTATTTTTTTCAAGAGTCAAGCCTGAAATGAGCCAGTTGTGCCTACTCCTTCTATTCCTATTCAGTATAGTGGAATTCCTAGCCAAAGCAATAAGAAAAGAAAAAGTAATAAAAGGGATCCAAAAATGGACAGGACCAAGTTGAACTGTTCCAATTTGTCAATATGATCCTATACTAAAAGGATCATAAAAGTTCCACCCAGAACTTTAAGATCTGCTCAATACCTTGAGCAATGTAGAAATAAACACAATGAATATATAAGACCCAATAGTGTTTCTCTACAGCAACAGTGAACTGGCTGTGAAGAAAATTAGAGTGCTTTCATTCATAATAGCTTGGAAAACTATAATTAGGACTAAACTTAGCCAAGTAGGTGAAAGACCACTAGAATGAAAATGACAAAATCTTGAAGAAATAAGTTGATTAATGCATCATGGAAGGCACTCCCATGCTTCTTGATTGATAGAATTAAGGTGAAAATGACCATATCACTAAAAAATTTAATGTAATAACATAAAAATCCCAATGTCATTCTTCATAGTGACAGAAAAAGAAAACCAATCCAAGTAACTGTAACCCTTCTGTACAGTATTTTTACAATAAAAAATGTACAGAAAAAAATCCTAAAATTCATAAAGAAGTACAAAAGGCTCTAAATAGCCAAAGAAATTTTGAGTAAAATGAGAAATGCTGGAGGTATCACAATACTGGACTTAAATTATAAATCCATAGTAACTTGAACAGCAAGATATTAGCACAAAAGCAGACACATCAATGAAAGATTTGAACACCCAGAAATGAATCCATACCCTTATAGTCATCTAATTTTTTTTTTTTTTTTGTGCTAGTCCTAGAGCTTGAACTCAGGGTCTGGAGGCTGCCCTGAAACTTTTTTTTGGTTCAAGACTAGTGTTCTACGACTTCAGCCACACCTCCACTTCTGACTTTTTGGTGGTTAATTGGAGATAAGAAACCATGGGTTTTCCTGCTCTGGCTGGCTTTGAACTATGATTCTCAGAGTTCAGCCTTCTCTAAGTAGCTAGGGAGTAGCTAGGATTACCTTTGTGAACTACTAGTGACTGGCAGCCACCTGATTTTTGTCAAAAATGCCTTAAATGTATATTGTATCAAAGATAGCTTCTTCAAGGAAATTAAATAACTTAAAGCAGAAGACAGAATTATCACTAATAGACTATTAATTGAAAATAAGTAATACAGTATTAATCAACAATATTGTACTATCAGTAATAATTGATAGCATACAATATCAATTCAAAATGGATCTTATTGTAAGATCTGAACCTTACATACTACTACAGAAATGAATAGGAAAAACACTAGGACATTTTGGCATGGTCAGGAACTTCTTGAATAGAACACCAGCACATCAGTAAATAGGAACAATAATTGACAAATGGTATTGAAACAAACTAAAAATCTCCAGTACAACAAAGAAAATAACCATTAAGCAGAAAAGATAGTTTATACCTAGGAGAAAAATTTTTGCCACTTATATATCCAGCAAGGAATTAATAGTCAGAGTATACAGAAATAAAAACATCCTAAACTCTTAAAGAATCAGCAACCCAATTTAACAAAAGGGCAAAGAACTGAACAGACACTTCCCAAAAGAACTATAAAGGCGGAAATGCTCAATATCCCTAGCCACATAGGAAATAGAAATCAAAACAACATTGAAGAGCTGAGAATATGGCTTAATGGTAGAGTGTTTGCCTAGCATGCATAAAGCTCTGGGTTCAATTCCTCAGTACCACATAAACAGAAAAAGCCAGAAGTGGTGCTGTGGCTTAAGTGGTAGAGTGCTATCCTCAAGCAAAATAAGCTCAGGGACAGTTGTTTAGACCTTGAGTTCAAACCCCAGGACTGGCAAAACAAACAAAGAAACAAACAAATAAATAAAACAACATTGAGACTGCATCTCCAGTCATTATGATACTCGTTAAAAAAACAAACAATTCTGGCAAAGGTATTGGTGGAAAGGAGCCTTTACACACTGTTGGTGGGGCTGAAAACTAAGAGAATGACTGTAATAATCAAAACGGGTTTCTTGAAAAAATAAAAATAGAACTATTCTATGATCTAGTGATAGCATTCTCGAGCATTTATGCAAAGGAATGTAAACATATATATAACGAAGGCATCTGTACACCTATGTTCATTGCAGCACTATTCACTCTAGTCAAACTATGAACATATCCCAAACACCCTAAAATGGATGAATGGATTAAGAAAATGTGACATATATATATATATATATATATATATATATATATATATATATGTAATGAAGTATTATTCAACCATTCAGAATAATAAGATTATGTCACTTGCAGGGAAATGAATGCATTAAGAGATTGTAAAATTAAATGAAGTAAGCTAGGTTCAGAAGGAAAAAGGTTACATGTTTTTTTTCTTAAATGTGCATGATAAAAATAAGTGAACAAATACAGGATCAAATATATACCTATAATTATGATCAATATGATGAAAGCATGGTAGATGCATGCATGAGATATCACAGTAAATTCCCTTTGAACAATTAACATGTACTCTAACAAAAATGAATAGCAGAAGGGTGAAACTTCCTGTCTGGAATACAGGTACTAGTGGACAGAGGGAGTTCAAATGCAGAGCATGAAGGAGAGTAAATATGGTCAAACTTTTATGCACATGTGTGAAAAAGTAACAGGGAAGCTTCTTGAGATTGGTTTGGGAGTGGAGAAGGAAAAGGAGAGAAAGTAACAGAGAAGATGAGTCTGATCAAGGCATATCGTATCCTATAGGGACATGTCAAAATGAAACTCTTTGAATCTCATTTAAAAATAAGTCAGCACAACAAAAAGGAATTCAATTATTATTTGTGCTCTACTAGACACCTTCCATTAAAATTAGATTAGGATATTATTGAGCTTAGCAACTATGTCTATTATATACTTAATAAGGTTTATAATACCTAATACAGTATTCTATTCTTAAGTAAATTTCTAAATAAATATTTTATTTATTCCCTTAAACTCACTCAGATTCTGTGGGCATTAAGATTATTTATCACCAGATGTTGGCTATTAAAGTCAGTGTGGAAAGGCTGTGCTACTTGTAATAATGGATCATTTAAAGTATATTCTAGCTTCCTACTTAGACAATCTAGGGCTACATAGTCATAGCCTTAGGCTTATCTCTATAGGGCACAGACATGAATTTTCAATAAAGTACAACAAAAAGATTTGTTTTGCTTATTTATTTTTTGCTTCACATAGGAATCATTGACGTAGGCAGAGTTTGAAGTGGTAAGCTGAAGTAAGTTAGGCAATTTCAACATATTTTTATTGAAATTATTGGACAACTGCTTAGTGAGAAAAGGTGTAGGTATGGATATCATTCTCTCTCCATACTCTGTTTGGATTCCAAGATATATTTGGGGGAGGGGTAAGTAAGGCAGTATCCTTGTTAAGCTTGTGGAAATCAGATCAGGTTGGACAAACTTGAAAGGACTGAATGGTGATGGTGGGGTTGACAAGACAGGGAAGATCTCCAAGCACACCTTGCCATTGATTTCAAAGAAAATCAATAGCCTCTCCAAAATATCATGGTACAAAATACTTTTTGGAACTGGGCACCAGTGGCTCACATCTGTAATCCTAGCTACTCAGGAGGTTGAGATCTGAGAATCACAGTTCAAAGACAGCCCAGGCAGGAAAGCCCAGGAAACTTTTATCTCCAGTTAACCACTAGAAAACCAGAAGTGGCACAGTGGCTCAAGTGGTAGAGTGATAGCCTTGAGCTGAAGAGCTGACAGTGCCCAGGCCCATATATATTGGGGTCTTAGCATGTCTGCAGGCTTATTATGGCTACCAAGTCTTACACATTATTAAATACATCACTCATGCTATTTATTAACACAGGATAAAGGCAAAGCAATTGTTTACAAGAATGTACAGTCCACAGAGACACAGTTGTCTAAAACATTGCATATTTTGAGATAGTTTAGAACCATTTACAACCTAGTTTAGTAAGTTTGATTTCCAAGAGAAACAAAGCACAATAAATTATTGTCCTTCTTTTGAATCTTTCAATGTTAGATGCGAAATTTTAACTTAACTATATTTGTTGGGGAGAGACAATCTCTGTATCAAAATATCCAACAGATCTCTTATCAACAGACACAGGTAAATACAAACTACAACTCTTTAGTGACACCATAAGTCACTGTCATTTATTTGCAAACTTGTCACAGAGTTGAATAACACTGGCAAGTATAACAAGTGTTCCAAAATGAATTTCTTGTGCTTATAAATCTATGTCAAGGACATAAAGGGACAAAACTCAAAGCAACATTTCTAGATCAAGAAACAGCTGGAAATGGCAGTAATCTGATATGAATATGTCAGGAACTGATGGTTTATTTTGAATGAGAAGTGTTGTCCAACAGTGAATGCAGCTGAGAATAAATGCAAACACAATCAGCAGTGACTCCAGACGTGCAATGATAGAAAACCATCTTGTTTCAGTTCTCTTTTCTCAACCTCATCCACACTGTAACCTCAGATTGCAAAACTGTCTTAGAGTAGGAAAACATTCTTCCTGTATGCTATTCTTACAACTTTTGGTAACAGCTTATGTTCTATATTAATTTGAAATTACAGTGATAAAATGGCTCCTTGAAAACAAAAGATACAATATGTTTAAATAAAACAAAAGATATATAACATTTGAAAATCAATGTGCACACGAGAGAGATAAGAATGATGGCGTGGGCTAAAGATTTAAAGAGAGACTTCTCTGAAGAGGAAATAAGAATGGCCAATAGACATATGAAGAAATGCTTAATATCTTTGGCCATTAAAGAGATGAAAGCAAAACTACAGTGAGATTCTACCTCACCCCAAGTAGAATGGCCATTATCAATAAATCTTATAATAACAGATGCTGGCATAAATGTGGCCAAAAGAGAACACTACTACACTGTTTGTGGGAGTGCAAAGTTGTTCAGCTACTCTGGAAAATAGTATGGAAGTTTCTCAAAAGACTAAACATAGAGATCCCCTATGACCCAGCAATCCCACACCTGGGTATTTATCCAAATGACCACAAACAAGGCCATACTAAAACTACCAGTACAGCCATATTCATTGCAGCATTATTTACCATAGCCTAGATATGGAACCAACCCAAATGCCCCTCAGTAGATGAATGGACCAAGAAGATGTGGTATATATACACAATGAAGTACTATGCTTCCATCCAGAAAGAATAACATTGCCCCATTTGTAAAGATGTGGAAAAACCTGGAAAAAATGATAGTAAGCAAAGTAAGCCATTTCCAAAGAACAGTAGGTTTCATGGTTTCTCTCATGTATAATGAAGCATATCAACATGAACTCTAAGAATTAGAAACAAGAGGTTCTCATAATGTCCTGTATGTAGTTATTTCTTTTTCTTTTTTCTTTCTGTTTTAGTTTTCTGTATCCTTTGTCTTGTATATAAGTTTATTTGATGTGTGGAAGGGAAAGGGAATCACAGAAACAGCAGAACAAAGGATGGACGAATACAACACTGATACTCACGACACTATGTTGGAAATGAACTTTACAACTTGGGGGAGAGGGGAGTAGTGATGGGTAAGTGGGAATAAATGAGGGATGGTGTAACAGTGTCTAAAAACAAAGGTACTCATTACCTTACTATGTAACTGTAAACCCCCTGTTTATACCTTTTCAATAAAGATAGAGGACAAAAAGAATGACTTGGCATGTTTTTTTCTGTGTAGATTTCTAAGTGATCACATGGCTTTTGTCCTTTACTGTGCTGAGATGGTATATCTTGTTTATTGATTTATTTATGTTGAGAACCAACCTTGCATTGCTTTTTTTCAATTTACTATTGAAAAAATGTTCCTTTTTAAAAATTTGTAGATTATTCTTTTATTTATTGTAAAGGTGATGAATGGGGGAGGGAGGTTACAGTTATATAAGTGAGGTAATGAGTACATTTCTTTGTAAATAGTTACTCCCTCAGAAAGAATACTCGATATATATCAATACTGATATATATCAGAAGGAATACTTGATATATTTTTTAATTTTTAGAAAAGCTCATTTATACTAGTATTATGGTCTATTATGTATCTATTCTGGGGAATATTCCGGGAAATGACAAGAAGCATATGTATTCAGGGAATATACATTGGATGAAATTCTGTGGATATTTGTTAAAGCCATTTGCTCAAAGGTGAAATTTAAGTTTGTAATTTTTCTTACTTTTTGCGTACTTGATTTGTTCATTGGTGAAAATAGATGTTAAACTCCTCTGTAGTTATTATATTGGATTCTACCTGTCTATATTTATTTAGATCTATTAATCTTTAGTTTGTATACTTGATATTCTTTGATCTCTGATATACTTAGAATTATTTACTTATTATATATACTTAGATTGATTCAAACTATTGATAAACTAAGCTCTTCATCATTCTTATGTCTTTTTAAAAAGTACTTTGGATTTAGAGCCTGCTTTTTATCATAGATAAGTATAGTACCTCTGTCTATCAGGTTTCATTTGCATGGCATCTCATTCTATACCTTCACTTTCTGCCTATGCATGTCTTTCCTTCCTTCCTTACACCCTCCTCCCTCGCTCTTTCCTTCCTTTCTTCATTCCCTTCCTTTCTTGCTTCCCCTTTCCTTCTTGCTTTTTTTCCTCTTCTTTCTTTTTGGTTTCCCTAATGATGCCAGGCATTGATGAGGCAGCCAATCACCACATTTAATGCAAACAAAAATGAAATAAACCTCTTGACTTCAGAGCAATTTAAAATTTATTTGTTTCTTCATCCAATCCTCCCCAAGTAGCATTCTCTCAATAGACAATGTTAGGTTTGAAAATCTTTTTTTTTCCCTTTTCAAAAGCAATTGCTTTAATTTATTTGAACCCATTGTATAGCAAGCTGGAGCCAGGGTAGCTCGTATCCTGGTTGGAACTATTTTTCCATGTGCTCAGGGTACAACCATCCTCTTCATGTGATTGCCCTTAAAATGCCAAAAGCAGAGGTAAATTATTCAGAACAGAATCAGTGGATCCAGAGTATTGAAACCCTCTTAATGTCACTGTCAAGTTTCTTTATTTGTTCATGAAACACTTGAAAAATAAGAAATAACAGCAGGCCTTCAAGAGAAAACAAAAAAAGAGTTGACTCCAAGTGCTTTCATTAGTAGAAGAGAGTGTTAACATGTGCAAAAATGTTAAATCTCCATTAAGAAAAGCAATGAGTGACACATGCAGTTGTAGTCTACTCAACTTAGTTTAAACATCATTTGAGATCTTAGAAGGGAGTGAAGCATAAAAAGTCTTTCACTATCCCCTGCTGAGTGCTAATGCATTTGAAACATTAGAAGGGAAGCCATCTGAAGAAATATATCTGTACAGCAACCTACATTCTCTCAAACAAGAGAAATGATGGATTTGTAGGAAAGTCGGTTTAGTGGAGTACTGACTTTACTAAACAAGTACAATCCTATAAGCTTGAAAAGTGCCAAGTCTGACCACTGGTATTGGTTTTAGCAAAACATTTTTCTTTCAGAAGACACAAAAGTAATTTATGGGTTTAACTTAACTTTCTTATGTGAACATTTAGAATCATGGTCCAATTTAAAACCCTGAGTATAAGCAGGTCTTACCATAATGGAGTGTGTGTGTGTGTGTGTGTGTGTGTGTGTGTGTGTGCGCGCGCGCGCGCGCGCACGCAAACGCGCAATTCTTCTTGGCAAGACTAGAAAACAGGAGGTAATGGTCATTAAACCCAGACACCCTGGGAGGTGCCTTCCTGTGGCCTTGTTCTGTGTGTGTCACCCCCTGCTATGATCAATCTAATGCTCTACATTAAATAGGACATTTTTTTTTAACTCAGTGACTTCTCGAAAGATCCAATAACCCTTTAGTCAGAAATAGCAGGGTTCAGTTCAAAGTGAAGATAATAGAGTATTGCACCAACATTTTTATTTTTCAGCAAAGTTCTATTTAAAGCACTTGTAATTCCACATCAAGAACATTACTTTAGGGCTGAAATACCATACCAAAACACAATGGAGACTTAGGATATTAGGATTTGTGCAAGATAAAGCACATTGTTGCTATGGAGATCAGGAATAGTCCGGATTTGAGATCCTTGTTTCTACTGCCAAAATATGGGAGGGAGAAGGTGGCTCCCATAGACTGTTTTTCTAGACTAACAATACAGTATGGTTTCTATTTAAGGGCAATTAAAAATTCTCAGTGATTTGTCCTCAAGGAAACATACCCTATGATTATCAGAACAATCAGCAAGCCTGCTATACAATACTTTGAGATTATATTTATTGGCAATATTAATTTTGCTCATGCCCTGTCATGTCAAATGTGGCTACGTGCAAATGTTACAAATGTGTCTATTTTTAGTGATGTTTCATTGGGTCTTAAAAATTGTTTATGGAGGTTTGTGCAATACAGATATAAATTATGTCTATTTAAGGGTTGCAATGTAAATTTAGCACTTGAAGTTAACTCTTGGAAAAACCTAAGTTGTTTTAGGTGGTGAACCATTGCTCCAAATGATTGTGATCAACCTGAATTCAATTAATACTGCTTTAATGGTCTCTTGTCAGAAATACAGAGTTCTATTTTGTCCCAGTGTTTACTATTGAATAATATGTCAACCTAAATACAATTAGCCTTAAAAATCATAGGATGTCATTGAGTTTACAGAGTAATTTTCACCAGCAATAGTTTTGTCTGGCATACTCCATGCCCCTATGGGAGCGCTAGTAATTAGCCTTTTGTTCAATTGTGCATAATTAAAATTAAGAAGTAAAAAGGCAAATATACATTCCCAAAGCTGTATAGATACTATGTTTTTGATTGAGTTTCTGGTCCCATAAACAAAACACTCTTTCTACCAAACCATCCTATTAGAAATACAATATCTCTCATGCAAGAACTCTTAAAAACTCCATCATTGCATTATTAAAACTTTTGGATTGCTTTCCACGACAATACTAGTGCACCATCCAAATCATCAGAAAATTCTCTTGAACAATTAAGTAAAATGATCCATTGTCTGGTGTTGGGTATAAATATGATCTTAGAAAGGGTATTTACTTTAATAAAATTCCAGTGCATGTCAAAAAGAACTATCTTTGACTTCCTTACTCAAACTAATTTTGGTTCTGACCTAAATTTTATTCTTCCCTGCAGAAACTACATTTTTTTTCTTTCTTTTATCCAATGACTTCTAGTGGTTTGTGAGCCTTTAGTTAAGTTTACTGTTGTACCATTTAACCTATTTTTTGGCAGTACTTTGATGGATGTCAAGGTAGCAAAACCAGGTTGTAGAACAATTGTTCTTATTCCTCATGCTGCCTTCTTTAAAGGTTGTTCTTTATATAGAATATTCATTGGGCCGTTTCCAGTTTTAAATGAGTATAATTCATCAAGAGATCAACACTAAAGTGCACACATGTTGACTGACTCTGCTTCAGGAGTTCCAAAGTACATGTTTTCTCTTTCTTAAACATCACTCTTTTCCATGCGGGTCAGTTGCTCCCTGAACATTCATTTATAAAAGCTGTCACTAGACTTTGTAAGAAACTCATTTTTTTTTCCTCTCACTTTTCCCCAGAGGAAACTCCTGTTTGTTCCAACTACTCAGATCCCTGGAGCTAACTGTTTGATATCTCTACTCAGCTTCCTCCTTGTGTTCCCTTTTAGTCCCTTTTGAGGCCACCCCATGGCCTACCACAATTTTCATTTTCTGCTTAGAGCTGGCTTCTCAGTCATGCAACCAAAGAACTCCTACTACAAGAGAGTGATTAAAAAAAAATCTGACAATAATTATTAGTGTTTCCTGTTTGAGTAATACTTTAAGTAAAAAACATTTTTATCCTCAAACATTTAATAAAGCACTATTATATTTTCTTTAAATTACTGTCATGCACTACTGAGATTTTCTTGCCTCATGTATTTCTTAGTGTCAATCTCGCGCTCCCCCTTTTCTTGGTCAGATAAAACACAAATGTTTAAAAAGCTCCCTATAACCTATATTTGCACCAGTGGTTCCCAAATCACATCAGACTCACCTATATTTAGGGCACTTTATTTTGATAATGTATCATTCATGTGGAGAGTTATTTAGGTAACAGAAAAAATGGAAGGCCTGGTTGCCTAGGTAATCTCTCTAGATCAAGTACAAAAGTCATTCAATCTTTTCTCCAGTGTAGGATTCTGTTTGTTCTGCTAATTGAAAAATATCATATAGAGCAATGATGTCCATCTTTAGTGAAACATGTGAGAAATCACTTGAAAGGGCCAATGAGTTTCTTTTCCCTCTGGTGTGCCACCTATTGGTGGGAATTTTGGTACAACAGAATACTACTTGGCTAAAGGAGTGTGTCAATAACAGCGTATTTGTAGTAAGTTTACATGTTCCGAAGGCTCAAATATTGTCATTAATAATGGATAATAGGATTAATGAGCAAAGGGATGGGTGACTTTCACCATTATGGACTCTACGAAAAAAAAATTAGTTCATCACTCCCTCATTTATGCATTCAAGATTTTCTGGGTGCTTATGTGTGATTCTGGGCCAGAAAATTACAGGACAATTTTATATATATATATATATATATATATATATATATATATATATATATATATATATATATATATATATATATATATATATATAACCTTTTTTCTTGGTCAACCATAGAACTTGAACTCAGGGCCTGGCACTGTCCATGAACTCTTTTGCTCAAAATTAACACTATACCACTTTGAGCCACAGCTCCACTTCTGGTTTTCTGGTGGTTAATTGGAGATAAGAATCTCATGGGCTTTCCTGGCCAGGCTGGCTTTGAACTATGATCTACAGATATCAGCCTCCTTAGTAGCTAAGATTACAGGTATGAGCCGTCAGCACCCAGCTTTGTATATTTTGACTAATTATGTATATTTTTATATCTCTCTTAGGCTACAGTTTGGAGGAGGGACGATAAACTATGTGCAAAATAATTAAGTTGAAGATTACTTACTCCCTTTTATCCAGTCTGCTGTCACTATTTATTACCCTTCATCACCCAGGCTTGGAACTAAGGAGTCCAACTTGTCTTTGGACATCCTCCATAGAGTTCCTCTCATTTCCTCTACAGATAGGCACCCAGTAGGGTCTTTACTAAGCTTGGGCTTGGCTGTATTTCTTTGCAGATTGAAACATTTCAGGGACTTCCCAGAGCACGGTGGGGGTAATGCTTCAGCTCCTCAGCTGTAGACAAACTCCTTCATGCACTGGCAAACTGGCTGCTTCTTTGGGCTCATCCTCTGTTCCTACCCCATAGCACCTTCCACTTTGTGCACGGCAAACCATCCCCTGTCCTCAATGTCTCCACAGGTGTCATTTTCTACTGACTGAACATGCTTCGTTTTTCTTTAACTACATAATTTTCATGCTTCTGTGCAAAATCCTTAAGTCTTACCAAACTCTTTTTTTTGGGGGAGGGGGGGGTCCGGTCATGGGGCCTGAACTCTGGGCCTGGACACTGTCCCTCAGCTCTTCAGCTCAAGGCTGGCCCTGTACCACTTGAGCCACAGCACCACTTCCGGCTTTTTCCTTTTTGTTTATGTGGTGCTGAGGAATGGAACCCAGGGCTTCATGCATGCAAGGCAAGTGCTCTACCACTGAGACACCTTCCCAGCCCTTACCAAGCTCTTAAAAGATTATTTTTCTCTTTTCATCCCAGCACCTTCCAGCAAAGAAGATAGCAAAGCAGTTATCTATTGTGTATCGTGTTGGATTGAATTGCCGAGTCAGGGAGATATATCTCTCCCTAGACATGAAACACAACGCGGAATATGTTATCCTTTTATGCACAGTATTTACCGATGTGCAGATGAGTAAGAAAGAGGTTAAAAGTGCCTTGAGAATTCAAAGTAAGTGCAGGATTCAATAAAGCATGGGATAGATATCAAGAAATAGCTGAGGTTGACTGGGATCACAGACTTGCAAAACTCACCTTCCTACCAGCAATTGCTCCTGGTTAAATATTTTCTTTTGCAATCTCACGTCCAATCTTTCCATTCTGCTGATACCATCCATGCTTTTCAGGTCCACCCTGTAGATCATAAACTTTCCTAGGAATTGAGGTGAGGCTCATTCCTTGGTACCATAAATATCTATTAGATATCATGTATTCTTGTTTAACCAAGCTACCTCATGTCCCTAAAGAAATTAGCCTGAATTTTCCATCTCTACTGATACCTCTTTCCTCCAATTAATTAAAAAAGAAAGTAAATTTCCATTCGTGCTCTTATATCTAAACATAGAACACAGCAATCATTTCCTCATAGCCTCACTATGAAACTGTAGCATCTAGAAGAAAGTTCCAGAACTGCAGAAATTACAGAACCAAGTGTAGACCCTGGCCTTTCCACTTTCTTTGTTCCATAAAACATGTTACCTTTCTCTTTAAGACTTGGGCTCTTTTCTAGAAAGTTTTGGATTACAATATCTCCCATGTATGGTTTTTATTATATACAAGGAAGAAATCTGTAATGCTATCTCTGGACAGTACACAGTAGAGTCTGGGTAGATAATAGATTTCTTCTTTCTTTCTGATTTATTCTCCATTTGCTTCATCAGATCTATTCTTCCCCTATTCTATATCCTGCTCAGAGACTGACCTTAAGAACAAAATCACCTGTTCAAAGGGACTTTGCCATGATATTTCATACATGCATACTATATTTTAATTAGATATGTGCATACATTCACATGTATATGCAATGCATATATGATCCTGTATGTGTTTATATGTATGCATGTATCTTTTGACTTTCATTTGAACAAAACTGAATATTAGAAAGCTGAACTGTGTTCAGTGTGGGGTGTGGGTACTAGTAGGACTTAAGTGTGTGAGTGGAGAGAATGAGGATGAATATGGTCAAAACACTTTAGGTACATGTGTGAAATTGGAACAATAAAGCTTCTTGAGGTTGAGACTGGTTTGGGAAGGGAAGAGTAAAGATGAAGGGAGGAGGGTGTTTGATCAAGGAACACTGTGTGCACATATAGACATGTCAAAATGAAACTCCTTTGTGCAACTAATCAATCCTAAGGAACAAAAATGAACCATAAACAGAGTCATATGGATATACTTACTTTCTGGCATCCTGGGGAGATTTTGAAGGCTGGGAGAAGAGGTAGACTGGTGGTAGATCCCTTGACTGGTTATGACCCTAGGCCTAGCAATGGCTACTCATTTTTGTTCATACCCTCTGTTAGGTACCCACAAGGCCACAATTCCATCTCTCAATAAGTTTCATTATCACTGTTCCTTGTCTTTATATTTGTATGTGAAGAGAGAATAAAAGATTTTTGGTATCAGAGTTATTGGATGCTTCATATACTATTGTGGATTCTTGAACTCTAATCTACCTATAAATAAAACATCCCTTTCTTCTATCTCTTTTCAATTACACATGGGATATATCCGATTTTGTCTCCGTGTATCCTAAGTGCCAAGGAAAAGACATTGATTTTGCAGGACTTGATGCCACGGACTCAGAATGGCTAAGATAATGAGATTACATATTAAGTAATGAAGTTGAGATTCACAGATGTTGAAATTACTTACTCAGGATCATATGGTTGCTCAATTCATGGTCAATTTATTTAAGTCTTCATTGATAACTAGAACCATCAGTAATAGTAATTTGTCCTCCTTACTTTTCTCTCTAACCCTTGTTAAGCAGAGTCTAATTCTAGCACCATCTGCAATCTTCCATACTGCTTGTAATAGCCTTCTTGATATTCCAGTAATCGTGCTTTTCATTGTCTAATCCATTCTCTCCATTAGGATAAGAATAATCATTTAAAAGGAAAATCTGTGATCATTCTCTACTTTACTATTCAGTAACTCCAGAAAATGTGGCTAATAACTCTTGTACTTGCTGCTCACCTTCTCAGATTTTATACCTAGCTACACACTTCTTTCTTTTCATGTTGAACTTTAAAAGCTACTTTGAGTTCTTAAAAATGTTATTTGCTTTCTATTATAATACCTTGTCACATTTTGTTGCCTGTATTTAATGTCACTTTGAACCTTCTGCTATTGTATCTTGGTAAATCCTAAAGACACTTCAAACCCAGCTTAAACATCATTTACTTGAGGGTGTTCCTTTGGAAAGTCCTCAGATCTCATCTGGTCCATAGCCTTATCTGTTCAATGCTCCCATCACTCCCCCCATAATGCCTTAAGGGTTTATCTCAATTCATATTCATTATAATGTGTTTGCTGTTTCTACAGGTTTTCCCTTTTAAGAATGACAATGATTCCCAGCTCCTCAAACTGCAACTCTACTATAAGATCCAGTTCTGTATGGATAATAAGAATTTAATAAAAATTTTTAATTGGTACATGAATCTAAGCTCTGAAAAAGTATTGTGAACAGGGGAGATGTGCAAATAAACTGGCCATGTGTTGAAAGGGCCATGTGTTGAAAGTGGGAACCTATGTAACAGCAATACGCACAAGACACTATGTTGGAAATACTCTGTATAACTTGGGGGCGGGGTGGAGAGAGGGAAAGAGGGAGAAAAATGAGGAGAGGAATAACAAGTTGGACAAGAAATGTAATCACTTTCTTACTTATGTAATTGTAACCCTTCTGTACATCACCTTGACAATAAAATTAAAATACAAAGGAGAATAATAAAAAAGAACTTTAGATTTTTCCCTGAATGTGCTAAGGAAGCATTATTATTATTAGTATTATGATTATAATAGTTGGACTTAGATTGTTGACTAAATGAAGAATGAATGAGGGAGAAGGAAGCTGTACTCACGCATACGGATAAAAGAAAATGCAAAGAACACTTGCTAAATTAGTCTTTCTCAAATTTAGTGCATATCATAATTGCTTATCCAGGTAAGAATTCCCACAGGGTTTAAAGTTTATATATATATATATATATATATATATATATATATATATATATATACGTTTTTTATTGTAAAAATACTGTACAGAGGGGTTGAGGGGTTACAGTTACATGAGTAAGGTCTTGAGTACATTTCCTGTCAAGCATTGTTGCTTCCTTCTTTGATTTTCCCCTACCATCCCTTCCCTCCCTCCCTCCCCAACTACTCCCATGCCCCTTCCCCCCACTGAAGTTGTAAAGTTCGTATTCAACGTGGTGTTTTGTACATCTCATTGTTACAATGGGTCAACCTGTATCCTTATTTAAGCATTTTATTATTTCCCTTCCCCTCCCCAAATTAGAAAATGTATATACCAGATTCAGGGCAGCAACGTCAAATACAGTGAAAACAGGGGTTATACCGTGGGGGAAGAACATAGAAGACAACCAAAAAAAATCACATAGTACATTTTAGATACGTTAAAAACAATAGCAAGAAAGAAAAAACCACTTGTGTCCATATCTTGGGGTTCATTTCATTTAACATCATCTTATATGGTCATATGTACATAGCTTTTGACCTCTTTTTCTTGTTCTAGACATATACTAGTTATTGCAAATAAGGGAAACCATGGGACCTATGCTTCTTTGGGCCTGGCTTACTTCACTTAATATAATTTTTTCCAAGTCTTTTCATTTCCTATCAAATGGAGAGATGTCATTCTTTATGATGGAGGCATAAAATTCCATTATATATATGTATATATATATATATACTTATATATGTGTGTGTATATATATATATATATATGTATATGTATGAAACACTTTCATTTTACATTTTCTTGATCCATTCATCTACTGAGGGGTATCTGGGTTGGTTCCATATCTTAGCGATCATAAATAATGCTGCAATAAACATGGTTGTGCTGGTAGCTTTAGTATAACCTTGTTTGTGATCATTTGGTCAAATGCCCAAAAATGGGATTGCTGCATCATAGTGGAGTTCTATGTGGAGTCTTTTGGGGAATCTCCATACTGCTTTCTAGAGTTTTACATTCCCACCAGCAATGCAGTAGGATTCCCTTCTGTCCATATCCCCTCCAGCATCCGTTGTTATTAGAGTTCTTGATTATAGCCATTCTAACTGGGATGAGATGGGATCTCAATATTGTTTTGATTTGCATTTCTTTTATGGCTAGGGAAGTTGAACATTTCTTCATGTGTCTATTGACCATTCTTATTTCCTCTTCGGAGAAGTTTCTCTTTAACTCTTTAGCCCACTTATTTATCAGGCAGTTGTTTCTTTGAAGATTTGTTTTGGAGGATTTAATTTTTTGAGTTCCAGGTATATTTTAAATATGAGACCCTTGTCCATTGTATGGCTAGTGAAGATCGTCTCCCAATCCGTGGGCTTTCTATTGATCTTGCTAGCTATGTCCTTTGCCATGCAGAAGCTCTACAGTTTCATACAGTTCCATTTTTCCAATCTTTCTTTGATTTGTTGTGTTTCTGGGTCTTTATTAAGAAAATTTTGGCCTGTGCCAAGGAGAGCTAGGGTTTCTCCTATTCCACCCTGTAATGTTTTCAGGGTGTCTGCTTTGACTTTGAGGTCTTTGATCCATTTGGAGTTGATTCTGGTGCAGGGTGATATATAAGGATCTAGCTTTAGTGTTCTACAGGTGTTTAACAAATTCTGCCAGCACCATTTAGTGAAGAGGCTGTCTTTCTTCCATTCTATTTTTTTTTTTAGCTCCCTTATTGAAGATTAGGTGGTTATAGGTCTGTGGGTTCATTTCTGGGTCTTCAGTTCTAGTCCATTGGACCTCAGGTCTGTTCTTGTGCCAGTACCAAGCTGTTTTGATTACTATGGCTTTGTAGTAGAGTTTGAAATTTGATATTGATATTCCTCCATCTCTGTTCTTTCTGCTAAGGATCAGGGTTTGAAGTTTCTTAAAGCATGATAATGCTGGGACTCTAGCTTTCCATGTCCTCTGAAGAACTCTTATACCCATGTAAGTTTGAGACCCATTAATGAAGGGGAAAAACAAGTCATTTAAATAAGGATACAGGTGGACCAGTTGCAACAATGAGAAGTACACGTTGTCATGTTGAAACAACCTTTACAACTTTTGTGGTGGGGGGGAGGATTGGGTGGGAGGACAGGGGGAGGCTGAGAAGGGATGGGAAGGGGAAACAAAGGAGGAGGCTACAATGCTTGATAAGAAATGTACTCATTATCTTGCCCATCTAATTGTAACCGCTCTGTACAGTATTTTCACAATAAAAAATAAGTAACAATTAAAAAACAGAAAGGTAGTGAGATACACACTTGAATTATTGAGAGATGAACTCAGCAATGAAGTTTCTCCTAACTTTTCAGTAACTGGTCTATGTTGCTCACTAGTTATGTTCAGTGGAAATAATTTGCTCTACAATTTTTTTTCATGAGAATTAATCAATTGTATTCTCGTTTAGTGGTGTCTGTATATACTGTTAAGTCAATCTATCAGCTATTGAAAAGTCAAAGCCTGAATCTCTGTACATGTTATACCAAAGATTGTAATATAATTTTGATTTTTCTAATCTCCAGTCTATCACAAGTCAAAATTTCCAAGGGAAAAATTATGATATTTAGACTAAGCTCTATTGTCAATTTGATTTGGTTTGGAAAGAAAACATGAAATTTGCCATAAATTTATCTACTTGTGGTCAGTTCTTTGTACAGTAATTCATAGAAGTTTAGTACTGCACCAAAATTCTAGGTACTATGAAATCTTTTTTTTTTTTAATTTAATTTTATTTTATTTGAGAACATACTGTACAGAGGGGCTACAATTACATGGGCAGGATAATGCATACATTTCTTACCAAGCATTGCAGCCTCCTCCTTTGTTTACCCTTCACCTCCCTTCCCCGCCTCCCCCCTCCCCCCACCCAATTATACCCCCCTCCCCCCCCACACCGACATTGTAAAGCTGGTTTTGACATGACATTTTGTACTTCTCATTGTTGCAACAGGTCCACCTGAATCCTTAAACGACTTGTTTGTCCCCATCTCCTCCACATGTTATACTGACACCAAATATAGTGAAAGCGGGGGTTACACTGTGGGGGAGGGACATACAAAGCAACAAAGAAATAATCTTATAAATGCATTAGAAACACATGCATGAAAGAAACGAAAACATTAAAATACATATTTAAGGGTTCATTTTCCTAACATCACATTATCTGACCTTTTCCGCTTGACTCATACCTATACTAGATATTGCAAATAAGGGAAACCATGGGACCTATGCTTCTTTGGGCCTGGCTTACTTCACTTAATATAATTTTTTCCAAACCTTTCCATTTCCTAACAAATGGGGAAATGTCATTCTTTCTGATGGAGGCGTAGAATTCCATTGTGTATATATACCACATTTTCTTGATCCATTCATCTACTGAGGGGCATCTGGGTTGGTTCCATATCTTAGCTATGGTAAATAATGCTGCAATAAACATAGTTGTGCTGGTAGCTTTAGTGTGGTCTTGTTTGTAAACATTTGGGTAAATGCCCAAAAGTGGGATTGCTGGATCATAGGGGAGATCTATGTGAAGTCTTTTGAGGAACCTCCATACTGCTTTCCAAAGTGGTTGGACAAGTTTACATTCCCACCAATAATGAAGTAAGGTTCCTTTCTGTCCACATCCCCTCCAGCATCTGTTGTTGTTAGAGTTCTTGATTTTTGCTGTTCTAACTGGAGTGAGGTGATATCTCAATGTTGTTTTGATTTGCATTTCTTTTATGGCTAGGGATGTTGAACATTTCTTCATGTGTCTATTGGCCATCGTTCTTTCTTCTTCAGAGAAGCTTCTCTTTAAGTCTTTCGCCCACTTATTTATTGGGCAGTTGTTTCTTTGAGGATTTGTTGTTGGGTGGTTTAATTTTTTGAGTTCCAAGTATATTTTAGATATGAGACCCTTGTCCGTTGTATGGCTAGTAAAGATCTTCTCCCAATCGGTGGGCTTTCTATTGATCTTGCCAGCTATGTCTTTTGCCCTGCAGAAGCTCTGCAATCTTATGCAATCCCATTTGTCCAACCTTTCTTTGATTTGTTGTGCTTCCGGGTCTCTATTCAGAAAATTTCGGCCTGAGCCAAGGAGACCTAGGTTTTCTCCTATTCCATCCTGTAATGTTTTTAGAGTGTCTGCTTTGAGTTCAAGGTCTTTGATCCATTTGGAGTTGATTCTGGTGCAGGGTGATATATAAGGATCTAGCTTTAGTTTTCTACATGTAGTTAACCAATTTTGCCAGCACCATTTACTGAAGAGGCTGTCTTTCTTCCATTCTATTGTTTTAGCTTCCTTATCGAAGATTAGATGGCTATAGGTCTGTAGGTTCATTTCTGGGTTTTCAATTCTATTCCATTGGTCCTGAGGTCTGTTCTTATGCCAATACCAAGCTGTTTTGATTACTATGGCTTTATAGTAGAGTTTGAAATTTGGTATTGATATTCCTCCAGCAGTGTTCTTTCCGTTGAGGAGCGTTTTTGCTATTCGGGGTCTTTTATTGTTCCATATGAATTTTTGGATTGCCTTTTCTATTTCCTTGAAGAATGAGGGTGGAATTTTGATAGGTATCGCGTTGAATTTGTAGATAGCCTTGGGAAGTATTGCCATTTTCACGATGTTAATCTTTCCAATCCAGGAGCATGGGAGGTTTTGCCATTTTTTAAGTTCTGTGTTGATTTCCTTTTTCAAGATTTTAAAGTTTTCATCATAGAGGTCCTTCACTTCTTTGGTTAAGTTAATTCCTAGGTATTTTATTTTTTGTGGGGCTATTACAAATGGAGTTGCTTTCCTAATTTCAGCCACACTTTTCTCCTTGTTGGCATATAGAAAAGCCATTGATTTTTGGGGGTTAATTTTATAACCTGCTACTTTGCCAAAGTTTTGAATCAGCTTGAGTAATTTGGGAGTGGAGTCTATGGGATTCTTTAAATACAAGATCATGTCATCTGCAAAGAGGGAGAGTTTTATTTCTTCTTTCCCTATTTGGATCCCCTTTATGTCTGCATCTTGTCTTATTGCTGTAGCTAGGCATTCTAATACTAGATTGAAGAGAAGTGGAGAGAGTGGGCATCCTTGTCTTGTTCCTGAGTTAAGAGGAAATGGCTTTAGTTTTTCACCATTGAGTATAATGCTGGCTGTAGGTTTGTCATATACAGCCTTTATTGTATTGAGGAAGGTTCCATGGATTCCTAATTTTTCCAGAACCTTCATCATAAAGGGGTGTAGGATCTTGTCAAATGCTTTTTCTGCATCTATTGAGATGACCATGTGGTTCTTATTCTTGCTCCTGTTGATGTGGTGAATAATATTAATTGATTTGCGTATATTGAACCAGCTTTGCATCCCTGAAATGAATCCTGTTTGATCATGGTGTATGATTTTTTGGATGAATTGTTGAAGTCGATTGGCCAAAATTTTGTTGAGAAGTTTTGTATCAATGTTCATCAAAGAAATGGGTCTATAGTTCTCTTTCTTTGATGAGTCCCTGCCTGGTTTTGGGATGAGGGTTATGATGGCTTCATAGAATGTGTTCGGTAGTGAGCTTTCTCTTTCAATTTCATTGAAGAGTTGGAGGAGTATTGGTGTGAGCTCTGCTTTGAAGGCCTTGTAAAATTCCGCTGTAAAACCATCTGGTCCTGGACTTTTCTTAGCTGGGAGGTCTCTTATTGCTGTTTCTATTTCAATGCTTGATATGGGCCTGTTAAGCTGGTTTAACTCATCTTGGTTTAGTTTTGGCATGTCAATATTTGCTAGGAAAAGGTCCATTTCTGTCAAGTTCTCAAACTTATTAGCATAAAGTTTTGAGAAGTATTCCCTTATAATGTTCTGAATCTTGGTTGTTTCCGTGGTGATGTTTCCATTCTCATCTCTGAGTTTATTAATTTGGGTGTGTTCTCTCCTTTTTCTGATAAGGTTTGCTAAGGGTCTGTCAATTTTGTTAAGTTTTTCGAAGAACCAACTCTTTGTTTTGTTGATTCTTTCTATAGTTTTTTTTGGATTCTAATTCATTTAATTCTGATTTAATTTTGATTATTTCATTCCATCTATTGGATTGGGGTTTATCTTGCTGCTCTTTTTCAAGGAGGTTTAGATGTGTCATTAAATTGTTAGTTTCCGATCTCTCCAATTTGTTGATGTAGGAGCTCAGAGCTATAAACTTGCCTCTGAGTACTGCCTTTGCTGTGTCCCAGAGGAGCTGGTAATTTGTGTGTTCATTTTTGTTGAATAGCATGAACATTTGAATTTCCTTTCTAATCTCTTCCATGACCCACTCATGATTCAGCAGTGTGTTCTTCAGCCTCCATGTGATACCGGACTTTCTTTGGTGGCTTTTGGTGTTGAGTTCTAATTTTATTCCCTTGTGGTCAGAGAGAATGCAAGGTATAACTTCAATGTTTCTGAATTTAGACAAGTTTGCTTTGTGGCCTAAAATGTGGTCTATTTTAGAACACGTTCCATGTGCTGCTGAGAAGAATGTGTATTCTGATGCTGCTGGGTGAAATGTTTGGTAAATGTCTGTTAAGTCTAGTTGATCTATGCAGCTGTTTAGATCTGCGGTTTCTCTGTTGAGTTTTTGCCGAGTTGATCTATCTAGTGGGGAGAGTGGTGTGTTAAAATCCCCAACAATTAATGTCTTTGGATCTATATGGGATTTGAGGGAAAGTAGTGTTTCTTTGATAAATTTGGGTGCTCCATTGTTTGGCGAATAGATATTTAGAATTGTAATATCCTCCTGAAGGAGAGATCCTTTAATTAGTATGTAGCGACCTTCTTTATCTCTTCTCACGAATTTTAATTTGAAGTCTATTTTATCTGATATTAGGATTGCAACTCCCGCCTGTTTATGAGGGCCGTTTGCTTGGTAGATTTTGTTCCAGCCTTTAACCTTGAAAATGTGTTTGTTTTTACGGGCAAGATGTGACTCCTGCAGGCAGCAGATAGAAGGGTCTTGTTTTTTAATCCAACTAGACAGTCTATGTCGCTTAATTGGAGAGTTCAGTCCGTTAACGTTAAGAGATAGGACTGAGAGGTATTTGGGAGTTCCTGCCATGTTATCCACCTTCTTGGGGGCTGTGAAAACTGGGTTCTTCCTAAGGTTCTTGGATTCTCAGTTTGGGTGCAGTTTCTTGGCCTTTGTTGCGTTCTTGTTGGTTTTCTATGTGTAGGACATCTTTAAGAATCTTTTGCAGGGCTGGTTTGGTGGAGATGTATTGTTTCAATTTTTCTTTGCTATGGAAGGTTTTTATTTGGCCTTCAGTTATGAAGGAGAGTTTAGCTGGGTACAGTATTCTTGGTTGATAGTTGTTTGTTTTTAGGGCATGGCATACGTCATTCCAGGCTCTTCTTGCTTTGATTGTCTCTGCTGAGAAATCTGAGGTGGTGATTCTAATTGGTTTCCCTTTATAGGTGATTAACCTTTTCTCCCTGACAGCTTTAAGGATCTTTTCCTTGGTCTGGGTTGATCCTGTGTGGATTATAATGTGACGGTGGGATGTCCTATTCTGGTCTGGTCTATTTGGGGTTCTAAAAGCTTCTTGTATCTGAATAGGCCTATCTTTTTGTATGTTTGGGAAGTTCTCTGCTAGGATCCTGTTAAACAAATTTCCTAGACCATTAACTTCTGTTTCTAGGTGCTCCTCTACACCCATTATCCTTAGATTGGGCCTTCTGATGGTGTCTTCCAGGTGTTGGATAGACCTATCATATTTCTTGGACTTGTCTTGGATGGTTGTATGTTCTTTCTCTATAATATCTAGGCTGTCTTCAATCCCTGAGATTCGATCTTCTGCATGGTCTAACCTGCTGTCAAGACTCTCTACTTTGTTTTTTATCTCTTTTCCTTCTAATTGGTCAGCTTTGATGGCTTCAAGTTCTTTGTTGAAGCTCTGTTTTAGGTCTTGTATGAATTTCTTTACTTCCTTAATTTGGTGTTCAGTGTTTGTTCTCAAATCACTTAGTTGATTGGTTATGGTTTCTTTGGACTCCCATTCCTTCTGTTGGGTTCCATTCAGCATTCCCTTTGTGGTCTCCCTGACTTCCTTCAGCTCTTTGTTAATGGATTCCATGAATGCCTTTAGTGACCTTTGTGTATTCTCTACCTGGTCTCTCAATTCCTGAATTACTCTTTGATTAGCTTCCTCCCGTCTGTGGGATTCCTGCAGTTCTCTTTCTTGCCGTTCGTGGGATTCCTGCAGTTCTCTTTGAGTGTTCTCAGCCTGCTCACGCCATTCCTCCCTTTCTCTTTGAGTATTCTCAAGTTGTTCACGCAAATCCTGTATCAGTTTTTGAGTAGCTTCCTCACGCTTATGATATTCCTGTATAAACTTCTGGGATGCCTCCTCTCTCTCCCTATCACGCTCATACAGAGTCCTTTGTACATTGTCAAACTTCTCATTTATCATGTTTGCTATTAGTGTTTGTAGAGCTATTTTGGAACTCTCCTCTGGATTATTCTTTATCTGTTCTAATCCCTGATTATCAAGATTGGGAATTGAGATACCTGAATTTGCCATTTTTCTTGTGTTTTTCCGGCTTACTCGCCCATTTGAGATGAAGATTGCACCAGTTTTGCGCTAGAACACTATCTTAAGGCAACCATCAACCAAAGTTTGCATTTGTACCGTCAATAGTCTACAGATACAATCTAGTTCAACAGATACATCTATTCAACATCAAACAACTATATGTTAAAGGACTTCGAACCGCAGAAAAGAATTTGGAAAACCAGAAATTATTAGGATTAGGGAGAGATGTGGGTGAAAAATAGGAATAGATTGGTGTGGGGAGGCACAGGGAGAGTTAACTATGTCCTAATCACAATGCAGGAAATGGGTTGGGTAAGTTGCAAGTAGAGAGAGAGAGAAAAAGAAGAGACGGAAAGGGGAATAAAGAGAGACCAGAAAAAAAATAGAAACGTAAAAATTAATGTTATTATAGAGGTTAAAAGACCGTCTATTTAGAGAGGAGTGTGAATATGTTCAGAGAAGGGGAGGGACATAGAGGAGATGTGAAAAACTTTAAGGATGGGAAAGGGAGAAGAAAAGATCAGAAGTTCAGTAGAGCTAGATAAAAAACAAAAAGATAATTAAGAAAGAAAGAAAAAGAGAAAGAAGACAAGAAAAGAAAGGAAAACGCTCATTCACGTATTCCTAAAATAAAAATTATAAGATGAGGAAAAAAAAAAAGTTACTGGAAAACGATTTTTTTTCAGAAGAGGCAAAAATTAAAGATTAATAAAAGTTTTAGAAGGGAAAAAATTTATGTATATATATATATATATATATATATATATATATATATAAGGTAACAAAAAACAAAAAACAAGCAAAAAAAAAAGAAGAAGAAGAAGAAAAAAAAAGAAAAAAAAAAGAAAAAAAAAGTCTTTTGATTTTTTTTTTTTTTTTGGGGGGGAGGAGTGGGAAGAATCCTGTATCTCCCTTTTGTCTGTAACCAGTCTCTTGTTGGAGTCTCTGGTCAGCTTGAGGTCCTGTGGCTTGATTGGTTTCTTAAGTCGGTTGGTTGGAAGAGGCAGAAAAATGCTCTGCTTTACCCAAGATTTTGAGATCCCCCTCCCAGGTTAGTTTTCTGGGAGGGTGATCTGCTTTGAGAATCACAAAGGAAGGGGATGTGGTGGTGAGGCTAGGTTCTGGGTAGAGTTTAGGCCTTTCAACAAACAGTAGCTTTTCCCTGGGGCTATTTTGCGATAAAGCTCGCAGCGCCCAGCCTGGAGCCATTCTCAGGGTTTCTGTTTTTCAATTGATTGTGGTGGCTGCTAGAGGGAGGGGCAGCCTCTGGCTCTGGTTACCCAGTGAGGCAAGGCACTCCGATGGCTGGCGCCTGAGCTGGGTGACTTTTCCCTGGATGGAGCTGAGTCTGGCAGGTCACTTCGGCGTTAAGTTCTTGTGACCTGCTAAATGACTCGTTTTATTCCAAGGCCTGAGCTGGAGCTAGCAGCAACTCCGAGCTTTGTCGGTATCCAAGATGGAGATCACTGGTGCTGGGGGGGGAGGGGTGGCCTTCCTTCCTCTGCTCTCTGAGGAGTGAGGACGTTGGGCTTGTACTCACGCCGAGTCTTGGATCCTGGGTCGTCTCAGGTCTGCAAACAGCAGGATGAAGATGTTCGCTCCTTGTCGGTTCTTGTTGGTGTTGAGTAGAATCCGCTCGTGGTGTTGAGTAGAATCCGCTCGTCCGCTGCGTCTGGCTCCTTCGTCCCCAACTCTCTGTGTCTCAGGTATGACCCCGCGGCGGTGGTCGCCGCCGCGACCCTGCCGCCGCAGCGGCAGCTGCTGGCAGGCGCTCAGATGTGTCTTTTTGCCTTGGCTTCCCCTCTCTTGTCTAACTCTCTGTCCTGTGATGGCACACTTGGTGTGATTCTCTGGCTTAGGACTGTTCACTGGAACTCTATAACTGCTTTCTATGCGAGAGCTTGTTCAGATTCCAGCTTCTCCTCCGCCATCTTCCTGGAACTCCCTAGGTACTATGAAATCTTATAAAAGATCAGCTGAGAAAGTACTTGCTCATTAACTACATTTTACAAAGTACTTGTAGTGTGTTACTGGTTGATTTTTAATCTTAATATTAAAATCATTTTTTAAAAGAGTACGCTGCAGATTGAGTATAGGTCTGACATCTGTATAATATCTGGCAGTTAGAATTTGGACTTCAATATAAAATATAGCATTAGATAATATTGAGGAAAGGAATTAAGTAAGGCAAATCCATTTAATAGACCTTCCTGTATGTTCCCGTCTACCACAAAGCGTAATGCAAATATATTTTGTGTAAACCATTAAAATGTTCCTTCTTTTTTGTTACAAATGAGAAACATTCTGGAAGTCAGAACCATTTGAACTTTTAGCCTGAGACATCCCTACCAGCTCTAAATCTTGGGACAGATCATTTAACCTTATTTGCATGTCAGTTATCTTCTTAAGATGACATGAATGACTGGTCCCTAAATACCCAGCCTGGTTCTACACTTCACTTCTGTGATTCTCAGTTTTATCGACTGAACATCTCTCCAGTTTTTAATAGAAATATGATTTAATCTGAGAACATCTGCTACAGTCTGTAACATATTTTGCCAAGTCCTTGACCTTAATTTTACTGTAGATATCAGATGTTCCTCCAGATTCGGCTCTGATTTTACTGACAAACTCCAATTGCTTAAGCCTTAAGTAGTGTCAATCTGACTAAAAATTATGCCAGACTTGTTAATATGATCATCAAACAACTCCTTAATTAAGGTTGTAAATACCACTAATGATATAGTTCGGTGCTATTTTGGTATTAGAAATTGCATAACTATCCTTTTTGCATTTTTATTTTTATACATATTGCCAAATAAAAGTGTTCTTGTTAAAGTCATCATACTTTCTCCATATAAATACAGGTTCAAAAATAATTCTGTGAGACATATATTACCATATGAATTGATTGAAGATGTTGTTGTTTGGTTTCTCCTAATGAATATTTCCCTACTATTAACTGTAACTATTTCCATCATTTATCTAAAATTTGTTTCTTCCCATTGAAAATTTTGTTCTAACAATTTCCTCCTTCACCAAAATCTTTGGGCTATAAAAATCAGAAAACTCCCCCAATTTAAAAAAATTCCTGTATGTCAAAATTCATCTTCTTTTCTCTCCTTTCATCTCTTCTCTTCTCTCCTCTCCGCTCTCTTTCTCCTTTCTTTTCTTTCCTTCTCTTCTCTTTTCTCCTTTCCTTTCCTTCCTTTCCTTTCCTTTCTTTCTTTCTGTTTATCTATCTATATTCTATCTTGTATAAATATTTATATCTTGTAATCATATTCTATAGGATGCACATTTTTTGCATCTATTTTTACTATTTGTGATAATGCATCCTTCTGCAGCTAATTTCTAAGCCAAGGCAAATGTTTAATCTTAAAAGGAAGATAAGATGATAACCACATAGTCTTTCATACAATTCATTAGGCTTAGTGTGTTCTGATCCTTTGTTTCTCTCAGTCTGCAGAGTATGGTTGGCAAAGGAAGGAATAATAATCACCTTGTGAGAAAGAAAAAGCTCTTTGGGAAAACAGCAATATAGCTCTTGCCTGATAGTTACCAGATAGTGGGCAATAATCCCTAACTTACGACAAACTTAATAACCAAAATAAAACTATGCAATAAGCTTCCCTGAGCCCATGCTGTTTTAGGATCATATATTAGAAGTCACTGTTTTGTTTTGTTCCATACTTTTTTTCTTTACAGCTAGGTAAGTATTGAGTATATTGAGCTTCCTGATGCTGTTTTCCTTCCTTACATTCCTGGTCTATCTTGTTGGACATCATTTGGTCATATATTTTCAAGCATTTGAGAATCAAGTGTTGATTTTAGCTCCCAATATAATTAAGCCTTTGCAACTTAGTCTTTGGGCCTGGTCTTTCAAATAGCTCTGCCTCTATTTCTCTTAAAAATCAATTCATTATTCTATAATGAAAGGAAGTATCATTCAAACTTAAAGAAATGGTTTTCATGATTTTGCAAATGATTTTCCATTGTGGTGGGACATGTTCTCTAATTCTTTTACCCCATTGTATCAGGGCCTTCTTTGCTCTCTTTATCCCAGACTAAGAGCTTAGGCCTCAGCCTGTCTGTGCTGAGTGTTTGTCTTGCTTGCCCACTTGAAGCTTCTAGTGCTTGGGGAAGGTGCTCAGGGATTTCACAGAGAGGAATGGAGTTAATTGGCAGAAGGAAGACTAAGAATACACTTGCATTGTGCTTTACAAAAGTGTAAAATGTCCTTCTAAAGACTGTCCTTCATGTAGTCATTTTACCACTTTTGTGGGCTGGGGAGAACAAGGACAAACATCTCGTTGGCAAAGACAGAGTTCATAAGGGTTAAATGACTTGTTCAAGGTGAGGAACTTTGGAAACATTCCAAGCCAGTGTGACGCTCCCTATCTTCTGAATGCAGCTAGGGATTCTTTCCACTCGCCCTTCTCTATTCTGGGACTGTTATCGAGAGTGTGTGAACTTGTCTTTGGGAATTCCCATCACTTACTCAAGGGATTCATAAAATGCTTTAATTAGGAAGATGGGATAAATCTTAAAAGCATTGCTTTGATGTATGGTAGCAATCTATTCAAGCAAGTTGTAAGGAATAGGGAAGATATGTATATCTTCATGTTGCCTTCTTAAGAGCATCACGAATGACACACTCAGAGCTTCCTGAGCAGAGAGAGAACACCAGCAACTGTCAAGTGTGCTTTGAAATAGGCAAGTTTTCTTCCATACGTTCAGGAGGAAAGGAGGAGCTGGTTGCAGCTCAGTTCTGCCCATGGTGGTGCTGAGATTCTATGTCATCTTTTGAGAAGTGCCTGGAGAACTGTGTGAACTTCAGGTTTATTCTGATTTCATGGTTGTAATGACATGATACAAATGTCATTATACATTGCTTTGAATATGTATTCAAAACAAATTGTTCTACGAAAATATGATCAAAACAGCCAGAAAATGCCCCTGCATCTGACAGGAATAAAGGTTCATTAGTGCTCAATGTCTACTTTTGCCTATGCTTTGTCCTTTTTAATCCTTTCTGGTTTCATCTTTCTTCATTTTTTCATTTGTTCTCTTCATTTTTTTACTTTCCCTTCTCAGTGAAAATCTACTTGCTTGAAGATTACAGTGTTAAACTAGTCTAGGCCCAAGATGCAGGGGTCTAATGATTCCTTTATTAATCTTTGGTTTGTGTTCTCATTACTACTAGAGCTTAACTTCCCCAGCCTAGTCTAGCAATCCACTAATGCAGTCATGCTTTTCTCCTCTGTAAGGTAGAAGTTGAAAACACTTAGTAATAGACTATTTTCTGAAGGCACCCTCAGACTAGTGGGTGAGACAGACATTCACGATCAGTGATGTAAGCACAGTGAGAGCAATAATCCAAAGCATGGGAAGAGGAAAGCCACACATGGCTCAGCAGAATCATTAGAGGTGACACACTATGTCAGTTTTGAGAGATAATTAGCAGTCATCTAGGCAAATGATGTAAAAAAGAAAAAAAAATGAAGGGAACAGCAAACGCATGGACACATTGGCTTGTTCCCATGATGATGAAGACTTCAGAGGTTCTACATCAAGACATCATAGAGGGAAGGGCTGGAAAGAGGGAAGATTTTGAAAAGGTTAATGAAAGCTATATTTTAAAGGGCTTTTGTACTCTAACCACTTTCAACTTGATTCTCAAAGCAGCAGCGCAGTAAAGGGAATTTGAAAGCAGAGTAATTTATGAATATTTGTTTCTTTCCAGAAAGTTACTTCTAGCAGCATGTAGAATTAATTAGGAGCTAGTAGCTAGAGTCAGTAGAATTTTTACAGGTTTGATTAAATGAATTATGTATTATTATTATTGGTATTGTTGTTGTTGTTGTTAGTAGTTGTATTATTACTAGAATTTGAACTAAGCGCCTCTTCACTGCTCAGCAGTGCTGTTCAGAAGTCAACAGCCGTCTTGTGCATTCATTATTTTTCAGATAAGCTTTTGCCCTAGGTCAGCCTCAGACTGTGATCCTCCTAAATAACTGAGATTACAGGTGTGTAGCATCCCACCTGGATAAATTAGTTATTCTCTTATTTAACCTACAGTACTTCTATTTCACATGCCTTTTGGATCTCTAAGAAAAGAATGGGCTTACTTGCTATTATATTATCTTTTATTTGTTATTAAAGCAGCAAAGTGTTACATTTATTCATAATACCAATATCAATAATTACTCATCATTAAAATATTTTCCTAGAAGGTACGCTGCTGAGAGTTGTGTTTGTAATCCTGTTATGCAAGAACATTTATGTCTTCATTTTATTACAAATAAAGAAAATACAACTCAGAGATTCAGTAAGTAGGATTCAAACTCAGGGTAGTTCTAAGTGGCTTAGGTTAAACTCTGACGTGCCCCTGATTTTTATTTAATTGCTTTTAGTGAAATGCAGGCATTGGACCTAAAAGGTGCTGTGGCAATTCCAATGATGTTCGAAGAGGCAGCCTATTGCTTTGAACTTTCTCTGTCTTTAAGGCTGGTAACTATCACTGTACCACATAACCTCAATGGCACCCCCTAGAGCACAATGTGATAATGCACTGTGGCATTACGCCTTGTGGCCCCTGTGTCAGACAAACCTTTAAACCTAAGTATTAGTGTGGCAAATTAATTGGAACCCTTTAGTTCTAGTGAAAATTTAAAACCTGGAGTTTTTCTAACTGCTTTATGGTTATGTGACCTTTTTTTTTTTACCATATAGCTTTTACATTCATCTATAGTAACTGTTACCAATACATTTGTTTGGTTATAAGTATAACCAATCAAAAATAACCATAGACCTAGAATACCATAATTTTGGAAATTAGAGTGCAGTGTCATAGTGTCACTGTCACAAGCTGTGCCATTGGAGGAAGGTAGGAGCAATACAGCCATCCAAGGAAAGGAGTTGTACTGGAGTGAGCTGTCGATATCAAAACTTGCACAAAACTAGGAAAAACTATAGTAGGCTTTCCTTGTCTATGTTTTTATGTAATAAAGATTATCATGTTCCTTGTGAAACTAAGAAATTAAAGAATCATGTATAAAACACTTTACCTAGTGTCCCATGCATATAAATATTCATATAACTAAAAAAAACTTGCAGTGTTCTTACTGCTTTTTGGAAATCTTTTGGTTTCTTTTACTTATGAGAGGATCTTACAGAGCTCCAGAACTTCTAGAGAAGGTCAGATACCTGTTGAAAAGCAGCAACAAGCAAAACAAGGCAGGAATGAACCAGAGCTAAGCTAAAGTTTAAACAGAACTGATCCCCATTTAATCCCATGCAATGAAACCCTCAGCTTCCTGCAGGAGATTCCTGAATGAAGACAGTGGGAATGAATGCAGGGCAGTACAAACATTAGCTTTTTTTTTTTTTAAATGAAAAGAGAACAGACACTGAAGATAATCCTATCTAGCTTGATGTTTTCTTAGCTATGTGACCTTGGAACAAATTACCACAGTAATGCGTCTCTCAGAGTGTTTATGTGTGACAGTACATAGTTCAAAGCCCCCCATTTTTGTATGTTTTATATTGTAAAAGTACTATACAGAGGGGTTACAGTTACATGAGCAGAGTAATGAGTACATTTCCTATCAAGCATTGTTGCCTCCTCCTTTGTTTTTCCCCTTCCATCCCTTCCCTCCCACCTCAACAACTACTCCCTCCCCTCCCCCTCCCCCCCGGCTCCGAAGTTGTAAAGTTCGTTTTCAACATAGTGTCCTGTACATCTCATTGTTACAATGGGTCAACCTGTATCTTACTTTAGCATTTTGTTTTTTTCGCTTCCCCTCCTGAAATTAGAGAAGTGTATATACTAGATGCAGGGCACTGACATCAAATATGATGAAAACAGGGGTTATACTAATGCGGGAGGAACATACAAAGAAACAAAAAAATCACATAGTACATTATAAATATGTTAAAAACAATACCAAGCAAGAAAAAATATTTGTGTCCCTATCTTGGGGTTCATTTCGTTTAGCTTCAGGTTATATGGTCGTATGTACATAGTTTTTCTTCTTGTCCTAGCCATATACTAGTTATTGCAAATAAGGGAAACCATGGGACCTATGTTTCTTTGAGTCTGGCTTATTTCACTTGATATAATTTTTTCCAAGTCCTTCCATTTCCTAACAAATGGGGCAATGTCATTCTTTCTGATGGAGGCATAGCATTCCATTGTGTGTGTGTGTGTGTGTGTGTGTGTGTGTGTGTGTGTGTGTGTGTGTGCGCGCGTGTCGCATTTTCTTGATCCATTCATCTACAGAGGGGCATCTGGGTTGGTTCCATATCTTAGGTATGGTAAATAATTCTGCAATAAACATAGTTGTGATGGTAGCAAAGATCCCCCTTTTAAACTACATTTTCCCTCCATACTGCTCTTACCAGAAAGAGAGTAGTTAGAAAAGCTGAACATGAAGGTGGAAATAAGACAGGCTGGCCACAGAGCATACTACCTGGCACTTCATTAGAGCCAGAGTCACACATGGACTGTTCCATTTGTTTGCAAATAAAGAGACTGGCATGGCAGTGCTGCAGCCTCTGGCCTGGGGGGAGTAATTCAGCCTGCTCTTCTTTCCACAACATCAGCTGGCTGCTCAGTTGGGTCTCCTCAGGAAGAGCCCAGACTCCAGTCACTTCATTTTCTAATGCCACTGCTCGAGCTTTCATTTAATTAAGAAGGCTGACCTTTAGAAAGACTTCACTTTTTTTTCTTCTCCTTTTAGCTTAGCTTACCCCGATCCTAATAGAAGATGAAAATCTGATGTTAAAGAGGGCCAGATTTTCACTGATAAGGCTGACACATTGTTCCTATTCTTATAAGGAGGTTTAATAATATAATAATAGAGGCATAAGTCAAAAATCCCTTTCAGCGAAACCTGACCTCAAGCAGATGAATAGTTAGAAGAAGAAATGAAAGATAATCCCTAGAGGAAAACATATCAGAAAAGATATCCCATATCCCAAAGACCCCAGGCCTTGAGAACACATATTCTTGTAATGAACCTTATCCAAAGAAAATTAAAGTTAAATTCTTAATCCTTTAAACCTCTGGACATGGAGAGGCAGCTACTGAAAACTTAGGTCATGTACAGAATTTTGGCACTCTTTAGGTTAGTTCCCAAATAAATCAGGGAAGAAGAGATAATGATCACAGCATGCCATGTGTAATTGTTATGGGTACTGGTGCTCTCCTCCATATTAACCAACAGGTACAGTGCACATAAGCCTCACGTGTGAGCAAAGTTTGAAGAATAATCTGTCATTTTCTCTGCCCTGGATTTATCCATAAACTTCCATGACCCAGTGTCTACTTAGGAGAACTTAAGTGGCTCAACCAAACCTTAAGTATATCAGTCAACATGCTGGATTTTGTATTCTTACTTCTTGTGCCTTTCCTCTTTCTTTAGAGAACACATTTTGTTTGGTCTTCTTGGAGACTGTTAACCTGAATGGAATGAGATACTGGTTCCAGATGGGAGCCAACTCTTGCTCATGAGCAGACTGTGCTTGATGATTGGCCAGCATGCATAATGATTGGCAAATATACCATTCTCTCTAAGCGATTAGCCCCTCATGGGAACAGCTCATTAACAGAATAACAGACTGTGCCCGCTGAGAGTCACAGTGTCTTTTCACAGTTTTACCCAATTATTAAACAGTTTTTCTAACATCAGCAATAGATGGCTTATAGAATCATTAGGAAAAAAAAAAACGGTCCCAGGTCTGTTGAAACTAACCTTTGGCTCTAGAGAAATTCGGCAACTGTGAATACATTTGCTTCTTGTCCCTGGACACAAGCGAATATCAGTAGCTGAGGAGCTGGTTTCAATGGGTTTTAAATGACTCCCAAATATCATTAAAGACAGAATGGAACAAATTGGTAAACACAAAATGTAAATAGGATCTCAGAACACATGCTCTTCTGTAAGGCCTTCACCACATTCTTATACTCCCTAGTTCTCTCTGTCAGTGTTAGCACAGAAAGTAAATTAATACTGCTTTGCCAGATATATTCCACTGAGCGAAAAGACAGAACATTTCTCATGCTGCTGATTTAATATTCTTGCTGTAGGTGTCGGCAACATGTTAAGTGAAGGAAAGGTCAGCTAAGCAGGTAATAACTTAGAGAATCTTTTTCTGCTTTCCCAGCAGTCTTCTCTTTATGCATGAAAATTCTGATTCATTATAAACCAGTTCATTGAGGGTCATATAATTGGCCACCCACCAGGATGACTATAGGAAATAGGTTTTGCAAGCAATATTTTGTTAGTACATTTATTTGTAACTACTGCTACACACAAACATGCATATACCCACTCATACATGCAAGAGCCCGTATTTCAATATGTCTAAGATTTGGAAGTCATTTTTATCTTTAAGCCGTGGTATAGTATATCTCCTCTCACCCAGCCCCTTAAATAAACTAAGTAAAACTGAAAGATAAATAACAATCCTTAAAAGCATGTTAGTCCTTTCTCTCAAAGACAGTGATATGACAGAATCTGGCTATTTTATTTGAACTGATGTGATATTTAAATGTATTCTCATACATGGTAATAACAATCATTGTATTTATCCAGAAGAAATCAAATCCATCCATGTAGATGTTGCTAGATAAGAAGTCATGTAGCTTTTTAGAAGGGCTCTTAGAATAAGTCCTTCAAAGGTCTTAAGTTTATTTTTAGTAGGAGAAGGACTGCTATTCTTTTTCTTACTTTCTCCAGATATTAACAATATCTATAGGTTTTTTTCCCAGCTGATGTTATAATTTACACAGCAGAATCATCCAATGTCTACCAGTCTTCCAATTTCTCCAAGGGACAGGTGGTTTGGTCCTTTCCTCCTTATCCATCATCCTTGTATCTTTTACCAGGTAATAAATCTATGAAGCTAAATGAAGCTAGAAGCCCTCACTGCTAAGCCTGTACCTGTAACATTGGAATCTTTCCCAGGAAGTCAGCAACATTCAGTGAAAATACCCTCTTAGGGTACGAGGTGGAAAATCTTTATAGAATGAATGAGTCTTGGTAGAATCCAGTATTTTCTTTACACTTTGGTCTTGAATGTACAGGAAGGACCACACTGAGATTTGTGCAGCATTGCAAATTAGGGTCTAGTGCATCTGCTATGGAGATTAGGAAACTACTTATTTTAGCACCTGTATGGTTGCCCAGCTTACAAAAGATAGGGGAAGGGGATGAACTTTAAAGATGATTCTATTTTCCTTCCTTGGTAATACCTGCATCTGAGCATAAGCATGGCCAGATGGGCAGACAGAGGTGAACTATAAGTTCAAAACAAGCTTCCTTTAATTTTTCATTAAGTATCAATTCTTTATGTCCTTTATAAACATGAACATGCATGGGAGAGATGGGAAGAAGAGACACAAAGAGGAGAGGAGAGGAGAGGGGAGGAAAGGAGAGGAGAAACAAGGTATGGCAAGGAGAGGAGAAAAGCCAATAGAGGAGGGGAAGAGAAGAGAAAGGAAGGAAGAAAGACAGAAAGAATGTAGGTCAAAAGAGTGGGCTATAATGTGAAATGTCATAGTATAATATGAAATCCAACTTACAGTGTAGTGACACACAGATAAATCTGTGAACAAAGGCAGATACAACTAAGACAGTAAATGACGCACTTGAGAGTAGATATGCACTTCAAGTCGCTTTTCTAGCAAGTTTTTAGTCAAGTTGTTGGTAGAACCTATTTTTAATATTGGCTTAAGAAATCATAAAATATTTTCAAGGGATTTACAAAAGCAAGAATTTGTTTCTGTGGAACTCTATTGATATGTCTGCTATGTTTGGTTGCCTCTCTTCCTAAGTGGGAAGATTGTGTGATGTTCGCATACTTTTCTATACTTGCTCAGAGCCAACAGAGAAGTTGACATATATGTAACATATGTTTATTAAATATTTGCTTGAAAACTGGGTCAAAACAAATTGCTCTTCTGGGACTTTATAGAGACAAGAGAGCATAATTCAACAATGTAACAAGAGAACATAATTCAACAATATAATCGCGTTCTCTTTTGGCCACATCCCTGCCAGCATCTGTTATCATTAGTTTTCTTGATCATGGCCATTCTAATTGGGATGAGGTGTAATCTCAATGTTGTTTTGATTTGCATTTCTTTTATTTGGCCAGAAATGTTGAACATTTCTTCATGTGTCTATTGGCTGTTCTTATTTCCTCTTCAGAGAAGTCTCTCTTTAAGGCTTTAGCCTAGTTATTAATGGAACAGTTGTGTCTTTGAGGATTTATAGGGAGGAGGTTAATATTTTAGGCTCTAGGTATATTTTAGATATGAGGCCCTTGTCTGTTGTATGGCTAGTGAAGATCTTTTCCAGTCTGTGGGCTTTCTATTTATCTTGCTAACTATGTCCTTTGTCATGCAGAAACTGCAGTTTAATGTAATCCTATTTTCCAACCTTTCTTTGATTTGTTGTATTTCTGGGTCTTTATTAAGGAAGTTTCACTGGTAACTGATGGCCCATGCCTGTAAACTTAGCTACTCAGGAGGCTGAGATCTGAAGCTCGAGGTTCAAAGCCAGCCCAGGCAGGAAAGATCACGAGACTCTTATCTCAATTAACCACCAGAAAACTGGAAGTGGCACTATTGCTCAAGTGGTAGAGCACTAGTCTTGAGCTGAAGAGTTCAGGGACAGTGCTCAGGTCCAAAGTTCAAGCCCCATGATTGACAAAAATAGAAAAAAAAGTTTCAACCTGTGCTAAGGAGCCTAGTGTTTTCTCTATTACTTCCTGAAATATTTTTATGGTATCTGATTTTACATTGAGGTTTCTGATCCATTTGGAGTTGATTCTAGTGCAGGTTGATGCTAAAGAGGATATAGCTAAAAGGGAACACTACTACACTGTTGGTGTGAACATAAACCCTTTCACTCATCCTAAACATAGAACTCCCCTATGACTCAGCAATCCCACTTCGGGGTATTTACCCAAATGACCACAAACAAGGCCACACTAAAGCTACCAGCACAACTATGCTCACTGCAGCATTATTTACCATAGGCAAAATAGGAAATCAACCCATTTCCCCCTCATTTAATGAATGGATCAAAAAAATGTGGTATATATACCCAATGGATTTCTATGCTTCCATGTAAAGAATGACATTGCCCCAAGGAAACATAGGTTCCATGAGTTTCCTCATTTGTAATAATTAACATATATCTAGGATAATTTTAGTAAAGGATCACAATAGCTCAATAGTTATGTACATATGATCTTATAAAATGATGCTAATTGAAAGAAAATACAAGATATGTGGGAAAAAGAGGTTTTTTTCCCATTAGTACAATGTATGCAGTTATTTCTTTTTTCTTTCACTTTTTACTCCTTTTGTTTATCCCTCTGTTTTGATGTTAACTATCTTGTGTATTGCATGTAGGTTTATCTGATTTGTGGATGGGAATGGGTATAACAGAAATGGTGAGATGGAAGACAAAGGGTGAACCAATGCAACAGTGATATAGGATACTATGTTGGAAATGAACTTTACAGTATGGGGGAGGAGAGCTGACAGGAGAAGAGTGAGAGAAAACTAGGGAGAGGTGTTACAATATTCGACAAGAATTGTACTCATTGTAACCCCTCTGTATATCACCTTTATAATAAAAAAGAGAGAGGACATAATTCAAGACTCAAAAGTAGCTAAGTTTAGGGCTAACCTGAATAGATAGTTCTGCCTTTGATGAGAATGTTTTCTGTATTACTGAGCAGGGGATAGAAAAAGCAATCGTACTTTGTGTTCAATGTAAAGAATGGTACAGGAATAAAAAGTTAGCCCAAGAATTTTTGCAGAAGAGAAAGAAGAAAGGAAAAGCCTTTGGAGAACAGAAAAAGTCCAATGCTTAAAGGTGTAGATTGGGAAGTATGGCTTTTAAAAAGACAACTACTTAAAGATAATACTTTTTTTTTTTGTCAGTCGTGGGGCCCGAACTCTGGACCTGGGCAGTGCCCTTCAGCTCTTCAGCTCAAGGCCAGCATTCTACCACTTGAACCAAGCACCACTTCTGGCTTTTTCTGCTTATGCGGTGCTGAGGAATAGAACCCAGGGCCTCATGCATGCAAGGCAAGCACTCTACCACTGAGCCACCTTCCCAGCCTGAGATAATAAATTTTTAAAAACAGAATCTCTGCAATATTGTCTAAAACCTAAAAACAAACAAACAAACAAACAAACAAACAAAAAAAACAAAAAAAGAAGGGGCATCCTGGGAAATTTCTATAAGACTCTAAGTGAGAGAAAATTAGTATTTTAAAAATGTGTCACTGTTTCTGGTTTTGCATTGAAGTCTTTGATCCATTTTGACTTGACTATAAGGATCTACTTTCAGTTTTCTGCCCATGGATAGCCAATTTTGCCAGCACCATTTGTTGAACAGTCTGTCTTCCCGCCTATGTTTTTGGCTCCCTTATCAAATATTAGATGGCTACAGCCCTGTGTTTGCCTGGTTCCACATTTGTGGTAGGTAAAATGTGCCTATATACCTCTAAGTAAACACACTAGGTGGTTAGCAAGTGGGTACAAATGAACTAACTGAAGTATAATAGACTATAGAGAGCTCAAATCATATAATTTTTTAAGATAAGTCAAAGCCGTATATTTTTTTTAAAAGACTGAGGCAAAGCTCAACAAAAATAAGTAGCAGAAAATACTTGCAGAAGGGAGGGTGAGGCCAAGGGGAGATGGGTGGAAGAGTAAAGGGGAAGATGCGGAGAACACAGGCAAGAATTCATTGCCTATACCACAGAATTGAAAAAAATAAGGGAAGGGGTGGGGAGGGGTGAAAATATTCAAGGGAAAACATAGTCCAAAATGCATTGTATACATAAACTGCTTTGTTAAATGGCAAAAAAAACCAATACATAAACTACAAATTAGGAAAAGTGAGGGAAATGGTGGGTTGGGAGTTTGAGTGAAAACGTTGAAAGGAGCAACATTGATCAAGATGCACTGTATTCATGAACTGCTTTGGTGAATGGCAACTCTTTTGTACAACTACTTAAAGATAATAAAAAGTAAAAAACAAAATACATAACTTTCAACTCACCAGTGAAAAAATTTTTTATAAAGGAAACAAAAATGTGTCACCACCCAATTCAGAGACAGAAAAGGTCTATTTAAATGTCCATTGCCATAGACTACAGCCAGGTAAAAAGGAAACAGGACAATTTTTTTTTTAAGTACTGATTTTTATTTTGCATCCTAAAATTCTGACACAGGATGTGGGAGTCACAAATCAAGTTGAAAATGAAGTTAACAGGGGACAATTAACAATGTATAGTCCCTGGCGCTTTCTGCTCTGAACATCTCCACTGTCAAACAACGAAATGAATACTTGGAGTAAATCATTGCCATGAAAGTGGTGGAGAACTCAGTGGGATATGAGTGTGGATGGAAGTCTAAAAATATAAATTAGATATTGCCCTACAATGAGCATCTTCTTTTAAAAGTATAGCAAAAATATGTCTGTATCACATAGTTTGAACTGGAAGTAGAGAAAAATAATGCCTACAATGTCCTGTATTTTCACAAATAGGCACTCATTGTTTACACAGAACCAAGGCCCTGCAAAGCACAGTGGGTATCCATTGAATTATCATCATTTCTACTTCCTCCTGCTCCTTTAAGGCCTTAAAAAGAGGAGCTATTCCTTTGGTTGTTTACATGAATATGAAGAAGAGAAATTGAATGGCTCCTATATCCAGATAAACATTCATTCATTCAGAATTCTAAAGATAGTTGTCTCTGGAAAAAACACAAAGGAAGAAAAATTACTTACTATGACATATAAACTGTTCAAAGACATGTAAATGGGGAGAATTGCAGAAGATGTGTACAGGGATCTATATTTGGCTAAGAGTAGAAGACTCATAGCGGTGGATTGAAAGAGAATAAGGCGGAAAGTTGAAGTTAAAGCTATATATTTTAAACTGTAGGGCTTTTACTACTTCCAATTTCTTCTCCAATTATGCCTATAATTTGCTTCTATTCAATTCTTCAAGCCATTTTTGCTAGTTTATCTCCTTTGCCAAATTAGAAACATTTGCCCCCTATTTCTTAAAACACAGATTTGAATTAAGATAAAACCATAATAAATTTTCATCTTCATTTCCCTAGTATAAAGGAATCTTAATTTGCTAATTTTTATGGTTTCATTTCCTTGCTTTTAAGAAGTTCTCTTCATTCATTATATGATACTGTCTTTCAATACATTCCTTTTAATGGCACAATTTTAAAGCTTTCACTTTGGCTCAGAAAATCACCTATCCACTGAAAGCAATCTGAACCATATTATTTCTTTATAACCAATTTACCTTTTAACAATACAAACCAGTGAGAAGCTAAATGTGAAAATCAATTCTTCCTTTTCTCAAGAGAAGTTAGTAGAAAGCCTTTCTACCATGCCATAGAATGGCAAAAGAAGGCTAATGGACTTTTCTTGACTGGTTTTTACATCAGTTGTAAAGTTAAGATTCGAGGAGGGTCAAAGAAACTGCAAGGACATAGTACATTAGTTTTTAAGTTTTCTAAACTTTCTCCTTTCCCTAAAGTTCTGCCATAGGTTTTCTTATCCTATTGCTATTGACCTGTACAAAGACAATATAATCAATAAAGTTTTGGAGTTCTCAATACATTTGCCCACCCTTGCAGAAGCTTTAGTAATGACCCTCAAATTTTCAGTAAATGAGTTCACTACTAGTTTTAAATTTCCAATTTTTTTCTTCTAACTCCATTTATTTTTATCACATTTATTATCAACATGTTTAGTTCTAAAAGAGAGGCTTAGAGGCTATTAGACAACAATTTTCTCCCTGATTAATGTGGATTGTATCTTTTTTAAAATAGAAAACTCAGATATTTAAAAATTATTTTACATAGAATCAACATTCTCCAAATGAAACAGAAAACTGTTTTATTTGGCTTAGGACAGATTTTTGACATTTTTTTAAACAATGAAAGTTTGACTTGAGAAGTAATATTTTGAAAGAATTATTCTTGTTCCTATTTTATCTAATAGATAATATCATGTATTTAAAACAGTTTGAACTGAAGTAATCATGCTTTCAAGGTAAGGACTCTATCACTTGACTCATACTCCCTATGTAAAAGTAAATTATGAGAAGAAAAGCCAGTCCAGTGAGCCCAGAAAGAAAAAAAATACATTAAAAGAAGTAAATCCCATTTGACTCTTTAACAAGATTTTTTTTTGCAGTTTAGTGTCTTAGCAAACCACTCTTACATAGGATTTGCTGTTGCTAGACATTCAATTTATGATGTGCTTTCCTTTATATAAATGTGAAGATCAAAATTTATAATGTTTACAAATTGTGAGCTAACAATCAATAACACATTTAATTAATAGAATAATATTAAAATATGTATAAAGTTCTGAGTGCCTTCATAGAAATGATGTTAGGATTCATATAAAATGAAAGGAATAGCCATTGGAGAAATAGTCAATGCCCCTGACTGGAGCAATTGTTTACTTGTATTTGTGCAATGGGCAACATTGGCAAGGAGTTAGTGTTTAGGAACAGGGCAGGCAAGTTGAATGCCTGGCTGGTAAACTGGAGTTTCAGCTTTTAGAAGAGGTGAGTTATCTATTGTGAAGAACAGGTTTGATCGAAAGAATACTATGAATAATGGAATAAACAAGGGTTGGATGAGAAAAATGATGTTTGGGAAGACTACCCAGGTCCGTATCCTTGGAACAGGAAATGTAAGTACTCCTATATGGGAGGAGGTCAGGAAGCACAGTGGAACACTGGAAAGAAGTTGAGGTTGACGGAAGTAGGCAGGAGCAAGTAAACCTTGAACTTTGTTTAGAATTTATTCTCTAGGTAGTGTTGGGCTTTTCAGGGACTTAAAAATGCAAGTTAAGTTGCTGTTTATCTGAACATTTCACAATCAACGTACAACTTGCTCGCCATATACTTAAATATTGGCATCTGTAAAATAGGATTTAGGAATATTATGACAGTTTTTCATATGGTTTTGGAAAGGGAAAAAATGAAAAGTTGTGAGAAAAGTATTCAGAAAACTAGGGATAAGAGTTAAATACCAAAATTAGCCAGGTAGAATGAAGAAGATAAAAATTTCTTACCTGTGGTTTTAAAGTTGTGTTAAAAATACAAGGTTACCTCATGCCCCTGTGTCTACTGGTTTTAATGGTAGTGTCCCTCTTTTGTTCCCTGTCTATCTGTTTATATTCTGACCTGACATTCTGCTAGAGAATGTATTTTTGGACATTTTTTGTCTATGTGTTTCATCTTCATTACAAAGGATTGACCCAGCAATGTTTGTGATGCCTGTAAAGCCCTTTGTCAACCTGAGGACAAAGAACATAGTTCAGGTAATGAAAATAGATCTATCTATTGGGATGTGGCAGAAGATTACATTTTAGAGGTGTTTAAATCCATTGGGATACATGTATCACAATTTTATCTTCACAAGATTAGAAGTGCAAGGGTTCCAAAGTCAGACTACCATGTTCAGTCTTTGACAGTCACCCCCATCTGATGAGAAACTGGGTAAATTATTTAATCGTTAGGGTCTGAGTTTTCTCACTCCTAAAGCTGGCATGACAAACTTGAAGGAGTGTTTTTATATGTAGGGTTTTTTTTTTTTTGGTTGTTTTTTTTTTTTTTACCTGTGGTCCTCTAAAGTATTTGATTAGTGCTTTCAAAAAAGAGGGAGTAACAATGCTTGATAGGAAATGGACTCGTTACCTTGCTCATGTAACTGTAACCCCTCTGTTCAGTATCTTTACTATAAAAATATATATTAAAAATGTTTGTATACATTTTGTGCTTTGATTTTGAAAAAAAACACTCTAGTTATAAAAATTTTCTGAAAAAAATTTTTTTTGTTTGTTTGTTTGTTTTGGCCAGTCAGGGGGCCTGAACTCTGGGCCTGAGCACTGTCCCTCAGCTCTTCAGCTCAAGGCTAGTGCTCTAGCACTCGAGTTATAGTGCCATTTCTGGCTTTTTCTGCTTATGTGGTGCTAAGGAATGGAACCCAGGGCCTCATGCATGCAAGGCAAGCACTCTACCACTGAGCCACCTTCCCAGCCCACTGAGCCACCTTCCCAGCCCCTGAAAAAATTTAAGCAAAACTTCTACAGAAGTTGTTTCCACACTCTGACTTTTTTTTAATCCATAAGCTTTTTTTATTGTGAAAATACCATACAGAGGTGTTACATTTACATGAGCAAGGTAATAAGTACATTTCTTTTTGGGGGGGAGGGGGGTCCTGTAGTGGGGCCTGAACTCTGGGTCTGGGCTGTCCCTTAGCTCTTCAGCTCAAGGCTAGCGCTCTACCACTTGAGCCACAGCGCCACTTCTGGCTCTTTTCTTTTTGCTTATGTGATGCTGAGGAATTGAACCCAGGGCCTCAGGCATGCAAGGCAAGCGCTCTACCACTGAGCCACCTTCCCAGCCCCAATAAGTAATTTCTTATCAAGCATTGTTGCCTCCTCCCTTGTTTCCCCTTACCATCCCTGCCCTCCCATCTCCCCCCCTAAATATTTTTCCCAATGAGAAGTCCTGAACTTAGTAACCCAAAATCTTGTAAACATTTAAAATTATATCTGAAGAGATGTTTACTGATCCATAAATAAGTTCTGGTTTTCTCAATTCCTTTTTCTTCTTTAACAGATTCTGGGTCAAAAGTTAAACTAACTCTCAAAGTACAGAGTGGACATTACATTGTATCAAAAGATATCCAAGTTAGAAATTCAAAATATCTGAATATATGTATTTGTATCTATGTATGCATATACTATATGCATATATCATGTATGTATTATACATATATATCATATATAAAAGTCTCTTTAAATTTCAGATAACAGTGAATAATTTTAATATCATTATGATCCAAACAATATTTGGAACATATGTACACAAAATACAACATTTTCTAAAATTTAAATTTAAGAAGATGCCATATATACATATATGTATGTACTGTATGCCATATATACATATAAACTCTAGAAATTTTACTAGGAAAATGTGTATTTTCCTATAAATTTATAAATAATTTACACTGTATTTCCCTAATATCTATATCTCCTCTATAAATATTTATGTCTTAGAGTCAGAGTATCTCTGTCTATATATAATTAGATCACAAAGTGAAGTCCATTCACAGTTTTTCTTTGAATTAAAGATTTAATTTAAACCTAAATTTAAAATGTTTGCTCCTTTAAGAGTTTGAGAATCTTAAATCTATAAATGAAATACAATTTCTGTATCAACTGTCAGATGAGCAAGAATCTACACCTGTTTCTTATCTCTTATTCAATATTCCAGGTAAATCATATGACTGGTTTACCCTAAACACTTGCCTGTCACAGTTATCAGGATTTCAGGAAAACAAACATGGCTTTTGGAATTCTGTGAAAATTCCTAAGTACATTGCTGTTTGATGAAGTTTAGCTAATGGTCTGTCTAGTGATGTTGATAAATATTTTAAAGAGTCTACTGGAATGATGGATATTGATGCAAACTAGCAAACTGCTAAAGAGAAAAAAGCTCTCTTACATTACAAGGAGAATTTAATCAAGTAAGGGTTAAGAAAGGAAAAACAAAAGAAAGGAAAATTCTAAAACAAGTTTATCCTAGTAAAGGAAGCAAAGCACCTTTCTCTGTCTGAATCTAGTTAGCCTTGTGTTGATTTAGTCTCTGCATTTGACTTTGAGAACAACCTTTCCTGACTGTAGTAAGGAGACAAGGTAGGGATAATTAATCCATATGTTAGTAGGCCCACACCTGGCCTGGAGGACCTGTCAGAATCTCCTATTTCCATGGTGACTGAAACACACACAGGTTGAACTAGCTGAATGGGTAGTGAGCAAAGGAGAACAAGATAGACAATTTGAGACTACTGGAATAGAATCAAATATTAATTTCATAGGCATAGTACCTTTGTAATAGTATCTTTAAGAGTCTGATAATGAGCTTGCTCCTATAAGGGAGGATGATGAATAACAAAGAGATCAACGATGAAAATACAAGCAAGGGTAGTGAGACAAATCTCTACTCATGTTCTGCATGAGCTGGGTGGTGGCCACAAAGAGAACTAAGTTCTAAACGAATCAGTTATTAAAAGGTGCAAATGAGGGCTTGATGAATTCTTACCTTACTTTGTTTGGGGGGGGTCAATAATCTTACAAGAAAATTGTTACATTCATTTAAAAAATACTTCAGATTAAAAATAGTCCAAAAATGGAAAACATACATGAAGATTAATAAGTATCCAACATATGGTAATGCTCCAGAAATGAAGACAATATGGATTTGGTGCCTGAACAGAATAATCAGTGGAAAAGAAATGAATGAGTGGAATAGAATAATTTCTAGGAGAATTCATGCATCCATTATAAATTTTACTTGATAATGAGACATTTAATATTATGGGGAGAAATGAGCCACTCAACCAATAATACTTGGAAAAATCCTATCAGCATGGGAAAATATGAGATCACTTTCAGGAAATTAATTCTGTATGGCTATCAAAAGATGATTTCAGATGAATTAATTGTCTATCCATTTCAAAGCCTCAGAAATCATGTAGGAGATTTCCTCCTTAAAATCACTCTGGGCTCAGTTATGTCAACAATCACATCATACAGTGAAGCTCAACACCCAATGGGACTATCTCTTGATTCTGAACTGTTTATAGGTAATTAAGGTTAAATGAAGCCTTGGGAGTGGAGTTCTAATCCAATAGGAATGCTGGCCTTATGAAAAGAGAATTCCACGTTCAGACATCAATTCAAGGTTTCCTGACACAGCAAGAAGGCCATTAGCTAGGATGGCCTTCCTTATCAGAAGCCAATTGCACTAGCATTCTGATCTTGGACTTACTGCCTACAAACTTGTGAGAAGTAAATTTCTGTGGTTTAGCCTCTCAGTCTAAGCTATTTTGTTATACCAGCAAAGTTAGCCAATATAATAACATTAGAATAAAGAATGCATTTCAAATATGTCATATGTCCTGCCTGAGTGGGATCAGAGCCATAGAAGAGAACTCTAATTAAAGTTACTAAAAGGTGAAAATGAAACAGGAAATCAACATTTATAAAATTCCACAGATTTGATTGCATAGAAATAGGAAAATCTTTGTGCCATGACAGTCCCCATATCTCTAATATAAGGGTAGATGTGGGTAACTATGATTATCTTGACATATATATGTGTACATATGTGTATTTATAAATTATGTAAAAGAAATATATATTATATTTATATAGGAAGACTTAATATAATACATTAATTATAAGATATAAGTATTATAATCATATATTAAATAGTTTCTGAAGATTTGGAGATGAAAAAGGATTTTGAAAGTCTCAGAATGTTAATACTTAGGTTTCAAAAGGACAATACTTACAGCAACGAGAAGATAAATGGGAAGGGAGAGAGACTAAATGAGGAAAGGTTATCTAGTAAGTTGTCCTTTTAAATACACCTGGCAAGCAGACAGGGTCTCAAGTATGGCAACAACAGCTGAACTGGAAGGACAAGTTGAATTTCATGGGATCATCCCTTCTTCTGACTGCACTGACTTTTTTGCCATTAAAGTAAATATTTGGGCATAAATTTTTTACACTTGTCAAATGATGTTTTAATATCAGTTGCTCCATAAAACTAAAGTTAACACTAGATAATTTATAGAGCCAGTTTTCTTTATTTTGCAACAACTTAATGAATGCGTTTTGGGCTCCCTTTCTATGAATTATGGTTGGCAAAAATATTTTATATTGATATTAACATTTATTTGTTTCATTTTCATCATCCCTTCTCTACAGTAAGAGCTAAGTCTATTTGTCATAAATTACAACTACATTTAGGCATGGTGGTACATGCCTGTAATGCGAGCAACTGGAATGTGGAAGAAGGCAGAGCATAGATTTGAAGCTAGCCTGGGATAGAGAGCAAGACCTAGTCTTAAAAAAGAAATCAATGAATTTGGTTACTCTGTGCAAAAATTTGAAGAACATAGAGTAGAAAGACTCCTTTATAAACACTATTAAGAGTTTGACACTTATCTTTTGGTACCTTTATCCTTTTGATAAATTGGTATCCACTCTCAGAGCTATGAAACAAGAGATTCTTGTGAAATATTATTAGTAGCCCAAAAAAGCAAAATTAAATAACCAACCTTGCTTGGTGGGGTCAAATATCTAATTTTTCAAGTAATTTCTAAACCATTGAAGACAAGAAGAACACTGAAGATTACATTTAAAGTCCTAAAGTAACTTCAATGTAATATTTAAGATATTATGGGGCAGATGAAATACTTCCTCTGACCTAGACTCTTGAAATCTTGTTCACATAATGCTTTGACTGGATCTGGATGGTGCTGGTATATTTTCTCTGGGATCTCCCTCTTGTTGACAATCTAGCTGGTGTTACATATGCACTCAGCATGTGGGCACATTTCCTCATTTTTAAGAGGAGGGCTTAGTCTGACAAAATAGACTGACTGTATGCTTAAATACTGAAGTAATGATTCTGGGAATAGTGTAGACACTTCAGAGTCACCTATCTTCTTTATTTGCTGAGAATAGTATGGAAACTCTGCCAATAACCTTTGGTAAGCAGGTAATTAACAATGAATGAGTATGCTTAATAAGGATACTGTTATGTAAGCTAATAGAACAAACCTTCCTAGGTATGAAGCTGCATCTTTTATTATGAAACCTATATCTCAATTAAATTTTCATGTGCTACAGTGCAACAAAGATTTTCTAGGATAGCAGCATGGCCTCAGAATGTAAAGCCTTAATTAAAATAGTGTGCCACAAAACCGGGAGATAGTAAACCCATAGAATGTTTAAGTTAAGCTGGAGCATTTCAGACAAAGTATTGACTTCAACATTGCATTTACAAATTTAGCTTCTATCCATTTGTGTCCAGTCTCTTTTTTTAATTATAACTTGATCTTTAAAAATTATAAATAGACTTCTGCAGTCCTTTTATAGATATTGCCATGATCAAAATTGAATGGAGCAGGTGTTATTATATCCTAAGGTGACATGAAAGCAAGTATGAACATGAAGCAACAAAGGCCAGCACTGATGATATGAGCACGAGAGACTTTTGGGATCCTTGGATTTACCTTTCCATGTTTAGCTTTCCAAAGGCATACTTTGGGTACTTTGTCTTAATTAAGATCTGTCATGTATTTGTTAACAACTATAGTGATTCTTAATATTTTCACAGTATCCAATTTAGCACTATGTGTGATAGCCAAGTTATCTTCATAGCCTAAGTACCCATCAATTGATGAATGGATAAAGGAGTGATACATATAAACAAAGAAATTTTATTGAGTCACAGAAAGAGTGAAATGTGTAGTTGTGTTAGGAAAATTGATTAAATTAAAGACTATCATGTTAGGTGAAACAAGTTAATTTCAGATAAATATTGCATGTTTTCTCACATAAGAAGACCAAGATTTGAAAAAGTGACATGAAAGTTGAAGGGAGACTATTTGGAAGGAAGAAAGGGCCAGGGAAGCAGGACAAGAGAGAAGACAGGAGGTCTGGATATTATCAAAGTGAATACATAAAAATGTCACAATAAAACTCAGTATATTATACAATTAGTATATGTTAATAAAAAGAAATTAATGGATCAAAGATCTCAAGGTAAAAGCAGACACCCTGAAAACATTACAGGAAGAAATAGAAGAAACTCTAGGGTTCCTTGGCACAGGTCGAAATTTTCTTAATAAAAACTCAGAAACACAACAAATCAAAGAAAGGTTGGACAAATGGGATTGCATTAAACTGCAGAGTTTCTGCATGGCATAGGACCTAGCTAGCAAGATAAATAGAAGGCCCACAGGTTGGGAGAAAATCTTCACTAGCTATACAAGAGACAAGGGCCTCATATCTAAAATATACCCAGAGCTCAAACAATTAAATCCCCCCAAAACAAATCTTCAAAGAAACAACTTTCCTGTTAATAATGGGCTAGAGACTTAAAGACAGACTTCTCTGAAGAGGAAATAAGAATAGCCAATAGACACATGAAGAAATACTCAATATCCCTAGCCATAAAAGAAATACAAGTCAAAACAACATTGAGATTCCACCTCACCCCAGTTAGAATGGCTATAATCAAGAAACCTAATAACAACAGATGCTGCAGAGGATGTGGCCAAAAAGGAACCCTACTGCACTGTTGGTGGGAGTGTAAACTTGTTCAACTACTCTGGATAGCAGTATGGATGTTCTGTGGGAGGGAAGGAAGGGTAGGGGAAAACCAAAGGAGGAGGCAACAATGCTTGATAAGAAAAGTACTCATTACCTTGCTCATGTAACTGTAACCCCTCTGTACAGTATTTTTACAATAAAAATCCATTAAGAATTATAAAAATAGACTCCACATAGAGCTCCCCTATGACCCAGCAATCCCACTTTTGGGCATTTACCCAAATGATCACAAACAAGGACATACTAAAGCTACCAGCACAACCATGTTATTGCAGCATTATTTACAATAGCTAAGATGGAACCAACCTAGATGCCCCTCAGTAGATGAAAGGATCAAAAAATGTGGTACACACACACACACACACACACACACACACACACACACACACACACACACACACACACGAATTCTATGCTTCCATCAGAAAGAATGACATTGCCCACTCATTATGTCTAGGATAATCCTGGCAGATGAGCAGAATAGCTTAATAGCTATGTACCTATTTCCATATAAAATGATGCTAAATGAAATGAAATCCAAGATATGGAATTAGGAGGTTTTTCTTTGTTATTGTTGTTTTTAATGTACTATGTGATTTCTTTTTCTTTTATGTTTATTTTTATTCCCAATGGTTAATCCCTTGTTGCCACTGTATTTGATTTTGGTACTCTGGGTATTGTAGATATGTTTATCTGAATTAGGCAATGGAAAGGCAACAAGAAAATGTTGAGACAAAGGACAAAGGGTGAACCACTGCAGCAGTGATACTCACAAGACATTATGTTGGAAAAGAGCTGTACATTTGGGAGCAAGATTGGGAGAGAATGGAAAGTGGGAGGAAAATGAGGAAAAGGGTAACAAGTTCAACAAGAAATGTGCTCACTCCCTTCCATATGCAACCCCTCTGTGCATCACATTGACAATAAAATTAAATTTAAAAATTTAAAAGAAAAAACACAAAATACAGACTAAGTAGCAAAGAGCTTCAGAGTTGAAAATGAAATAAAAGAAATTAAAAGTAAAATCTGTATTCCATGATAAAATGGTAGATTGCATTTCAGATGTGCCAATGAGTTGGGAAAGTAAATCTAAGGAGCACATGTAAAGACTTAAAATACAAATACAGTTATTCCTACAGCCTAATTATCTCCTTGGACTATAACCCTGTAACCCATTATGTACCAAATGAATATCTTGTCATTAATCAGCTGAAGTACGCTTGCTATCAACCATCACAGTTTATCTTTTTTCACCTGCAAAGACAAAACATTTTATTTATTTTTTTTTAATTGTATTTTATTTTATTTGAGAACATACTGTACAGAGGGGCTACAATTACATGGGCAGGATAATGCATACATTTCTTACCAAGCATTGCAGCCTCCTCCTTTGTTTACCCTTCACTTCCCTTCCCCGCCTCCCCCCTCCCCCCACCCATTTTACCCCCCTCCCCCCACCCAATTATACCCCCCTCCCCCCCCCCACACCGACATTGTAAAGCTGGTTTTGACATGACATTTTGTACTTCTCATTGTTGCAACAGGTCCACCTGAATCCTTAAACGACTTGTTTGTCCCCATCTCCTCCACATGTTATACTGACATCAAATATAGTGAAAGCGGGGGTTACACTGTGGGGGAGGGACATACAAAGCAACAAAGAAATAATCTTATAAATGCATTAGAAACACATGCATGAAAGAAACGAAAACATTAAAATACATATTTAAGGGTTCATTTTCCTAACATCACATTATCTGACCTTTTCTGCTTGACTCATACCTATACTAGATATTGCAAATAAGGGAAACCATGGGACCTATGCTTCTTTGGGCCTGGCTTACTTCACTTAATATAATTTTTTCCAAACCTTTCCATTTCCTAACAAATGGGGCAATGTCATTCTTTCTGATGGAGGCATAGAATTCCATTGTGTATATATACCACATTTTCTTGATCCATTCATCTACTGAGGGGCATCTGGGTTGGTTCCATATCTTAGCTATGGTAAATAATGCCGCAATAAACATAGTTGTGCTGGTAGCTTTAGTGTGGTCTTGTTTGTAAACATTTGGGTAAATGCCCAAAAGTGGGATTGCTGGATCATAGGGGAGATCTATGTGAAGTCTTTTGAGGAACCTCCATACTGCTTTCCAAAGTGGTTGAACAAGTTTACATTCCCACCAACAATGAAGTAAGGTTCCTTTCTGTCCACATCCCCTCCAGCATCTGTTGTTATTAGAGTTCTTGATTTTTGCTGTTCTAACTGGAGTGAGGTGATATCTCAATGTTGTTTTGATTTGCATTTCTTTTATGGCTAGGGATGTTGAACATTTCTTCATGTGTCTATTGGCCATCGTTCTTTCTTCTTCAGAGAAGCTTCTCTTTAAGTCTTTCGCCCACTTATTTATTGGGCAGTTGTTTCTTTGAGGATTTGTTGTTGGGTGGTTTAATTTTTTGAGTTCCAAGTATATTTTAGATATGAGACCCTTGTCCGTTGTATGGCTAGTAAAGATCTTCTCCCAATCGGTGGGCTTTCTATTGATCTTGCCAGCTATGTCATTTGCCCTGCAGAAGCTCTGCAATCTTATGCAATCCCATTTGTCCAGCCTTTCTTTGATTTGTTGTGCTTCCGGGTCTCTATTCAGAAAATTTCGACCTGAGCCAAGGAGACCTAGGGTTTCTCCTATTCCATCCTGTAATGTTTTCAGAGTGTCTGCTTTGAGTTCAAGGTCTTTGATCCATTTGGAGTTGATTCTGGTGCAGGGTGATATATAAGGATCTAGCTTTAGTTTTCTACATGTAGTTAACCAATTTTGCCAGCACCATTTACTGAAGAGGCTGTCTTTCTTCCATTCTATTGTTTTAGCTTCCTTATCGAAGATTAGATGGCTATAGGTCTGTAGGTTCATTTCTGGGTTTTCAATTCTATTCCATTGGTCCTGAGGTCTGTTCTTATGCCAATACCAAGCTGTTTTGATTACTATGGCTTTATAGTAGAGTTTGAAATTTGGTATTGATATTCCTCCAGCAGTGTTCTCTCCGTTGAGGAGCGTTTTTGCTATTCGGGGTCTTTTATTGTTCCATATGAATTTTTGGATTGCCTTTTCTATTTCCTTGAAGAATGAGGGTGGAATTTTGATAGGTATCGCGTTGAATTTGTAGATAGCCTTGGGAAGTATTGCCATTTTCACGATGTTAATCTTTCCAATCCAGGAGCATGGGAGGTTTTGCCATTTTTTAAGTTCTGTGTTGATTTCCTTTTTCAAGATTTTAAAGTTTTCATCATAGAGGTCCTTCACTTCTTTGGTTAAGTTAATTCCTAGGTATTTTATTTTTTGTGGGGCTATTACAAATGGAGTTGCTTTCCTAATTTCAGCCACACTTTTCTCCTTGTTGGCATATAGAAAAGCCATTGATTTTTGGGGGTTAATTTTATAACCTGCTACTTTGCCAAAGTTTTGAATCAGCTTGAGTAATTTGGGAGTGGAGTCTATGGGATTCTTTAAATACAAGATCATGTCATCTGCAAAGAGGGAGAGTTTTATTTCTTCTTTCCCTATTTGGATCCCCTTTATGTCTGCATCTTGCCTTATTGCTGTAGCTAGGCATTCTAATACTAGATTGAAGAGAAGTGGAGAGACTGGGCATCCTTGTCTTGTTCCTGAGTTAAGAGGAAATGGCTTTAGTTTTTCACCATTGAGTATAATGCTGGCTGTAGGTTTGTCATATACAGCCTTTATTGTATTGAGGAATGTTCCATGGATTCCTAATTTTTCCAGAACCTTCATCATAAAGGGGTGTTGGATCTTGTCAAATGCTTTTTCTGCATCTATTGAGATAACCATGTGGTTCTTATTCTTGCTCCTGTTGATGTGATGAATAATATTAATTGATTTGCGTATATTGAACCAGCTTTGCATCCCTGAAATGAATCCTGTTTGATCATGGTGTATGATTTTTTGGATGAATTGTTGAAGTCGGAAGACAAAACATTTTAGTGTCTTGTGAATAGATTTCATTCTTCTGATCTGATCAGCACAATCTCATCTAAAATGAAAGGATGCCGAAGAGGAACTCATAGGAAAAAGATATCTTTCCATCATTCTAAGAAGTAGATTTTTGGCTTTGTTCCTTGCAATGAATCAGACCTTTCTTTCATTTGTTCATGTCAATTCTATGGACTACTTATTCTCCAAGATTTGATGTGTACCAATAGATTTCTTTTGAATAACACAATAGATTTTTAGACAACATAGAAATTAACCTTATTTGCTAAATTGTCAACACGAAGAAGGGCATAATTTCCAAGTTCTCTTTTGCTATACTTTCTTTAATTCACCAGATGAATTTTTTAGAATTTCAATGTTTTTTTTGAGAACTCCTGGGATTAAAGAAGACTGTATAAAATTGATCTAGTAAATAGGAATTATCTTAAAAATAGTGATCAACATCTCCATAATATCAAAAGGTCTCTGCTAATAAATTGGGATGTTCTATTGGAAAATAAACTATCATCCAATTCTTAGAGGCCTTAGCCAAATAAATAATTCATTAATGATACTGAGAATGCCACTTTTTACTTTATAATTATCTTTTTCTGTAGCCCAAATCACTTTTTGACCAAGGGAATTAATGTTCAAGTTAAAGTTACGATCGAACATTTTGTATCACTGGATATTTCTTTGTTCAATTATTACAGACTTTCTGAAGAAAGAAAAGTATATTGGGCTTTTTTTGGGGGGGCAATTCTGGCTTAGTTTGGCTGATTACAGTCCAATGCCACTATATTATCATTAAAATAATTGATTTGGCCATAATTACAACAGAAAAGTATTTTTCCTTTAATTTTTTATTTTAGGGTAAAGGTGATGTGCAGAGGTGTTACAGTTACATAAGGTAATGAGTACATTTCTTTTTTCTTTTTTTACCTTTTTTCTTTTCTTTCTTTCTTTCTTTCTTTCTTTCTTTCTTTCTTTCTTTCTTTCTTTCTTTCTTTCTTTCTTTCTTTCTTTCTTTCTTTCTTTCTTTCTTTCTTTCTTGTCGGTCATGGGGCCTGAACTCTAGGCCTGGACGCTGTCCCTCAGCTTTTCAGCTCAAGGCTAGTGTGCTACCACTTGAGCCAAAGCGCCACTTCTGGCTTTTTCTGCTTATGTGGTGCTGAGGAATCGAACCCAGGGCCTAATGCATGCAAGGCAAGCGCTCTACCACTGAGCCACCTTCCCAGCCCCTACATTTCTTTTTTAACAGTGTTTCCCCCTCTCTTGTTTTCTTCCTTGTTCCCTTGAAGTTCATTTCCAATGTAGTATCTAGTGAGTATCGCCGTGGCAATAGTTCACCCCTTGTCTCACCATTTCTGTGAGTCTCCTTCCCTTGCCCAAATCAGATAAACTTATATATAGGAGATAAAAGAAAAAGAAAAAAAATCCCCAAACCCACCTCACCCCAGATGAATGGATCAAGAAGATGTGGTATTCCAGGTGGAGTAATTCTATGCTTCCACCAGAAAGAATGACATCACCCCATTCATAAGGTAATGGAGAGACTTGGAAAAAAATTATTAAGTGAAGTAAGCCAGACCCAAAGAAACGTAGACTTTATGGTTTCCCTACTTTGTAATAATTAGCATATGTCTAGGATAGTTGTAGCAGAGATTCACAATAGCCCAATAGCTATGTACATATGACCAAATAAAATGATGCTAATTGAAATGATTTCCTTTCATGTTTATGGTCATTTCTTAAATGTCTTTAAAAGCTGTGTCAGTATTTCCCAATATCAGAATACATATTGGTAGAAATTCAGACACAGGTAACTAAAGATAATTCTAATTAGAGACTATTTCTATATCAAACCAAAATACAGAAGGAAAATTAGTGTTTAATGATGGGATGTCACATTTCTATATCAGACTTTGCTGAGAAGATTCCAGTGGGTAAGCGTGAAGTGTTAAGTATCCATTTGACACTGGATGCAGAGTTAAGCACATAAACTTGACATCAGACTTGACCAAGGCAGACGGTTGTATATTTACCTTGAACACCTGTCAGCACAGGGAACAAACAGGATTGTTTTATGTTGGTGGAAAAATGAGGATAGCCTGGGGTGAATGGAGCAGGATGAACGTTCCTCCCTAGCACAAGAGCTATTTCCCTCTCTCGCTCTCTCTGACATTGTCTGTCCTTTGCTTGTGATCTCTAAAATAAATTAGAGATTTACTGCCCTATAAAACTAAAGTTATAATCCATACTTCAAGTAAGTTAGCAAAATAGTTCCTGCTGAAGGCTGAATTCCCGTCATGTTTCACTCAAAAGACATAAACAAAAAAACAAAGGAGAAAAAACATTGGCATTTCCATATTTTGCTGTAGTAATCAGGCTTAAGGTACAGCATTATAAAAGTTATAAAGGAAATATGTGGTCCAGTAATACTTCAGTTGGTTATAGCAAAGGACTTTTAATAAAATAAGAGAAAAGAAAGCAAACAAGAGTTCCCTACACTCTCAATATGAGAAAACACTTATTTTTTTTGTCTGATTTTTGTGTTTTACATCTTTTTTGGCAGATTATTCTTACTTGATGAATTTTTGTTATGTTTTTATGCATATATATATATATATATATATATATATATATATATATATATATATATATATATATATAGTTTGGTCAGTCATGGGACTTGAACTCATGGCCTGACAACTGAGCTCTTTTGCTCAGGGCTAGAGCTCTACCACCTTGAGCCACAATTCTACTTCTGGTTTTCTGGTGGCTACATGGAGATGAATGTCTCAGAGGGACTTTTCTACTTCAAACCACTGTTCTCAAATCTCAGCCTCCTAAATAACTAAGAACAGGTATGAGCCACTGATGCCCACCTTATACTATATTTTGAAAGAAAAGACATGAAATTTTCTTAGGTTTTCAAGTTCAATGTAATGATTGTAAAGTCAGCTCTCTCTTTCATCCTCTCTTTTCTCAATCTCCAGATTCATGGGTGTACATACTTACAAACATCTGCAGGTATGTAAATACTTTTTCACAAAAGTTTTAAGAGCTAGAAGGTATATATATTTATACAATTCATAGTACTGGCTTGTTTACATTGTCTAATCTTCAGTTGATGTTTAAGTTTTGCCTTCTGATGCAGCAATTTATTCCATGGTTATTTTTTTTTACTGTATCACTGATTGAACCAAGTGCATTCATGTATACACGTGGTTTCGGGTAAACATAAGTTTTCTAGTCTTTTTTTGTGTTTACGTATATATTTTATGTATAAAAGATAATATGAAAGCTGGTTACATAGTTGCTTTCTGTTTAAATTTTGTTTAACATCAAATTGCTTTCCAGTGATCACATTATTTTCCATTGTCATCAGTAGTTTGTGAGGGCTGTAATCTTTCATCCTCATTAATACTTATCATATGCTATTTTTATTGTAGCCATGCTAGCAAATGTGACATGGTATCTAATGGTTTCAGCCTGGATTTCCCTAGTGACTACTGCTTTTGGGCATCTTTTCATGACCCTATTGGCCATTTGCATATGTTTGTTTGAGACAAGTCTATGGACCTGAATAAATATAATTAAACATATTTATATAACTATTATAATTATTGCACACAATTTATTTCCTTATTTATTCTGTTGATTACTAAGTAATTAAATGCATGTATATTATATAAACACATGCCATATAATTGTTATAAGATATCAAGAAAAGGACTCTCTATTTTCCAATCCCAGAGAGATAATCTTTACATGATAGACAGATTTATATGTACAAATTAAATATGATACATTTCATCATATTGAATTCAAAATAGCAGTAATATTGTAACATATATACTATTGATCTTTTTCATGTCAGAGAATATAGTCATAGCTGTTTTCCTTAAAAATTATGTTGTAAGACGGCACCGGTGGCTCATGCCTGTAATCCTAGCTACTCAGGAGACTGAGATCTGAGGATCGCAGTTCAAAGCTAGCCCGGGCAGGAAACTCTGTGAGACTCTTATCTCCAATAAACCACCAGAAAACTGGAAGTGGCACTGTGGCTCAAGAGGTAGAGCACTCACCTTGAGATGAAGAGCACAGGGACAGCGCCCAGGCCCAGAGTTCAAGCCCCACGACCAAAAAAAAAAAAATTATATTGTGTTCTATTGTGTGAATGACTCATAGTTAGCTGCCTTAATTTTCTAGTGATCATTGAGATTATTTATAAAATTCAGTTTTTTCCATTATAAACAGTCTTGCAATCATTGTTTTAGTATATATGTTTTAGTTTTGATTATTATTTCAAAATAAAAGCATTAAATATAAGAGTTATTTATTAGTTTAATTTGAAAAAGGCAATATATCAGATAATCAGATGATATTAGGAACAAAGAACTATAAGTTATTGTCTCTTTAGACTTGTTCTTAACAATTTTTTTTGGGGGGGGGGTCGGTCGTGAGGCTTGAACTCTGGGATCAGCTCTTCAGCTCAAGGCTAGCACTCTACCACTTGAGCTACAGTGCCACTTCCTAGACTTGTTTTTATAAGAAATAAATCATGAAGAATCATTTAGGCAGAAAACTAAGAAAGATCACTAGTAAAGAGAATAATGGAAATGATTAGATGATAAACATTAAAATCTTGTGACATGCCAGTCAGTGAGTTCACCTAACTTATACAGATCCTGAAAGCACCCTATTATATGGATGGTGTTATTAAGTACATTTTGCAATTGAAGAAATTAAAGCAAGTTATCATTCCAAGGTGGATCAAGGAATCCATTGTTAGAACCAGAAATTGCCTTCATTCTGCCCCATACCACAGAAATTAAGAACTTACCTCAGCAAACACTTAACTCAAGGTGTTATTTTTGCTACTTTAATGAGCCTATCTAATTTATTGAATATAGCAATGACGAAATTATAAGAGGTCGCCATAGTTATGAATGTCAATTTTTATGATTTTAACTGATTCAGGGTCTTTGCAATGTAATTTGTCCCATAGTCTAAAATTTTCTCTATTTTTCTGTAACTAATTTGCGTCTCCAGATCTATCTGTCTGTCTGTCTGTCTGTCTGTCTGTCTGTCTATCGATCTATCTATCTAATTACTGCTTGTGTATCTATCTACCTACCTATTAAAGCTTTGCTTACATGTTTGTTGTTGTTTTTATTTTTTTCTCTATATACTTTTATTGTAAAAATACTGTACAGAGGGGTATAGTTACATAAGTAGGGTAATGAGTACATTTCTTATCAAACATTGTTACCTCCTCCTTTGTTTTTCCCCTACCATCCCTTCTCTCCCCACCTCCCCACTCCTTCCCCCACCCCAAAATTATAAAGTTTGTTTTCAACATAGTGTTTTGTACATCTTATTGTTACAATGGGTCAACCTGTATCCTCATTTAAGCATTTTGTTATATCCCCTCCCCTCCCCAAATTATAAAAATGTATATACAAGATTAGGACACCAGAATCAGATACAGGGAAAACAGGGGTTATACCATGGGGGAAGAACATACAAAAGAAACAAGAGAATCACATAGTGCATTATAAGTACGTTACGCCTCCATCCGAAAGAATGACATTGCCCCATTTGTTAGGAAATGGAAAGACTTGGAAAAAATTATACTAAGTAAAGTAAGTCAGGCCCAAACATAGGTCCCATGGTTTCCCTTATTTGCAATAACTAGTACATGTCTAAGACAAGCAGAAAAGGTCAAAAGCTATGTACATATGACCATATAAGATGATGTTAAGTGAAATGAACCCCAAGACAGGGACTCAAGTGGTTTTTTCTTGCTTGCTAATGTTGTTTATTTTTTTGATGCTGCGATAAAACTAGCAATCAACAGAAAAAGAAAATCACAGAACATATCCAAACACACGGAGGCTGACCAATACACTGAAGAATGATGAGTGTGTTGTGCAAGAAATAGAGGGAAATCCAAATTCCTAGAACCAAATGAAAATGGAAACATGACTTAAAGTTGAAATCTATAGTAACTCTGAGCTGTTGTATATTTGGGGGTTAAACATGAAGGAGTAACATCAAAAGAACTGATAATAGCACATTAAGTGAGTGCCCTTATGCTTTGGCTTATTTCCCTAGTCTAAATACAGAAAGCAAATCCTTTAAAGGCTATGGGAAAACAGTCTAAGTAGAGAAAACTTTCCATGGACTCTCTTCTTATCAGCCCCATTTTATCTGCTGTCTATTTATATTTCTACCCAGTGCAACAATTAGTCCTTCAGCAATGTGCTAGGGATTCAGTGAGACTGATGCTCAATGTAGGCAGATTAGTCAGGTAAGAACAAATTAATATGCCCAACTGAAAAAAAGAAAAAAACAATTCTCTCCAACAGCAGATAAAAAGCACATTTCTCATTTTTGTAAAACTAACATAGAGATTATCTGTAAGGGTTAGTTGCACCTGGAAGAGAACATTTAGAACAACATGCTGACTGGATTGTTTGCTAATCAAGGACATGAGCTTTTCCAGTCTCTTTGGAGCTGTCTTGAATCCACATGGTCACCCTTGATGCCCATTTTTGTATCCTGGAAAGTTCTCTGCAAAAAGAGCTTGGGGCAACTGTTGGGAGAGCATTGCTAAAGAATGGTAGAAAAGAAAGACAAGGAAGAGAACAGGAGGTTGCTGGATGAAGGGAGTTAGTCTAAAATATCCTTAAATGTATTGCATTTGAATTACTTGTCAAGTAAAAATTTATCATAAAAACCTAACCACTAGTTAGGCCCCATGACTCATACCTGAAGTCCTATTATTCAGGAGGGAGGCAGAGACAGAAACAGTGAGTTCAAGGCTAGCCTGGACTGCATAGTAAGACCTCTGTCTTGAAAAGAAAAAGTAACTGTCTCAAATTCACAAAGGCAAAAGAAAGTAACATTTATTTAGTGTTTTCGGTTAATCTGAATTTTCTTGGGTAGAATTTAAAATAATTTATGAATATCACTGATAACTAAAATATATATTTTTCAGACACACCCCCTCCAGCATCTGTTGTTATTAGATTTCTTGATTGTGTTCATTCTAACTGAGGTGAGGTGGAATCTCAATGTTGTTTTGATTTGTGTTTCTTTTATGGCCAGAGAAGTTAAGCATTTCTTCATGTGTCTATTGGCCATTCTTATTTCCTCTTCAGATAAGTATCTCTTTAAGTCTTTAGCCACTTATTAATGGGAAACTTGTTTCTTTGAGGATTTGCAATTGGGGGGATTTAATTTTTTGAGTTCTAAGTTTATTTCAGATATGAGGCCCTTATCTGTTATATGGTTAGTGAAGATCTTCTCCCAATCCATGGGCTTTCTATTGATCTTGCTAGCTATTTCCTTTGCTATGCAGAAGCTCTGCAGTTTCATGCAATCCCATTTGTCCAATCTTTCTTTAATTTGTTGTGTTTCTGGGTCTTTATTCAGATAATTTCGGCCTGTGCTAAGGAGGCTGAGTTTCTCTTATTTCTTCCTGTAATGTTTTCAAGGTGTCTGCTTTGACTTTGAGGTCTTTGATCCATTTGGAGTTGATTCTGGTACAGGACCTAACTTTAGTTTTCTACAGATGTTTAGCCAATTTTGCCAATACCATTTACTGAAGAGGCCATCTTTCTTTCTTTCATTCTATTTTTTGGCTCCCTTACTGAAGATTAGGTGGCTATAGGTCCAGAGTTCATTTCTGATTCTATTCTATTGGTTCTCAGTAAATGAATGGATCAAGAAAATGTGATATCTATCTATCTATCTATCTATCTATCTATCTATCTATCTATCTATCTATCTATCTATCTATCTATCTATGACTTATGCTTCCATCAGAAAGAATGATACCACTCCATTTGTTAGGAAATAGAAAGACTTGGGGAAAAAATCCTATTAAGTGAAGTAAGCCAGACCCAAAGAAATATAGGTCTCGTAGTTTCCCTTATTTGCAATAATTAGTATATGTCTAGGATAATCTTATCAGATAAGCAGAAAAGCTTAAAAGCTATGTACATATGACCAAATAAGATGATGCTAAGCAAAATGAACCCCAAGATATAGACACAAGATGTTTTTCTTTGTTGTTGTTGCTTTTAATGTACTATGTGATATTTTTGTTTCCTTTGTATGTTCTTTCCCCTAAATATATCCCCTGTTGTCACTGTATTTGATTTTGGTACCCTGCATCTTGCATATACATTTATCTAATTTGGGGAGGGGAAGGGAATAACAGAATGCTGAAACAAGGATACAGGATGACCCATTGCAACAGTGAGACTCACAAGATACTCTGTTGGAAATGAACTTTACAACTTTGAAGGGGGAGTAGAAGAAGTGGGGGAGGGAAGGGATAATAGGAAGAAAAGGAGGGGGAAACAATGTTTGACAAGAACTGTACTCATTACCTTGATCAGTAACTGTAACTCCTCTGTTCAGCATTTTTACAATAAAATAAATTTTAAAAAGTTGTATATAGTCTGACAAAAAAAGATGTATAAAATAAACAGAAGAAACTATGGGAAACTGACAGAAGAGCAAGACAGTATTAGATATCTTGGGCACAAATAAACTTGTCCTCTGTGTGGATGACATGGAGACTCTTAACTTTGATTCACAGGTGTGACAGTGGGTGCTGACCATGTTAATGTCTCCAGGTCCTGTGGTCTTCTAATAGAAAAATCCAGAAACTCTCAAGAGGCTACCTCTACAGGGAAAGTGGGACAGGTAAAGAGAGGCTAGAACATCAGAAAGAATAAATATTGCAATTTATTTCCATTGAAATTTATATACAGACTACTCTTAAGAAGAAAAACTTTCACCATGGATTTTTTTTTGTGGAGGTACAAATTCTAAATAGTGTGACTTTGACTAGTCAGAAGTGTGTTTCACACACACACACACACACACCATCACTTGGAAAGAAATAGGTTTGCATTTCCTCTCGGTTTCTTCATTGGGCTTAATTGGCTCACAGGTAGGGCAGGCAGATGTCGCTATGGAAATAACTGGAAATGATTTATAAGGCATATCCTTCAGATTTGGCTGTTCTTACCTAAGTTCCAGATTATCACTACCCTATAAAAGCTACTTTATAAAATGCACAGTCAAACTTGCTTCCAAGTGTCATGACCTTGCATTATGGGACAGTATTTTAAGTCTAGAACAAACAAAGGACATTTCTATGACCTCTAAACAGACATGGATAGAAGCGGACTAATAGGAAATATGTACTTTTCCCTCAGTGATGAAATGATCTGGTGGTTAATGGATGATCATAAGAAATGTGTAGAAACTTCAGGGTTGATGGGAGGGCCTTCCAGATGTACATGTCAGCATTTAGACTTTAGACAGCCAGTATAATTCCCCATCCTTGTCATGAAGAAAGGTGACCAGATCTTAGTTCTCACCAGTCTTCAAGTTCTATGACTATGTCTTCAACCTTAACTTGATGGGTAGTAGTAGAGGTTTAATGATTATTTGGGCCTTTCAAGTTCAATGGACTTTTCTATCCATTGATGTATCAATTATTTTGGATGTACTTGGAAGAGATACTTATTCATTCCTAGGTTGGAAAGGGAAATGAGACAAGGTGAAAAAAATCTACCATCTGAGAGTGGTTAAAGTTTGACTCATCATCATCTAGTTACTAGTGTAATAGAATTTCATTTTTTAATTAAAAAAATCACCTGTCTATGTGTAAACATTTGCTTTAGAAATATTAGATTAAAAAAGATGAAGAATGTTTAAAAAATCAAAATTATCTTGCTCTGCACAAGCCAAGCAGAAGAACTAGTTTGTAAAAGAATTTAAAGACTCAGGAACTAAGAAGAGGAGGATAATATAAATGATCAAAGACAGTAATATCCAACTTGGCTACATAGTAGAACTAAAAAAGAGATTTTTTAAAAAGGCACTTGGTGATTTTACTGCTCAAAGATTCTGATTTACTTAGAATGATGCCTGGATGACAATTTTATGAAGACTTTCCAATGATTCTCACTTTCAGCCAGGAAAGAGAATTATAGGAAAGAAGGTAGCTATATCCTGAGATGTAGTTTATAGAGGGGCAGGAACAGTCAGAAATTTCCTGTTGGGAGGCATAATAGCTAGTATTCATAATATTCACTCTTTACTGTTTTGCTGCTTTAGTTGGCCTATCCTCCCTCTATGCTACTGTCCTATCTTTGATAAATTATGTTTGGTTTGATGGAGTTGTAGAATTTTGTAGTGAGGGATTAGTTCTGGCAAAAAGTGGGGCCAAAAACTAAGGGCAACAACAGGAAGTCTGCAAAGGTCAGCCATCAGGAACAAGAGCAAATCAGAAGGTAAGGTGTTCGTTAAGTCTTAGATATCTGTGGGGGTGAATGTTGCACTTCAGAAAGTTACACATGACATCTGTATAAACAGACAGGTTTCTGAAGTTAACATTTCAATCAGAAGTTTTGCTTTTGGATATTTGTCCTAAGGAAGTTAGAATACAGGCAAGCACAAAGTTATTAGTGAAGTTTATTAAATAGTAGATGCTAAGTGTTTCAAATGTTTAGGAATTGGAAATACGTTAAACTGTAGGAAATACATTAAACATATGAAGAAATGTGCTACATGATGAAGTTATGCATAATTATTAAGTGACAAAATTTTCATATTGTAGTCCAGATTATTGTTACACAAAGTTTATTTAGTCCTTTACTTGATTTTAAGGTACTGAATATTCACACAAGTCTTCAAATGTAAGAAAATAGGCTGTAACAGAGATACACTGTCCCACTAATTCTGTGTGTGTGTGTGTGTGTGTGTGTGTGTGTGTGTGTGTGTGTGTGTGTGTGTGTGTGTGTGTGTGTGTATGGTATATACAGGAACACAAAAGAATACCAGGACTATATACACAAAAATCAAAAACCATTTCTTTGTAAATTTCCCATCATTTTTATTGCTACATTTAATAGGTTATTTCAGGCCAATGTACCATAACCACTTAGAAATAACAAAATAGATATGCTGGTGTCTTTTATAAAATATGATTGTAGAAGATATGGCAATCTGATAAGATTTCCATAAGTTGATTTTTGATGACTATTATTTTTATATTAGAGACTACTACAGTTTTTTTTGTAACATTTTGAAAAAAGATATAAATTCAGTACCTAGTAAAACACTTCTTGATGTATATTCCTTATAATTCCCATAGGTAGTGAGAATGGGTAATTTGTTATTCTTCCTAACAATGAGAAAAATGTTGGTGTTGACTTAGTTTGTGGATTTAGAGAGTGCTAGAAAACTTGTATCATGGCCCTGAAATATAAATAAACAGATATCTGAATAGTATGAGTACATATCTCATTTTTTTGTTTAGGAAATTCATATAATAATTTTGACTATTTTATCTTTCCTGAAAGATTAGTAATATACTTTGCAAAATATCCTTGCCTTTTTCTGTATAGATTTATCACGAGACATTCTAATGATACATTTTTCTGATGGCATGGACCGGTGGCATGGTTATAACACAGTAGGTCACACAGACTGCTTCCTGATAACATTTGCTTCACACTGAAAGGTATTTTGATGGTTGAGTTCCATGCATACATATGGGAGAAGCCAATCTGAAAGCCAACACAGCCTCTCTGCACTTACAGTGAGACAAGGCATGGGAGATTTATGAGGCATACTATCTTTCTCACTGTGCTTAAGAGTAAAGAGACAAAAAAAATCTTAGGGAAATGCACTTGCTCATTCTGCTTATAGAAAGGGCTTCCTTTGCACACTAGATCTAATGTACAAGTTCTGCAATCATGGTCCAACTTTCATAACTGCCTCTCTGGGCAGAAAACCCATTGTCTGAGTCATGTGGTCTCCTCTACACTGTACAAGAGCATGCACTATGATACATTTTGCATTTTAGGGACTGTCTTGCTTTGAAATCACACATTGAAATCATTCTGGGACAATTATTAGAGTCACCAAATCTACAGGCAGATAATTATTATATTGGACACTTCTTAGAAATATAGCATTTCCTACGACTTGTACTAAACAAATGGAAAGAAATGTACATATCACCCAACGTAGAAGAAATAAATAGTTGCATTGTCAAAGCTTATAGAATTCACAAACTTTATAGACCAAGATAATGACGCTTTGCCTTGTAAAGGTTAAAATGTGTTTGTGACTTTAACTAAGTATCACTATCCTGTGAAATTTGTGAAATTTATGTAATCACTTAATATCAATAACAATGATTTTAAAAAGAAATATAGCATTTCCTGATGAATTTAATGACTCAGTGACACCTCAGTGATTCTGAATCAGAATCTGTTAGTGTGTGTGGGGGGAGGGGTGCAGATGAAGAAATAATTCTTTTAAGAAAAGTATTCCACAGAATCTGATATACAGTCAGGTTTGCAAGTCATTTATTTAGATGAGTAAATTAAACATCAATAAAAGAATAAAAAGATAGAAGAGGACTGGAAAACCTACGAAGAAGGGTCAAGGAAAGAGAAAGGAAATACGCTGCAACTAATGAGACAAAGAGCAAGACATAAACTTTAAACAGAAGGAAATATTAAGCGCACAGCAAGCAGCTGCCAACTGCAATTTGTATGGGCATAGAAGAAAGGAATCAGGAGAATAATGATTTGTAATCCACAGGGGGTGTAATTACTCTTGCATTCATAATATGCTAAACGTCAATTAATTGCACTAGTACATTGTCATTGGAAAAAAAAATGTCTCCTGTTTCATAAACTAGTGCTTCCTATAACTTCCAGCAGGAGAGCTAAATGTTGTCAAGGCACAAAGTTCTATTCTACTGACATTATCCTTTAATTATCTCTCCATTACACCCAACTTTCAAAGCTTTTAATGAAAAAAAAATCCTTAAAATGTATGCTTTTAATTGAAATGTAGAAAATAAAAAAGTAGAAATGTTTCAAATCCATATGACTCAATTAAAAAAATCTTAGATCTTTGGACTCCCAAAAGTAAGAACACAAACTAGTTAACAGTTTAGTACAAAAATGCCAGGGAACAGGAAAAATTGTATAAAATATGTAAGATGTAGAATTGTTCTGATTAAATGTCAAAGTGGAAAAAAATAAGCTAAGCTAGGATTACTTTTCTAAATGTGACCAGGTAACTCACATATAAGAAATAAAATGGACCTATTTTGACTTTTAAATGTTCATTTCTGCTGTTGAAACTTTTATTTCTCTTACATCAAAACTCAATTCAAGATCTAGTGCTGTTGTGAAAAAATGCTTTCTACTTCCTGAGTCTAATGGTCTCTAGAATAAGACAATAATGATAGATTTTCTTCATCTTTGAAATTTGCAAAAATCAGAGCATCGACCATGAGAAGGCTCATGCAGACTTATAAAGTATATGGAACAGTAGGTGGGCCATTTAAGATATTATACAATGTTTCTATGACTACTAACAATGTTTCTATGACTATTGCAGCTTGCCAAACTCCATAATTTTCTTCTCCCTATGTAATTCCATTTCTTTCTGTAACACTGATAGCCTTTCAGCCACACATTTTAAGTGACTTACCACCCTGGATAGTAATAAGAAACCAGAAACTATGATGTAATGCCTTGGAAGAATTAACAGACAGTGTCACAAATGTACTACCAGGAAGCTGAAACATGTCTTGTCTGAGACGGGTGGGACTTAAACTGAAGTGGCTAAATGGAGAATACAGTTATCAGACCCAATGTGCATATGTGAACGATGAAACTAGGAGATTTGACAGGCTGTCTGGGACTAGGATAGACTGGAATAAGAAGAATGATGAGGCAAGTGCCACTGATGAAGATTCATGGCTCACATAACCCGATCAAGATGCATGGCCCACATAACCTGACACATTCTCGGAACCCCATTGTATGACTATTTGAAGACAATTAAAAAATAAGAAGAAAGAAACCAGTTTTGCATCAAAGGAGTTCCAAAGATCCAGAATCTCTTGCTCTGTTACATTTATCTCAAACAATATCAACTAGAAATCTTGATCCTGGCTACAGTTTTGTGTTCTTCTATCACACATGAATGAAGATTAACCATAACAGTGGAAATGCAGGGGGAAAAGGCTCAAGAGAGACACAAAGAACATGTGCTTACTGTGGGCAAAGCTCCCTTATAGAATGTTCAGAAATTGGGGTGAGGAGACTTCTCATTTTACATCAGCTCAATCAACAGAGTCAACAATGACAACACAGTAACAGAGACTGCATCCAAACTGCTCTCCTCCCTCGGCAGTTGTATGATTTCTTTGGATCTTACTCCATACTTCATCTATATTTTTTGTCTTCTCCACTGACCCATAGAGACTCTCCCTAACATCAACTCCTTTGACATTATTTTGCTCTATATAATACCTATAGACTTCTCTCTACTCACGCTGTTTGTGTATCATCTATTTTATACCCTTTCTCCTAACTACTTGAACTTGCTATTTGTGGCAGTAGAAATACAAAGTATAATATGTGTGTTTAAACTCTAGCTAGTGTACCTATGTCTATATCATGGACTGATAAAGCCCAGTTTACTACTTTAACCCTAACAAAAAGCTAACTTTCTATTATGATTAGTATTCTACCTTCTTTCACCACAACTTTCAACTCTTCTCTCCTCTATAATCTGTAAGATTGGCCTTGTGTCTTCTTTTATTAGTTTAAATGTCAGCTGTCTTCTATAAAGAACAATCTATTTAATTATGGCATTAATTAGAAAAAATGTTTAAGCAATGCATATAGAGGCAAAGATCGAAGAGTGACTAAACAGAAGGCTTGCTATATTTTTAGGGAAAGTGCAAGTGCTTTGTTTATGTCAATGCAATAGTACCAAATACATGAGATTTTAATGTTAACACAAATACTTTGAAGTTACCATATTAATGGTAAGACAAGATAGTTTACAGAAAACGAACATATTTATCCTTAAACCATCCCATCAGAGAGGACTGGGTGCTATATGATGAAGAATCAGCCTTTACCCTGGCATTAATGCCAGGATCCACTTGGAATGTATTATTTGGTAACATTTACTTTTTTCTTTGGTTTGCCTTCCCTGTCCTACCTCCTGACAATCACTCAGTTCAGAATACATATCTTGGATCTATTTGCATATCATTTTCTTCCCATCTGTGTATCATTTATTACTTCCAGCTGATTAGAATCCTATTAAAGTCAGTCAGGATTGACAGTCCTTGTCTTCCGTTAGTGAAAATAGCAGGAAACTAATACAGAATAGACAAAACAGAGATGATTCTTGATAGAAATAATAATGATCCAAGAATCTGGAGCTAAAATTCATATTTGACTTTATGAAAATCTATGCTTCTGCACTGTCCAAACAGCCCTTAAAAGGATTATACAGTCAATTGTTTGATTTTGCTGGTCTACACAAATTACATCTTGATATTTAGGATGTCTTATTTGTGACATTTCATAAATCTATATTTTATGATTATATATTTAATGTGGACTTATGTATAAAATGATCATCAAATCCCTCATCTGTGCATTATCTAAGAATTACTATATAAAGATGTATAGGATTAATATTTATTATTATTTATTTATTCAAGCAACAAATACGTGAAAGCCCAGATGGTACATTTCCTTTAGTTAGTGGCCAAAGAGCTGATAATCTTATATTCTAGTAGGAGAGATAAAGCCAACAAACTAGTGAATCAATACAAATAAAGCAAAACAAATAATAATGGATCTCAACTGATGCCCTAGTGCAAACTTAACTTTTATCAGGTAATAAAAATTACATCATGTTCTATAATTCCTATATTTTATTATTTCATTTGTTATAGTCATATTTGACTATATGTGTTTATATTTACTTTAGATTTAAATTGTGTATGTCAAATAACAATGCATTGCTAATAAAGGTTTTGAGACAGAATGATCAGAAAGAGAAAATCAAACAGTCTGGGTTTTGTTCTTTGGCAGTATTTACTTGTGAGATCTTGTAGTAAACACATCTATGAACCTCTCCTTTCTTACCTTGATACAAAATTAACTAATACATGGCCTTCTTTATTTTACGGGGTTAAAAAGCCAGTGAGAGGGGCTGGGAAGGTGGCTTAGTGGTAGAGCGCTTGCCTTGTATGCATGAGGTCCTGGGTTCAATTCCTCAGCACCACATAAGAGAAAAGCTGGAAGTGGCTCTGTGGCTCAAGTGGTAGAACACTAGCCTTGAGCTGAAGAGCTGAGGGACAGCGCCCAGGCCCAGAGTTCAGGCCCCACACCAGATCCCCCCCCAAAAAGAAAAGCCAGTGAGATTATGTATATGAAATTTAATGTAAGTACTAACTGTTATCCCAATGCATTCCCCCAATTTAATCCCCAACATGAGAAATGTTGGAATTAAGGCCTCTGGACAGTGCTTAGGTCATATGATTAGAGTCCTCACCAATAGGATTAGGGCCTTGTAAAGGAGACAACCAAGTGTTCCTTTGCCCTTCCATCTTCCATGTGCAGTCAAAGCAAAGAGGCACCATCTCAGTAAGCCAGGTTCTTGACAGACATCAACTCTCCTTCCGACTTGACTTCAGATGCCCTACCTTCCCCCAAAGATATCGTTTTCCATTATTTCCAAGCCAGCCAGTTTATGCATTTGTTATAGTAGCCAAAACAGACTAAATACTAATTTTTAATAAGCATATCACATTAAGGAATCATTGTTATTAAGAAAATAAATTAAGCTAGCTTAATCTTTTTCCTTTAAAAAGAGAACTTTTCTGAATATAGAAGAGCAGATACATTTCATCTCATTTAAGTTTCACTAGATCTTCTTGAAATAGAGTATTAAATTCCAAAATTGGAACAACAATACAGATTCTATAATCTAAAATCCTTTGATGCTTCAAACCTTATCCATAACTTCTGTATGCTGTGTGGAGTTAAATAATGCTGTGATAAAATGGGAAAGTATTGAAAGAGTTCACTCAGATGATTTACAATTATATTATGAATATCTTTCTAATTCAGCGATAGAATGTTTCCCAGTTTCCTATGACATAGAAACCTACTTTATAATAGACAATGAAAAAGCAAGCCATGGGTGGCTTATGTTGCTACTCCTAGCTGCTGCAGAGGCTGAGAAAACCCAAGGAAGAAAAGTAGGTAAGATTACATTGTCATATGTACATAGCTATTGAGCTATTGTGATCCTGTTCTAGGGCTTTCCTAGACATATACTAATTATTACAACTGTGAGAAACCATGGAACCTAGGTTTCTTTGGGTCTGGCTTACTTCACTTAACATGATTTTCCCCCCAAGTCTTTCCATTTCCTTACAAATGGGGAGGTTTTCATTTGTTGTTGTTGTTGTTTTTAATGTACTGTGTGGTTCTTTTTTCCTTCTTTCCTTCCTTCCTTCCTTCCTTCCTTCCTTCCTTCCTTCCTTCCTTCCTTCCTTCCCTCCCTCCCTCCCTCTTTCTTTCTTTCTTTCTTTCTTTCTTTCTTTCTTTCTTTCTTTCTTTCTTTCTTTCTTTCTTTCTTTCTTTCTTTCTTTCTTTTTCTTTCTTTCTTTCTTTCTTTTTCTTTCTTTCTTTCTTTCTTCCTTTCTTTCACTTTTGTTTTCCCTTGTCACTGTACTTGATTTTGGAGTTTTGTGTCTTGTATATATGTTTACCTGAATTGGGAAAGGGAAGGGGAACAACAAATGGTGAGACAAAGGACAAAGGGTGAACTAATGCAACAGTCACACTCACAAGACAATATATTGGAAATGAACTGTACAACTTGGTGGGGGGGGGATTCGGGGAGGGAAAGAAGGAGAAAAATGAGGAAGGGGGTAACAATATTGGACAAGAAATGTACTCACTACCTTACATATGTAACTGCAACCCCTTTGTACATCACCTTGACATTAAAATATGACTATATAAGATGATGCTAAGGGAAATAAACTCCAAGACATGGACAGAAGAGATTTTCCTGTGTTGTTGTTTTAATGTACTATGTGATTTTTTTGTTTCTTTTGTATGTTCTTACCCTATGGTATATCCCCTGTGGTTGCTGTATTTGATTTTGGTACCCTGGTATTGCATATACTTTTATTTAAGTTAGGGAAGGGAAGGGTAACAACAGAATGGCGAGACAAAGAACAAGGGGGAACAAATGCAACATCAATATACACAAGACAAGATGTTGGAAACGATCTGCAAAACTTGGGGGGGTGGGGGGGAGGGAAAGTAGGAGAAAAATGAGGAAAGGGGTAACAAGGTTGATGAGAATTGTACTCATTACCTCACTTATGTTAGCCCTTTGTCCATCACCTTGACAATACAAAAAAATGCTGACCTGGAGGAATGTCTCATGCTTGCCTAGCAGACAAAGCTGAACAAGCTTGAGGATCTGAGTTAAACGCCAGAATTACCAGAAAAAAGAAAATGGTGAGAATGTTGAGCTTGTGCACTCTCTGAGGATGGTAACTAACAAGCATTGTTCTGAGTAGTAAGCATCATAGATTTGTACATGTATTGCAAATATCTTATGGCCAAGGGAATTAAATTAAGACAGAAAGAGTCTTCTCAAATTTTTTACAAGTATAATTTGAGCTAACAAACATCACTAATTTATCATTCATTGTAGGAGGATAAAAGCCTAGCCCTTCATTATTATGGGGACTTTGAAGGTATTTTATTCTGATTTGTATAGTTCTAAGAGCATATAGACTCTCTAAGAAGGATTCACGCTTTTCTCTCACGTTACTCCTGGTGTCAATATGAAAATAAGTGTAGCCATCATGAAATACAACTCACTACTTATACAAGATGCGATTCTTTCTTTCCTGTGTGAATGTGCCAGTCCCGGGGCTTGAACTCAGAAGTTGAGAACTCCTTGTTTTCTTTTGCTCAGGGATAGCACTCTCACACATGCCACATAGCCCCACTTCCAGCTTTTTGGTGATTAATTAGAGAGCAGAGTCTCATGGACTTTCTTGCCCAAGTTAATGTTGAAACATGATCCTCAGATCTCAGCTTCTTGAGTAGCTAGGATTATAGATATGGGCACCAACAACCAGTTTTATTTATTTATTTTGTTGTTGAGTGGAGGTGGGTACTGGGGTTTGAATTCAAGGCTTTGTGCCTAGTAGGTAAGTGTTCTACCACTTGAGCCACATCATCAGTCTGCTTTGCTTTAGTTATCTTTTGGATAATGTCTTCCATTTTACCTAGGGCCAGGCTCAGCTCACAGTCACAATCCTCCTACACACACCTCCTGAATAAACATAATCATGGTACAAACCACCATGCCAGGCTTATTGCTTGAGATGAGGTCTTGCTAACTTTTTCCTTGTTGTCAGTGAACCATAAATCTCCCAATTTCTGTATCTGGAGTAGCCACAATTAAGCCATTTGTCTAGTCCCTCTGCCCTCATAGTGAGTGTTGACATTTTAACATTCAGAGGTATTTGAAACATTTGATATCAAACATAATAATATAATAGCAATTTCTCATGAATTTTCTGATATTACCCAATTAGCACATAACAGTACTCCTTAAAGTGCGTGTGTGACATTTCTGGGCTCATGTGCCATTTCCTACAATTTCATCAGAGCCTCCACTATCTGTTAAAAAAATCTCAAATCTCCTACATGTGCCTCCTCATATATCCACACTTTCAGTATGGACCTACTAGTAGTATTTGCTATAACAGTTTAATTTGTAACTCTGAGAATATTGAATATGAATCTGATTTCATTATCCATTTACATTGCTGAATATTTGAATTTTACCTAAAACTTACAAAGGAAAGAGGAACAGAATGAATGACTAAAAAAATCTAGTGATTAATAAAAGTTTTAATTTAATTTCTGCTCATCTACCTTTACCAAAACCAGTTCAAATTTTTAATCCCTCTAGAATTTTTTCTAAAAAAGAATCACCAATTGCAAAAATTCAGTATGCCCTAGCAAAGCAAATAAGGAACAATAATACAAGTTTGCTTCAAACTGCAAGAATTTCCAAAGCCTGCAATTTTTTCATTTATTTATTTAGTCCATCATGGGGCCTGGACTTTGGGCCTGGGCACTGTCCCTCAGCTCTTCACTCAAGGCTTCAAGCTCTACCACTTGAGCCACAGCACCACTTCTGGCTTTTTCTGCTTTTTTTGGTACTTTTTTATTGTAAAAATGCTGTACAGAGGGGTTACAGTTACATGAGCAAGGTAATGTGTACATTTCCTATCAAGCATTGTTGCTTCCTCCTTTGTTTGTCCCCTACCATCCCTTCCCTCCCACTTCCACAACTACTCCCATCCTCCCCCCACTGCCAAAGTTGTAAAGTTCATTTTCAACATAATGTATTGTACATCTCATTGTCAACCTGTACCTGCATTTTGTTATTTCCTTTCCCCTCCCCAAATTAGAAAAATGTATATACAAGATGCAGGGCACTGACCTCAAATACAGTGAAAACAAGGGTTATATCATGGGGGAGGAACATACAAAGAAACAAAAAATTCACAATGTACATTATAAATATGTTAGAAACAATAGCAAGAAAGAAAAAAGATATTTGTGTCCCTATCTTGGGGTTCATTGTACTTAACATCATTTTATATAGTCATATGTACATAGCTTTTGACCTCTTCTGCTTGTTCTAGATGTATACTAGTTATTGCAAATAAGGGAAACCATGGGAGCTATGTTTCTTTGTGCTTGGCTTACTTCACAATATAATTTTTTCCAACTCTTTCCATTTCCTAACAAATGGGGCAATGCTATTCTTTCTGATAGAAACATAAAATTCCAATATATATATATATATGTATTCCATTATATAGATGTATGTATGTATGTATGTATGTATGTATATACCACATTTTCTTGATCCATTCATCTACTGAGGGGCATCTGGGTTGGTTCCTGGACTCCTCTTTTTTTGCTTATGTAGTGCTGAGGAATCAAACCTAGGGCCTCATGCATGCTAGGCATGCACTCTACCACTGAGCCACCTTCTCAGCCCCTAAAGCCTATAAATTTTAAGTTCACTTTATTGCCCAGCTACTTTCCCAATTTCAGTTGTCCTTTAAGCCAATTTCATGTCCACATAGGAACCATATTTGGACCCCCCCTTTTTTTTGCCAGTCCTGGGGCTTGAACTCATAGTCTGGATGCTGTCCCAAGCCCCTTTATGCTCAAGGCTAGCACTCTGCCACAGCACCACTTCTGGATTTTTCTGAGTAGTTTACTGGAGATAAGAGTCTCATAGATTTTTCTTGCAGGGCTGGCTTGGAACCTTGGTTCTCAGAATCTCAGCTTCCTGAGTAGTTTGGATTACAGAGGCATTAGCCACTGACTCCTGGATAATACCTACCCTTCCTCCCTCCCTCCCTCCCTCCCTCCCTCCCTCCCTCCCTCCCTCCCTCCCTTCCTTCCTTCCTTCCTTCCTTCCTTCCTTCCTTCCTTCCTTCCTTCCTTCCTTCCTTCCTTCCTTCCTTCCTAGAAATGGGTTTCAGTAATTTACTTAACAAATATAGAGTCTACTTGTTTTTACACTGTACTTCAGACTAGGCAGATCATGAAGCAAGAGAAGGAAATTTGGGACAGTTACAATAATTAATTAAAAAAATAATAACAGCACTGGAAAACATGACGTTGGAAGGCATGTGGCTTTTCACTAGGTTGGGTGGGTGGAAGGGCTGCATTCCCAGAGGCCGACTGAAAAGACTGGGAAAAAAAAAAAGAGGTGGGGAAAACAGCCGAACATTCATGCAAATGAGAATTCATTCATGCAAATGAGCTGACGAAGTCACTGTCTGTAGAGCCTTCTAGGGGAGAATCAGAAGACTGGAATTTAATTTCAAGTGTGACATGAAGTCATTGGAGAGCTTCAAGGAGAAAAATTACATTATCTTACATGTTAAAAATAGCTCTCTGACCACCATGTGCTTTTGGATCATAGATAGTGGCAGACAGCAATTAGGTGGGCCTGGCAGCAAGGGGTGGGCCTGGACTCGGATGGAGGAGGGAGAGTGAAACAACTCAGTTAGGAGGAGATTATGGTCGCCTGGAGCAGAATGTGACTTGTGAAGACTGAATGAGCAGAACTGGGATGTGTTTGGGGGAGAAGTCTGCTTGGGAGTGTGGTGAGGTGAGGGAAGGAAGAGAATGGGTTAGGATAAATCCTGGAATTTTCATTCAATGAGAGTTTAGCTTGGGAAAATGGTAAATGTCATGGGAAGTGGAGGATTAGGAAAGAACACAACAAACTGTGTCCTTAAGATTGTAAATTGTGAAATTATAAAAGAGCTAGGTAATGCAAGTGTCTAATTGGTTGTTGGTTGTCTGTTCAGGGATGTTCAGGAGCATAGGGTGGGTGGAGGCAGAGCTTTGGAAGTCACCATGTTGGATGGTGTTCAAGGCTCAGGAAGGAACTAAGGAGTCACAGATCTATTTTAATTTAATGTAACATAAATTCAGTTTAATTTACATTTTATCTACATTTGCATTTATCTTATTTAATTTACTCTGTTTTCCTTTGTGAAACCCTCTTCACCCTCTCCTCTTTTTTTGTCATCTTAGTCCATATTCCACTTAAAGACAACATCAGATGCTATCATCTTCATAGAAATAAACATTGGGTTTGGGATATGGAGACAGGCCATGGACTCTGGGCCTTTCAAGTTTTGGATTTAATTCGGCCAATGATATTCTTATCTTAGCTGTTTCCTACTGTGTTTATTATGAGGATTTAACAATTATTTTGTTAGTATGAAGAGAAGAAAAAAATGTTTTTTTTTTCAGATTTTAATTAGTTTTTAGCAATCCAGAAATTCTTCAGTAATCTAGAAATTGTTCTTAGGAAATTACTTTTTTTAATCAAGAAAAGAAAACGTATAGTTCTCTAATCTCCTACCACCTAGGCATATATATGTGTCTCTTCCTTTCAGATTCATGTTCACGTTTTATATGTATCACTTTACTTATTACCCCTCTGCTCTACTAGAGGATTAAAAAACTGGAAGGAGAAGCTAATGGGAGGATGAATAGGATCCGAGTACTTTATCTGCATATGTGAAAACAGAACAACAAAACCTGCTAAAATTGTTTTTATAAAAAAAAGGGAGAGGAGGATGAATGGGAGTAATAGGGTGAATTTGATGGGGTTTATTTTATGAATGCATGAAAACAGACCAATGAATCCCTTTTGTAAACAAATAGATGCTAATAAAAATGCAAAACAACAGAAATAGTCTCAGATAAATTTAGTATCCAGAAATTATACAGACATGAAACAAAAATTGAGCCTAGACTTGTCTCTAAATATGTTCTATGCAATATTAAATAATATTTTACTGACATTTTATTATTTTACTGACATTTTATTATTCATGCAATCATTAGGTAGGTAGCTTTCGACTTCTGTGGCCTAACATTAGGATGTACTATATTACATGGTGTACTAAGAATATAGACCATAATACTTATTGTATCTTAAAACTTATTTGCCTATGTATAGAGTGAGCTAAAGACAATGACATAAAAAATGTTCTAAGTCATTGTGTATGGAACAGTAAATGTTTAGTACATAATAATATTTCTCTTCCTTGTTAAGATCATCCCCCAAATCATTAATCAAGAAAAAGTTATCTATTGATGGAAGCCGAATAGCAATGAATTCTTCTTAATTGCAGTAACAGTGGAGTCAACAGCCTCCAATTCCTCTAAAGAGGAAATTTCAAATTATTCTATTTTCAATTGTTTTTGACTTTCTTGTATCTCTACAATACAATCCAAAGTCGGGGGGGGAGGGGGGGGAAGGAGAAGGATTGGGATGGGGGGGAGGGGGGAGGCTGGGAAGGGATGTGAAGGGTAAACAAAGGAGGAGGCTGCAATGCTTGGTAAGAAATGTACGCATTATCCTGCCCATGTAATTGTAACTCCTCTGTACAGTATGTTCACAAATAAAATAAAATAAAATTAAAAAAAACAAACAATACAATCCAAAGTCACAAAATCATGCATTAAAGATCATATCTGGATTTTGAAAGCAAGCATAGTGCAACAAGAAAAAAAAATATAACTCATAAAATGAATGAGAATTGAATTTTTCAAGGTGAATAAAAATCTCTGTATAAAGAGTGAGCATCCCTCAGTGTCTTATCTCTTTACTCAGTATTCACATCGTATCATGGGCTGTTTAGTCAGCAGTATTCTTAAACTCTAAGACAAAGAAAATGATATAATATTCAGCATTTTGCTAGCATGAAGTTATTCAACTGGGCATCCTGAAAGACTGGGGAAATAATGAGATCCAGAAACTTCTTGGATCAAGTACAGCCTAGGCTAACATATCAATGCATTACACACACATATACACTAACTTAGCCACAAATTTAACTCAATTGCCCAATAAGACATCGACTACACCTCTCTTCAGATAGTCATTGGCAGATTGAATTCTAATTTATTAGCAGTCTATCCTCTCATATTTTTTAGGACAGAGTACAGGATCCTACCTTGTATGACTAAATAAGAGAACTAAATACAGCATGACTTACAGTTTTATAGGAATTAATTAATTAGTTTCACTTTATGCCAACATTTTATTCTTAGGGAATAATAAAAAGTAACTAGATAGGTAATCCAGACTTCAAATAAATTCATTTTTATGGTTTCTAAGAAAAGTTTTGAGTTTAAGAATGTGTTTCACCTATGTCACCTAAGTTCAGTTCTGGGTACCAAAGGGAAAATAAATTACATTCAGGTCAAGTATCTGAGCACTAAAATCTTACTTTCTGGAGAAAGTAAGGGGAAGAGAAATGTTACAAATAGGGGGAAAGAAAACCTCACTAAAATGTTACTCTGTGCCCTTTTAGTTATAGGTACCTAAATCGCAAAAATGTCAGTGTTCAAAATAATGTGTGTGTGTGTGTGTGTGTGTGTGTGTGTGTGTGTGTGTGTGTGTGTGTGTGCTTTCTATCAAATCAAATAAAACAAATAATTTATTAAGGAAACATACTCTTACTGCTTTTTAAAAATTCTAAGTATTTGGTTTTCCTTCCTGAAATGGTCCATGGGGGACGAGGGACACACTACTATGGCAATTGATCATGTATGTAGCCATCTTTGTCAGGATGTGATAGACACACAGTTTACCTTACTTTTCTATTCAAAGGTTATATATAGGCATCTATTTTTGTATAGACAGCTATTATTCTTCACATACAAACCACTGTGTCTTTTTTTTTGTTTGTGCTCTCACAGGGAAGGCTTACAAATGTGAGGGTAGAAGTAGATAAAATTTGTGTTAAATTACAGCTCTGTTCCTTGCTTGCTCCAAGACATTAAACAAGTCAATAAACCTGTCTTAATTTATTTTTCTTATCCACTAAATGAGGATGTTTTCCCTACATGGCAGAACTATTGTAAGGTCTAGGAAAGATAAAGCACTGGAGCTTGCAGCTTGCCTCAGGCTCTTAGGGACCACTTAATAAAATAGTGGCTACTCTTCCTGCTGTCTTCCTCTTCAACATCACTGTGACTAGTCTATTTCATAGATGCTATGCGCAATGAGGTTTACTGTTGTAATTTAATAATCTAAGGGCTGGAGACCTAGCTCAGTAGTAGAGTTCCTGTCTAACAAGTGTGAGGCCTTGAGTTTATAGCCCACGTTTGACAAAACAATAATATATACAGTTGTCAGTATAGATGTGTATATAAAGTTATATACACACAAGTCATTTCACTTATCTTTATTTTCTTTGATTTTGAAAAATTATAGGTAACAATGTTCTTATTATCTTTAAATTTTTTATTTTAAATTAATCTGCTAACTGAACATATTCCTGAAGGACAATGTGAGAATTTGATAAATATATGCAACCCTACTGAGTTTTAACACAATCTAATGTATAATGGGCTGGTAAAAAAATTCCTCCTTAGCTAAGATATGGTAGCTGGCTACCATGTGAAATGCTAGCTACTTATGAAGCAAGATCCTGTGGCTCACAGTTGGAGGGCAGTCTAGTCCTGGTACAAAAGATCCATTTCAACCAAAGACTGGGTATGATGGTGCATGTCTATCCTGCTAGCTACTGAGGTAGCATAATGGCTGGGCTGAGTGGCATGTGTTTTGTCATCTACAGTGACAGGGTGAAACACAAACTTGATGCCTACTCAGGCATCAAGTGAGACCCCTACCTAAAAATTAACCAAGGTAAAGAGGGCCTGGAGATATGGCTTAAGTGGTAGAGATCCTGCCTAGCAAGTACAAGGCTCTTAGTTCAATTCCCTGTAGTGTCCCTGCAAAATATTCCTGTTGAAGTAAGGAATAGGACAATGAATATAAATTCTGTCATAATTATGTTATTGACCCAAAACATAAAAGTGGTAAGTATAAATGCTTATAATTTGGATATTAAGGAAAGACATGCATTTCAGTAGATAATCTCTGTGTAAATCAGTGATCAAATCTGCTTAAGCCAACCTTAAGAAAAATGAATAAATTCACAGTTGTATTGTGATTACATAGCATTACTTATATAACTCTATCATTTTTCTGCACAGTATATTATCAAATCAGAAACAAAGACAAGGTTGTTCATTACAGCTATGTGGAATTCTTTCATTAGGAATTCAGGACAGGGAAATGAAACCGACACTTTTTGCACACCACTCCATTATTAGGCCTGAAGTAGATAATTATCATTGAATATTTAAAAGAAAAAAATAAAATAATTCATGTGCAAAAATACAACATTTTATGCAAAAGGCACTACATTTTGTATAAAATACTAATTTTTTATTATGTATTATGCAGTCACAGCAAAAGTTTTGTAAAATCCTATGCAATCTACATATAACATTATGCTGAATCATAGACTTCATGATTTAAGTTTTATAATGAATAGCCATTTAGTACAAGGTAAGTATTAACTTTCAGTTCAAGGAGTATACTTTTGAGATTTTCCCATTTGGTTTTGAGAAGTTAATGGTAAGAAAGTGCATCTGGTGAAGGTACTGGTTTAAATGATAAGTTCTGGGCCAAATCCTTTGATAGTTGGTCAAGAAGGAGGAAAGAAAGCTGGAGTTGGTGAATAGATCTCTTTATATGAGTCATCAGCAAATAAATTACAGTGACACTGTGTCATCACCCTAAGAAATGCTTCAGAAAATAGAGGTCATGTTTGGAGGAAGAAATGAAAAATCAAACTAGATTGGAAAGTTCGAAAATTCAAAGATTAGTAATGGCCATTTAGAGAAGGGCCAGGACTCTGGAGTATGTATACAATGCCAGGACCACATGTGGGAAATAGAGTATTCTCTTTTGTGCATACAAGGTCTGTTTAGGTAAGACATGGCTCCTCTGCCAGGAGCCATTTGGATATTTATAACCTCATTTCTAATCCATACCAAATTATCAATACAGGCAGATGGCTTGAATACAGCCAATGAAAAGCATAGGAGAAACTAAGTATCTATCCTGCCATGTACCAAAAGATTTTCAAGACCTTATATAGCAGACAGGAGTGGGGAACAAAAAGGTTCCCTATTCCTAAAGAATAGCAGTTCACATATATTAGTGAGTTACTGTGGGTTTGGGTTACTGGTTTTGAAAGCAAAATCTATTCACTCATCAGTACTGCTTGAAGAGAGAAAAAATTACAATGAAACCCTATTTTTATATTCACCAATAAAAATGACATCACCTCTTTTTTCTCTCCTAATTATTTAGCTTATTTTTTGTTACCATGCTGAACAGTTCTGTTTGCTAGTCACAATTCACATGTTCATATTGTTAATCTTCTCAGACTGTTAGTAAGAATAAGCTAGAGTGAGCCTTTGATCTTGCCCTAAGGGCTTTGAGAGAGAAATCCATCTTATCCTCTTTTCTTTCTGTAGAGTCTCTCAGTCCCACTGTGCTACTTCAGCTGCAGTTGTTTCTTATCATTTCCCTGAAGTCAATTTGGTGTCACTGAGATGTAAAACAGGCCTTCAGATGCCTGCTGCTTGCTCCTCTCACTAATTACAACTCCCATCATTCTATCTAAATAGATATTAGAATTTGGGTCTTCAAGTTGTGTGTTACATTTTTCAATAACTATTCTTGTATGCTTTGCTTTTCATACAGTTAGGATGTTTACACTTTGCTTTCCATTAATTCTAAGACTTTGGTGCACTGCTCTTTGTCCTTATATTAGATTGCAGAAGGAGTTATAATTTTATTTGTTTATTTTTGCTGGTCCTGAGGCTTGAACTCTGGGCTTAGGTGCTATCCCTGAGCTCCTTTTTGCTCAAGACTAGTCTTCTACTACTTGAGCTACAGAATCACTCATGGCTTTTCCTTCAATTTAGTTGAAGAGTCTCACAGATTTTCCTGCCCAGGCTGGTTTTGAACCATGATCTCAGATCTCAGTCTCCTGAGTAGGTAGGATTACAGGTGTGAGATACCCACCCCCAGTTCAGATGGACTTATAATTATACCAATTATTTAGTATATATTATACTCTTATGGAAAAATATATATGAACTCTCGTTTACCTTCTTTTCCATATTGTATGACTGTCAGAGAAATTCAGGCTAACAGATTTCACCCAAGTAGTCACCTACCCACTGTTTATCTTCTATCATTTCTTGTAAGTAGATAAATAATTATCTTTTTTTTTTTTTAAATTCTGGGCACTGTTAGTTCATTCCTGTAATCCTAGCTACTCAGGAGGCTGAGATCTGAGGATCGTGGTTCAGTGAAAGCAGGGTTTATACCATGTGGGAGGGACATACAAAACAACAAAGAAATAATCTTATAAATGTGTTAGAAACAATCACCTGAAAGAAAAAAACATTTGAATACATATCTTAGGGTTCATTTCCCTAACATCAGCTTATCTGATCTTTTCTGCTTGACTCAGACATATACTAGTTATTGCAAATAAGGGAAACCATGGGACCTATGTTTCTTTGGGCCTGGCTTACTCCTTGGCACAGGCTGAAATTTTCTTAATAGAGACCCAGAAAGACAACAAATTAAAGAAAGGTTGGACAAATGGGATTGCATGAAATTGCAGAGCTTCTGCATGGCAAAGGACATAGCTAGCAAGATCAATAGAAAGCCCACACATTTCTTCACTAGCCATACAATGGACAAGGGCCTCATATCTAAAATATACTTGGAACTCAAAAAATTAAATCCCCCAACAACAAACCCTCAAAGAAACAACTGCCCAATAAATAAGTGGGCTAAAGACTTAAAGAGAAACTTCTCTGAAGAGGAACGAAGGATGGCCAATAGACACATGAAGAAATGCTCAACCTCTCTAGCCATAAAAGAAATACAAATCAAAACAACATTGATATACCACCTCACCCCAGTTAGAATGGCTATAATCAAGAACTCTAACAACAACAGATGCTGGAGGGGATGTGGATAGAAGGGAACCTTACTGAAATGTTGGTGAGAGTGTAAACTTGTTCAACCACTTTGGAAAGTAGTATGTAGGTTCCTCAAAAGACTCCACATAGAGCTCCCCTATGACTCAGCAATCCCATTATTTTGGGCATTTACCCAAATGATCACAAACAAGGCTATACTAAAGCTACCAGCACAACCATGTTTATTGCAGCACTATTCACCATAGCTGAGATATGGAACCAACCCAGATGCCCCTCAGTAGATGAATGGATCAAGAAAATGTGGTATATATACACAATGGAATTCTATGCCTCCATCAGAATGAATGACATTGCCCCATTTGTTAGGAAATGGAAAGACTTGGAAAATTATATTAAGTGAAGTGAGACTCTTATCTCCAATTAACCAGCAGAAAACCAGAAGTGGTGCTGTGGCTCAAGTAGTAGAGCACTTGTATTGAGCTGAAGAGCTAGAGCTGAGGGACAGTGCCCAGGCCGAGTTCAAAGTCCATGACCGACCAAAAAAAAAATCTTATTAGCTGTGGTTTGTATGGATTTCAACAGTGGTTTATTATATCACATTTATGCTCTCTTTTGTCCAAATCATATCACCAGCTACTGATAAAGGTTAAATGCAAACTGTCTCTTACTTTTGTTCCCAAATGTTGCTTTTTGAGCAGAAAGACTAGCCCAAAACACAACTACAAGGTATAATAAAAGATACATTACTGGCTCATGTCTACTTATTCAGATCTGAAGATTGTGGTTCAAAGGAGCCTGGACAGATAAAACTAAGAGACTCTGATCTCTAATTAACTTGCAAAAGTCAAACAAGAGGACAAGACCCCAGTATCAGCACAAGGGGGGAAGGAGAAAGTTATTATCTTCTAAGATTTCTGCTTACTTTCTTCCCTCACCCAGTTATTAGGACTATATGCATTTTATATATATCTTGAGGGTTTTTTGTGGTGCACTGAAAAATATCCATTCTGTAAGAAGTTTAGAGTCTATGTAGAATAAGAGAGGCAATGTTGGTATTGGTTACTCCATGAAAAGAAAAGAAAAAAAACATTAAAAATCCCTGTAAGCCTGGAGACCTATGTCGTAGGAACCAGTGATGTGTGCATGGCACATGCGCCTGGTAAATGTATAAGGCTAGTTGGAAAGTCAGCTTAGTGTTGTGGAAGATCTAGAGTAAAAAAGTGTTTATATACAAGAAGCTTCAAAGGACTTTGTGTACGTTTTGTTTTTTGTTATCTTTTCACTTCAAGGAAATTCTTCAAATAAGCATTTTACTTGAACATCAGTTTTTAGTTGTAAAATTCACACATACCTAAACTTTTTAAAAAGAAATAACAGGAGTTAAGCTATATGAAATATTGTCAGCACAAATCAGTGAGCTTTCAATAGGTTAGTTTTAAAAGAGAAATTGATGCTTAGTTTATTTCAAGATCTGGGGCTCATTTTTATCCAGAGAAAAACATTATTTTATAGAAAAACAGAGAGAGGGATGGGGGATGGGAGAAAAATCAAGAAGAGAGATGGAGAGAGAGAAGTAAAAGAAAAAAATCAAAGTCAATTATAAAATATGACACCCAACTTTTCTAAGGTGGAATATTTGACCTCCAGCAAAATAGCTCTATGGATAGCAAATAAGGCAATGAACTGATGCACAATCTCATTAGCCATTAAGAATTGAATACTAAAACCACAATGAAATAGCTGAACATTCCAACTGAATTTCTATAAAACAAACTGGCCATAGCAAATGTTACTGAATACATGGAGTAACTGGAACACTTCTTCATTTCTATGGACATGTAAAATACTACCACTCTTTTGGAACAGTTATAACAAACAATTGGAAAACTGAATAAAAAACTATATTTTTAATCCTGTCATTTATAATTATATATCTATATTTATAATATATTATATATTATATACATTTATATTATATTTATAAATTGAAGCATATGTCCATATGGATCTCATATTTAAATGTTTATAGCACTTTCAATATTAATATGCAAATACTGAAAGCAACAAAAATTGTGTATCAGCAAAAGTTTAAATAGAAAATTGCAGAGTAGGGCTGGGAAGATGGCTCAGTGGTAGAGCGCTTGCCTTGCATGCATGAGGCCCTGGGTTCGATTCCTCAGCACCACATAAGCAAAAAGAAAAAAGCCGGAAGTGGTGCTGTGGCTCAAGTGGTAGAGCACTAGCCTTGAGCTGAAGAGCTGAGGGCAGTGCCCAGGCCCGGAGTTCAGGCCCCACGACCGGACCCCCCCCCCCCAAAAAAAAAAGAAAATTGCAGAGTAGCTATACTTAAAATATTATCCAAAGAAAAAAAGCAATGTTTTCTGGATGCCAGTGGCTTACATACAAAATCCTAACTACTCAGGAGGCTGAGATCTGAGAATCATGGTTCAAAGCCAGCCTAGGCAGGAAAGTCTGTGAGACTCTTATCTCTAATTAATCACACACACACACACACACACACACACACACGCACACACACACACACACACACACACAAGCTGGAAGTGAAGCTATGAGTTAAGTGATAGAGCACTAGCCTTGATCAAAAAAGCAAAGGGACAGTGCCAAGGCCCTGAGTTCAAGTCCTAGGACTGGCAGTTTCCCCCCCCTCCAAAAAAAATCCAATGTTTATTTATACATACAATATTGAATGAGTGTCAATAATTATGCTTAAGGAAAAAATCCACTGCAAAACAACATGTGAACATGATGTTTCCATTTTTACAAAGTGAAAATGGATTCATAATGATAATATATAGATTACTGATCGCTTGGGAATAGGGGTAGATAGAGTAAGAGATGGAGGGATTACAAATAGTAAGAAGGAAACGATTTCATGTTATTGCAATATCATCATTATCTTAATCTGTATGTTTCTGTAGATGTTTGTATGTGTAGCTTATTAAATCAACACATTAAATACAGGTACAGTATAATTAAAATGTACTCTAATAAATTTATTACTTTGTAAAAGTGAAATCAGCTGGGCAATGGTGGCTCATGCCTGTAATCCTAGCTACTAGGGAAGATAAGATCTAAGGATCATTGTTTGAAGCCAGCCCACACAAGTACACTCAAAAGCTGGAATTGGAGTTGTGGCTCAAGTGACAGAATACTAACCATGAACAAAAATAAGCTTGGGGACAGCGATTAGGCCCTGAGGTGAAGCCCTGCACAAAACTAAATTAAAAAAAACACATGAAAATGAAACCATTATGTTCTTGGAGAAGAACAGAGTGGGCTTGTTCTATCCAGTATTCTTACAATGTTCCTCTAAATAAGGTCCTCTTCCTGTAAAGATAGTAAAAGAGAGTGTTGGAATAAAATAGGGATTCCAGAAAAAGACCTCAGCATATACAGAACCATTCATAAAAGACTGCTACTTCAAAGCTTGGGAAGGAAGACATTTTTCAATAAATCATTTTATATCCATAAAAATGAAAATTATATTTGGCTTCTAACTCAGAGGTAGATAAAAGAGACTACAAATCTGCCATGTAATCAATAAATCAAAATGTGAAAGGCAAAGTATTTTAGAACAATTCAAGGAAATAAGTGTAGGATATAAAATATTTTTGACAAAATGACAATCAATAGACTAAAATACTCATTTTACCTTATTCATTTAATTAAATTTATTTATTATAGTCAATTTAATTGGTTCTGTGTGTGTGTGTGTGTGTGTGTGTGTGTGTGTGTGTGTGTGTTTGTGTTCATGTGCATGTACATGCCAGTCCTGTGACTAGAACTCAGGCTCTCTCCTAGAACCTAAGCCCAGTCCCTGAGCTTTTAAGCTCAAGGCTAGTGCTCTACCACTTGAGCCACAGACTTTCCTGCCCAGGCTGGCTTCAAACTATAACCTATATCTCAGTCTCCCAAGTAGCTAGGATTATAGATGTGAGGCACTGGGCCTTGCTGGACCTGACTTACTTCACTTAATATAATTTTTATCAGGTCTTTCCATTCTTTACATATTGTATGAAATGTTTCTTTCTAATTGATGAGCAAAATTCCATTTTGTATATATACCATATTGTTCTTTTTTGACTCATTTATCCATTGAGGGGCACCTGGACTTAATTCCGTACCATGGCTACGGTGAATAGTGCGACAATAACCATGGTTGTGTGGGTGGCTTTATTATATCATAATTCGTAATCTTTTGGATAAATGCCCAAGAGCAAAACTACAGGATCATAGGGGGATATACATGCTTAAATTGCACAGAGGATTAGGATTTAACTTCTGTAGTAAAATGAATGTAGTTTAAAATCTAATGGATCACAAATCTAATGTATCTGTAAAAGTTACTTCACTTTACTTAGCTTTTCCCTTTAACTCTACAATTGATATGAAAATATAACAAATTTGTTTTAAGAATTTAACGTCGGGGGGATCAAGATGGTGACGGGGCAGTAGTAGGGAAATGCCACAGCTCTCCCCAACCAAAAAGAGAGTTCCAGTTCCAATGTTTAATCTCCCCAAGAAATCGACAACAACAAAAAGATGAACACCCAGAGAAAAACAGGAGGTGGAAAAAAAACCAAAAAAGAACGAGAGAAAAAGAATTTCAGAACAGAGAAGCGTGAATCCCCACCCCCACCCCAACCTTTACTGGCCTCATGGCCAGCCGGCCTGGAAGGGGCTGCTGGAGTCCCAGAGACACAGGGGGTTGTATGCAGGTCACCCGTGCAGAAGCCGCCTGAGGTACCGGTGTTGGACCTGCTGATAGCTATGAACAGAGAAACCTCCAAGCTGGGAGCTTGCACAAAGATCCCACCCCCACCCCTCACTCTCCATCTCAGCAGAGAGGCTCCATCCTGCCAAAGCCACTCGGCCCCATGGTGGGAACCCCAGAACTACACAGGATGCCCACAGAACACCAGAGCAGAAGACCTACAAGGAACTGGTGTTAATCCGGAGAGCACAAACAGAGACAAACCCCAGCGCTCAGAACTTGCACGGAGGCCCCTCCCACACCCCTTGGCCAGAGGCCCAAGGCCCATCTGGCGGCGCTGACCTGAACAGCGTCAACCGAGGCAGAGACAGAGGAGAAACACGCAGAGCCACCATTGCCCAGCCCAGCCCACAACCACCTCAACTGAACTCTGATTGCAACAGCAACCAACGACCTACATCACACAGAAACAACAACTAGCTCCAGGGTGAGTACCCCGCAGGGGACAGTGTATCCCTCAAGGGAGACCAGAGCTGGTAGGAATCCCCAGACCCTGACCCAGACTCCCTACCCCAACACCTGGACCATAGGACCCACTAAAACTGGGAATTGTTCAAGAGATCCACCAGCCCATGGAGCACACTCTGCTGGTCAGGCTAGAGCAAGAGTGCCCCTGGAAGGGAGCTTAAATGCCCAAGTCAGGAACAGTGCCCCTGGGTCAAGACACCCAACAGTGGAAGAAATTTGAACTGTGTACCCCAGGCTGCGTAACCTAGGCGGTATTCACAGCAACACAGGTCCAACCAGCGTGCCCCAGGCTGGGGGCTGGGACCAGGCCTGGGGACCCAGTGCCTGAGCAACACAACCAACTCCTCCCAACTGAAGTCAGAAGCTGAGCATACACCTCAGCAGAGGGGAGAAAAACAGGGAACTACACCCCCTGGGAAGCATGCCTGTGACAGCAAAAAACCCCGGGGGTTCAAGACAAGAGAACCCGACCCATATATTCTAGGCTGGGAATTGGACAACACAGGCTGCCAGCACCTGATAATAGTCAGGAGCTCAGGCTGGTAAGGTGGCTCAGCAGTAGAGTGCTTGTCTTGCATGCATGAGGCCCTGGATCTGATTCCTCAGCACCACATAAGCAGAAAGGGCCAGAAGTGGTGCTGTGGCTCAAATGGTAGGGTGCCAGCCTTTAGGTGAAAAGCTGAGGGACAGCACCCAAGCTCAGAGTTCAAGCCCACAACCGGCCAAAAAAAAACCCCAAAACATCAGGAGCCCATAGCAGACTTCAGCATCTGGGAGAGTGCATCCAGCACATCCGATCTTGCCAAGAGCACATATAGGAGTAAACAGGAGCAGTGTAGGCTGTTCAGCCCTTCTAAAGGCAGGAACTGCCAGTGATCTACAGCAGAGAGCCGAGAACCCTATGTGGGTCAGACCAGCAGCTGGAGGTCGGCCCCCAACAGAACGGAGATCAGGTACAGACTCTCTCTACCAGCACAGAAACAGCAACCAAGCAAAGACAGACACCTATTGACCAAAACAAAATTTCAGATTAGTTTCCAATAATCCCTGAATCCCCATGCAAAAATCACAGAGAAAAATTACAAGGTTTATCAACACCCAGGATAGCAAGCTATCCCCAAAAGCCAGCAGCCACCCAGGGGAGAGCCTCAGTGGGAGCAAAGCAGGAATGGAAGACAAAAGCTACATCCAAGAGAAGCTGGAGGCAATGACTCAAGAAATAAAGGGAGAAATGGACCAGAAATTGAAAGAACACAGGGTCAAAATATTGAAAGAGATGCAGGATATCAAACAGGAGATACATGCCAAAATAGAGGTAGCACACACCTCACTTAGAGGTGAGATTAGTGCCAATATAGAGGCAGTACACACCTCATTAAGAGGTGAGATTAGTACTTTGAGAACCAACATCCAATCCATAAATGAGTCCATTTCCTCCATGCAAACCACAATGGAAGCCACAGTAGAATGTAGAGTGTCAGATACAGAAGACAGAATACACCAACTGGACCAAAAAATGACAGATATGGAAAAATCACTTAAATTATGCCAAAAGGAAATTCAAGAGCAATCGGATAGTGCCAAGAAATTTAACCTTTGTATAATTGGAGTGGACAAAGGTGAGAAATATCAAAGCAAGGGAATGCAACACCTATTCAACAAGATAATCGGTGAAAATTTTCCCCATCTCAAAAAAGAACATCTTACCTACATAACAGAAGCATATAGAACACCTAACAAGCAAGATCCCAGGAGAAACACTTCTAGACACATCATAGTAAAAATGATAGATCTGAATAATAAGGAAACAATCTTGCATGCAGCAAAAATGAAGGAGTTATACTACAACAGGGGAAAAAAAATTAGAATCACTGCAGATCTCTCCACACAAACACTGAATGCAAGAAAGACCTGGGAAAGTACCATATGAGCCCTGAGAGCCAATAACTGCCAACCCAGACTGATATACCCGGCAAAGCTAGCATTCACATTTGATGGAGAACTGAAAAATTTTAATAGCAAAGAAAATCTAAGTAAATACATAAACATTAAGCCAGCATTACAAAGAATATTAAGAGGGGGAACACAACCTGAAGAAAGCAACCAGGAACAAGGACCTGCACCCAGATAGGCATTAATAGAAGTCTAACTGAGCAAGCACAGGAGGAATGGAAAGAAGAAAAACTGAGGAAAACAGGGAATGACAGGGACCACGATGCATCTCTCTATACTATCTCTAAATATTAACAGGCTTAATTCACCAATCAAAAGAAAAAAAACCTGCAGATTGGATCAGAAAACATGACCCATCCATCTGTTGCCTTCAGGAGACCCACCTCTCAGCCAAACATACAAACAAACTCAGAGTGAAGGGTTGGAAAAGGATCTACCAATTAAATCCTCCAGTAAGAAAGCAGGTGTAGCTATCTGACAAAATAAACTTTTCATTAAAATCAATACAAAAAGACAAGGACGCACACTACATATTAATACAGAGAACAATCCAAGAGGAGGATATTACCATCATCAACTTATATTCTCCAAACAATGGTGCAACCAAATATGTTAAGCAAATACTCTCAAACTTACAGAATACAATAGATCCAAATATAATACTAGGAGACATTAATACCATACTCTCACCAAAGGACAGGACTACCAACCAGAGGATTGGCAAAGAAGCTACTGAATTAAGTGAGGCTATACTTCAAGTGGAACTAACTGACATCTACCAAGTATTTCACCCTAAAACAACACAGTACACATTCTTTTCAGCAGCTTATGGAACTTTCTCCAAAATAGACCATATCATAGTTCATGCAAGGAACTTAAGCAAATACAAGGGGATCAACATAATCCCCTTTATCCTATCTGACCACAGTGGAATCAAGCTAGTTATAGACCGTGATAGACAACTTGCTCCAAGAAAGTTAGAATGTGTTTGTGACTTTAACTTGAGCATCACTATCCCACACTACTGTGAAATTTGGGAAATTATGTAACCACTTAATCACAATAAAAAATTTGAAAAAAAAAAGAATTTAACATCCCAACCATAGGATAATTATAAGTATAAAAATAAGATAAGAACTTTACAACTTTGGTGAGGGGGGTGGATTGGGTTGGGGGCGGGGGGAGGATGGGAAGGGATGGGAAGGGGAAACAAAGGAGGAGGCTACAATGCTTGATAAGAAATGTACTCATTATCTTGTCCATGTAATTGTAACCCCTCTGTTCAGTATTTTCACAATTAAAAAAAAAATAAGATATGTCTCAAATAGTATCCTGTACAGAGTTAAGAGTAGAGTATTTTATCTACTTTATAACTGTGTTTCCTTCTAGCTATGTGAAGAAATTATTCATTTATTATAACATCCTCTAAAACCATATGTGTGGGCTACAATAACAATAGAATATTGTTTTAAATACAATGTTGTTATTTATCTTACACACACAAGTAATGAAATTACTAGTAGGATTTGAAGGGTCATGTGAAAAGGTTTTAATTGAATACATAGCCTGTACTTGAATTTGTGCAGAGAAACATTTTTCTTCCATTTTTATATATGTGTTTGATTTACTTTCTTGCATTAAGGCTTTAAAATATTGAAGCAAGTATGCTTACTGACAGTGTTTTTATGAACTCACCTATATTGATAATTCTCTCTCTGGTCTATCTTCTATAGCTGTCTATTTTGAACAAGTAGCCTGTTGGGTGAGTTTTCTGTGGAAGGAAATTTACTCACCACCATGTGAGCAAGATTGCAGATCAGTAAGCACAAGCCTGAGCTCATTAAATGCCATATCCTTGCTTTCACATTTAGCTTTGATTGAGTCAAGGAGATATTAATTAAACTTCTTTAATCTTTGTCATAGATACATCTCATCAGGGTGCATAAATATTTGCATTATCCCCCCCAAATTTACATTTCTTTTTATATTATATAGACTGCACTGATCTAATCACATTAAAAGAGGAAATGAAGCCTGCTAATATGGGATTACCTAGATATGTGTAACCGTTATAATATTGAGAACCCTGCAGTTGGAAGTAAAGCTCACTCAGAAAGGGCTTGTCTGTGATGTTCAAGGTCTCATGTCCAAGGTCTAAATCTGCAAATTAATTAATGATTAATTCTCATTCTAATTGCTAGCATGGCAATAGATTTGGAGGGATTCATGCAGAAAATGTGAATTGTTTTTATTTTTTTTTGATTTGTCTTCTGATTATTGATATTTTTGCCCTTAAAATCAATTGGAGCTTCAATTGTTGTATTTAAAAGAATGTAGCATTTCAGATGTCACTATAGTAATTACTTAAGTATTAGGAAGTTTGGGCAATGATATAGCAAAATTGAAGTCCTCATAAACTTCTGATGGGATGCAAAATTATTACTTCTTCCAGTTTATAATGTCTAATTGTATCAGGTATGGCTGCATAGACTGACAAAGAGTACAGTCAAGCGGGTTGGTTGTAACTGTGAAGCTGTATGGGTGTGTAGTTGGTTGGCCTCTTACAAAAAGCTTAACAGACATTGAATGCTGTCTAGTGCTTAGTTTGACTGAACTTTCTCCAAAACCTAAAAGAGTAGGGCTGGATCTGTGTTGAGGGTCTACTTCAGGGTTTGCAGGTGTCAGAACTCTTACCAGTGTACATATGAGGGTAGCTTTCTCTGAGTCCCAAAGAGCGATCCCACTGGATCACTGTATATGCTCCTGTTCAGGATGGTAGTGGCTCACACCACTGTGGAGAGGGGCCAGAAATAAGCACAAGGCTGTTTCAGAGTCAATGGGCAAGTCTGAGGTCTGTAGATCTACCTGTAAAGGGGGGAGGGTCTTGGGATTCTCTCTCTCTCTCTTCCCCCCTCTCTCCCTCCGCCCTCTGTCTCTGTCTCTGTCTCTCTCTTGGTTCCAGAGTGAGCATAAATGCTCTCAGACCACACCTGCAAGGAGCTGAACTGTTATGGGAATGCTTTAGGCTCTGGAACTGAGTGAAGGTATTTTGCATTCAACACATGGATTGGTATATTTCCCACCTGGTCCCTGGATGGGCACAACCGTTCTCAAGATACCAACAGAGCTGAGTTGTAAAACTATGTCAAGGCCTATCTACTATCAGAACTGAGGTTGGAAGCCCTCTTACTCAAGGTACAAATGGACATGCCTCCTCTTGAGTCCACTGGCAAATGAATATGTTAGGAGGACAAAGGAATAACAGGACGGTAGCTGGGTCCACAGGGAAACGAAATTATTTCTCCATCTGGAGTCAAGAACACAGAGGGAAACCAGCCAACTGGATCTCAAAGTACTTTCTTCAAAATGCCCTTCTAGCTCTGCAAGCTAGTGGATCCATTGGGATTTCTACTCTTAGGTGAATACCGAACCTTTGGCAAAGGAACTTCCAATCAAGTACACTGTTACAAGATGATGGATTGCTCTGGGAGGTATGAGTTAGTTGACCACTTATTCTGGCCATTGTTCATATTCTAACATAACAGTCTCTCTTGATTAGATGTCCAGTGCTTTATACCAAAATAGCCTTGCACACTTGATGACCTACAGGTTTGTTTTTTGTTTTTTAACATTTCACTATAATATGCTATTTCATAGTATTAATGCAATGTTATTTGTTTCATTATTTTGTGTAAATAATTGTTCAAAGAGTCAAGTTTGCTAGTTATCTTTCAGTTTTTAAATGGATTTCATATAGAGAATTAGTAGTTTCATAGTCATAAAGGGGCATTGAGTTGTGAATTATCAGTTCAAATCCTAGACTAAATTTTATAAGCAGAGTGACTTTTATCAAGCTACTTCATTTTTTTTTTTGGTTTGCTCATAAGTGAAACAAGTAGTTTTAATTGTTGTACAGGATCAACACACACACACACACACACACACACACACACTGTTCAGCACAAATCAAAGGAAAGATCTATAATATAATGAAGATAATAAGAATAATAAATTTGATGCAACAACAAAGTAAAATATTGAGAATTATTAATTTTGACATTCCATTTTAACATTAGTTCTTTCCATCTCAAGTATAGCCATAACTTAAATTCTGTGCATTTCTTAATTTTTATTTCAGTTTTAGCAATAGAGGATGCATTCTGATACTTACTTTTGACATTAATATAAATTCAATAGGGCTCTAATTTTTGTACTATTTTTTGTTTGTCTATATTGATATGTCTATATCACAACATTTCCATTTTTATAGAGTGTTTATCATGTAAATATGCTAAAACCTATTGGTCAATTCTCATGTTTATGACCATTTGAGTTTTTTTTTTTAATAAGACTTCTTGGGCAGATGCTCAAGAAATAGCTTCCTGCTCTTGAATTTGCATGTACTCACTCCATAAAATAGTGCTAAATTATTTTCTAAGAAACTGTATTAATTTACCCTCCTACCAATTATGTGACAGCTCCTGTGGTTCCACATCCTGCTAACATGTGGTATTGTCAGGCCTTCCTTCCTTCCTTTATTATTCTCTAAACTAGTGGGTGTAAAATGTCACTTTATTATGGATAAAAATCTGCATTTCACAGTATACTAATAAGGAGGAACTTTTTTTTTCATATTTTGTATTGTCCTGGTAGTTTGTTACTCAGTGAAATATTGTGTATGTAAAATAAAAATAAAGTTTATATTTGGTCTCTTCTTTTAGATTATTTTGATGTATTTGAATGTAAAGGACTCAGAACAGAAAAATAGATAAATTACCAAAGATATATGTAACTTGAATGTTATAATTATTTTAATTCATGTACTACTTTTGGTATTATACATTCACCATTTTATTTTATTTTATTTTATTTATTGTTTTTTTTTTGGGTCCGGTCGTGGGGCCTGAACTCTGGGCCTGGGCACTGTCCCTCAGCTCTTCAGCTCAAGGCTAGTGCTCTACCACTTGAGCCACAGCGCCACTTCCGGCCTTTTTCTTTTTGCTTATGTGGTGCTGAGGAATCGAACCCAGGGCTTTGAGCATGCAAGGCAAGCGCTCTACCACTGAGCCACCTTCCCAGCCCCTACATTCACCATTTTAAATAGAACATCTAAACTTTAATGTACATTGTTGAGGTACAACTAGTTCTTTTTAAGTTCATTACTTAGAGAAAAGCTTTTTGGGGGATAGTAAACTAGGCTTAAATAACTAAATTTTCATAGAGAGTGACATATAGCAGTAGGTCAATATAAATATTTTAAATAAAACAATTTATTCTCTTAAGGTAAAGTGGAAGAGCTATAAAAAATGAAGTCAAACATTCTTTTTTTTTTTTTGTCGGTTGTGGGGCTTGAACTCTGGGCTTGGGCACTGTCTCTCAGCTCTTCAGCTCAAGGCAAGCGCTCTACCGCTTGAGCCACAGCGTCACTTGCTCGCAGTTTTCTAGTGGTTTATTGGGGATAAGAGTCTCACGGACTTTCCTGCCCGGGCTGGCTTTGAACCGGGATCCTCAGATCTCAGCCTCCTGAGTAGCTAGGACTACAGGCGTGAGCGCCTTACAGGTGTGTGGCTTTGAAGTCAAACATTCTTGAACAATGTCTATCAATGGGACAGAACCATTCAAGTTATATAAACACTCTCTTTAGAAGGAAGAGTTCGTTATATAATTTATGATACCTTGATGAAAATAGTTGGAATTTAGGAGTTTAGGTAGATCAGATTGCAGTGCCCAGAATATGCACTCTTTTTCCCACCATCCTCATTCTACGTGGGAAACAGACAAGGACTTGGCTGTAAATAGCTCTTTCTATTTTCTACTATTGCTAAACTCCTTTTCTAAGTAGTAAGCCAGTGTGATGAGTGTAGAAATAGTAGGCAAGAAATGAGCGAATAAACTTTTACTCACAAGGACAGTAAAAAGCTTCTACTGAAAGATCAAATAATGCAAGAACTTCCGGAGTCACACCAACATGGCTCCCATTCATATTCCCTGAATATGAATTCAGTGCAGTATGAATCAACACAAAGTATCATTTGCTTATTAATATAAGCAAATATAATATATTATAATATACATCATTAATATAATCCTGTGTTTAGCACTTTCATAGTTATATTATATATAAACCTTATTCCATTACTTAATGGAATGTATTTGGTTCTTCAATCTGTGATGCACCAACATTCAGCCAAGAGCTTTTATTAATACATCTTAATATATAGACTATAGTCAGAAATTAAAATTTTCTTTTACCCAATGATTTCTCTTCAGTATATATATATGTATAGATACATATATACATATATATACACACATATATATAACACTTAAAAAGAATTATATATAATTTCTTTTAAAGAAATATGTATAGTTCTTTAAAATTTTTTACATATGATTTCATTTATTATTTATATATTATTTATATAATTTATGTGTTATTTATTATTTATATATAAATAACTTTAAAAATTATTAAATAGTGGTACAAAGTGATTACAATTTTATAAATCAGGTTATGAGCACGTTTTCCTCTTTTTCCCCTCCTCCTATCCCTAGTCTCAAGTTATTTTATTTCTACTTTGACAATGACAATCATGTTTGGGAATTAATCTAAGTTGAATTATCCATTTTCTCACTGAAATTCATTAAGATATTTGATGCATCATATATATATATCCACGCTTTTCTTTTTAGTTTCCACAAATATATTATGGAAATAAAATGAGTCATCTCATAATTTCTTTTCTGAGATGTTTGGAGAACATAAGCAATAGATGCTGTGCCCGTCAAGTTCATACAGTAAGACAGATAATCATGGTAGAAAGTTACATCAAGCTGTAGGGGGCTTTAAAATATGCAGTCACTTCCAGAAAATGTAAAATTGGTACAAAGACTCAACAATTTATAAAAGGGAAAACTAATTTTAATGTTTTTCTTAATGGAGATAACATTGGATAATAAAAAACCAAACTTTTCTACCATCATCTAATTGCCAGAAAATAGCTTAAGTGGGGTTTGCTCTCCTAGCTCTTTCAGACGATATGGATTTGCTTATGGGTATGTGGAAACCTTTTTGAATATAGCCTCTTGAATATAGCTGGAAATTATTTAGTTCTGACTGTAATTGTATCTTGGAGGAGGTAACTGACAGCATGTTGACTTGTATTCCTCAAAATAAAGCTTTTAGATTTCCTGAGAGCACATCTAAAAATACTGGCTTTTGCTTGAAGATTATCTAGCCCACCAAAGACTTTTTCTGTCTTTTTTTTTTTTAAGGAAACACATTTATGACATGTCAGGCTTTCTTAAAATTTCTTTTCCTAGTAACCTGGAGGCCAGGCAAGTTAGAAAAATAACTTTTTTCTTCTTTTTTTTTGTCGGTCATGGGGCTTGAACTCTGGGCCTGAGCGCTGTCCCTCAGCTCTTCAGCACAAAGGTAGCGCTCTATCACTTGAGCCACAGCAGCCCTTCTGGCCTTCTAGTGGTTTATTGGAAATAAGAGTCTCACAGACTTTGCTGCCCAAGCTGGCTTTGAACCATGATCCTCAGATCTCAGCCTCCTGAGTAGCTAGGATTACAGACGTGAGCCACTGGCACCCGGTGAAAAATAACAATTTAAAGTAACTGAAAACAGGTTGATATCAATTAAATTTTCCTTGTCTATGAGAATCACTCAGGAAAAATTATTTTGCAAATAAAAAGTGTGAAGACATCAGATTATTCAAATCTGTGTAATTATTCAAATGATGTCAACTCTTATTTTTGGCATATGACATCCAATATTCTTTTTCTATACAACATACAACAGTATAAAGCATCATTTTTAAAAATGGTGATTGATCTGTTTTTGCTTCAGGAAACCAACTAACATTTATGTTAACTACCTCTTAGTCACACTTTGACTTCCATACTCTTACAAAAAATTAGCATAATTCCTCAGAGTGTACAGCAATGAATTTATTGTGCTTTATTTCTGTTAACAATGCCAATTATATCCTGGGAAGTGGTTGGAAAGTGAATCATCTGTCATCATTACATTCATGGAAATGAGTGTATATCCAATTCTTTTACTCAATCTTGATATGAATCATTTCTGGTGATTTTGAGTTTGGTAAGAATTCACAGAGACAACCCAACTTTGAAGGTAAAATTCTACAAAACCAGGACTAGAATGGCAAGTTGATCATTAGAGAGCCATGCTACCTTGTTTTACCAGTTTCACATCAGCTCAGGAAATTTGCTTCATTTTATTTTACTATGTAGGCTATGTCTACTATCCCAGACTCTGCATACCTCATGTCAAATCTACTCCTAGAAATAAGTATAGAATGTTGACCTTATGAGATCTGAAATCTTCAAAGTGTGTTTCATGTAGTCATCATTAAATGATTCACGGTTAGTTACAAAATAAACTAGGCCCGTTGTTGGGTTGATTTGGTTGTGTGATTGTCTTCTGTATAACCTATAAACCATTTCTGTTTGCCTGTACTTAGAAAATATTGCAGCAATAATAGAAACCCAGAGTCAACTTGACAGAATATAACTCAAAGTTGAGCATGCCTACCACGGGTGTCCACTGTCTTGCCTTTTGGTGTATATGACTAATGACCTCAAAGTCAGGGAACTCAGAAATGTTTCACCTCTACCCCTGCTTCCTTGTGCACATAGAAGCTTCCAGAATAAAATATTCACACTTCTTTTGTTCAGGATTGTTTTGCTAATAAGCCCAAATAGTACTTGTTTTGAGGAGTAAACTTTTCCTCATTCCTTTATCTTCCTGTTCTCCTTGGCTTTGCATTCAACAAGCTAACCCATTGCACTCAGGTAATTAATGCCCAAATTGCCTGCCATGTTTATCCTTATTTTGTCCTTGGCCCCAGCGGTTCTGTAAGATGACTCTTCCTTACATGGTTAATGTAAATTCAGTTATCATATCCTAATAAACTAATGTGATTGAGGACTTTCCACATTTATGGCTATTCCTTCTTACTATTCTGTGGCAGGTGTTCTCTTTGTTTTTAAACATTTTTCTTTGTACTTAATACTCTTTGGCTTTACAACTGAATGTCTATTGGAGATTTACATATTCTGTAGCTTGATTATTAAGTACCTATTGAAAGTTCATTTTTGTTCAGCATCATTAGTATTTTTAGAGAAGTCTTAAATTCTAAAAGCTGTTTACCCCCTTAGTTGTGGACATTTTCTGTTCTGTTTTCTCATATTTCCTCAACATAGATCAAATTATTTTTTAAAAATTCATTAGATTTATTGTGTAATCTCCATTCCTGTTCATGTTTCTTAGAGCTTTTTAAAAAATAGTTTTAGCACCTTTTTATTCTTGTAGCATTTGATGACTACCTGAAAATTTTTGAAATAGTATTTCTTCAATTTAGGTCATATTTAATTGAATTCAAAAAATTTATTTTTTTCTTATTTTAGTTTCACAACTTTTAATTGTCTCCCTCCTCCTCCTCCTCCTCCTCCTCCTCTTCTTCCTCCTCCTCTTCATCTTCTTCCTCCTTCCCCTCCTCTTCTTCCTCCTCCCCCTCCTCCTCTTCTTCCTCCTCCTCTTCATCTTCTTCCTCCTTCCCCTCCTCTTCTTCCTCCTCCCCCTCCTCCTCTTCTTCCTCCTCCCCCTCTTCCTCCCCCTCTTCCTCTTCCTCTTCTTCTTCTTCTTCTTCTTCTTCTTCTTCTTCTTCTTCTTCTTCTTCTTCTTCTTCTTCTTCTTCTTCTTCTTCTTCTTCTTCTTCTTGTTATTATATTATTGTTATTGTTACTTCTTTTTTATTGGTTCTGCGCTTGAACTCAGGGTTTTGCACTTATCAGGCAGGCACTGTAATACTTGGGCAACACTCTGGCCCTAATTGACTCAGAAACATCAGCAATTGGTCCCACCTCATGGTTTCCTGTATTTGTACAATAATTTGGGAGAATATCTTTCCTTCATTTATCTCATAACATCTGAGAAAGATAAATTTTAAAATTAAAAAATTATATAAATTTAAATGATAGTAAGAGTATTATGATATGTTTACATCTATTTTATTTATATACTCCTTTTAATATATAAATTACATCAAAGTGAATGCATGGGAAATTGTATGGAAATCAAACTTAGGGGTAAAAATATTTCTAAAGCAGATGCTCATAAAATTACCACAAAAATAATGAAAATAGAACCTTAATCTCCTTTAAATCAGCATGGAAAAAACATTTCTTCAAAATATGTGTATTTATAGAAATGTTCTTATGTGAGTTTGGGATTTTTTTTTTGAAGCCTGATAGAGAATAACTTTTGAAAGTCTCTCACATGTGCTTCAGAGGAAAAAAAAGCAATTGTGGAATTCTATATATGTCTTTAAAGTAAATTTCATTAATCTTATTATAAGTCTGTGTGTCTCCCCTTCTATCTCTCTCTCACCCTCTTTCCTCCCCTCTCCTTCTCCATCTTCATCTACCTCTCTCTTGCTCTACTTCTCTCATCTATATCCCTTGAATAGTACCCTGATGTTCTGTGTCAAGTTCCTTTTAGGTTTCCTCTAAAGTCCTGAACACTAAGGGGGTGATAGAATTAAAGGCTTAGGCAACTTGATTTGTGAACAGATTATAAACACATGTTGAAGAAGGGTTGGAGGTAGTTTATTAAGTACTTGTTGGACCCTTATCACATATAATTTCAGAAGGAAATTCTGTGGAATCATGTCTTCCCAGCATCTGGTAGTCTTTAGACTTCAGGTGCATTTTTTCATCCTTCAGAAACAAGTTGAAGTAATGAGTATATACAAATGGGAGAGAGAGTAGAATATTTGTGCTGTAGTCACCTGAGACAATCAGGTATTAAAAGGGAAAAACTTCTCATTGTGGTCACATCCTTTATCCTTTATCCTACTATGAAAAAGTACTTAGAATCTTGAATTTTTAAGGACTAGTTATCTTTGGCTCTTCTTATTGTCATAGAGATATTTGTTTACATTTCTAGGATTTCAACTTGAAGACTGTGGTGTGCATGCAATTGTGTTGCTTGAATGTGAGGCAGGAATTGGATAAACTGGCTAGGGTTCTGGGCAATGATGGCTGTTAGACCTCCGACTTTGTCTTTCCTTCTCAATTTGTATTTATTTATTTATTTGTTTATTTATGTCATAGGGCTTGAACTCTGGGCCTGAGCGCTGTCCCTCAGCTCTTCAGCTCAAGGCTAGTGCTCTACCACTTGAGTCACAGCACCACATCCAGTTTTCTGGTCAATTGGCTGGCTTTGAACCGCAATCCTCAGATCTCAGCCTCCTGAGTATCTAGGATTACAGGCGTGAGACATCAGTGCCCCAGCTCTAATTGTATTTAAAACCTTGCACTCCATTGTTCCACTGACATGTGTTTTACATTTATAATTTTTCTCTATTTCTAAAATTCTTTTCAATTCAGGATGATATATGTGGAACTTGGTCTACACAGAGATCATGATCCTCAGATGTTCAATTTTCCCCCTCTACCTGCCTTTCCCAAGCAGCCAGTCCTACACCTTTCTCAGTTTGGAGCTTTTGTGAAATTGTTTTGTGATGCAGAAGGATTTCTTGGTGTGGAGGCAATATCTTTTCATTTATAATCCCAAAGATGTGATCTTATTTATAAAGTGCTTTACCTCTGATTTTTAGATGAATGTCTTTTTTCTAAAGATAACCCTGGAGAAATCAGAATTTCTGGTTCTTTTCTGAAATGTACTTTCCATGGTGGAAAAAGCAATTGGTGAGGCATACTACTCTTTTCTCTTGGTGTGCCATCACTAGTCTTTCATCTGGTAATCTGCTAAGCTGAGCTAGGACTGCTTCCACGTGGAAGGAATTTTCTTCAGATTCTCCTGAGCCGTCCACACATTTTGCCATTCAGTTCATCTCCACAGTGAAGAAGTATTAGTAATATTGAATGTACACATGCACCTTTATCACTACCATGCACTATTGCTTTGAGAGCAGGTATGGTATCAGAGAAGTAAACTCTAAAATGTTCTATCATTATTTCTCCCTAAAAGCTACATTTTTTTCAAAATTAAAATAAGAAGGCATCTTTAGCTAACTGCTGAGTTAAAGTAATTGTAATTTAAGTTTTATAAAACCAAATTGAGGCTGAGTCTGTGATTTAGCCTCAGTCTTATGGAAGTACCAACCTGCTGAGTGAAACTGTATAAACTTGCTTGTGTAAATTTCTGACAATATTCACTCAGCCAGTTTTCAGAAAGTAAGTGGTAGGTATACCAAAAAAAAAAGACCTTTAATTCTTTGTGTATAACCATGTAAAATTGCTTCAGTTCTATTCTCAGAAGGTATGTGGTAGGTAAACAAAAAGATGTGTAATTGCTTCCTGTCATTTGAAGGGTCATCTCTACCATGACTAAGTTACATGGTAAAACAGACTGCAGAAATAATAAAGCTGTATCATTCCACACGTCTCCTTAAGATATGGAAGATAAATGGGTATGTCACACATAACTTGGTGAGCCCTTTAAAAGCAGAAAGCAGTCAGTGTTTGATGGCAAAGGAGGAAGCTAGGGAGATGCAGGTCCATAAAAAGAACTTGATAAGCCCCTACTGTTTGGAAGACAGTTGGGAGAACATGCAAAGGAATCTAGATGACATCTAGGAGCCAGGAGTGGTCCCTAGCTAACAGCCAGAAAGGAAAAAGGAACTTTAGACCTTTAACCCCAAGAAACTTGGGGTTATCAAAACCCTGCATAAAAACTAGAGCTTCCAATTAATATAAATTCTCTTATTCACTTTGATTTTGACTTTATGAAATCGTAAGAAGTAGACCTAAGCCAGGTGCCAGAAGTAGACCTAAGCCAGTGGGTTGCAACTATAATCTTAAACCGTTCAGGAGGCTGAGATCTGAGGATCGTGGTTCTAAGCCAGCCCAGGTAGGAAAAATCTGTGAGACTCTTATCTCCAATTAACCACCAGGAAACTGGAAGTGGCTCAAAGTAATGGAACACTAACCTTGAACAAAAGGGCTCAGCAACAGTGCCCAGGCCTGGAGTTCAAGCCAGGATCAACAACAACAAAAGGACTGGGCCTAATTAAGCTACCCAAACTTTCTGACCAATAGAATTATGAACTAAAAATGAATTTTACTTTAGTTTGTTATGCTATTTCATGTGGTCATATTTTAGGTTGTGGTAATATTCTTATGCTACAATGGAAAAATGAACACAAGGTACATTCAAAACCAATTGCTAGGAAACTTGGAAGACAAGTTCTTACCCTTGTAGACTTTTCTAGATGCTAGAAAGATACTGTGTGCTAGATTGAAGAACCAGCTTCCTTTTCCATAGTGATCACATTACTTTTGATCCATTTTTATTAAACTTCCAGACTCCAATTATTTCATTAAGAATTCCTTTGAGAAAAATGTTCTTTTTTTTTTTTTTACTGTGAAAATACCATAGAGAGGGGTTATAATTACATGAGCAAAGTAATGAGTACATTTCTTATCAAGCATTGTTGCCTCCTCCTTTGTTTCCCCTTACCATCCCTGCCCATCCCCATTACCCCCACCCTCCCACAAAGTTGTAAAGTTCGTTTATCTGCATAATGTCTTGCACATCTCATTGTTGCAATGGGTCCACCTGTATCTCTATTTAAACAATTTGTTTTTTTCCTTCCCCTCTCCAAATTATACCAACATCAAATACAGTGGGGGAGGGACATACAAAGCAACAAAGAAATCAACTTATAAATATATTAGAAACAATAGCAAGAAAGAAAAACCAAATGTCTAAGCAACTTTCAACTTTAACATTAAAAACGTATCCCCTGTTAATTAATTTAATATATAGGGGAAATACTGTATATCTGTCATCTTTCTATACTCAGCCTCTAAATAAACATAAACCTGATATTGGAAAGGAGCTAAACGCTACGTGGTCTGTTTCTCCCTCCAAGGTAAAATATTATTTCATTAATTCTAGATTTTTTTCTTATTTTTTAAAATTATCTTTAAGCAGTTATACGAAGGAGTTGCATTCACCAAAGCAGTTTATGAATACAGTGTATCTTGATCACTGCTCCCATTTCAGCATTCCCCCTTACCCCTTCCTACCCATCCCTTCTCTTAGTTATCTTAATTTTAGGGGATGTATTTAATTTTTTTTTGGCCTCTTAACATAGAAGTTTATGTGTGCAACACATCAAAATCTGTGTCATCACTTTAGCCTCTTCAACCTCCCCTCCCCCCGCCCCCGGCCCACACCTTCCCTTATATTTCTCAGTTCTTCTGTATAAACAATGCATTTTTGCCTGCACTTACCCTCTAGTATTTTTTTGAATTAGTTTGTACTATTACTAAACAACAATTTTTAATTTTTAAAAAGCATGCATGTCTATATGCATGTGTATATCAGTCAAAATTTGTGATCCTTTTTTTTTCTATATGTTATTCCCCTTATCTTACTTTCCTCAACATTAATTTCATTACAATGTTAGTAATGCTTGGTTATAGACAAAGATACCCCTGCTTACCAATATCTATATAGAAAAATTTAATCTATCACAATAAACATATAGTATTTATTATACTTTAATAAGTGGTTTTGTCATAGTTATATAAGTTTCTTCTGCTCTTATTTATACTAGGAAAATTCTTATTTGGCATTTCATAATTATATTTTCCACTGATTTTGAAGAATGGGTTTAATAAGTTGTATTGATTAAGTTCTTCTTGTTTTGCTCACATTTCTGTAATTAATTTTCCATTTTCCTATACTGGTATTCTATGGATACTTGAGAAGACTGTCTTTGAAAATACTTCCTGCTTCAACATTCACGAAAGATGTAGCTATACTGAATCTTTTTCTTTATTTTTTTTACAATTTTTTTATTTTATTGTCAAGATGTACAGAGGGGTTATAGTTACATGAGTAAGGCAATGAGTATATTATTTTCTTTAATGAGTTTTTAGTGTTGAATATATATTGGCACTGAAAAATATATCAGGGAGATTTCCATTTGCTTTTGGGAGACTTTTTAATAACTTTGGAATGGTCTATTATTTAAAAATAAAGTAAAGTTCAATTGTGAACATGTTCACAAGATCCTTGGGGCTCTTTATCCAATGTTTAATACTTGATGACACTCCAAATCTTCTATGGGAGTTGGTATAGTCAAGCCTTTTCAATTATTTTTATTTTTATTTTTTTTGGGGTCCGGTCATGGGCCTGAACTCTGGGCCTGGGCGCTGTCCCTCAGCTCTTTAGCTCAAGGCTAGGGCTCTACCACTTGAGCCACAGTGCCACTTTTGGCTTTTTTTCTTTTTGCTTATGTGGTGCTGGGGAATCGAACCCAGGGCCTCAGGCATGCAAGGCAAGTGCTCTTCCACTGAGCCACGTTCCCAGCCAATTTTTCTGTGTATATATTTTAGTAACAGAGCTTGAACGCTAGGCCTCAAGCTCTTGCTTGGCTTTATTGCTTTACTACTTCATCCACACATCCAGCCCAAATATTTTTGCTGGGTAAAAGTGGAGAGGGATTCATGTGGATATTTCTGCTGGTGCTGGCTTTTATTATGACTATTTAGACCTCAGCTTATTTAGTGGCTATGATTACAGGCATGAACCACAAGTGTCTGGCTTGAGTTAATTTTGAGAATTCAAATATTATTGGAAAACTATCTATATAGTTTTGCCTTCCAAATAGATTTGCAGTGATGTTCTCTAAGTCTATTAGTTTCACCAATATCTATGTATGCCATTGAAATGTTTATAACCTTGACTAATTTATTATTTTTCTATTTCTCATGATTTCTATTAGGTTTATATGTTTAGAATATATATATATATATATATATATATATATACATACAAATGTTCAAAACCTTTATAATTCACATTTATTTTTTCTATTTCTTCTAATTCTTATCTATCAATTTCCTCTTCTTTATTTTGAATTTGATTGCAGAAGACAATTGTTTTGTCAAAGTGGGTCATAAATATAAAATTTAACATGTATTTAAAAATATATAAATCATTGGGAAAATTCTTGTTTTTTGTTTTTTTTGTTTTTGGTCGATCGTGGGGCTTGAACTCTGGGCTTGGGCACTGTCCCTGAGCTCTTCAGCTGAGGGCAAGCACTCTACCACTTGAGCCACAGCACCCTTGGGAAAATTCTTATAATCAAAGCTATAGGAAATAATTAACATGAAACATTATTTTCTAGTATTAAATCAATGCTATTAAAACATATATGCACACTTTAATATTGTAGCACCCACTCATAATGTAATAATGAGGGACAATTAGAAATATATCAAAATGACATGTGTTCTCTTGGCAGATTATTTTTCTGTCTTTTTAGCATTCTCAGGATTTGTCTGATCATCTGATATATTTTCTTCTAAAACATACTAATCAAAACTAAAACAACCAAATTTTTAAAACAAGTATTAAAATTATTTATTTCCTTTAGTATTATAATTTTCATTTTCATATTTTCTCTCTTGTTTCTCAGAAGCAATGAAGGGAACAGAAAATGTGGGAGGAATATAGAACAAAAATTTTATTGAATCAGATAATTGAGTTTAGTCTAACCTGCTGCAGTTCATGTGGCATTTAACTTTCTAGCTCCATAATCTTCCATCTCAGAACTAGGCACCGCAGCAAATGAACAAAAATTCTCATCCTCATGGATCAGAAGTTCACTATGTCTAAAGGCTGGTCCAAGAACTAGATTTGTGTCATATTGTTTAACTCACATAAAAATAAGAATAATTTCTTTATTTTTTCGAGGGCTGTCTGGGATGGGAGCTAGAGCTGGAGCTGGAGCTTTTCACTGAATGTTGGCACTTAACCATTGCAGCCATACCTCTATTTCAATGCCTGGGGTTAGTTGGAACTTTAATCTTCAGATCTCAACCTCTAGTTGGGATGGCAGGTGTGAGTCAGCTCCACTGGGCTTTCATGTACTTCTGGGTTCTAACCGCTATACCATTCCAGACATTTATCCAACAGGTTACAGATCAGAATCCAGTAAGGCCACTTGTACAGTCAAGTTCATTGCAGCACTATTCACTATAGCCACAGGATAGAAACAAGCCCCTCAGTGGATGAATAGAAAGAATGATATACAACATTTGCAAAGAAATGGATCGACTTAGAAAAATCCTATTAAACAAGGTAAATAAGTTCAGAGAGACAAAGGAGACATGTTTTCTTTCATATGCATACACTAGAACTAATTTATAAATGTGCAAGTAAACATTTGAGGTTATACATGAGCACATACGAGTGTATTAACTGAAGAATGTTATTTTCAGGGGAGAATTCCAATGATGTAGTTCTTTAACTCTTAATCCAGCCTGAGGTTACAAGATGAGTACTTATCCATCAGTTTTATCCTATCTCATTTTATTCACACACAATTACACACCTGTGTAATTGCTAAATATAAATAAAATGAATATCAGGAAACTTGAAAGGTGTGGGGGAATAGGCTAGATGAATGAAGAGAGGAAGGCAGGGGAAAATGCAGTCATAATATTCAATGTATATTCTATGAAATTAAGAAAATTGAGGGGAGAAGTTGGGTTGTGAGAGATGAGGGAGAATTATGAAAGGGGTGACTTTGTTCAGGATGCAAGGTAAATATACAGTGATAAGTTGAAAGGTAACTCCATTGTACAACTTCTTAAAGATAATAAAAATCTAATTTAAAATATAACCAGAAGCTGGGTGCTGGTGGCTTATGCCTATAATCCTAACTACTCAGGAGGCTGAGATCTCAGGATCACAGTTTGAAGCCAACCCAGGAAAGAAAGTCTATTAGACTCTTTTATCCACTAAGACTACCAAAAAAGTAGCAACACACACACACACACACACACACACACACACACACACACACACACACACACACACAAATTAGAGGATTGTTCAAAGCCAGCTTGGACAGAAAAGACCATGAAACTTATATCTCCAATGAATCCCTCCCCACCAACAAAGCTGGAAGTATAACAGTGGATCAAGCAGTAGAACGATATCTTTGAGAAAAATCAATGTTCAGGGACAGTGGCCAGGCCCTGAGTTCAAAGTCCAGGAAAAGCACACACACACACACACACACACACACACACACACACACACACACACACACACACACACACACACACACACACACACACACACACACACACACACACACAGAGTAATACTGTTTCTGAAACTGGGAAAGTAGCCACTTATACCAATTGTCATGTGATGCATATAGTTTAATACTCTTCAAATCTTCCATTTGGAATTCCTCATTTTTCTGTTTCTTGGTGAGAGCCTTCTTGGCATATTTGTCTTATACCCATATATGCTTCAATTGTTTCTGAGCCTTCTTAAAATTTTGAGCTACAATTAAAATATGTGTGGGAGGATATTAAATTTTGGACACCATATATATATATATATATATATATATATATATATATATATATATCTTGACACATTCCTTTTAAAAGAGAAAGAAAAGAATCTAAAAATATTTCCATAAAGTGGGCTGCCCTGGATAGGTAACAATTGCACAGGTGTGTAATTGTGTATGAATACATTAAGATAGGAAATGACTGATAAGTGCTCAACTCTTAGCCTCAGGCTGGTGGGTAGAAGCAGCTGGAGGAATTAAAGTATTTCTGAGGAAGATTTAAACTCCTCTTCAGCTGAGACCTTTGGACAAAACTGCAGTGTGTGGGAGAGATGTACAGTAATGAGTGTGTGCATGAGGAGCACTCTGTATAAAGCCACTTTATCACGGGTAAATCCAGTTATTTTTACTAAAATTGCTACTTTGGTTTGTTCTTCTGTGATTTCCTGCCTGAATGACTCTTTAGGGGAATGACCTTCTCTGAGAGGCAAGGGAGATTGAGCTCCTTGTTAAGAACTTCTAGTGTGTGTGTGTGGGGGGGGGGGAGGCGGCGGTGGGCAGGTTAAAGTTGGTGCCTCCAGGAATACACCAGCTAAAACTGGGGCTCAACTTTAATAATAGTAGTATTTATAAACATCGCATTGTAAAGAGCTCAAAATGTTTCCTATTCAGAGTCTCATTGTGCCTGGGTAGTCAAAATGTTTCCTATTCAGAGGATCATTGTGCTGAACTCCAGCTAGGTGGTAAGTGTGATGGAGAATCATTATTCATTTACTGCTATAGAATGTAAAGTATGGAGATACGGGAAATATGTAGGCTTTCCTGCCTTCATCCTGCTCCTCCGCCCCCCCTTTTCTCCCCTTCTTCCTCTTCCTCCATTCCTTGATTTTGGCTTTTGTTATTCCCCTCAAGTGGAATGTGAACAAAGACCTCATAAACTTGTCTAATGGTAAAATTGCAATTTTGAAAGATAATTTGAGTGGTTTCTGAGACTTCTTTTTCTCTTAATGTAACTTCCTTTTTTCCTGGGTGTAAATATCCACTACCTTTTCAATGGCTGTAGATATAAAACCTGTGCCTGATGGGCTTTGTATTAAAAAAAATCACCCCAATTTTTTCATTTCCATTTCAAGTTTCATAATTTTCATGCATACAGGGATACCAATATTTTTCAAAGAAAAAAATCAGTCTTGACAAAGACAAAAAATAATGTCTTGACAACTTCCAGATCAACTCTAAACAGTATTGATAACACAGACAGAAATATGACTTATCATTTCTTTTTAAATATTCACCTAATCTTAGTTACATATCATTTGGGATGCCAATTTTCTTGGTTGTTACATGTCTTTGAATATCAGCCTAAATCTGCTCAGTTTCTCCTACTGAAGTATTCTTAAGCACACTCATGTGCTCACCTTGGTAGTGAGAATTCAAGAATGCCAAAGATAGGAACTCAGCTCTGTGACTCATTTCCCAAGTTTTCCAAATAGCAGCTGGGCATAAGTATATTCAAGGAAGTATGTTGACTAAGAGATGGTAATCACATGGTGACTAACTTCAAAGATTCTCAGCCTGGGTATACATTGTAATGGGGGAGGACATATCAATGAGTGATTTGGACAAGAATTCATGACAAGGATTGGATACCTGACACTTTGATTTGTTACAAGATTTCAATGATAAGAACAAGAGATTAGACCATTGGCAAATACATAGACTAAAAAGGATTTAATTTTTTCCATTCATATAAATAGCTCACACCCATTAATAAACTTATTTTAAAATTACACATATTGTCTATTCATTCACATCAAAATTAGTTTATGTCAAAATGTGAATAGACTTTATTCACCTAAATAAAATATTTTTGTGACAAAAAGGCTTTACAAGGTTCATCGAATGGTTTAATTTGGTGGAAATTTAGATGTCTTGCACACAAAATTACTCTTGTGACAGAATGTCAGCCTTACCCAGGCCAAGCGCCTCTACTTCTTCAGTGTTTTGTCATTCATGTGACCACAGCAATGTCCGTGGGAAAATAAATTTATGTAATATTTCACAAGCTGTGCTGTCTTGAAAATTTTCTAACACACTATTGATTTGCTTCTGAACACTTTCCTGGATGCTTTTCAGAAGTCACTGCTAAAGCCACTGTCCATGCCCTTAGACAGATTTTGTCTAGTATCCAATAAATAATCATTTAAATGTGACTTTGGCTCTTTTATTCTAACATCCATTTCCTTGAACCAATCTGGATGACAAAGGGAAGTGAACAAAATCATTCCACATTGGAACACTGTCATTTTTATGAGGAAAGACCCAAAATTCTCAGGAATTTTTCTTGATAGAACAATGAGAAGCAGAAGTGACAACATTCATTTAACACCTTAATTGCAATATTAAAAGTATTAGTAATTTATATTTTGAACAGTAGCTTCAAATTTTGATGGTATAATTTTAGCAAAATAAGTATCTTCAGATTTTAAAAAGGATCAACTTATCTGACTGTTTCTTCTTGTCTTAGACATATGCTAGTAATTGCGAATAAGGGAAACCATGGGACCTATATTTCTTTGGGCCTGGCTTACTTCACTTAATATAATTTTTTCCAAGTCTTTCCATTTCCTAACAAATGGGGCAATGTCATTCTTTCTGATGGAGGCATAGAATTCCATTGTGTATATATACCACATTTTCTTGATCCATTCATCTACTGAGGGGCATCTGGGTTGATTCCATATCTTAGCTATGGTAAATAATGCTGCAATAAACATAGTTGTGCTGGTAACGTTAGTGTGGTCTTTTTTGTGAACATTTGGGTAAATGCCCAAAAGTGGGATTGCTGGGTCATAGGGGAGCTCTATGTGGAGTCTTCTGAGAAACCTCCATACTACTTACTTTCCAAAGTGGTTGAAAAAGTTTACACTCCCACCAACAATGCAGTAAGGTTCCCTTCTGTCCACATCCCCTCCAGTATCTGTTGTTATTAGAGTTCTTGATTTTAGCCATTCTAACTGGGGTAAAGTGGTATCTCAATGTTGTTTGATTTGTATTTCTTTTATGGCTAGGGAGGTTGAGCATTTCTTCATGTGTCTATTGGCCATCCTTCTTTCCTCTTCATACAAGTTTCTCTTCAAGCAGAAACACAGATAAGTTGATGTTAGGCCAAATGAACCCCAAGGTAAGGACTCAAATGTTTTTTCTTTCTTGCGATTGTTTCTGACATATTTATAAGATGATTTCTTTGTTGCTTTATATGTCCCTCCCCCATGGTATAACCCCTGCTTTCACTGTATTTGATGTTGGTATAATTTGTGGAGGGCAATGAAAAAATATTGTTTAGGTAGGGATATAGGTGGACCCATTGCAACAATGAGATGTACACGTTGTTATGTCGAAAAATGAACTTTACATTTTGGCCAGGGGTTGGGGGTGGGAAGGGGGAAGTGGGGGGGTGGGGTGGAAGGGGGAAGATGGGAAGGGATGGGATGCTTGATAAGAAATGTACTCATTACCTTGTCCATTTAATTATAACCCCTCTGTATGGTATTTTCACAATAAAAAAATTAAAAAGGATGAAAATAAATTAATTGTGTTTCTCCTTGGAAGTAATATGCAATATTCAGTATGAATTTTCAAACACGATCACAGTCTTTTTTGGCTTTCATCACTTAAATAATTGGTATTGTTTAGTAAGTTCTAATAATTACATGAATATTTATTATTATTAAATAGTGTTATTAAACATTTTTAATTGTCTGGTCCAAAATACATTTCCTTTTTTGGAATAAACTTGCCATGCAGTTTTGAATGCACTCCACCTATTTCATTGTTGCAGTTTATAGGCTAATTATGCAAAATCAACGTTGAATTATCTATGCTTTAAAAGAGGCAGCTTTCAGTTAGGTAAAGGTATAAACTGAGAGCCAAGATTGTAGCCAACTGTGTGTAATTCCAGGGCTGAAATCACCCTCAAATATTCATCTATGAAAATAATTTCAGAAAACAGAATAGGAGAAATCCTTGCAGACTCTAGAATTAGGTCAATAAATCATTCATATCCAACTAAGATTGGAGCAAATAGATTAGATAATACAGCTATGGACAGTAAGTGTTGATTTATCCTTCAATTTGTTACTAATTTTTTTAAAAATTGCTTCCCATAGGTTGAGCCATTGTAACAATGTCATGTACAAGATTCTATATTGAAAATGAACTTTACAGGGGAAAAACATAGTAAGGGTAACAATGCTGCACAGGAAATGTATTCATTACCTTACTCATTTAAGTGTAACCCCTCTGTACAAGAGCTTTACAATAAAAATATATATTAAAATTGCCTCCTATAATTATAATTTATAACATCCTTATTATGTCTCCAGATAGGATTGAATTTTATGAAATGTAGAAATGAAGCAAGGGAGGGAGTAATAGAAAGGAAAGGAAGTAGGGGAAGGGGTAGAGAGAGGAAAGAGAAGGAAGACATAGAGAAAAAATAGTGAAAAAAGAAAGGAAAAGAAGAAAAATGAAAGGAGGACAAAGGGGAGAATGGAAGGACAGGAAAGGTAGAAAGGATTTACTTAAAAAGAAACAGTACAATATGAAACATGGTTTCAGTATTTGCTAATATGCTTTAGAGCATACCTCAGTTCTATGAGTAATATCCATTTTGTGTAAAGCATTGTCCCTTACAATTGTGCAGATTATAAGGCTTTGGGTTAAGGGCAAATTTATATCCTCTGCAAACACCATTCAAATAATCAAGGACAAAGAGAATGGAGAAGATATGAGCTTCCTTTATATTGGAAGCAAAAACCAGGTGGGAGGTTATATTTTTTAACTAATAGAACATGTGATTGACCTGTACTTTATGCTATTGGGGGAGAAAACCAAGAAGAGCTCCCTATATAGCATTCTAAACCAACCAAATGGGAGAAAGTTGATAGCATTTCCTGTGGCATTGGAAATGGCTTTTAAACTAAGATTAATGAGTAGATTAAGCAAAGTAATTTTTTCCAAAATATATTATAAGAAATCTCCAGGTCTTGAAACTCAAAAAATTAAATCCCTCAACAATAAATTCTCAAAGAAACAGCTACCCAATAAATAAGTGGGCTAAAGACTTAAAAAGAAACTTGTCTGAAAAGGAAAGAAGGATGGCCAATAGACACATGAAGAAATGCTCAACCTCCCTAGCCATAAAAGAAATGCAAATCAAAACAACATTGAGATACCACCTCACCCCAGTTAGAATGACTACAATGAAGAACTCTAATAACAACAGATGCTGGAGGGGATGTGGACAGAAGGGAACATTACTGCATTGTTGGTGGGAGTGTAAACTTTTTCAACCACTTTGGAAAGCAGTATGGAGGTTCCTCAAAAGACTCCACATAGAGCTCCCTATGACCCAGCAATCCCACTTTTGGGCATTTACCCAAATGATCACAAACAAGATCACACTAAAGCTACAAGCACAACTATGTTTATTGCAGCATTATTTACCATAGCTAAGATATGGAACCAACCCAGATGCCCCTCACTAGATGAATGGACCAAGAAAATGTGGTGTATATACACAATGGAATTCTATGCCTCCATTAGAAAGAATGACATTGCCCCATTTGTTAGGAAATGGAAAGACTTGGAAAAAATTATATTAAGTGAAGTAAGCCAGGCCCAAAGAAACGTAGGTCCTATTGTTTCCCTTATTTGCAATTACTAGTATATGTCTGAGACAAGCAGAAATGGTCAGATAAGTTGATGCAAGGCAAAATGAACTCCAAGATAAGGACTCAAATTTTTTTCTTTTTTTTGTGATTGTTTCTAACATATTTATAAGATGATTTTTTTGTTGCTTTGTATGTCCCTTCCCCACAGTATAACCCCTGTATTTGATGTTGGTATAATTTGTGGAGGGGAAGGGGAAAAAACACATTGTTTAAATAGGGACACAGGTGGACCCATTGCAACAATGAGATGTACAAGACCTTAGGTCGAAAAACGAACTTTACAACTTTGGGGGGGGGAGGGAGGAAATGGGGGGGCAGGGGAGGAGATAGGAAGGGATGGGAAGGGGAAACAAAGGAGGAGGCAACAATGCTTGATAAGAAATGTACTCATTACCTTGCCCATGTAATTGTAACCCCTCTGTACAGCATTTTCACAATTAAAAAAAAAAAGAAATCTCCAGGTCTTTTCCATCTAGCATGTCATTTCACTCCAGAAAAATCTGAAGCTTAGCTTCTGCAGAAAGTGGGGATTACAGTTGTTCCTGTAGATAAGGAATAACTGCATGTTGGGGAAACAATCTAGACACTTGGAAAAGAAGTGAACTTTTATGCGGAATCCTGAACCTCCTCGCTTTTTTCCAGTCATGGTTGGATTGTGCCTCCACCAAATGCATAGATTGAGATGTGATTGCAGGTACAGGGGAGGACTTCAAAGAAATCATTTCACTGAATATGGGGACATGGGGTGGGCCCTATTCCAATCTGACTGTTGTTCATATGAGACGAATTTTGGACACACAGAGTCACCAGGGCTGCTAGTGCCCAGAAGAAAGACCAGGTGAAGATACACAGAGAAGGTGGCCATGTGTGAGTCAAGTAGAAGCATCTTAGAAATAAAAACCAACCATGAAATACCCTGCTCTTGCTTCTGAACCTCCCCAATGGCGAGGAACATATTAATTTGTTTGATCTGTGATGGTTGTGATGCTTTATTATGGCCATTATACCCTCCCCCAAAATCATCAGTGAACTTCAACACTACTAACATCTGAATTAAATGATTGTCAGAAACATCTACAGGGTTAGTATTGATAGTTATCATCTCATTTGATATGATAGTTATCATATCAAAGGAAGAGTAAATTATTTGCCACAAACATGATGACATAATCCATTACTTTTTGTAAGAGAGATATGATATATCCATTTGATTCAAATGTTTAAAAACTATTATTTTATTTCTATATGGCTTACCAATGAAGCACTGATTCTGTTGCTGTTTTCTGATCTTTGTGGAATTGTATATAAGCTTTTGAGAAATTCTTTTATGTGCTTAAATATTTGTGTTTTTAAAAAATTTTATTATGAAAATACCATACAGAGGAGCTACAATTACCTGGACAAAATAATGAGTACATTTCTTATCAAACATTGTTGCCTCCTCCTTTGTTTCCCTTCCTATCCCTTCCCATATCCCCTCACCCATATCTCCCCTCCTCCCCCAGCAAAGTTGTAAAGTTCATTTTTTGATATAAAGACTTATACATCTCATTGTTGCAATGGGTCCACCAGTTTCCCTATTTAAACGATGTTTTTCCCCTTCCCCTCAACAAATTATACCAATATCAAATACAGTGAAAGCTGGGGTTATATCGTGGGGGAGGGACATACAAAGCAAAAAAGAAATCATCTTTTAAATAAGTTAGAAACAATCCCATGAAAGTAAAAAACATTTGAATACTTATCTTGGGGTTCATTTCATCTAACATCAACATATCTGACCTTTTCTGCTTGTCTCAGACATATACTAGTTATTACAAATAAGGGAAACCATGGGGCCTATGTTTATTTGGGCCTGGCTATTTGTTGTTTTGATGTGTGTTTTAGAGATTAATGTTTATGTTAGAACTAAAGAATTCCATGTAGCTGGCCGCCAGTGGCTCATACCTGTAATCCTAGCTACTCAGGAGGCTGAGATCTGAGGATCACAGTTCAAAGCCAGCCCAGGCACAAAAGATCCTGAGACTCTTATCTCCAATAAACCACTAGAAAACCGGAAGTGGTGCTGTGGCTCAAGTAGTAGATCACTAGTCTTGAGCTGAAGAGCTCAGGGACAGTGCCCAGGCCCAGAGTTCAAGCCCCATGACCGACCACACAACCACGAAAAAAAAAAAAAAAGAATTCCATGTCATTTCGATGATCTGTCAAATATGGAGCCATCTGATTGGCAATATTATATTTTATCATTAATTAATTAATTGTACTGGGATTTCAATTCAAGGCCTAGAACTTGTTAGGTTGGCACTCTACCACTTGAGCCAAAGCAGCACTGCTTTTTACTGGTTATTTTAAGATCGTGTCTCCCATTCTACCTTGGCCAACAAGTGCCTCACTGTCCATTTACTTCAGCATTCCTATTTCACTGGAATCACAGACACATAGCACAGCATCAGGTTTCTCTCCATTGAAATGGACTTTCCCACCCATGCATCCTGGAATAGCGACCTCCCATTCTTGGCTTCCTATAGACCTTCGGAAGACAGACACATACCCTAGAACCCAGTGATGGGTTGAGAAGATGTCTGGCCTTTTTATCCACAATCCCAAACCTCAGACTCCTACATATCTAAGATTACAGCGGTGGCTTACTGGTGCCCAACTGACTATCATTCCAGAAAAATATTTATAGAGAACATTTTAAATTAATACTGGAGGTAATCTAAAGCATGTTGTAAGTAATCAACTCCTTGATGAGAAAATTGAGACCAAGAAAGGTATTCAGGCAATGAGCAGTTGAACAAGATCTAGAATTCAGGTTTTGAGGACATAAATGAACAGCATTCATGTTATCATATAGAAAAATAAAGTGCTCTTTATATTTTCACAATATCACTGAGATTTTCTCTTTGTTGACTCTATTGCAGGTTCCATTGAAATCATATATTTTTGTTTTTGGTTATGAAGTTACTACATGAAGTAAGTCAGACCCAGAGAAACAAAGGGTGCATGGTTTCTGTGATTAGCACCAGATAGAATGTGCCTATAAAGTAAACTTGCTGGGTGGCATGCAAACAGTTCCAAATGAATTAGCTGAATTATAATATACACTACCGAGAGCTCAAATAGTACAATTTTTTAAAGAAAGAATAAATCACAGCCCAACAAGATAAGCACCAAGAAATGAGTACTTAAAAGGGAAGGAGTAGGGTCAAGGGGAAAGGGGTGGACAATGAATGGAGGAAGGTAAGGAAGAATGCAGTCAAGAATTCATTGTATATATTACATATTGAAGAAAAGTAAGGCTAGCGGTGGGTCAAAGGGGGATGAGATTGTCAAAAGAGGTGACAGATCAAGATGCATTTTATTCACAAGCTGTTTTGTCAAAGGATACCTCCCCTGTATAACTACTTAACATTTTTTAAGTTTTTTTTTTCCATCATGTGGCTTGAACTCTGGGCTGGGTGCTGTCCCTGAACTCTTCAGCTCAAGGTGAGTGCTCTATCACTTGAACCACAGCACCACTTCTAGTTTTCTGGTGGTTAATTGGAGATAAGAGTCTCACAGACTTTCCTTCCCAGGCTGGCTTTGAATTGTGATCCTCAGATCTCAGCCTCCTAAGTAGCTAGGATTACATGCATGTGCCACCAGCACCCAGCTTAAAGTGTTTAAATATGAAGAACTTATGACAGTACACAAAGGTTTTAATGGTGTCAAAGATATATAGATATTATTATGAAGAAATACTTTTTAGAACACACATACATGATATCCTACCATTTTCACCTTTTTATGCTATTGCCATAATAAGCTATGTGCACTTGATCATATAAAATGATGCTTATTGAAATAAACTCCACAAAACAGGAGCAAAAGCTTCTATATTGCACTATTTGCAGTTCTTTTTTTTCTTGTTGTTTCCTTTTTTTCCTCCTTCTGTTTCTGTTTTATTTCTGTACCCTTTGTCTTCTCTGATTTGGATGAACTAATTCAGTAGTGAGACCCACTAGATACTATGCTGGACATGAACTATATAACGTCGTGGGAGGGAAGTCAGGAGGGGAAAACCTGGGAGAGAATGAAGGAGGAGTTGAGACTGTTTAAAAGGAAACATACTCAGCACCTGACATGCTAACTGTAACTCCTCTGTATATCACCTTTACAATAAAATTTTAAAAATAAAGACATAAAAGAAAAGTAATTGTCCTTTCACATATTCTCATTTTGCTTCATTATAATTGCCACTATCTCTACTGTGTGTCATCCTTGCTTAAAATATAGCAATCATTGTAGATGTACTGTGGAATATACTATAGTGTCAATTTATTCAGAATAGATTTCTATACTTATTTGTAATAGTTCTCCCAAACATTTTAGTAGAGTATCTTTCACAAAGTATTCAATAGATTACAAAAAGTTTAAAAGTGGTCTAATTTGGGAAAAAATAAAGCTTATGAACCAGGTGAAGAAAGTAGAATTCAAAGGAACTTGGTGAACTGAATATAACTGGTGATATAATGGGGTAGGATACAAAATATCTTCAATGTAGCAGAAAATTATCAATTTCCACTCTCTGACTTGAATTAATATATTAGTGATACATCTTTGAGCAGGACCATGGAGAGCTCCAGAATTTGCTGTCAGTCCTTTTGCTCTGGGCTGCAAACAATTTGATTGACCCAGAAGAGTTAAACACTACTGGCTTTATTTAATTCCAGCCAAATAATGGGAATATTAAGTCTCCTGAAAGAGATAACAGATACTATTATTGTATTAGGATATTTCATATCCTATAAACATTGTACTGGTATTTTAAAACTATAATTGGCTACCAATTACTCCATTGAATATTTACATTTTGCCTATTTTGTATGTAATAAATTATGGATTGAATCTTAAATGGAATTATCTAAGGTTATTAAGTAACATTGTTGATTCACAGGAAGATGTTTTAAGCTTTAATATATGATGTCTCCCTAAACTCAAGTGTTACATCCTTACCAATCCTAACAATAAGTATTCCTCTTAGAATCTGTATTATTGGAGAAAGATCATAGGTATTGTTCCTAGTTATTTCTTCGGGGTCAGTTCTCCACAGAAGTTTGTCCTTGATCTATCATATCATCTAATAACATTGACATACATACAAGAGAATGTACCCACCCATTCCTCATTTCTTCAATATTTGTTTCTTTATGAAGCAGATTTTGTGGAAGCAGAGATCTAAATTTAAAAAATCAATAAATCAATGGGCATAAGAAGTTTTCCTCATATGGGGGAAGATAAAAATAGACAAATATAAACATACAATATATTGTCAGGTAATGACAAAGGTTATGATGAAAAGTAAATCATAATATCTTGTTGAAGAGGAAAGTCAAGTGTTTAAGAAGATCTCTGATCTATGAGAAATGAACAAAATGAAATGGCGAAATAGTCTTAAAGATATTTTGAGCAGAGGCTGGGAAGGTGGCTCAATGGTAGAGCCTTGCCTTGCATGCATGAGGCCCTGGGTCTGATTCCCCAGCACCACACAAGCAAAAAGAAAAAAGCCAGAAGTGGTGCTGTGGCTCAAGTGGTAGAGCGTTAGCCTTGAGCTGAAGAGCTGAGGGACAGTGCCCAGGCCCAGAGTTCAGGCCCCACGACCGGACCCCCCCCCCACACACCAAAAAAAAAAAAAGATATTTTGAGCAGAGAGTCTTCAACTTAGATGTAAATAAGAATCACTTAGAAGGCTTTCTAAATCACAAATTTCTGGGCCAGATTCCCAGATTCTGATCCCATAGTCCTGCAGTGAGGTTTGAGACTTTGAATTTCTAACAAGTTCCCAGGTTGTGTGCACACTTCTGGCTCAGAGATGATATGCTGAAAATCACTGACCAAAGGAGGCTACTTAGAAAGAATCACCAGATCATTATGGGCCAAAAGAATATTTGATATTTTGGGAGCAAAAATATAAAGTAATTAAACCTTGGAGATAAGTTGAATCCTTTGGACCTCATAAAAATTAATTAGCTTTAGGTTTCTAGGAGAAACCATGATGTTTTGAAGAGAGTAATTATACATTAAAAGTTTATCCTGATAGGTGGTATAAAAATAGTCACCAAACAGAGTCTAAGAAGTAATTAAAGCAGTCAGAGAGAATTGTAGGCATAGCTTAGTTGACAGAGCACTAGCCAATGAGTAAAAATATCAGTTACTAAGTTCGTGTTGGATGAAAGAAATAAAAAAGGAAGGGAAGGAAGAAAGGGAGGGAGGGAAAAAGTAGTCAGAGAATTAAATTAGAAAATTATTTTAATTCAAGCAAGAGGAGATGATGCTATGCTAGGTTGATGACAGGGTTTATATTCTAGGCATCTTTTGAAGGTAAAAATGGTAGTAGAATTTGCTGAAATATTGCTACATGTGGAAATTAAGAGGAGTTGAAAATGGCATATCATTTGAGGAATAAGTGAATAATAATATAATATAAAACTAGCAAAGAGTCAGAAAGAGGTAGGGTGAGGAAAAAGAAACAATAAATTCAGAATTTAAAATCAGAGTAGTACCCTGTACATAAATGGTATTGCAAACCAGCAGAGGGCAATATGCACTAGAAAGGGAAAAAAATGCTGGGAAGAATGGTGCCCCAATTCTTTTCATCTTTTTGACCATCTGAGAGCTTGAACTCTGGGTCTGGGCACTGCCTCTGAGCTTTAGTGCTCAAGGGTTGTGCTGTTCTACTTGAGCTACAGCTCCACTTTTTTGATAGTTTTTTGTTGTTGTTGTTGTTATTGTTCCAGAGGCTGGAACTCTGAGCCTGGGCACTGTCCCTGAGCTCTTCAGCGCAAGGCTAGTGCTCTACCACTTGAGCCACAACACCACTTCTGATTATCTGGCAGTTAATTGGAGCTAAGAGTCTCACGGACTTTCCTTGCCCAGGCTGGCTTTGAACTGCAATCCTCAGTTGTCAGCCTCCAGAGTAGCTAGGATTATAAGCACCTAGCAGTTTTTGATAGTTTTTAGTGGAGATAAGAACTTCACAGACTTTCCTACTGGGGCTGCCTTTGAACCATGATCCTCAGACTTCAGCCTCCTGAGTAGGTAGGATTGTGGGCATAAGCCACTGGTAACCAGCTGTTCCCTAATTCTTAATACCAACATTACTGTTCATCTACTCTGATTAATTTGCATAGTGGAAGAGGAATTTCATCTTACTATGTAGGGACAATGAAACACTTTAATGCTCAATATGAGGGAAAAGTGAACCTAAAATATAATGAAATTTTTTAAAAAGACTACCTTCAGAAGGGACTCTTTAAAACTTCTTTTAAAAAATTATTTATTTATTTTTTTATTGTGAAAATACCATACAGATGGGTTACAATTACATGGGCAAGGTAATGAGTACATTTCTTATCAAGCATTGTTGCCTCCTCCTTTGATTCCCCTTCCCATCCAGCTTTGAAACAATAGTTAAATGTTTTTTGTTCCAAAAAGGAATGACAGCATTAATTATTAAAAAAAAACACCAACAACAAGGGAGTTTGATGCTGAACATCTGTGAAATATGAAAACAAAATCTCAAAGGTCAGATAATGTGATGTTAGGAAAATGAACCCTTAGATATGTATTTAAATGTTTTGTTCTTTCATGCATTTGTTTCTAACTCATTTATAAAATTATTTCTTTGTAGCTTTGTATGTCCCTCCCCCACAGTATAACTCCTGCTTTCACTATATTTGATGTCGGTATAATTTGTGGAGGAGATGGGGAAAAACAAGTCGTTTAAGGATACAGGTGGACCCAATGCAACTATGAGAAGTACAAGTTGTCATGTCAAAAACAAACTTTACAACTTTGGTGCGGGGGGGGGGGGGGGATTGGGTGGGAGGGTGGGAGGGTGGGGGGAGGCTGGGAAGAGATGTGAAGGGTAAACAAAGGAGGAGGCAACAATTTTGATAAGAAATGTACTCATTATCTTGCCCATGTAATTGTAACCCCTCTGTACAGTATGTTCACAAAAAATAAAAATAAAAAAAGAAAACAAAATCTCTTAAATTTTCAAATTTTTTATCTCACTAGTTAATGTTCTGTCCATTACAAAGAGATGGATTTTGCTCTTGAAACCTGATACATACAACTTAGCATCTTTAGCCATAAAGAAAATCCAAATCAAACTGCATTCAGATTCCATCTTATCCAAGTCAGAATGGCTTCCCTTAAGAGAAAGTACAACAAATAATGGTAGCAAGGACATAGTGAAAAAGACTCTTAGACATTGTTGGCAACAATGTAAACTAGTGCAACCACTGTGGAAATCAGCATGGAGGTTTCTCAAAACAAAAAATAGACCTAACCTTTGCCTCTGCTGTACAAAGTAGAGTAAACCAATATACAGGAAACATACTGTATACTCATGTTTATTATACCTCTGTAATTATGGAATTAGCCAAGGTGCCTAAAAATCATAATGGTATAAAGAAAATAAATCAAGTATTATTCAGTCATTAAGAAAATAGAAATTATGGGGCTGGGAAGGTGGCTCAGTGGTAGAGCGCTTGCCTTGCACCTGAGGCCCTGGGTTCAATTCCTCAGCACCACATAAGCAAAAAGAAAAAGCTGGAAGTGGCGCTGTGGCTCAAGTGGTAGAGCGCTAGCCTTGAGCTGAGGGACAGCGTCCAGGCCCAGAATTCAGGCCCCACGACCAGACCCCTCCCCCCCAAAAAAGAAAATAGAAATTATATAATTTGTAGGAAAGTAGATGGAACTGGAGATCATGTTGAGCAAGGTATGTCAGGCTCAAAAAAACAAGTATGACAGCATTTTGCTTATTTATAGAATCTAGAGCTAAAATTATTAAGATAAATAATAATAAATAAGAGATTGAGGTAAATCAGTGGGAGGAGAGAGAGGGCAAAGAGGATTGAAGTACATGGCATATACATTAAGCACCCCCCTCATAAAAAACCTCTGACAAAACCTAAGATCCTGTAATGACATCTATGAAACCCTTTGTCAAAACAGCGTAGAGGTGCTAATTTCCACTGTCTTGCAAACATGAGCTTGATCTCAAGATTATTCTCATTTCCACTGAGCCAAGGTTGGCAGAAAGATATGAAGTTCTTTGTGTTGTTTTGCTATTAGAATATCTACCACATACATAATAAGAATTTTAATACATTTTAATTTAGTTTGGAGTGCTTAGCTTATTAAAGTTTATATATTATTACTATTATTATATGTGATTTATTGACATATATCCCACAACTTACATAATAAAAACTTGACATTTTTCAGTGATGACTTTTCACATTGTAGATTTTAGCATACTTTCCCTTTCATCTCACACCAACCTAGATGTAGAAATGAATACCTACAAACAAAATTTGGAGAATAAGTTATTTGTCTACATTTCAGTATTAATTGGAGGAGATGCTTTAGTAAAACAGCATTTAGTGCAGATTTAAAATCTACTCACTAGAAATTCTAGAAAGTTCTGCCCTAGACCAGAAAGAAAAAAAATATTTATTATCTACTGGCCTACATATATTTTTAAACTATGTATTGATGATACTTTGATTTTTAGGTGCAGTAGAATAAGATAAGATCTATATGGGCTTATATTTTTAGTTCATATTAGGTTGAGTCTTTCTCACTTTAATTTTGGTTTTCCATGAAAATGAGAATAGGTATATGCAATCCAAGCCATTACAGTGGGGATTACATGAGAAAATATAAATTTAAAGGGCTATCAACAATTGATTCTTGTAATTCATATGTTAAATACCTGCATATACTTTCTTATTCTCCTCAGAAATATTGAAAAATATTTCAGTACTGTATACAATTCTTCCTAAGATTACTCAGCTCATTAATTAACCTTAGAGAATATGAGTGAGTCCATCTTATGTACATCATAGAATCTACAAGATGCTGTGAGTTGGTCCTCCATTCCTCTCTGTATGCCATGACTCCCTCTCTTTATAGGAATTCAGCCTCTTTCCTCCTAAAATCTACATAATGGATTATTGCACAATAGCCACACAGGGGTTAGAAATAATATCTGGCATCCTACATTCGAATAGGGACAAAAGTATCTTAGAAGTCAACTTCTATTATGTCCGCCATTAACAGTAGATCTCACTTCCCTCATTTTGGAGGAAAAATGAATCCATAAGAATGTGTGTTAAAAGTTATATCTCAAAAACAGAATGGGAAAATAGCCATATTAGAAATGATTATTTTAAAATATTAAGGAGGAACAGTGTGAAGACAAAATAGTAAAATAAAATAAAATAGCTTATAATGACAACTAATGAATTGTGCTATTACTTTTTAAATGTTTATTTTCTTTTTAAGGTCAGAATTTCTTTGGGGTTAAGGTTAGTGTCTGTTTCACTTACTATTTTTGTTCTCTAATTGTGTCCTGTAAAAAAATAAATATTTGAAATGAATACAAATATAAATAGGTATAATTAGCAAGAATTTAAAAAATATAAAATAATGTGGTATGATAGATATATATTGCAAAACTTTAACTTGTGTGTTTTTAAGAGATTTCATTGGATGGTCCCGTGTGTGTGTGTGTGTGTGTGTGTGTGTGTGTGTGTGTGTGTGTGTGTGTGTGTGGTCAGCTGTGGGGCTTGAACTCAGGGCTATTTATATTCAAGGCTAGCAGTCTACCTCTTGGAGCCACAGCATCACTTCTGTTTCTCTGATGGTTAATTGAAGATAAGAGTCTCATGGGCTGGCTTTGAACAGTGATCCTCAGATCTGTCCCCTGAGTAGTTAGGATTACAGGCATGAGCTACCAGATCTGGATGCAATAGTACCTTAAACTTACTCCTGATCTAAACATGAAGCTGATATGTTTTAGACAATAGTGTCCCTATTATGTTGCCTCTAAAGTTGAAAGTTGATGTTGTTGGCTACTCTAAGGACTTTCCTCTGTAGAATACAAGCGGCCTCCACACTCCTCCTAGTGTGAGTACAAGGAATGGTCTGAGGTTCACCCTGAGGGATGTGATTGCATGGGACCCAATGCATCTACTTCCTCCCAATAGTTTTAATTGTGAACGTGCAATTCGTGTGTGTGTGTGTGTGTGTGTGTGTGTGTGTGTGTGTGTGTGTGTGTGTGCATGTGTGTAAGATATAATCTTCAAGATCTCAGCTTTGTTTTTTCTTGCCATTGCGTCTCTGCTTATGCAATCTGCTTGATGTTTTCTATGGCAATAAAACAAGCACTTTTAGATTACTGTTTATCAGTTTTAAAAGTAGCAGAGTGCAGGGCTGGGAAGGTGGCTCAGTGGTAGAGCGTTTGCCTTGCATGCCTGAGGCCCTGGATTCAATTCCTCAGCACCACATAAGCAAAACAAAAAAAGCCGGAAGTGGCGCTGTGGCTAACCTTGAGCTGAAGAGCTGAGGAACAGCGCCTAGGCCCAGAGTTCAAGCCCCACAACTGGACCCCCCCCCCCAAAAAAAAGTAGCAGAGTGCCAGGGATAACAATTTTATTTATGTCTCATTAGATATGTTGCTTAAGCCTGGAAATCTCTTCAATGTTTCTACTGTAACAAAACCAAAGAAGGAAAATCTCTTTGATGTAAACTTGACTCATGCCTTTAAGTTAATGGCCTTGTAAAAATGGTTGGTTATTTGAAATTGGATGCTAGATCACAACAATTTTATTCCCTTATTCTAGAAAACTACTTAAGAAACAATGTGTAAAGATGAGAAAACATATATGGGAATTTGAACAGCTGCTTCTTAAAAATCATGGTGAACTATATATGTATGTATGTATGTATGTATGTATGTATGTATGTATGTATGTGTATATGCATGCATGTATGCATGCATGCATGCATGCATGCATGTATTTGCAGGTGCTGTGATTTGAACTAAGGACCTCATGCTTGCTGGTCTTGCTTGCTCTACTGACTCTATCACTAGAGATACATCACAAGTCTGGATTTTTGCTGTTAATTTTGGAGTTGGAGTCTTTGGGACTTTTCTGTGTGGGCTGGTTTCAAATCCCAGTTCTCTAGACCTCAGGCTTCTGTGTAGCTAGGATTACAGAAATGAGTTAGTGTGCCCTGACTATAGCTATCTTTTAGACAGGCAGGTATCTAAGTAAAAAAAGAAGAAAAAATCTGAAAACTTATCACTATGCTAAAAGTAAAATTTTCTTTAAAAAGTTTAAAATTTAAAATAGCCTTTTGTTTAGAGTAAATACTGTTGAAAGAAACAATACAATTTAGAAATCAGATATCAATTAAAATAATTAAAGTGCTTAGAATAAATCTAAGTGGTCAGTTTGGGATTTATCAAACCATGACAGTTGTCAAATATTAACATTACAGGAGTATGCAATGAATTTATCCTGGAAATCTTTTATTTATTTAAATAAATTATAGCATTTTGGCTTAATGAGTCCTCACCAAATGCCTGATGCATACAAGTTTGGCAAGCATTTGGTTGCATGACTGCTATATAATTATACTGACAAGTTGCCATATATGTTATTCTATTTTACTTTAAATACATACAATCCTCAATGTATGAAGAAAAGTCTGCTTTCAATTAAGAGAATTTCTCTACATTTCTTTAAACTTAGACAGCAGTAGGAAAATAATTCAGTAAGAGAAACATGGTGGATCTAAATAGGTTGCTGTGAGGAGTAAGTAATTATAGTCAGAATAAAGATCATGCTGGCTCCAGGCTTTTAATTTGGAGAATCTTGAGAAAGAAATTCAGGTGCTGGTGGGTTCTGAGAACATAATTTGTGGAGGGAAGGGGAAAAGCAAGTCGTTTAAATAGGGATACAGGTGGACCCATTGCACCAATGAGAAGTACAAGTCATTATGTCGAAAACGAACTGTACAACTTTGGTGGGGGGGGGGAGGATTGGGTAGGGGGGCAGGGGAAGGATGGGAAGGGATGGGAAGGGGAAACAAAGGAGGAGGCTACAATACTTGATAAGAAATGTACTCATTATCTTGCCCATGTAATTGTAACCCCTCTGTACAGTATTTTCACAATAAAAAAATTAAAAAAAATAAAAGTAATGCCATGTCTGTGTTTTCTAAGCATGGACAACATTATAAAAACATTCAAATGATCAAAGTAAATACCTTATGAATCCTTTCAATTTTCTTGAATGATTCATTATGAAAAAGCATATCACGTTGGAAAGCTGAAAAGTTTATTCCTTACAAACCTATGTTGAACAAAACATTTTAAAGATTCTATCATTATATATCATATATTCTCTATGAAAAGATTTACATAAACACATCAGTCCCATTTTGGCAATGCAAAGAAGCATTCTTCCTGGTCATCATAGAACTAGAAATGATCTGGAATTTTATACCATTAACCTTTAATTAGAATATTAGCATTATACTGGGAGCATCAGAAAGGAATCTTTGTTTTAACTTGAATTTTATCACATTGCTTGGGTGTAAATCTTATAGTTTTCTGTTTTATTATCTTGAAAGTAGAATGTCAACCTATGGTTTCCATTTTAAGGCACATTTCTTTAGAGCTATGTATTGATCGGGGATTCAGAGTATGTGTTTTTTGCATCTTTCTTATGATCCATGTAAAATAAACATCAAATAGTCCCACAAAAGCAGCAAAAATAAAGCAAGCTAGGCTGAAAGAATGTCTAGTGAAGACAGACAAGCTAAAGAACGAAATATGGGAACAAGAAAAATAGAAACAGGAATCCAAGGATGAGATGGAAGTAATTCACTCAAAAGGAAATTAAATGCTTGCTGTTATGAACTATCATGCTCAGAATCTCCATTTCAAAAGCGATTCTGTGAATCTACACATCCTCTGGGGTTTGTAGGTAGTATTTCAGGGTTTTGTCTGTTTGGCCTCTTGCTCTCAGGAGAGGATAATGTCTTGGCAACTTTAAAAATTATGCTTCCAGCAGGAACTCTCAGAATCTGAGAAGTAAATTGTAAAGTCTTTGATTCTCTCACAGTCACAATAATTCATGAAACATGTTACACTACACAACCTGAAGTTTTAAAGGAGTTACATGTATCAAATATGAACATTTCCTGAACAATTTTAGTAAAACAAGGGTTGAAACTTGATATGAACCAAGGATAAGCACAAGAGAACAGGATGATAGCATTTAGTGGGAAGGGGAGATGTCATTCTACAGACAACCATGTACATTTTACATAGTACTAGATGCATACATTTGAGTCATGACATGGAGGCGTATTCTGAACTTTGCAATAAAACAAATCAAAATGGGAATGAGGATGAGATTGAATAATTTCCAGGTGGTACTGGTGGTAGGGGTTGTGGTGGTGGTGGTAATGGTGGTGGTGGTGGTGGTGGTGGTGGTGTGTGTGTGTGTGTGTGTGTGTGTGTGTGTGTGTGTGTGTGTGTGTGTTTAGGATGGAGAGAAAAGACTTAGACAAAATGAACCTAAAAGCTTACTTGGATTTTCTTTTTATTTAACAAGGGATAGGGAGAGGAAAATAAGAAAACATAAGTTAGCATTTTAGCTTTAGAAAAAGAACTGGACACAGACAGAAACCATTCTTCCATCCTTATCTGGAATAGAATCACAGCTGGAAAGAGGTACCATTGGCCAGACAGCACATGAAAATCTTCAAAAAAGAAGTCCTTAGGTCTGACCTAGGTCCCAGAGGAGGATGAAAAAGAAAAGCCCACAATGTGTGAAGTCTCAGGTCCTTTAGATTTGAGTCTGAGAAGGTATCTCTGAAGATCCTCTGTAAACTGAGTAACTTCTTAAAGTGTCAGCAAGCCCATATTGTCATTTTATGGTATTCTCACACTTGGGTTTTTTTTGAGTCAGACTCTCCTGTTTAGATTAATCAAGTTGACAAAAGTCATGCTCAGTCCTGCAATCTGAAGGATCTCTCACTATATTAAGATTTATTAGTTGTGGTTCATGTATTATTCTATGGTCACAAAACAAGGTGACTCTGCAGTTTCAATTTTACTTTCTCTGGCCTCTCATTCTGCTCTGGCTCTGAGATATTTTCCTCTTCATGAACCATAATCATTCCTGGTCTAAAAATAAGTAACTCTTATTAAATAGCATGCAAGCAGAAGAGCAGGGCAGACTATTTTTGACAACAAAGTTAAAACTGGGTAGTTTTATTTATGGTTATTTTTTACTTTGTATCCTAATTATGATTTCTTCCATGGTGATAGCCAGCTAGGTTAAGGGCAATATGGGGAGTTGGGGAAAGGGAAAGTGGGAGAAAAATGAGGGAGGGGGTAAAAAGTTCAACAAGAAATGTACTCACTACCTTACTTATGTAATTGTACATCACCTTGACAATAAAATTAAAATTTAAATAAAAAAGAAACACAAGAAAAGTCACAGACATATTTCCTAGAAGTCAACAGAAGTGTCTTAATAAATTACAAAAAGGAGAAAAAGGATAGTAAAAGAAACATCCTCTAATATTTCAGAATGTAGTGAAGAATATTTCCAAGTATATACTTTCAAAGATATGGGTTGGGAATGTGGCTTAGTGGTAGAGCGCTTACCTTGCAGGAAGCCCTGGGTTCAATTCCTCAGTGCCACATAACAGAAAAAGCCAGAAGTGGCTCAAAAATAAGTTCAAGGATAGTGCCCAGGCCCTGAGTTCAAGCCCCAGGAGTGGCAAAAAAAGATAATGTAAAGTTAATATACAACAGTGTAACTTATTTGTTGTACGTCATTGTAAAATGTGATGCTCTTTGTTTGTAAAATAAGAACCCTAAGTTCTCATGCTGTTTTATGCTAAGTGTTTTATACTGGGTAGTAATTAGTATAATTAAAATTTTGTAGTTGAATATGTAAGAACGACATAGACATAGGATGAGGGAAACTATATTTATATAAATTGATATTTAAGAGTGCAAGTATAGTCATATGTTATGTGTGACTGTATCAACAGAAAGAATATTGACAAAGGCAGCTCAACCAAGTCAAAATGAAGTTATTCCAATTTTTGGTGCCAATCAGCATTAGAGTGCCCTAGAATTAACATGAATAAAGTATCTACATTCCAAGATGTCCAAAAATATTAAAGTGAAATAAAAGCATCATACTAAACCCAGAATCATGTTTATATTGTGATTTATTTGACTTAGATACTTTAAATTAGGAAGTCAATTAGCTAATGAGAAGATGAGATTCCAGAAAAGTTTACTAGCCTTTCAAATCACTATTAATTTTTATTTGATTTTCACTTAAAATGAAAATTTTTAGAAGTTTTGATGTGATAAAATTACATAGAAAAAATGAAGAAAGAGTACTTAATAAAAAATTATAACTATTATTTAGAGAAGTGTGTCAGTATGTAGCTCAGTCAAGCCTTCAACATGTGATTCTCCTCAGATTTCTGAATGCTGGGATTAGCAGTATTTACTACCATGCTCAGCTCAACAAATTATAACTCTTCATAATGTGTTAACTAAGCTTCTCTATAAGATGCCCAAATTTCATTCTTTCTGATGGAGGCATAGAATTCCATTGTGTATATATAACACATTTTCTTGATCCATTCATCTACTGAAGGGCATCTGGGTTGGTTCCATATCTTAGCTATAGTAAATAATGCTGCAATAAACATAGTTGTGCTGGCAGCTTTAGTATGGTCTTTTTTTTAAATTTTATTTTATTTTATTTGAGAACATACTGTACAGAGGGGCTACAATTACATGGGCAGGATAATGCATACATTTCTTACCAAGCATTGCAGCCTCCTCCTTTGTTTACCCTTCACCTCCCTTCCCAGCCTCCCCCCTCCCCCCACCCAATTTTACCCCCCTCCCCCCCCACACCGACATTGTAAAGTTGGTTTTGACATGACATTTTGTACTTCTCATTGTTGCAACAGGTCCACCTGAATCCTTAAACGACTTGTTTGTCCCCATCTCCTCCACATGTTATACTGACATCAAATATAGTGAAAGCGGGGGTTACACTGTGGGGGAGGGACATACAAAGCAACAAAGAAATAATCTTATAAATGCGTTAGAAACACATGCATGAAAGAAACGAAAACATTAAAATACATATTTAAGGGTTCATTTTCCTAACATCACATTATCTGACCTTTTCCGCTTGACTCATACCTATACTAGATATTGCAAATAAGGGAAACCATGGGACCTATGCTTCTTTGGGCCTTTCCATTTCCTAACAAATGGGGAAATGTCATTCTTTCTGATGGAGGCATAGAATTCCATTGTGTATATATACCACATTTTCTTGATCCATTCATCTACTGAGGGGCATCTGGGTTGGTTCCATATCTTAGCTATGGTAAATAATGCTGCAATAAACATAGTTGTGCTGGTAGCTTTAGTGTGGTCTTGTTTGTAAACATTTGGGTAAATGCCCAAAAGTGGGATTGCTGGATCATAGGGGAGATCTATGTGAAGTCTTTTGAGGAACCTCCATACTGCTTTCCAAAGTGGTTGAACAAGTTTACATTCACACCAACAATGAAGTAAGGTTCCTTTCTGTCCACATCCCCTCCAGCATCTGTTGTTGTTAGAGTTCTTGATTTTTGCTGTTCTAACTGGAGTGAGGTGATATCGCAATGTTGTTTTGATTTGCATTTCTTTTATGGCTAGGGATGTTGAACATTTCTTCATGTGTCTATTGGCCATCCTTCTTTCTTCTTCAGAGAAGTTTCTCTTTACGTCTTTAAGACATTACCACATTTATTGGGAAATGGAAAGCCTTGGAAAAAATTATATTAAGTGAAGTAAGCCAGGCCCAAAGAAACATAGGTCCCATGGTTTCCCTTATTTGCAATAACTAGTATATGTCTGAGACAAGCAGAAAAAGTCAGATAAGTTGATGTTAGGTGAAATGAACCCTAAGATTTGTATTCAAATGTTTTTTTTTTCTTTCATGCATTTGTTTCTAATGCATTTATAAGATTATTTCTTTGTTGCTTTGTATGTCCCTGCCCCACAGTATAACCCCTGCTTTCACTGTATTTGATGTCGGTATAATTTGTGGAGGGGAAGGGGAAAAACAATTCGTTTAAATAAGGATACAGGTGGACCCATTGCAACAATGAGAAGTACAAGTTGTCATGTCGAAAACGAACTTTACAACTTTGGTGGGGGGGGGGGTGGGGGGAGGTTTGGGTGGGGGGGCCCGGGGTAGGTTGGGAAGGAATGGGAAGGGGAAACAAAGGAGGAGGCTACAATGTTTGTTAAGAAATGTACTCATTATCTTGCCCATCTAATCGTAACCCCTCTGTACAGTATTTTCACAATAAAAAATAAATAAATAATTTAAAAATACAGTTAAAAAATGAGATGCCCAAATTTGCAAGGATAGCTGTAGTAATTCTTTCAAAAATATAACCAAAGAGTCCAGTGCCTGTGGCTTATGTCTATAATCCTAACTACTTAGGAAGCTGAGATTTGAGGATTGTGGTTCAAAGTCAACTGAGGCAGAAAAGTCCACAACACTTTTTTATCTCCAATTAACTGCCCAGAAGCCACAAGTAGAGCTGTGGTTTAGGGATTTGGGGAAAATTGTTAACAATCTCAAGAAACATTCCCTACATGATTTCAATCTAAATAGAGCATATAGGGGGAAGAGTAAATATTTAGAAATCAACAAGGGACCTATGTTAGCTTGTGACGTTAAGTCAACTAGTCTCTGTAAGTCTCACTTTTCCTATTTAAAGTAGAAGCAATGATATCTGCCTCAGGGTGTGAAGTATGAGATTCAAGAAAGATAATATATGCAAAGCATAATTAATACTCTTCTTTGGGATATGATCCCCCCAAAGCCATGCATGGATGTTTTGTTTGGCAGTATTATTTGAAAGTTGGTGGTGGAATCTTTAGAAGGTGAAACTTCGTGGCAGGAAATTACATCATGAGGGAAGTATCCTTGAAGGAGATGTTTGGACTCGCTAGTTCTCCCTCATTTTGCTTCTCAGCCTTGATTAGATGGGCAGGATGCTCTCACATGGACAGATTGCTTTGCCACGGGTCCAAATGCAACAGAGCCAATTGGTCAGTGTTTTCAGAGAAACCTTTTCTCATTACAGGTGTATGGTCTCAGGTGTAAAAGGCTGACTAACAGTCAGTCTTACCTAGATTTACTATTTTATCTGTGTGTGGTATTGCATGTAGATGATTTCTACATCAATCATTTATTCTGCAGAGCTTCCTGAGCCTTCTCACATTCTTCCAACTTCAATGATATTGTCCTTCTTGTCAAACTGTACACTTTGACAAACAGTATTTTCTTTTCTTTATTTTCCAAGTACATACACATTCTGAATGTCTAACTAAAATTAAGGAATTGTCTTAGGAACTGAGGCAGCTACAAATGTGCATTAGACCTGGAATCTACCTGGAAAGAGCTACAAAGACAGTTACTGGTAGAATTTATGCACAGATATAATCATTACACATAGTGTGAGATAATAAACTTAGGCACCTGTAGATAGTACATCATGGATATTGGGAATAGCATGAGGATGATTGTTCAGAATGGAGTCTACAGGGGTTTCTGAATGTATGTATAAAACATTTGAAGGTGACAATGAAGTGAGCCTGAGTCAAAGAAAGGAAGCAGGCACAGCATGAGAAAAACAAAATAACATTCTTGGGACAGGGGCTTATATCTACATTGAATTTTCACTGATATTCTGAGGCAAGGAAAAGGTTAAGAAGTTTCTATATAAAATTTAAAATATCTGGTAAGACTTGTTGACTTGTTCTTTGGTAGTCTAACTATAGTACATCCTTCTGTTTTTCTTCAGTTCTTTCTACATATTCAAAATGACTCAAAGTAGAGAAGGTTCTACAATGAGCTGTCTTACTGATGACATATTATACTGACATAGGTTCACTTATCTTTTCCTTTAAATACCATCTGCTTTGTTTCTTATTATTCTCCCTGGTATTAGCATATAGGCTTCTGTGGGCACAGATTCACAATTAGCAATAAAGGTCAACTAGGTCTCTTAGTCTATGGATGAATCATGGCCAGTTTGTCTCTTTCTCTCTGGAAATCTCATAAAAACTATGTCAACAGATGTCACTGGCCCTCTAAAAGGTAGAAATGCTTATTTTTGAGTCTGAAGTTTGATTTCAAGAGTACAAATTCAACACAAACTTTATAGAATGTTGTTTTCCCATCAGGTGGTACGCAGATATCAAACTTGTGACATCATCAGCACTACTCTCCTTAAAATTCTTAGGATTGACACAAATAAAATAAAATTAAATTTAAAAAAATTCTTAGGATTGAGATTCTTTGCCTACAAACAATCGGTGTCACAGATTATCCTATGTATGCCTCCCATGTATCTTGACATAGAGGAGCTTTCTCTCACAAATGGTATAATGACAGGTTTTGATCTCATCTGCATCAGCAATTTTGATACATTTAAAAGTTCTATCCCTTCTAGCCACAAATTCTCCACACACCACCTTCTGTTACATCTTCAGATTGAACTTAGAAAATGGCTAACATTACAATGGGCATTTCCTTGAAAAGAATTTGGTCCAGAGTTCATTGTCATCCAAGGTAGAAGGTTATAAAAGTTTCAAAAGTTTCTGTATTATATATCTGGAGTTACAGTACACTATAAATTTTTCCATATTGACAAGGAAAGTCAAATGTCCAAAGGTTGCCCCTCATTATATTAGTACAGAGAGTTTTAATCCAGCGTGACTTCTTTCATATCTTTAAAGCAAATGGATAGAAATGTTTTTCCACATCACTCACAATCTATAGAGTTTCTTTCCACTGTGAGTTCCTTTGTGGGTTCAAAGGTTACTAAATGTAGTTAATGGCTTCTCATATTGCTCACATCCCTATGGTTTCTCTTCAGTATGAGATGTTTATGGCTTCAAAAGTGACTGAAATGAGTGAATAATTTCCTACATTGCTTATATCCATAAGGTTTTGTTCCAGTTTGAATTATTTTGTGGATTTGAAGGACACTAGATTGATTAAATACTTTCCCACATTGCTTACATCCATAGGATTTCTCTCCAGTATGAGTCCTTTCATGGCTTTGAGGGGTTCTCTCCAGTATGAGTCCTTTCATGGATTCAAAGGTTACTCAAAGTAGTGTTTATATCTGCAGGGTTTCTCTCCACTGTGAGTTCTTTCATGGATTTGAAGGTTACTCAAAGCAATGAATGTTTTCCCACATTGCTTACATCTATATGGTTTCTCTCCAGTATGGGTCTTTTCATGCTTTCGAAGGTGACGAGAATGAGTGAATAATTTCCTACATGGTGTACATCCTTAGTGTTCCTCTCCAGTGTGAGTTCTTTCATGGCTATCAAGTGTACAGGTAAGTACAAATACTTCCCACATTGCTTAATCTATAGGGATTCTCTCCAGAGTGGGTTCTTTTCCGTGTATTTGAAGAAATGAAGAAATGAAGTTTTTCCCATATTGCTTAAATTCACTGGGCTTCCTTCTGGATTTGATTTCTGTTTTTATGTTACTCATCCTCCTGAGGAGATTCCATATTCCTTAGATTTAGAACTCTGTCCTAAATATTCCTGATACTCAAAAATGCTGTGCCTACTGTCAACATTAATGGGTAACTATTTCAGCATGATGTCCTCAAATGCATGGTTTTTACATGGTGTTGTTCCAGGAAGAGGTTTCTTGTTCACAGTATCGTTGCAAACCTGTTGGATGGATTCTACACAAAAAATAACTTTGGTCCTTTGATAGACTCTCTCTCTCCCATTACAGCTCTTATGTATCTCTGGGAATTTTTGTAGTCACTTTGCTTATTTTTTCCTTTTATTCCTAAAAAGCAAAGTTGCTAGATGTTTCCAGAAATCACATTTCTTTAGTTTCCTTTGGGAAAGATTCAACAAAGCCTATTGTTCAAAGGTGAAGTTTATGGCTGCATCTTCAAAGAGTATTGACTCTCCTTACTCTTTAGTACATGAAGAACAGATAAATCCTTAAACTAGCATTTTGTTCTCCCCTATACCATGGACAAAAATCAAATTCTATAATTTCAGCTTTCAAAGAGTTTTGGAATACCTACCATGCAACGGAGCTACAGAGTCTAACATTGGAGGGATCTACCAAGCAGACTCACAGCAGATGCAGCAACAGTAGGGAGAAGGTTCCTGGAAATTCTTAAGGTGCCTAGGAGAAGCTGTTGTCAGTAATGCAAACATGGGGGAAAATATATGTTTGGAGGAATCAGAACAACAGCATTTGGTATCTTTCCTCTCGGTGATTTCATTTTGTTTCCCAGAAACAAATGATGTGATATTATTTTCAAGTTTCGAAGGCCTCTAGTCAGACCTTTGGTTAAAGCAAAAAGAGATTAGAAAAAATGTAATGTCATGGCCAAAAAAGGAGCTCTTTTATCGGGAATAAAAAGCTTTAAAACTATCATTCTTTAGTTGGGCACTAGGGACTCACAACCTGCAATGGTAGCTACTCAGAAGGATGAGATTTGAGGAACATGGTTCAAAGCCAGCCCAAGCTCTCTCCCTCAATGAGATTCTAATTGCCAATAAAATATCAAAAAGCTCAAAGTGGAGCTTTGGCTCTCCTTGAGCAAAATAAACTCAAGGACAGCACTTAGACAGTAAGTTCAAGCACTAGGCTCAACATAGAAACAAAATATCATTCTTTGCACAGGAAAATTAGGGTCATAGGAAGAACTGAGAACACTGATACAGAATTATCATCCTCTGCCACAGTGGATCTCAACCGGCTGCTCATGATAATCTCTTCAAAGACCTCAGACATGGCCTCCAAGACTGGGTAAGTGAATTTTCACCTCATTCATTCAGGTGTACCCAAGATCAAGATCCTTTCAACCATTACAAAGTCTTGTGTTTTCCTGCTTAGAAACCTAGTGTTAGTAGCATTAAGAGATTGCTCACAGTGCTGATAAAAACCAACAAGAATAAACTGGACTTAGGCCACAGTTCTCCTGAATCCCAGTCTTTTTTCTTCTTCAGAGTTTATATCTTCATGCATCATGGAAATTTATAATTATTTTTATTTACTTATTTATGACATTATATTATTAATTGAGATGATCACTACATTTTTTTGCGTCATCTACAATTCCACATAAAGGAAATAAAAGAGAAAACAAAATTCTTGCATTCAGTGAGTTAACATTTGGTGATAGATGGGAGGAAAAGCCATCAATGAGAATGAGAAAGTGAAAAAATAAATCAAGAGTGGCATTGTGGAGTGTGTGGGTATTAGAAGTGTGGGTGTGAATTTGAAATTTTTTATATAGGCAATGTACTGGTTGTCTGATGCTTACTACAATGAGAATGCACACATTCAAAATAATTTTCAAGAGCTGAATAGTCAGACTTGAAAGATTGCCAGGAAACACAGAAAGAAATTCCGAGCAGAAGGAGCAGTTTGTGCAAACAATGAACTTGTCAGGGAAAATGATACTTTCAGAAAGTTACAAATCAGTTCATTAATGCTGCCGTAAATAAGGAAATAGACTAGAAAAAATTAAGCTTCAGTTGGATGCCTTGCAAGTGGATTCTTCAGGAGTGTTTCTCGAATTGTGTAATGTGCTGGACATTTTACCTGAAGAATGTATAAAACCGAAGGATACTACAATTGCCAGCATTCCCAACTTAACAATTCCAATGATAATGCTCGTTAACACAATGAGACCTTCTGCTCTATAGGATGGATGGGTGATAAAGAAGTTTGATGGAGGTGAAATTGTGCTTGGTAGTTTCAAACTGGAAGAAGAATACAAGATACATTAAGGGCAGAATGATATATTTTATAAGGAAGTTCTGACAGTACTATAGACATGGATAATGAAAGCTTTTTACTAGGGCAGCAGTGGAAATAAAAAGAAAGTAGGATATGAGTATTTAAATTATGGAAGAGCTAGAAGCATCAGATGACAGGACTTAGGAACAGAATTTATGTCAGTATTTGGGCTCGTTAGATTTTCATCCCTGTGACAAAATACCTGACAGAGCAACTTAATGGGAGAAAGAATTTATTTTGGCTCATGGCTTCAGAATTCAGTGCATAGGCTCTGGCTTGATTGGTTCTGGCCTCTGGTGAAGCATAACCTCATGGTGTGGAAAGCTGGTGAGGAAGCCGCTGCTTCCCTCATATCAAAATGGAAGGAGAGAGAGAAAAGAGGGGAAGAGGGGTGATTGGGGAGAAGGGGAGGGGACAGGAAAATAAAAGATCTGCTTTCTCTCTTATACATTGTATTGAGTCCAGACCCTTAACATATGGCATGGTGTTTCCTGAATTCAGGGTGGGTTTTCCTTCATTAGTTAATCCTCTCTGGAAATGTCTGGAGGGGTGTTTTACTAATTTCCCAGGCCTTTACTCAATGCAAACAAGTTGACAGTCAAGATTCACTACCCAAGTGTCTAAGGGAAGAGGGTAGCTTCCCATGGTTGGCAAGTATTTGATTTTAGAAATTGGCAAGTATTGGCAGCCAAAAGATGGGTTTATCCATGGATGTACTCATTTCTCAGTGAGGCTCAGCTTCAACTTAGCAGTTAGTCACTTCAAGAGAGAAGAGTGCTCAGAGACACTGATTTGAAGACCATTATGTATATTTCAGAGTTCAGGGTCAAGAATATATTATGAGAGGAACAGAAAGTATGGAAACTCAAAGATGAGGGAATTTCAATATATAAGTACAATTGTGATAAATGACTTTATTGCTAAAGGATCTAGAAGTAACACTTTGAACATTAGGATAAGGTTAGTGAGAGGAGAAGGAAAATGACCTAATATTTGGAGCTGGTAATTAAAGAAGAGATTAGAGGCCTGGGCAACAATATTTAATAGTTGAAAAGAATGTTAGGCTAACATAATTGTTCTTCCTCTATATAGACTTTATTTGAAATATGCAAGTAGTACTTAGAATATAAGTAATGGAATGATGGAATTCATAGTAATACAATGATAATTATTTGTGTAAGAAATTAAGGAATTCAAGGTATTATACATTTTTTCTTTTCCGGGACTCAACTATATTTTTACTGTTTCTGCCTCTCAAGAAGCTTGGGTTATAGCCATTTGCCATTAAACAAGACTTTTCCAGTTTTTTCTTTTCTTTTTTTCCTTTATTTTCTTTTCTTCTTTCTTTTTCTTTTACTTTCTTTTGTTTTTTGTGCCTGCCCTGGGGCTTGAACTCAGGACCAGAGTACATTCATTGAGCTTTTTTTGGTCAAGATTATTGTTCTATCACTTGAGCCAAAACTCTACTTCTGGCTTTGGGTGTGTGAGGGGGTGCTTAAGTGGAAATAGTCTCATGGACTTTCCTGGGCTAGCTTTGAACCATAATCTTTAGATTTCAGCCTCCTGACTAGCTAGGATTTCAGGCATGAACCATTGACACCTGGCTTAGTTTCTATTCTTGATCAAATAAAGGCAAAAAATTAATATATATATATATATATATATATACACATGTACAATCCATGTTTTCATATAACAATGTAAAAGTTTTAGGAAAAAATAATATGAGCTAATATATTCCAAATATCTGAGGAAGAATAAACAAATATTCTAAAAGTATTCTAAATATTAATACCTGAGAAAAACCTAAGCCTTCATTAACTTGAGTGTGCTGTTTTTATATCTTAACTCTAGGTCACTGAAATATGCTTTATACAGCTTTACTTTTCTGTTACGATCCTTTCAATTTCTTCTTAAAGGTATGGATAGATTCGGCTTATGCATGTTTGGGATTATCCCTGTAGTTTAATAATGGTATATATACTAAAATAACTTACAAGAGTACTGTTCCATGAGAATTCAGTGCTAGTGATAGTTGTAAATTTACATTTTCTAGTATATCCACTTAAAGGCAAACAACATTTAAAAAGCAAGCAAGACAAATTTTAATAATGTATTTTGTCTGCCAAAACATTCCTAAAATATTTCAACATACACTCAATAGAAAATGATTAGTGAGATATTTTAGACTCTTTGCTCCCAAAAATCTCAGGTCTGTGTTTTATACTTAGAGCACAGTTTTATTCAGACTATCTCCATTTCAGGGTGGTAGCCAACAGTTACCATATTGGCTAGTATAAAATGAAAGTATTTACTACTATCCAGTGGAATCTGAGAAAAACCTAAAAATGCCCATAGTTTTTATTCACTGCTCTTGTTCCTGGTGTTTTGCTGTAAAACACACTCATCTTAACAGATGCATGTAATGGTTAGTTTTTAACAAGACACTAATTTTAAGCATTGTCTTCCTGCACCTGTTGCATGGAGTATTCTTCTCAGGTATTTGTTGAAGGATAAATAACCCCAGCTCTACCTACAAAGTAACATGCATTGTAGCGAAGCAGTTAAAACCTATGTGCAATACTTGACTGGCATAGAGAAAATTGAAGATGGTATTTGGAAAGCCATTGTTTCCAAACTGAAAACTCAGCAACTTAGTGTCATTCCTCCTGAATATTTAGCCAAGACGTTCACTTTTGATAAGAGTTACCATAGCAAAACTTGAACTAGGTTTGTGACCTTGAACTAGGTTTCCAAGTCTGAAGGAGATAACATTTGTCAGAAAATAGAAGGAATCATTAGTCAAAGAATGAAACAAAATTGTAGGATGGGTATCATTGGAAGAAACAGGAAACAACTGATGCAGGAGCAGACCCTGAATGGAAGAAAAGTGTAACATTTGGGGAGTGGAAATGGGGGGAATGAGGGAGGGATAACACTATTCAAAAAGAAATGTACTCATTACCTTACTTATGTAATGGTAACCCCTCTATACATCGCCTTTACAATTTAATAAATGGCAGGGGCTTACAGAACATAAGCTGCTGGGTTTTTTCTTTTCTTTTTCTTTTCTTGCCCTGTCTGGAAATATAGTTCTGGTCATGGAAGACTGTTTAGAAGTTTATAATGTGGAAATTCTCATGCACCGTTGCCCTGAATAAACCATTGGTGGAAAAATCTCATGCCAAAGGCAATATACTTTCAAAGAAATAAAAGACTTCTGAGAGATCTGCATGATAGCAGGAGGCAGCCCCATATTTGTCCCCTCTCCGGTTTTACTAATGCACAGTAATTCCTTGAGATAGAAATCTTCCATAACACCACTGAAAGGAAATTTTTACTTTATACTATAAGATGAAAGTTATTCTTTTTATTAAACATTTTCATTTCGAAGATTTTCTTTCTTTATTAATTTTTTTATTGTGAAAATACCGTACAGAGGGGTTACAATGATAAGAGCAAAGTAATGAGTACATTTCTTATCAAGCATGGTCACCTCCTCCTTTGTTTCCCCTTACCACCCCTTCCCTCCGATCTCCCCCTCCCTCCCATCAAAGTGTAAAGTTCGTTTTTCGACATAACATCTTATACATTTCATTGTTGCAGTGGGCACACCTGTAGCTAAGATTTTCTGAGCAAAGAAAGAAAATCTGCATTGCAGTATGTACAGGAACATTTGGTGCATTTCTAACAATGAAAATTTGAAATGATGGCCTGTATTTAGTCATCTGCTATGCTTCTGTGCACTGATTTTGTGTCCATATGGAAAATTAATATTTATAAGATAATTAGCTTATATGAGAATGTCCTCCTTATATTTTAGTTTTTATCTTTTATTGAAATATAGGCATATTCAATTCTATCAACTTTAAAGACACATTGGATGAATTTTCACATGAACACGGATTATAGCCAGTGCTCACATCAGCATGTAATATAGGACTAGCCCACCAGAAGTTCTACTTGGGTTCTCATGATCCCCTTTTTTATTTAGATTAGCTTATTGTTCTCTTTTAAGTTTTCCTAACAGTACTCATAATGTTTTTTTTCTAGCAATGAATGTTTGGCAGATTATGAACATTGCTGTGACATGTGGCTTCTTTTGTTAATTACTGTATAGTATTTTAATATGTGCACATTCAAAGCTGCATTATGTTGAAAAATATTTGGGATATTTTTTATAATGAGCTACTAGGAATAATGCTGCAATTAGTTTTTGGGAGAAATTTAACTTCCCTTTTTAACTGATACACCAAGATGTCAGTAGGGTACCATGTAATGTTTACACATGTTTACGTTGTAACTGGGAGTACAGAATCACTATTTTCTTTTCTTTTCTTTTTTTAGAATCACTATTTTCTTGAAATGAGAATGAGTGTAGAATGAAGATGGGTCAGCAAGATGAGCTCATTGGTGGGAATAAATATAAATATAGAACAGATATGTTAATTGAGAGATTACATTTTGTCATTCAACTACAGATATAGAAAGGAAGTTAGGTATATGTAATATATATATATATATATATATATATATATATATATATATATTTGGAGCAAACTTTTTACTTTTAGGGATAAGATTTAGCCAAAGTTATAAGATTGGATATCATCCTTTTACTATATGGAATTCAAATTTTCTAAGATTGTGTAAGGATATTTCAAGATTAGGAAAACTGGTAGTGAGAAGTACCTATGGTACCAATCCTGGGTTTCTAGTTTAAACACAGTAGATAAGGAGAAACCAATAAGGCTGTGAAAAGCTGTGTGTGTGTGTGTGTGTGTGTGTGTGTGTGTGTGTGTGTGTGTGTGTGTGTGTGTGTATGTGTGTCTGTGTGTGTGTGTGTGTCTGTATGTGTGTGTGTGTGTGTGTGTGTGTCTGTGTGTGTGTATATATGTTAGGGAGAAAAAGAAATAGAGAAAGAAATTAAGAAATATTTCTAGAGAGATAAAGTGATCAATTGTAGGAAATTCTGATGGTTTAGGGAAAAGCTAAGAACTAATCACTGGTTTGGACAGTGTGAGCAGAGACCTTAATTTCCAAGTGGGCGCAAGTGAGGACATAGGAAGAAAAGAAATAAAGGCCTTCTACAGATACTTCTTCAGAACAATCTTGCTTTAAAGAGGCACAGAAGTAGAAGGTTGTATCTAGAGAGGATGTGGATTGAAGAAGAGTCTCTGCTCTGTTTAAAGGAAAGTGTATATGATTGATACCCCAGAAGGAAAATGATTTTGTATAGGAGGGAACAAGGGGGAAGCCATGGAATAAATTAGATAAGTCAGGAAACTATGTCTGAAGTCTAATTTTTTCAGCCAATATACTTGTTTGGTGGATTGATAATTAATGCATTTGTCTCAAATTCAATACTGCACACTAGGACCTGAAAACTCTCAAATATTATGCCCATAACTACATTTAAAGGGACTCATAGATACATTACTGGTTCAGAACAAAATCACAAAGGCTATCACAATTATTATGTGAAAGCAGGTTGTGTATATATGGTTTTTTTAGGTCAGAAAGTACAAAATTAACTCATGCACATAGTGTCATAAGCCTATTTTAAACAATTGTGGACCTGTAGAGTTTCTTGTGGAATACTTAACTTTCAAAGGGGTAAGAATCTTTTTAGGAATGAAGTCTGCCTATAACTGAGGCTTCCACATCCATATTAGAACCACATCACAAATATTCTTGGTAAAAGTGTCTTTAAAAGAATCTCAGTTCACATCAAATTGGCAAGTTATGGTAGCTAAAGAGTGGAAGACTTTTGTCACATTCTCAAAAAAGAGACGAGTCATCCTTCCTGCTTTAAATTCATAGGAAAATATAGAAAGAAGAATCAGACAATAAGGAGGAGGGATTAGAGAGAAAGGAAAGCTCTACCTCTTAAAGTTTATCTGGTAACCATAAAGTTAAATTTGTGAAAGTGTTTGGATTGTGATGATCATAATCAAAGGTCAGGTCATTTTCTAGGGAAAATTTATGTGATATTAATGCCTATAGTGATCAATATGAATTAGAATGATCGTATTTTAAGGCAAGTGTGTTCTTTAAATTTTTTCTCTTCTGAACAAGTCTCTGTTTAAAATGATTCTGAAATCCTATTTTCCCCTATGTCTGTTAGAGACAAAATTCCTCTGACTTCTGCATCCTGCATCCTGCATCCTCCACATTTCTGTTAGCTATGCATGGCTTTTCTCTCCTGTCATGTGTGACATTTTATAATGGTTAATATTTCATGAGAACATAGGGTTCTTTTATCTTCCTGCTTGTTTCTTGTTGTTTTTTTTCTTTTTGGTCAGTTGTGGGGCTTGAACTCAGGGTCTAGGCACTGTTCCTTAGCCTCTTTGTGCTCAAGACTAGTGCTCTGTCACTAGAGCCACAGCACCACTTCTGGTTTTTGAGTGGTTACTTGGAGATCAGAGTCTCATGGGAACTGGGACTTTTCTGTCTGGGCTGGTTTTGAACTACCATCCTCAGATCTTAGCCTCCTGAGTAGCTAGGACAACAGGTGTGAGCCACCAGTGCCTGGATGTTTCTTGTCTTTTATATGTGTTATAAGTTATGATGGAAACGTTCAGTTTTGCTATATTTAATACTTTGAATGAAATGTTTCATTTAAACCATAATATAATAAGAAAATGTGGTCATGGCTGGAGTCTTAAACTTTTAACAGCTCTTTGGCAGAAATGTAGTCTTTCATTTACTGGGTGTTAACAACCATTTATTTGATGATTTGGTAATCCTTGTAATGGGTAGAGTTCCAAAAAAGACATGATATAATTACAAAAACAACATACTCAAAAGTGTTGCATTTTCTTTGGTCACCAACCAACATAGCTGCTGCTTGAAAAAAGTAGGTCTCTATGTCCTGTATTATATTTAGAGTTTCTCATAGTCATTGCTATTTTTAAATTTACTTTTTCTGTGGGAACATAAAACTTACACATAATGGAATATCATGTAAGGGTTGGTATTTGCATCTTCTTCATGTGGATATTCACTTTCCTAGCATCATTTATTCATGAGATTATCTTTTCTCTATGCCAGGCTTTTAGTACCTTTGTCAAAATTAGCTGATTATAGATGTAGCTATTTATGCTTGCACTTTCTGATCCCTTCCTACAATAATTTATGTGTGCTTTATGTCAGTACCATACTATTTTAATCACTACAGATTTGCAGTGCATTTTTAAAGTCAGATAATATACTACTCCCCTTTCTATTCTCTTTGTTCAAAATTGACATTTATAGAGAAATATAATTTTAAGTATATATTCTATGCTCTTAATGATAGAATATTCCCTAAATGTCACTGATATTACAGCTCTATAGTAAGTCACACATGGGATTTATGTAGTCATATAACAATTCCAAGGATTAAATCAACATGTTCCAGAAGTAAATAACTAAATAATAATTTCTTAAAAGTAGAGAAGACCCACAAATGAATGCCTAAGAACATGTATCTACATGTATTAAGAGGGGCTTTGGGAAACAGACATTAAAGAAGGGCTCTCAAGAAGAAGCCAACAGGAGCTTCAAACCCAATGGTATTGACTTCCTATGGTTTGACATTCTAGGAGACAGCATGGATTCAATATCCCAATGAATTTAATTTTCACACTGCAATTACATACCCCAAAATAAATATTAAATTAAATGAACAAGAACTAAGTTGTTAAAACTCTCTCTCTCTCTTTCTCTCTCTCTCTCTCTCTTTCTCTCTCTCTGTCTATCTCTCTCACACACACAAAACATACACACAAACACACACATACACACACACACACACACACACACACACACACACACACACACACACACACACACACACAGATTAGGGAAGCCTAATCTGTGCCAGGCATATTTTGTTTTAGAACAATAGATACTGTATTTGTGAGGAGAGTAGGATTATAGAAGAAAATGGTCAATAGGTTGACATAGAATATGTCTTTCCTTGGAAGTGCTATTCCAAGGGAAGAGTTTCATAACTGAGTATGGATGAGTACTGTCTCCAATTGTGGTTAGTCACAGATGAGGAAGAGACATCTGGGAATGATAGATAATCTGAGGTTCTTCCTGGTGGCCTCCAGGGGCAAAGTGAAGATAAGAGGGGCAATGAGTGAGAAAAGGAAAGGCCATTTTTATGTAAGGAGCCCTGAGAGTGCTGTGGTTGATCTCTTTTCTCTCACCAAAGTTACAGAGGCCAGAAAGATGTCCTTCTATTTAAAGCATATGGAGTGTCTGGACTCTGTCTTGATTCCAGTGAGGGAAGGAGAAAAACAATGTGTTTAACATAAATTTCACTTGATTTCTATAGCTCTTCTGTTCACCATGTTTTGTTTGGTGTATATAAAAGAGTTAACTCCTAACCTAAATTCCTCCAAGAATACAGAGTTCTAGGAATACATGAACTTTTGTCCCTTCATGATGAATATAGGCAATGCCATCAAAACACACTAATTAAAATCTCTATGGAAGAAATCCACGATGTCATTGGAGGAAGAATTAAAATGCGAATAGGTAACTTATACAGGGAAATAACATAGGAAAGGAACAATACTATTTATACATACAAAGGTGTGCTACACTTTGAAAAGTTGAATAGGATGATCAGTGACCCTTCTAAACTAGAGCATATATCCTCAAGACTCTTCAACATCTTTTCCCTTTAATCAAAGACACAGCTAATATCTTGGATATTAAAGTGAGTTCCTAATGAAGAAACAGGAAGCAGAGGCGCCACCCAACCTGTAAATGATACGTGCTATAAGATGTTTATCATTTCAAGGAATTGAGATTGGAGAGTTGTTTATATGTGAACAATAACTCAGGCTATCTTGACTCATAATCACAGATGCATCTGTTTCCTTGAGTACATCCCCAACTATGGATATATATTAAACTTATTATCAAGCAAGAATTTACAATCATTTCAACATCTGGAAATGGATATAGTCCAAGGAAATCATGATGGCACAGACAGCAAAAACAACTAAAGAACAATTCAAATGCTTACTCTGTCTTTTCTTCCTTGAAGCACAGCGGAGAAAATTGTTTTTGACAGTATTTACTTTTCCTGGCTAGACAAAGCAGAGTTTTATCTTTATTAAATTTTACCTACTCTATCTTGGTGCTGTCATGTTCCTGTCAATATTTTATAATTCATTATACTTCTCATGTTTTCTACACATTTCTCCTAGTTAAGTTTGTCTGGCTCCCGAATCAAGTTTTGCTGTTTTATGTTTCAAGTAAGTTGTATGAATTTTATAAATAGTACAAATGACAAAGAAGTTCTTTCAAGTACATATTTAAGGATGATTTGACCAAATGTTGTTGTTACTTTCCCCCAGTACTGGGAATTTTGAACTCAAGGTTGTTCTTGTGAGACTAGGCAAGCATTCTGTCACTTCAGCTATTCCTCCAGTCATTTTTGCTTTATGTTATTTTTTAGATAGGTATTCATGATTTGGTCTGAGTTCAGCCTGAGAATGTCATTTTCCTACTTATCCAGCATAATTAAGCACACATTTAGCTGTCATGACTCCTCATGTGGAATTGGTTGCTGAACAATGGATTGCTCTGAAAATATACCTAAGGAAACACATGAACTATGTAGTGATGACCCAGGTTGTTCTTGTTAAAAAGAGAGACAGAGAGAGAAAGGAGAGGAAGATATTTGGACTATAGGAAGAGTAGGAAGTTCCCAGGCAATGGTACTTCCAAGGTAGTTAATATTTTGTTTTTTGAAAATAAGATTTCTGAATATTGGACAGCTTAAAGTCATATGATGTCCAAGTTAAGGTATCACCAAGAAGTGGAAAATGCTAGCTTCTCCTGTAGCTAGGATTACAGATAGCAAAGCCACTAGCTCCTGGCTAACTTTTTCTACTTGTTTTTGATATGTTTTTTTTTGTTACTCCTGCACAGCTCATGAATGAGTGTTGGGGCAGGTTGAACAGTAGTGTAGGTCTCTGCTAGGTTGTTTTAGCACAAAGAAAAATAAATAGAAAATACTGATGAAAGAAAAAGTAAAAAAAAAACCTAATAGAATGTTCAGGGAGTTAAAAATATGGAAAATAGTTAATTGTTAAAAAATAAAGTAACATTTTCCAGAAGTGAATAACTAAATAATATTTCCTTGAAAGTAGAGAAGACCTACAAATGAATGCCCAAGAACATGTACCTACATGTATTAAGAGGGGCTTTGGGAAACAGACATTAAAGAAGGGCTCTCAAGAAGAAGACAGCAGGAGCTTCAAACCCAAAGGTATTGACTTCCTAAGGTTTGACATTCTAGAAGACAGCATGGATTCAATATCCTGATGAAATTAATTTTCAACCTACAATTACATACCCCAAAATAAGCATTAAGTTACCAATGGGGTGTAAGTACTCATCCAAGACTGTTTTAGACAAAAACTCAACAACATTTATATGCCTCACAACTGTGAGTTCACATTACTGAAAAAAGCGAGGCAATGCAAGCAACAGTAAGGAAGAAACCATGAGTTTCATTAACCTGCTGAAACAACTCTAGAGACCAAGGGACTTAATGAGGTCAAAATTATTTAATTTGTGTGTCACAGGAAATGACAAGCCTTGGTGGAGAATAGTAGCAGCATTTGAATACATAATTATAAAATCTGGGGAACTAGAAAGTAGATGATAAAACTTCAACAAGTAAAAATCCTAATACATAGCTGGGTCCTGATGCCACTCCGGCCATCCTAGCAATTCAAGAGGTTGTTGTGATCTGAGGATTGCACTTTGAAGAAAAGAGTTTCATAACTGAGTATGGGCAAGTCTATGAGAAGATTGAGTCTTATGGATAAGGTCACCAAAAAAAAAAAAAAAGAAAAAAGAAAAGTCCAGCCGGGCGCCGGTGGCTCATGCCTGTACTCCTAGCTACTCAGGAGGCTGAGATCTGAGGATTGCGGTTCAAAGCCAGCCCGGGCAGGAAAGACGGTGAGACTCCTATCTCCAATAAACCACCAGAAAACCGGAAGTGGCGCTGTAGCTCAAGTGGTAGAGCACTCGCCTTGAGCTGAAGAGCTGAGGGACAGTGCCCAGGCCCAGAGTTCAAGTCCCACTACCGACAAAAAAAAAAAAAGTCCATGAGACCCCTTATCTCCAGTAGGTCACCCCAAAATCTGAACGTGGAGAGGTGGCTAAGTAGTGAAATACCAGCCTTGAATGGAACAGCCAAAGTGTGAGCGTGAAGCCCTGTGTACAAGCACTAGTGCCAACACACACACACACACACACACACACACACACACACACACACCTTACATACTGTAAAGTCACATATAAAGACAAAAAACATTTAATATATAAGCAGTAGTATCTAAAAAATAATGTCACAACAAATGTTCAAATGCTGGACATGTTGTTTATAAGCATGTATATACATACACATATAACACACATACAGATAATTTTTCTTTAAGAAAAATGTGGTGAATGTTCAATGTTTAGTAATTATACTTTAGTCTAGTCTACCTTTTCTTAAGTACACAAAAATTAAATGAGGCGATTATATTATTTTACTGTGGGATACCTAGAAAATGGTCGTCTCAGGTAAAGTTTACCTGTGTTTCTTTTTAAAATTTTATTGTAAAGGTGATGTACAGAGGAGTTACAGTTACTTAGGTAAGGTAATGAGTCCATTTTTCTTTTTTAACAGTGTTACTCCCCCTCCTTCATTTACTCCTTCATTACTCCCCCACAATTCTCCTCCCCCCTCAAGTTGTAAGGTTCATTTCCAACATAATGTCTAGTAAGTATCAGTGTTCCACTAGTTCACCCTTTTTTCCCATTGTTTCTATGATTCCCCTTCCCTCCTCCAAATCAGATGAATTTATATATAAGACAAAGGACACAGAATTCAAGAACAGTGACAACAGTGAATAAACCAAAGGAGAAAAAAAAGAAGAAAATAACTGAAAACAGTACACTAAAATACTCCTCTAGGTTGCATGGTTTCCCTAATTTGTGATAACTAGAATTCGTCTAGGATATTCTTGGCAGAGGATCACAGTAGCTCAATAGCTATGTGTATATGATCATATAAAATGATGCTTATCGAAGTGAACGCCAAGAAAGGGAAACAAGAAGGTTTTTTGATGTACCTATTACTTTTTTACTAGGGAAATAATCTCAGGGCATTAAGAATTAAAAAATAATAATAGTGATACAAAGGAAGACAGGAAATACATGATGTTAGTTTCTAATCCTAAAAAATTGAAACCAATTGTGTGCATACACAGAACTGTAAGAATTAAAAAAATCATAAAAATTATAAAATCATCAAGCATATCAAGAAGTATACTAATTAAGGGGAAATATCTATCTTTTCACTCTGTTTTCTTTGAGGCAACTTGTTAAGTACTGGGCTACACATATCCAATTTATGCTTTCTGTGCTCAGGTGTAAAAAGACATTGAGGAATGTGACTGTGCTTGGCATTCTATGGAATGAATAGTGATCTCTTACACACTTGCACTCAGATTCAATAGCAATTTCTATCATAAAATCCTTTATATTTTAATTTCATTTCAATTTTGTTTTGTATTTTCATATCATATACTTTCTTGCTTACAACTGAATATGACATCTTAAAAACAATACAACAGTGATCCATTTGCTACTAAAAATAAAGGTCACTTTGAAAGTTTCTGTAACTACTTTATACTGTTTAGGATGCACACAGTTGCATTTTTGCATGCTATTTTTTCAGTTGATATTAGTGAAAATATCAATTAGAAGGTATTACTAGTCTAGCCATCACTATTAGTTTAATCATTGTCATCCTGTTTTGACAATAATTATCCTGTCATCAGACTGATATGCTGTCAATTATATTATTCTTATTTTTTCTAGGATCCTACAGTCAAACTGTTGAGGGCAGTAATTCATATTTCACACCTGCTTCCTCTAGTACTCAAGAAAGTCACATAGAAAATTTCTTAGGTATTCAACTCATGTTCCATTGCTCCAAAAGCTTATAACAAAAGAAAATAATAGTAAGTTGGGTATAGAAAAAAAGTCTAAGAGTTAGAGTTACAGATGTCATATCACCCTTATTAGATATTATATAATTTCAGAAAGATTAAGGCTTATGTGAGCAATGTTTAAAGTAAACAACAAAGTCGTTATGTTGAAAAACTAACTTTAGAACTTTGGCCAGGAAAGAGGGGATGGGTGGGAGGGAGGGAGATGGGAAGGGATGGGAAGGGGAAAAAAAGGAGGAGGCAACAATGCTTGATAAGAAATGTACTCATTATCTTGCCCATGTAATTGTAACCCCTCTGTATGGTATTTTCACAATAAAAAAGTAAACAACAATAAGAATGAAAAGTCAAGTTATATTTTTGTTTAAGGAGGCACTAAGATGCACTGAAGCATTTTCTAGTAAGTTCCAGGAAAGAAGATACAAAAAAGACTAAAACTGCCTTTTAGTGGTATATGCAGATGAGGGTATCACCATCTTCATAAATTGTCACATTGAGTGCCACTTATATTTTTCTAGGAAGTAAACTGATTCATATCATAAAGTATTTCCATACTACAGTCTGTGTTTGTGTTTGTGGGAGTCTGTGTAGCATGATAATAAAAACAGAAGATTTTTACTGGGAAGCAGAGATACTATAGCTGTCAAATACTAACAGTGGTTAAAGTAGCATGTTATAGGAGGGCAGGGAGTTGTTCTTGGGAGAATTCATATTCTATTCTGCTCTGACGGTGAGTCAAAGCTACCTGAAAGATGGAAGGGGTGGCAGCGACTTTGTGCTGAATAATTACTGAAAATATTGAGTATCTGTAGAACTAATCTATACTTTTGCTTCCTAGTATCATCCTCATCATTTTTCATTATCCTGAAGTTTGGTCTTTCTTCTGTTTGATAGGTCATTGACTTTCTCTTAGTCTTGTTGTATCCCTATGAATTTTGGTTGCCATGAACAGCTCTCTTCTGAATTTATTTTTTTTTGGGGGGGTCAGTCTTGGGGCTTGGACTTGGGGCCTGGGAACTGTCCCTGGGCTCTTTTGATCAAATCTAGCCCTCTACTACTTTGAGCCAAATCACTACTACTTCCAGTTTTCTGGGATTCAGTCTCATAGATTTTCCTGCCAAGGCTGGCTTTGAACTATGATCCTCTATTAGAGCTCAGCCTCCTGAGGAGCTAGGCGACCTCTTCTGATTTAAAGTTTGTATTGTGTTTTTGAGTAAAATTTGAAAATGAGAACAAAATATCTATCATGCCTCTTTTTTAGTATGCATAAGCTATAATTTATTTTGCCAGTTTATTTCTTTTTTTGGGGGGTCCAGTCGTGGGGCCTGAACACTGGGCCTGGGTGCTGTCCCTCAGCTCTTCAGCTCAAGGCTAGCACTCTACCACTTGAGCCACAGAGCCACTTCTGGCTTTTTTCTTTTTGCTTATGGGGTGCTGAGGAATCGAACCCAGGGCCTCATGCATGCAAGGCAAGTGCTCTACCACTGAGCCACCTTCTCAGCCCTCTTTTTTCTTTTTTTTTTTAATTAATAAGTGTTTTTATTGTGAAAATATCATACAGAGGGGTTATAATTACATGAACAAGGTGATGAGTACATTTCTTATCAAGCATTGTTGACTCCTCCTTTGTTTCCCTTTACCATCCCTGCCTCCCATCTTCTCCCCTGCCACCACCTAGTATATGTCTAAGACAAGCAGAAATGGTCAGATAAGTTGATGTTAGGTGAAATGAACCCCAAGATAAGGACTCAAATGCGGTTTTTTTGTTGCTATTGTTTCTAACGTATTTATAAGATGATTTCTTTGTTGCTTTGTATGTACCTCCCCCACAGTATAACCCCTGTTCTCACTGTATTTGATGTTGGTATAACTTGTGGAGGGGAAGGGAAAAAAACAAATTGTTTTAATCGGGATACATGTGGACCCATTGCAAGACATTATGTGCAAGACATTATGTCGAAAAATGAACTATCATGCCTCTTTTAAAAACCATTCTGCTTTAAAAATATTGTTCTATTTAACATTTTAAAAACAAAAAAACTCTCCATCACCCTCTTGTCCTCAAATCTTTGACCCTCCATAACACTCAACTTGCAGGCTGTTTCATAGTGAGTGCACAATACTTAACACCAGTACTCTGCCCACTTAAGACTATAGTGACACAAGACCTATGTGTGACACATATCAGAAATTATGCTTCTGTCTTCTGCAAAGTCCTAAGTTGATTTGTATTAAAAAATAAATTCTGAAGAGAAAAAAAGAGAAGTGATCAATGAAATTACTTGTTGAACTTGAATCATGGAGAAAAAGATATGAGAAATGAAATAGCTTTCAAGGGCTTGAGGGATGCTGGTCATTAAGTAAAGTCTGACCATAATGATAATTTGTTAGTGGGTGTTATATCCTGGAAAAAGATCATGTCAAAGTCTCAAGCCTAGAGATATCCCATAAGAGAGAAAGGTGCTAAATAAAGGCTTCAAAATTCTTAGAGAAGCTAATTCAGACTGGGCACTGGGGGCTCACACCTATAATCCTAGCTACTCAGGAGGCTGAGATCTGGGTATCCTGGTTCAAAGCCAGTTTAGGCAGAAAAATACCCATGAGACACTTATCCTCAATTAACTACTAAAAAAAAAAAAAAGCAGAAGTGGAGCTGTGGCCCAAAGTGGTAGAGTGCTAGCATTGAGCAAAAGAGCTCAGGAATGAAACAAAGACTACTTTTGGGGACTATCTGTAATTCAGTGAGTGTTTTTTTTTAATCTACAATACATTAATTCCCACATCTCTTTGACAAATGAGATATACCATTAAAGTGAAGCATTCAGAAGTAGAAAATGTCAAAGTATATATATTTTCAGGACTTGTATTACATCACTTAGAGAAGGAAAGAATTCTGAAAGCTTAAAATCTCATTCTATATATTAAAAAAATCCACATCAGTTATGATATTTCATTCCCTTTCCAAAAGGAGTATTTAGTTAGTTTAAAATTGTAACTCATTCACTGATATGTTATTATGTACCATAATGTATATAACCACTAAGCTGGGCCTTCAATTTTTTTTCTAGAATAGTACCTCAGAATTGGATTTCCAACCGAAATCTGTCTTTGTGGAGATCAGGAAATTACAATCTCAACTGTGATTTCAGGATGTAAGGACCAAGATTCACTACTAGATTTGTTGAGTCCAGCTGTGCAAGGTGTCCCTTTCTCCATCAGCTTTCATTCCAGCGAATCAGGTTCTATATAACAGGTGAACATGTCTCCATTTAGACTGGTAAAGTCTCGAATTCACTAATCTTGCTGGAATAGAGTTTGAGTACTATTACACTTTAACTTTCAATAAAAGAGCAAGCACAAGAATCTAAAATAATTCTGTCAATTCACATGTGTTTCCTTTGTTTTCTTTTCATGAATAGAAAAGATAAGGCAGATGAAGGCAGCTTAGTGTTTTCTACTTATCTAGGGCTTAGGTTACCTTCAGTTTTCTACTCCATAATTTCTACCTTTTAGCCGAAGGCCTCTAAGTTGCACTCCTGTTAACATCATTTTCCCCAGAGAAGATTGGAGATAAGTAAAAGGCATATGTTTCCTTGTAAAAAAGAAATTTCAGTACAATTAGGGATGAAAATGAATTATTTTTGGTAACTGAAGTGTTCAAACACTGTATTTTTTGGGGGGTGGGTCAGGTCGTGGGGCCTGAACTCTGGGCCTGGGCGCTGTCCCTCAGCTCTTCAGCTTAAGGCTAGGGCTTTACCACTTGAGCCACGGTGCCACTTCCGGCTTTTTTCTTTTTTGCTTATGTGGTGCTGAGGAATCGAACCCAGGGCCTCAGGTATGCAAGGCAAGCACTCTACCACTAAGCTACCTCCCCAGACCTCAAACACTATTTTTTTAAAGTGCAGGTGATTTCATGTCTAGTGGAAGATTAGGAGTAGGGCTTAAAGGGTGGGCAAAATGTGATGTGATTGTGTAGTTAAAATAAAAAATATCTGTAAGTTTTCTATAGGACACTAAATCACTATGCATAGAAATAACTACTAGACACAGTTTGGGAGGGTAAAAATCCACCAGTGAAAGAATTTTGCATACATGCTTCAGGAAATACTAATGATAAAATCCTGAAAGCTTTAAAGTACCATATTGTGTATGTACTATTCTTTGGAGAAATTGAGGATTGCTTAAAAAGAAGAAAACTTTCTTTCTTTATAGGACCTTGGCATCCATGCTAACATTCTCTATGGCAATTAAAAGGAAGAGTCCATAATAAAAATTTGCATCTTGATGGGTATAAAGAGGTACTATTCAGGTATTTTCTTTCGCTGTTAAAGTCCATGTCTTCACTCTTTTAAATGAATTTGTTACATATGCTTTAAAAATTAGTGTTTGATGTCTAACTTTTAGCAATTATTACAAGAAACTCAGTCACAGGAGCCATTGCTTAACCAAACTTTTCTTTAAACATGACTTCTATTCAAAGAATCATCATCCCAAACATTAGTACATGCTTTTGGATTGTACACAGGATAGAGTAGCATGCACAAATCTCCTTCTTCATGATTCAGTTTTTTTTAATATCAGATAGGAATATAGCTTGTGACTGGCAATGTTATGTTTAAAAGGATTCTGTGTTAAATATATTCTGCATATTTATTGAACTAAAGTGAAGTGACATGCATAAAAGCTAATGCAATTGAATCAGGAATAAAAGTAAAAAATTCATTCTCAGAACTGATTATCTTTTATTACAAGAGATATTTTATCTAATATGATTAAAATGCAATTCATTTGATCAATTTGAGTGTTAATGGTTTTAATGCATAAAATATATTATCTATTGAGTACTTGAGTACTGTTAATTTTTTTCCTTAGATTATTGACATTTGTAGGTTTTTTTGTTTTGTTTTGCTTTTTTTTGTGCCAGTCCTGGGGCTTGAATTCAGGGCCTGGGTGCTGTCCCTGAGATCCATTTTGCTCAAGGCTAAAATTCTACCACTTGAGCCACAGAATCACTTTTGGCTTTTTATGAGTTGTTCTCGAGATAAGAATCTCATAAACTTTCCTTCCTGGGCTGGCTTTGAACCATAATACCCAGACCTCAGCCTCTCTAGTAGCTAGGATTACAGATATGAGCCATCCGCACCTGGCAGTACATCTTATCACTTGTAAAAATAAACATTGGAAGTCACACATTTTTATGTATGGTATTTCAAAATCTATGAAAATGTGGGCCTAAGGTAGTTTTTTAATAAAATATTTTGTACCACTTTCTTAATATAACATTTCACAACTGTTGTAGTGTTGTAGATTTCATGCTACAATTTTATGTATATTATTTGTGATTAAAATTAGTATTTTTGTGAAATTAAAAGTGTTTTAGACCTTGGGGAATATACAAAGTATAAGTAAATAATCAGAAATTTTCTATGTAACACTATCAAATGGCAGATAGATAATCACATATATATGATTTACTTAAATAGAAATATATTCATACATATATTATGTCAGGGAGAATTTTGAAATAATTGTGGCAAAAGTTAAAAAAAATCAGTCACTCTGAGTAAAGGTCTATGGGAGATATTTTACTGTTCTGTACCTTTTCTGTAAGTTTGCAATTATTTTTAAATCAAATTAACAAAAACAAGTTAAAGAGTGATCCATCCTCCTCAGGCTGCAATTTACAGGTGATCTAACTGAGAAATAACTCAGGAAAGTGATGTACGTGGGGTTGTGGAGTGTCAGGGTAAAAGCTAGGATCGAACATATGTAGCCTGAATTCTAGTAAAGTGATTTTGCACTTTGGGTTTTACTCCATAACCATGAGAATGCCATAGGGCAGGCATAATTTTTCCCACTGACAGATGGGAGACACAGGCTGAAGTAGTTGAATTTTCTTCATAACTCATATAATTAGTTGTAGAGTTGTAATTTGCAACCAGTGTTTTGATTCCAAATTGAGATGCTTTCCATGACTTAGTGGACCAATTGTACAGTTACAAGACAGCATGCTTCTGATCAAAATAAGGCTGAAATATACATTTATATTAATATACATTTATATAATGTCTTATATAAATATGTATGTACCAGCATTCATAGACATAAAATAACATATTAAATGGTATTACTTGCAGCTAAACGTCAATAGATTTATCATCAGATTATTTGTGTTTTGTATTATACTCCAGACCTAAGAGAAGCTATTGCTGCTCATGGTATGAATCAAAATTTGCTGCCTACTGATGTTGAAGGAAAGTGACACAAATTAAAAGTGAAGCTACCCCATCAAAAATTCTAATTTTTAATTTATTTGAATTAATTCCACTCCAATATTTAATTTGTTTTGACTTATGTGACTCAGAGGGGAAACTCAAAGAACTGGAACAAACACATTTTAATATGGACAGGATCTTCTAATTGTTGTAAGTTTGAAGAAAAACATCTCATTTGTTTTCATTTTATGATGGACGAATAGACATCAGTCTATAACCAGGCCATATTTACAGGTATTTCTGGACAACAGTGCCAATACTTGCTAGCAGAATACCAAAGAGTGGAAACATCTCTATTACTTTTAGGAGGGGAGGAGTCTGAGTTTTTACACATGACTGGCATGGGACAGCAGTGTTTCTTAAAGTACATCATATTGAGACTTAGGCCTGGCCTTCCTGAGCGATTCAAGTTGAAAGCGGATTATATTTATTGTGGGTTTTTTTTTCAAACAATATTTCTACAAATGACCTGAATGCCACAATACTTCTTAAAGTCTATTTTTGGGTTGAATTTTCCCCCCAATATTCTGACTTCCTAACTACAATGTACTTGCACTGGTTGTCCTATGTGTCTGAAGTGTTTTTTTTCCCCAAATACCTGCACAGATCATTTCTCTTCCTCTCCTTCCAAACTGCCATAAAATATACTCCTCCAAACATGTTTACTCATTCTGCATTGTTTTTTTAAGCACTGAGTGCCTTCTCATTTAGATGTAAGTTAACGATTCAATATACACATTTTCTTTCTGTGACAATGACACATATCACCCCAGGAAAATATCTTCTTTTTAACCTTTCATTCATATCAATTTGTGGCTTATCTTAACAAGATTAGGTGTGGTTTGCCTTTGAGCTCTGTATTAGATGTTTAGTAGATACTTGTGTAAAAAGAATAAATGCAGTTTCTTATAAATATTAAACATTCTAGGAGACTGCAATCTTACACTCAAAAAAGAAGGCATATGTATTGTGCAAATAGACTTTGTCATATACCTAACAGAAAGTAATGTTTTAAGTTATGGTTCATTTTGCAGGCGTATCATCTCCTAATTGTGTCGTTGGACTTGACTACTCCATTTCTTTCCCATCTATCTTTAAGTGATTAGCTGAGTCAGGTTGCAGTAGGAAATGAAATGACTGTTGTTCAAAGTAGGCTAAACAACAACAAAAAAAAAAAGCCAAGTTTCTTGGAGAAAAGAGAGATATAACTTGAATGGACAAGAGTAAAAATGGAATGACCTCTTAGCCTAGAGAAGGACATTTTGAAAAAGATGATCAATGCACAATGTTTTCCTTGCCATCCCATTGTTGCTGTTTATATAGATGCATACATTACATTGAAGTAGAAGGAATTAGCTTTTATTGAGTCTCTCTAGTCAGTATTTCAACATATAAAGGACACAGTAGCATTCAATATCCACATAAATGTCCCTGTAATACAGACCACCCAATTTCACTTCATTTCTTGTTAGTTTAGGTCACTGTTTCACTGAAGTGGGGGAAATGAAGATTATGACAGAGCCAAGAACTACTATCACTGCCCAAATTCATTTGATGAATAAAGCAAACAAGAAATCTGCTATGGCAATAGCATCTACAAATGAATTGTTATCTTTTCTCACCTGGAGCTTCTCAGAAGAGCTATTTTGAAAACAGGAAATAAAATTTACCATGGTATTAGTGAAAGAAATAATTTAATGACTATATAACATATCTCAGTACTTATATGGTGGTGGGGGGAGAAATAGGAGTTACCAAATCCAGCCAGTCCTTTATTGCCATTTTCTATTGTCTAGACTTCCTGAGAATAAACAACACTTACATGTCTAAGTAGCTCATGCCTGTAATCTTAGCTACTCAGGAGGCTGTAATCTGAGGATTTCAGTTCATTTCAAAGCTAGTTGAGGCAGGGAAGTCAGTGAGACTTTTTTTTTTGTCAGTCATGGGGTTTGAACTCTGGGCCTAGGTGCTGTCCCTCAGCTCTTCAGCTAAGAGCAAGCACTCTACCACTTGAGCCACAATGCTACTTCCAGTTTTCTGGTGATTAACTGGAGATAAGAGTCTCACAGACTTTCAGGCTTGGGCTGGCTTTGAATCATGATCCTCAGATCTCAGCCGCCTGGGTAGCTAGGATTACAGGTGTGAGCTACCGGCTCCTGGCCCATGAGTCTCTCATCTCCAGTTAACCAGAAAGAAGCCTGAAGTGAAGTACAGCTTTGGCTCAAGTAGAGTGAAATACCTAAGGGACAGTGCACAGTTGCTGAGATCAAGCCCCAGTACAGGCATAAAACAAACAAGTTCAAGACTTGCAATTCATACAGTGCTGATCCTCTGATAAACTAAATATTTTATTTCCTAATTATTTCACAAAACAAGAATCTTTAATATTTGGTTAAGGAGATGAACTTTTTGAACATTTCACATTTGCTCATTTTGAAATTACATAAAAATTTAAAGTAGGTTAGTCATTACATATTAATCAAATCATTAGATCATCATTACTTTCTAAATTTAATCATAATTGTACAAGTAAGAGTAATTGTTTATTACCAGATATTAAAAAATTACATACACACAGAAACTATGTTGTTAATTCTAATATTTGTAGGATTCTTTTATTTATTTATTTATTTATTTATTTATTTATTTATTTATTTATTTATTTATTTATTTTTGGCATTTGGGGCTTGAACTCAGGGCCTGGCATATCCTAGAGCTTCTTTGCTAGTACTCTATCACAGCTCCACTTTTGGTTTTTAGGTAGCTAACTGGAGAAAAGTCTCATGGACTTCCCTGCCTGGGCTGGCTTTGAACTGTAATTCTCAGATCTCAGCTTCCTGAGTAATTAGATCAAAGGTATGAGTCTGACCAGAACCCAGCTCATAGGGCTTTTACTATATTATGATGAACTCAGATGATCTTTTGAAAAATAATTTGGTCAAAATGTTCTAATTAATAGTAAAGAGAATTTTCCTTTAGAATATCTAATGTATCTTTTTCTACATTACTTGATTAAAATGTGAAAGCTTGTTATTAATGTAAAGGAACAACTGAAAATTCTTGCTATTTGTTTAACCATGTGCGCTTGGCTTCCAGAAAATGATTGAGCTGTTTTTATTTTTTCTATTGTCTAAAATGCTGGATTGCATTCTAGCAATATAATATATATTGAGTTAACAAACAAGTTACCTTCATAGAGCCAAATTTTTAGAAGGAAGCTTATTTTCCTTTAAAGACCTTGACAGTATAGTAATACTATGTGCTCAGCTACTCAATGGCATTTACTTTAATGGTCATACTTGATACAATTTGCCAAGTATATTTTTCAAAGATGTTTAATTGGCATTATGTGGTCTGCATATTCGTGTCTTATATTAACAATTTGAGATGAGATGATTTAAAAATCATTCTTTGCTTTTAGCAGGGTATGATTGACTCAGGTCAAAGTTTAACACACAGTCATATTAAATGATAGAACACCTAAAGATGATTCCTTGTTTGGCCTAAGGGTTTGGATAAGGCCAGGTCACTGGTAATAAAAGAGTAGTAGTACCATCATTGTTTTCCTTAGTTTCCCTAGTTCAGTTTGATTTGTAAATCCCTTTTTATATAATGCTTGTGACAATATAATTTTTTCTTTTTCCTTCATGGAAATAGATGTAGATTTATCTAGAATGAAAGAGTGGTCATAGTATAAAATGTTGATTTTATCAACTCCAAATGGAACAAAGACCTCCGAGTCAAAGCAGACACTCTGAAAACATTACAGGATAGAATAGGAGAAACCCTAGGTCTCCTTGGCACAGGCTGAAGTTTTCTTACTAGAGACACAGAAACACAACAAATCAAAGAAAGGTTGGACAAATGGGATTGCATGAAATTGCAGAGCTTCTGCATGGCAAAGGACATAGCTAGCAAGATCAATAGAAAGCCCAGGGATTGGGAGATCTTCACTAGCCATACAACGGACAAGGGTCTCATATCTAAATATATCTGGAACTCAAAAAATTAAATCCCCCCAACAACAAATCTTCAAAGAAACAACTGCCCAATAAATAAATGGGCTAAAGACTTAAAGAGAAACTTCTCTCGGGCTGGGATGTAGCTCAGTGGCAAAGCCCTTGCCTAGCAAGTGCAACGTCCTGGGTTCAATCCCCAGTACCAAAAAAGAAAAGACAAAAAAATACAGTTAAAAAAAAACCCAAACAAAAAAGAGAAACTTCTCTGAAGAGGAAAGAAGGATGGCCAATAGACACATGAAGAAATGCTCAACCTCTCTAGCCATAAAAGAAATGCACATCAAAACAACATTGAGATACCACCTCACTCCAGTTAGAATGGCTAAAATCAAGAACTCTAATAACAACAGATGCTGGAGGGGATGTGGACAGAAGGGAACCTTACTGCATTGTTGGTGGGAGTGTAAACTTTTTCAACTTACTTTGGAAAGTAAGTAGTATGAAGGTTTCTCAGAAGACTCCACATAGAGCTGCCCTATGACCCAGCAATCCCACTTTTGGGCATTTACCCAAATGTTCACAAACAAGACCACACTAAAGCTACCAGCATGACTATGTTTATTGCAGCATTATTTACTATATCTAAGCTATGATGCCCCAGATGCCCCTCAGTAGATGCATGGATTAAGAAAATGTGGGATATATACACAATGGAATTCTATGCCTCCATCAGAAAGAATGACATTGCCCCATTTGTTAGGAAATGAAAAGGCGAGGAAAAAATTATATTAAGTGAAGTAAGCCAGGGCCAAAGAAACATAGGTCCCATGGTTTCCCTTATTTGCAATATCTCGTATATGTCTGAGTAAAGCAGAAAACGTCAGGTAAGGTGATGTTACGGAAATGAACCCTATGGTATGTATTCAAATGTTTTTTTTTCTTTCATGTGATTGTTTCTAACACACTTATAAGATTATTTCTTTGTTATTTTGTATGTCACTCCCCCACAGAATAACCCCTGCTTTCACTGTATTTGATGTTGGTATAATTTGTGGAGGGGAAGGCAAAAAACAAATTGTTTAAATAGGGATACAGGTAGACCCATTGCAACAATGAGATGTACAAGTCCTTATGTCGAAAATGAACTTTACAACTTTGGCGGGGGGGGGGGGGTGGGAGGGGGATGGGAAGGGGAAACAAAGTAGGAGGCTACAATGCTTGATAAGAAATGTACTCATTATCTTGCCCATGTAATTGTAAACCCTCTGTACAGTATTTTCACAATAATAAAAAAATTTAAAAAAATAAAATGTTGATTTTTAAGACAAAGTTTATTAATGTTTTCAAGAGAAAGTTTAATATTGTAATATAGTGCCCAAACATGGAATACAAAATTGATTTTATGATAAAGTGGATATACCCTCTTGAATTCCAAAAGTGGTCTTAAAAAGTACTTTAAATAAATTCTAATGGATTTCAATTTCTCAAAGGAGTTATCAAATGTCTAGACTTCAGTAAATTATTTAAACCATTTTCTTGCTATCAAAGCTACTTCAAAATAATAAACAAATAAATATTAATAAAAACTTGAATTGCTTAGGCATAAAGTGCAGTTCTATAAAATTTCAGCCTATAAGATAATCTATAATTTATGTACATAATATTTTTTCTTCCTTTTTATTTTTTTTTTCTATTTTAGTGGTATTGGGGATTGAACTCAGGTCCTAGCGTTTCTAAGACAGCTATCTACTCCTTGAGACACTACTACCTCCTCCTGTTGCATTGGTTGTTTTCCAGGTAAAATCTTGTTTCATGCTCAGGCTACCTTGAGTTAGGATCCTCTTACTTGTGCTTTCCTGTGTTGCTGATGATGACAGGCATGCACCTTTCCCCCACCCACTCCCCCTTGGACTGGCCTCAAGTTACAATCTTCCAATCTCTACCTCTCAAGTAAGTAGGATTAGGGGCTTTAAACACCATGTACAACTCTAATACTTTTTAAAAAATGAATATAAGAATTCATTGATCATTTTATTATATTTTCCTGCCATCGCTTTTGTCATCCTGGAAATGAACCAACTTACACATTTGTAAAGATTCATTTAATAATGAAAGTATTTAATATTTAACATGTGTAACCTAGGTTAGTTGGCTTAACCTTCTACGATGTCCAAATTAAGACAATAAATTACCTACTCTACATATCCAGTACCATTTGCCTCAAATATTTCTTGTATGCTTGAGAGGCATGTTTGAGCTTTCATCACACATGTTTTATAAAATCTAGCAATGATTAGTGGACTTTGAGCTTGCTTAATACATCAGTTAAGTACTTCACTGGAGAACAGAGAGTATCTTTCCTTTGTATGTACAGAACTTATGAGCATCTGAATATATCAAGCCCCTAGCTTGCTACATATTTTGTTCATACAGTAAACCTTAAGTCTAAGTTACCATGCTTTTTTAGACACTAGACATAGTAATTCAGCATCACAAATGGAGGTTAAGCAACTCAAGTATCATACTTTGTCTCTACAAACTTTCCATTGCCTTTTTTGAACTGCTGCCCCCAAAAGAGAATGTAAGTAGTATGTATAATCCTATCCTCTCTAGAGTATTGTAAGTATTAACAAGTAATACTTTCAGAGAAGGTGATTAGAGCATTGCAGGAAAGAAAAGGGACATGTGTATATAAATGTAATACATCATTTTTATAAGAACTAGCAGTATAATAAAATGAATGCAATGACTTCTACCAACACATTTCTTACTTGGGTTATATCCAACTCACCTAACATAATTAGGACTTGCAATTTTTTTGTTATCATAAACCACAGCATCTTAAAACTCAATATAGTGTAGATCAATTTTGGATTTGGTCCAATAAGATACTGAAAGTATTCAGAGGTTTAATATAATATGATTGCCTGAGAATGATTTCAGCACAGGTTTCAATGTGTTATGGAGAGCTCTAAACACAAAGTGTTTTGTGTTTTTGCTTTGGTTTTGACTATGACTATTTCTAAAACAAATTCAAGCTCAAAATTTGAAAATGTTTATCACACATCTTACTGATGGAGGGATTCCAAGTTTCATAAATTCTTCTGAAAATATTATTCCATCTTACTTAGCTCCTTCTTTTCAATTTTAAGCTTACCTATTGTTTACATTTTCTTTTCTTTTACTCTCAGTCTAAAGGAGAAATGCTATTTTTGCCTAAAGTACTGATTATATTTTTTTGGAAGGTCATTAATAATTTTAGAGATATATTCAGGATTTATTTATTTTTTACTTTTCAATGGTCTCACTAATTTCAAGCTGCATATGATTTGTTCTTGTATGCAATCTATCGGTGTGTGTGTGTGTGTGTGTGTGTGTGTGTGTGTGTGTGTGTGTATGTGTGTGTGCATGCACGTGTATGTGCATATCAGTACTGGGGCTTGAACTCTGGCCTGGGAGCTGTCCCTAAGCTCTTTGTTCAAGGATTGGGCTCTACTAATTGAGCCATAGCTCCACTTACTGTTGTGGTTAATTGGAGATAAAAGTCTCAAGGTCTTTTCCTGCCTGGGCTTGTTTTGAATGGGGAGCCTCAGATCTTTGCCTTCTAAATAGTTGGGATTATAGGTGTGGAACACCAGTGTCTGGCTTGTTGTCTTTTTTTTTTGTAGGTTGTGGGTCTTGAACTCTGGGCCTGGACGCTGTCCCTCAGCTCTTCAGCCGAAGGCGAGCACTCTATCGCTTGAGCCACAGCGCCACTTGTGGTTTTCTAGTAGTTTATTGGAGACAAGAATCTCATAGACTTTCCTGCCTGGGCTGGCTTTGAACTGCGATCCTCAGATCTCAGCCTCCTGAGTAGCTAGGATTACAGGCGTGAGCCACTGGCGCCTGGCTTTCGTTGTCTTTTTATGCTTCACTTTTCACCTGGCTTCCTGTTTTCTCTCTACCCTGCCTATGCTTTGTTAACTATTATCATTTCTAGTAGCATCATCATAGGAAGCTTCAAACCTGTTCAAATTAGAACAAAAATTATTCAAAAGTCATGCTTCCACATCTATTCCTTGAATTTTGTTATGTGTTCTGATTTCTAAAATCTACCATAGTACATAATGTATAGTAAACCTCCAAGCCAATTTGTTGGCGGGGCTGAGGACAGTGTTTACAAGTAATCATAGACACATAGACACACAGACATATGTACAACACACACACACAAACTCACACATCTTTGTCTTTAAAAAAGGTTAGTATTTGTCTCTGATTCCTAAGTCTTATTTCCACTATGTGCATTTCTAGATCTACTTACTACCTCAAACTTTCTACAAGAACAAGGATACACTGGAAGACTATATGCTAAGCATCTTCTATGACTAGCACTCAGACTTAAGTATTAAATACACAAAATACTCAAGCATTTCATTTCTCCAATTAAGTGGAAGCCTGGTCTGGGGTAACTGGCTACAGAGTTTTCTGAATCAATTAACTGTTGGTCCAAATATTTCAAGACATTTTTGCATTTGCTCCTGGCTCTCTGCTGTCCTCAAGTGGCTATGTGTTGTATTCCCCTATCTGGAGCTTTTTAAGAGCATAGATATAGATGTAATCTAGAATGCTCTGTACTCAAAATGGATTATCATTGACTAAGCTACATAGTATAGCCTATCACTTAAAGACACCATAGAACATTATGAGCTTGCCATCCAATGAGTGGTTTCCTTATTGCCATTCAAGGCAAGTTGTCTAAAGGCATGCTTCCTACCATCCTCTGGTCTGTCAACAGATAGGCTCTCGAAAATGCTTCAAAAACTCTACTAAGCCATGTCAACACTATACTACACAAACATTAACTGTTTTCAATGCTTAGAACTTCCAACTAGTTCTAAAACCCACAAAAGTGGGGAGGAAAAGGGAAAAGTCATGGAATCAATACTTTTATGAAACTGAGCAGAATCATCTCAAAATCCCTTAGACATTCGATTTTAAAGTGTCTTATAAGAGATTAAGCATGCCCATATAGTCTCTCTTGTTCTATAGACATAGATGCTGTATAAGGAAATATTAAATTATAATGTCTCTCCATTACATAATAAATGAGACAAATGGAAAACCTCTGTGACTCAATTTGCTTGCTTTGTAAATTTGTAATTTTATAAAAGCAGAAAGGATTGATGGAATGATTATATATACTATAACACATTTATTGTGAATACTTCTAATAAACATATATTTCCTTTAGCTAGTAGTCTTGAGGAGCTACAGAACAGAGTCATAGTTACATGTAAATATTTTCCTTCAGGAATTTTGTTTTTATGTTTTAAATATAATCTAGGATATATTTTAATATATGATATGTTCATTATAGAATACAATGAGAGCTAAGAATCAATGCTTATATTGTCTCATAAAAGTATTCTTTGTTCATTACTGAATGTTGCAAATGCCGTATTTTACATCATAAACATTATTGCTTTTTTTGTTGAAAATCATTTGCCCACATATGTACACCCTAGGTTAGACTATCTATTCTTCTCCATTGTTTTATAAGTATCTACCTCATCATTAATAAATTATCTTAATTGCTGTAACTTTATAGTAAACTTTATTAATAAGATTTCCTAATAATCTTTCAACTTCATTTTTCTTTATTTTTATACTTAAAAAAAACAAGTCAACATCCATGTCAACCTAAGAGTCTTTTTATAGTGTTCTCCAAAAAATATCAGCTGAGATTTAAATTTGGATTGCATTGGATTTATAGATAAATTTAACAAAATTGGAAATTTGATAATATTGAGGCTCTTAGTCTATAAACATGGTATATATCTCCAGATGTTTCTTTGCTTAATTACCCTTAGCATTGTTTTATAGTTTTCAGAGTATAAGTTTTACATAACTTAAAAAACATCTAGTGTGTAAAAATTTATTTGTATAAACCAATCTATATCCTATTTTCTATTTACATTGTTCTATTTACATTCTTTTTTTGTTGGTCATGGGGCTTGAACTCTGGGCCTGAATGCTGCTCTCAGCTCTTTAGCTCAAGGCTAGTGCTCTACCACTTGATCTACAGAGCCAATTCCACATTGTTCTATTTACATTCTATGTTCATATATACATTGATATTTATATGATACACATTTTGACACTATTATCTGCGATCTTGATTAATTCTGTTTTTAGTTTAGCTTTTAAAATATGTATTTTAGGATTTTCCCAATGGATGTAAGGATAATTTCACTTTTCTCTTTCCTATCTGGGTACACTCTATTTTACTTTCTCAGTCTGCCTGAACTGAAATGAACCTGCAGTGCAACATGCAATAGCTGTGGTGGTAGCAGCTTGTTTTTTTACCTTGGGAAACATACTAGGTATTGTCCTATTAAACGTGAAGCTGGATGTATGTGTTTCTTGTAGTCCTTTATTAGTTTGAGGATGCTTCCTTCTATTCACAGTCTCCTGTATGTTTTTGTGATGAATGGATATGGAATTTAGTTCCTGGGAGACTCTAAAGCAACTCTCCCACAGTTCTCCTTATCATGGTCTATAATGTTTTTAGCAGAGAGCTGCTTTCTTTCATGTGTGTCATCAGATATAATGCCACCTTAAGAATACTAATATAATTAATTTTAGGAAGCAGGAAGTCTTATGTGAAGGAATAGGAAATGCAAAGGTTGCTTTTTCCGACAATCCAAGCACCTGATAAGGACTCAGAGTCCTAAGACTCTATTTCTGATTTGCATTATTAGAATAGGGAAGCTTTTAGAGAGAAATGGCTGAAATGAGGGATTTTTCTTTTAATTTCATCCTCCTTCTGCCTACGTAGGAAGACAGTTATGCAATGCATATGCCAGTATGAGGATGATTAGAAAAGACCTGAGTAATCATGGATGAGCTCAGTATGAAATTTCTAAGCTGACTTCTGCGGTCATATGCCCTGACAGGTACTCACAATCCCTACATTTTCTAGGATACAGTGGAAACAAGCATGGAGCCTAGTGATTACAATGGCCACCAAGTATTTTGATCATTAGGGGTTACAAACGGGCTTTCCACCCCACAGTTAAGCTTCAGTGTAATGTGTCATAATGGAGGAACTATAGGGTTATGAATGAAAAGAAGAGGACAGACACATTAATGCATAGAAGTGGTAGGCCATGTATGGGAATGTGCTAACCTCCACTTCATGTGGTACCAGATTGAGCACAATTAGTGGAAGAAATCAGAGTCGGGCTGTTCCTGGATATGTGAGGAAAACAGGAGCATAGAATTAGCATTTCTGCAAACACTGGCAAGAAGATGCTAGCCTTAGGGCATTGGCAATGGGAAGATATGATGGAGAAAGCAATACCTGGAATGAAATGTTTTTCAGTAAACAAAACCCCCCCAGAAACAAGTGAAATAAGATTTGGTATAAAAGTATAACATTTAACTTTTACCAACTGATCCTTTCAGTAAAATAAAAGCTGACCCTGTGACTGGTTATAACGATCAATAGACTCCAGGAAAACTATGAGGAAAGTTTCGGGGGCAACATGCCAATTATTGCTTTAATGTAAAAGAATCTATAAATCACTATTTTTCAAATACCCAGATCTTAATTTTTTCCATGCTCTATACAAGCCTGTTTACCAAACAGGCTTCATTCCACATTTCTCTCCTGACAATTTTTAATATTGCTTGTTATTCTGTTTTCTAACAACAAAATGTAAAATGTCATTCCTGTCTTTCTCACATCAGCCTCCCATGAATGTTTGTCTCTTTTCACCCACATATCTGATGGTGTTTAGAATGTTAAATAAAATAGTTTTTTTTAATGACAAAGCTTTTATAAGAAGCAAATTAGTAGCTGAAGAAATGGAATATATGTAAAACTTAGAGGGCTGCTGGATTCCCAAATGCCAGCAGAAGTGTGGGAGTATGCTTTTAACATGATTAAATGCTACGATGTCCTCATACACATAATAAATTACAATATTGTATAAATGAATGCTTCACAGCCAAGATATTCTTTTTGCTACTTGATCTTTTGAAGAAGTGGGAACAGACTCATGAGTCAGTCAGCTTATACAATGTAAAATTCCTCTTGCTTCCTGAATTATAAAAGTGATTAAAACTAATGTGACTCTTGAATTTTTAGGTTTCCTGGGACTGAAGCAAAATAATTGGTTTGGTTTTCAATGTAGTGTCATCTATTTAGGTGCCGTATAATGCTCCAAGTGTTAGAACTATCTGCAATGTATTCACCATGCCTTTTCCCTTCTTCGTTCATGTCTTATTAGCAATTGCCCACACTGACTTTTGTTCTTAACTATTGTTTTAAAAAAATAATTCTTTAGTTGGGCACCGGGTGCTCATGCTTGTAATCCTAGCTACTCAGAAAGTTGCGAACTGAGGACCATGGTTCAAAGCCAGCCTGGGCAGAAAAGTTCCTGTGAGTCTCTTATCTCCAATTAACCACCAGAAGACTGGAAGTGGACCTGTGGCTCAAAGTGGTAGAGCACTAGCCTTCAGCAACAGAGCTCAAGGACAGTGCCTAGGTTCTGATTTCAAGTTCCATGACTGATAAAAACAAAAGAAAAAAAGTATTAAATATGTTAATTTAAAAAATTAAAAATTTAAAAATACCTATTTTAAATAAAGTATTTGCTATTTATGATTATATATGGAGGTATATAAATCTGAGCCACCACCAGATGAATTCAGACACTTGGGTACAACATAGGACATTGTTTCAAATGTCAACTGAGAGTGACATGGTATAAAGTGATGAAATGTTTGGTATTGTGATAAACATATTTGACTGATGGAATTATTTGTGAAATTTTGTAGGGGAAAAATGTTGCTCAATAGCGACCACACACAGTGAAAAGGTTGTCTGAGCAGTTTCTTGTATATTAAGTTGCATGCTTGAAAATCATCTGAGTTTGTAGAATTGGCTTGATAGTGGAGTTTCTGAGCACTTATATTTGGTCAGCAGAGTGATGTACACAACTTTTACATTATTAAGAGAAGATTTGTAATTTGCTATGAATGCTAAAACATATTTCACATAAAGTAAATTAAAAAAATTTTGGTACACTTTCTTCAAGACAAGACAGCTTTGGAAAGAGTTTAGAAAATCTGACCCCAAAGTAACCTATAACTTTTTTTACCTATTCTTTTCCATGTCAGGAGAAGAATCACATTGTACAGAAAAGCAACCTTCTGGCAGAACCAGAATTCAGTCTTTCCTTTCACAGGGCAATTTCCTTTTGAGCTGACCATATGACTTGGGGAAAGATACTCTGAAGTTCTCCTAGATGGCTTTTTGAGGAGTCAGAGCTGATCACAAATATATGTGAGACAGTTCCCAACAGATGGGTTCTTGAGCAATGTCTCAGAGAGAGACTTAGTCTCTGCATTAAACAATATAAATTCAATTCCTTGACATGTGGAATCAAATAACAATCAAACAACAATCTTTCTAAACCTCTGTTTCCTCACTTCTAAAATGGGAAGCCAAAGAGCTCCTTCCTTGCAAGATGGTTAACGTTCCTTTAACATAACTTATTTACTTGGCATGCAGACTCCTACAAACGCAGTCAGAGATGTTTCAGCTGTCTTAATTCCAGCAACAAATTATTTGTAATATTTCTAACCCGCTTTTCAAAACACATGCCAAATGGAAAAATTTCTCTTTCCTCTTCCAGAGTTGTTACCAAGCTCCTACACCTGCTCAGCTTCAGATCTGCAACAGTCAACTCGACATTGTGGCTGCTGATCTGAGAGCTGAAAACCCATCCACATGCCACGGCATAATGCTTAGTGGTTAACTCTAATTGCATTTAATTTCTTTGAGGAGATTGCGCCAAACATCAAAAACCAAACTCTGTCCATTTTTAAAAATCTCTACAAGCTCTGCTCAGAAAGCATCAATATTATTCTCTGTAGAACTCATTCTGCTGTTGATAGTTCTTGTTTAATTTCTAAGCCTACCAGGTCACCTTGAGAACTGCTCACCAGCAGAGATTTTTTTCCCGAAGAAATTTATCCCTTGGTAACTGCAAAATGCCACTAACTTCAAAGCCAATTCTTTAAAGGAAACAATGCGAAGCAATCTCTGTGATTTCTTTCCTTACTGTGAGCCTGATGGAGTTGGTCTCAAGATACCAAACTGTTTTTTTTCTCTTCTTTTCATATTCTCTTTGCTACACTGAACATGTCACTGACTTGACTAGCATGAAAGATGGACAAAAGTCATGCTTTTCCCCAGTGAATTTTCAGGTAAGCATAGAAACCTCAGGCAAAGAATAATTTCTTGATTCATCATCTAGATGGTGAATCATAAATCAAATATATGCAATGGGCCAATTTACCTTACAACTAAAGCTACTGGAAAATGGATGGCATGGAAGGAAGGGTTAGCATGCTTTATTTAGAGTCTTTGACAGAGAAACAGATGGTAAACACATGCTACTATTCCTGTTCCCATTCTTTTGTGCCTTGACTTTCTTCCTCTCTTCTTCTTCTTCACAAAATAGTAATTGGGAAGAACATTTCAGTGAGTGATATACGAGTAACATAACATGTAGGCAACAAGAGTACTTTAATCCATTGCTTTCCCTGTCATACATTCTATTTTAATTGTGTCTAGCTAAAGTCCAAAACTCTGCAGAGCCAAATGATATCCAGAGATCTGAATAAAAATAATCACATTTCAAATTAGGTTTTACATGTGGGTTCACATGTGTGTTAGAAAGGGCAGAGATTCTGCCATGGCACAGCTTCTTCAGTCAGTAATATTCTCTAAGATCTGAGCAACTCTAGGCAATTATTTTAATATATTCATCAAATATATCACACATGATTCTAATGGCCTTTTCAGAAAAGATATTTCTACAGAGGCTTTGTGATATTGAAGAGCAGGTATGGTACAATGAAGACTGATGAAAACAAACATTACCCTGGCATTTAATTGTTGCTGCATCTTGGATAAGCTTCATTTATTTTTTTCCCTTCCATGCAGGGAAAAAAATAAATGAAGATGCAGATATCCTACCTCCTAAATGTTTTGTCAGGATAAAATGAAATCAGGCACAAAACTTTCCAAATAGCAAGCACATAGCAGAACTTACTAAACACTGCAGCTTAACCTCAAATGCCTTTTGTTAAGTTCTTAGTTTCTTCTAACATTTACCTTGTATTTTTAAAGAGGATAAATTAAAAATCTATTCCTTGATCAACTTTTTGAGCAACATAGAACCAAAATCATTAGTTCCAAAAGCAAGTATGAGTGTCAATTTTCTATGTTATTTTAAACCATATGATTGCTTACTTACTATTGGATAAATACTATAAAAGCAAAATAAAACTGACCTTGTGATTGGTAGACATAATTAGGAAATAATTTAATATAATTAGAATTGTATAAATAAAATATATAAATAGGATATATTTTGACATAAAGAAGAAATTTATCACTATAATTTGCCACTATGTTTTGTATTAATTGAATGTTTATAAATTGTATACAATGCAAGTATGAACTAATATTTTATTTGAAATTCCCGGCTATAGTACAGAGAAACCATGCCTCCTCAGCATTAACATTGACAGGGAAAACAAACCAACAAACATCAACAACAAAGAAACATTCCCATATTTCTAAACTTCCTAGGTATAACACAACAAAACCTAGAGTTTGCTTTATGCTATTAAGTTTGAGAAGTTGGCAGAAATGGACCTTTTCCTAGCGAATATTGACATGTCGAAACTAAACCAAGATGAGTTAAACCATCTTAACAGGCCCATATCAAGCATTGAAATAGAAACGGCAATAAGAGATCTCCCATCAAAGAAAAGCCTAGGACCAGATGGACTTACAGTGGAATTCTACAAGGCCTTCAAAGCAGAGCTCACACCAATACTCCTCCAACTCTTCAATGAAATTGAAAGAGAAAGTTCACTACTGAATTCATTCTATGAAGCTATAATAACCTTCATCCCAAAACCAGGCAGGAACTCATCAAAGAAAGAGAACTTTAGACCCATATCTTTGATGAACATTGATGCAAAACTTCTCAACAAAATTTTGGCCAATTGACTTCAACAATTCATCCAAAAAATCATACACCACAATGAAACAGGATTCATTTCAGGGATGCAAAGCTGGTTCAATATACACAAATCAATTAACATAATTCATCACATCAATAAGAGCAAGGATAAGAATCACATGGTTATCTCAATAGATGCAGAAAAAGCATTTGACAAGATCCAAGGCTCTGGAAAAATTAGGAATCCATGGAACCTTCCTCAATACAATAAAGGCTGTATATGAAAAACCTACAGCCAGTATTATCCTCAATGGTGAAAAACTAAAGCCATTTCCTCTAAACTCAGGAATGAGACAAGGATGTCCACTCTCCCCACTGCTCTTCAATATAGTATTAGAATGCTTAGCTACAACAATAAGACAAGATTCAAACATAAAGGGGATCCAAATAAGGAAAGATGAAGTAAAAATCTCCCTCTGCAGATGACATGATCTTGTATTTAAAGAATCCCATGGACTCCGCTCCCAAATTACTCAAGGTGATTCAAAACTTGGCAAAGTAGCAGGGTATAAAATTAACCCTCAAAAATCAATGGCTTTTCTGTATGCCAACAATGAGAAAAGTGTGGATGAAATTAGGAAAGCAACTCCATTCATAATAGCCCCACAAAAAATAAAATACATAGGAATTAACTTAACCAAAGAAGTGAAGAACCTCTATGATGAAAACTTTAAAAAACCTGAAAAAGGAAATCAAAACAGAATATGGAAAGTGGCAAAAACTCCCATGCTTCTGGATTGGAAAGATCAACATCGTGAAAATGGCAATACTTCCCAAGGCTATCTACAAATTCAATGCAATACCTATCATTATTCCAACCTCATTCTTCAAGGAAATAGAAGAAGGGAGCTAAAAAAAATAGAATGGAAGAAAGACAGCCTCTTTAGTAAATGGTGCTGGCAAAATTGGTTAACTACTTGTAGAAAACTAAAGGTAGATCCTTATATATCACCCTGCACCAGAATCAACTCCAAATGGATCAAAGCCCTCAGAGTCAAAGCAGACACTCAGAAAACATTACAGGATGGAATAGGAGAAACCATAGGTCTCCTTGGCACAGGCTGAAGTTTTCTTAATAGAGACCCTGAAACACAACAAATCAAAGAAAAGTTGGACAAATGGAATTGCATGAAATTGCAGTGCTTCTGCATGGCAAAGGACATAGCTAGCAAGATCAATAGAAAGCCCACGGATTGAGAGAAGATCTTCACTAGCTATACAACAGACAAGGGTCTCATATCTAAAATATACCTGGAACTCAAAAAATTAAATCCCCCAACAAATCTTCAAAGAAACAACTGCCCAATAAATAAGTGGGCTAAAGATTTAAAGAGAAGCTTCTCTGAAGAGGAAAGAAGAATGACCAATAGACACATGAAGAAATGCTCAACCTTTCTAGCCATAAAAGAAATGCAAATCAAAATAACATTGAGATACCACCTCACCCCAGTTAGAATGGCTATAACCAAGAACTCTAATAACAACAGATGCTGGAGGGGATGTGGACAGAAGGGAACCTTACTGCATTGTTGGTGGGAGTGTAAACTTGTTCAGCCACTTTGGAAAGCAGTATGGAGGTTCCTCAAAAGACTCCACATAGAGCTCCCCTATGACCCAGCAATCCCACTTTTGGGCATTTACCCAAATGATCACAAACAAGACCACACTAAAGCTACCAGCACAACTATGTTTATTGCAGCATTATTTACCATAGCTAAGATATGGAACCAACCCAGATGCTCTTCAGTAGATGAATGGATCAAGAAAATGTGGTATATATACACAATGGAATTCTATGCCTCCATCAGAAAGAATGGCATTGCCCCATTTGTTAGGAAATGGAAAGACTTGGAAAAAATTATATTAAGTAAGCCAAGCCCAAAAACATAAGTCCCATGGTTTCTTTTATTTGCAATAACTAGTGTATCTGTCTGAGTCAAGCAGAAAAGGTCAGATAATTTGATGTTAGGGAATGAACCCCAAGATAAGTATTCACATTTTTTTGTTTTTTTTTCCTTTCATGCAATTGTTTCTAACATATTTATAAGATGATTTCTTTGTTCCTTTTATGTCCCTCCCCCACGGTATAACCCATGCTTTCACTGTATTTGATGTTGGTATAATTTGTGGAAGGGAAGGGAAAAAACAAAGCGTTTAATTAGGGATACAGGTGGACTCATTGCAACAATGAGATGTACAAGTCGTTATGTCAAAAAATGACTTTACAACTTTGGTGGGGGGTGGGGGTAGGACACCTGGTGGGAGGGAAGAGTATGGGAAGGGATGGGAAAGGGAAACAAAGAGGAGGCCAACAATGCTTGATAAGAAATGTACTCGTTATCTTGCCCATGTAATTGTAACTCTCCTCTGTACAGTATTCTCACAATAAAAAAAATAAACCTAGAATTTGGAGTCTGACAATAAATTGAAATTGAAACATTGTTCTACAAGTTATGAAAAATATAGTTTTGAGGATCTAGAATCATATTATAGGAAAAATCTCAGTAGCTTTTCATTCAGAAATTATTTGCAGAAATTCTTGCTGAAATTATTATATAGAAAGAATAAGATTATATACACACACACATATATATATATATATATATAAACATACAGAGAATACAATGTATCTGTACTTAGGTGAATATTTGATTCATTTTAATTCTATAGAATAATTATAAAAATAACCTTTTAGATCCTCCACAATATTAATCTCCTTGCATGTCAAGTATTATTTATTTATTTATTGTCAGTCTTAGGGCTTGAACTCAGGTTACAGTGACCTGAGTCACAGTGACAGCGGGTCACTGTCTCTGAGGTTTTTCACTCAAGGCTAATGCTTTACCATTTTGAACTATAGCTTCACTTCTGGCTTTTAGGTGGTTAACAGGAGATAAGAATCCCATAGAATTTCTTACCCTGGCTGGCTTTGAACTGTGATTCTTGGATCTTAGCTTCTTGAGTAGCTAGAATTACAGGCATGAGCTGGAAGCAGTCTGGAGGTTCCTCACAAACTAAACCTAGACTATCTCTATGACTCAACCATAATACTCCTGGGCATCTACCCTGAACATCATGAGCCAGGATACGATAACAATCCTGCATACCCTGTTCATTGTCACACTATTCACAACATCCCAGATATGGAAACAGCTCAGATGTCCCACAATAGATAAGCGGATCCAATGGAATTTTATACAGCTATTATAAAGAACAAAATAATGCTACATGCAGGGAAATCATGTGAAGTGCAGAACAAATTGTGTTAAGTGAGGTTAGCCAAGTTTAGAGGGACAAATGATATAGTTCTCTGATAGGCAGAAATTATACTGAAATAAGATAAATCATATGGGATTCTAGATACTCATACACAGTGAGACCAAAAGAGGATACACTGGAGAGAGAAACACAAAGGTGCAATAACTATCAGGCCCTTTATATTAACATAAAATAATATATACTGAAACAAATGCCAAGAGACCTTTCTTCTATTATTTCTTTTATTTTTTATATATTGATTCTTTCAAGTGTATATCTTCAGGAAGGTTTCAGGGAGGGCATAGAACTCAAAGGAGAAAGTGTGAAAAAGTACAGCAATGGAGCTCACTGGACACTGGTGAAAAAGAACTATACAATTCATGGGTAGAGACAGGAGGGAGGGACTGGGAGAGAGTGAGGAAATAGAAGACACTGTGTGAAAGGAAATGTACTCATTACCTGTACTCAAACCTCTGTACACCACCTCTATAATAACATTAACCTAATTTTAAAAATACTGCATGATCTTATATGTGGAATCTAAAACAAAATAAAATACTGAGAAGCAAAGAATAGAGGAGTGGTTACTAGGGATAAAGAGATAAGAGAAATAATGAGATAAAGGATATAATGTTCTAGTTATATAAGATGAAGAAATTCAGAGATCCAATTAGATGATTTCCATTACACAGAAGGAGACACTGATTACCACTCATAATACTGCATGCTTTATCTTTATGCAATGTGAAATGGCTGGCCTCTATTTCGTTAGCTTGTATGAGGAAGATTCTCACAAAATACATTTACTTCATAACTAATAATAATAATGCATTTCATAGATAGTATTATTTTACCTTAAAGCATAACCTCACATTTAATATTGCCATTATTTTTTCAGTTTCTTATGACTTGTAAATCATAATTCATGAATGACATGGCTGAGACACAGATGTTAAATTCTCTGCTTCCTGACTTTTAAATTCTAGAAATTAAAAAAGTACTTTTTCTGAACTTCTATGAAAGCCACATTTAGCTTTTTCACTTTCTCTCTCTCCTTTCTCTCTGTCTCCAAGTCTTTTGTTGCTCTTGTTCTGTTTGTGTGTGTCTGTGTATGTATGTATGCCATGTATATATGTAAAATAAAATATACACTTTACCAAAGTATAATAATACAAATAAAATTATAAGAGTATAAATGGGGATTCTTTACATGGGCAATTAGCTAGTTCTGAAACTACTTTCAAATGTCTTCTGTCTGATGTCTGTGATGTTATATACCTCGTGTCTCATGTACAGTCAAACAAGTAAAAAGACGTAGATTCAGAATTAGACTCAAGATACAAAATATTATGAATGCAATCATAGAATATAGCACATTCATTATTTTCTATTAAAAAAAAACAAGTGGGGGAAACAAAGAATCTTGCAGTTGGAAAATGCCCTCTAGCAGATGCTATGGCCAAATGTTCTAGGAGGAATGATTCTATGATACATAAGTGGTTCCGGTTGTGGTGAGATTGGTCATGAGATAGAAACTGAAACAAAACCACAGAATAGTCCCAGGGTGCTTTTTGCCAATCAGAAATTTGAACCATAACTAGTTTTGTACCATTTCATTTGCAATAGTTTCCAGAATCTAAATGAAATACATTCTCCTGTACCTTGTTATTATTTTCTTATCTTTTTACAGGCTTATTGGAAATGCCTGGAACTTTTGATGGTACCTGATATATTTCTAAACTAAAGGAACCATTAAGTCAAGGTCTAGTAAAATGTTATAAGGAAATCCTTGTGCCTGTGAAATTTGCATTCCAATGTGCTGACCACATTCCTTTTCTTAACGAAGAAGTATTTCCACACAGAATTTCCCATAAGAAGAGCACTATAAATTCAGTAGGTACAAACTTAAAGTGTCACCTTTTGAAACTGGTGAATCTAAATGATCAATTGATGTTTTCCTATAATAGAGTTCATTCTTTATTACCCTTTCTAATGTGGAATAGAAGGGGCAGTAAAACGCAGAATATTTAAAGCATTATATCCAAAGTTAAAACTGTTTTGATAACTCATTGCAAAGTTCTGGTTCATTACATCTTTCAGTTGTTTTTTGTTTGTTCCCTCTAACATTCAGATAAGATTATTATATATATATATGCATATATATAATTATTTTTCTCTTCTTATACTATAAAAATAAAAATATGAATGAACCTTCCTACCTTCCTTTCAAATCTTATGCTTTTTTCACTTTTTCTATAGGATTCACAGATAATTCACATTCTAACCAAAATGTACCTCAATCAATAAATTAATGGAACCATTAAAGTATTTACTGATGTGAGGCCATTGATTGTCTGCTTCATACTTTGGTAAAAAGCTTTCATGTCTTAAAATTGCACAACATTTGAATATACTACCTTTAAGTCATCCTCAAAGTGTTATGAAATTATGAAAGTCTGTGTTTTATTTTTTTCTGCTAGAATTCTTGAGACAGGAAAGATAAAAGTCCTATTAAGCTTTATGCAGCTAGTAAAACCCAGAAGGCTTGCCTCCTCTTAATCTACTCTTTACTCATTCTTAAGGTATCTTTCATCTCCATCAATAGTAAAGTCAACAAAAAATTTAAATTATTTACACAGAGATTTTTTTCTCTGCATATGATTTGGTTGCTATTATGTGGTTCACTGACATTGAGATCATGATACTCTGAGCATGAACTTTATGGAAAGTCTAGAAAACCTACTCAGACATAGTTTTTCAGTTCTTTCTTTAATGTGTAAACAAAATAGATGGAACTTAAAAAAGTTGATGATTTCCAGATTAAGTTCAGCATCACTGAGTAGCATTCAGATCTAAATTGCAATTTTGATTCACTTGTTTTGCATTCATCTCATAAGCTTAGTGAAACATAAAGTAATTCTCTTTGTTACTGATTAAATGCACAGTGCCTAGATGCTCATGGGCTTAGAAGAAATTATGTTTGGTATTTCCCATTGGCTTCTCTCCCCACAGCTATTATTATAGGAGTTCTGTTAGACCTGATAAGAGAATGCCTAATTAATGACTGGCTTTCCATTTTTCCTTGCATGATTCTAGGACTGTCAAATTTACTCAGGGGATGGACATACTGATGAAACCCTGAACGAAAGAATATACTTAATAGTGAATTGCCTGATCAAAACTGAGGTTCATAATTTAAGCAAACTCTCCTGTCTTCACAAATAAACCATACTGTAGTGCAGTGTTCTTCTTCCCTGTTGAAGAATTAGCCACTCTCGGGTTAAATAAATTGGGTACATTTAAACAATTGGATATTATTCAGCCATATAGAAATGGAATTACAGATGTAGAAATAGATAGATAGATAGATAGATAGATAGACAGACAGACCGATAGATAGATATGGATAAACATTCTAAATAGATGAAGTATATTTCAAAGCAATCAGTATTGTTTTGCATTTGGCAAAGTCTTTAATTTATATTTTAATATGTCATCTACTTATGTCCCTGCTCATATGTCTCAGATATTCTACTCACAAATTTGCTTGGAAGATCTTGAAGACACTTAGATATTTTTGGGATGTCCTTTTGAAAATTGTGTGCTTTATGTATCTGTTTCTCTTCTCTCTATCCATCTATCTATCATCTACTTATTCATCTCATCCATTTTTTATGGAAGATTTTGAAAAAAATAATTTGATTTCAACCAGATAATGTCTAACAATAAAATTACAGTGATAGTCATGGTCAATATTTTGAGTACTTACTATGTTATTATAGATTTTATTATAGATTTTATTCCTTCAGATCAATCATTTGATTAAGTTGCAATACACACTGTATACATCTAATTAAGCTAACAAATAAGAATGACAGTCATTAGACTTCACAGTTTTTAATAGGAAATAGGGTTGACTTAAAGTCGGTTCTAACTTTGGAGCATATTTTTTCATGTAATGGAATTCTGAGATATTAGGGTCAGGGAATTAATATGTTATAATTCTTTGCCTTGGCTGAAACCAATCATGGAAAATATTATTTTTAAAAATTGTTTTTATAAATCCTCTTAGTTGGTTTCCAGAAGTAATTATTGATATTATATTGATCAATGTTAAAGAAGGTTGGATTGATCAAAATTTTTCTTAGTTATAAGCAAGGATAATTGTCTTCTTTTCCTATCATTACTTAGTACATATCCTTACATAGTACTACTGTTAATATGTGCATGGATGTTGGAATTAGAGTAAAAACTCTATGAATAACAATTGGATTATGATATTATGTTGGTCCAAATAATACAGAATCCCATGGCTGACCAGGTGATTGGCAAGCAAGAGACATAGGCTTGAATGCTGGGACTTCACTTTGAATCTGAAGACACTTTAAAAGGCTATTGGCCATAATTGAAAGCAGAAAGATTTCATTCTTACCCTCTGAAAGGTCAACCTTTCTGTTCTATTCAGTTAAGGCTCTTCCACATGAAGGAGGGACAATTTTCTGTATTGACTGTGCTGAACAAATGTTAATCTCTTCCTAAAACACCTGATTAGAAACATCCAAAATCTTATTTGACTAAATATCTGGCATGTTGTGGCATAATCAAGCTCACGCATAAGATTAATCATTAGAATACACATGCCCAGTATCTCTATTTTCTTCCCATGAAATGGGAATGATTTTTCATCTCCAAATTTAAGTTCTAAACTTAGTTCGACAGAAAAATCGAGACATTCCATTGAAAATTACAGGAAGCCAAGCATTGCAACTGTTGCAGATTTCCTACCCTCAACAAATCCAGAAGTCTCACACCTACTGGAATGGCAATAGCTCCCTTGGTTTGGTAACTCATACCACTTAGCACAGACTTTAACCAGCTTATTGGTGATAGCTTAGTGATTTTAGGTAGCTTTGCCAGTTAGAAGTTTTATATTTCCACTAGAGCTTTATTCTTTAAAATACAACATCTTGGGCTGGGAAGGTGGCTCAGTAGTAGAGCTCTTGCCTTGCGTGCCTGAGGCCCTGGGTTTGATTCCTCAGCACCACATAAGCAAAAAGAAAAAAGCCCAAGTGGCACTGTGGCTCAAGTGGTAGAGCGCTAGCCTTGAACTGAAGAGCTGAGGGACAGCGTCCAGGCCCAGAGTTCAGGCCCCACGACGAGACCCCCAAAAAATAAATTAAAAAAATACAATGTCTTCTTTCATTTTTGTTTATAAGCTTATAAAACACAGAGTCACACAGAAAGGAAGGCCACCATTCAAGATGTATTGTACCCATAAATTCACATGTTGAATTGATACCTTTTCATACTATTATTTAAAGACCATATAAAAGAATGAGAATTTGGGGCTGGGAAGGTGGCTCAGTGGTAGAGCACTTGCCTTGCACGTATGAGGCCCTGGGTTCGATTCCTCAGCACCACATAAGCAAAAAGAAAAAAGCTGGAAGTGGTGCTGTGGCTCAAGTGGTAGAGCACTAGCCTTGAGCTGAAGAGCTGAGGGACAGTGCCCAGGCCCAGAGTTCAGGCCCACAAAACAAACAACAACAAAAAAAAGAATGAGAATTAAATAATAAGAAATGAAAAAGAGAACACATAAATTTAAAAAGAATGTTGTTCTCTAGATCCATCTACTTCTTGAGTGAAATGTTTGTGAAGAAAAGAAATATGATTTAGTGTCTTTAATGACAAAGATAAATCAGAAAAATTACTGTTATGATAGGCAATGAGTCCATCATGATTGTTTTTTACTGCTTGTACGTAATTTATGAAAGTTAATGATTTGTCGCAATGTGTTACAATTTAAAGAATTTTTTTTTACTGATTATTCACCAATTGAGCTTTATAGGGAACATATGACTTTAATTAGATGTTATCAATTTCTCTATTGCTATTGGATTATGCAGGGCTGCATTTCCATTGCCCAACTAAACATGCTATGTTTTATTTATGGCTGTGCTCTGTAGGGTCACCAGGTAATTTCCCCAGGATTTGTAGACTTTCTTTTCATGTCAATAGTAGGCTTTTAAATAGAATACTGTGTTTGCAAAATGCCTCATCTAGATGAATTCTCATAAAATACGAGCCACTGGAGATGAATTCAAAAGATTGGAGTTTACAGAAGACAAAAAATGATGTGTGAATTTTGACTCAAGTATGGGCTTTCTCTTGGAGTCCTAGGATCTGCTAGATGTCTATGAATAGATACACAATTTTCTTTTGAGAATGTTGCAATTAATGTTCTTGTGGTATCTCCCATATTAGTAACCAGTGGTCTAGTAAGTGATTTCCCATCATTTTGGTTGCTTTGCATCAAATATACATTATCCCTCAAAATATTTCTTAGAAGAAATCATTGAGTAAAGGTCATGTTGGTTTAAGTTCTGTGAGCTGTTAAGCCATATGCCATTTATACTTACATAATAGAAATTGACTGACTTTAGAAACAGATTCACAAGGAAAATACATTAAGAAGGGAAAGAGTCAATATTTGTCATAGTATAAAGATTCCAAAATGACTTTGGTAAGTTGTATCTACTAGTAGAAGTAGGCAAGAGATTTATCACCCAGAAACTCCAGGAAAATATACATACCATGTGTTTTCTGCACATTTCCCATTGTTGTGAACTAAGAAACTGTGATTCAGTCAAAATATGTAATATGTCTGGTTGATATTTCTTTAATAAATAGCTCATTTAGAAACATGGAGTTCTTTGGTCTGTTTGCTTTTATTTATGACAACAAAAGTCAGAGATATTGTTTATTACAGTTGAGACTTTAGGATGTACCCTTGGAAATTTTGTCTATAGGTGCTGTGCCTGGCCTAAGGTTATACTACATAGCCTTTTAATCAATGTGGACCATGTTAGACAATGTTAGACTTTGGATAGGTGATAAAGCCAGGGTCATCTACAATTTCCTTTAGGCTGAACTCAGATGCATCTCCTTTTTCATAGCAAACAGCTTATGCATAACAGGTGCACTGGAGCTGGGATTCTCTATATGCTACATATACATACATACATACATACATACATACATACATACATACATACATACATGTACGTGTGGATAGCTAGATAGATAGATACCCCTATATTCTAATTTTGGAGCTTTTGAGATTGCTATTTTCAGACCAAAGAATATGCACCCTTTACCCTTTTCTGTGTAGCCAAAAGGAAGTCCATCTTTTGTAACTAAAACTCCTTTAAGTAGGATTGAATTAATCTTTATGACAATATGGTCATCAAAAGTTTTGTTGATCAAAAGAACGCATTTTTGGACGGGAAATACTTAGTCTCTGTCAGGGCGTCATGGACCCCCGGAACAGGCCACTCCCTATCTTGATTTGAGAGACACCCACTCTGAGTAAATAGTGGGAACAGTCATATTTTCATTGAGTTCTGAAGTGAGAATTTTCTCTCAGTTTAACTTCCCAGAGCATGGTGCATATTATTTAGATAATGTAAATGGAGGATTCCATCGGAGAGTGTTCCTTAATAGAGGTGTATATGGAGAATCCTCACTTTTTCTACCACCAAATGCCCAATTCATAAGCAAACCACCACATTTCCCTGTGAAGAATTTTGAGAATTGTCTTTAATGGGTTTGAGTAAAGACATATTTAAATGATAGCTGCTAATATTTTCTTGTTAAATTGGCTTGTCCTGTGTGTGTGTGTTCATGTGCATACACACACACACACACACACACACACACACACACACACACACACACACACACACACACACACACACACACACATGCCAGTCCTTCAGCTTGAACTCAGGGCCTACGCACTGTCCCTGAGGTTTTTTTTCTCAACACTGGTGCTCTATCATTTGAGTCACAGCTCCACTTCCAACTTTTTGGTGACTAATTGGAAATAAGAGTCTCATGAATTTTCCTGCCCAGACTGGCTGTGAACTGAGATCCTCAGATCTCAGCCTCCTGTGAAATGAACAACAGGAGCCCTGTGAGATCCTATCTTCTTATGGCTATACTATTATTTTGTGTTCTCCAGAGTTTATCACTAAAGAAAATATCCTTGATATCTAAGCTCTTTGAATAAATTTATATTATCATTGTTATTTGTTTTGTCTTTGCTCTGGAAGAAAAGATTATACAAGTAGCAGTTTAAAGAAAACCGTTCTACTACCAAATACACATTAACACACACACGCGGGTGCACACACACACACAGAGATTGAAAATAAGCTACAATCATGTCTGGCAAAGCAATTGTAAAAATTTAAGTGTATTTTCCTCATTTGCCTATATAATGTAGTGGTTGATCCTATACAAGTATAATTAGCAATAAACTTTAATGACTTTTAAACAGAGATAAAGGAAATTTTTGCCTCAAAACAAGTTTGAAACATCCAAACCTATGCTTATAAAAATGTTAAACTGTCAGTAATATAAGTATTTCAAATGAGAACTACCTTTTTAATGCTCTCTATGTTTCAGATGTGACCAAATAGCTATCTAGAATAGAACACTTCAGTGATACTTGATTCAAGTCTCTGTTCTCAAAGAGTTTTTTCCTCCCTGCTAGGCTCATCATTTCCTTGTTTCTTTTATTGTTATAACCTTGTTATCTTTACTATATTCTGACTGCTTTTGAAACTTTTAAGACTGCTGTTCAAAGAATATATTTCCTTATTAAGAGTAAAAATTATACAGAAATCCTAATACACAAACGAATACATTAATGTGGAATTGTGAGAGACTGATAACAATCTGAATGTGGATATCTCTTTCATTCTTCAAATATGTTTTCTCAAGTTATTTCCTATTTTAACAGTTCAGTCTGCTTGGAAAACCCTGTCACCAAAAGATTTCTCTAAAGATGATTTGTACTTCAATATCTACTTTAAAATACTTTTATGAAATAAATACTTTTATGAAATAAATACAGTGATGAATAAATTGATTTAAGCTTCTATTATATATAAATAATGTGCTGCATGTATTCTTTCACCTGCTCATTTCATTCACTGTCATAGGTTGTTATTTATGAGTTTAAGGATTAGTACTTGTGATAAAAATAAGTCAGTCTTTTTCCTTGGCTCCTCTTCCTTTTCTTTCTTGCATGAACCTGGTCTTTCAATTACAGCTTTTTTGACTCTTTCCCTCCTTCTTACAGAATGTCACCCAGTATTTCTTGCCTTCAGCTATAAGTGTAATTCTATTCTTTTCAGCTTTCAGATTGCTATTTGTTTTCATGTCAAAACTGGTTCCTCGGGCTGGGAGGGTGGCTCAGTAGTAGAGTGATTACCTTGCATGCATGAGGCCCTGGGTTTGAGTCCTCAGTGCCACATAAACAGAAAAAGTCAGAAGTGGCACTGTGGCTCAAGTGGTAGAATGCTAGCCTTGAGCTGAAGAGCTGGGGGATGGTGCCCAGGCCCAGAGTTCAAAACCCACAACTGACAAAAAAAAGAGAGAAAGAAACCTGGTTTCTCTCCTTATTCTTCCTTATTCTGCAGCATGGTGCTAATTCCTAATTTCCATGCCCATGACTTCTTAATCCTTTTATTTTTTTCAATACTAGCTTTTTAACTCAGGGCCTTACACTTACTAAACAACTGCTCTACAACATGAGCTGTATCTTTAGCTCTTTTTGCTTCACTTAATTTTTCATTTAGGGTCTTGCTTCTGCTCAAGCTAGCCTCAGACTGGGATCCTAGATATGAACCCCTATTTCTAGCTTCATTGTTGAACAAAGGTCTTGTTAACATTTCAATTGAGATTTGCCTCAGTGGTCTTCCCATATCCACCTCCCGCATAGGTAGGAATTAGAGGCCATCTTTTTTCTTTTTAAGTCACAAATTAGGCTGTACAAAATGCTAGGGATCACAGGAGTAATGGCTCAAGGGCATTTTAGCAAGCATATAATAAGCCAGTCTCTCTCCTGTGGAGAATGAGCAGCTGCATGGATGGTCATACTGTCATCAGTCACCTTCACCTTAACCACCTATGTCGCTGTCAAGACAAGATGTGCCGTATTGAGGGATGCTCACTTTTATAATTTGAAAGCTGTGTAGTGATGGGTGGAGTTCATAATAGATGCATTCCCAAAGGAATTCATGATACAGGAAGGGCTACTTGTGTTCTCATGAACATATGAGCCCTAAGAATATGAGACAGATTTGAACCCATACCCTACTTGAGTTTATAATTTCCTTGGAATGCTGATGGTTCTCTAATCTTTAACATATTATCACCAAATTTCCAAGAGATGAAGTCTAGTTGTCAGAACATTTTAATCATTTTCTTTGTAGAAATCTCCTCTTATACTTGTATATAGATATATTTTCTGAGAGATAAAATTCAAGAGAGTCACAAATTCTCAACTTATATTTCTTAATGATTGTAAGCAGATAAATTGTCTAGTGCTGTCAGTGAAACGCCTTCCAAGAACTTTGAATCTAGAATAAAAAATAAGAATTAACCATTGTAATAGCTTTTTAACATTGTAATCATTTTTTAAATTAAAGGTGCAGCAAAACAGGTAAAATTAAAAGTCCAAGAAAACTGCTGATATTCAAACGTGGGCATACAACTAGACTAGTCTTGTGGTGATATTGAATATGTTCCCTGACCTCTTTCTTTTCAATTCTTAAGCCTGATCCTCCAATCTGCATATAACATTTACAGGCTACTTGATATTCCTCTGATGCACCATACTTTGGCTGAAGCCAAAATTGGCTCGCATCTAGGACTGACCCTAAGTGACCCAGTGATACTCATTGTGTACACACACTGTGGGTCTTAAGTACATAGATTTGTACATTTACCCAATATTTCCTAAGGCAAGCAAAACAAAAAGTGAGATTAAGAAAAAAATCCAAGATTTTCCTTGTTTTCATATTCAATTTAAAACAAAGCTTTCTGAAGATAGTAATATAAAAATTTTTTTGGATAGTGAAATAGATTGTACTCTAGATAGTGAAGGGCCTAGTGAAGGAAACCTTGTTGCACAATGGTCAGATGCAGCCTTATGGCCTTACTGGTTTTCACAAACATTCATTGTGCCATCGACATATACATACATACATATATATATATATATATATATATATATATATATATATACACACACACACAAACAATAAATTTCAGTATTATTTGCTCTCCATTGTTTACTTTGTCATTCAATGTCCTCTTCACTACCCCCAAAATGTACTAAAATTATGTGTTTGTATGGGTATATTTATGTATGTATGTATGTATGTATCTATCTATCTATCTATCTATCATGTAGGTAGTTTTACAAATGAGTGAAGCATGATATTTTGCCTTATCTTACTCATTATGATAATCTCCTCTTCCATCCATTTTCCTGTAACATATATAATATTTCTTTAGAGCTGAGTGGAGTATTCTGTGACATATATAATTTCTCTTTAAAGCTGAGTAATATTCTTTTTTTTTTTTGCTTATGTGGTGCTGAGGAATCGAACCCAGGGCCTCAGACATGCAAAGCAAGTGCTCTACCACTGAGCCACCTTCCCAGCCCCTGAGTAATATTCTTTTTTATCTGTTTATAAGCTGTTGAGTACATCAGGTAAATCCACAGTTTAGCTACTATGAACAGAGCTACAATAAACAAGGACATGCATGTGTCTTTCCTAGATATTGTTTTATACTACAACAAACATTTGTCCAATATGATGGGTATGATGGAGCCATACTTTTGGCTTTTGATCCACCTCCATTTCTATAGTGGTTGCACTATTTTATTTCCTTACTGGTACTATTTGAGGGCTTCTATATCTGGCACATTTGCCAGCATTTGTTGTTGTTTGTTTTATTGATGAATCTGACAAGTGTGGGATGAAGTCATACTGTGCTTTTGATTTGTTTCCTTCATGGTTAAAGCTGTTGAGTGCATCTTCATGTCAGTTTACTATTTATTTGTATATCTTCTGAAAGTTTATATGTCATTTCATTTGCCAATTTGAATTATTTGTTATTGTATATTCCAATTACTGAAGTTGTTTGCATATTCTGGATATTAATCCTTTATCTATTAAGTAGCTGGGGAAGATTTTTTGTCCTGTGGATTGTCTCTTGATTCCTGTAATGTTTCTTTTGTTGTGTTGAAACTTTTAATTGATTCAACACAACTTGGTAATACTCAAATTTTTTGAGCAATTGGTATCTTATTCAGAAAATTATTATACATACTTCTAAAACATGTACTTAAAATCCTTTAAAAGATCCAACACCCCTTTATGATGAAGGCTCTGGAAAAACTAGTAATCCAGGGAACATTTCTCAATACAATAAAAGCTGTTTATGACAAACCTACAGCCAGCATTATACTTAATGGTGAAATACAAAAACATTTCCTCTTAAATCAGGAACAAGACAAGGATGTCCACTCTCCACTTCTTTTCAATCTGGTTTTAGAATGCCTAGCTACAGCAATAAGACAAGACACAAACATAAAAGGGATCCAAATAGGGAAAGATAAAGTAAAAATCTCCCTCTTTATAGATGACATGATTTTATATTTAAAGAATCCCACAGCTTCCACTCCCAAATTACTCAAGCTGATTCAAACCATTGGCAGAGTAGCAGGGTATAAAATTAACCCTCAAATATCAATGGCTTTTCTGTATGCCAACAATGAGAAAAGTGTGGCTGAAAACAGGAAAGCAACTCCATTTGTAATAGCCCCACAAAAATACCTAGGAATTAACTTAACCAGAAAACTGAAGGAACTCTATGATGAAAACTTTGAAAACCTGAAAAAGGAAATCAAAAGAGAACTTAGAAAATGGCAAAAACTCCTATGCTCCTGGATTGGAAGGATCAACATCTTGAAAATACTTCCCAAAGCTATCTACAAATTCAATGCAATATCTATCAATATTCCAACCTCATTCTTCAAGGAAATAGAAGAGGCAATCCAAAAATTCATATGGAACAATAAAAGACACAGAATAACAAAAACAATCCTTAACAGAAAGAACAGTACTGGAGGAATATCAATACCAAATTTCAAACTCTACTACAAACCCATAGTAATCAAAACGGCTTGGTACTTGTACAAGAAAGACCTCAGGACCAATGGAATAGAACTGAAAACCCAGAAATGAACCTACAGACCTATAGCCATCTAATCTTCGATAAGGGAGCTAAAAATATCAAATGGAAGAAAGACAGCCTCTTCAGTAAATGGTGCTGGCAAAATTGGTTAACTACTTGTAGAAAACTAAAGCTAGATCCTTATATATCACCCTGCACTAGAATCAACTCCAAATGGATCAAAGACCTCGGAGTCAAAGCAGACACTCAGAAAACATTACAGGATGAAATAGGAGAAAACCTAGGTCTCCTAGGCACAGGCCAAAATTTTCTTAACAGAGACCCAGAAACAAAACAAATCAGAGAAAGGTTGGACAAATGGGATTGCATGAAATTGCAGAGCTTCTGCATGGCAAAGGACATAGCTAGCAAGATCAATAGAAAGCCCATGGATTGAGAGAAGATCTTCACTAGCCATACAACGGACAAGGGTCTCATATCTAAAATATACCTGGAACTCAAAAAATTAAATCCCCCAACAACAAATCTTCAAAGAAGCAACTGCCCAATAAATAAATGGGCTAAAGACATAAAGAGAAACTTCTCTGAAGAGGAAAGAATGGCCTATAGACACATGAAGAAATGCTCAACCTCCCTAGCCATAAAAGAAATGCAAATCAAAACAACATTGAGATACCACCTCACCCCAGTTAGAATGGGTATAATCAAGAACTCTAATAACAACAGATGCTGGAGGGGATGTGGATAGAAGGGAACCTTACTGAAATGTTGGTGAGAGTGTAAACTTGTTCAACCACTTTGGAAAGTAGTATGGAGGTTCCTCAAAAGACTCCACATAGAGCTCCCCTATGACCCAGCAATCTCACTTTTGGGCATTTACCCAAATGATCACAATCAAGACCACATTGAAGCTACCAGCACAACTATGTTTATTGCAGCCTTATTTACCATAACTAAGATATGGAACCAACCCAGATGCCCCTCAGTAGATAAATGGATCAAGAAAATGTGGTATATATACACAATGGAATTCTATGCCTCCATCAGAAAGAATAACATTGCCCCATTTGTTAGGAAATGGAAAGACTTGGAAAAAATTATATTAAGTGAAGTAAGCCAGGCCCAAAGAAACATAGGTCCCATGCTTTCCCTTATTTGCAATAACTTCTATATGTCTGAGACAAGCAGAAAAGGTCAGATAAGTTGATGTTAGGCTAAATGAACCTCAAGATAAGTGTTCAAATGTTTTTTTTCTTTCTTGTGATTGTTTCTAACATATTTATAAGATGATTTCTTTGTTGCTTTGTATGTCCCTCCCCCACGGTATAACCTCTGCTTTCATTGTATTTGATGTTGGTATACTTTGTGGAGAGGAAGGGCAAAACAAACTGTTTAAATAGGGATACAGGTGGACACACTGAAACAATGAGATGTGCAATTCGTTATGTTGAAAAACGAACTTTACAACTTTGGTCGGGCATAATTGGGTGGGCTGGAGATGGGAAGGGATGGGAAGGGGAAATAAAGGAGGAGGCAACAATGCTTGATAAGAAATGTACTCATTACCTTGCCCATGTAATTTTAACCCCTTTGTATGGTATTTTCACAATAAAAAATTTAAAAAATAAATAAATAAAAGACTCTCAAGGTAAAAAAATCCTTTCAAATTATACCTCTAATATTAATGTGTAGATATGCTAACATTATCTTATATATTATATAATTATTTTATTTTATGTTAATGTTATCCTAGAAACTTAAGCACAATTTTAATTTGTATCTATTTATGGAAACATTTTTGCTTCATGTTTTTTTGATTGCTTCCATGTATTATGCATTAATTTGCCTTTGTTAATTTGATAAAATGCATAATCATGTTTCTTCTTGTTTGGATTGTATTTATTTATAAAATTTTATATGTTATAAATAGCTCTTTTTATTATTTATGCAATAAAAGTTTTCTAGTCTATTGGTTGCATTAGTTTTCATTTGTGATATTTTTACTGTTACAGATTTACATTTTCAGAGAGACCCATTTCTTTAGACCTCTGGGTTGCATGTGTTGTTTAGGAAATCATTTTCAGAACAGATTTCTGTTTTCCTCAATTTGTCACATACCAATATGAGTTTGTTTTAAAATAAATTTCTAAAAATAATTCCTTATCCTTTACTACTTTTCTTATGTCTAGTAGAAAAATAGCATAGTAAAAAGAATAGAGCAACTAAGGGTCCATGTTGTTACAAAATGAAATCTTTCTTTGAAAATATTTATTGATAAATGGAATGAGACATCCTCTGTTGCAAAACATCCAAGTGTTTGTTTGATAAAAACCTCTAAATTGGTCTGAACTTGATAAATGATATCATACTTGTGCTATTCATTTAAAATCCCTCATCTTTTGGTTTTAGGAATTGATTTTTCAATGAAAAACTTAGATCAAGGTCTTTACTTTCTATAAATCTCTATTGTTACAAAAAGTTATTGAAGAGTTTCATGAAGCAATGAGTATGAATCTGCGAAGGGGGAAATTGTAGAGCTTTAACCTCATGCCATTTTCAAACTCTGAACAATTTCCAAAGTGTATTTGTAGAAATGTCTAGCATCCCCATTAGTGATTGTAATAGTGAAAAGCAATTCTAAGCGTTACCTACTTTGATTTGAGAAGAAAGTGATAAAAACATTCATATATAGTAAAACAAATAGTATTTTTCAATGTTTTTACATGTCTCAGAATGCACTTCAAATATCAGTGCAAAATATGGTATCCTACTGGAATATGTACACTTTGATCAAATCTAGCTCTAAAGAATTATTTAATGAACTACTCTAATTAAAATTCTCTATAAAATTAAATAGTATATACTTAACAGTATTCCTTACGATATACATATCCATGTATAATACGGAAGACAGTTTATATGAAACACAAACTTACAAAGAAACCTAGAGAACTCAAAGAACCTAAGTCAATAGAATATTTGCTCTTCGAAACATTTAAGGGTTGCTGGATAAATGGAGACCACTTTGGACCCAAATATGGAGAATTTAGAGAGGGAGTTGAAACTTAGTGTAATTGCTCAAGAATAACCAAGGAAAAGGAAAGGGCTATAGAAGTTAAAACAACAATGCTTGATAAGAAATGTACTCATTACCTTGCTCATGTAATTGTAACCCCTCTGTACAGTATTTTCACAATAAAAAACTTACTTGAGAAAAAGATATGAGAAGCAAAGGCAGAAGACAGTAATAGACTGGAAAGGCCAGAGAACCAAAATCTGAATATTTAACATCCTTTAGACCCATATCAAAGGGTAGCCATAACAAAGAATAGAGAACAGGAGTAAACTGAGCTTAATTTCTGTCTAATCCCTTCGCTGAAACATATATCACTTAAAAATTTTAATTTGTTTGTCAATACAAAAATTCATATGGAACAATAAAAGACTCCGAATAGCAAAAATGATCCTCAACAGAAAGAACACTGCTGGAGGAATATCAAAACGAAATTTCAAACTTTACTATAAAGCCATAGTAATCAAAACAGCTTGGTACTGGCACAAGAACAGACCTCAGGACCAATGGAATAGAATTGAAAACCCAGAAATGAACCTACAGACATATAGCTATCTAATATTCGATAAGGGAGCTAAAAAAAATAGAATGGAAGAAAGACAGCCTCTTCACTAAATGGTGCTGGCAGAATTGGTAAACTATTTGTATAAAACTAAAGCTAGATCCTTATATATCACCCTGCATCAGAATCAACTCCAAATGGATCAAAGACCTCGGAATCAAAGCTGACACTCTGAAAACATTACAGGATGGAATAGGAGAAACCCTAGGTCTCCTAGGCACAGGCCAAACTTTTCTTAATAGAGACCCAGAAACAAAACAAATCAGAGAAAGGCTGGACAAATGGGATTGCATGAAGTTGCAGAGCTTCTGCATGGCAAAGGACATAGCTAGCAAGATCAATAGAAAGCCCACAGATTGGGAGAATATTTTCACTAGCCATACAACAGACAAGGGTCTCATATCTAAAATATACTTGGACTCAAAAATTTAAATCCCCCAATAACAAATCCTGAAAGAAACAACTGCCCAATAAATAAATGGGCTAAAGACTTAAAGAGAAACTTCTCTGAAGAGGAAAGAAGGATGGCCAATAGACACATGAAGAAATGCTCAACCTCTCTAGCCATAAAAGAAATGCAAATGAAAACAACATTGAGATACCACCTCACTCCAGTTAGAATGGCTATAATGAAGAACTCTAATAACAACAGATGCTGGAGGGGATGTGGACAGAAGGGAACCTTACTGCATTGTTGGTGGGAGTGTAAACTTGTTCAACCACTTTGGAAAGCAGTACGGAGGTTCCTCAAAAGACTGCACATAGAGCTCTCCTATGACCCAGCAATCCCACTTTTGGGCATTTACCCAAATGTTTACAAACAAGACCACACTAAAGCTACCAGCAGGACTATATTTATTGCAGCATTATTTACCATAGCTAAGATATGGAACCAACCCAGATGCCCCTCAGTAGATGAATGGATCAAGAAAATGTGGTATATATACACAATGGAATTCTATGTCTCCAACAGAAAGAATGACATTGCCCCATTTGTTAAGAAATGGAAAGGCTTGGAAAAAATTATATTAAGTGAAGTAAGCCAGGCCCAAAGAAACATAGGTCCCATGATTTCCCTTGTTTGCAATATCTAGTATATGTCTGAGTCAAGCAGAAAAGGTCAGATAAAGTGAGGTTAGGGAAATGAACCCTAAGATATGTATTCAAATTTTTTTTTCTTTCATGAGATTGTTTCTAACACATTTATAAGATTAATTCTTTGTTGCTTTATATGTCCCTCCCCCACAGTATAACCCCTGCTTTCATTGTATTTGATGTCAGCATAATTTGTGGAGGGGAAGGGCAAAAACAAATGTTTAAATAGGGATACTGGTGGACCCATTGCAACAATGAGTTGTACAAATCGTTATGTCGCAAACCAACTTTACAACTTTGGTGTCGCAAACCAACTTTACAACTTTGGTGTCGCAAACCAACTTTACAACTTTGGTGGGGAAGGGGGGGTGGGGGGAGTGGAGTGGATTGCGTGGAGGGGGCAGGGGAGGATGGGAAGGGATGGGAAGGGGAAACAAAGGAGGAGGCTGTTGATAAGAAATGTACTCATTATCTTGTCCTTGTAATTGTAACCCCTCTGTACAGTATTTTCACAATAAAAAAATTCATTTGTGTGAAAGAAAGGAGGAGTAATTCTTATGAGTTGTTTAGCTATTAAGAAAGACATTCAAAGATGCAGGTTTTGATCAGTACCACTTTCTTTTTTTTTTTTTTTTTTTTTTTTTGGTAAAATGGATGTATAAAATCTAATTTAAGGAACTACCATAGAGAAAAGATACAAGATACATAATACCAAGCAACAGAATTCATGTTTCTAATTTAGTTCTGTGAAAATAAAAAAACTTCACTGAAACATTGAACTAAAAAAATAGCTTAACTCATTTGAGATAGGTTTGATAATCTGGATCAAAGCTGATAAAGGCAAAACTATAAGACAGCTATGTCTTACAGTTTCTGAGGAATTCATTTACTAAATGAAGGACTACTTAATGATCTTATAGATAGGAAAAGGAAGATACCATGAGGGACTGTCTATAGGTCTCTCTCTCTCAATATTCCTTAAAGTTAATTGCAAATCTACCATCTTCACAAATGTTTTTTTTTTTCAATTCTACAGAATGGAAAGTGGCATTATCTGTGTTTAGTGTTTAATTGTCTTATGCATTGCCATAACTCTTTAGGGGGGTTCTCGTTTTAAAACGTGAATAGCTCCATAATGAAATCCATCCCATGCCACACAGGAACAGGAACTGGCGGCTAACAGCACTTCAGTGTGCTATCTCCACCATGCTCTACCATTAACATTTTATGTTTCTGCTAGTGAACTCTCCAGGCCCAGGTGAAATGGAGCTGAGACAATACATGCTGAGATTTCAACTCTGCTGTGTCTTGAGTTTAGACAATGTTGACTTTCCTAGTCCAAGGAACCAGAATCTTCCTAAAAATTACCTAAAATTTGCATAATAATTTCTGAAAGCTACAATTCAAAAGTACTGGCACCAAATACCACAGGAGTTTGAGAAATAGGTAGCGATACATGACGTAGTAATAAAAAGGGAAATGTGCCAGACCAAACATACAAGATTCTCATCAGAGTTCATAAGGCAGTCATCAAGATGAAAAAAAAAATGTATTGGTCTTTTTCATCATTAAACATCACTTCTGGGGACACTTGGAAGAAGTGACAACCCTGCAATATAACCTAACAAAGATGATTACTCAGTGTGAGAGAACTGATTAAAAAGGGCTATAGAGAGATGGCAGAACAGGGAAAAGAAATAGAGGGGGTTACTCTGATTAATACATACTCATGCAAAATACTTTAGCTCTAAAACAATGAATGACAGGAAAGTAGAACCGGCTCTGTTGAGGGCAGGTAGGTATCGTAAGTAGATAGAGAGGGTGATGAAGGGAAAGATGGTCAAAGTTCTTTAATGCACATATGAAAACACAACAATGATGACTGATGGAATTGTTCTAAGATGGGAGAGGAAAAGAGAGAAAAGAAAAGGAGAGGAGAGGGTGAGATTTTAGGGAAATGTCACCATAAAAGCCCCTTTGTTCAAAGAAACAGCGGCTGTTAAGTGAAATGAAACTCAAGATAGGGACACAACTTGTTTTTTCTTTCTTGCTATTATTTTTAATGTATCTAAAATGTACTATGTTTTTTTGTTTCTTTTGTATGTTCTTCCTCCATAGTATAACCCCTGTTTTCACTGTATTATATATATACATATATATGTATATATATATAAATATAATATATATAAATATATATTTTTTCTAATTTGGGGAGGGGAAGGGAAATAACAAAGTGCTGAAACAAGGATACAGGGTGACTCATTGTAGCAATGAGATGTGCAAGACACTATGTTGAAAATGAACTGTACAACTTGGGGAGGGAGAAGATGGGGAGGTAGGGAGGAAAGAGATGGTAGGGGGAAAACAAAGGAGGAGGTAACAATGCTCAATAGGAAATGGACTCATTACCTTACCCATGTAACTGTAACCCCTCTGTACAGTATTTTTACAATTAAAAATTTTTAAAAAAGAATCAAGGGACAGTCCCAGATGTGAAGGATTTGTTGGATTTGGAAAAAATAATTGTTTACAGAGGGCAGGGAGGCCTTGAAAGCTTTAACATAAATGCTTCTCCAGAACCATGTTCCCTCCTTAAACTCTATCTCTAGTCTATAAGAACAAAATTCAGCCAGGCACCAGTGGGTAAGGTCAGTAATCCTAGGTACTCGGGAAGCTTAGATGTGAGGATCAGGTTTGAATTCAGGCTGGGCATGAAAGTCCATGAGACTCAACTCCAATTACAGAAAAGGGCCAGAGTAGCTCAAGAGGTAGAGTGCTGCCTTGAGCAAAAGTAACCCAGGGACAGCACCCAGGTCCCCAGTCCAAGCCACGGGATGGCTTCCCCTTCCCCCCCCCCCACAAAAAATCAGCATATGTCTGTTTCAGACATAAGCCTGAACATGTTCATTGAAAAGAGGATAGGATCAACATGAACTATCCTTTAAGTATGAAAATTTGTGGACAGGATATATGTTGGAGTGTAAGGAACAAATCAAATTTCAGATATTGTTAAGGGAAGAAATGAAGGAGCATTTAAAAGTTCTATTGAGGTGCTCTATCATGTAACTTCACACTCATCTACAACTTAGAAACATGGATCAATGGGAGCAACTGTAAAATCATATTTTAGAAGATGCTGTAATATTTATGACTGCTAGTTCCAAATCAGCTGCCCCTGAATCATAGTTTCACTATTTTTGAGTTAGATTACCACATGTAAGAAAGTCAGTATATTAATATAACATTACTTGACAGGTCTTTCAACCTACTGATATATGGTGTGTGTGTGTGTGTGTGTGTGTGTGTGTGTGTGTGTGTGTGTGTGTGTGTGTGTGTGCGTGCTTGCACAAAACTGAGGCTGAACCCAGGTCTTCAACTCATTGCTGGTACTCTACTACTTGAGCTCCATCTCCAGTTCTGGTTTATTACTAGTTAATTGAGGTTAAGAGTCTCCTGGATTGGTCCTCCTGGGCAGACAAATTGATCCCTACCATTTAATTTCTGAGTATCTAGATTATAGACATGAGCCACTGGTACTAGGCCACAACTGATTTTATTTAACATAAAACCCCAGGTGATGACTTTTGTGAAGTTCATTAAAAAAAACAAAACCAAGAATCTGCATCATTTGGATGTGCAAGGAAAGCTTCAGTGAAACTGAGAACAAGAAAAAGGGGTCTTCAAGTTCCTTTCTACTGATAGAAACTCTTCTCACCAAGTTGTCTCAATTCCTAATAATACACACATATATGCATAATACTCACATACTTACATATCTTCATTCATATAAATATTTATGGCATAGCATTAGCATTAACCACAGTCCTTTTTCTTTAAGGATTAGAAATAAGATCAAAATATTAGGAAGATGAAAGTTTTGCTACAATTTTATCTTTTCTATTGGAAAAAATTATTTTCATTTTGCTTCCAGAGGGGAACTCAATATACCCTAGTGACTACTCTTCATTGCTTGTGGGTGAAATGCACATGGTCTGACATTCCCAGGACATAGGGACCTGGAAATCTGCCCTATGCCTGATGCAGGATAGTTGGGGTCAACAACTGAGGCTTTCTCTTTCCTTATACTAAGAAGGCTCAGAAGAAATTTTTATATTCATTTAAATTTTCCCTAATAAATTTATAAATGTACTGTAATTGTATACTGTACAAAAAAGAGATTTCTTCTAATACATTCATGATGTCCCAAAGAACCCTGGATTTGGAATGCAGACAAGTTTTGAATTGTTGGGCCATTTCCCTTGCCATGTTCTTTGTCTATCTCTATGACTATTGGAGAAGGTACCAGGAGAGGTCCCTGGGGAATAGGGGCCTTGTGACATGAATCACTCTCTACAGTGCTCACAAAGAGACCTGATTTCAACTGGGAAAGTCGGAAAGGGTCAGGGAAGTGTCTGTTTTCTTCCTCTATGGTTTCTCTGGTATTAAGCTTATGTGTGATCTTACCATTGTTTTTGTTTTTGTTTTCATTGTGTTATTTGATAGTTGTCTGGTCATTTTCTTGAACTGGTTCTGATGGCTAGTAACAGAGACTACTTGGTTGTTTAAAATTTCATCTTAGAGGAGTTACAGCTGCTCTATTTCTGTTGTTCCACTCTCCATTTCCCTACTGGAATATCAGCCACAATATGCACTGAGATCAGAGCACATGATGTCTCCCGTGGCAATACATTTGGAACATGTACTCTATTAACATGTGTGGTGCTAACACTGTACAACTAATTTGCTGTGTTGAAATGGGTTTTATAGTCATCTCTAGCCCTTGGGGAAAGAGAATATCTGTTTGGATGGAAGGTTAATTGAAAATCTCGCTTGTTGTTAAGTACTGTACCTGCTCCTTGTGTGTGACACACTTTCAAATTACTACACTCTGCACTTTCTTACCCTCCTCAACCCTCTGAGCTTCCTCCCTCTCCCATCCATTGGTCTTTCTTTAAACTTTAGACTGGAGTTTCCAAGTGTGTGGGGCATTGGGAAGGAGGGACTTCAATTGACTTGCATTCATGCTAAATTTTTAGCTCTTCATTGAATACCAACAGAACATATTTAGAATATATATATATATATATATATATATTTAGAATATAACACATTTAGTATATAAATACAAGTGTATTTGTTACAGATATATTTATAGATATACTTAATCTTCACTATGCAGCCTTTTGTTTGAAAAGAACAAAATGTTATTTATAGCAAATGTGAGTGGACAAGTTGTATAATTTCTTTTTAATGTGCTGACTTTGGTGTTTCGTTGGGTTTCTTAGATGCTACCACCTCTTATTTACTCTCCAAAATATTCACAAAGAACAGATTTCTTAATATGATAGCTCCTAGTATTTCTATATATTAGACTGTGGATTAAATCCTGGTTAAGAAACTCCTTTGATGAATTTTTGGAAAGAAACATCTAAACCCAACTTCAAGGGCACTGTAAACATCCCATGAACAGTGTCAAAAGTCTTTCAGTGTTTCTAGAATCTATGACCTTGTAGAAAGTTTTAAACTGGAGTTACTGTGTAGAAAGTATCATTTGATGCCTTAGGTATGTGAAAGAAGATTATTTAATGAATAATCTGTTAATACTGAATCAAATAATTTAGAATTGAATAATCTTTAGAATTTTTTACTTCTATGAAAGGTATTTAGCCAAATGAATGGTTCCCTGAGTTGCTTCAGAAAGAAGACTATGATGTTAATCTAACAAACACCCTGCCTTCTTTAGATTTATGTATTAACATGACAGCCAAAAGATAGTAATGGCACATTAAGGAGAAAATCAATATACTTTCATAACCAAGTTTCCATGGGAATAATTTCTGAAATATTTTACGTACATACTTTCACACAAAAGTCACCTATTATAACAAATGAAACTATATGGCTTACAATAAACTATACAGTTGATGGTGGATGGGATAAAATGATATGCACAGGACACAAGGAATGTTAGAGAGAAAAAAAAGGAAAAAATCTAACTGCTTTATAGTTGTGTGAACTCAAGAGATTATTGAAAAACATTCCCAGGCTCAGCAAGGGTCACAAAGAAACCAACTATGTGGTCAGTATGAGTAGTAACTCAGGCTCCAGCGAGTTTTCCAGCAGGTAGGTTGGTGCAAGAGTCCAGTGACCTGACCTAAATTCTACCTTATCATTTTCTTTCTTCTTATATTTCAGGAATCAGTTAGGTGAAATATCAGCATGCTGATGGTCTAGCTTAACTTAGGCCTTGATTAGGTGGATGAACAGGGTGATTATGTACAAGAAGAAATACATACAAATGAAGAAAGCATGAAAAAGTGGGATCCAGAAGCAGAATAAAGGAGAACTAGCAGGGAACATTTATGATAATCCCATAAGCAATAGGAGATACTCATCAATTCTTAGCATCAAATGCAACTAAGATCCAGTAAGGTAAAAATATCTAAAAGGGTAGCAAGGAAAGTACTGTTTAGGTAGGACAATAATGCTAAAATTAAAAAGCTTATTTCAAGATTTAATAAGTTGCAGAGAGACAAGAAGCATGTTTCTTTACTTTTCCTTGCAAGCTAACTTGCAGACCTTATGATACATGGTCATATATTTTCTGAAATTGACACTATGTAAGGTGATAAACTAGAAATGAGTAATTCAGAAAAGTTTCCATAAGGTTAATGACAATGCATTTGATGATTGGATGTAAAGCACTTCCTTCATTAACAAAATGGAAATGAAATACTTGTGGTTTACTAAAATGTAGAAACTAAAATAGATGATTATATCTTCAAAGTGCCCCACTTTATAAAGGGTCTGCAATACATGATTGAGCATACTTACATACAGAAATATTTAGGGATGTGATTTTAGAAGACGGGCATTTCAGAAGGTTATAATAGTGTACTACATTATATATATGCATATATATGTATGAACAATAATACATATATCATGAAACAGAATCATTTATGTAATGAAATATTGAATGAATAAAAACCAAAATAATGCTTCATTGGTTCAGATCAGGTTTTCCTCCCCCCAAATTAGTGTGCTACATGAACAAACCTTGGGTGTTTTGCCAGAGCAATTTTTGTGTTTAAATAAATGAATAAGTACAATGGTATCTGCATTTTGTTTAGAAGAAAGCTGAGATGAACAGGTAAGCAACCTGTCCAACGTTTTAGAGCCTTTACGAGGATTCTTCAGCCGCAGATTCTCAATGTTTTACTATTCCTGGGGCAGTACAATAGCTCCAGCTATGCACTAGGTCACAGGATAATGGGTTAAATTATTATAGCGTTCTTAAGTTTGTTCAGCAACATCATTGATTATTTTCAAGACTTCTAAAAAATGTTGATTTTTGGTCAGTCACAAACTTCATTGAATCATGGTTTGTTTTTTTTTTCCAGATCCTTCATTTTGTTCATGTTAAAATTTGAGTCAGGACTTCCATTTTCTAGTTTATCAAATAAATGGATTGGAAGTCTGAACTTGCATCTTCTCAGTCAGAAAACTGCTGAAATTCCAAAAAGAAAAAAGAAAGAGCTCAATAAAACCATGTCTAGCCATCAAGTGTCAGAGAAATGGATGCTCAAAAATCTATCTTAAAGTATTTTTAGGCAACACTCTAGTATGAAAGAAAATAAATCTAGGAGGATTGCTGTAATAAAAATAAAAGTAAGAACATGTATCTCAGTAAAGATTGCTGTTTTCTAAAATAAAAAAATATCAAGGAAGGAGAGGACATTTTATCCTTTAAAAATCAGAACTAAACTTCAAATATATGCTATGGAGTATAGGAGATTTTATATTTCCATTTTATTACCATTAATGTGGAGAAAGTTGGTAAAGTATTAATCAATGAATTCCATCTCTACTGAATATTGCAACTTCCCATAAGCCTTCTAGAATTTCCAATATTAAATTGCTTTAAGTTTCAATTAAATTCTCCCCAAAACTCAGTTTTTAAGTATTGTTAGTGCATCATGTGACATCCTTCCCTTTGGCAAGGAGAAGGTCAGTTTTAAATCCATAAGTTTAGGTACTGTCTTTAATAACCCAACCACAGGTATATTTTTAATCGGAAAAAGGATGGTTTCCTGCTTTACTATTGAGAGGGATTTGATAGATTGGAAAATATTGATATTTACCTTATGAAAGTTGGGCACCAGTGGCTCATGTCTATAATCCTAGCTACTCAGGCTGAGAGCTGAGCATAATAGTTCAAAACCACCCCAGACAAGAAAGTACATAAACTCTTATCTCCAATTAACTACGAGAAAGCCTGAAGTGGTGCTGTGGCTCAAGTGCTAGAGCGCTTGCCTTGAGCTGAAGAGCTCAGTGACAGCACCCAGGCCCAGAGTTCAAGCCCCACAACCAACAAAAAAATTGTATATTTGGGAAGCAAGTGGTAATTTTTCCATAGCCATTCCCATGATATTTTAGATAAAATAACTTTGAAAGGGTTATACTATTCCTAATCTGAGTTTTTTTATAATTGTATTTACTATGAATGTACCATTTAAATGTGAGAGTTTTTTTTATTACTGAGATAATTTTGAGAGGCTATAGAAGGTGAATATGGACAAATGTGTCATTTGTGAAAATTTAATAATGTAATTTATTGATATTGGCTTGTTGATATTTATTCAACAACATGTTTAGGACACATTAAAATACCATATCTAGCCAGGTATTGATGACTGAATTGTTTAAACCAAGCTACTTGGGAGGTTAGGAATGGGAGGATTACAGCTTGGAGGCAGGCCAGACAGAAAAGTTTGTCTGGCTCCGTTTCAATTCATAGCTGGGTACAGTGCCTCACCATGTCATTCTAGCTTTATGAGTCTGAAACTGGGAAGATCATGGTTCAAGGCCAGCCTCATGCAGAAAATGCCAATGAGACTGCATCTCAATGGAAAAAGCTGGTGTAGCGTCACACCTGTCCTCCCAGCTACAACAGGGAGACAAAATATGCAGACAGCTTGTGGCAAAACAAAACATTTGAACACTCTATCTGGTTGTTAAAGTACTGTGCCATCCAGTTTTCCTCCAGGAAATGCAATAATGAATAGTGTCCTATGAAGAACACTTTTATTATATATGCTGTCAGTTTGAATGAAATATGTACAACTCTGCAAAAGACTTGAAAGTCACCACTGTGGCAATAAGGTTTTTTTTTTCTTAAGAGGAATCAGATAGAGTTGATATTTTGACTTTCACCTTAAGTTGGTTTTGTGTACAGAAAAGTATGGTCAATTAATTACCGCATAAATATGTAATTCTTTAAACTTTTTTGGCCATACTGGGGCTTGAACTCTGAGATTCATGTTTTCTAGGCAGGTATTCTACTGCTTGAACCAAACTTCCAACCTTTTATCTCTGTTTATTTTTGAGCTAGGGTCTTACTTTCTGCACAAACAAGCCTGGACTGAACTCTTCCTATTTACATGCCCCACCTGGGGATGACAGGTGCATGCTCAGTTCTTGGTTGAGCAGAGGGTCTTGTGAATGAGGGACAATGTGGTGCAAGTAGTTTATTAGACCAATGAAAATTAGAGCAAGGGAAGCTGTTGAAACTCTTTTAAGAAATGGGGAGGCAGGGGTGAGGGAAAGTAAGGGAGAGAGCAAATATTATCAGGATACACTGTATGCATGTGTGGAACTCCATAATGGATCTACTTTATAACTACTGTGTACTAAAGAAAAAGTATTAATATGTGAACTGTGTAATAAATTGATTATGTGTTGATGAAGGTATGACAAAAATACACTGTCATTCAGCTTTCTGGAAGCCTGTTGTACAGGATGCTGTACAGCATGTTAAGGGTCTCCAGGCCTGTTTAGCTTCTTTCTGGAATTTTCTTTACTATCACTGAGTATTTTCTCTTCTTGTTAAGGCAGACCTTCTATTTCTTGGCTCCTCAGCTCACCAGCGGATTGCTGAGAATGAGTTCATAGATGGTGCAGTTTCAAAATATTTGCATGCCCACAAAATGTTCATTTTATCCTGATTTTAATGGACAATTTAGCTGAAAATACATTGTAAAGGTTAGTTCCATTTTTATTTAAACATTTAATACCATTTTTACATTTTTTTATTTCTAGGATCAAAATAGAAATGTTCTTTTTAAAAAAAAATCAGTTGTAGGGCATGGACTCAGGGCCTAGATGCTATCCCTGAGCCTCTTTGTGCTCAAGGCAAGTGCTCTACCACTTGAACCACAGCACCACTTCCGGCTTTTGAGTGGTTAATTGGAGATGAGTGTCTCATAGGGACTTTTCTGCCTGGGCTGGCTTTGAACCTCCATCCTTAGATCTGAGTCTCCTGAGTAGTTAGGATTATAGAGGTGAGCCATCAGCACCCAGCCCAAATGTTCTTTCAGGATCATTTTATATCATTTTTATCCCCTTGGTAATCCCTCAGAATCTTATTTTCATTTCCTGCATTGACAAATATGATTGTGTGTCAGGTTGGGGGGTCATATAATAGAGACAAAGAGAAAGAGAGAGATCTGTGTATGTGATTACTCATTGTTCTGGCTTTTACTTGTTCTTTTCTAATCAGAAACTTATGTCACTCAACTCTGTATTCTGGGAAACATGCTTGTAATTTTTTCTTTGATGTTTATTCACAGTAATGATCTATCATTGTTAGTGAGGAAATAGAAGTGAAATCCAACAGAGAAAATTAACTGGAACCTGAATACCTCAAGCTATCTCTCTATTGAGGACTGTAAGTTAGATAACAGGTTCCAAAATGTGCAGTTAACCAGGAGGAATTAGTTCTGAAGCTCTATAGCACATAAGGTTCACTGTAGATTACAATAATTATGACATTGTTAAAAATAATCAGAGGAATCAGAAGTTTCCAAACTCATGGAAATAATAAATTCTTATGGAAAAACAAATTCTAATTGCATGAATTTTATCATTCCATGCATCTAATAATTGTACTATAAAATAAATGAAATGTTTCCATTAAAATATAGGAAAAAACTGGTATGGATTCCTTAATTTAAACACATCTAATTTTTTTACTAATATGAAAAAGGAAATTATTAATATTAAGTAAAGCAGTGATCTATGAGTATTCCAAAAGGTTATTAAACTGATCTACAGGTGTCTCAGGTTTGAGAAGTATAGAAAAACAGTACTTCACTCTATTTTCCAGGGATTATAATGATCTTGACATGAAATACAAGGTAGTGTCTTACCTTTGATTTATGTCAAGATAGAATTAAATCTGAATTTTCATAGTCACTTGTTCTCTTTCAGAATGTTCCTCACAGCTAAAATTAACGTGTGTAATGGACATGACCTCAGATGTAAATTAATTTTTTATCTGATTCTTAACATGGCCAGCAAGACATATCATTGTTAGTGAGTCTCAGCAAGCATGCCGGGAATGAAAGTGGCAGAGTTTATATGGTGTGTTGTTTAGACACAGGATTAGTTTCTTTCTCTCTAAGTAGCATCTGATAATAGCTCACCTGGCTGCCTGACAGTCTGTCATACTGAAAACTTACCTCATGTTTTTCTCATTGGTCCCATTTATAGCCTGTATAAGAATCCAAAGTTCAAACATTGCTTACTTCATAGTTTAAAACATACTATAAAATTCAACTAATCGAAACACCCTAACTACTCTAAAGAGAATGCAATTCAGAAATATTTTCAGCTAGTTTGCTATGCTGGACATATATGCAAACTAGACGCATTCGATTAGAATCTAGTCTCCATAAATCTTTTACTGCATAACATTTTTTTTTCTTAATTTGGCTTGCTCCAAGTTGGGCTTACAATTTGAAGTAAAGGTGGAGAAGTAGAAAAGAGTCAACATCCTATGATATGGGGTGAGTCAAACTTCCAAAGGGCAAGTCATAAGAAAACGTTCACATTTCAGAGTACTAGCTATAATTCGCTTTAGCCTCAGTTACCCAACCAAGATGTAGCATCCGTTGTAAAGTTTAAAACTTACATTATCATGCCAGAAAAAAAATAGGGCATTGGGTTTTCTTCTAATAGTTACCTCTGGTCATGTTTTTAAGAAGCAATGCAAAGCAGAGTGTCAATAGCTCATGGTTGTAACCTTCACTACTGAGAAGGCTGGGATATGAAGATAAAGGTTTGGAGCTAACCTAGGTAGGAGACTCTGTGACACTCTTATATTCAAAACAAAACAAAACAAAAAAACAACTGGTGTAAAGGTGTGGCTCAAGTTGTAAGAATGCCAGCCATGAGCAAGAGTATAAGGTCCTGAGTGTTTAAGACTATGTACCAATACACACACACACACACACACACACACACACACACACACACACACATACACAAGCAAACACACACCAGTGCAATATGAGATTTTGACCCTGTTTGGGCTTTGTTTTCCTTGTGAACTGGATCCTGTCTCTAATAACCAGAAGAAATCAATGGGACCCTCTTGCTTTATGGCAATAACCACTGAGTTTATTTTTCTGACTTTGCTTAACCACTGGGCATGGTGCATTGTGTATTTTTTATGATAAAATATATATCCAGGAGAACATATGCTTCAGTAGCTGCCAAGGAGGTTGACAAAAATTTTCCATGTGGTATGTAACTTTGCTGTTGGTCTGCACTGAGATCAGTTCGTTCCAGATGACAAACATAGTTTGCTGTCTTCATATTGAATCAGTAACTTGCAATCTGTTGAATTCCTATTATCTCTACAAATATTTGATTTGCACTAGTTCTGATGACAATAGGCTGTCAAGACTGAGAAAGAAAATGAGTGACAATAATATACAGTGACTGTTCTTTCTCCAAACTCATGGGCAGAGACACAGATATGATGAAGGCCTGTCTCTCAGTCCCTTCATACTCTTGAATGAGATGGCAAACAGAAATGGCAGTATGAGGGTAAAGAACTTTCAGAGGCAGAAAAATCATAGTTCACATATTTTTTAACTTAAGCCAGTTGCCTAAATTCTCTTATTCAGTTAGAAAATTGAGATGCTGACAAATAGGAAATTATAAATAAAGCACCAGGAAATAATCTAGAGAAAGAGAAATTTAGGAAGGGGGGTCACCAAACAGTGGATTTTAAAAGGCAATGAAACAAAATGAGGGTGCTCAGAATACTCTTTTGGGAATTAGAGAAAGCCTTCCTTTGGCACTGATTATCTCCAGTACAGTGTATAAATCACATTATATCTCTGATATTTACAGTGTTCTCCTGATAAAGGAATTTAGGTGGTAAATAAGGGAGGCTCATACAAACTTGATCAAATTAAAAGCAGTAATCACTGTATCTTTGTGCTAAAGAAAGAAACACTGAAAATTGTATTAAAAGTAGTACTGAGAAAATAGTAGTGAGGCACTATTGCAAGGGTCTGCTGTTTATTTGACTTATAACCATAAACAGAAATTCTCCCTGCCATTCTAGAACAAGAAATTGATGTGTATACATATAAACACCATTTTGATGAAGCCATTTTGATCTCAATAAAGTGGCATTGTTTTACACTGCCAAGAGCAGCAGGTAGAAGTCTCTACCTTTTTAACAAATACTTGGTGTTTAATTCATCAACTTCTTGTCTTTTTTGATGCATTAACAATAGTTTCCCACGGTTATAATTTTATGTATGTTGTCACTGTTGAGATTGAAATTCTTTTGTCTTTATTCTCCATCTCAGAATTGCCTGCTCATGTCCTTGATCAGTTTTCTCATTGATTTGTTTATATGAATATAACTACTATTACCACAGTAGTTTTTCTGAACTCTTTAATTTTAATATTATAAGTTTTTCTTGATAATTTCATTACAGATTACTTTATCAATGAAATAAAACATGAATTTTGGGTTATTGTACAGAAATTTCTGAAAGTTTATTCCCTATTTTGGTATTATTCTTTTCTTAGGATGTCAAGTAATATATGGAATTGAAATAATATCAGTTTCAAATATTTATTTATAATCTTAATGTGAATGTTTTATTTAGTCTTCATTGTATACTTCAATGATTGCCTTACATTTTTGATAGATACCATAATGAAAATGAAAAAAAATCCTCTTAGATTTTCAATTTTCCATTTTTTTGATTTTTAAAAAATTGTTAGATATAATCTACTTTTCTAATTATGTTAAAATATTAAAATTAAATATAAAATAAAATACAAAATATAAATTATTAAATAAACTGCTGCCAGACAGCTATAAAAATCTCAATTTCTCATCTTATTTATGTCAGATTATTACTTATTAAATAATAATTAAAATTCTAAGGTAATTCTTCTAGATGATTACATTTTTAATGATCAATGTGGCTATTCATTTATATAAGGAAATTAGTGACCTTCCAGTAAGGGATTTGTCCCTTCTGTGGTGAGAATCTGACAATATGAATGCAGTTGAATATGCTTTGAGCAACTGCAGGAAGTGACAAGGAGATCACAAACTAGACTACATCTTATGTTACTTTTTTTTTTTTTTTTGTCGGTCGTGGGGCCTGAGCTCTGGGCCTGGGTCCTTTTCATCAGCTCTTCAGCTCTAGGCTAGAGCTCTACCACTAGAGCCAAGTGCCACTTCCTGGTTTTTCTGCTTATATGGTGATGAGTAATTGAACCCAGGGCCTCATGCATGCAAGGCAAACACTCTACCACTGCACCACCTTTCCAGTCACTTATTTTACTTTCACAAAAGCTTTATATTAGATTTTCCCCAGAAGTTAGTCATTTGTCTTTAGAAAATCATTTTTTCCCCCAAAGCACTTAGGTCTTTATAAAGTCTCAAATTGATTCAAATGCCGTATATGTCTCTTCTGGAGCCCAGTACATTGTGAGTTTTGTCTGCAAAATATAATAAATAATAGATCTCATATCACCTAACCTTAAATAGAATCTTAAAAATAGCTGTTTGTTTAAAATTTATGTTATCTAGAAATCAAATACTTTAAAGATTTGTGCCAGAGGAACCACTTAAAATACATGTCTTGAACTGTGAGAGTTAATAGGTGATCACCAATTTGATGTTTTGCATTGGACTATACTATTTTACTTAATCACATTTATTTATTCTTGATCATTTATTGTCTACAATCAACATAGATGCTATAAATGCTGGCTGCAGAACTACATACACAGAGTAAACGTTTATTTTGGAAAATAGGAAATCTGTAAAATGAAAGCCGATTTTGTAAGTTAGAGAAAGTTGTATGCATTTGAATGTTCCAGCATTAACCTTCTAACTCTATGAATCCCCTAGGAGCAGATGCTAAGAGAGAACTATGGATGCCTGTCAAACTGTCTTTTCCTAGGTTCTGAGGGAAAGGCAGAGTTTTCTCCATAGTACTTTATTTACCCATATGAGAATTCAATAGAAAATTATATTATTCTGCTCATTCTCTTCCTTCAGTAAATGTCTTTGTTTACATATAAATATGAACATATATGGTTACTAGATGGATATTATAGATGTGGATGTGGATATATATGAATATTATATAGATACAGATATTGTGTTTATCTAGTCAAAGGATGGGAGACACCATAAAATCTTTTGTGCTCTGTGAATAGAGACAGAATAACCCTTGGTTACACCTTTGCTCTGCTAAACTTCAGAAAAATATACTTAAAATTCATTAGACCTAGCTTCTTGAGCAGTGAGAAAATGTAAGCTTTCTTTACATATTAGAAGTTGGTATCCAAATAGAATATTTAGAGCATTTAATAGGGTATCTGTCCCAAACTTGTTGTTCAAAATAGATGTATTCCTGCTTTTTGTTCTTCCCCCAAACATTCTTTGTAATTTTCTTTAAAATATGATAGTATATGTAATAACTAGTATATGTCTGAGATAAGCAGAAAAGATCAGATAAGATGATGTTAAGTAAAATGAACCCCAAGATAAGGACACAAATGGATTTTTTTTCCTTGCTATTGTTTCTAACACATTTATAAGGTACCACATGATTTTTTTGTTGCATTGTATGTCCCTCCCACACGGTATAACCCCTGTTTTCACTGTATTTGATGTTGGCATAATTTGGGGAGGGGAAGGGAAAAAACAAACTGTTTAAACAGGGATACAGGTTGACCCACTGCAACAATGAGATGTACAAGACTCTATGTTGAAAAATAAACTTTACAATTTAGGTGGGGGAGTAGCTGGGGGGAGTGTAGTTGTGAAGATGGGAGGGAAGGGATGCTAGGAGAAAAACAAAGGAGGAGACAACAATGTTTGATAAGAAATGTATTCATTACCTTGCTCATGTAACTGTAACCCTTCCTTTGCACAGTATTCTCACAATAAAAAACATATTTAAAAATATGATAGTATGCTACTGGGAGGCTAGAGGAGGAATGGAATAAACAAAGATGTAGGGTGAGTGATTTTGAAGTGCATTTCTACTATGTATGAAGATAGCATAAGGAAATTCAATAAATGACATTGTTCACAAAGTGGTTGGGAGGAAGGTGATGAGAAAGCAATAGATAGGATTATTCTAACTAAAATGCAGTATGTGCTTCTGAAACACCATGCTACGACTTGGTACAACTAACACACACTTAAAAGGAATGATAGAAAAGTACAACAGGTTCTGATTAAGGGGTGGTTATCAGCTGGAGTGGTGAGCAGAGCAGTTGAATGAGAATGAATATGGATGAAATAGCTTCTTTGCATGTATACAAATAGAAATATGAAACCTGGTGAAATTGTCTTAGATGGAAGGAGGGGATAATGGAGAATGATCGATGATTAAGATACCTTTTCTTAGCCGGGTGCAGGGGGCTCAGGACTGTAATCCTAGCTACTCGGGAGGCTGAGATCTGAGGATCATGGTTCAAAGCCAGCCAGGCAGGAAAGTCTGTGAGACTGTTTTTTTTGGGGGGAGAGGTAGGGGGGAGGTTTGAACTCTGTGCCTGGGTGCTGTCCCTCAGTTCTTCAGCTCTAGGCTAGTGCTCTACCACTTGAGACATAGCGCCACCTCTGGTTTTCTGGTGGTTCATTGGAGGTAAGTGTTTTCACGGCCTTTCCTCAGATCTCAGCCTCCTAAGTAGCTAGGATTACAGGCGTGAGCCACCGCACCTGGCCATGAGACTCTTATTCCAATCAACAACCAGAAAAAACCTGGAAGTGGTGCTGTGATTCAAATAGTAGAGCACTCTCCTGGAGCTGAAGAGCTGAGGGACAGTGCCCAGACCCAGAGATCAAGCCCCACGAACGACAAAAAAAAAAAAGATACCTTTCCTTCATGTATGTAAATGTGACAGTGAAATCCCCACTTACAGCTAATACATGCTATTAATTTAAGAACAGCAACAATGTACTAGTCTAGAAACTTTAAAAGAATAGAAGCACTAGCAACATAATAGGACATGATCTGACCTGATGTTTTTATTCCCTTAAGTTACCTATTAAAAACTATCATTTAAAAATCATTTAGCATAATTCAAAAGTATATTCACTTTTACAGTCTATATACACCATGTATATATAGTTTCTCTATAAGTATATTAAAACTGATGTACACTCCAGTACAGTTTCTTGACAATATTATGAGGTAGTTTGAATTATGATCAATTCACAGCTTGAAAAAAATGAGATGTAGAGTCTTAGGTAACATACCCTTTATTTGTACTGCAGCCTGGCTAATTCTATTGATTCCATCCTCAATCATCATCCTTCCATGCCTGGGCATACTGATGCCTAGCCATGTACTCAGTAGGAGCCATCATTTTATAAGACCATTTCAGTACTCTATGAATAACAGCCTCTGTCACCATTACAAGTAATGGGTATTCTCTAAACAACCCTTTCAGGCAGAAAGACACATTATTTGGCCACATAATTTGCTGAATGTCAAGGACTGGAGGTGTCACTCATCAGTAGAGTGCCTTGACTAACAAGTGTGAGATCTGGAGTTCAAACACCAGTACTGGAAAAAAAATGCACACAATAAAGATAGTACATTCAGGTAAATGGAGTGTGCCCTTCAAACATGTTTCTAGACATTCTGTAGTCATGTGACAAAGCTGACTCTATTTATAGATTTTTTTTTTGCACTTTGTTTTTCTTGGCTAGTCAGTGTGTTGACTGTATCTCGTTTGGTTGAGAGTATAATTGGTTACCAGAGTCTGAGCAGAGCAGAAGAGAAAGGGGAGAGGTTGACCAAGGGGGCTAAATTACAATTAAACAGTTGTCAATGTGTGTGTGTGTGTGTGTGTGTGTGTGTGTGTGTGTGTGAGTGTGTATGTATGTATGTGTCATGGTATGGTAAGACAACTATAGTACTATTTATATCAAGTCTTATTACTATAAAGATATACATAGATTATTCAAACAAGTTGCTTTTTTGTACAAAATCATTTCATTTGCTGCATCCTTCATTGCATTCTCAATAGTACAGTTTAGTCCATGTGGTAGTTAGGTAAGCACTTTCTCAGTTTAATCATATAGTACCCATTAAAAAATAAAATTGAATCATGGTTTATTGCTTGCAGAATTCAGTGTGTAATCCTTAATCATTTTTATTTCCTAGCATACCTCTAAAGTAAGAATGTATGGGGAAATGGCATTGGTTTTGTGATGATTTTTTTTTTTTTTTAAATTTTTTTTATTGTAGAGATACTATACAGAGGGTTACAGTTACATGAGTGAGGTAATGAGTACACTTCCACTTCCTCTTGATGTGATGATTTTTTTAAAACTCTTTCACATCTTGGAGTGTTCGTGCTATGTAATTCCTTGTTCATCTGAAAGCTTCTCACTGAGTATTCATCTAAGTTACTGTCTTTTCCCCTCTACAACTGTTTCTTATTTTGTGCTCTACATGGCACCTAGAATGTCTAAAACTGTCTTCCTATATGCCTATTTATTTTTTACTCTTTCTTCCAACAAATATGCATATATGCAGATGCACATATATAAACAGCATGCACAGCTCTGCCTGAGTAGGCAGAATATCTGTGTGTATCAGTAGTTGTACCTTGTAGAAAACTGTCTATCTTAATAAGTGATTAATGAGGAATAGTTGTGCAGATATTTTCAGTGACAGTTATAAATTAAGTTATTATGTTTATTCACATAGATCAACTGGCATTCAAAATACTTTAAAAGATTCAGCTAGCCAGTGGTTAAGCTCAAGATAGAACCATCTGCCTCTTTTTTGCTCACTGATAATGCTGGCTGTGTGCTCCTGGCTTCCCAAAGGCGTATTATTATTGATTGACTTAGAGTACCATTCATCACAACTTATATATGTGTATTTTAAAAACTGATGTCATGGCCTCAACTGGATGGATATAAATAAAACCTTTTAGAACAATGTCAGAAAAATGAAGACTCTAATGTATCTGTTTCCAGCACTTATGATATTTACTGAGATGTTTTACAGTAAATTATGCTGTATTTATTTATAGGGTCAAAATGGTTTACAATCGAGAAATTGTTAAGAATGCCCCTGGTAGGTATGGAATATATTTATGGCAGTAAGCAATAATAAAAACAGTAACCCAATGGAGAGTCAGATACAAGAAGTTGTCCACAGCTCAAAGTGAGGGGTGGAGGGAAGTCATGTATTGCTACCCAGAGGTGCAACATCAGCAAAGATGGATCTGCCAGGAGCAGGGTGTCTTCTGAGAGAGCTGGGGAGAGTAGCTAGACTGTTGATTCACTTTTTATTATTTCAGGCACTTGCATTCTCTGCTTGCTCAGCCTCTTCCATTTTCTGTTTCCTTCATATTGTGGTGGTAATTGAGGAGGACTCTACCCCCTTTCTAAATATCCATGTCTCTCTTCTTCTTCTTTTTTTTTTTTTGTCATTTACTGTATTGTCTGCCTCCATGCAGAGTAAAATAGCAAACTACAGAGTCTTATGGTAACATCTAGAATTGTTGATTAAAGTTCTTCCCTTGGTTTCAAAGGTGTTTCTTTTGCTCACAAAAGTACATTATGTTTATTTTGGACATCATCTGACAGCATCTGAAATATACTGCCTCATATTAAAAAAAAAAAAAACTAACTGAAAACCTCAACAGCCCCTCCATTCAAAGGAAAATATATGAAAGAGGAAACTTACCTGCAATAATATGCAGATGATCTATCTTTTCTTTCAATTTTTTCTTTTCAGCCTTTTAATTATACTTCATTTAATATCAGGAGTAAGGCTTGTGATTTAACTATTTAAATGTTTTTTAAATTTATTTTTTATTTTATTGTAAAGGTGATGTACAGAGGGATTACAGTTACATGAGTAAGGATATGAGTACAATTCTTATGGAACACTGTTACCTCCTCCCTCATTTTCTCCCACTTTCCCTCCCCCATACTCTCCTCCCCTCAAGTTGTCATTTCCAAAATAGTGTCTAGTGAGTATCACTGTTGCATTGCTTCACCCTTTGTCCTTTGTCTCACCCTTCCTCTTCCCTTCCCCAAATCAGATAAACTTATATACAAGACAAAGGGTACCAAAATAAAAAAAAATACAGTGACAACAGGGGATAAAGCAAAGGGAAAAAATAATGCAAAAAGAAATAATTGCAAACAGTACACACACACACATACACACACACACACACACACACACACGCACAGAAAAAAACTTCTTGTTTCCATATCATTTCGATTAGCATCATATTATATGGTAATATGTACATAGCTATTGAGCTATTGTGATCCTCTGCTAGAACTATCTTAGACATATACTAATTATTACAAATGAGGGAAACCATGGAGCCTATGGTTCTTTGGGTCTGGCTTACTTTACTTAATATGATTTTTTTCCCAAGTCTTTTCATTTCCTTATGAATGTGGCGATGCCATTCTTTCTTATGGAAGCATAGAATGCCCATATATATATAATATATATATAATATATATATACATATATGTGTGTGTGTGTGTGTGTGTGTGTGTGTGTGTGTGTGTGTGTGTATGATCGATTCATCTACTGATGGGCATCTGGGTTGGTTCTATATCTTAGCTATTGTAAATAATGCTGCAATGAACTTGGTTGTTCTGGTAGCTTTATTATTTGTGGTCATTTGGGTAAATGCCCAGGAGTGGGATTGCTGGGTGAGATGAGAGTTCTATGTTTAACCTTTTGAGGAACCTCCATACTTCTATCCAGAGTGATTGAACAAGTTTACATTCCCACTATCAGCATAGTAGTGTTCCCTTTGGCCACATCCCTGCCACTGTCTGTTTTTAGATTTCTTGATAATGGCGTTTCTAATCGGGTGAGGTGGAACCTCACTGTAGTTTTGATTTTCCTTTCTTTTTGGCCAGAAATGTTGCCATTTCTTCATGTGTCTATTGGCAATTATTATTTCCTCTTCAGAGAACTGCCTCTTTAACTCTTTAGTCCACTTATTAATGGGGTGGTTGTTTCTTTGATTTTTTTGGAGGGTTTAATTTTTTGAGTTCTAAGTATATTTTAGATATGAGACCCTTGTCTATTGTACAGCTAGTGAAGATTTTCTCCCAATCTGTGGGGTTTTTATTTAACTTGCTAGCTATGTCTAAAAGTTGCGTTTTCCATGTAAGTTTTTTAATGTTTATCTTCATAATTTTACATGTAATTTCTTAAACTGTAATTAAATATATGGTTTCAATTTTCTACAGTTGCATTAATCATTCAAAAGAATATGTTGTAAACACAGGTGATTATAGACATGTAAAATTTCTTCAGGTATTTATTTCTCAGACATTTTGCTTCAATAGTTTTACAGTAATATTTTGGTGTTCTAGGGCCCTTCATAATATAGTTCTTTGCCTTTGTCTAGAACTAACTTTCAAGTTTATCCTTATTATATATATATGTATATACAAACATATATATACATATAAATACACACATATAATATATAATATATATATTGTCTTTGATGTGTCAATACCCTCTCATGCTCAGCCACTACTTGGTTCTTGCCTAAAGTATGTGATCCTCCATTTCAAAGAGACTATAGAACGATGATATATTAAAAATGTTCAGAGAATACATGTAATGTATAAAATTATAAATGTATAAAGTTATAATAATGAATGCTGTAAAATTATTTAAGAGGAAGAAGAGGGGAAAATAGAGTAAATTTTGTCAAAGTATGTCATATGCATGTATGAAGTAGCACAGTGAAACTATTTTATACAATTAATATATGCAATAAAATACATAACGTTATATGAGTTAAAAAACCAAAAATCTATCCATTTATACTTATTCATCATATAGGCATATACAAATAATGAAAAAGAAATAATAAAAAAAGCAATCATTAGCAGGTAAGTACTTTTAAGTTAAACATGTTTAGAGCTATTCTGCACACACACATTTCTCTGGACACATTTAAAATACTGGAAATTCCTTTCTCATTGTCTTGACACTGGCTCTATCACCTGATTCAATTACCACCTTCCAGAATGCTGTCTAGACTACTCTCAAGAGAAGTCTCTAAATGACGACACTGGTTGGGGCTGTCTTACTTGCCTTGGTGTTAATGAAACTTTACTCTTTTCGGTGAACCATCATTATGTCTTTTCTAGTCATTTTTTATTTTTATTTTTCTTGGCCATTAACCATTTTTCCAACTCTCCAAATCTTCCTGGGGCCTCCATGTTCCTCAGCTTCTCAAAGACTCTTTTTTAGCACACTTTTAAATTAAACTCTAATCTAAAGGGAAATCTAGCAAGCAAGGAAGAGCTTAATGTTCACTAAGGATTTACTGAGGTTTCTGGGAAATTTAGGTTTCATCATAGGCTCTCTCTGGGGCTGAATTTTGTACCAATTGAAGTTTCAGTTGCAAAACTATTAGGATTTGTTACCAAAATGATAATTCCAAGAGTAAAAAGTTGGATTTGATTCTAAACCCTCCAAATCCTTAACATTTAATTTTGACATAAAGTCGATTTCTCCTTTATATTTAATTTTACAAGAACATTACTTAATTTTACAAGAATCTGTTAGTACATGCCAAAAAATTGAGTTTGTTTGTTTTTGTTTTATTATATTATTATTACATTATTATACTGTGATTTTGTGAGGAAAATTTTCCAACAGACTTAACAATTTTTTTTTAAAGGAATGAAGATTTATTGTCACTCACAGATTCAGTCCATCGTTGGCTGGCTTTATTTTTTGTTTTGTTTTGTTTTCCTTTTTCGTCTTTTTTTTTTAATTACCAAGGTGATGTACAGAGGGGTTACAATTACATAGTAAGATAATAAGTACATTTCTTGTCAAACCTTTTACCCTTTCCATCATTTTTCTCCTACTATGCCTCCACCCCAATCCCCCCAAGTTGTACAGATCATTTCTAACATATTGTCTTGTATATCGCTGTTGCATTCATTCCCGCCTTGTCCTTTGTCATACCATTCTGTTGTTCCCCTTTCCTTCTATAATTCACATAAACATATATATATAATACCAATAAACATAAATACAATGCCTTAATAAATTTTTTAGAATTAGTTATTTTGGAATATCAAAGTCCAATCTTCCTCAGTTCTTCAATTTTCTGGATCCAGTGTTTTTATTCTTTATCTCTTTCCCCCCATCCCCCACAATCTACATTACTTTGTTTTCCAAAGGCTATCAGTTAATCCTTAGTGAATTTCAATTTAGGATTTCTCTGCCAACATTTAAAAGGAATTTTCTAAATGGTTTTTCCTACTTGCCACCAAGTTCAGAATGAGTTGGAATGTATGAATATTTCTCTGGCATTGAAGCAGTGTTATTATCATAGGAGAAGCCAAGCATACGACTAAGTTTAAAGCAGCTAATGAAAGAACAGAGCATTTGCCAAATAAAGAACAATGTAGTAGAAACTTAATCAACTTCTAGCCAACAGATTCATCTCCATTCTCTCTACACTGACTATTCCCCAGACCACAGAGAAGGCACTGAGATACACCAAGCTGCTCTTAAACCACATTTTCCACTAGTAAAAGTTATATCCTGATCCAGCGTAGATTGGAACTGTTCCTAGAATTTTAGGATAGTTGTGTTTCTTATGAGATACATAAACAATAATAGAAATAGAATACAAACTAATGAAATGTGATTGTTATGAAAAAATTTAAAACTGTTTCTTTGAAAATTCTGTTGAACATGACAAGAACTTCATAAGCAGGAGTTAACAAAAAATAAAATTGTAATTAAAAATTACCATTGTATTAGGTAGAAAAATAGATAATTGGACAAGATAGAAAGGACTCGTCCAACCAGAAGAATTCTAAACTCTAATTCTTTTGAAAATGCTTTTGAGTTTTCCTTTCACACTGAAAATATCAAAATTATTGTTCATGTGTGGCTTATGAAAGACATAGATATAGAAATCTAAACAATTTAAGGGGAACATAGCTGTACTTGAATTGCTAACAACATTATTTACAAATCTACTGTTACTGGCTCTGATCTTGCCTGTTAATAATAAAGGCATCTATTCAAAGCACTTACTCTATGGTACACAGAGTGTTTGTTTTCTTAGCTCACTCTCAATACATCTCAGTTACTTATATGTTACTGAAGAGGAAACTTAGAATTTAAGTAAGTGGGTCCAAACGCTATGAGCTTCAAATGGCAAGGCTCCAATTTCAACAATGGACAAACTGGCCTCAAAATTCATGACCTGAACCTGCTTCTATAGATTATGTTTTTCAGTGTCAGTACATTGACAACTCAGTGTGCTTTGTGATGGACGGAATGGGGGAATCAACGTGAGAAAATGGTGTGCAGTTACTGAATTGCACTAAATGTCCGCCAAATGCCAACCCCAAGCTTGTGACTTTGCAAATACATTTTTATTCATGTTCTGAACCAGGTTAATTTTTCTCTCTATTTTTTCCTATCCTGTTCTTTTTTTTTAACCATCATTTTGTTGCTAGCCCTTTTTTTCTTCCAACTGGTCATTTCTCTAATTCCTCTTCTGAAGAGGTATGACATCCTCTGGCACAGCAAGACTCCTGTTTTCTTATAAAACTCAAATTCCCAGTGTAACTTCACCTGGACTCCTCTGTGTGATGATTCCCACCATGACCATGAGAGGAAGTAAAACAAAGGCATCTTGAACTAAAATATACCATCAAGTTCAGCCTTGCTCAGAAAAGCCAGGTCTCTGTTTTGTTGTGGTCTGTCCACATAGCATTCCATTATGCCACCAGCTCCACTGATGGGCCTGCCATTGACTGGACAACATCGTATCTTTCATCTTCTCTTTTAGAACATCCAAACTTATTCATTTAAAACTCCCAGAAATAGACTCTGTAAGTCACCTCCTAAATTGAAATCCAATAAATTCACAATGCCTGCTGATTTACTTTTCCTGTCTTTGTTATAGTTCGTTCTCAGAAATATTTCTCAAAAAACTTGAAAATATATTTTGACTATGCAGCAAAATTCCTTAGAAAGACAAAAATCATAGTTCAACAGTCAAAACTCAATGCATATCCTACAAAATTAAAAAGAGTGAGGTAAGGGGTGGGTTGGGATGGATGAATGAGAATGTGGAAAGGGTGACATCAATCATGATATGTTGTAATTATAGATTGCTTTCTTGAATAGCAACTCTAGTATGCAACTACTTAAGGATAATATTTTTTTAAAACTGAAGGAATATATCTAGGCAATGCTCCCAGTTCAGAAAGGTGATGATTGTGTTAACCTGTACCAAATTTATGGATATTTTCACAACAGAATGTATTTCCTGCAAAACTTCAGATTTTTAAAATCAGATGGATACAGTTATCTGGTTAATATACCTAAAGAAACCAATAAAATGGAAGGCAAGATGAAACTCTTTTAATTAATGCCTCCTGATAAGTAAATGTAATATATTGGAAAGTATGCTTCTGTAAAAAAAAAAAAAGACAGGTTTCTTTTATTGCTCCCTTGTATATATTCAACTTTTTCTACATTAAAGGTAATTATTACTCTCTTGAACTTACTTAATAAAAAGTAAAAATTATTGCAAGTGGCAAAATTGTTTTCTCACCAAGGTAAATTGTATAATTTAATATTAGCCGCTGAACTGCTCAAATAACAAATGTCAGTAATTCTAGATAGTGGATATCTTAATTTAACAGGATGACAGCAATATTGTAGGCAATAGAATTGCTTATAAGTATTATCTTTTCACTTTCTTTGGTGAGATCTCCACTTAAGTCTCTGATACGCTTTTCACATGGCAACAAATGCTGAGGTTCTTCTTAGTCCCTCAGGCTTGAATTTTTGGTACGTCTTTTCAGATTATTCTTACTTGTTAGCCAAGAGGTCTTCAGAGACCTGTAACAAATGCTCATTTAATAGGCTCAAATAGGGGCGTATCACACAGAGCAGGGTCTTTTTTAGTGTTTGCTGATTATTTTTATCCTGTGTAGGTAGGAAACTTGAAACTTAGCACTTATTGCATGGAAGTCTATTCATTTTTGCCTGACTAGCATAACTTGTATTGGTGATGGAAGAACTTTCCACGTGTGTCACCTGCAAAGTGCATGCACAGAGCTACGTGCATCTCTAACTACTCTTCCTTGCTTCTATAAATGATGTCAGAGTAGATCAGGAGTGATTTATTGGAAAGTTCTCCACTGTTGCCATCATTCCCATGTTTGGAGTGAATAATTATTTCAGGATGAGAAATGACTCAGGAGCTTGCACAGCTTTAGTCCTACAATATGCAGAAATTAGGCTTTGATTTCAATTTTGGTCCTCTTCAGCTAGGAAAAAAAATCATCTGGATTGTTTTCTAAAACACTAACACCAGTAACATCCTATTATCACATTATTATTGTTGTTATTACTGTTATTTTTATTATTCTGTTATTTCCTGCCATTCTTGCATACTTTGTCACCCTATGATAACTGGTTCTTTCCTCCAGCATTTCTCACTGTGGTCTGGAGTGCACATAAGTTAGAATCATCCAGACCTAACCTTTAGTCTACAGAAACACATTTTTTGGAGGAAGCTCATGAATTTACACTTTATATACTTCCAAGGCAGTTCTGAAGTCAATAGAGAATTTTTTACCCCTGAATAAGGAAAAAGTGTTTCAACCCCATAATAATGATGACCAGAATAACCAAAGAAATATCGTGCACCTCTAAAGAACAGACATTCACAGAGCTTAAGAGAAAGAAACAAATGACCTAAAAGTTGATATTTTATCTCTACTATTAAAAATCACCAACTAGAGCCATAAAGGTAAGCCATATAAACACACAGAAACTGGTAACTACTGATACCACTTATTGCAGGCTCACTATGCTCAGGACTTTTTATGGAAAATGGACTTAAATTCTTTTTGCTCAGAGGGATTTAGAGGATTCACGGTTGGCAAGTATAAGATGGATCAGACACTGAATTTCAGTACTGGCCACATTCTTACTCCACTTCACAGCTTATTTTCTCTCCAGAGAAAAGGTGGGTCCCATTCAATTACATGTGCCACTTGAAATACCCTACACACCTTGATATAACAAAGTATGCTTCCTCAAATGCTTACTGTCTTCAGACACCTTTGTTTTCCCCTATGTAGTAAGTCACAGAATTGTCTAAACACCCTGTCTTCCTTGCCTGTGTTCACAGACTAAGTGCAAAGTCTATTGCATTGGAAAGAAAGAATGTATATAACAAAGGGAGCAAATTTGATCAAACTTCATTATGCACATGTTTATGTCTGAAAAGATCAAGTGAAACCTTTCATTTTGTAAAATTAACATATTCTAATGATATATGTATATATTTAAAATTATGTTAAGTGAAGTCAGTCAGGCCAGAGAGACAAACCAGGCACGCTTTCCCTTGTATGTGAAAGCTAGATTAATAATGTAACCTTATAAATATATATGTTGGGTGCTATGCAAATGTATACAACTGTAATAACTGACATCGGGCAGATGCAAGGAAGTACTCAAATAATGTAATTCTTTAGAAAGGCAAAGTTAAAGTTCAACAAAGTAAACACTAGAAAACAGGAACTTAAAAGGGAGGAAGTGAGGTGAAGAGGAAAAAGGGAGATGAATGAAGAGGAGAATGCAGTCAAGAATCTAATGTATGTCCTACAGAATTGAGAGTGAGGGAAGGGAAGGGTTAGTAGGTGAGGGATAGGTGAGAATATTGATAGAGGTGTATCCTTGCTCAAGATGAATCATATTCAGAATTGCTTTGTTAAATGGCAACTCCTTTGTACAACTACTTCAAGATAATTTTTTTTGTTGTGAAAATATCTTACAGAGGGATTACATGGGCATTGTTGCCTCCTTCTTTGTTTCCCCTTCTCATCCCTCCCCATCTCCATCCCCCCTTCCTCCCCCTCACGCCCCGCACCAAAGTTGTAACGTTCGTTTTTCCTTTTTTTTTTTTTAATTTAATTTTATTTTATTTCTGAACATACTGTACAGAGGAGTTACAATTACGTGGGCAGGATAATGCGTACATTTCTTACCAAGCATTGCAGCCTCCTCCTTTGTTTACCCTTCACATCCCTTCCCAGCCTCCCCCCTCCCCCCCAATCCCAATCCTTCTCCTTCCCCCCCTTTCCCCCCCCTTCCCCCCTCCCCCCCGCACCGACATTGTAAAGCTAGTTTTGGACATTACAACTTGTACTTCTCATTGTTGCAACAGGTCCACCTGTATCCTTAAACAACTGGTTTTTCCCCATCTCCTCCACAAGTTATACTGACATCAAATATAGTGAAAGCAGGGGTTATACTGTGGGGGAGGGATATACAAAGCAACAAAGAGATAATCTTATAAATGCATTAGAAACACATGCATGAAAGAAAAAAACATTAAAATACACATCTAAGGGTTCATTTTCCTGACATCACATTATCTGACCTTTTCCGCTTGACTCATACATATACTAGATATTACAAATAAGGGAAACCATGGGACTTATGTTTCTTTGGGCCTGTCTTACTTCACTTAATATAATTTTTTCCAAGTTTTTCCATTTCCTAACAAATGGGGCAATGTCATTCTTTCTGATGGAGGCATAAAATTCCATTGTGTATATATACTACATTTTCTTGATCCATTCATCTACTGAGGGGCATCTGGGTTGGTTCCATATCTTAGCTATGGTAAATAATGCTGCAATAAACATAGTAACATAGTTGTGCTGGTAGCTTTAGTGTGGTCTTGTTTGTAAACATTTGGGTAAATGCCCAAAAGTGGGATTGCTGGGTCATAGGGGAGTTCTATGTAAAGTTAAAGTTCGTTTTTCGACATAACATCTTGTACATCTCATTGCAACGGGTCCACCTGTATCCCTATTTAAGCAATTTTTTTCCTTCCCCTCCACAAATTATACCAACATCAAATATAGTGAAAACAGGGGTTATACCGTGGGGAAGGGACATACAAAGCAACAAAGAAATCATCTTATAAATATGTTAGAAACCATTGCATCAAAGGAAAAAAAATTGAATCCTTATCTTCGGGTTCTTTTCGCCTAACAGCAAACTTATTGACCTTTTCTGTTTGTCTCAGACATTTACTAGTGATTGCAAATAAGGGAAACCATGGGACCTATGTTTCTTTGATCCTGGCTTACTTCACTTAATATAATTTTTTCAAGTCTTTCCATTTCCTAACAAATGGGGAAATGTCCTTCTTTCTGATGGAGGCATAGAATTCCATTGTGTATATATACCACATTTTCTTAATCCATTCATCTACTGAGGGGCATCTGGGTTGGTTCCATATCTTAGCTATGGTAAATAATGCTGCAATAAACATAGTTGTGCTGGTAGCTTTAGTATGGTCTTGTTTGTGATCATTTTGGTAAATGCCCAAAAGTGGTATTGCTGGGTCATAGGGGAGCTCTATGTGGAGTCTTTTGAGAAATCAACATACTACTTTCCAAAGTGGTTGAACAAGTTTACACTCCCACCAACAATGCAGTAAGGTTCCCTTCTGTCCACATCCCCTCCAGCATCTGTTGTTATAATTTTTTAAAAGGAAAGAAAAGAAAAAAAGAGAGAAGAGAATGTTGTATCAAGATGACAAGAAACATCGAGATTGTAAAGTTTTAGGCAAAGGACAAAACATTATGGGAATCTGTTTCTTCCCAAGAGTTACTCTTCATTTTGTAAAGAAGAATTATGCCCATTAATTATGGTCATTAAGTTGTAATTTGATTGTACATTCAGTACTGTGTAGGATTCTGGAACAAGCCATTTGCTTATCTTTAAGGTTCTGTTTGTGTGTGGGCTATGGGCATATGCTTCATCCAGTCATTAGTCAAGCAGATTTATATTCCTGTAGAAGCTATCATCTCTTTATATTCCCATAAATGCATAACACCACAGGAGCATCCTTCCAGTTGCATGTTCTTATGGCAGACTTAATACACTGGCACAAGTAAAGCCTCTCAGTTTCCCTCCCTTTCAGCAAAGAAAACCAAACACTTCAATTGGCCTTTGCTTTCAACAGCATCTCTGATCAGATCTCCTGTTTTCTCTGTGTCTTACCATGTTACTTAAATGCCATTAGTGTATAACACTGTTACTGATGCATACATTTTTCCTCATTGTTTTATCTGCCTAAAAGTCTGTTTTAGCTGTCATGAAGAAATTCAAGAACTCTAAGATGAACTCTGAAACATTGTTTTTCAGCTCAGAATCAAGCTCCAGACAAAATTAATCACTTCTTTTTTTGGTGTTACCTCTTTTGCCTTGTGCTTACCAGTCTCTAATGTCGTTATTGTGGTGAATTGATATTGTAGTAGTTGAGTTTGTTCTAACTTGAGGGAGATACTTTGCTTAACCCTTCATTTCTCCAGAGCCCATAATAATATCTAACAATGAGTGCAATACTCAGTGAGTAAATCTCTACTTTTAAAATGCTCTTGAAGAATCCTATCTGTTTCCCAAGACACCTTTATTTTTGCCAGTATTGAGGTATTAACTCAATACTTAGCAGTTACTGGTACACTACCATTTGAGCTACGCCTCCAGCCCAGGTTTTAGCATTTATTTTAAAGATGGAGTCTCATTGATCTTTCTGCTTCGGTTTTCTTGGAACTTTGATCCTTTTTATGTTAGCCTCCTAGGTACCTAGGATTATAGGTGAAAACCACTGATACCTGGTCCCATCTTTATAAAAATGGAACTATGCCAATGGAGAAAGTATTTAATTAATGGAACCCAGTATTTTTATTGGTGGATTGAACATTGATGGTTATGCTAACTTGTAGTAAAACAGAAATTAATATTTCCATAGGAGTTTAAAGTTTCTGAGGAATTTTCTGTTGTACAAACTTACTTTGATACTATCAACAGAGATGCTCTCGTTACTTATTGTAGCTGAAAATATGGATTTCTTACTATTGTATGTGATTTACCAAATTTTTTATTGATATACTTTTGCTTTGTGTCTCAAATTTTGTGATCATTTTAACTGTCAGAGAAGAGTTATGAATAAATATCTTATTGAGTGAGCTGAAAGGAACATGAAGAATTTATGCTTTCTGCAGAAGAACTCAGATTGAAAATTGATTTATGATTTCTTTAATTTCTAAAGGCATTTATTTTAAAAATGTATGTCATATAATCGGTATTGAGAGATAACTCATAAGATAAATATTGTTTAATTCTGTTACAAAACATGAAAAAGATTTGTGGACAAATTGTTTTTGCAGTCATTTAGGATAATAATACATTTCTTTTACTGAAGATAAAAAAGGTACATGAGAATAGATATGTTTTTTAAAGTATCTCTAATACTTATAACAAGATGCATAGATCATTTATTTATTTGGAATTGATAACATTTTATTGAAATATAAGTAAAATTTGTTTTACTCAGAATGTGCATTAATAAGTAATTTTAGAAATGGTGTGTTATTGTAGATGAACATTGTCTTCTGGTTATTTTAACAATAAAATAAAGAAAATAAGATATATTCTGGAGTGCAGATTCACTCTCCATATCATTTATCCAGAATGTCCTGTTAAATTATGCATAATTTTGCAGGCTGGATATGCTTAATTTTTTTCTCTGCTCATTCTTTTTTTGTTTTTGTTTTTTTCTGTAGGTTGTAGGGCTTGGGTGATGTCCCTCAGCTCTTCAGCTCAAGGCGAGTGCTCTACTGCTTGAGCTACAGCGCCACTTCCTCTCTGCTCATTCTTTCATTTATTTTCTTATAAACCATTCTGCAAATTTAAGCTGCTTGAATATATATCAAAGCATCTAGCGTCTTGCCCATACCACAACTAAATGTACCACTGCAAGGGCTATGCTCTAGAGCTAGAATTTCTCACACTCAGAAGATTAAATGTAAATAAATGTAATCCAGTATAATTGATCTGCTTCTCTTTAATAAATCTATATCAAGAAGTGCTACCAAAACTAAAATGAAAATGATGAATAATTGTTATATTCATGGTGAAAAATACCACTTATTATATATATATGATATATCAATTATATATATATGTATATATATATATATATATATCAGCAAAGTCAGCATTCTTGGGTACTTAGTATTCCACAGTATTTCACTGAGACAGTGATTTTTGCTGCCCAGTTTTCTTCTGGAACTTTATTTTTCCATGCTTGAATTGTGATGACTTCTGAATCTCTTGAAGAATGGAAAACTCAGTCTTGGCCTCCTGTGTTTGCTCATCTGGATTCCCTGGATAGAGGGATCCAAATAATGGAATGAAAATGGTGCTTTTGTTCTGAGGATGGATTCAATTAATTTGGTTATTGTTTCATTAGGCTGTGAATCATTGTCATGCTTAATTTTTTCACCCATTTGAGCAGGCTTTACATTTTGCATATGTGTGTGCTGATCCTGGGACTTGAACTCAGGGCCTGAGCACAATACCTGAGCTTTTGTGCTCAAGGCTAGGGCTCTATCACTTTGGCCATACCTGCATTTCTGGCTTTTTTGTGTATGTTGGAGAAGATTTTCATAGACTTTCCTGCCCTGCTGACTTTGAACCATAATCCCAAGGTCTCAGCCTCCTGAGTAGCTAGGATGACAGGCATGAGACACTGGCACCAGGAGGCCTTATGGGTTTTGTTTCCTAGCAAAAAGAAATTTTTAAAGTTATCTTTACAAAGGAGTTTCTAGTAACAAAGCAGTATATGAATATTTTAATCAATGTCACCTCCTTCAACATTCTAACCTATCCTCCAAACCCATCCATCCTTCCCTTTTCTTAATGTTGTAAGATGTATGTTGATTTTTGAATGTATTCCCCTTGCCTTTCTCCTCTTCATTCATCTACTCCACATTTCACTTTATTTGAGGAGAGTTTTAGGGTCATGGGAAGTTAATCAGAATGCACAAAGAATTCCCACACACAGTTAATTCCACTATCAACTTCCCATCGAACAGAGTTGGAACATTCGTGAAAATTCAAGAACCTACATCCTTGTTAGACAACACCTAAAATGTTATTTAGGATTCACTCTTCATGCTGTACATTCTAGGTTCTAACAAGTAGGTGACGACAAATTCCCATCCTTGGAATGTTACACAGAGCAGGTACACTGTTCTACAGCTCCTCTGTACCTCAGAGGAGTGCCTTCTTAATCCTTGCAATCTCTAGTCTCTCCTCTATCTCCATAGTTTTCCCCTGGTCTGAATCTCATATAATTACAACCATGATCCAATAGCTCCCTTATTCAAATCATTAAATAATGTTCCATTGTTTAGATGGATGTACAGTCATTTATCTATTCACCTATTGAAGTAAATCTCTGTTGATTACATGTTTGGGTAGATACAAATAATTTGTCATAAACATTGGTGCATACATTTTTGTGTGAACATATGCTAGTTGATAAATGATCAGGAGTACGATGGTTGGATCATATAGTGATAATGTTTTTCGTTTTGTAAGAAATTCAAAATCTATCTTTTCCAAAGAGGCTGCATCATTCTTCATTCCCATTAGAATTCTGCTGCACCATATTCTCACCAGAATTTGGTATGCACATGTTCTGGGTTTTAGCCATGTTTATAAGTGCATACTAGTATCTCACTGCTGCTTTAACTTGCATTTTCCCAATGACATAATACATGCTGCATGGTATGTTGTTTTTACATGCCATCCAAAAACTGAGGATATGTTTGCTCAGATTGCTTCATTGTCATCTTTCTGTCTCTGCCTCTGGCCTCCTTTTCTCTGAACAATAGTGGTCATATAAACGTTTTATTTATGGTAGCCCCTTTTTGATGATGGGCAGGATCAGCTGAAGCTGCCGAAAACTTGTTAAAATAACAAACTTAATCTTGCCATCTATAAATGTTCGCCCTTTTTCACCCTTATCCACAGTTTAATAGTTCGGTGTCTAGCTATTATTTTCAGACTGGCTCAGAATTGACTAGACCAATTATTACTAATTATGCTATGATGCTTCTTATTATAAAACATATTATGGCTCAGGCCCATCTTCCTACTTATTGGTATTAACTTCCATCCCAGAGTTACTCAGACATGTAACTTATCTTTTTGAGACAACTCTTTATGTCTGTGAAAAAACATTGCTGTGCTCCATACTATGTTTTAGAAATGACCTTCACCTACAAAGCATAGACACAAACAACTGAGACCAAATGGCATGTGTTGAAAGAAGTGTCCTTAAATTTAGGGAACAAAGCCTAGGGAATGCAATGTAATGTAAGTTAGAGCTCCTTAGATAATATAAAATGATCAGTTTTTTCCTCTTGAACTGACTACTTTGCATAACTCAGCACTGTCCTTTCCAGTTCTCCTTTGCTCCCTTATGTAGATCCACAATGTAACTTGCAACAATTTTAAAGTTAAAGAAAATTTAATATAGTTTGCCTTGTGTGTGTGTGTAGGATAGATTTTAAAAATTGATTTTTAGGGGCTGTGAAGGTGGCTCAGTGGTAGAGTGCTTGCTTTGCATGCATGAGGCCCTGGGTTCGATTCCTCAGCCCACATAAGCAGAAAAAGCTGGAAGTGGTGCTGTGGCTCAAGTGGTAGAGTACTAGCCTTGAGCTGAAGAGTTAAGGGACAGTGCCCAGACCCAGAGTTCAGGCCCCACAACCAACAACAACAACAAAAATAACAACCCTAGCTGGGCACTGGTGGCTCACACCTGGATAATGCACAGGCCCCGAGTTCAAGCTCCAAAACCAACACAGAAAAAAATAAAAAAAAAAAACAAATTTTTCAATCAAACTGTTGATTTACTTTGAAATAAAATATTTCAATGACTCATACATGTATGAGTCAAGCGGAAAAAGTCAGATAATGTGATGTTACGAAAATGAACCCTTAGATAGGTATTTTAATGGTTTTTTTCTTTCATGCATGTGTTTCTAACGCATTTATAAGATTATTTCTTTGTTGCTTTGTATGTCCCTCCCCCACAGTATAACCCCCGCTTTCACTATATTTGATGTCAGTATAACTTGTGGAGGAGATGGGGAAAAACAAGTCGTTTAAGGATTCAGGTGGACCTGTTGCAACAATGAGAAGTACAAATTGTCATGTCAAAAACGAGCTTTACAATGTCGGTGGGGGGGAGGGGGGGAAGGATTGGGTGGGGGCGGAGGGGGCAGGCTGGGAAGGGAGGTGAAGGGTAAACAAAGGAGGAGGCTGCAATGCTTGGTAAGAAATGTATGCATTATCCTGCCCATGTAATTGTAACCCCTCTGTACAGTATGTTCACAAATAAAATAAAATAAAATAAATATTTCAATGAAATAAGGGATATATATTTTATTCCAATGCATCTAAAGTAGCATTTCTAGTACTTTGTCCAAGATATAAATAAATAAATATTTGGAACAATCAGCTATCTCAAGTTTTCATTCAAGGACAGAATATTTTGGGTTTTCTTTATAATTCAGTTGTTAACAAGATACTATCAAACTTATCAAACTAAACGTTGTGCTTTCTGATTCACATTTGAAATTTCCAATATATTTCTAGCATAGTCAAGCTTTGCAGTTATGGAAAAGTCAATTATCAATTAAAAGGCATATGAAGAAAGAAAGCAATCTGATCTTTTAGGTAATATGTGCTTTCAAGAGCAAAGATTTGAAATGATCTAATAGCATTTGAGCTATGTAATTTACTAAGGCAAGCACTGGAGGAAACTCAAAGCCAATTTAATTTAGAAGAGTTTCAAACTTATCTAAAGGGGAATAATTACTGTTTCTTTGGCCTGTTCAGAAGAAAACAAGAATTTCCTTCTGTATGATCAAATGCATGACTTATAAATGTACATTGAAGATTTTATAAAATCCAATCTATCAAATATTTTTAAAGGTGCTGTCTGAACTTAAATGATTGCTAAGTCATGTATCTAGGAGTGAACACATCTAGGTGTTTGTATTTGGGAGAGTGGGGAAGGGCACATAAAAGGTGGAACAAGGATGAACCGATACAACAGTGATACGCATTAGATACTGTATGGAAAATGAACTGGGTATTTTGTGGGTATGGTCGGGAAGGAAAGACTGGGAGGGAGCAAAGGGGAGATACGGTTCAAAAAGAATTGCTTCATTACTCATTACCAGATTCATGCAACTGCAGCCCCTCTTTGTGTCAACTCTACAAACTTTTTGTGAGGAAAAAAAACAAATAGACTTGGGAGAGGAACACAAAGGCACATTGCCTCTGTGCATCTGACCAAACAAGATAATGTTTATTGAAATGTAAAAATAAAAAAATGAAAAACAGCAACTTCTTTTATTAAAAAAATCCCAATTCTACCTTAGTGTGTTTTTCTTTCATTGTTGCTTATTTTTAACAAGTTGGTTAGGTCTATGCAAACAAACTAAATAAGCTAAGGAATTAAGTGCGCGGTCCATGGAAGAGGAAGCGTGGACATCCAGACAGGACTGAGTGGTTCCCCAGAATGATGGCTTTCTTTCTCCTCTAGCCATGCTCAAATAGATAAAATGAAATTCTCTACAATGCAATCCCTAGGTGATGAGTATATTTTCTAGTTGCTTCTGGGAAGCTTCTATGTAAGTGTAAAATTACCATTTCATGAATCTAAGTAAAAGTAAACCCAGCCAGATCATGCTGCACTAAGCAAAAGGAAGCCAATTTAGTAAAAACAGTGAAAAGAGGAAAGGGAGAAAGGAGAAAAAGAGTGAAAATCAAATGAATTAACACTGTCACTTCCTTTTAAAATGTCCTTCAAAAGTAAATATGAGATTCTCTGGGAAAAATAAGACAAATAATAAGAGCTGTCTGCAATCATTTAATTTGTATTACAGATTTCTGTAGCTCATAGGTGCAATACCCTCTTATTTTAAATGGTTTTATACCCCTTCAGCCCACTAATAAAACTGAGACCATCATATACATTGTTGAAATTTAGTAGATGGATATAATTATTAAGCATCTCCAAAGTAGTTCATTTCATTAATAAATTAAAATACTTAAACACTTAATACATATGTTAAGAGAGGTCATTGCACTTGAAGAGTTAAGCATCTAAAACAATGATGTCCTTCTGGGAAATAAATATGGGTGGAACGTGAAGCCTAGACTATGTTCTGACTCTCAAATTGAGGTCTACGGCTTACGTGACTGATGACTAGGGAACACCCCACTCTAAAGTATCCAGAGACTGACGTAGAGCCCCATGAGAGTGGAAAGCAGGTTCAGGTCTGGCTTGGTCATAGCGGGCAGGAGTCAGGTACACATGGAGAAGAAAATATATATCTTGATAATTGAAAATGTTGGAGATATCCATCCATCTCCTCTAAGGAAACTGATGGCATTGGATTTAGAACTCCACATCTTGGAAAATGACTGAGAACAAAGCCAATGCCATTTTATTTGAGTATCTCCTTTATTTCTAGCAAAGGGTCTTGCTTATAGGAAATCAATAAATGTGCATTGATGAGGGTGTGTGTGCTCTAACTATGTGGTCATTAAACTCGAATTATAATATTCATAATATGCACATTACTATGAAATAGAAAGCAGATTGTGTATATAATATATATAATCTATTCATTTAAATTTTGAATGTATTAAAATAATCTAGACATTATTTTAGCCTTACCTAGTGCTATGAATAGTCATTCAAAGCCTCTTATAAGTCATAAAAACAGTCAAATAAAAGGGAGTAAGGTGATAAAGAAACAGTAAAACTTTATAGAATGAAGGGTAAAATGGAATTGTAATGCTTAGGCAGGAAAGCAGAAGTTTCACTGCTATTTTAACATTTTTAATATTGTCATGAGAAAGACATAATTGTATTTTTGAATGGTGTACACGTTAACTGTTCCTTAGACATTAGGAGAATGAATAAATACAACCAATTTAGCCAAGTAAACTAGGGAGTAAAAAAGAGAAGCAAATGATAAAATTTATAGGAAATACATGTCTCAATATTAAGATTAAGGCTCTCTCTGTCAGAGATAGAGACAGTGGTTGGAGCTTTGGGTGGAATGAAACACCAAATGACAGCCCATTATTTTAAAATTTACTGAAAAAAAATAAAAATGATGCTTCTTACTAAATTTGAATATCTTGCTACTAAACTTAATGGACTACTAAATGGTCCCTCAGCCTAGTACAAACTAGAAATGGTATTTCCATAAAATAGTGAAACTAATTAACATGCTGAAGTTATTTTAGGAGGAAAATTGTCCTGGGAAAGAAAATGCTAAATATTTTATAATTAAATATGGATTATAGTACATTCTTATAGCATGAATAACCAATACTCACAGAAATACCAATAATTATAGGTTGTGCCTACTTTTGCTGTCAGGGATCTGTGCAATGTTCCACATCTCTTTTTCTTTTAATTTCATTGTCAAGATAGTGTACAGAGGGGTTACAGTTACATACATAAGGTAATGATTACACTTCTTTTCAAACGTTGTAACCACCTTCTCATTTTTCTCCCAGTTTCCCTCCCCTCCAACTCCCCCTTCATGTTGTAAAGTTCATTTCCAACATATTCTCTTGTGAGTATTGAAGTTACATTGGTTCACCCTTTCCTTTGTCTCCCCATTTTGTTGTTCCCCTTCAGTTCCCCAAATCAGATAAACATATATACAAGAAACAAGATACAAAATCAAATATACTGACAACAGGGTATAAACCAAAGGAAAAATGTGAAAGAAAAAGACATAACTTCACACAGTACATTAAAAACAACAACAACAACAAAGAAAACCTCTTGTTTCCATATCTTGGAGTTCATTTCTATTAGCATCATCTTATACAGTTATATGTATATAGCTATTGAGCTATTGTGATCCTCTGCTAAGCCTATCCTAGACATATACTAATTATTACAAAGCAAGAAACCATGGAGCCTATGTTTGTTTAAGTCTTGTTCACTTCACTTAAAATTATTTTTCCAAGTCTTTCCATTTCCTTAGGAGTGTGGGCAATGTCAATATTTTTGATGGGAGCATAGAATTCCATTGTGTATATATACCACATTTTCTTGACCCATTCATCTACTAATGGGCATCTGGGTTGGTTCCATATCTTAGCTATGGTAAATAATGCTGCAATAAACATGGTTTTGCTGGTAGTTTTAGTATGGCCTCTTTATGATCATTTGGATAAATGCCCATGAGTGGGATTGCTGGGTCATAGGGAAGGTCTATGTGGAGTATTTTGAGGAACCTCCAGACTGCTTTCCAGAGTCATTGAACATGGTTACACTCCCACCAACAGTGCAGTAGTGTTCCCTTTTGGCCACATCCCCACCAACATCTGTTATTAGATTTCTTGATAACGGCCAGTCTAATTAGAGTGAAGTGGAATCTCAATGCTGTTTTGATTTACATTTCTTTTGTGGCCAGAGATGTTGAGCATTTTTTGTGTGTCTATTGGACATTCTTATTTGTCCACATATCTCTAACACCAATACCACAGCAGATCTATGATGTCTCATGTATGTGCAGTCATGAGACAGTTTATCCACTGTCACACATATAAATTATGGCATATATGAATCTGTGTCCACTTTATTCGTTTTTTTACTATTCTTACTATATGATTAATTCAAAATTTCTGAATGCTAAAATAATTCTGTGAATGTTGTAATGTTTCAAATGTAATATAGTATCAATAAATATTTTTATGGCATATAGAGTATACCTTGTAAAACTGTCTCTTGCAAAGAGACAGTTTTATTGTCTGCCACTCATAAGACAAGGATTTGTGTAGGAGCATCTGAGTTGCAACAGATGGAAGGGTAATAAATGTTGGCCAAGCACGTCATATGTAACCAGGCACTCTCTTTTATTCTCTTGGCACATTAAAATTATCAGCACCTAGAAGATAGTGATAAAGCCAAAGCTTCAGGCTCAGAATTCCCATTTTCTGGTAGCGATTTTGACTTTGCATGTATGTCTGACCTGTTTCCAGAACATGATTTAGCTTTGGTTGATTATCAAGGAATCATCAGGATTCCTCAAGCATCCTAAGGAAAAAGGGAAATAGTGTTCACCAAATGTGGAATTTTAGTTTGCAACTTGAAAACATTCACGTTATCTACTCATAATAATGTGAGTATACTTATTCTTGACACTACAGTTGTTACACTTAAAAACTGGAAATAAAACATGCTGAAACAAGGATACACGTTGATCCATTGTAACAATTGGATGTACAAGACACTATGTTGAAAATGAACTTTACTACTGGGGATGTTGGGAAGGGAGGAGTTGGAGAGGGAAATGATGGTAGGGGAAAACCAAAGGAGGGAGTAACCATGTTTTACAGGAAATGTACTCATTATCTTACCCATGTAACTGTAACCCTCTGTACATTAACTTTAAAATAATGTATATATAAATAAAAAGAAAGAAAGAAAACAAAAAAGAAAATTGTGAAGATGGAATATTTATTGTCACATTTTGAAAAGATTTTACTTGAAGTCAAATATCATTCAGAGCAAATTTTTTTTGGCAGGGGAGGGGCGGGGGGGGGGGTGGGGGGGGGCAGGCGGTCCAGTTGTGGGACCTGAACTCTGGGCCTGGGCATTGTCCCTCAGCTCTTCAGCTCAAGGCTAGTGCTCTACACTTGAGCCACAGCACCATTTCCAGCTTTTTTTCCTTTTGTTTATATGGTGCTGAGGAATTGAACCCAGGGCCTCATGCATGCAAGGCAAGTGCTCTACCACTAAGCCACCTTCCCAGCCCTGAAAACATATGTTTCTTTGGATCTGACATTCTTTTTTCTTTAGTGTTTTCCCCCTGTGGTTTATTCCCTGTTGACACTGCCTTCTATTTTCATACCCTGGGTATTGTATATACGTTTACCTAAACTAGGGAGGGGAAGGGGAACAACAAAATGGTGAGAAAAAGGACAAAGGGGGAACCTATACAACAGTGATACTCATAAGACAACAGGTTGGAAACATGGAAACAACTTGGGGAGGGGGGATGGGAGAGGGAAAGAGGAAGAAAAATGAAGGAAGTGGTAACAAGTTAGACAAGAAATCTAATCAATACCATATTTATGTAACTATAATCCCTCTCTACATCACTTTAGTAATAAATTAAAAAGTTCTCTCATATTTCACATTTCCTGCCTCTCTGCTGTACTATTTAAACAACAGTAATGTTAACAATGCTATATAATAAGAATGTGTCCATTTATTCACTGGGAAGTTTCACAACTGTGAATGGCATAAACATTGTCTGGAGTACATGTTTAAATACATTTGTGAGATAGTCCCAAGCACCACTTCCCAGATGTCTAGAGTAGGCCATGAGAAATGTTACTTGTAGTAAATTGTCAAGTAATGCTGTCTTTTCTTGTCTTTGGGGTACACATTAAGTCTCATTTGGAAAATCATTAACAATTTGAAGGTATTTTGTTGACAGATTTTAGAGAAAAGGCTTTGTTCTTAGCTATAATCTTTCTTTGTATGCATCAAGGAGTACAATTCAGTACTTTGTATAGCAATGGGCAGTGATCACATTTTGTGCATAATGCAAGTATGATCTAATATCAATTGTTAGCTTGCATTACAACAATCTTGAAGCCAATTCCTAATTTAACCATACATAGTATCTCTTTTTTGCTATAGTGAATCTTGCCACTCAAAGCAAGGAAGCTTCTAATCTGACATCTTGCCTTCCTTTTGAGTAGTAGAATCTAAATTTACCCACAGAGAAATGTAGCAATTCCTAAAAATACCCTCTCTATTCCTGATATTTTCACTATTTTCTGATTTACTGGATTGCTGATAATTTTTAGATAGAGATCCGATTGAGAACAGGTAATTTAAGGTTTCATTTTATCTACTTTTTACTTCTACCTAAAGATGCAGTTTCCCTATAGTACTTCAATCTGGTCTCTATTTGCTACATTACTGGATAAAGATAAAAATCTCTAGAAGTAAATTTTAATTGTCATTATTAGCTTTAGTAGTAGAGAATATTTAGGAATCTTGATGAATAGGGAAAGCCTTGTACTTAGGACATTTTTATGTATACTGAAGACATTTAATATCTTCTATAAATAAAAAATACATAGCCTATGATTACTGTTTTTATATAAAATTCAGAAATATTATCATGACTTCAGAAAAGACACTAATCAGAGGCCTGGGAAGGTGGCTTAGTGGTAGAGTGCTTGAGTAGAGGCCCTGGGTTCAATTCCTTAGTACCACATAAGCAGAAAAAGCCAGAAGTGGTGTTGTGGCTCAAGTGGTAGAATGCTAGCCTTGAGCTAAAGAACTGAGGGACAGTGCCTAGGCCCAGAGTTCAGGCCCCATGACCAGAAAAAAAAAAAGACACTAAGCAAAATGGTAGATAACTATAAATGGATCACATTTTGAGAAGAAATCCAATTCTAATAATAAAAATTAATATATTTGATTCAGTGAAAAATAATTATTATTGAGCTGTTCATGATTATTTTATGTATATATAGAAGTTGTATTAATACATAAAAGAGGGAGAAATAGTGAGAAAATGTAATATGGATTTGGAATAAGATTTATTTCTGTTTATAATTTTTAAAATAGTAGAACATTATTTAAAGTGTCATTTGTTTGCTTAATAATGTTGGCTAATCAATGGCCAAATATCAAAACTCCATGCCATATATAAATAACAATTAATAAGAACAAATTTTGATGGACTCAGTGAAGAGTGTCTTCATGATGCTGAGAAAGAAGGTAAATAATTTTATGACATATAGAAATCAAGGCACTAGACACAAGCCTGCAGTTCTAACCTAGAATCATTCTAAAGAAAATGGTCTAAGATAAATCTTAAATCTGAAGATCTTGTTTTCTTCCAGTGAGAGTTATTCATAAAAAATATTTTTTAAAAATCTATACTTTCAACTTTGGGTGGCTGGAATATACAGCATTTGGACCCCAACAGGTTCAGTGTCAGGTCCAGTACCAGCTTGAAGATGGTGTCTCGGATGCTGTGATCTTCAGAAGAGAGGTATGGGTATTTTTCTATGGCCATATCAGGATGGCCAAAATGGGAATGAACTCCCTTCAACAAGCCCCATTCTTATTCATATGGCATGGCCCTTCATGATCTAACACCTCTTACTAAAGCCTTAAGTTTTAATACTGTCACAATAGTAACATCTGGACTTTGGACAGGATTTATTCAAGTCTTACAAGATCTTTGGGTACTATGAGAGTGCGAATAGAAGGCAATTATATTAACAGGAATTGAATATGGACTGTTTACCAAGCCCTGTGTTGATAGATTTCCTATTCTCTGAAAAGGATTCAAGTCCTTAGCCTTCAGTCTTGAATATGTGTGACACATCACCAGAGATGAGCTGTTAATCCTATTGTGTTTTGTGTTGTTTCTAAAAGAGCATTTTAACCTGAAGATAAGTAAGCACAAATAAGTACCCAGCTTCACTTTGAAATTAATGATTCAAAATCTTCAACATTCTTACAGACTGAGCTTCATTTTTGAGTGATGGATTTGTGTTTTCATTTCTTAAGAGTCTGAAGAAAAGCCAAGACTGAGGTTTGATTTTCTACAAATTGAGCTAGATTAAATTATATCTGTCTTCATTCTGACATGCAATGGCCTGGAATTATAAATAGGACTGATGTGATTGCCTTCCTTCACCTTGATATACATATGATGACTAAAACCAACTTAAATTAATTAAACAAGTTTTAATTTGATTTTTAACCTTTTAAGCAACCTAAAATAAGAGAGATGATCTAATTTGGAAAGCAGAACTTCCCAAGATGCTAAATCAAATTTACTCCTCATAACAAGTCCCTTATTAACTTGACTGCAGACACATTTCTGTGGACCAATTTATGCCCAAAGATACATCAAGAGATGTTAATATTATGTCTTCAGACTTGAAGTTAAGAAACATTTATTGATAGGCCAAAGAACGTGGATTCAGGTTCATGGATAATTATTGTGATCCAAGAAGATCACTAATTTTTCATGATCAGCAGCTTAGCTTTTCTATTATTTTCTTTCTTCCCTTCCTTCCCTTCCTTTTTTCTTTCTTTCTTTCTTTCTTTCTTTCTTTCTTTCTTTCTTTCTTTCTTTCTTTCTTTCTTCCTTCCTTCCTTCCTTCCTTCCTTCCTTCCTTCCTTCTTTCTTTCTTTCTTTCTTTCTTTCTTTCTTTCTTTCTTTCTTTCTTTCTTTCTTTCTTTCTTCCTTCTTTCTTTCTTTTCCTTCCTTCCTTCCTTTCTTTCTCTCTCTTTCTTTCTTTTCTTTCTTTCCTTCTTCCCTCCTTTCCTCAGTCCTTCCTCTCCTCTCCCCTCCCCATCCCACTCCTCCTCTAAATTTACCATACAAAACTGATGGTACTAAATTTACCATGAAGCTCACAATTCTAGGTGACTATCAGAACAAACAATCCTAAAACAAAAACTCCAAGAGTTGGTACCTGAATATCTGATGTAGCCTATTCATTATAGCTAAACTATAGAAACAATCTAAATGTTCATCAACAGCTGAATGACTGATATGGTATCTTCATGCAATAAAATAAAATTCAGGAATAGACAGAAATGAAATAGTAATATACACAACATAGCTGAATGCTTGGAATGTTACACTTAGTAAAAAGGCCAAAAGTAGAAGATAATATACTGCAAGATTCTGTAAATGTGAGTTTCCAAAAGAGATTCATTTCTACTGGCAAACAAAATAAGTTTTACCTTCCTGGTACTTGAGGTAAAGGAGTTCATTAGAATGGATACATCCGAGTTACCTAAGTTAGAAAATAAAAGATTACACAGCACAACTGAATTTGAATTTCAGATTTAAAAGAACAGATTGTCTTCATTAGCACATGACTGTCTTAAATATTGCATAAATGTATTCAAGGTTACTTGGAAATTCTGGCATCTTCTTCTGGAAATTAAGATGTACAAAAAGAAAAGACCTAAATGAAAAATAACATGACTAAAATTTCCCATTTAGTTGTTTTGTTTTACACAGAAATATGTGATCTTTCACTGATAATTCCACAGGTATATATGCATAGAATACAGGGATCTATTATCAATTTTGAAATTGAGGTCTCACCAAAAGTAGATATAAAATATCAATAAAAGTTATGAACTATTAATGTCAGAAAATTTCAAATTTTTTTTGGGGGGTCCGGTCTTGGGGCCTGAACTCTGGGCCTGGATGCTGCCCCTCAGCTCTTCAGCTCAAGGCTAGCGCTCTAGCACTTGAGCCATAGCTCCACTTCCGGCTTTTTTCTTTTTTTTGGTTATGTGGTGCTGGGGAATCGAACCCAGGGCCTCAGGCATGCAAGGCAAGTGCTCTACCACTGAGCCACCTTCCCAGCCCCGAAAATTTCAAATTTTTATGTCAAGAAATTCAACTATGTTTGCCAGGAAATTCACAAAAAAATACAATTACTAACTACTTTCTTATATGACACTTCTTTTGTCCAACTATTTAACAATAATAAAAAAATATGCATCACTCATTTTATCTTTAAAAGGTCTATAATTTGTAAATAAATTGAATCATTTAGAAATGTCCCAACAGAATGGCTCCTAACTGTGACTTCTATGGAAGTCAAGGAAAAGATTTTACCCAATATCCCTCACAAACTGGAAATATAAGAAAACTTAAAAAATTTTAATTTAATTAGTTTACTTTATAGAGGTGATGTACAGAGGGATTACAATTACATGAGCCAGATAATGAATATATTTCCTTTGCTTAAAAGAAATTTATTATATTGTAAAGATGCTGTACAGAGGGGTTACAGTTACATGAGTAAAGTAATGAGTACATTTCTTGTCAAACATTGTTACCCCCTCCTTTGTTTTTTTCCTACTATTCCTTCTGTCCCCACCTTTTATACAGTATCTTTTGTCCCTTCATTCTCTCCCAGTCCCTTCCTCCTTCTCCACCCACGAGTTATATAGTTCACTTTCACCAGCATCCAGTGAGTTCTACTGATGCACTTTTTCACCCTTTTCCTTTCTAGTTCTTTACACCTCCCTCCAACTCTCCTGAAGATACACCATACATAAGGAAAAGAAGATAGAATCATCAAAAAATAAAAATATTAAAAATTTAAAAAAAGAAGAGAGATCTCTGGTTTCAATATCTTGGAGCTCATTTCGTTGTGTGTGTGTGTGTGTGTGTGTGTGTGTGTGTGTGTGTGTTAATATGAAAAGGAATGTAGGCACTGTACTTTTGTGTTTCTCTCTTACGAGTATCCAATTTTGGTCTCACTGTGTGTGAGTATCTAGAATCCTGCATAATCTATGGCCATACTGCAAAAATGACATACAAATTCCTTGCAATCCTTATCAAAATCCCAATGATGTTTTTTTTACCAAGATAGACAAAACAATCCACAAATTCATATGGGACAACAAAGGACCTAGAATTGTCAAAGCAATTCTAGGCAAAAAAAGTAATGTGGGCAGTATCACAATACCAGAGTTCAAGCTCTACTACAGAGCTTTAATAATAAAAAACATCTTGCAATTCACCCAAAAGGGAGCCAAAGACATACAGTGAAGAAAAAAATAGCCTCAATTGGTGTTGGGAAAACTGGACATCTACACGCGGAAAACTAAAACTGGATCTGTTTGTCACCATGCACTAATATCAATTCAAAGTTGAACAAAGACCTCAATGTAAGACAGGAAACTTTGAAACTGCTGCAAGAAAGAGTAGGAAAAACATTAGAACTATAGGTAGAAACTTCTTGAGAAGAGTTCCAGGGACACAACAGATAGGAGACAGACTTGACAAGTGGGACTGCATCAAAATAAGTTCTGCATAGCTAAGGACATAGTTACTAAACTAGGACAGGCAAGAGAACATTTTAATAATCTCAAAGTAGGCACAGATTTCTAATGATGTTAAAACCTGAAATATTTTAATAGAGAAAATATCTACTGCTTAGCATTCATGAAGCACTGAGCTCAATCCCCACAATTATTCTTAAGAACTGGAGGGGGAAAATGATTTAATATTTTGTAAAATAATCTAATTTTGAATATATAAGCATTTATTAGAAGTTTGTCCCATAAGTACATGGAAAAGAATTAGTATCTAGAATACACAAATCTCATAGTAACCAATGGAATAAGAAAAACAATCAAAGAGAAAATTAAAATGCAACAATGGAACATGCATTTATATAAATCAAGATGTGAATTGCATTAGCAAGTGCTAGCATAGACATTATAAACACAGGGAGAAAAAATATGCCCATTGGCTTAGTGGAAATGTAAGTATTGGATTCTTTCAAGTTTTGATTAGGGTGTTGAAAAATTTAGGAATATTATATTCTTAATTGGAATTTGTTATATGCTTCGTGGAAGATCACAATAGCAAATATTCGGAATTGTCTTGTAAAATTGAAGTATCTCTAACTTAAACCCAGGAATCTCATTCTTAGTCACATATCATAGAATAAAACTTGCAATACGTACATAAAATGTTCAAAAAAAGTGTGGTTTTCAATAGAATTTTTTGACATTTATTGTTTTTTTATTGTGAAAATACTGTACAGAGGGTTACAATTACATGGGCATGATAATGAGTACATTTCTTATCAAGCATTGTAGCCTCTTCCTTTGTTTCCCCTTCCCATCCCTTCCCATCCTCTCCACCCCCCCACCAAAGTTGTAAAGTTCGTTTTCGACATAACAACTTGTACATCTCATTGTTGCATTGGGTCCACCTGTATCCCTATTTAAACGATTTGTTTTTTCCCTTCCCCTCCATAAATTATACCGAACATCAAATACAGTGAAAGCAGGGTTAAACCGTGGTGGCGGGATTTTTGAATTCACTCAAATGGGCTATTGTTTGTTAATTTGTTGTTGCAATCCTGGGGTTTAAACTCAGGGGCATCTGGCTGATGTTTCAGCTTTTGTACTGAAGGCTGACACTCTACACTTAAATCACAGCTCTACTTCCAGCTTTTTGGTGGTAACTGGAAATAAGAGTCTTATCGAGAATGCCCAGTATGGCTTTGAACCAGTTTCCTCAGATCTTAGCCTCTTGAGTAGCTAGGATTATAGGCATAAGTCACTGACATCTAGCTCAATTGTTTTTAATACTGAAATGCATACATGAATAATAATCTATTCCAATATGACAGGATGTCACATTAAACTAAGAAACATGGATGGTGTTAAAAGCATAAAATAAACCAAAGAATACAGAAAAACATTATTGTACCATGAAAATAAGCCAACCTTTTTGTATAGAAACATTAATTTTATAACATACTACCTTTGGAGGGAAAAAAACTGAAAATTCTTCTCAGAATATTTATGCATGTATCTACCTATTTATACCTTTTTTTAGTTTAGTTTGGAAGCCAGGGAAGTTTGGGAGGAAAGCTTACTTTGATGGTCCTGCAATATCCATTAAAAGCTCACAACGCCCTGCTCTGCTAGAGCTCAAAGACAAGAGTGGGCATTAGCTTCCACCTGAGGCAGTTTGAATTCAGAAGTATAAATTGCAAATTGCATATTAAATGCTGTGATTTCTAATCACACATCCCAGGACTGGAACTGGAATGGAAAGAGGTCATCTCATCCCAGCCCTTGTCATTAAATAAGGCTTTACCTAAATCTTTTAAAGCAGAAATCTAATCACATAATTCTAAAGTAGAGCCAACTGCTGAGTTTAAAAGGTGCTTTCCTTTGGTACTCTGTCAGAAAGTTAATGCTAATGTTTAGTCTAAACATTCAGCTGCAATTTGCCCTCTTCTTATTTTTTTCTATGTCCGGCTCAATATTCAAACATTTATTATATTATTAATGTTTATTATATTACCATTGTTTCTCTTTGTGTTGACTTAAAAAAATAAAAATCTACCACCTTGTACATTTCCCTTGATTTCCTAGAAATGATTTTTCATTCATTTTAATTTGTGGTGTCTCTTCGTACTTTCTAAGTAGGTGGCCAGAGAGAAAATACCTGGCCAGATAGGAAGTCAGAGGGATTCTGTTGTGAAGCTTACTCTTCTTATAACAATCTTTTATTAGTAGAATTAACGGGGCTCCTGTAATAAGAGTATTAACACCTTCTGAGGGTGCACCCCGGTAACTTAATTACCTCTACAGGGCTCCACTCAGTCCAGTTCAATGATAGATTTACAGTTAGTGTTGTGTGATTTAACATTGCTTAATATTTATTTATATATATATATATAATATATATATATAATTTATTCCTTTAATCATGATTTACCTTCCAAGAGTTTACTTTTTATCTAATATAATGAAAGAGATACAGTGTGATAGAGAAATGAGAAATGATTGGAATACAGTGTAAAGCTTGGAAATGTCACATTTCCCTTGTATAACTACGTAAGCAAATAATTTCAAAGATATTCAATAATCACTCAGAGGACTAGAGTTGCCCATGGTTCAATGACAGATTTAACTCTGTAATTCACAATGCTTGGAATAAAATAGTTCATTCCTATTCTCTAAGTAAGAAATTTTTTAAAAAATAAAGGAAATTTTGTTTTTTTAATCAAGCATGACAGGTATAAGACATATTTTTTAAACTTAATTATTTTCTGGATACTGTTTCCCACACCTACTAAAAGTGGAGAGGTTGATGGTCCCAGCCGTAGTTGGGGATCTTGATTCGAAATCTCCAACTAGAGAAAATTGCAGTCATTCTGCAGAGGCCCAGATGAGGCCTTAAGTATATACTTCTGGATTCTTGGATGGCCCAGGCCCTCAGACATCCTGGACTTAAAAAGCTCCTCTGTAAAGTTTGGTGTATTCAGCTACTATCTCTGGATTCTTTTTCTTGTGTTTTGTAATACTCAGTTCGACCTAGAGACAGGTTTTATGCAGCCATTCCAATTGGATCGTATGAAGAAACTTCACAGCATATAGTTTAAGATACTTTTTAAGGTACTTAACACAAATAAATGCAGTGGAGGTAAAAATTTGTCTTACTAATGTAACGTTTTGAATAAAAAATTTAAAATCCATGTGCTCTTTACTCTCCATGCGATTATTTTAAGGATTGTTCTTTTTCTAAATTTCTACATGAATTTACACACTTGAATGGATGAATTTCCTTCTTTTTATACAGTTAGCAAACAATGCTGAATATATATATAATTAAAATTTCTCATTTTTAGTTCATAGCTTAAAATGTTAATGACCACTCTAATTTTTTTACAAATAAAATATTTTATAAATCATTAAAAAACCACTAAAAAGTCAGGTGCTAGTGACTTGTGCCCCATAAATCCTAGCTACCCAGGATGCTGAGATCTGAGGATTGTGGTTCAAAGTTAGTCTGACAGGAAAGTCTATGAGATTCTTATCTCCAATGAACTACTACCAAAAAATGTCGAAGTCGAGTTGTGGTGCAACTGGTATGGTACTAGCCTTGAGTAGATGAAGCTTAGGATCAGCATCCAGGCCCTGAGTTCAGACCCCAGGATCAGCACCAAAACAAACAAAGCATAACAAAGTAAAAACAAAAAAATAAATTTAAATTATAGTGATGTTAAAATCTTTTAATGGGTCTAGGAAGGCGGCTCAGTGGTAGAATGCTTGTCTTGCATGCATGAGGCCCTGGGTTCAATTCCTCAGCGCCACATAAGCAGAAAAAGCTGGAAGTGGTGCTATGGCTCAAGTGGTAGAGAACTTGCCTTGAGCTAAAGAGCTGAGGGACAGTGTCCAGGCCCAGAGGTTCAAGCCCCGTGACCGACAAAAAAAAAAAAAAAAAAAAAAAACAATAAAAAAAATCTTTTAATGAACCTTGAGAATAACATACAGGATATGATTATTAACTTCTTTCTTACAGCATTTGATTTAATTTTGCAGTTTTATTTTTTATAGTAGATGAATTATTCCCTTCATGTCTTAAAAACTCTATTTGTGGAGCTAAATAATCTCACCTTTGAAAATTGGTCTAAAACAAGGAACATCTGTCAAAATTTTGGTTGATTCTCTCTAACCACATTCTTTCTTTTCCTTTCAACCAAGTCTAATAGACACCTAAGTAAACATTTAAATAATTATTAGCACATATTAGTTGTACAAAGTAATGTGTCTCTCTGATATTTCCATACATATATATAATAGCACTTCAAAAATCATACCTCCAAATTACTGTTTCTTATCTCCCTTCTGAGTCTCTTAAAAAAAAAAAAACAACTTTTCCACAATTATTTTTTTGGCCCTACTGAGGCTTGAACTCAAGACCTCCTGCTTTCTATGAAACTGCTCTATCACTGAGCCACACCTCCAGGCCTGATATTCTATTAGTTATTTTTGAGATCAAGTCTCGTTTTCTGCTCAGGTGCATGAATAGGCTTCCCATCATAGTTAGAATGGCAAGTGTAAGTTGCTTCATCTACCTTCCTTCCCTTAAAGATGGAACCTTGTAGACGTTTCTGTCTGAACTGGAGCCACCATAGTCCAAATCTCAGCCTCCTACATCATTTAGGATGACAGAAATATACTAATGGCCACAACTGGGGGGGGGTCTCATGAAGGGGGTCTCATGAAAATTTCTTCCTGGGTTGGTCTCAGACTATGTTCCTCCCATTCTCAGCCTCCCAAGAACAGAAGATTACAGGGAAGAGCCACAGCCTTCCTCACAATTAAAAAATGTTTTCATGATATACTTTCCATAAGTGCATAAAATGTATTTCAATCATCTTCTCTCCCAAAACACTACTTTGACTACTTATCACTGATTTCCCCCCTGCAAAAAATAGTCTTTCTTCTATGGTCATGTGTTGCTTGTTGTTGTTTTTATAAGTTGAGTTAGATTTTACCCAGGAGAGAAAACATGTGGAATTTGTTTTCTGAATCTGACTTATTTCACTTAACATGATCTCCAATTCCATCTACAGGGTGGAGAATCTCTTCTGGCTCCATAACTTTTGATTGGGTATGTGTGCGTGCATGTACGTGTGCGTGTATGTATCTGCATGTGTGTGTTTTCAGGTCTCCAGAATAGCTCGCTTTCAGACAGTTGAACTTCTTTCAAGATGATACAAGGCTATGGTTCTCTATTTCTAGGGAGTGACAGAATGGACTCTTTTTCCCAACACTGATGTGTCATGTAGGAGTCACTGTCACACCAAATCCTTGCACTGTATTTACGACTTCAGAGGACTGTCAGTTTGGACTGCCATTCTGTTTTACCTGGAATGCCTGGTTGAACTTGTAGCTTTGAATATCCATACCCCTAGCCATTGGCTACATCTCTCTGTGTGGCATTCATTTTTCTCTGTGGCTTTTCAGATGTCCTGTCACCTCTTTTATAATTCCTTAGATGCTTCCTCTCTTTGAAACAAAACCAGGCTTTGTTACCCTTCCCTTTCATAGAGACATGTGATGTTTCTATTCTGTGTGTTAGCTCAGAAATTTCTGTAAGTATATTTTGTGTATTATACCTATCACAATATTTATTTCCAGAAGTTGGTGAATAATACTTCAAAGAATAGATCTAAAATTAAGCCTGGAAAAAATAATTTTCTATTGAAATGACAAACACTTCAATTTTCAACTTAAACTGGACAGTGATAACATGTGCACTGCCTGGCATCAATCCAATGGCTCATGTCTGTAATCTGAACTACTCAGGAAGCTGAGATCTGAGGATTGTGGTTCAAAGTCAACCAGGGCAGGAAGTGTTCTTGGGACTCTTATTTCTAATTAATCACCAAAAATGCCAAAGGGGATTCAAGTTGGTAGAAAACTAGCCTTGAGCATCACAAAAGCTTAGGGACAGCACACAGGCCTTGAGTTCAAGCCCCAGGACCAGCACACACACACACACACACACACACACACACACACACACACACACACACACACGTATCTATGACATTAGGACTCTCTGAGGATGAAAAGAAATGACACTTGTACTGAGAACAGCTAGATTTACAGTACACACTTAACAAACTCCAAGAACCCTTTAAAGACCATTAACATCTTTTTACTTTATTTACTTTAGACTCTAGAAACAGCTGCTATATATGTGACTTTGTTCTCAATAGTGTTTAAACAATCATAATTCCCAAAGCACTCTCCAGTAGAACATTACTATTCATTTCTAGTGAGTTAATGATAGATATTATTAAGAGCTCATGATTCTTTGAAATGGATCCAGGCATCTTACCAAGAAGATAAATAATGTCTACTGACTAGAGGAGAAAAAGGAAGCATCATCTGGTTAAAAATATGGTTTCACTTCCACCCAGTGGTTTGTGCATCCAGAATTAGACCAGGATAACTACTTGAATTGTTGGCCATTTTTCATCTTTAAAGTTCTCTTACTAAAACACAATTTGTCAATAAGAAGATGATCTTAAATCATAATTATTTAAACTGTATCAAACCCCTTGCTAAGACAGAATGTCTCTTCAGGAATGATGGCAAGTGTCAGAATCTAGGTTTATTTCAGACACAGTCTTTTAGCCTTATAAACACACAGTTCATTTGCTTCAAATATTAAAGAAATCACATTACTCTCTGTGTATGTATGTATGCAAGTATGTGTGTATGTATATTCTACATTAAAACCCTGATGGAGTTAAAGAAAGTGCTTTGGTAAATATGGAACACTTTATAAAGTAAATTAAGCAGTATTTGTGATAAAGAATCTGCAGTATATGTCAAGGAAAAGTAAAGAACAGATCACTTGCAAATCTACTTGAATTATTTCAAATTAGAGAGAGAGTATCACCAAAGAAAGATAGGGAAAGTAAAATGCAAACAATTTTGAATCATCTTCATTTCTTTTTAGTAAAGGAAATTTCCCCTTAATGGCTCAACAATGCTATCTCTATTTTATATTCTTGTTTCATTCAATACACACTCTTGTTCAGAATCACTCACCTTTTTCATCAGAGATGTGGATGCATGTGTTGGTGATATCCAGAGTAACATAATTCTACCAGAGCCAATTGAGATCCTTTATTCCAAATTGAATTATTACAATCAGCCCAGTGAGAAGAAAAGACTGAGTTAGGCTCATATTTCCTTCTGCAAAATCTCCCCGGAGGTATTTTGCAATTCATATTCATAGTTAGACATCTTGGGAGATGCAAGATAATTACAATAAGCCACATTTTTAATACTTCACCACTAAATGGAGTGAATTATTCACCACCACAACCTGATTCAAAGATAGTTCTATTTGGTTTTTCTTGTTACAGAAGAATGGGTACAAAGCCATTCTTTTTTCTTTATCAGTAGAAGTAGGGGATATGTACTCCGTCAAGCTTAAAGAAAAAGAAATCTTGGAAATCTTTTGCTAGAGAAAAATGTATAGCAATGGTAAAAAAAATTGTTCTTGACCATATTCCAGAGAGAAGAATAAACTTCCATTATGGATAAAAGTGAACAAAATTTCTCCACTGCCTTTTAGCTTCAAACAAAAGATTTTAAAGTTATTTTTAAGTTGTTGAAAGTTAATAACAAAATGCTGAAATAAGGATATAGGTTGACCCATTGCAACAATGAGATAAACAAGACACTATGTTGAAAACGAACTTTTCAACTTGGTGTGGGGAGGAGGAGTTGGGGAGGTGGAGCAGGAAGGGATGGTAGAGGAAAAACAAAGGAGGGGTTAACAGTGCTCCATAGGAAATGTACTCATTACCTTACTCATATAACTGTAACCCCTCTGAACAGTATTTTTACAATACAAATACATACAAAAAAGACACAGAACACACAAATGGATACTAGGTAAAAGAAAATGTATACCAACTTACATAAGAAGCAAAGTCATGAAAAACTTGGAATAATGATGTTCAACTCCCAAAATGACTTTTATTATATCAATCGCTACAGTTTTAACTAAAATATATAAGAAACTAGAGAGAAGGAATGATAAATTCTTACTTTATAGCTGTAACTTATAATATTAGGAATAAAGTCATATTTGAAAATAAAAAAGAAAGTCAATAAAATCTATGCATTTTTTCAAATTTCTTTGAAAATTTTAGCATAGAAGCACAGTAATTCAATGAACAAATATTAAGAAGTCTAATGAATTATAAGGTATGTATTACACACAACATATAACACAATTCAGGTACCAAAAATTAATAAAATCTGTTACATTTTAAAGACTATATCAGGAGATGTGACAAGGAAGATACAGGCATCTTTTTTGTTTATCTAATCTCTAATTTCTATGATGTCTTCCATTTCATCATTGGAAACTCCTAAAGAGACTACTATCAGTGCTACCTATAAAAGCATCAGCAAATTAAAATGGGAAATGAAGCAGGAAGAAAGCATGACTGTAGTGAACTTGTAAAACCACACTGATGGTTTCCAAAGTTACAATGCTATATTTGGAAATCAGGGAAACAATCCTCAGTAGCACAATCAATACTTTTATCCTATAGAACTAAAGTAAGAGCTAGCAAAATTTGTTTATATACATATATATATATGTATGTATATGTATATGTATATAAACATATATATATATGTTTATATACATATATATATACACAAAATTAGTTTATATATCTTATTCATCTATGTATTTTATATGACATATTTCACATCATATATAAGCATTAACAAAAGAATAAATTTTCAAGGAGAATACAATATTCTAATAGACCTAAGTGAGCAATACAACGTTAACTACATAAAGATACATCATAATTAACTTGTTTGTAACTTATGGTGAAAATAAGGTCTTAGTGGCCAAAGGAAAGAGTGATAATGAACAACACAAATAAGAAGGGAAGTGTATTTTATTATTTGAAAGAGATATGGCAATTTTTATATAATCATTGCCCATTTGTGTGTTTATTGAGTTTTATAGCCGATCTTTTAATCATATAATTTGATAGTGGATTTTCTCCTTGTTTGTTATGTTATAGAGTGGGGTCCTTATGCATACTGAACATTAACCCTGATCAGATGTATAGTTTGCATTATTTTCTCTTATTATGTAGATTGCCCCTTCAATCTACTTACAGAAGCAGAAGAAAAGTAAGGATTTTAGAATGAAGAATAAATGAGACAAATAGAAAATAAATGAAAAATTTAAAATTTAAAACTGATTATATTGATAATTATATTTAATGCAAGCAATCAAACACATTGGTATAAAGCAAAGATTGACAATTTAGTTTAAATATTAAAATCTGACTACATATTGTTGGTGAAAACAAAACAGGCTCATGAAAAGTAAGAGGACCCAACAACTGCAATATTGTGGTTATTCAAAACAAAGTGGGAGTGGCTATTTTAATAAGCAGACAAATTTGGTGCAGAATTAACCTTGTTACCAGAAATTTTTAAAAGTGTTAACTATGATACAGGTATCAAGTCTTGAAATGGAGGCAAAATATGGAATAAATGTGATCTTTGTGGGAATAGAACTAAAAGAAATTTTAAGAAACCTCTTCAAAAAAGGGAAAATATAAGGATCATAAAACGGAGACAAGTGCTTCTAAGAAGAAAACAAAGAACTTAAACTCATAAACCAATCAGGAGCAAAATGAAGATCACTACACATATTCATTATAAATCACAAGAGAAGAAAAGAAATAAGAACTTAAAGGATAAGATTTAAGCACTGCCATTAATGCAGTTTAGGTGTTCTTTATACTTTTACTTTTTAATTTAAAAAGATATACTTGTAACACTGAGCCTGAAACCAAGCAAGGCATCGAAGACCCGAGCTAAGCTCTGAATTCCTTTCTCCTATTTCAGTGCTGAGGCAAGGTGTTTACCCACACTTCGTTTCATATGGCACTGAACTAGCAGTCCTCCCTTTACTTCTCAAGCAAGTAGATTTGTAGCATGCACCACAACACTCATTTCTTTTTATTTTTATTTGAAAATACCTGCTACTCAGAGTCATACGTGTATGTCTTCCATCACAGTTTTCTAGTATTTCTTCTTTCACATATCCATTACTACTTTATAGGATTTAAAATGTTAATCTTTTAGTATTTCAAATTCTATAAATGATATTTTGTCTTGATTCTGCTTCATTTTGCTTATACATTATTTTAAAAATAATCTTGTTGTTATAAGTGGCCTGTCACATGGTATTCATCAGACCTTCCATTGCTATGACAAGATAATTGACTAAATGACTTAAAAGCAAGAGAAATTTACTTTGGTTCTCATTTTCAAAGGTTTCAGTCTTTAGCTCTGTTGATCTGGGCCTGTGGTGAAGCAGATGATATAGTTGAAGGAGCACTTGACAGAGGACACACTCATTTACGGTAGACAGAAAGCAGAAGGACATAGAAAGGGTCTCAGACAAGACACTGTTGCCCAAAAATACATCCCCAGTGACTGACTGTCCTAGATAGACCAAATCTAGTTTTCAGGACCTATCAAAATAGCAATCACTAGCTAGAACCAAACCATTTCCACACTATAACACAATCCTCCTATATCCTGTAATGATTTTAAGTATTTTAAAAATATTTTAAAGTATAATTTTATGTAATCATAGTAAGTTATACACAAAGCATAAATTTTATACATACTATAAACTTTTCTCTATAAATTATATAATATTTCAAGTAATCAAGTACACATATAAAGTCTCTGTAGTAAGTACATAACTTACTAATATTTTTCAATTGCTGAATTTCTGGATAGGATCGATTTAAGTATATTTTTTAATCAAATTGATTAGAGCTATGTTTGGTTTGTGTTTTCCCTTATTCTTATTCTTTAAATGTTTCCTTTTATCTTATACTCATATCACCATTAAATAATATTGGGCCTTGTGGTAATTCTTTTTTTTTTGGGGGGGGTGTCCAGTCATGGGGCCTGAACTCTGGGCCTGGGCGCTGTCTTTCAGCTCTTCAGCTCAAGGCTAGTGCTCTACCAGTTGAGCCACAGCGCACCTTCTGGCTTTTTCCTTTTTGCGTATGTGGTGCTGAGGAATCGAACCCAGGGCCTCATGCATGCAAGGCAAGCTCTCTACCACTGAGCAACCTTCCCAGCCCCTTGTGGTAATTCTTGATTTGTGATTTACTAGAAATATCTCTAACATCTTCCTAATTAATTTTTTTTTTTTGCCAGTCCCAAGGGTTGAACTCTGGCATGGCCACTATTCCTGAGCTCCTTTTGCTCAAGGCTAACATTCTACTACTTAAGCCACAGTGCCACTTCTGGCTTTTCTGTGATTTGACTGAGTTTCTTACTCAGGCTAGCTTTGAACTGTGATCCTCAGATATCAGCCTCATGTAATCCTAGAATGGATCTCTTCTTCTCTCTTTACTTTGGAATAATTTCATAAAAGAAAAGACAAAAGACAAAATTCAAAATAAATGAGCATGTTAATATCTGATTATCACATATATTTCTCCTTAGTTTATTTTCACTATGATTGCTTTATTAAAATGGGGTCCTTGATGGCATGAATATGTATATCTTTGATTCCTCTCTGAGCTTGAACACAATATGTTATAAACAAGTTTTTATGCAAATAGTTTTATTATAATTAGTGTGAATGTTAAATGCAAATATTTATTAGTTGTGATATGGAAAGTCACTGAATAGCCATTAAAGTCAGTACTAGATTTACACCAATAGATATTGTAATCTCTACTTTTAGCTAATGATGCTATTCAATCAATAGCTTCTACCTCAAAATACAGTTACTGATAATGCAATAAATGATGAAAATATAATTGTATCAAGGGAGAACCAGCTATGGGAATTTTAGGTCAGTTTTCCTCTGATAAAATGTGTTGATAAAATACAACACATGAATTTTTTTGAGAAATATCTTAATATCTGTTAAGTTCCCAATGTATGAGATAATATTTTGAGTCTCAAGTTGCCTGGGTTCATAACAGAAGTAACACAGAGTAAGTAGATGTTAGGTATAAATCATTGTGATCTACATGGGGCCTTAAAATACATTCAAAAGAAGTGATCTGTTGAACATGAGTTTAACATACCTAGATTATGAACAACCTTGAAACGTTCACTGTGATCATTCAATTCATTCACTTTTGCCTAAATCTGTTTAAATAATCTTGTTTTTCTAAACTGAGCTGTCCTCTTGTATATTACCATCGTCTGAGTTTCTTGTCCTTCCTTCAAGGTAATTTGTTAAGCTCAGCATCCTACTCCCATGTCACAGAGGACTAAAAGTTTATGAAAGGGTGAGGCACTGTGCAATTCTGTACCATCCAGAAACGCTTTATAACAATTAGCTATTCATTATATTTCCTTCTCTACTGAAAGCTCACCAAACTCATATTTTATATATTTTTATATATGTATATTTGTATATTCTTAGGTTCATAGTAGTCCTGATAAGAATAGGACAAATCAATAAATCAAAAGCTTAGCAAAAATGCTAATTTTTAGCTTAACTGCTTCTTAGTTGGATACAGTATGCTCTGGTAGACAGAACAAAGTTTCAGAGCTAACACATCCATCCTTACACCCTTTTGTCTTGTCATTTGCAACACGTTTTAATATTTTTGCAGTAAGTTTATAAAGCATAAACCATGTAATTTTAATGGTTTGTCTGAAAAATACATGAGATGCCCTAGGATTCTAGAATTCTAATTCCTCTGTCTGATTCAAATTTATTATCTTCAGGTGAACATTGAAAATATATAGGTTTTTTTTTTTGGCCCACAGATATTACTTGCTAAATTGTTTGTGGTTTTGTCCTGGTTTTGTCAGTGTTTAACTAACTTAGGCACTGCTTCTTATCATTTTTGATACTAGCTCTTCTTTCTTGTCTTCTAAGTTATAATTCAGACTTCTGATACACAACTGTAATTGTCAGACTCAGATTTCTGTCTATTCCCTACTGGCTTTGATTTGTCAAGAACAGTGTCGATAATAAACCATCCCTCAAAAACTAGAAGAAATAAAGAATTGTTTCACTGTCATTAAATTAGCCTGAATGCTGCCATTTTGGGTTCAATGAAATCTCAAGATGACCTCTTCTATCCATTTCTTGAGTAATAATGAATAATGATCATAGAAATGAATAGTAGTAAATGGAAAATAATTGATGATTGATTTTTTTTTTTTTTTTTTTTTGTCGGTCGTGGGGCTTGAACTCTGGGCTTGGGTGCTGTCCCTCAGCTCTTCAGCTCAAGGCGAGCACTCTACCACTTGAGCCACAGCGCCACTTCCGGTTTTCTGGTGGTTTATTGGAGATAGGAGTCTCACCGTCTCTCCTGCCCGGGCTGGCTTTGAACCGCGATCCTCAGATCTCAGCCTCCTGAGTAGCTAGGATTACAGGCGTGAGCCACCAGCGCCCGGCTGATGATTGATATTTTTAAAAGCAGTATCACAGCTTGTAGACAATTCTATAAGAAACTAGACAGTGTTCTTTCCTTAGATACTGTTTTCTATTTTAAATTAGAACTATGGAAAGATAAGGCTAGTGTAATTATATTTCTACAAACTTACTTGGGGGAGATGACATCCTACTTTGCATGGCCCATTCTCACCCAGATCTGATCCATAGGTAACAAACGTAATTTTTTCTTCATAGGAAGAATTTCTACCTATTGTTATAGATTACTTTCTGAGAATTTGAAATATCAAAGCTGCTACTATCCTTGAAGTACTAGACAAAAATATTGAATCAATTTAAGAGAAGCACATCTCCATGAAAGTCTGAGAAACACAAAATTGTCATTGTTCCTCTCGGTAAATTGTTCAGTAAAACCTGTTATAGGTGAGTGGTGGTGTTTCCAGGACACAGTAATTAAGGTAGAATAGTTAGGAGTACGTCCTGGAAAGCGATGGTGAAATGTTGGCAGTTTTATGACTACATTAGAAGGATGCCAATCCGTGCCAACAATGTCTGGAAAGTAAGTTACCATTTTTATTTTTACTCTGGGTTGTAGAGACAGAAAATAGTTTAAACAAAAAGAAAGTACTAGGAGTACCATACGAGGCATTTATCTAAAATATCTTTTCAAGAATTATTGAATCATTCAGCACATTACTCTTTTCACCAGTACAATGTCCCAATAATGATAGTGGTGGAAAAATGAGCTCACAATTCTCTTTCTTCTAGAGAAGGGACTCACCAACATTTTGAATGAGAATAGAGATAAACATTTTAATATTTTACTGTTGAGGCATACTGTATTTTATTTTAATGTCAATCAACCAATGAGAAATTATCAAAAAGAAATGAGAAGATGCTAAGATGGGAAAGAATGGGGGGAGAAAGGAAGAATGGGGAGAGAAACATGGTGAGTAGGTGCCATTCCGAAAATAGGTTTTGTATAGGCTCCTCACCTGTCCTTGAACTGAGGCTAAGAGCTATTCTCTTTGAATACCTCCTACACAATGATTTGCAAAAGTGTCAAAACCCTGCCTGTCATTCTGTGACCTCTGAAGACTCTTAATGAAGAACAGAGATTATTGCCAATTTCTTTCTGTTTTCCCATGTCCTAAATCAGGCAGACTGAGTTATGTGAGCAGAAATAAATAGTACAGGAAGTTAAGAGAGTTGGTGTTTTCCTGGCGGGTGAATGACCTTTCTGTTTGTCTGCTTCTTCCTAAGACATTCTTCCTAAGAAATTTTTCTCAAGAACGCTATTGCCTCTATCTACCTCCGCTGGTGGATATGTGCCCACCATTACTGAGATCTGATTTTTCTCATCCTTCCTTCCCTCTGTGATAGCCCAGTCACTCTACTCTGCCCCATCCTTTCAGGCCATCCATGCAAATAACCAACCTATGTCATAGGAAACCTTGCACAAGATTTATTCATTCTCATCAGAATGATATCACAGCTTATCTCATGTGAAGTAGTGTGGTATATTATGAAATACTCCTGGTGAACTAATAAATCTTTTCAGAACTTCTACCTCCACTATCACACTGGAATGCCTTTCCTTGCCACGGCTCCTTAGAGAAAAATACACAAGTGTGTTCTGTTTGCATCTAAGTTAAAAAGAACACACAAAATAACTTGCATGCTATAATACAGATCAAGTCATACTTGTCTTCAAAATATTTACTAAGAAAAGCATAACACCCACCTTAAAAATGATTAAAATACTAATGGAACCATAAAGGAGTCGCAGAAGGAAGTAGAGACACAGATGTTGTCTTATAGCAAGTCTTAAAAAACAAAGGTATTAATCATCTCTGATTTACTATATAGCTATAACATAATCTTAATGACAAACCAAGAATTTGTCAAGAAATACCCATGAAACATTGAAAATAAAATAAGAGAGTTAGCCCTATAACTTATAAACATAATTATAAAACCTTCAAGAGACAAAAGACTATGGTCCTGACTTATGATTATACCCAGAAGACAAAGAAATCAAAGGAATGGGAGAGAAATATCAAAAGTAAACCCAAGTACATTTCAAATTTGTACCTTTCATCTTGCAGCAAAACATCATCTCTAATGGATTAGAGATTAAAATGGAATATTAAAAATGCAGAACAAAACAATAATACATTCTTAATAATGAAGCAGAAATTGAATTCTGAATAAAAATTCAAAATCTATTAAAATGGATATATTCAACTGTTTAAAAAGATATGCATGCATCCACATTCAAAGCAATAATAAAAAACACAAAGCTTGCAGAATTTTGCTCATTTGTGGTAGCTAGAATACACTTATAAATCTGTAAGTAAACACTTTGGATGACATGCAAATTGTTATAAATGAATTAGCTGAAGTACAATAGACTATATGGAAAGTACATATAGTATAATCTTAGGAAGACTGAGTCAAATTCCAACAAAATCAGCACTAAGAAATTGGAACATGCAAGCAGGGAGAAGGGTAGAGGGGTACACACATAAAGGGGAGAGGGGGAGAATATAGTCAAGAATTCATTGTATGTACCATAAAATTAAGAAAAGTAAGGGAGGGGTTGGGTCAAAGAGGTGTGAAAATGTTGAATGAGGTAACACCGATCAAGATGCATTGTATTCATAAACTACTTTGTTAAATGGCACCTCTTTTGTACAACTACTTAAAGATAATTTTAAAAAATAAATGAAATCAAAAGGAAGGATATAGAAGAAATTAATTGGTGTTAATACATCAGAGTAAAAGGGGAAAAGACAGAAGGATGACTTCAGTGCTTTTTATATATTTTTAAATATATTGTGAGCCTTGTAAAAGATGACCCATTGAAAATATCACATAATTTGTATTACATAGTAGTACATAGAATAAACCACATAAAAGGAAAACTACAAGGACTTCTCTATCCCCTTGTAAAGAGTAATGTGAGCAAGCATGCACGTGTTCCTCAGATCTTAGAACTGTGTTACACTTTGGAGAACAGGTTGAAGAAAGTCAATACATAATTGTATAAAGTCAGCCAGATGGAAAAACATTCACCTTAGAATGAGACTTTCTTAGAAATGGGTGGTCCTAATCAAGGGACGAGAGTCTGTTGTCTATCAGAATACAACTATTAGCATGTTCAAATTGTACCTATGACAATGCTGTTAGAAACCTAAATAAAGAGAATATTCACTGAAAGGATATGGTTGATTAGAATAATAGTGAAATGCTACAGGAAGAAAGAGAACTCATTTCTCAATGCCACAGGGTGGGAGTCTACCAGACAATGGTCATTAACATTTATGGCCAGCTTATCCCTCACATAGACTGTGGGAATAGATACAAAGGTGGGTGTCAAAATTTGTTGAAGTTATCCAGTTCCATCATCTTACTTGAATTATAAATAACTTGCTGCTTAAAATGCATGTAGCTTTCTGGGAGTAAAGAAAAGTTTTAGCGCCATTTGATTATCCCATTTTATATGATAATTAATTTTTATAGTTATTTGTTCAGGTACCTTTTGTTCCTTTGAGATTTGGGTTTGCATGAGTTTATAGCCCTGAGTTTAATCATCTTAGGGACAATGGCAAATGTTACAAACCCGTGAAATTACAGACTGGGTTCAGATCTAGTATCACGTCACCAAATTATTGCCAGAGGTATCTGGGGACAGACTTCCATGGACATACTCTATCTCCTTTTGTATGATTATAATCCTGTTCATCCAAAGAAGGCTATTGACTAGAAGAAAGCTTAGAGAAAAAAAAGCAGGTGACATAGTCAATTCGCAGTAAGTCCAAGATTTAAAATGCTGTTAGGTTGAAACTATGGGAAGAAAACAACGTATTTGATTATCTAGCAGAGCTAGTTTTCAAGATATAAACCAATACAACAATTTATACAACGATGATGTTAAAATCCATTGAAATCATCCGATTTCACGGTAGGATAATATACAAGTTAATGAACTACTTCACAACATTATATAGAACCTGAAAATGTTGAATTTTATACTCAGTTTGTATGCAAATAAAATTTATAATACTCTTTCTATATTTTCCTGCTAATGAACACTCCAGTAAAAGAAAGTATTTCATTAGGAAAAAAGAATCACTTCCCACACATAATCATATTTTTAAAGTATGCCTTTAGTGACTAATAGTTTTCTTTTAAGTTTAGAAATAAGACCATGGAAAAATAAGAACAGTTCTAGAAGCTTCAAGTCCCCAATTACCTAAATTGTTTTCCTAGGAGATTTTCAACTCATTTATTTTCCTAAGATATTTCTATTTAAACTATTGCTCATGATGGAAATTTTTCTTTCTTCCTGATATGATGAATTTTTAAGTGAATCAAATTATTTATTGAATACTAGAGCACAGAGTGTGCAAAAAGCCCCAGGAGAACTTTGTTCTAGTTCCTTCTCTCTGACTGAATGCTATGTGTCCTTCTGAGTCATTGTAACTCTCCTTTCTTTAAAACTGTGACCTTCTGGCTATTTCATAGGGTTTCTTGCTTGCCTTCATCACTCTGATGTTGCTTATTTGTCCTTGCAGACAAAAATTGCTATGTGGGAAATTAAATAACATAAACATAAGGAGGTGGTCATACGTATTCTATTCTGTGATGGACACTGTGTTAAGTATTTCACAAAGACTTTTCCATAAAATACTCAAAACTACCAGACTGATTTCTTATATTACAAATAAAATAACTAGTCACACAAGCCCCTTTATTTACATAGTTATCAAGAGACAAAGTCATTTTTACGACATCATATTTATAAATATCAAGACATCTATGCCCACAGGAAGGGAAAATGATGGATGTGAACTCCTTTCTCCTATTGCTTCTCCATACACAGCCCTTTTCCTGTGTATGAAGATGAATATGCTGGGCATGACATGGGTTTCCTTTTCCCTGACTTCTCCCTTTGCAGTATCAGGGCTATGCCCATTCTTCTGATAGACTAGAAAAATGGAATTTATCCTTGCTGTCTTAGCTTGGGTTTCCCAGGAAACACAAGATCCAGAAATTAGTGTAAAGAGTCTATGAAATAGTGTTCAAGTGCAGTATCTGTAGAGGAGGGAGTGATTAAATCAAGGTCAGGTAGAAGGAGGACAAGATGAACTGGGTGTCATGGCAACAAATAAAGGCCTCACCCACTCCACAGTAAACTCTAAAGCTTGGATAGACTTTCAGACTTGTTTCAACTTAAGCAAGGGTGCTGGATCTCTGTATCCTCGCATTCATAGTAATTGGAATGGGGTTATCTGGAAGAAACCTTAAATGTAGAGGCTGTATTTTATCTTAAGATAATTTCTGGAAAGGAACTGAGCTGTAAGCCCTGGATGGGTATTGCATTTGGTGTTTTTTGAAAATGAGTTGCTCGTAAAAGATCCGGATGGAACATTTAAGTCTCAAAATACTGATTGCCCTTCTCTCTTCAGTTTGGGAGTCCTGAGTTTCATCAATCTCTTTGCCCCCAGCCATAATGTTCTTGACTGTCTGTCTCATCACTGTAATTAAATCATGACCCAGGGACTATCGATAGCTTTTTTGGAAGGAAGACTAATATGGCTATTCATAGACTGGCCAAATGTTTCTAGTAGTTCAGAGTATTTCTCCCAGTTACAAGTACAGTACGAAGAATTAAGCATTCTGAAATTTAACAGAACTCCTTTGTTATGAAATCTAAAACTTATAAATTGTGGCCTCTGCCTCACATCTTTATTGAGATTTGACCACATGTCCATAAACCTTATGTAGAGAAACTTCAACCTCCACCATGTAGCCTATAAATCAGCCTTTACTGTACTGACACTAATGTGTTCACTTTACCAGGGAGATAATTTTGTTTTTAGAATTTGCAGGAGTTGGTGGGGCTTGGCATGCAAAATTTGAAATTTTTATCAAATAATTTTTATTAACTGGATATTTTGACAATTGTAAAATGTTTTCTTTTAACATAGGCTGCTGAATCACAAAACTCTCCTAAATTTATCTTGACTAATTACTCCTATAACCCTGGCAAGGTTGCAGTACCCAGCCAGGGCAGTAGAAGCTGGTCCAGAGGTCAGGGTTCAAGTATAAGTTTTCTCATTTGACTTCCCTCCTACTTAAATTTAGTATTCTGTTAGATATTTTTTTCTTTGAAAAGCATGGCATTCTTCTTTTAAATGTGAAATTTGGAAGAATATTTCAAACATGAGTACTGACATTTCAGAGAATGGCTTAATTGGTTGGGTTTTGTCAGCAATAAGCAGAAAGATGCAGGAAAAGTGGGGTTGATTAAGGGGGATAAGAAAGCTAATTCATATACTGTAAATGGCTGTGAAGAATGTGACCACAAGGCATAGTAAAAGAGTAGGAGCATTGTTTTTAAACATATTTTTGGCTTTAATAATTAGGTCTTTTGAGTAGAAAATTGCTGGGGAGGAAAGCCAGATTGTAGGAGCTAAGCATGAAGCCAGTAGAAAGGAAATGGTAGCAGCTGGCAGAGTTCATGTAGTATGAACCCACTCTTGAATGATTAAAAGGATGAAATTTAGAGAGCAAGAAAAGCGTTGAAATAGGTGTCAGAGATAAGAAAACACAAGTTGTCATATGTGCAATATCAGTAAAAATGTGGAGTAAACTGTTCAGGCTGAAAGATAAATGAAAGATAGTTGTAGAAATAAGAATAGTGAATTTACAAAAATGGGATCTTTATTCTTTTTTCTTCTTTTCCTCCTTTTGCCTTTTTTGATTTCAAATACATAAATAATTTGACAAAAGTTGAATTTTCACCCAGTAAACCCCAGTTAGAATGACTACCACTTAGTGTTAACAGTAAAAGGGATGTAGTATTTTTCTGCCATTTTGGTGTTTCTTTACTGTTTGCTTCTTTCTTAATCCTGATTTTCCATAATGGGGGTTCATTGTTTCTCTTCTATTTTCCTGGTTATGTTTCTCTTACTCTCCTTTAAAAAATACTTTTATTATGTTTAAGTAGTTGTATAAAGGCAATTCAATAAAGCAGTTAATAAATACAGTATATCATGACATCATAATTAGTGTTAACACTTTTACCTATCCTTTCCAATCTACCCCTTCACTTAATTGGATATGTATTATTTTTGCCATCTAATAAAGCAATTTATGAATACAACACAACTTGATCTGAGTCATCCCCTTATTCCTACTTTTTTGTGTGTGTGTCATTCTTACTCTTTGGTATTATTTTTACTAATATCTTCTGCATTGATGATTTAGTGGTTATAAATTCCTTTACTTTTTGTTTATTGTGGATGTTTTATTTGAAAGATATATTAGCTGAATATTTTAGGTAATCAGTTTCAGGGACTGAAATATGTCCATCATGAATTTAGAGTTTCTATTAAAAAATCTTCCCTCTATTCTAAACTGTTTGTCTTTATTTTTGACACAATTTTTCTTTCTCAGCTTCAACATTCAATACTTTCTTCTGTATAACTAGGGTTTTAACTATAATATATCTAGAGTGTTTCTTTCCTTCTCTTACCTGTTTAGTGTTCTGAAAATATTCTGTACCTGATTGACCCTTGCTTTCTTCAAATTCAGGAAGTTTCTACTATTATTTGGTTAAATATATTTTCTATGCTTTTAGTGTTAGCCTATACTTTCTTGGTTTCTTCTATACCCATGATTTATAGGTTTGGTCTTTTGATGGCTTCCAGATTTTTTTCCTTTTTTAAAATTTTTATTTATTTATTTATTTATTTATTTATTTATTTATTTATTGAGAAAATACTGTACCGAGGGGTTACACTTACATGGGCAAGTTAACAATTACATTTCTTATCAAGCATTGTAGCCTCCTCCTTTGTTTCCCCTTCCCATCCCTTCCCATCCTCCCTGCCCCCCCTCCCGCCCCCCACCAAAGTTATAAAGTTCGTTTTGGACATAATGACTTGTACTTCTCATTGTTGCAATGGGTCCACCTGTATCCCTATTTAAACGACTTGTTTTTCCCCTTCCCCTCCACAAATTATACCGACATCAAATACAGTGAAAGCAGGGGTTATACTGTGGGGGAGGGACATACAAAGCAACAAAGCAATAATCTTATAAATGTGTTAGAAACAATCGCATGAAATAAAAAAAACATTTGAATACATATCTTAGGGTTCATTTCCCTAACATCACCTTATCTGACCTTTTCTGCTTGACTCAGACATATACTAGATATTGCAAATAAAGGATGTTTCACCCATATTTTCTTAGGCTTTGTTTTTGATGTTATTCCTCTTTTTTATCTTCAATCCCAGAAACTGTCTTAAACTTCTTCCATTCTGTTAATAATCCATTCAACAAAATTTTATATGGAATATTGAGCTATTCATTTCCAGGAATTGGTTAAAGTCTTTCAGGATTCATTAATTAATCATTTTTTCAATGTCATTTTTGAATTTTCATATCTTCTTTTTTCTGCTTTATTTCATTCAGCTGTTTGTTGATTTTCACCTTCATTCATCTGTTTCCTTCAATCCTCTTGCAATCCATTCAGGTGAGTGTACATGGTACTTTCGAGTTTATGATTTGAAATTCATTTACTGCTTTATCATACAAGTCTTTTTTGTGGAATTGAAAAAAATTGAACAAGAGATATGTTGTCTAGTTTCTTCATGTTATTGTACTTTACATCTGGGATTTAAGGATCTGATTCTAAGTCATTGGTTTAAAGGTTTACTCATTTGTAGTCTTTCCATTGAAATCATCTCATAATTCAGGCATGATAGTGGCTATGTTGAAGTACATTTTCTCACCATTGGAATGGAAAGGGTATAACTCAGTAGTTAAGCATTTTTCCCTGTTGTGCAGAGGTTTGTTTGATCTCCATCATTGCTTGCACTTAGGTAGGCTACTACAGTCTCTTGTAGAAGTGCCAGTTTTCTATTTCTGGGCTGCTTTTACTGTAGAGGTCTGCCTTCTTTTTTATTAGGATCATTACTGGTGGCTGAGATTTCTATAGCCTATGGGCTAGGCAGATTCTGACTTGGTCCACATGCTGACTTTCATACTCCAAGGATGAAATCATCATGGTAGCCTTTGAATGCATCAAAGTGGTGGAAACATAGAGCAATAAGTTCTGTACTGTCTTGTAGGAAATGAGGGACATATCATTCAGCCTGTTGGGCTCAAGGCTTATAGACCATGACTATCAGTTCACCATTCTTTTGTGAGATGAAGGCTGTGGAATCTTTGTAATTCATTTGGTTTAGCACTGGTTCTTCAGTCCCAACTGTTGGCAAACATGTGCAGGGATGTAGGGGAGGTTCTCAGCATTTTCAGGACCTGCCAGAGCACTTACCTTCTTTTAGGAGGGAGGATATAAATGTGGTTGTAAAATGATTTGTAGGCTCTGTGCACAAGACATTGACCCATCTAGCAGTCAACACATAAATCCATGAGGTAGGCATTGGAAGCCAAATACTAATCCTACCATACAGCCTCAGCACATTGTTTCTGACTCAGCTTCAAGCAATGTGAAATATTCCTTATTAGGTAGGATGGGGCCTTCAACCACTGTGATACATTTACTGTTAGTTGAGTTTCTTACAGCTTGAACATCTCTGTAGGACTACAGTGAATTCTCTCTGTCTTCTCAAATACCTCTTGTGTCTTTCTTCCTACAAGTCACCATTGCAGTTGTCCCAGATCTATGACTATTTTTTTTTTGGCGCCTCCAGATTATCCCAGTGTCAAGTAGTAGGCCCTCTATAAAGATGGTACTGTACTGTTGCCCTCTGAGACAAGAAGAATAACAATTTTTTTTCACTAACTTAGCCTTACATATCAGAACAGTCTTACAAATTGTCTATGATCATTTTAAGGCTCCTGGTTGTTGTAAGATTATCTTGCAGCCAGAATTGCCAGTCTTTCTCCTGGACTGATTGTCTTATCTCATGATGCTGTCTTCTGTTTCCACTCCAGCTACCCAGGGATAGGCTTGGAACCATTTACTGCTTTCTTCAATTGTCTTGGTTTTCTGCACATTTTCACTGTGTCTTTGGTGATTCTTGATACTCTTCCACTCTTTCTGTCTTCAGAATATAACATCTTCTGTGTTACCTGATGTGTGAGGTCAACATAGTAGACTCAGCCTAGTGCTAACATGCTCCATTTAACCAATATTCTTCTTCAGAACTTTTGGAAATTTCCCATTTTTTTAATATTTACCTTATAATTTTATCTTCCTGGCTTATATTTAAACCTGTGTTGAACTAATGCACTTCATTAAATTAGTATGGAATTTACATTAAATCTGTGATGAAATTTTCTGTCCATTCCTTCTTTCTTTCCTTTTCTTTCTTTTCTTCCTTTCTCCTTGCTTGTTTTCTTCTTTTCTTTTTCTTTTCTTTCTTTCTCTTTATTTTTTTATTTTTAAGTCATGGTTTTATTTTTTAGAAAAATAGGATGAATTAGGGAGAACTGAAAAAGAGGATACATTTCCTACTCCCTAGACAGAATAGGAGTAAAAGGTATCTCTTATCCAGTCTTTGATGTGATATCCATGGAGATCTAGGAAAGGTAACTGATGCTTGACCTAATATCTTTCTGACAGTCATACTTTTATCTATATCTTACAACTATCAACAATCAACTGTTAAAATTAACACTAAGAAAGTAAAAGGACCATTAAAATTGATTTCTAAAAAAAGTCACTGTCTAGTCATTCCACTTGCTCCCTTATTTTAACGTTATTTTCTAGGGATGGATAATTTACTTGGTAAGTCATATAGATCAACATTTGGTATGTGTACATAAGATCAAGAATCTTTCTCCCTGTCTAAATATTCATCATATCAGAAAAAAAAAGTCACTGTCTAGTCATTCCACTTGCTCCCTTATTTTAACGTTATTTTCTAGGGATGGATAATTTACTTGGTAAGTCATATAGATCAACATTTGGTATGTGTACATAAGATCAAGAATCTTTCTCCCTGTCTAAATATTCATCATATCAGAAAAAAAAAGTCACTGTCTAGTCATTCCACTTGCTCCCTTATTTTAACGTTATTTTCTAGGGATGGATAATTTACTTGGTAAGTCATATAGATCAACATTTGGTATGTGTACATAAGATCAAGAATCTTTCTCCCTGTCTAAATATTCATCATATCAGAACTACCAATATTATAGAGCTTCAAAATGGGGTGAGAACCATGGACTAAGACAACTTACTAAGAATGTGGATTTGAAATGGCTCCTGTGAATATGGGTAAGCTCCTGATTTAGCATCACCATGAGGAGGGTGCAATTTTTATCTGTCAGAATGAGTCCAGAGGGTCCAACAAAACTGCAGAAGCAGAAAGTCTTCTGCACTATAAAAAATGGAGAATCTAGTTATAACAGAGATAAATCTTGTCTAAGTTTAAGCTGTGGTACTCACAAGGAAAATGAACTAAACAACTTCTGGGTGGGAACAGGAAGACAAAAATGGGAGAGATTAAAAGAAGGGGTGACATTGTCTAAAAAGAAATATACTCAATACCTGACTCATGTAACTATTAAGCTTTGTACATCACCTGTACAATAAAAAAATTTTAAAGAAAAATTTACTCTTTATCTGACTGTGTAACTGTTTCTGTTTCAAACATCACTTTTATAACAATAATAAAACATTTTAAAAATGAAAAAATTTAAAAAGTTGAAGATCTTTGATTTTTATCTAAAAATCAATAGGGAAGTTTATGGATAATAAGGAAAGGCAAACAATAAAAGGGCAATAGTAGGTTATGATATTTGTTAATTTTTAACTGAAAATCCATATGTTCTTTTCTGAGAAAAATAAGCAACCTTCAATGAATGCAAGTTTTACTTGGAAGCAAATTGTCTCTAAGGAAAGGAAAAATAAAACTGAAGTAATGCTCTTTGACTTGCTGAACTAGTTCCATTTTTCATACTCTGCATTCATGTCCAGGAAGACAGCCTTAGTAAGAGTGATAAAAATCACCATAGCTACTTTTTAGTGTCAGAATAAAAGAAGCTGTGAAACTTCTTTGCACAGAAGAATCTGTTGCTTGTTCTTTTGGTCTGCTTTGTACATGGAGAACTATTGTTGAGGTGGTTCTGTGGGAAACTGACCATATTTCTCATGTCTACTTAACGTGCTACAGTCTGATGTAGATGAGTTACTTCACTCAATCCTTATCTCCTCAGCTTATTAACCTAAAATCTAGTAGCCAATCTGTTTTACTTTAAATAGTTCATTTTTGAAGCATTGATAGTAAGTGATGGTCTTAAGCAATGACTATGGAAATATTACTTCTTCTCTAAAGGGACAAAAATACTTATCTTTCTTTATGAAGGTTGTTCTTTTGTTTTTATACAGCATATTGATCTAGTGTTCTTTGTAAAGTACTTTGTATAACTGATTTAATTTCATGTATTCTCTGGCAGGCCATTAAAAATGTGGGCGGAATTTTTTTTCCTTATTATACTTTCCCACCTTGTTATAAAATTCCCCTTTCCCAGGTCAGTCCTCAATGCTTACAAATATCAATTTGTTTCAGAGATAGGGTAGATGGTATAGAAAAGATGGTTTTCTTAAGAGAAATTTTTGTGTTTAGCTGTGCCTCCAGCCTAACTACCCTAATTTTTGTTATTTTAATGAGGGAAAAGTCAACGCTTTTAATCTAGCAGTATTATCCCAATGATGGAAATGGCAGTATCTATAAGAAGTAGTAATTTTTAAATGACAGAAAGAGATATATGGGTAAAAATGAAAAGTAAATAAATAAATAAATAAAACAGATTTAAAGGTTGCCCTTGTAGACAAAAACATGAACAAAAGAAGAAAGTCAATGAGAAAATAAAATCCTATGATTATTTAGCAAAAGTATCTACAGATGTCTGATTGGTAGCGATTACCCTAATAAACAAGAACTTTTTCCACCATTGTGTTGTGGGGGAGAATTATCTGAGGCTCCTTATTAAAGTGTTATAGTTCCAATACAATTTGGTTTATATGCTTGGCAATATATCCAGCACTCTTAAAATGTGAAGTGAACATTGAATGTCATCCAAAACCACAATTCATTTTTTTTTTAATCACTTGATCTGTGAAGAAAAGTGGGATATTTGGAAGTTAATTTTTGTTATATTTGGCATCTGTGCTTCTCTCAAGTAATATCTTTGAAGAAAACATAATTCTATGATAAGCATCATGTGCCAGAACAAAGCAGAGGCAATACTTTGAAACCGAGGTTAGAAAACGAGAGAGGATTTTTAGTTTAAGACTCCATAAACCATGGAAAATAAACCCATGGTATACTTTTTCACAGCAGGCCCCCAATTTTATCCCTCCATTGGAAAGACTTTAGGAGTGTCATATTAGTTGTCTCCTGCATGTTGTAGACTATGAGTATGCACACATACATATACACGTCCATATATATACGTATATGTAAGTGTCATATTAAAAACAAATGTCCTAGGATCCATTCAGGCCATGGCAAAGTATGTGATTGCCAGTAATATGCACATTGTGGGCTACTTAGAATACTCTCTAGGGTCGTTAAATCTAACTTTATATTTACTATTATGGGCTACTTAGAATACTTTCTAAGGTTGTTAAAGCTAGCTTTATATTTATACATCCCAAAGATTCCCGTTGTCCTGCTTCCATTTTGTAACATCTTCTCTAAAGTCTTTCTCATTTTCCACACATCTTCTCCATCCTACCCATTAGAATATCTGAATCTTCTGTTCTCTTTGGAATCCCATTCGCGTGCACACACACGTGTACATGCATGCACACACACACACACATACATAACACAATTTCCTCAAGATCCCATGATGAAAATCACAGTGTTAGGCCCATGTTTGGCATATCACCAGATATGATCACCTTGCCAGTGCTGCTGGGAGCCAGACAATGACTGTTGGGCTGAGATGTAAAATTATTTTTTCTGAAGAAGCTGTAGTGCCAAAAGATGATGCATGTTCCACTAGAACTGGCAAAGTCATATTTCTGAAAGCAGCATCTTCTGTAAGATTTGTGTCTTTTTGTTTTGTTTATTTTTCTGGGGATGGCTAAGAAAAGGTGATTGAAACAATTTCCTAACAATATTCTGGGAATTCATCATTTCTCAATGGGAATAGCCCTTAGATATATAATCCCCCCACCAAATTTAATGTTTGTCTTTCTGCATCAAAATGCTCCTCTGAACCATAAATAGAAAGAAAATATCATCAAATGATGCAGAAATTTTATCTAATTAATCAAATTATTTCATAACCCACTTTGATGTAAAGAAATAATAATTATTCACTAGTGAATTTGTAGCTGCCAAAACTAACAGCTTTCTCTAAGAGTTTCTTTGGTATTGCTCTTTCAAAGAATATAATATTTTCAATAACTTTGGAAACTTAAATATGCCAACAAAATCCTCCCCTTTTCATGGAAATAGTTTTGATAAACATCAGTAGATCTGCCAAAATGTCTAAATAGAAGCATACGTGGTTCTTTCGATAAACCCAAGTACATACTGATCACTACTTTCCTAAACATAACTTATAGTCTTCCTTTTAGAGGATATTGTTGGAAGGAGAAAAGGAAATAAAAAACTAAAAACTTTCTTATGTGAAATCTCTTTGTAAGCTTACTGTGCTCATGCAAGACATAATTTTGTTCCTCATATTAGCATAGTTCGTTCAAAAATAATGAAGTACCCGCGTTGTTTTAGACAGGTCCATGTCACACATTCTTATTAGTAGCTTCTTAGGATGCTGGTTAACTTCTTGACCCTGTCTCATATTGAGCCAGCACTGCCTACAGGCATTTTAATTCTTCTATAGAGTTTTCTTCCCAAGACCAGGCAGGCTACAGAAGCTAAATTTAAGAGATAGCTTTTCTAAAGGCACTGTTCAGGCAGTGAAGGAAAGGTAGAGAGATAAAAGGAGATGTCAAGTTTAAGTGAAGGATCCTCAATGATCAAGTGACTTGCTCTTCCCTGTGTTCCATATTAGAAGCAGCATGTCTGTCTTGTTAGCAATTCCTCACCAGCATCTTTGCATTGCCTGGGGCTGGATTAATGTTTGCTAAATATATAAATGAATACAAATTTAGCATGCCTCCTTCAAAGAAAGTACTATGAGCAGTTCAAAAGGATGTAGATGAGATGATTCTTAAACTAAACAGTCTATTGGCATAAAGACAAATATAAAGTGGGTTAAAGAATAGTGTTTTGAAGTGGCCCTGTAGCTCAAGTGGTAGAGCGCTCGCCTTGAGCTGAAGAGCTGAGGGACAGCGTCCAGGCCCAGAGTTCAAGCCCCACGACCGACAAAAAAAAAAAAAAAAAGAATAGTGTTTTGCTTTTAATTTTGCCATCAGAAATGCAGGCAAGAGATTATGTCTCAATGGGTACAGCCTTCTTACAGTATATGTTTTTGTATTTCTGAGAATTTCTTTCTGTTTGCCATCTATTCTAGGGGCTTGAGTAGAAAAAAAGAAACTGAATGCTTATCCATTCTTTTTCTCCTCATCTAAAACTGATTCGTAAAGTTTTCTTGGTTCCAATTTCAAAAGATATCTGATTTTAATATGATATATTCTGCTATCAACCTACTCTGAGAAATCGTGTTTTCTTTCCATATTATTGCCAAAAGCCTTTCATTTATCCCCTAGCCCACCCTTGTTGTAGTCAAGTATTCTCAGCCAGCAACTACAGTAATTTAGAAAACAAGGCAATTCATATAATTTCAGTGGCTTCTCCTTTCTGTTTTTTGTATTGTTATTGTAAAGGTGGTATAGAGTAGTTCCAGTTACATAAATCAGGTAATGAGTACATTTCTTTCTGAACAGCGTCACCTCTACCCTCATTTTCTCATCACACATACAAGACAAGACTCAGCATGACCCATTGCAACAATGATACTCAGAAGACACTTTGTTGGAAATGAACTTTACAACTTGAGGCAGGGCGGGGGTGGGGGGGAGGAAGAAGTGTGGGGAAGGTGGGGGAGGGAAGGAATACTAGGAGAAAAACAAAGGAGGGGGTAAAAATGCTGGACAAGAAATGTGCACATTACCTTACTCATGTAACTGTCACCTCTGGGCAGCATCTTTACAATAAAAAAAATTTTTTAAGGTACAGAAATAAAAAATAGCAACAAAAAATCTCTTGTTTCAATTTCTTGGAGTTCATTGCAATAAGCATCATTTTATATGATCATATGCCCCTAGCTATTGAACCTTTGTGATCCTCTCCTAAGAATATCCTCCTTTGATCTCTGTGTAAATGTCTAGAGTCCTGTATGATTTTTCAGATCTTTCTTTGAACCTCTCCCATTTTCTGAATCTCCTCTCCTTTTCCCCCTACCCTTACAATGGTACAGCCACACCGGCCACCCCAGGAATGCTCCTGATTTCAGGTGCTGTTCTCACTGCTTTCTCATTCTCTAGAACTTCTTTGTTACAGAAAGCTGGTTAGATCCTTACCTCATTCCTGTCAATGCTCAAATTTCATGTTTCCCCTGAGGATTATGATCTAGCTGGTGTTATAAGTGGTCCCCACCCTTCCTTTTCCACCACAATCCTGACTCACTTTGCTCTGCTTCAACTTTCTTTTGCTCTAGTGATATGCATCACTCTCAAAGACCGTTGCCTATTTTGGCACTGAAGTCTCTGTACAGTCTAGAATAGTATTGCCACATATTGCCACATAGTTACACACTTAACAAAAAGGTTATTGAACAAGCACACTTAACAAAAAGGTTATTGAACAAGACAAAAATACATGAGCCACAAGGACTTTACAGGATGAACATTAACTATTGTCTTTGTCAGCTAGACTGCAACCACAAATACCATATACTGTGTGACTAAAAAAAAATAAATGGATATTTCTCACAGGTTTGGAGGCTGAAAAGTTCAGGATCAATGTACAGGTAGATTTGGGGTTAATTTCAAGATGGCTGCACTCACATAGAAAGTGAGGGAGAAAGAGAAAGTTGGAGGAAGGGAAAGAGAGAGAATATAACAGAGAATATGAGAGAATGAGATCATATAAGAGAGAGGTGATAGAGGGAGGTAGAAAGAAAGGGAAAGAGATGAGAGAGGAAGAAAGGACTCTGATCTCTTCATCTCTGAAAACAGTAGCAAATCCATGCAAGTTCTACACTTCAACCCACCTTACCATATCCAAATTCAATTACATAACAATGGCTTCCATTTTCAGATCCCATTGCATTTAGGATTTTTGTTCCAACAGATGATTTTGAGAAGCAATATGAACATTCACTCAATCATGAGTCAGTTTTCTGCCATTTTAGGCATAAAACATCATCTTCAGCTACAAAGGGTCAATTTAATCAACACTTATTTATTGATAACTGAATGTATATTTTACATATTTAGCTAAATTCTAGGTAGATATATAAAAAAATAAAATATAGCTCTTATCACTAAGATCATCCTCTTGGTTGAAATTAATTAGTGGAAAAATATTTGGCTCATATTAATTAGCAAAAAATCAGAACTGTTTATATAGGATTCTTTTCAAATTAAAGATACATGAGAATCACCTGTGAGGCATATATAAAATAATGATTCTATGTCTCCACCCTTACAATTCCTGATTCAGTAGGTCAGAGTCCTACTTGTTAGGTTACCAACAAGTTCCCAGGTAATTCTGTTTCCACAAGAGCTTTAAGAACCACTTTTATCAGAAAAAGCCATGGCTCAAGTGGTAGAGCCCTAGCCTTCAGCTGAAGAGCTGAGGGACAGCGCCCAGGCCCAGAGTTCAGGCCCCACAACCAACAACAACAACAAAAAGAACCATTTTTATGGTATTGATTCTCAATTCTGCTTGTAATAAAAATTAATAGATTAAAATAATCTATTTTTATTTAAAAGTATGTATGAGCCTTGCACCATTGGCTCATACCTATAATCCTAGCTCCTTGTGAGACTGAGATCTAAGGACCAATGGTCAAAGCTAGCCAGGGAAGGAAAAGTCTCTGAGATTCATATTTTCAACTTTTCAAAAAAACCAGAAGTGGAGCTGTGGTTCAAGTGGTAGAGTGCTAGCCTTGAACAAAAACCACTCAGGAACAGTGCCCAGGCCCTGAGTTCAAATCCAGGACCAACACACACACACACACACACACACACACACACACACACACAACACACACACACACACACACATACACACACACAACACACACACACACTTATACACAAATTATGTTTGCCTAAGAGACATCAAATCACTGTAGTTATATTTAATTAGTGTGATGTAGGCATATTCAATTTAAATATAATATCCACCACTGAAGAAGGGCCCTTTGATTATTACACAGCATCTGCATATTAAATCAATGAGCATAGAAAGACCATTCAAGAAGAGGAGAAGGACTATTGCAATGGACAAATGCAAGACTGGGACAACTGATTTTAAAATTTTCTCTTATATAATTTTTCAGACTTTAATTTAAGAAATAAAGTAGAACATTATTTTCAGATCATACTGTTACTCCTCCCAGAAAGAAAAATGCATACACAGTAATTTGGGGCTATAGTGATCCCTCATCTGTTATGGGAATTACCTTCCAGAGACCCTTCACGATAGGTAAAAAGCCACAAAGTAGCAGTGTTCTATTTATTTCATTATTTATATGTTTTTAAGACTTTATAAACCCCTCCTACTCTCCTATAAATCTGTCCCACCTTCTTATTAACCTTTCTCACACTCTTAATGTTTTTAGGCAAAAATAATTAAAATCATAAATATATAAGTATTGCAAAATCCCATGATACAGCAAAAACTCCACCATACAGAATTAGATATATATTTTTTAAAAACCCATGGCCAGTGAAGCTATAGCAAGGGGTATAGCAAGGGCTGACTGTGTTCCCTTTGGGATTCAATGCACATCAATCAGACTAGTATCTTGACACCACACCTTCTATGGCTAGCATCTCCATGTGGCATCTTCTGGATTCGATTCACCAGCTGGAAACATTTTCCTTAGCATGGAACTGCTCTCTTGACATGGCACATAGTCTTTTCAGAGTAGGTTTTCCCAGAACAAGCCCCTCATCTAAGAACATATGAGCCTCTGTCCATCTTGCAGGATGAATTTTAGCAGGAATATTTCAGTCTGTTGCAAAGAAGGCCCAAAGAAACATAGGTCCCATGGCTTCCCTTATTTGCAATAACTAGTATATGTCTGAGACAAGCAGAAAAGGTCAGATAAGTTGATGTTAGGGAAATGAACCCCAAGATAAGTATTCAAATGTTTTTCCTTTCTTGCGATTATTTCTAACATATTTATAAGATGATTTCTTTGTTGCTTTGTATGTCCCTCCCCAACGGTATAACCCCTGCTTTCACTGTATTTGATGTCGGTATAATTTGTGGAGGGGAAGGGGAAAAACAAATCGTTTAAATAGGGATACAGGTGGACCCATTGCAACAATGAGATGTACAAGTCGTTATGTCAAAAAACGAACTTTACAATTTTTGCCGGGGGTGGGGGGAAGGGGGGATGGGGGGGGGGAGATGGGAAGGGATGGGAAGGGGAAACAAAGGAGGAGGCAACAATGCTTGATAAGAAATGTATTCATTAACTTGCCCATGTAATTGTAACCTGTCTGTACGGTATTTTAACAATAAAAAATCTTCAAAGAAGAGAAATCTTGGTTCCTTTTTCCTCCTGACATCCAATGGCCCTGATGCAAACATCCTCACCCTCTTCCCAGTTATCAACTCTGCATACCATGAAAAGTTCCAAATCTGTACTGTGTGAGCTCTCAAACATTCCTGTTATATTTTTTTCCACAGGACAATTAGTTCTGCTGAAGTATCTGTGACTGTTCTATTCTGTTACTCAGTATGATTATTCAGATCATTAGTTTGCTAACAATGAAAACAGACTCTGTACTGATTAGCCATCTATAGTCAAAAACAAACTTCCCTAAAAGAAATTCAAATTTTTGAGCTCGAATTTTCTCCTCTACATATACCAAGGAAAGAGATAATGTGTTCATTTTATATTTGCAATTTATCTGCTGAGTCTAGCTTACCATGTGGAAGGAGCCTCTGTCCATCTTGCAGGATGAATTTTAGCAGGAATATTTCAGTCTGTTGCAAAGAAGGCCCAAAGAAACATAGGTCCCATGGCTTCCCTTATTTGCAATAACTAGTTGCAAAGAAGGCCCAAAGAAACATAGGTCCCATGGCTTCCCTTATTTGCAATAACTAGTATATGTCTGAGACATATACTAGACTTAATGATAGACTAGACTAGACTAGACTAGACTAATAATAGACTTAATGATGTTAAATTGAATTAAATTCATGCATCTGATAGATACTTTCACGAAATTTGTTTCTGTGGTGTGTCTGCCTTTTACGTTGCAAATACATCTAATAAATATAACTATTGAATATGAAACATTTTCAGATAGTTTACGACAGCAATTTCATTGCTATCTTCAGAGTTTGTTACTCTGGACTTAACATCACCCTTCCATTTAACTCTTTCAGATGAACTAAGAGGTGGAGCCATTATTCATTTTGTCACTGTTGGTCTTAACCAACAGGTCTTAGATCAGAGATTCTAAGCCGAACTCCATGGACATGTAGGGATTCATAGATGATTTCTAGGAATATTGTAAATCTAAAATTGTATGTAAAAAACTTTGTTAAGCACATTTCACTGACAAAATATCGACAGGTTTTTGATTGTTTGCTTGTTTCCCTATGGGAGCTTGTCTGTCTGTGATCCCTTGAAAATTAAGAATCACTAATGGACAGTTTGTCGCAATTGATTTTGAAATTTAGGTTCTTTATATAATATATAATGTTGTGATGTAGCTTAAGCCAGCACAATGGACTGACAGTTTTCTTGCCTAAACTTTATTGTTCTACTAGACCAAGTTTGCTGATGTTCCGGGTCCTTAACCCAGTTGCACATAATTGTAAACACTCTTGCATAAATACACCATACACTCACACACACACACATATGGACACTCATGAGGTTGGTTTCCACTATTACTTTTACATCTTTTAGTGTAGAGGCCATATTTGACATTTATGCCTGTCAAATGTAATCACGTTGAGTTGAATCTGTCATAGTCATAGACAGTTTCATGCATCATGTTTCTTATATCAATTAACTTTTAGTTTCCAGTAACTTAATAACTGTGACTTCTCTCTCATCTTTCTAAGCTACTGATAAAAATGACGACAGCTCCTTTTAACCCATGAGATCATCCTTCAATTTGCTATAAAGCCATTAACCTATATTGTAGTTTCTTTTTTACCAGTTGTATACCCTGCATTTTTAAATAATTTTTTATTGAGATTAAGTGATTATATAAATTTCACAAATTTCACAGTATTATGAGATAGTGATACTTAGTTAAAGTCACAAACACATTTTAACCTCACAAAGCAAATTGTCATTATCATGGTCTATAATGTTTGTGAATTCTATGAGCTTTGACAATACAACTATTTCTTCCACATCAGGCGATATGTACATTTCTTTCCTTTAGGTTAGTATAAGAAGTTCCCTCTTTCTCTTCCATTCCCTCCCTCCCATCGCTGCCATTGAGTTGCTTAGTTCGTTTTGATCAATGTCCAGTGCAGCCGATAGGCCCCTCTGTTGTATGTTTTCCCTTTTCCCTCTGATTCTGTGCCTTCTTCCTAACTTCCCTCAGATGTACACATATATAGGATATATATGTGCTCAAGAAGATGGATCACTTAGAAATGATATAACAAATTCAGTTGAGGTCCTTTGTTTCTTGAGTCCTGTTTACTTAGTCATATCTCCTTGCATTTTGGATTTAACATCAATACATCAGGGAGATGATGTGCCCTTTGTCTCTTTCTGTTCTTGGCTCACTTTGCTCAAAATGATTTGTTCTAGTTCTATCCATTTCTCTGCAAGTGCCATTATTTTGTCCTCTCTAATGGCTGAATAATATTCCATTGTATATATGTACCACAATTTTTGGATCCATTCATCTGTATACCTTGCCTGAATCCCAAGAATTCATAAAGGTTTTGTGATTCCAAGGTGAAATTAGGGCTTCCCTACTAACAAAATTCAATTGGCTAATCTTTTCCCCTCAGAAAACAAACTAGTTTTGATAAAATGATAATGAACACACTCTCATCAGCCAGCATCCACATACTAACTCTTGAGATAATTATCAAAAGGTCATCAATGTAAAAGCTAAAAATTCATCTATAATAAGTTCAAGGTAAAAATATAAATAGCAATCATATTGTATGCTTCAAAAAGTGTAAAGAAAAGACTTGGAATGTTTTTCCCATAAGGAAATAATAAATGAGGAGATTCGTATGTTTAGCATGAAATTTTAAATTTAAACAATCAAGACTATGCAATGCAGACATTTATGTATTCAAATATCACAGTGAAGTTACTAAGTATAACTTTATGTTTTTGGGTATCCATTAAAATACAATTTAAAGTATTCTAAAATAGTCTTAATGTTGTTGAACTTTTGTACTATAAAATACATTCTTTGAAAATTTGTTTTCAAAGCAATAAAATGCAAACTATACATTAACCTAGGGGTTATAAATGAATTAACTAAAGCATAAGAGAGTCTTATTCATGGAGAGCATGAATAATGTATTTCTTTAAAAAGATAAGTGAAAACCCAACAAAATATATACCAAGAAATGGGTACTTGCAAGAGAGGAGGGTGGGAACAGAGGAGAGAGGTAGAAGAATAAAGTGGGGAAAAGGGCAGAATGTGGGCAAGAATTCACTGTATATACCACTGAATTGAGAACTGTAAGGGGAGGGATAGGCTGAAGGGAGATGAATATGTTGAAATTATGACATAGCTCATTGTACACATAAACTGCTTAGTTAAGTTACTTATCATAAAATTATGATAAGTAAGGGAAGAGGTAGGTTGAGAGGGATGGGTTACATTGACCAAGTCATACTGTATTCATAAACTGCTTTTGTGAATGGTAACTCCTTTGCATACCATGTAAAGATAACAAAATATTTTTTCAAAAAGAATTTGAAAATATATCTTTGGTTTAATAAGAGATTGATGTGATTCTTTGAATTGCAAAAGAGAGACTGCCTTAAAACATTAAAACATCATTGTAGGAATACTAGATTTTTTATGAAAATAGATCACAAGCTATGTTATACATTACCCAAAATGAACTTATTAAATTCAGTAAGTTATGTTGGCAAATAAGAATTATGAGTTGAATGGAATGCTTATAATTTGAAAGGTTTGTTACTAATTTAAATATTTCATGTTGCTCTGAAGATCCTCTTGTCATTTTGAAAACAGAAAAGTACACAAAAGATTGCATAAAATTATTTCAAGAAATGAAAACGAGGGTTTTTTATCTTAGAGTTTACAGTTATTCTTGTTTTCTTTCTTTTTTATCTTTTGGTTTATTCTGTGTTGTTACTCTTTTTGATTTCTATATCCTTGGTATTATAATATAAGCTTATTTGGTTTGGGGAAGAGAAGGAGAATCACAGAAATGGTGGGACAAATGGAGAACCAATTCAGCAGTGATACTCACTAGACACCGTTGGACATGAACTTTACAGAATGGGGGGAAGAGGATCAAGAGGGATAAAGTGGGAGAAAAATGAGGGAGAGGGTGTCATTGTTCAAAATGAAATATACTCATTACCTTACGTAACTGTAACCCTTTTAAATTTAAATAAAGAATCATAATAAACTTAATTGGAATATTTTTGTACTTTTTTAAGGTTTAAAAAGCATACTTGTAATCCAAGCACATTTTGTTGCTCAAGAAAAGGAATTACAAACTTCCTTAGACATGACTTTTGGATAGCAGTTAACTTCATTTGCTGAGTTGCAAACCACACATCAGTGTGGAAGGTCATCTTAGTCCTAAATAAAAGAATGAAAATTGCTTGATAAGAAATGTATTGTTATCTTGCCCATGTAATTGTAACTCCTCTGTACAGTATTCTCACAATAAAAAAAGAATGAAAATAACAGGAAATAAAAATAAGCTTATAGTTTAAGAAATCCCTAAAACTAATTGGAGAAGCTAAGGTTATGCTTTTAGATTAAATGACATACAATATATATTTCATAAATTAACATTAATTCTCCCCCCCCCCCAGTGTCAAGGCTTCAACTCAGGGCAGGGTTACTGATCCTTAGTTGTTTTGTTTTGTTTTGTTTACTTAAGGCTAAAGCTCTACTACTTCAGTCAAGCTTTACTTCAGGCTGTGCATGTAGTGGTGGTGGTGGTGGTGGTGGTGTGTGTGTCTTTAATTGTAGATGAGGGTCTTACAGACTTTTCTACCCATCTGGCTTCAAACTGCCAACTTCAGATCTCAGCCTCCTGTGTAGTTCGGATTATAGTCAGAGTCTCCACGCCCAGCTAAAAGCCACTGCTTTTTAATAATTAAGATAATAATGACTGGGAATTTTAAAAGTTCCATAGTATATGTTATATAGTAACAAGTGACTCTGAAATTAAGGCATTAAGTATATTATTTTATAGTAAATATTTTTTCTTAGATGGGTAATCTGCACATATAAAGTTTACAGAAAGTGAGGTAAGGAATTAGGATAGTTAAATTTCCATGAGTCTTATAATCTATAGTACATTTATCTCTCCTAGCTTGTCAATTTTAGCTTCTACCCAGAAAGAATGTACAGAAACAGACAAGATCCAAGTATATGCTCACATTGTTGAAAGACTATGCTGACATTTTGGTAAGAAATGTTATATTTGCGTTTGGGTTTTGCATTTCCCAGAATATGGGATAATTTTTTTCCTTCTGAAATTTATAATTCTAAAAGTTCTAAGATTTCCTGAAATAAAAAAAATTGAATAAAGCCATAATTTTTATGTGCTGTAAGCTTCAGTACCCAAGTATACCTTCTTGGTAATGCCTATAGACCACAAACAACACAGATTCACCATATATGGTCAATCAATCATGCTAACATCAAAAGTTAACTTATACCTAGAAAAGTACATAAAATAATTTCTGAAGAAGTTTATTCCTTCTAATAATTAAAACAGAAATGCATGCATATATAATTACATACTGCGTATATACAGCATATATACAGAATTTGTGTATATATATATGTGTGTGCATACAGTATATAATATATATTATATATGCTGTATATATGTATACATACTATTTATGTAAAATTTAATGTCTATATTATATATAGATACATACATATACAGTATATATACTATACATATATAGACAGTGTATATTCATTTAACCTTTAAATTTATTATTCCTAAAATTTATGCTGGATTAGGAAAAGTGGATAATTTTTTTCATTCTAGAGTATACTAATACTTATAATGAAAGGAGAAAAATAATTTTACTTTTGCTTGAAGAGGTCTTGAATTAGTGTTTAAAAACAAAGATGAAAGCATTTATATTTTAAAGGATATAAATATAAAGAGATGATAAGATATGAAAGAAAGGTAATTCAATGTTATTAACTTAGGTTAACAAAATCATACATAGTTCTCTATGGTAAGTATCATTTTGGAATATAACAGTTTGGAATTTGCATTACTCACAATCAAAGTGTTGGAATATCATAGCAATGCTTCCAAATATATATAAGTATCTAAGGACTAGATTGCTGAATTAATAATTTAATAGAAAATTTTATGATTACATTTGAATGTTTTCATTCATTAGGCTGAGCAAAGAATTTTAATGTTGTACATTCTGAAGTATCTTTACAATATTTACCAAAATATTATGGTATAAAGGATACATCAAAAAATGTTCTTGAGGAATTAATAACAATTAAAATAGCTTTATATTTTGTTTCTACTGTTTATATTATCTAGACATTTAGGTTCTCTTAATTTTTCTAAATCCCTTTTTGTTGACTTTTTAATCCAACTATGCATATGAGGGAAGATTTTGAAAACATATGAGCATTCTATCAACCAAAACAGAGCTTACTATATTCTTCTGAATGAAAAATCTACATATTTAAACAAAGGTAATGACAGACAGTTTAACTAATTTTTGCTGTTCTTACTTGCCACTATTAACACAAACAAGCTCAGTAGGCTTACTTTGAGAGATACAGTAGCATTTAAATTAGGTAGAACATGTCTTTTATTCTAAATAATGTTAAGCGAACAGTGGCATTTTAACTTTTCCTTTTGAAATTTTAGGCATGATAATCAACCCCAATAAAAAGCTGTCTTTCCTATCTGTGTTTTCAGAAAACTTCTGAAATCACAGAAGACAATGAAATAAATACCTATCTAGAATCATTCACCTTAAATTTTTAAAGATAAAGCTTTAAAAACTCAATATATGATAGTCTTTTATCCCTTAATTTTATTTCCAGCATTTGTGAGTTTATTTATTTCCACTCTTCTTTACTGAAAAGAGATTGTTCTTTTCCCCTGAAAGTTGTTAAAGTGATTTGGTTTGATTTGATTTTTCTTTCATGTAGCCTAACCACCTTAAAAACTACCTGATGGATAACTGCTTTCTATCTTCAAATGTTAAAACCAAAATATGATCAAATGTATGTCTTCAGCCTAGTTTTATGTGGAAATCTTACTCTATTAAAATGTCTCTTAGTGACATTATGGTGCTATTATTAATAGTATTATTAAGTTCTGAACACCAATTTCCTCTGTTGTGAGTCTTAATTATAGATATTAGAAGGCATCATAAAAAAAACACTCTAACAATTACAAGCACTTCAAAACAGGTCCCTGGGTTTATTTTTGTCTAAAAATGAGTAATAATAATAACGTGAAAATCAGTATGTAAATATATAATGATGTTATTTTCTTGAGGAATAATGTTGATACGTAAGAGCTGGAAGTTGGGAATATACCAATAAGTCTTTTATTCCAACATTCAATAATTACATAATTATTCTCCCAACTTCTGACACTATAGTCAGTGATAACATATAATAACTACTGCTCTTAAATTTCAATGTATTTAAGGACAAATTCCAACTATTTCTACTTTCATGAGTGTCACTTTGTTTCGCGAAGAGATACCGTAGAAAGTGAATCATTTCCTCATTATTTAATCATAGCAGTCCTTAATTAAGGTTGATAACGTTGATAGTTGTTGAAGTTGTTCAAATTGATAAGAAGCCTTCCTTCATTAGCAAAACCCTTTTTCTTAAGATGCCTTTTACTTTATATTCATTTTTCAGAGTCTGTAAGTACTCTCTGGCTCCTATATTTTCTAAATGAGAGCTACGTTTAATATTTAAACAGATGTATTGTACTTTTGATGGTATGTGACATGTACGTGCACATGTGTATACGCGTTTGCTGCTACTGGGGCTTGAAATCAGGGGCCTGGGAACTATTCCTAGGCTTCTTTTGCTCAAGGCTAATGCTCTACTACTTGAGTCACAGCTCTGCTTTGACTTTTTATTTTTATGTTTGGGGAGTTTAGTGGAGATAAGAGTCTCATCAACTTTCTTGACTGGGCTAGATTTGAATCGCAATCCTCAGATCTCAGCTTTCTGAATAGCTAGGATTACAGTCATGAGCCACCTACTCTGGGCTGGTATTTGAATTTAATAGTCATCACAACACTCAGAAAGTTCTTTATTTGCTCTCAGGCATCTAATGGATTTCCACAGTTTCTAGAAAAATCTAGAGATTGGGGAAGACTGAAATAGTTAATATTTTTTTGTTTGAAAAATTGGAGTTACACCTGTTGTATACGTATTTGTATATCTACCTATTATCTATATATGGACACACATATACACACATACACATACACATACACATTCACACACACAGAGTCTTTAAATAGGTGAACTATGCAACCTAAAAAAGAATGGATGTAAAATCAAGATCTGCCAAATGTTGTACCTGTAGCACTGTGGACAGTGGCATACCCTGCCAAAGATGGAATCTTTTTATCCTAAATATAGGTGATAGAAGTATGATAGAAGTGTCTATAGGTGGAATTTAAACAGATTGAAAAAGACTAGTTCTCATACACCATGCCCAGTATATGCTAGCTATGATTTTAACAAAATGTTTTTTATAACTATGATTCATCCTAAATTGTCTTCATAATTTAGGTTTCCTCATCTTTGAACAATATTGAAAGAAAAACATACTTGTTAATAAATGTAGTGCCTCCAGGGTTCTAGACATTATCTAGAAAATGGATATAGCTGGAAAGAACCTCAGAAATATTGGAAAGCTTGCACTGATAGATGATTAGTCCTCAATAAAGTACAATTTATTCTAATAATGTATATGACTTGCCTGCTAAAATTCTAACAAAAATTCAAGTAATGCTAATAATACTTCATGTTTCCTCTGAGATGGCATCTCAAGAAAGTGTTCTTCTTTCATAAAATTATTTAGTTTTAGTTATTCTAAACCTCCAGTAAGAACAGTAAAAATGAACACTTTAAAATCAAGTATTATATCCTGATTGCAACAGTTTTGTTTCTTATTGAGAAATAATTTACTATTTCCCCGAATAACTCGTCATCATTATATAGATGACAGTGCTTTCAAGAGGAGCCCTAAATGACAATGGATGGATGAATCTTTCAGAAAATTCAGAAGTGCAGGCGCTGTCACTCAAGTGAGCATAAATCACAGCCATGAAAGCGTATATCCTAACCTTCCACTCCATTACACTGAGCACATGAAAGTTTTCTCTTCTCAAATGTATGTTGGTAGAAACAAAGCCATTTCAGGTAAGCATAAAACATTATATAAATAAAATATAGAATTATCTGAGGATAAAGCACAGCATTTTTGAAGTAAAAGAGCAATATTGTTTTAGCTAGACTTCTACTATTTTTTGAAGTGAACTAGACTTTCCAATCACCCAACACTTGATATTTAGAGTGAGATTGATTAGATATCACACTATAGTGAGAATAATTGCTATGCCTATATGTGTCTGAGTATGTGTTTTCACAAAACAATAGTTCAGGTGTAATTTTAGGCTGAGTATTAAAGTCAAATTAATTGATTATTATCTTTGCTGGTAAGTGATGTACTAATGATCTAAATATAGATTTTCTGATAGGATGTCAATCTATTAAATATCATAAATATCAGTCAGCATCTAATATGACAATGTAGCTTTAAGCAATTAAGAAATCAAGTGTTCAAGGTCAGCCTGGACTATAGAGCAAGTGTCAGGCCACCTTGGCTATAGTATATGCTGTCACACAAGAATAAAACAAAAGAAGCAAAAAGAAAGAAATTGGAGAAAAAACCAAAACACAATAGTTTAAATGAACTGAACTTTCTGGGTACATAGTTTTAGAAGCTGTGTGAAGTGGTTCTTGGCCTGTAATTCTAATGTTCTTCATTCTCTAGCCAACTAATCACACTAATTCATTGTAAAGTTCCCTTCTATGGGCTTGATTTTCCTACTAATTCTGTTGCTGTTCCTTCATTCTACCTTTAATGTGCAAGTCTTAGAAAGCCTCCAAAACTAGACCTCAGATTTCTACCCTTTCTTATTTATTCTTATTCTTTAGGAAATCTCAAACTATAAATCTTATTTGTATATTTATGATTCCACATTTTATATCCATCAGTCTGGTTGTTCCTCTGACTTCCACATTTAATCCAAAGAATCAGTCATTTCTAAACTTGGCCAACACTCATCTAAAATTTAACATGAAAGAAACCATCCATGACTCTTAATTTATTAACTCTTCTCACATCGTCTCTTCCATATTGACTATTTTATTTGAATTGATTTCTCAATTTCTTTCATAAAACACCTCAGTTGTACCAATAAATTCTGTTGGCTTAAACTTTATAACAGAGCTGGACTTTCTGCACTCTAAAAATTTCTAATGCTACCACTTAGCTTCTTCTCATCAATACTTTCGACCTGGAATACTGCAATGGTTTTGATGGCAATTAACTTACAATGGTTTTAATTGCAATTTACTTTCATCAGTATTTTTGCTCTTATCTTCACTCATAACCATCCTTCCAGAACAATGTTAAAAATAGACCTCTCCTACATAAATACTTTAACGAATTCCTTTCTTTTTCAAAGGAAATCCAGGAATATGAATAATACCTTACAAGGCACCACATACGTTAGCCTCTCTCCTACTCCCTTCCAGGTAACTCATCTGTTGGATCCCGCTCCTCCAGGTACCAGTTCATCATATATTGCAGAAATACACGGAGTGCTTGAACACCCAGCTATGTAGTGCTAACTCATTTGTTCTGACTTTTCTTTTGGTCTACAATGTTGGCTGGCAATTAAGCTCTCATTTCCTCAGATCTTCCATGTCTCTTTTTTCAAATGTTTAGTGCAACACAGCAAAAGTAAACCTTACTGAAATATTCCAACCAATAAATGCATGACAAGTAATGAGCATAGAACAGATAAGCTCTGTGCTGGGAGCATCACCTGTCTAGTTTCTTTAGCTGTAAAACAAATGTGATATTGACTAACCATTCTGTAACTATTGGAAAGAATAGAGACTATATTTGAAATGCCTGAGCCACTTAGATGTTAATGATGGTTTGATTTCCTCCCCCTCTCTAAATCATCAGCCTTGAACTTTGGTCTTATAGCATTGCTCATTTTGGCCACAACACTTCTAGGTTATCTTTTCTTAGTTAATTATTGTAATTATGCCAATAACAGGACATATATTTTAAAGTTTTAAAACTATGATTGATCTGAAGATTCAGCATTCAAAGCCATCCTGGACAGGAAAGTCCGTGAGACTCATCTTCAATTAACTACCAGAAAACTGAAAGTACCGCTGTGGTTCAAAGTGGTAGAGTGTTAGCCTTGAGTGAAAAAGCTTAGGGACAGCACCCAATGCTCAGGCCCAGAGGTCAAGTCCTATAATGGATAAAAGTAAAAAGTAAAAGTAAGACGTTTCAAAACTGTATGTTGATTAGGAAAACTGTATAGGAGAAGCTATCTCTCAATGAACTTATTTATCAAGAGATGTTAGACAAAATCTTTAGATGAGTTTGTATAAGCAGCAGTCATTATGTAATCTTCTGGTTAACATTACTAAAAATGATGAAAAGTATAAAGATGAGACCTTAATAATGTTAGTGTAGTTAAGTTGTTGAACATATTCAAAGAAATCTTTTACAGCTTGTATAAGATGATATTCCTTATAAGGTTATTTTAAAATAACATAATTTTACTTTGAAATAATTACAATTTTTTTCTTTAATCAGAGTTGCATATTTCATATGGTGAAGCAAATTTTCCACCAGTTTATAATTCAGATTAAGCTGAGATCTCTCCTGAAATTACTTCTCTAAAGAAGTAAAAACCCAGCAATTTGGATGTTCGCTTTGATTAGGTAAAAATAGCTTCCTTCCTGAATGTTATCTCTTTCGTGTTATCCGAAATGGAAGATTTTTCTATCAGCTCACAGATAGTGCTTTTAGTCCCCACTGAGGCATATTGTCCACCAAGCACTTTCCTTCTACCTGCGACATAGTTTTGTTCCTTGTAAATACAATATAGCAAATATTTATTACCAAAATCTCTGGTTATTTCTGATTTCTCTGTCGCCAAGTACTAGATTATTTGTGCAACCACTGAATTAGTAATCACAACCATTCTTTCAGGAGAAAAACAGTATTTGGATTGAAAAATTGGCCAATTTGAGGTTCATCTTGAAGTTTAAACCTCAAAGAAAAATGAAACTTTGCCAATAGTATAGAAATAGGATTTTTTTTAAAGAAGAAATGTTACTTAAAAAAATTTTTTTTTCTGCCATGGGGCCTGAACTCTGGGCTTGGGCGTTGTCCTTCAGCTCTTCAGCTCAAGGCTAGCGCTCTACCACTTGAGGCATACATGGCACCACTTATGGCTTTTTCTGCTTATGTGGTGTGGAGGAATCAAACCCAGGGCCTCATGCATGAGAAGCAAGCACTCTACCATGGAGCCACCTTCCCAGTGCAGGAATGTTACTTTTAAGAAAAGCAAAGTGAAAATAATACAAATGTGTGTTTAAAATCTTTATTTTTATACTATTTATTTTCTAGAATATTGAATTAATAAGATAGTCTCTCAAGTTGTCTGGATGTTATAGTGTCAAGATGAACTTAATTGACAAAAAATATTCTTTAAATACAGTGAATGTTCTAAATATCATATCAGCTCTATTAATTTTGGGGGGTTCCACACATTTGAACTCATGTCTTCACACTTGCTTGGATTGTTTGATCAGCTGGCATTTTACTGACGTAGACCTCCACTTCTATCAGTTCTGTGTGTGTGTGTGTGTGTGTGTGTGTGTGTGTGTGTGTGTGTGTGCGCATACACATGTGCTCTTACACACGCACATTCTCGCACATATGCCAATATTGGGGCTTAAATTCAGAGCTTTTTGCTCAACATGGTGCTTTCCCACTTGAGCTACTCCTTGATTACTGGCTTTTTGCTGCTTAATCCATCTCAGGGACTTCTCTACCTGGAAGGGTACTTAAAATTGTGATCCTCAGGTATCAGCTTCCTGAGTAGTTGAGTGAGGCATCAGCTCACTGGTGGTAGTAGTTAGAATATCTAGCTATCAGCTCCTTTTTGATTATACTGGAAATTCTTTTCTATAATTGACCATTCTCACATACATTTAAAATCACTAGTAAGTAAGTAGTAGGATAATAAAAGAGGCTTTTAGAAAAATGTTGAAATGAGGAAGTGGCACTGTAGCTCAAGTGTTAGAGCGCTCGCCTTGAGCTGAAGAGCTGAGGAACAGCGCCCAGGACCAGAGTTCAAGCCCCACGACTGACAAAAAAAAATCAAAGAAAAATGTTAAAATGAGCAATAAAGTTAATGCCATTAGCATTATTTCTGAACTCAAAAGTAAACTTTTAGGGTTTAAAATTATATGTGTGTAATATGCATGCAGATATTATATATATGTAGATACATGTAGGTAATATATGTGTAGTATATATAACATGCATGTATGTATAGTAACCTAATTCATATTTACAAAGACCCAGAAAAACATTTAGGAATTCTCTTCTACCTTTAGGCTTGCCTTTATTTTCCATTCCTTTACTGTTGGGTATATTTATCAGAGTTTAGTTCTTTTCCTGTCTTATAACTACAGCTACATGCACAAGAAAACCTTCTAAATCAATACATTGGACACAAGTTACCCAACATCCTTCTTAAGGCTCCTAAGGGAAAAACTATTAACTTTATTTTCTTACTACAGATTTCCTGAGAGTAACTTTCTTACTACAGATTTGCTGAGAGTAACTGAAAGCATTTGATGAGTCTACATGCTCAGGTTTTAATACAGAACACAATTCTACTTAAAATGTAAACATAATATTCCATACTGCATATACTAAACAGCACATAAAACTGATCAATATTTTTCTGGCATGTTTATAACAGATAGACAAATATGTCTGAAACATTTAATATATGTATCTATAGATATTTTCTATGGAATAATTTCTGTGGAATCAGGGAGAATTAATCAAAATGAAGTATCTTCAGCTCTCTAAAAACCTCATGCAAAATACTAACCCAGTAAACTTTTAATCATGTCTTCTGTCTATGGCACAGTTTGATTTACAAAAAGTATTCCACAGGATAGTCCAGAACTAAGACCAGATTCCTTTTGACAGAAGCTAATTTCTCTCACAGTCTTTTATCTGTTACCAACCTTTCTTTATTCTTGCATTAAAATTGTAACTAAAGCTTTTTCTAATAAAGGAATAGCACTATGAGTTAATTAATTTAGCTTATTATTGATTCCTTTCTGTAATGAAAGTAATAGTTTATGTGTCTGTGCTGTTCTAGCCATTTAAATAAAATATATTGTTTAAGTAGATTATAATTCCTTGAGAAACATTAAAGTTTCTAAAGAAAAATGTAGCTTGGTAAAATAATAAAGGCTAGCCTAGAATGCTAGTCTTTTTAGTATTTGAAGAACACACTACTAGAAGATAGGAACATAAGTGAGGAATAAAACAGTACACAAAGCATGCTGATGAACCTTTTCTCTAAAGCAGTGGCTTCAATGCGAGCAATGGGGAGAATGCATAAAATTCAGCTAAATTGTTAGTTTTTAATAAATTAGGAGATTTACTATAAATGAAGATAGTTTTTTTCAGACATTTGCCACAGTGATGGAAAACTGACTAACACATTTGTAAATCCTTTGTATCCCCTTCTGGATCCTCTAGGACCTATAAAAAACTCCACGGTGTAACACTGAGACATAAATATAAACACCTGTACAAGAAATACTAAGAGTAGATGGTCCTGATGGCTCAATGCAACTACTCCCAAAGAGAAAAATGAAAAACAAAAATAAATAAATAAATAAATAAATAAGAAAGAAAACCAGCCACATTTTGTTATTACCATTAAGAAGAATATACTGTTTTAGGTGGAAGGAACATATAAACATTTGACAAATGGAAAGAAGAGCTTTCCAAGCATATATGTGGGAAATTTTAATTGAAAATGCTCTTCTTAACTAGAAAAAAGACAGCACTCAAAATTACCACTAAATTGGAAATTTAAAATCTGACCAATCCTTATTTATCAACTTCCTTTTGTTGTTGCAATTGTTATTTGGTATTCTGTTATTAAAATGGAGACTACTATGAGATCTTATAACTGCCAGGAAATTAAGACATCTAAATTAGAAACAGATACCAGATATTGAACACTGCTTTAGTATCTTTGCTAATCAATGTGTCTGATTGGTTGCTGCTTATTTTTTTAAAGAAAATCAGAAAATTGGCTATTTAAGGAATCAGTAAGTGGTTGTTTATGTCTAGAGCAGACAGGTGTTCTGGAAAACAGAATAGTAGGATAACTATGTCTTTCATCAACTGTCAACACTGATAACTGTCAACACTGAGGGCTTGGGTTAAAATAAGGAGATTAAGAAGTCACCATGAATAATGTGAGAGGCTACACAGAAGCTTGATGGGTCATGGTGCTTGGGGAAGCTCAAAAATGTATTCCTGCCTAATGTGAGCTTAACCTAAGGGGGCACCATTCTGTTCCCATCAACCAGGGACCTGGGGTCAAATTCAGCTATATATGGGACATGATGATGACCTCTTAGCACACTGAGTTGCTTTTACAGCCTGAAGAGAAACCTCAAATAGGGAAAGTCATAGAAAAAGATATTTATCAAAAAGGGACAAGCTTAACAAAAGTCAAATGGGAATGATAGCCAAGCTTTATTAAACATTTAACATATTTCAGCATATTTAAAATCCTGAAAAGTAAGGATTCTTATCCATCTCATTTTAAAGATAAAGAAACCAATGCAAAGATCTTAAATAAGTTGCCTAATGCGAGAAAGGAAATAGAGAAGCCAATATACTAATGAGAACAATGGGACTTCGCAGTATCCGGTATTTCAAGGGAGTAACCTCTCTTTCTCATTTGGAGACTTTCATGTCTAATAATACCAGACACCCAGGCATACACTCTTGTAAGCATGTATATTTTTTAATATGCCTGTCATTTGGGGTTAGGTACAGAGATGTTTTCAGTTTACACAGTGCCAATATAATATATGCACATACCAACCAACATCAAAAATTATTCAGGAATTCATCTATTTGAGGAGTATCAGTAGCCCAGAAATCAAAGCTTTGATTTTGCCAGCAAAACTTCAATTGTTGCTTCTTTGTTCTAGTTGGAATTTTAGAAACCTCTACTTCATGCTGTTTGCAAGGGCCAATTTTATTTTATTTATTAAATAAATCTAATGAGCCAGTTGTATAATGCTAACATTAATTTGAAGTGAAATCATATTAATGCACAATTAAATAAGTTATAGGAAAGAATTAGTAAATTCAAAATGTGTCATTTCCCACTTTTGACTTTTGTTTGCTCTTGAAATTTTTTTTAACCTCTATTAGTTACTTTATTGGAATGATAAAAAATACTGCAAAACTATGTGCTCTGTATGTATCTTTACCTGTATGTCTAAGATCTAGCTAGCTAGCTAGCTAGCTGGCTATCTCTCTTCTATCTCTAGCAGGGCTACCTTGAAATTGGACTTTTAATTGCCCAATTGTGCCCCCTCCCCAACAGGAAATATCTTGTTAGGAACAGAAACAGATCAAGCCCAGATTCAAACTCAGACTTATGTCTTTCTTAGCAATTAGAACATCCAGATAAATCTGCATATGCATATTTTGGCTATTTAAATACTCTCCATAAATTATAACACTGTTATAAGAAAGGTAACTACATACAGCAGACTGGGGATGGTTCTTATTTATCCAAAGTTTTTATTTTAATCCTATGTTAGGTTCCTTTTGATCTTGATGTGGTTGTTCAGGGCCTATTTGGCAAGGATACGATAACATCTCTCTCTCTCTCTCTCTCTCTCTCTCTCTCTCTCTCTCTCTCTCTCTCTCTCTCTCTCTCTCTCCCCCCACGCACACACACACACACACACACACACTCTCTCTCTCTCTCATATACTTTCTCTCTCACTCTCACCAATTTATCATCTATCCATTTATCATCTATCTGTCTATCATCTGCCTACCTATTTTTATCTATCATTGATGGATTAATAAGCTGATTTCTTTATTGTTTTTGAACCTTCTAGCTTTATTGAAATATGTATGACTGACACATAAAATTAGATGGATCTAATGTTATGTTTGCATTTATGAGGAAAGTCATCCCTAAGATCTACATAGATTTTGAAGCATTTATTTAAAAAATAAAAATAATTCAGGAAAAGAACAGAAAGATTTGTTAACAGCAGCCGGTGGTAAGTCTAAGGTTCATTATTGTGTCTTGAAGATATAAGAAGTAAAAAGATAGAAAAATACAGAGAATTTGTTTTACATAGCCATTTGATTACATACTGCTTAAGAAAATGGAAAGTGTTGAAATTCACACTGTTTCTAAATCTATTTCCTTTCAGATGAAATCCTTTAATTTTTTATGCAATTGCCCCAATTTGAACCACATTTTTGAAACATATGACTTGAAAAAGATTAAATTTTATGTTTATGTAATCAGTTTCACCATATACACCATCAAAGGAGAGGAATTAAGACTGAAGAGTAATCATTTCAGATAGTATCAATAGCCATATAAAATAACCAACAGCATATCTTCCTCACATCAGAGCTTTAAGTAAAACCATTTCTTAATTTTATAATGTGCTTATGGTTGAGTCTCCAGGGGCATCCATCTAAATTTAACGCTCTTGTAAATGGAGCTTTTCTCCACAGGAAAGTGCTTGGCATCCATGGAATATGGCTTTTTGGAAGGAGGTAATCCACAGGCTACGTCTAATGTAATGCACATTCTAGTTATAGGCATGTTAAACATTTTTTCTGGATGTTAGGCATTTTACTAACTGTAAGAAGAAAGGAATTGGACATTGTATCATTATTTAAACTTATTTATCTCCCCAATTTTGTGTTGTGTATGTTATCCTGTGTTTTGCCTTTTGATACAGGAAGAGATCCAACCATGTTTGTAGAAATACTCATGTGAGTTTGGGGGTAAACTACAAATTAAGCTGTTTCAGATTTATATATTAAGAAGAAGCAAAGGGAGAAGAAAACAATGAGATGAGAAGTTTATGCAGGCTCCCATACAAAATTGTGATGAATGCTAACTCTAAGCTGAGCTCCACTCTGCAAGTCAAATGTTTTTCTCTGATATGCACAATGCTTATCTCATTGAATGTTGAGAGAGAAAGATAGAAAGAGAAATAGAAGGAATGCAGATGTATATATTCTTGAATGTTTGATTAAATTCTTTGCTGTTCTTGGGATATTCAGCCTCAATTCCTAGACATGTTTTAATTTCTCTCTCTGGCTTCTTTTCTAGTATCTAAAAAAAATTCTTACAATTTTTGTCTTACCTATAGCTCTATCCATACTGCCTTTATTGTCATTTCTGACAGAGTCTAGCCCTGAACATAAGGGGCACTTTATGACATTGATTGAGAAAGTCAAGTCCTCAGTAGACTAGTGCTGAATTTATGTACCTGGTCATATAGACCATTTATATAGTTGAATCTTTTGTTCCTTCTTTTTTTTCTATTTTTTTTTTTTTCATTCCAGTCCTGGGGCTTGAACTCATGTCCTGTGTGCTGTACCTGAGCTTTTGTGCTCAAGGTTAGTATTCTGTCACTTGGGTTACAGCTTGATTTCTGGCTTTTGGGATATATAGTTAAGATATATAGATATATAGGTAAGAGTCTCATAGGCTTTCCTGACTGGACTGGCTTCAAACCATGATCATTAGATTTCAGCCTCCTGAGTAGCTAGGATGATAGGCACAAACCACAGGCACCCAACTCTCTTGTTCCTTCTTCTAGGCAGTTATACCATATGTCACTGGTCTCTTATTCATCGAATAGCAGACAAGAATATCATGTGTCATTTCATGGCCAGGCTCACAGCACTTATGACTACTGCTTTCCCTGACTCATGAATTGTATTGTGGATCAAGTAGGAAAAAGTTATCATGGATGATTACTAAAGATTCATGAGATTAGTCATATAGATAACATTTCTTAAATCTGAGTAGTAGTGGCCACTTTAGAAAAAAACTGAAAATTTCTTTGAAAATTATTTTCACTAATGCATCAAATATAAATATCATTTGCTGAAATCAATTCAGTAGTTTCCATTCCATTTATTAATTTTAAGATTAAATAAAGTACAGATTTTTTTTTAGAGAACTGTAACAGGTTGTTCCTATTCTGCCAGAAATGTTTCTCATTAATGATCTGTTAGAAATGCAACTTGGTCTTTACCAAATCTAAAGCATTAAAAGACAAGAAAAGAAAAGAAAAAAAACAGCATGGCAAACCACAGGTGAGCTGAATGCAATTTACCAGTGTGTGTTCAGCTTTTATGTTCTTAGTAAGCTAGAATTGATTTCAGTAATTATCCCAATTTTCCAGGATCCCTGGCTCGTAGGCTATTTCAGATTCGCAACTGGCTTTTCTTTGGGTGTTCTTGGACCCTTGCTATAAAATGTCAATAATCTGCTTCCTACTTCAAAGTGGTGTTGCCTAGATACGATACAGAAGTTTAAGACGATAAGTATCATGTGTTTCTCTAGAACATTCTATTTAGAAATCAAAGTAAGAGGCTGTGATTCATTTTGCATCTGAAAATATATTAGCAGATGCTTGTTTTAGGCAATAAACAACATTCAGATCCAAATAAATCTATTACTTGATCAAATGTAAACAAGAAAACAACTTGAAATCAGAATTTCATAACAATGCCTCATTTCATTCAAATAATTTTAGAGGAACCAATCACTTCAAAATTCACTGCTACCATTCTTAAACACCTTCACCATCTTTCACCCTTCTCTCGCCCAATAGGCATACCCCATTCTTGTAAGTCTTGCTGTGTTCAGTCTCCCAGAATCCTTGCATGTGTAAGGCCACAGCATCAATCATTTGTACAAGACCTTCCTCCTTGGCATTATATCAGTTTTGCCTAAGTTAAGGAATTCTATCAATTTTGCCCATGTTAAGGTATTGTTTGACTGTTTACTTTTTATTATCTTGTTTGAATTAGCTACTCTCTGATCTTATTTCTTATCTCCTTATTAGGAGTTATTAATCATTCAAAAGGGATTTTGCTGTACTGACAGTTGTCAAGAGAATAGGATGGGAAGATCGGAAGCAATGAGGTCAGGAAGGACACAGAGAGACCAGGGTGGAGATAGGGTCAAGTCTTTATGGCAGTTTTTATAGAAAGTAGAGTAAATGTGGGGTTAGCATCAGCTAGTTTAAATAGTTTTACTGCTTCTAGAATTTAGTAGCTTTTCCTAGGTGTCTGTACCTACCTGGCCCTAAAGTAATTAGGGCAGGGGACTAGTGGACCACAATCTAAAAGCTGGCTAAAGGAAAACATTGGAACTATAGGCTCTGCATTGTTTGGTTTGCATAGAAAAGTCAGGTTCACAGAAGAGTTGCTTGCTGTCTCTAGGCATCAGCTAGCCTTGCATATGATGGCTCTCCAAGGTTTGCAGGACCCTAAGAGGGCAAAGCATCAGAAACCAAAATGTGGGTTTATACACTAAAGTTTCTACATTTTCACTTTTTGAAGTATTATATAATAAAACTGATAAACACATCTGAATCAACAAAGTTATCTATATAGATGTATCCTGTGCATATTGCTTTGTCTATTTGGAAAAGTTACCAGATGAGTTAACTTGGAAAAAATATACCTAGAAAATCAACAAAGCCACTATTCCCTGCTGGTTAGGTCTGTTGCAAATGCCCTCTAGATAAATAACACTGAAATACATCAGTATTTGAACAAATATTTTTAAGTCTCTTAGCCAACTGTAGGTTGTCTCAGTAAGTGGGCGTTACACAAAGGATTATTGTGACATTGGGTTTTGCTTTGGTCAAGTGATTTTGGAGAGTGTTGAAAGGAGCAACTTGATATTGCAGTGCTTTTATGACTATATGCCTCAGTTCTCTGTGGAGAGTAAGTAATAACTAGACAAAGAAAAAGCATACATATTAATTGTAAAAGGGAGGTTCTTGGCATTATATTGTTCAGCCTAGACTGTGTTTCATGTTCTGTGTATGTCTAGGCCCAATTATAGAGTAAAATGAAGGTAATCTCACTTTTGTTCTGATTCATCATGGACACAGAGGCCTCGTTTCTTTCTTTTTTAAAAAATTACTGTGATTGTAGAGTTGCTATATAGAGTGGTTACAGTTACATAAATCAGGTAATGAGCACAATTCTTTTTAAACCATGTCTCCCCTTCTCTTGCCCAAATTTTCCCTCCTATCCCCACCCACAAGATGGACAGTGAATTTTCAAACAATTTTTTTGGGGGAGGTGGGTTGTGGGGCTTGAAGTCTGGCCTGGGTACTGTCCCTCAGCTCTTCAGCTCAAGGCTAGTGCTCTATCATGTGAGAAACAACATTTTTTAGAGGGCTCTTTTCTATGCAATGGCTTATCTTAGAAGGAGAATACTAAGATCTATCAGTGAGTGACAGGGCTGGTCCAGGATTCTGGTCATCATAATATATACTCAACTTGAATATGCACGGCCCCCCCCAACAAATCAGTTCTCATTATTAGTGACCATGGATATATTCAAACACCACGAACACTGCCCTAATAAATACTAGAGTGTTTATTCTATTATTCATAACACAGGGGTAAGTCTGATTTAAAAATATTATTCCTAAGCCAGGCGCCGGTGGATCACGCCTGTAATCTAGCTCTGAGGAGGCTGAGATCTGAAGATTGTGGTTCAAAACCAGCCTGGGCAGGAAAGTCTGTGAGACTCTTATCTCCAATAAACCACCAGAAAACCGGAAGTGGCGCTGTGGCTCAATTGGTAGAGCGCTAGCCTTGAGCTGAAGAGCTCAGGGACAGTGCCCAGGCCCAGAATTCAAGCCTTATCACCGACAAACAAAAACAAAAACAAAAACAACCTAGTCCTCACATACCAAGACCTTTATTGTACATTTAGAAGGATGTTAAAGGCCATATTTCTTAAATTTTAATGACATTTTCATATAACAAGTAGTTGATTGTGAACATTTGGGTAAATGCCCAAAAGTGGGATAGTTCCCATGGTTTCCCTTATTTGCAATAACTAGTATATATGAGTCAAGCAGAAAAGGTCAGATAAGTTGATGTTAGGGAAATGAACCCTAAGATATGTATTCAAATGTTTTTTTCTTTCATGCGATTGTTTCTAACACATTTATAAGATTATTTCTTTGTTGTTTTGTATGTCCCTCCCCCCATGGTATAACTCCTGCTTTCACTGTATTTGATGTTGGTATAATTTGTGGAGGGGAAGGAAAAAAACAAATCGTTTAAATAGGGATACAGGTGGACCCATTGCAACAATGAGATGTACAAGTCGTTATGTTGAAAACGAACTTTACAACTTTGGTGGGTGGTGGGGGGGAGGAGGGTTGGGTGGAGGGGTTGGGGGGAAGATGGGTGGGAAGGGGAAACAAAGGAGGAGGCTACAATGCTTGATAAGAAATGTACTCATTATCTTGCCCATGTAATTGTAACCCCTCTGTACAGTATTTTCACAATAAAAAAAGTAGTTGAATTATGGGATGTTACTTTCTTAGTAATAAGTAAATAAGTTATTGCAATTCAATCAGCATATAATAGAATGCCTACATGTGTCTGATAATGCTCTATAATTAAAGGGTATTGTAATTAAGGGTTTGACTAAGATACATCCTTTTAAAAACTGCAGGAGGTAACTACCATTAGTTTATTTAATAATTTATTGAATCTGAAAGAAATTCTAGTGCCCTAAGTATTGCATATTAGCTTTTGACATGAATTGAGTGAATTTTTAGATAAATATTTGAACTCTAAGAAAAACCTTTAATAAAACAACTCTTATCAGAATCTTTTTCTCTGTCCAATTCACCATCTTTATCATTACGTGATTTTAATGTTAAAAATGGATTTTTGAAACTTTTTATAATTGTATTTCATAATCAGTAGTTTTATTTCTTATGTCAATAAGAAATAATCATTATCTAAAGAAATAATTATTATATAAAGAAGTAATTATTGGTTAATTCACCTTTTGATAGACTTCTGAAGGTCATCTAGTTTTATTTTAGTGGGTGAACACACATTCATAGGCAACAAAATGGCTTAATAGCTCTTAACTTAGAGATTCAGTAGAATGTCTTCCGTCCTTGAATAATACTAGCACACAAATCCCCAGATTCTTCATTCTGTCACTTAGACCCTTTCCTCATGTCCAAATGTATAGCCCATTTGTTTCTACTGTGATTTCAAATCTGCCTGTGTACTCTGCCCACATATTATTACATTGCTATAGCCCAGACAAAATAACTTAGGAATTTCATTTTTTGAATTTGTACTTTGCTTCCTTTTTTCTTTGCTCCAAGCTTTGAATTAGTTGATATAACTAATATCAAGGACGAGTTAGACAACAAAATTATTCAGTATCTCTTGAGTGATAGAAATGCCACTTACGACTGATTTGAAGTGCCAGCAACAAAATCCAATTCAGTTTACTATGAACTAGGGATTTTTTTTGACACATGGAAGCCCAGAACGGACTGGCTGTTAGACATTAAACATGTGCTCAGTGAATCACAATGGACTTCCAGCAGTTCGCCTTTCTTTTCCCCTTCCCTCGCATCTTGCCTTCTCATGATTACCAAATGGTAGCTCAGTTCCTGGTATCATGTCTATTTCAGGTGAAGAACAGAATGAACAGAAGAAATACTGCAATGTTGCCCAGTTATGCAAATTGGCCTCTTCTAGAGAAGAAGCTTTAACTGTATTTTTTTTAATGTTTTGGTAAAATTGTGTTTGATGGACTCTTTATATGAGGCACATTGCTTTTCTGAATATAATTGTGGGTTATAAACTCTAAGAAAGGGCAGACACAGTCTCACTCCTATGTAGGTGTCCTTTTAAAGATTATTATCCCTGATCCTATCTACTGTTCTATCTACTCCTGACTATTGGGATTCCACTGTCATTTCAGGTTCTAATTTGAAGGGGATTTTCAGCTTCTAGAGCTAGGTGAAATAAATTATGGATATCAATGACTTCTGATTGTGCCTGAGTTTAGAGAACTTTATCCAAACTACCCATGTTGAGAGTTGCCAAAGATTCATGGGTTGACATTGGTTCTTTCAGGTCTTAAGTATGTCACTTAAGATGTGTTGGAATACCATGTATATAGACGCTGAACTGCATACTTCTGTAGGGTAGTTCAAGGACAGAGAAGTGCCCACAACACTACATAACAATCCATGAAACACTTAGCAACTCTGCAAGCTAAGTTTCCTACATTTCTGATTTAGGGGAGGCCAGTCTATTTATGAGCTTGCAGGAAAAATGTACTCAGGCTGTTTTACAGAGGGGTACAACAAAAGAAAGTGTTTTCTACAGTGATTCTATATACAGAGACAGTAGCTTTACTGAATATTTGTTTGCCTATGTAGAATTTTTAAATTACTCTGAGCAGGCAGTAAGTAGGGATAAAGAAGAAATTTCTAAAATTGACACACTATTGCTAGTGTCTCCCAGTCTTTCAATATATGTACGTTATTTCTCAGAATACAATGCATTTGTATGAAGCAAGAGAGGCTGAATGAGTTAAAATGAAATATCTATACGCTCTTAAATATTTTCCTGAAAGTGAACCACTATCTCAACATGATTCCTTTTGCACTCAGTCTCAGGAAAGATTTTTCTGATATACAATTTCCTTTGTCAATGAAAAAGAAATACTTGTCAAATTTCAAAACATAATGAGTTTTCCCCAGAGTTTGGCCTGGACTATCATCATTTCAAACTAATTTTATGGACAGTCTGTATAAACATAGAAGGCAAAAGTGAAAAAGGTACTTTCCTATCTTAAGAGAGTTTAAATCTTGAGAGCAACAGGATGTGGAAGATTAAGGGGAAGAGGACAATAAGTAACAACTTGGCTAGGTAATGAATAGCTAGGTTAGACAGGAAGTATGGGAAGTGGTAAGATGCTAAAAGGAATAACAAATAAGACCTCATCTCAAACTACCAACACATTGTTTCATCTTATTTTCCTCTTGTTTGCTTGTTAATCTCAACATAAATTTAATTTGAAGGCTGAACTCAAACATTAGATGACATACCTATTTTATAACAAAATTCTCTCATTAATCTATATATGTTTTTATTCTGGAAACATTTTTCTCCTGTGGTTCTTAATAGTCATTGTTTCATACTTGCTTTTGAGTTGGGACTATGATTTACATGCTCTTGTATCTTTCCGTGCCTTACAAATGCCTAATATCAAGTTCCTCTGTGAATTACCCTTGCTTTTGCTCTATTCTGCAGAACAACTGACAGTGCTTTGGCAAACTGCTTCCCAATTATTTACCCAAGTTGGGTATTGGACTTTTCTAACTCTTCTTCTTTCCTGTCTTCTTCCTGGGAGCTACTTTTACTCATGTTTGTAAGAATTCCAATGATGCAAATATTTTTGTTTGCTGGAATCCTATGAAATCATTAATTACTTTTTACATTAAACATCAGTACTAAAATATATCTGTACTATAGTAAGCATGGAGACTACTAAACTTTGAAGTTACATTTAGATATTTTATTATTGGCATACAGTACACTGTACTTAGTAAGGGGTTTCATTATATTTCTGTGCATGTGTATAATTTACATTCGCCATATGCATTATTATAGGTCCTCTAGACAGATGGATTCATCTTTGAACTTACAGAAAAAAAATGCATGATTGGTGATACTCTGGATATCTCTGATGTTTTCCATAAAAATTGATTTTGACTTGATAGCCTCTTCGAAATGTAATGTTATATATTTCACTTTGGATGATTGAAGATACTTACATTTGCTAATTTGATATTTCAAATTAATATTAATTCTTAATTAACCTACAAATTTGATCTAGGCACATCCTATGTGAATCTATTCTGAAAGTCAGCGCTGACTACTCTTTTGTAAAATGTGTTAAGATGCAAGATATGGAAGAGTAAGCACTTTCTTGTATATTTGGATGTTTCCTAGGATATTTATCTATTACCAATTGTATGCCAATATCACCACACCTTTGAATTTTCACAGTGCAGATATTGTCCAATGTTCCTTAGAATGCGAAATCACCCTGCTTCTTTTTATTGCAATGAATGACCATTTCTGGGATTTTATCAGGTTTATACTGCTATGAAATGGCCCTATATAAGTCTCTGAAATTCTTGATTGCTTATGAACTTATTTTCAAAAAAGTACATTATTTTTCATATCCACATCTTATTGAGGAAATGAGAATTAAAATAAATATCTTAGTAGAAATGAATGTAGATATAAAATCCTCACTCTTATTTTCCTATAACAAGATAGATACTTCAAACAAATATTAAAATTATCTATCTATCTATCTAGGCAAAGAGCTCATTGTCTCTGAGATATATGTAGGATTGTAGGGTTTTATTGTTGTTGTTTTCCTTGAGTCTTCTAACCTATAACTCTAAGACAATGTAACGCTGGTGGTCTCTTGCCTTGTGAAGTGGATGTCCACAGTCCAATATTTTACTGCTAAGCTGCTCTCATTTCACAGTAGGGAAAGGGAAATGGCATACATACTGAGATTGCTCAGGCAGCATGTAGAAAGTCACACAGAGCAGGCTGGAAGAATTTCACATTTCCAGCCCTTCATCTAGGATACTGAGTTCCCCTTCATCTCCTACTCTTGGCATGCCTTCCAGCCTCTGAATTAAGTTAACAAATCAATTTCAAGCTACAAATGCTCTTGGTAACTAGAACAAACTGCTGCCAGTTGACTGGCTCTATGACACACCACAACATGACAGGCGTGGAAATTTTGCCACCGGTGAGACAGGACAGGGTTCACACAGTCACAGCACTGGTTCCATCTAACCTCAACCATGGAAAATTTCTCTGCTTTGCTTTATTAGAGCTCCCCTGGCCACCTAAAAAGCAATCAGGAAACAAACAACAACATCTTTAAGTCTTGTCATGAATCATTCAATTTTCACATTGTATTTTGAGAAAAATAATTAAAATGAAGAGAGGAATGGGGGAGAAGTGCATTCATAATATTCAATGAAGATGAATTCATTTGAAACTAGGAAAACTGGAAGGAGAAGTTGAGTTGGAAGGAAGAGAGGATGATGATGATAGGGGTGATGCTGATCAAGGTGTGTTGACTTATAAAATGACATATTGAATGGTAACTCCTTCCTACAGCCACTTAAAGGTAATAAAATAAATAAAATATAAGAGAATAAAATGTACATTAATCAATCACAATCAGAATGAAAAGCAAGCAAGCAAATAATGTTCTAAGTTTGAACTAATAAACTTCACTGAATTATAAATTCTCTCTACACTCACCTGAGTTGGTTATAATATTATCATCATCATCCTTGTTCCCAAAGCAAGTAATCCAGGCATCATCATCTCTTTCCTTACTCTCATCAGCAATCAATCCAATGACTATCAAAACCTATTGTCATGCTATTTAAGTAATCTACAACATAATTCCCTTCTCTTAATCTTTACCACCATTCTTCTCTCCATTACTTACTATTGTCATCTACATTATTAAAATATTATACTAATTGACCAATCACAGCAAGCCATCCAGCAGTCTATGCTTTAAATACTAGATACAACTCACTTTCTGCAATGTGAATCTGATACCATTACTGCTTGCTCAACACTCTTCTCAAGTAAGAAGCTGAAACTAAGTTCCTTTCCTCTCTACATTGCCCACATTGCTGCTTTTTGGAATATTATATATGATAGCATTCCAGCAGAGGGCAGATTCTCACCCAGAAACTTCTCCCCAGTGAGTACTGGCTTTCTGGTTTCAATGTTGGCTGGCTCTGTTCATTTAGCCCGTCATTCAAACAAATGTAAACTGGATAGCATGGGCTTTCCTCTATGTCTTTGAAATACAAAGTGCATATATTCAAGGAAAATTCTGATTTGGCAGATTTGAAAGCATGTCTAATATAATAGAAAGAACACAGAATCAGAATCAAGAAACTAAGGTTCTGAAACCCAAAATTCATTTCAAATAACTATCTTCCCTTAGATTCTTTATCTATAAAGTAAAAATTACAACTCCTATTTGTCTCACTAAGAAAAATACTTATACACAAAGAACCACGGCACAAATTTGAGTCCTTTCCAATCTACAACCACAATAAATTATTCATTTCTAAAAATTAACCTGAAAGTTTGATAGTAACTATTTGACCCTGGGTCACAAGAGCGGTGAATGTTTAACAATATTTACATTTACAACATAACTTCCCATTCAAGTATATCACTTAAAGCTTTTAAAAATACTGAAAAGTTATAAGTTTTGTTCTATCTAATCATTCAAAAACAAACATGAGAAAGACTTAAACTCAGTGGTTTTATTACTTTGTCTTCTCTCCTTCAAGAGGAAAGATAGACCAGCTGCTGGTGGTTCATACATGTAACCAAACTCCTTGGCAGGTTGAGAATGGAAAGTTTATAGTCCAAGGCTGCAAAAGCAGAAAAGTTAGCAAAATTCTTTTCAACATATATCTGGACACAGGACTGCATGTCTTATGTTTTAACTATGGCTGAAAGCCTGAAATAGGTAGAATACAGCCAAGATATGTGCCCAGACAGGAAGTGAGATCCCTTGTAAGAAATAACTAGTACTGCTGGAGATATGGCTCAGTAGTAGAGTATTTGCTTAACAACCATTGGTTCCTGACATCAAACCCAATACAACAAACAAAAAGAAAGAAAGAAAAGATAGAAAAAATCAGATTGCAGATACTAATTTTCTTCCCATAAACACATCTGAAAACATGTCAAGATTAAAAAGTAGTTCACCATGAGAGAAAGAAATGGTCATTTCTTTTTTTCTACAGACATAATACTACAAGTTACTACAGCCTTTCAGCAAGGCTTGGTGAAGATCACTGTTTTCAGAAGGTACAGACCTGGGGTCAGTTCAAGAAGTGCAGCATTGACCTTGAGGCCAGGTAAATCACTTTGGTACATTATTTTTATTCCAAGAAGCAGAAAAATCTTGCAAACCAACACTCTTTTACGTAATACAGTTTTATCCTTCAGACGATCATTAGACATTAGATTCCATCTATTCTCTGCAAGCAGAATATGTGATATAAGAGCAATCAGAGTAGTCATTTACCTTTAATTGACATAAAATTAGCATTTTGACATTGGGATGTCATTTCAGAATTCATGGACCTAAATGGACTGAGGTCAGAGATCCCACTGATGGTGCATATTAGAATAGCTGAACAGTGTAAGTTCAAACATAGGTGTTATTTGAACATCGCTGTATATTGTCAGCATAAGTTCACTCCCAGAGATAGATCTAGTATCTAATGATTTATGTTGGGAATACTTTAGTGCTTAATATGTGTTATCTGTAGTATTAAATAATAAAACAGATTGAAAATAGCTTTATAACATATGCTACCCTATGATAAATGTTTTGTGTAATAGTTCTTCCCTATTATTTCTTTGGGGTCATCTACTAGTATAACCTTCTTTTAGAGAAAAGAAAAGTGAAATCTGAGGAAGTGGTTGAACATTAAAGCAACCTTAGGCAGAGTCTTGATACATGCTGTTAGCCCCTTACAGAGTAGAGTTATAAGGAAATCAGATAGGGAGCAGTCCACTGTCTTCATGTAAAAATGGTGATATTCTTTAAAGAGACATAGGATTTATTCTGGCTCAGTTTCTTGTTAGTTGAAATAGTTTTTGCCAATCTACTTAGTCTCTGTGATCTTTAATAAAACAAACTGAAGGGGGTGATATTGAAAAACAAAAGAGCATAACAGATGCAGATCTATATTATGGGAAATCGTCTCTTTTTTCAGATAAATATGTGAGTTGTCTATAATGATAGAATAGAAAAACACAGTATGTACCTACCAGACACATCATTGATTTTACTGAAAAAAATATTCTCAGTGTTGTTTATCATGTCTCATATTTCCCAGTATAAGTTACAAAGAACAGAGACAATAATGGAAGTTTGAAGTGCACTGCTTAAAAGTCTTAGTAAATCTTAATTCTGTTTTACAATGATCTCTTTCCTATGAAAAATGAGGTATTTCAAAAATCCACTAAAAGAATGATAAGTTTTATTTTCTTTTCAGAACAGATTATTACATGAGCTCAGCTTTATAACATAGTGCTCATCCAGACATTTTTGGTATACAATCTAATTCTGAATAGAGAAATGGAAATAATTACTTGTATTTCCTTTCAGGATCAAGCCGTATGTAATTAATCTTTGAATAAATATTAAATATTGTGGAGAATAAATGATTGAAGAAGTGCTGGAAACTGTATGAGCCTGAATTTTTGGGTAGTTTCTGTTCCAAATCTCCGTCCTCCCCCAAAATATTGTTCAGGAAAGATTATAAATTTCGAGTACAGGAGATTGTTCATTCACTCAGATCAATTGTGTTATTCAATATTTCTAAAACAATTATAACCTAAACCCTCTCAGCTTTAGCAATATTCCACTTAAGCTAAATTATGAGATGATGGCAATTCTTACAAAGCAGTTATTTCCAAAACTATTTTAAATGAGAAGAAAATATTTATTTTAAAATTTGGAGAAGAATGAAAGCTGGTGATCTTCCCCTCCCATCCTTATAGAGCTAACTCCTATTTTTTCATTTTTTAAACTTGTTTTTCCTTTCCTTTCTTCATAGCTTCCTTACTTGGTAGTTTTGATGTTGTTGTTGTTTTGTTGGCCATGGGGCTTGAACTCTGGGCTTGGGTGCTGTTCCTATGCTCTTCAGCTAAAGGCGAGTGCTCTACCAATTGAGCTACAGCTCCACTTCCAGTTTTCAAGTGGTTTATCGGAGGTAAGAGTCACACGGACTTTCCTGCCCAGGCTAGCTGTGAACTATGATCCTCAGATCTCAGCCTACTGAGTAGCTAGGATTACAGGCATAAGCCACCAACACCCGGCTACTTGATAGCTTTTGATAACACTGCCATTTATCTGTTGAGCTCATTGTACTAAAGCAGCAGTAGCTCAATTAACAACAGTTACTTCAAAACGTCTGAGACAAAGATTGACTGATATTTAATTTCTTTGAGTAAAACTTTTTTCTACTTTAGAAAAATTATAGAGCTCAATTGTTTATCAGATTAAAGTATAAAGCCCTCTTAATTCTCTGCTTCCAGTATTTAGAAGATCAAGCAGATGTATGTGTAATATATATATATTTATATTTATACCGATGTGATTTTATTTTTTATTTTTAATAAGTTTTTTATTGTGAACATACTGTACAGAGGGGTTAGACTTACATGAGCAAGGTAATGAGTACATTTCCTATCCAGCACGGTTGCCTCCTCCTTGGTTTTTTCCCCTACCATCCCATCCCTTCCACTTCCTCAACTACACCCCCACTCCCCCACCACCCACCGCTCCCAGCAGCTAAATTGTAAAGTTTGATTTTTGACATAGCGTTTTGTACATCTCATTGTTGCAATGGGTTAATCTGTATCCCTATTTAAACATTTAAACATTTTGTTTTTCCCCAAATTATACCAATCTCAAACACAGTGAAAACATGGGGGAGCAACATACAAAGCAACAAAAAAAATTATCACATGGTACCTTATAAATACGTTAGAAACAATAGCAAGGAAGAAAACACCACTTGTGTCCCTATCTTGGGGTTCATTTTGCTTAACATCATCTTATCTGACCTTTTTTGCATGTCTCAGATATATACTAGTTATTGCAAATAATGGAAAGCATGGGACCTATGTTTCTTTGGGCCTGGCTTACTTCACTTAATACAATTTTCTCCAAGTTTTTCCATTTCCTAACAAATGGGGCAATGTCATTCTTTCTGATGGAGGCATAGAATTCCATTGTGTATATATACCACATTTTCTTGATCCATTCATCTACTCAAGGTCATATGGGTTGGTTCCATATCTTAGCTATGGTAAATAATGCTGCAATAAACATAGTTGTGCTGGTAGATTTACTATGGTCTTATTTGTGATCATTTGGGTAAATGCTCAAAAGTGGGATTGCTGGGTCATAGGGGAGTTATATGTGGAGTCTTTTGAGGAACCTCTATACTACTTTCCAAAGTGGTTGAACAAGTTTACACTCCCACCAACAATGCAGTAGAGTTCGCTTCTGTCCACATCCCCTCCAGCATCTATTGTTAGTAGATTTCTTGATTATAGCCATTCTAAATGGGGTGAAGTGGAATCTCAATGTTGTTTTGATTTGAATTTCTTTGTTGGCTAGAGAGGTTGAACAAATCTTCATGTGTCTATTGGTTGTTCTCATTTCCTCTTCAGAGGAGTTTCTCTTTAAGTCTTTAGTCCACTTATTTATCAGTTGTTTGAGGATTTGTTGTTGGAGGATTACATTTTTTGAGTTCCAAGTATATTTTAGATATGAGACCCTTGTCTGTTGTATGGCTAGTGAAGATCTTCTCCCAATCCATGGGCTTTCTGTTGATCTTGCCATGCAGAAGCTCTGCAACTTCATGCAATCCCATTTGTCCAAACATTCTTAGATTTATTGCATTTCTGGGTCTCTATTAAGAAAATTTCAGCCTGTGCCAAGGAGACCTAGGGTTTCTCCTTTTTCCGTCCTGTAATGTTTTCAGGGTATCTGCTTTGACTCCAAGGTCTTTGATGGATTTGGAGTTGATTCTGGTGCAGGGTGATATATAAGGATCTAGCTTTAGCTTTCTACAAATAGTTAACCAATTTTGCCAGCAGCATTTACTGAAGAGGCTGTCTTTCTTCCATTCTATATTTTTATCTCCCTTATCGAAGATTAGATGGCTATATGTATGTAGGTTCATTTTTGGGTTTTCAATTCTATTCCATTGGTCCTGAGGTCTGTTCTCGTGCCAGTACCAAGCTGTTCTGATTACTATGGCTTTGTAGTAGAGTTTGACATTTGATATTGATATTCCTCCAGCATTCTTTCTGTTAAGAACCATTTTTGCTATTTGGGGTCTCTTATTGTTCCATTTGAATTTTTGGATTGCTTCTTCTATTTCCTTGAATAATGAGGTTGGAATATTGATAGGCATTGCATTGAATTTGTAGATAGCCTTGGGAAGTATAGCCATTTTCACAATGTTGATCCTTCCAATTCAGGAGCTTGGGAGGTTTTTCCACTTCCTAAGTTCTGTTTTGATTTCCTTTTTCAGGTTTTTAAAGTTTTCATCATAAAGGTCCTTCACTTCTTTGGTTAAGGTAATTCCTAGGTATTTTATTTTTTGTGGGGCTATTATGAATAGAGTTGCTTTCTTGATTTCAGCTGCACTCGTCTCATTGTTGGAATACAGAAAAAGCATTGATTTTTGAGGGTTCATTTTATACTCTGCTACTTAGCCAAAGTTTCGAATCAGCTTGAGTATTTTGGGAGTGGAGTCCATGGGATTCTTTAACTACAAGATCATGTCATCTGCAAAGAGGGAGAGTTTTACTTCATCTTTCCCTATTTGGATCCCCTTTATATTTGCATCTTGTCCTATTGCTATAGCTAGGTATTCTAATACTAAATTGAAGAGAAGTGGAGAGATTGGACATCCTTGTCTCATTCCTGAATGGCTTTAGTTTTTCAGCATTGAGTATAATGCTGGCTGTAGATATGTCATATACAGCCTTTCTTGTATTGAGCAATGTTCCATGGATTCCTAGTTTTTCCAGAGCCTTCATCATAAAGCGGTATTGGATCTTGTCAAATGCTTTTTCTGCATCTATTGAGATAACCATGTGGTTCTTATCCTTGCTCCTGTTGATGTGATTAATTATATTGATTTGCGTATATTGAACCACCTTTGCATCCCTGAAATGAATCCTGTTTGATCGTAGTGTATGATTTTTTTGGACAGATTGTTGAAGTCAATTGCCAAAATTTTGTTGAGAAGTTTTGCATCACTGTTCATCAAGGAAATGGGTGTATAGTTCTCTTTCTTTGATGAGTCCCTGCCTGGTTTTGGGATGAGGGTTATTATGGTTTCATAGAGTTTGGTAGTGAACTTTCTCTTTCAATTTCATTGAAGAGTTGGAGGAGTATTGGTGTGAGTTCTGCTTTGAAGGCCTTGTAGAATTCCACTGTAAATCCATCCGGTCCTGGGCTTTTCTTTGATGGAGGTCTCTTATTGCTGCTTCTATTTCAATGCTTGATATGGGCCGGTTAAGTTGGTTTACCTCATCTTGGTTTAGTTTTGGCATGTTGATATTTGCTAGGAAATCGTCCATTTCTTCCAGGTTCTCAAACTTATTAGCAAAAAGGCTTGAGAACTATTCCCTTGTAATGTTCTGAATCTTGGTTGTTTCTCTGGTGATGCTTCCATTCTCATTTCTAAGTTTGTTTATTTGGGTGTGTTCTCTCCTTTTTCTGGTAAGATTTGTTAAGGGTCTGTCAATTTTGTTAATTTTTATGAAGAACCAAATCTTTGTTTTGTTGATTCTTTCTATGTTTTTTGGGGGGATTCTAATTCATTTAATTTTAATTATTTCTTTCTATGTACTGGATTGGGGTTTAGCTTGCCATTCTTTTTCAAGGAGTTTCAGATGTCTCATTAAATAGTTGGTTTCAGATTTCTCCAATTTGTTGATGTAGGAACTCAGATCTATAAATTTGCTCCTGAATACTGCCTTTGCTGTGTCCCAGAGGAGCTGGTAATTTGTGTGTTCATTTTTGTTGAATATCATGAACATTTGAATTTCCATTCTACTCTCTTCCATGATCCACTTGTGATTCAAAAGTGTGTTTTCAGTCTCCATGTGGTACAAGACTTTCTTTGGTGGCTTTGGTTGTGAGTTCTAATTTTATTCCCTTGTGGTCTGAGAGAATATAGGAAATAACTTCAATGTTTCTGAATTTGACATGTTTGCTTTGTGACTAAAATGTGGTCTATTTTGGAAAATGTTCTGTGTGATGCTGATAAAAATGTGTATTCAGATGCTGCTGGGTAAAATATTCGGGAGATGTCTCTTAAATCTACTTGATCTATGCAGTTGTTTAGAACTGTGGTTTCTCTGTTGAGTTTTTGCTGGGTTGATCTAACTAGTTGGGAAAATGGTGTGTTAAAATCCTCAACAATTAATGTCTTTGGATCTATGTGAGATTTGAGGGAAAGGAGTGTTTCTTGGATAAATTTGGTGATCCATTGTTTGGTGAATAGATATATAGAATTGTAATATCTTCCTGAAGGAGAGATCCCTTCATTTGTATGTAATGACCTTCTGTATCTCTTCATACTAATTATAATTTGAAGTCTATTTTATCTTATATTAGGATTGCAATTCCTGCCTGTTTATGGGCACTGTTTCTTTGGGAGATTTTATTCCAGCCTTTCACTTTCAGAATATGTTTGTTTTTATGGGTAAGGTGTGACTCTTGAAGGCAGCAGATAGAAGGATCTTGCTTTTTAATCCAACTAGACAGTCTATGTCACTCAATTGGAGAGCTAAGTCCATTAATGTTGAGTATTAGGACTGAGAGGTATTTGGCAGTAGCTGCCATGTTATCCACCTTCTTGGTAGCTGCGACAACTGGGTTCTTCCAGTGGTTCTTGGATTCTCAGTTTGGGTGTGGTTTCTTGGCCTTTATTGTGGTCTTGTTGGTTTTCTATGTGTAGGACATCTTTAAGTGTCTTTTGTAGGGCAGGTTGGGTGGAGATATATTGTTTCAGTTTTTTCTTTACTATTGAAGGTTTTTATTTCACCTTCAGTTATGAAGGAGAGTTTACCTGGTTACAGTAATCTTGGTTGATAGTTGTTTGTCTTTAGGGTGTGGCATACATCATTCCAGGCTCTTCTTGCTTTAATTGTCTCTGCTGAGAAATCTGAGGTAATTCTAATTGGTTTCCCTTTATAGGTGATTGATCTTTTCTCCTTGACAGCTTTAAGGATCTTTTCTTTGGTCTGAATTGATCCTGTTGGATTATGTGACTGTGGAATTTCCTATTCTGGTCTGGTCTCTTTGGGGTTCTAAAAGCTTCTTGTATCTGAATAAGCCTTTCTTTTTACATGTTTGGGAAGTTCTCTGCTAGGATCCTGTTAAACAAATTTCCTAGACCATTAACTTCTGTCTATAGGTGCTCCTCTATACCCATTATTCTCAGATTAGGCCTTCTGATGGTGTCTTCAAAAAAAAAAATCAAAGGACTCTTTTTTCTACCCTTATTTTTATTTTTATTTTAAAAAATGTTTTCTATTTTTTTCATAATTTTTATTTTGGGTGTATATGTGTGTGTGTGCTTTAAAAAAATCTCTTGTGACCCTTTGGTCCTTTTTTTTCTTTTCTTTTTTCTTTCTTTCTCATTTGCATGACTTAATTGTGCTTCTGCTCATCCCCAGATACATACCTGTCATCGATTATTAGATCTTATCACCCATTGTGTAAATACATAATCCAGAAATTTATTACTCAATTCAAAACTTCTTAGGCTTAACTTCTTTAATAGCAGTATTATGTCTTTATATCTATATAATTTTCAAGTATTCCAATCTTAAGAATATTTATTTTTTATTTTTTATTTTTCATGTTTCCTTTTTATATCTTCCCTCCTCTCATCCTATTCTTTTCTTCTCTCAATATCATTTATTTAGACTTACATAATTTTAAGTACTTCATTTTTTGAATTTGAATTTTTGTTTTTCCATTTTTTCTTGTTTTTTTTTTTTTTTAAATCTCTCCTATTATTCTGTCCAATCCATTTCCTTCTCTGAGATTTGGGCTTGGTTTAATTCATCTCCTTTTACCTCTCCACATCCCTCTAATCCTATTTTTCCTCACAATTCTCCCTAAACCAATAATTTCTTGTTTGCTAAATCCCTCTTTGATATTCTTAGCCCATTAATCCATAGTTGTTTGATTTTGAATAGATTGTATCTGTTGAACTAGATTGTATCTGCAGCCATTTGACTGTGCAACTACAGGACTCTTGTTGATGCTTGCCTTAAAATAGTGTTCTAGCACAAAATTGGTGTTACTTTCATACCAAATGATCAGAACAAGCTGGAGAAACAAGAAAATTGTCAAATCCAGGTATCTCAACTCCCATTCATGATAATCAGGTGACAGAACAGTTAATGAATAATCCAGAGGAGAGTTCCCAAAAAGCTCTACAAATACTACTGGTAAATGTGGTGAATGAAAAGACTGAAAACCTGCAAAGGTTTTCATATGAGCATGATAGGGAGTGAGAGGAGGCAAACCAAAGATTAATACAGGAATCTCATGAGTGGGAGGAAGCTACTCAAAGATTAATACAAGAATTGCCTGAGCAGGCTGAGCACAATCAAAGAAAAACACAGGAATTGGGTGAGCATGAGGAAACTAATCAAAGAGCAATACAGGAATTGCATGAGCGGGATGAAAATAGACAAAAATCAATAGAGGCATTCATGGGATCCATAAACAGACAGCTGAAGGAATCCCAGGAGACCACACAGAGAATCCTGAATGTAGCATGGCAGAAGGAAAGGGAGTCCAAGGAAACCATAACCAATCAACTAAGTGATTTGAGAATAAACACTGAACACCAAATTAAGGAAGTAAAGAAATTCATACAAGATCTAAAACAAAGCTCCAACAAAGAATTTGAAACCATCAAAGCCAACCAATTAGAAGAAAAGGAAATAAAAAACAAAGTAGAAAGTCTTAACAGTAGGTTAAAACATGCAGAAGATTGAATCTCGGGATTGAAGACAGCCTAGATATTATAGAGAAAAAACATACAACTATCCAAGACAAATCCAAGAAATATGATAGATCTGTTCAACATTTGGAAGACACCATCAGAAGGCCTAATCTGAGGATAATGGGTGTAGAGGAGCACCTAGAGACAGAAGTTAATGGTCTAGGAAATTTGTTTAACAGGATCCTAGCAGAGAACTTCCCAAACATGTAAAAAGAAAGGCTTATTCAGATATAAGAAGCTTTTAGAACCCCAAATAGACCAGACCAGAACAGGACATCTCACCATCACATAATCCACACAGGATCTTTTTTCTCTCCTGTGTCAATAACCAGTCCTTTGGTGGAGTCTCTGGTCTGCTTGTAGTGTTTGGTTTTCCTGTGGCTTGATTGGTTTTTTTAGTCAGTTTGTTTAAGCAGGCAGAAAAATGCTCTGTGTTACCCTGTATTTTGTTATCTTCCTCCCAGGCCAGTTCAGGGGGAGGGAGATCTGCTTTGAGTATCACAAAAGAGAGAGATGGCTGTTTCCTCTACCTTGGAGTCGCTGTGATGGGGCTAGGTTCTGGGTAGCATTGAGGCCTATCAGCAATCAGTAGCTTTTCCCTGAGGGACTAGCTTCTCAGACACACACAGAGCCCAGCCTGGATCCATCCTAAGGGTTTATGTTTACTGGATTTCAATTGATTGCCTAGGTTGCTGTAGGGAAGGGCAGCCTCTGGCTCTGCTTACCCAGTGAAGAAAGTCAATCCTCCAGGGGAGGAGCTTTTCTGCCTGGGGTGGGGGGGGTGACTTTCCCCTGGGTGGAGCTGAAGCTGGCAGGCCAAGTCATGTTTCTGTGACCTGCTAAATGACTCTTTTTTTTTTTTTCTTCCAAGGCCTGGGTTGGAGCTAGTGCTAGGCTTGGCCTTTGTCAGTATCAAAGATAGAGATCTCCGGTGGTAGGGGCCTTCCCACGGCTGCTCTGTGAGAAGGAGTGAGGATGTCAGGGTTCTACTCATGCCAGAATCTTGGTTTCTGGGCTATCTCTGGCTGGTCTGCAATCTGCAGGATGAAGATTTCTGCTCATTATCACTTCTTGCTGGCGGTGAGTAGAATCTGCTCGCATGCCACATCTGGTGCCTTTGTCCTGGACTCTCTCTGTTGGTATGGTGGCCATGGCTGCCACCACTGCTTCCATCACAGCTGCAGCTAATGGCAAGTGCTCTGTCTACTTGCCTGGATTTTCCCTCTCTCGCCAAACTCTGTGTACTGTGGTGGCACACTAGGTGTGATTCTTTAACCTAGGACTGTTCACTGGAACACTAAAACTGTTTTATATGTGAGAACTTGTTTAGCATCCAGCTTCTTCTTAGCCATCTTCCTCCAGTCCCGGGTGTGATTTTAGTGATAATGAAACTCTTCTTCAGCTTGAGATTGATGCATCCCCGCATTGTTCTGAAAACCAGAAGTGCAAAAATTCCCCTCTAAAGCTATCTTCTCCTATTGAAATCCAAAGGTGGTGCTGAATTGGAGGCAGGAGAATTGTTGAGGTGATTTCATTGGGTAGCTAGATATATGGCATCTGATTCATGACATCCAAAACCTAAAGTTGTGGATACTTTCTTTTTCCATTTGCATGAAGAATTTACCAGTCACAGATCAAATTCCTGATCATAGCCAGTATTTTCTTGAATTGTGAATATATAATGGAAGACAGACTGTTATCGCACTATTCTGTAAAGTTTTTTTTTTTAATTTTCTGAGAGAAAGAGCACAGCTTCTTCAATCCAGCTTTGATCCTTGGAAACTTCCATGGATCTAAGTGGGCAGAAGAACCAATAAAATCTCCCTCAGTATGTGGCCAGGGATCTGAACTAATTTCATGGCCTCAATATTTCTCCTTGCATCTAGTCCTTTTGAGATGTTCAGCCCTAATTTCCAATTATTAAAAAATATTAACAATTTTCTCTCCATTCAGAATGGTCAGTGTCATGCTTCATGGACATTGGAATAAAAAACTTCAGGAAGTACTTAAGTCCATCTTGAAACTGCCAATTGTTCTTTTCAACCCAGAAATAATTCAAAAATGCACTTATTTTGAGAAAAGATTATTTTACTTCTTTGGAACAAGACAGCATAGGGCGGGACTAGGTGTAAGTCCTGTCTTGGGAGCTTTATTATAGTTAAATGCAAGCAAAAAAAACATACAAATAAAAAGGATGTGGGATAATATATCAACAGGTTATCTAGCTAAAATGTACATTATTTTCCAATAATGATTTCATAGAAATTATTAAATTCAACTTTAAAACACAATTGTCACCAAAAAAATTAAGGTTTACTGAAAAAGGAAATTAAAGCAGACTTAAGGAAGTGGAAAAACCTCCTAATGTCTTGGTTTGGGAAGATTAACATTGTGAAATTAGCAATATTGCCAAAAGCTACCTACAAATTCAATGCAATACTCATCAAAATCCAAAAAACATTCATTAATGAAATAGAAGAAGAAATCTAAAATTTCATATGGAATAATAGGAGACCCCAAATAGCAAAAACAATCCTTAGCAAGAAGTAGTGCTGGAGGAATGTCAATACCAAACTTCAAACTCTATGAAAGCCATAGTTATAAAAATAGCTTGGTACTAATACAGGAACAGTCCTGAGGACCAATAAAATAGAATTTAAGACCCAGAAATGAACCCACAGACCTAGGGCCACCTAATTTTTTATAAGGGTGTGAAAAAGAAAGGATGGAAGAAAGACAGCCTCTTCAACAAATGGTGCTGGCAGAATTGGCTATACACATGTAGAAAACTGAAGATAGATCCTTACATAGCACCTTGCACCAGAATCAATTCCAAATGGATCAAAGACCTCAGTGTGAGACCAGAAACCTTGCAAATACAGGAAGGGATAGGGCTAGGGCTCCTTGGCCCAGGTCAAAACTTCCTAAGTAAAGATCCAGAAGCAGGAAGTGGCGCTGTAGCTCAAGTGGTAGAGCGCTTGCCTTGAGCTGAAGAGCTGAGGGACAGCGCTCAGGCCCAGAGTTCAAGCCCCATGACCAACAACAACAACAAAAAAAGAATATGAAGAAGATCCAGAAGCAAAACAAATCAAACAAAGACTGGATAAATGGGACTGTATTAAACTGCAGAGTTCTGCATGGCAAAGGATATAGCTAGCAAGATATATATAAAGCTTGCGGATTGGGAGATCTTTATTGCTATATAACATGCAATGGCCTCATATCTAAAATATACTTAAGAAAATAACCCTTCCCCCAAAACAAATCCTCAAAGGAATAACAACCTCATTAATAAGCGGGCTAAAAGACTTAAAGAGAGACTTCCCTGTAAAGGAAATAGGAATGGCCAATAGACACATGGATAAATGTTCAACATTTTTGACCATAAAAAAATTAAAATCAAAACTACATAGAGATTCCATCTCACCCCAATTAGAATAGCTATTATCAAGAAAATTAATACTGGTGGTGATGTGGCCAAAAGGAATGCTACTACACTGTCAGTGGGAATGTAAACTGGTTCAACCAACTCTGGAAAGCAGTAATAAGGTTTCTCAAAAAATTAAACATAAAGCTCCCCTATGACCCAGCAATTCTACTCCTGGGAATTTACCCAAATGACCACAATCAAAGCCACACTAAACCTACCAGCACACCCATGTTCATTGAAGCACTATTTAACATAGTCGAGATAAGGATTCAACCCAGATGCCCCTCAGTAGATGAATGGATCAAGAAAATGTGCTGTATATATACACAATGGAATTCTATTCCATCAGAAAGAATGACATTGTCCTAGTTGTCAAGATATGGAAACTTGGGAAACATTATGCTAAGTAAGTAAACCAGACCCAACGAAATATAGGCTGCATGGTTTCCACCATTTGTAATAACTAGAATATATCTAGGATATTCTTAGCAGAGGATCACAATAGCTCACATGTGTATATGATGCTTATTGAAATGAACTCCAAGAAATGGAAACGAGAGGTTTTTTGTTTGTTTTTAGTGTACTGTGTGTAGTTATTTATTTTTCTTCCTTTCCCTCCCTTTAGTATATTCCCTGTTGCAACTCTTTTTTATTTCCATACCTTTTTCTTTTATGTAAGTTTATTTGATTTGGGGAAGGGAAAGGCAATCACAGAAATGGTGAGACAAAGGGTGAACCAATGTAACAATGACACTCATTAGACACTGCTAGAAAATGAACTTTACAAGTTGGGAGGGGGGTAAAGTGGGAGAAAATGAGGGAGGGGTAACACTGTTCAAAAAGAAATGTACTTATTATCTTAGGTAACTGTAACCCCTTTGTATATAACCTTTACAATAAATTTTTAAATTAAGATTTAGTGAAGTTATATGTCCTAGGTCACAATTAACATAACATCGTTGCCAGAGTTCAAATTTAGCTTCTCTAGCTTATGAACCTCTATCCATCTTCTGTGCTCCTAAATGAATGTAGATTCCTCAAAGATCACCACCTAAGCTCAGTTTCTCTCATTCTGCAAGAACTCACCACGTATGAGGCAGGGCCTACCAAGGTTAAAAAAATACTTTGATGGTTGTGATTATTCATATAACTTAAAGTGTGTATGTATTCTTGAGCTGTTCAGAGACTCTGACATATTGTTGCAGTTAAAATTTCAGTTTTGCTCTGCAGCCTGTACCTTTAACCCTCAATTCTCCTTTAACTTTATAGCTATTGTTAAGAAAGTTCTGGAATACTCAATTTCTGATTCATTTCAAGAGAACAGCTGGAGTCAACACTTTGAAGCTGCTTCTGTTTTCTTCTTCCAGAATTACTTCTGTAATTATTACTGTCTACTGTGGGCTGCTGAATATGTCTTTTTAACTAGGGATTGTAGAATTTGCACAAGGTCACCACGAACCTAATTTAAGAAGTAATTACTAACCTGATTTTCTTCTTTTGTCCATACCTCTTAAGAAACTGTGTTCAAATGAAGTAATGTGACTGGTTTTTACCAGATTCCATCCTGTTTCTCAGCCACAGTTTTTGCTCAGATTTCATGTGCTTTGAATTTTTCTAAATTTCACACTCTTCTAGAAAGTTAGAAGAAAATATGAAATATTTAATTAATGAGCTGTAGTTCCCTACCCCATGACTTTCTGAAGGGCTCAGCAACAATACAAATATTTTACCTCTGCTAAAGTCCTTTGGTGATGAGACCAAACATTTCAATTTGAAAAAATCTATTGAGGTGAAAAATGTCTGGCACTTAGGTTGCTACCATAAACCTCTCACTGAGTAGAAATAAACATTATTAAGTTGTGCCACTCAGATTTAATGTTACACTTCTGAGTATCAACATATCCCTCAATGTCCAGGTGCTTCTTCCCCATTGAGGAAGCTTAAGAAAATTAGAAAAGCTGAGCCCATATATTTCTTTCTCCAAGTGCTACACATTTCTGAGAGGTATCAGTTGGGAAAAACCACTTTAAAACACTATGGACTATTATTCAACTATAAAGAACAAAGTTATGTCATTTGTAGGAAAATAAATGTAAAGGGAGATCATCATGTTAATGGTGAGAGAAGCCAGACTCAAACACAAATTCCATGTTTCATCTCATCTGTGGAAGCTAGATCCAAACAGAAAAAAATAAATGGACATGATCATAAATGGAAGACTGTTACAGGTCAAGTGGGAGGTGACAGGTAAAGAAAGAGAGTAAGAAGCATAGAATACAATTCAAGTAAGTACATTGTATGCATGTTTGAAAAGGTTATATAAAACTCATGGTTTCCCTTATTTGCAATAACTAGTATATGTCTGAGACAAGCAGAAAAGGTCAGATAAGTTGATGTTAGGTGAAATGAACCCCAAGATAAGTATTCAAATGTTTTCGCTTTCATGCAATTGTTTCTAACATATTTATAAGATGATTTCTTTGTTGCTTTGTATGTCCCTCCCCCATGGTATAACCCCTGCTTTCACTGTATTTAATGTTGGCATAATTTGTGAAGGGGAAGGGGGAAAACAAACTGTTTAAATAGGGATACAGGTGGACCTATTCGAACAATGAGATGTACAAGTCATTATGTTGAAAACTGAACTTTACAACTTTGGCAGGAGGGCGGGATGGGAGAGCTGGAGAGTAGGGAGATGGCAGGGTGGGGGGGGGATTGGAAGGGATGGGAAGGGGAAACAAAGTAAGAGTCAACAATGCTTGATAGGAAATATACTCATTATCTTGCCCATGTAATTGTAACCCCTCTGTATGGTATTTTCACAATTAAAAAAAAACTCATTCATACAAAAATTGTGAAGGGGCAGAAGGATAAGAAAGAATAAGAAGGAAAAGGGCAGGAGGATAAGAAAGTATAACAAAGGACAATGATTAAAGTACACATATGTAAAAGTACAACCATATCATAATGAACTATCCCATATTGTACAATTACTATGAACTAATAAAAGTATGTGGAATAAAATGACATCTTAACCAAGGAAGCAGCAAAAATCACCTTCTATTGCATAAAAAAGGGTTCATTGAAAAAAAATAAGCCATGTAACCAGCCAGTATTTGGTGTACCTGTAGTCCAAGGTGACCAGCTATTAAGGGGAGAGAGGTAGGGGAGCCATTTGAACCCAAGCAGGTCAGTGGAACTCAGCAGTGTGAGGCTAATCTGGACAAAATGGGATACTCAGTCTCAAAAGTAACTAAATTTATGAAACTTTGAACTGAAAAAAATCTATAATAACCTGATTTTTTAAAGTGTAGCACAGGGAAATGCTAATTTTATTGTACCTCAACTTGGGATTTTCTTTTAGAAAACAAAGCCTTCTGAAGTTATTTTGAGAACAGGTGAAACATAATTTCTTTTCTCTGTCTTTGCCACACCAAATCTGAGTGGCAGAGATGATATGTGTCCTGGAAGCATGTGTCTCAGGGGTGTTCTTGAGTTACATTTCAAAAGGAATAGATTTGGTGGGTAACTGCTACCAGACAAACTAGGTTCTGTAGTCTGTGGCCACCTGCCTCTCTCTCAAGATGTATTCTTTGCAGAAAGTCAGTATTGATGAATTCCTTTTAGAAAAAAAAGATAAAAGCAGTTAAGTGAAGATCTGAGACAATCACTTGTCTAAGGAAGCTAGAAAAAGACATCTCAACAATAATTTTCTTCACCCATTTGAAAGGACTTACATAGACAATGTATTATGGAGTGGGGAAACTAAACACTTTTAAGGTTTTGATTGAATTTTTCTGTTTATGTAAATCCACTTACTTGCTGAATTATACAGACTTGTTACTTTCTAAATTTTAAATTAATGCTTATGACAATAAGCTTCTGATCCAGTTTGATTGGTGTGTGTGAAAGGAAGATGAGGCTGAGAATGTTTTAATTCATGCCTCATGACGTTCATCTTGCTGAAACTACACAAAGGTGGAGGGGTCCTAGTGGGTAAACAAAGTATGTGTCATATGACCTTGCTAATCTGTGGTGGGTTAGCTAAGAAACTTGGTAGATATGGACATTAGAATCTGAAGAGGGGTCATGTGGCATTGTGAAAGAGGAGAGAATAGGCCACAAGAGTGGGCGATGGGTAGGAAAGTCATTAAAATAAGTCTGAGGTGGGGAAGTGTCAAATAATCACATTTCTTTTCTAGAAAGAGCAGCAAATGGTGGTACCAATGGTAGGCATTGCCTTGGAGCAGGTCAGGCCCATTGAGTGTAAACTGGATTCAAGGTTCAGCCAACACCAAATCCAAGAAATGCTGTGTCTAGTGAAGTAAAGTTACTAAATGTAGTGAACTTTCTATCCCTTACAAGCAGGCTACTATGGTAACAGTATTAAGATAGGCTACATGTCTGAAGCAGAAGGTCCAAGCAGGAAAGTCATTAGCCCCATGGACCACACAAAGTATCTCTGCGTTGGTATACTTCATCTCAAAGTCAAATGAGTTAGCTTCCTTTCTCTATAGGCCCACCAGTCACTACTATTGTCAGAACTGCCCCCTTTACCCTTTCAAAGAGTGCCACACCTCTTACCCAGACCCCAATTCTATGTCTAAATCCCATATATGGACATATGGCTCAGTTTTCTATTGTTCCTCTGAAAGTCCTTCTTTCCTAAACCCTCAGAATATTTCCTTGCCTTGTTTTGAACTCTGCATTACCACTTGAGAATCAATAGTGATTCCAAACACAATGCCATCCCACCCTTCTTACTTTAGAAGCCAGATGAACTTATCTTTTAGAATCAGAAACAAATGACAGCAAACAGACAATCAACCATCAATCTGCCTACTCAATCTTTTCCTTCAACCTAGTCATTCTGTGTCATATTTCTGCTTTTGCCTTTGGAAGATGTTTGAAGAGACAATCTTTTCAGACTCTTAGAGATAAGACATCAAGAAAATCAGAACATAGCTTACATATACCTGTATTACTTCTGAAATTATTACTTTCTTGAAATATATTTCCATCCCTAAAAGTTGAACTGGAAGAAAGTTGCCAACTGGACATCCACATAAATATATCTAAGTTATTTACTAATATAATATACACATTTTACATACAAAATAAAGGGGCAATAGTAGAGTAAAAATGTATGTCCCTCTGACCAGATACGTAATTAACAATTTAGTTTATATAAGAACACTATGAAAAGTTGAGTCATAGAGTGGTTAAATATATTGTCTAAAGTTCATAGCTAGTAATCTACAGAGAAGGAATTTAAACTCAGTTTTCTAGCCAAGAGCTTTTGCTTTTAACCACCACATGTAATATAGGAATAAGATAGGAAATTTATCCATTGATTAAAAAGGGGACAAAAGAAACATGGACAATATGTAAGTACAAGTACAAATTAGATTTGTGTATTCACTTGCAGAAATATAAAATATTTGGGTGATACATATAATTGTAAAATAATTGATTTGAGTCAGTTGTAAGGACTCATGCCTGCAATCCTAGCTATGCCAGTGGTGGAAACTTAAGAGTATTTGGTTCCAGGACAGCATGGAAACAAAGTTAGTAAGACACCAACTTAAAAAAGCTGGTCATAGTGGCACATGCCTATTATCCAGGTAATATAATATTATCCAGGGAAACATAAATGGAGGATCACAGTCTAAGTCAGTTTGGCCGGACATACTCCATTCAAGAATAATACAAGAAAAAGGCTTAGAGAAGTGGTTCAAGTGGTAGAGTGCCTGTCTAGCAAGTGCAAAATCATGAGCTCAGACTCTAATACTACCAAAAAGAGAAAATAGTGACCAGCTATTTGAAATAAAGTAACAAAAATCAAATCATTTTTAATCGCATATGTCTGATTCCATTGACAATGAAATTAAAACTTATAATACTAAGAAAAATACAAGTTGGACGAAATTTCATATTCCTATTATTATTTGCAGAAACAATCTTAAATACACATCAATTTCCCCTCTATGATAAGATACATATATTTAATATTAACATTAGGTATTTCCTAGCCCCTAAAAACTGACAACATTTAATATTATTTTCTAAAGTCCAAATTGTTTTGGATTACCAATTCAAGAAGTTTTAGAGTAATTGACAAGATTAAAATCATGAGTGAGCATTATCCTGCCCATGTAATTGTAGCCCCTCTGTACAGTATGTTCTCAAATAAAATAAAATAAAATTTAAAAAAAAAATCATGAGTGAATTTTAAAATTGACCGATAACTACTTTTCTGTTATGTGGAAGGGCCAATAAAGGCTTTCTCTTGGATAATGTGAAACCACATATAAATTTTAGCTTATAATAAATATAGCTCCTTGTATCTTTCTAGTATTCACTAAATGTATATTGTCCTATTAACTGAATTTAATGACTTGTAAATAAAAGATACTACCTTATGATCTTTCATTCCTTTCCAAATTTGATCTGCTAGCTGGGTTGGACATGCTTATATATTGAAAATCAGCACTTGGATAGCAAATTATAAAATATGCTATAGAACTCTAGAATTGGTGACCTGTAGAACAGATCAATGCTTCATTTTTTAAATTTATATACTAACTCAAATTTCATTTTACTTAAAATCTTTATGTGGAATTCCCATTGTGCTCCAGTCAGTTCATTTTCCTCCACTTATAATCATGGACAAGGTACTAGCCCAGGAACCTTACAGGATGCACTTACAAAAGCCTATAGAAAGGTGACTGAAGAAAGAAAACCAATATTCAACCAAAAATGAAGAAAATAGTGTTTAAACTTTCTCAATTTGATTTTTATGTAAAGCAGATGATTAAAAAAACTAATCCTGTCTATAGTTTGTATTTAAATCTTTGCCTCAAAAAATCAAATTCCTACTAGTATAACATGGGAAATGATAAACTTTAGACCATTTATCAAAACCAAGTTTGAAACATTCTCTTTCTGTTTCCTATCACAGAATCACATTGAGCTTAGGCTATAGTTCAGATCTTGAATGTCCTCCAAAGGCCTGTGTGTCAAAGACGGTCTTCAGCCTGTGATGTTGTTGGGGAATAGCATCCCCTAGGAGGTAAGCTCTACTGAAGCAAGATTGGAGATCATGATCGTGGCCACTTCCTATCTCTCTTTGCTTCTTAGGTATCATGAGGTGAGCAGCTTCCTTTGCTGTATACCCCACTCCCTATCATCATGTATGCCTTTACTACAGTCCCCACCCAAGGCAAAGAGTCTGAGAAACTATAGACTGAACCCCCTGAAAATATGAACCAAAATAAACCTTGCTTCCCTATAACTGATCATCCCAGGTATTTTCTCACGAAACAGAAGGGCAATCAGTGCATTCTCAACTGTCTTGACAATTAATGCACCAAAACACTCTAAGTATTCACATAATACAAATGTAAGTACCTTCATCACCCGGCACTCAAAACTGCTCCACAATACTATCCTTGTGACAAAAATTGATAATTTAGGAAAATAAAATTCTCCCAAGATTTTCCCATTAAAAGCACTTTGTCTTAAAATGAGAAGCAATGCAGTAGGCATAATTATAGGGCAGCACTCTTCAGTAACTGAGTAGCAAAGTGAGTGGTTAGATGACAGAGAATTCAAGCAAATGCCCAAAGAAAGTAATATGGATTTTGTTTCAGGTGATCTGGAATTTGAATTTTGAATAAAAATCTGAAATTCCAACACTAGTCTCTAGCAAATAGCCATTTCCATTTTAAAGCATCCAAGCAAATATAAAGCACAACTATTTTATTTCTTAAATTAGAGAAAAAATTTCTCCTTAGATATGTACCAATTTGATGATATAGGTAATATGCCTTTATTTATTCCTTTTAAAAAATTTTGGCTACAACCTTGGAAGTACCTTCTTTTTTTAAAACAAAGTTTTGCAGCATACTTGTATACAATAGCAAATATAGCCAAAGGAAAACCAAAAGAAACCCTACATCTTAAAGAGAAAATTCGACATCACAGTTAAATTGAAAGGCACTTGAAAGGGGTAGGCTCAAAAGGAAAGGGTTAGTTGAATTAAGACGAGCAGAGAGGAGAATGCAGTAAAAATTCAATGTATATCCAAAATTTAAAAAAAAAAGTAAGGAAAGAGATGGGTTAGGAGGGTTGGTGAGAATATTGAAAGGCATGACATTGATCAAGATGTACAATACTCATAAATTGCTTTGTTGAATGCCAACTCCAGTTAACAACTAATAAAATATTTTTAAAGGACTGAATGCAAAAAGAAAGTTTTAAAATTCATATTGAAGAATCTTGTATAGAGTATCCTCAATTTTTAATCACTAGGTTTCTGGGCATTGAACTTTTGTTATTTGATAAATGACATATTTGTAGTTTGAACTATTTGTGAGAAATCAAGATTGAAAAAACTCTATATATTTGAGTATATAAGCCATGCATGTTATATATGAAATGCTACATAGTATATAACCCAGCTCTACATGAGAGTAATATTCATTATTGCTTGTATCTGTAAAGTAACTTAAACATTTCGGAGTACATTTGAAATTCTGTGATGTAATCATGATAATTATAGGATCCCCACTTCACAGAATATGGAAAAATCAGAATAAAATTCAATGAATTTCCTGAACTTGTTCTGAAAATTAGTTTGTCTTGAAATTAAAATTCTCTATATCCTTCACAATGCTTGTTCTTATCATATAGCTGAAAATATTTTTGAGATCTTTTAACCTCAAATGTTCCTATTTTATATCAGACTATATAATTAGTAAATAATTAGTTCATAGAGCTAATTAAACCTCCTTACAAGAATTTCCACAAAGAAAATGAGTTTAGAAGGCTTGCTGTAGCTTTGGATGACCAGGATAATTTTGGTGTGCAAGACAGCAGTTTAATCTTCATTGTTAAGAATTCTTAGCTAGGACCTTCCAGATAAAAGATGAGCCCATTATCCAAAGTCTACTTTGTTTTCTAAATCGAAATGGACAGATCTTACAAGTGCTTTTAGACAATGTAAAAAGTCCTCATGAGGCTGGGAGGTAGCTCAAGTGGAAGAGTGTGTGCCTAGCAAGTGCGAGGTTCCGAGTTCAACTCTCAGTGCTGCAAAAAAAAAAAAAAAAAAGTCCTCATGACTAGATACAACATTTCAATATTGAAATAATTTTTGTTTGTCTAACTAGCTAAATGAAGATGGATCAGTTAAGAGGTGGACTATGGAGTTTAATAATAATAGTAGCAAGGACAAATGGTATTCTTTGTGTGCACACGTGCATAGGTACATGTGTGCCTGCATGTGTATTAGTACTGATGGTCAGGGCCTGAGTACTATCCCTTAGTTTTCTGGCTTAAGTTTGGCATTCTACAACTTGATCCAAGGTTCCATTTCCAGCGTTTTGGTGGCTATTTGGAGATAAAAAGTCTCACTGACTTTCCTGTCCAGGCTGGCTTTGAACCATGATCCTTAGATTTCAGACTCTTGAGTAGTTAGGATTATAGGATTGAGCTGCCAGTGCCTACCTACATGATGTTCAAATAAGTAGCTGAAGCTGGGTGCCAGTGGCTAATGGCTGAGGATTTGAGGATCATACTATGAAGCCAGCCCAGGCAGGAAAGTTCATGAGACACTTATCTCCCATAAACTACTCAGATAAAACCAGAAATGGTCCTGTGAATCAAATGATAGAGCACTAGCCTTGAGCAAAAGAATCTCAGGAATAGTACCTAGCCCCTGAGTTCAAGCCCCAGGACCAGAACACACACACACACACACACACACACACACACACACACACACACACACACACACACACACACACACACACACACACACACACACACACACACACACACACACACACACACACACACACCACTAAATAAATAAATAAATAGTGAACCTTTCATAAGTTCCACTGAGTTTTCCTTTCACCATTTGTTTTAAATAGCACTTCAGAAGTAGTTAATGTCCATAAGTGTCTTGGATTGAGCATTCATTTCTTTTTAAAGAGCCCATGAAAGTATAGCCCCATAGACACAGGACCAATTTTAATATAGGAAGCAGTTAGCCAAATACAAAAGAAACCTATACTGAAGGATAAGATCACAGGATCTCTGGGGGTAAAAAGCATTGTAATTATGTTTACCAACTTACAGGTGACCAGTTTATATGGCCACCAAGGTCATAAAATGTCACAAGATGGTTACCTTTTAGTACTTCACTCAGGTAGGGATTAATGATATGCATCATTCCAGCTTGAGGTACATAAACAAGTAGCTCTAAAACAATAGATCTTGAATTTACTAACCTAGATTAGTAAACCATACCCTAGAGATCAAATGTAATTCAGTTAACCTCCCTCAACTTTGGAAAAGTGACTCTTGGTCACTTGGGCTGGTGCAGGGAGGGGGCTGGGGGAAACTTAATGCTCCTAACCTATTCTCACCTGCAGTCACTTTTCATCCATCTTTGAACCCGAAAAGGCTTGCCAGTCATTAATGAGTCTTATTGTAACACATCTCTATCTGACCCACCCTAGAACAATGAACTGAGACTACCTGCCACCACTCCAGAACCAGCCTTTGTCTTGGACTGTTTCCAATTCTCCCTCCTTCTCCAAGGGGCAATGTCTGTACCCCAGAGGGGAGTGGGTGGAGAAGGTGGCTCATGAGAGGCTAAAGAGGGGCTGCAGTGTTGTCTTTCAATGGCATGTGGCACACTATCTCTTTCTCTTCCATTTATCTGACCTAACAAACTTTCCTATCATTCTTACTATGTTCTTGCCTGAATTCTTCTCAGGCCAGTTGCAAGAACTGAAATAGACTTTCCAGTAACAATTTGAGATGGTAAGTACAAACAAAACAATGAAGCAAAGTAGAATTCAAGAAATTTGAAGATGATAGAAAATTAAGCTTTTTAAAAAATTTTCTTCTGAAGTAAAAAATATCCAAAATCATTGAATACATGTGGAAGAATAACATACCTATTGTCTCATCAAACACAACTCTTACTAATGTCTCATTGACTTTATTTTTATCCATAGGTTTTACTAGCATCACTTAATTGTTGAAGGAGATTACATTTTTAACATGTCCATGTACTCATACTAATTACCTTGCTTATCACCCTCTGTCACTCTCCCATTTATCCTCCTCATGTGTTCCAAATGAGTTTGGACAAACTTTAATGCTCCATTTTGACACAAAGGCCTGTTTTAAGTTCTTGCCACTCACTGTCTTGAATATATGCTAATTTTTCAATAAGATTTTTCTGCCTTTTGTAGCTCTTTGTTATATTTATGTTTTGTGTGTGTGTATATATATATGTAATTGCACTTTTGTTTACTGATTATCTTGGTAAGAATATTTAAAACAGAATTTGACAAAAGACAAAAATAATAGTTATTTTACTTAGTCTTTTGCTTTGTCTTGTTTTCTGTAAGAATAGAAAAAAAGAGTGTGGCTAGCATGGCTGTATTTTTCCCTATGTCTGATAAAAGTAACCATATGCTGTCAATAACAGCAGTAAAATTTTCCAGGTGCTAATCTAATGAAAAGTTATACGTTATCAATGACATAAAATATGAGAGCACAGTTAGTGGTCATGCTGACTTCTTTCTTGCAATGCTTTCTCATGGAGAAAAGGGAAAGAAAAACCAACTACACAAATACTGATAGCCAAATACTGATTAGTCACCTTCCTTCCAGGGCAGTCTATAATTGTAGAATTTCACTCCAATCAGAGCACAGATATAAACCTAACTGGCCATGAATTACATGATGTATTGTTATTTCCATAAGGGGGTAAAAAGAAGGTTGGGTCCCAAACTCTACTACTGCTTATTGGGCCATTTAGAAGTATAACAAATCTATGAAATAAATAGAAAATCATGCTGTGGAAATCTAATAATATAATATCCGAGGAACACTTTTGGGGTCTTGTTTTCTTAGCAGATATTTTGGAAGTAAGTAGGCAGAATTAGAGGTAGAACCAATGAATCTCCAGAAAACTAAGAGAAGATTGAGTCTTTTTCGCCTGTGCTGATCCATTTTCATTATAAATCAGTCTCACCACTATATATTGTATTGATGAAAGCATAGAATGAAGATCTTTTGCTACATGCTAACTCTCACCTCACCACTCTACTCCCTTCGAATTTCCATAAATTCTAACACCTCTACTATTTTTCTTTTTCCATATCTCTTGTTTTTTGTCTTCAAGTAAACCAATTGCTTTTAGCCATTTGATTTCTCTAAAGCTGATGATACCTAATAAATGCTTCATCCTTGGAACATTGTCAAGCTATTATTTCCTCTATTTTTCAGATGGGAAACAGTAGCCCAAATATTTTAATTAAGAGTCCAACATTACGGAAGTGGCACTGTGGCTCAAGTGGTAGAGCGCTTGCCTTGAGCTGAAGAGCTGAGAGACAGAGCCCAGGCCCAGAGTTCAAGCCCCGTTACTGACCAAAAAGAAAACAAACAAAAAAAGAGTTCAACATTACAGCTATTCAGTAGTAGAACCAAGGTTTAATCACATATTTGGTTATGGTTAACTCCATATCCAGTACTTTGAATAATGTGTAGAACAGCTTTTCATCATTATAATAAAATACCCAAGGAAGGTAATTTAACTTACAAAGAGAGTGCTTTATTTTGGCCCACCTTTAGAGGTTCTAGTCCAAGATTAGGAAAATCTATTGTTATGGGACTTTGATAGGGGGAGACAGGTGGTAGTGGTAGATGTGACAGAGCAGAGCATTTATTTCATAGCAAAGAAGAAATAGCAGAGCAAGCTTCCAATAACCTAAAGACCTCTCACTGGGCAGATCATATCCAGGAAGGAAATCAAGTTTCAGAAATCCAAAGTTCCATCACCTACTATCTCCTGATAGCAGTACCCCAGGGGCTCCATCAGCCTTTGAAGTACATTCAATATTCCAAACTATAGCCCAGGGAATCTACAGACACTTTTCTTCCATGCTACTGCTTTCTCTATTTTTTTCTCCTTCATAACTTTCATTTTTTACTTCAAGTGTTTAAAAAAATCTGTTATCTATCACTCTTGAACTTCCTCCAGTTTGCTATCTGGCCCATCCTCATTTCAATATTGCCTTCTAGTAGGTGAGTCAAGGCTATTTAATCATTTTTTAATCCTTAATAAGTTTCCATTCCTGTCACAAGTGTCCAAGGTTGAATGTCCAATCCTCAAAACTTTTGCAATGCTTCCATTAATATGACATTGATATTTTCTTCTTTCACTCCTTTCTATAAGCAGAGTTTCTACTATAGTAAATTATTGGTTAAGTACATACCTCAAACACAATGAATTTTAACCTCAACCCCATCATATATTGGCTGTATAACCTTGTCTCAGTTTTCTGATACCACTGAGTCTCAGTTGCATCAACTCTTTCAAGGATAAAAGAAAGTTTGCTCATAAGACATGTTGTAAAAATGAACACAATAAGTATCAGTTCATAAGCCCAAGTTAGTTAACAAAAGGTATTTAAAATGGGTTATAGACTTTTTAAAATATCTTTACTATGTTTAATAATTATACAAAGGCGTTGTCATTCACCAATGCAGTTTATGAATAAAGTGCATCTTGATTGATATCACCTCTTTCAACATTCCCACCGCCCCTCTCCTGCCCTTATGGGTTATATACTTCTGTCTATATAGTCATGTGGTTGATCACTTCTCTACATTTCCTGATCCCCAAATATGCCAATATCATAATATCTGGGAACTTTAAATACACATGTATACCAAGGAGGACTTGTTACATGTACAAATGGAGTTACTAACCAGTTCGCCTTGAAATCTTCATAAGTGAATCTTTATAAGTGAAGAAGGAAGAAAATTCATAATTTAGACTTCAGTTGATTAGAAGATCGAAGCATTGAGGATGGAAGCAAGGTCTATGCGTCAAGGAATGCATGCACACCAAAAGTTAGAAAATTCAATGGTATAGATTCTTCCCTAAAGTTTGTGGAATGGAACTTGGAGCAGTACATTGAGTCCAATTCTAACCTCCAAAACTATAAGAGAGTATATTAATATAATTTGTAACTAAGCCTGCCATACATTTTTATCACAGTAATATAAACCTAACACAATTGTCATTTTAGTCTATCTTTGTGGCAAATCACTTAGGTTAAAATAACTAAACAGCATTTAACAGAATGGTGAGACAAAGAATTCCCACAAGGTGGGAATCAATGCAACAGTGATATTCATAAGACAATATGTTGGAAATAATCTGCACAATTTGGGAGGATTGGGGATAGAGAAAGTGAGAGAAAAATGAGGGAAAGGGTAACAAGTTTGACAAGAAATACACTTATTACCTTACTTATGTAATTGTAACACCTCTATACATCACCTTGACAATAAAAGATATTTTTAATACAATAACTAAACAGAAGAGTAGTAGTTAAATGCTCTGTGAGAATATCACTTCTCCAAAACACATAAAGAAAAACAAAAAGCTATCAAAAACTAAAGTTTTTCATGGACCTAGAATCAAGTATATGAGAATATATTTCAATGAAAATACTTTTCTTTAAACAAGAACTAAAACTCCCAACCTTTCTCCTTCACCCATACAAATGTCCAGTTATTCATGGTATATTTCAGGCAATAATACCACCACTTTACCTTTGAAACTTCACTCTTTACTACCAACCTACATATCAATGAAAATACCCCAGAAGACATCTTTATAAAAGTTTTAATGCCTCTTGCAAGCTTTGACAATGTCTTATTTTTATGCTACCAAGCCCAATTTTTTTTAAAAAATAGTCAATTGACTTATACAATAACATTCAGAATATTTATCAAAACAACTTTGTAATTATTACCTTTCATAACTTAAAACAAAACTACCATTTTACCTAGCTCATCTACAAGTCAGAAGGCCTAGAAATGGGGAACATTATAGAATTCCCTAAAGCATTATTTGGTTAAATATATACACCCTGTGTGCCATTTGAGTCAAATACAATCTTATGCTTAATTTGACAACCTAGTTAAAGGTTGCATCAGGAAACTGTCCATGAGGTCCTTCTGTAACCAGACAGCACATTGCACTGGTTTACGAGTCAGATTTATTTTGTGGTTCTAGGGAATTACATCTCTTTCAACCTATGAGATTTCAAAGTTTATGTGAGAAAAGCATGATTTCTACATGCAAACATCCATCTTTGAAAAAAGTCTCCAAAATAGAGTGTTATTTCCTAGTTGGAACTGCTAAAAACAATTAACTAAAAGACCACAAAAAAAAACATTAGAAGAAGCAATGTGCACACCATCTGAACATCTGGAGGATGTTTTTTCCCCTCTTGGCTTGAGGAAAGTTGTCTGCTAAAACCTCAAGCAATATTTTACTATTATTCCTCATCGCCTCAATTAAATAGGACATGGATTTATACCGTTGGTGGTTTTGAGGCTTTGGAACTGCTGGTGTATTTGGGGTTGGATGCTTTTCTAACATTACAGCTGTTTTCAATTTAGACATTGAAAACTAGAGGAAATGTACTAGCTTTACTGTTTTATTGAGTGCTGTTGATTTATGAGTTTTTTAAAGGACTTTCTTTAGATGACCTGCTCAAGATCAATCCAGTCATTCTCCTGATGTATTCAATTTCCTCTCAAAATAGATATGAGTTGCCCGGGAATCTAGAGGTTCTTCAATGCAAAAAAAAATATGTTTTTGAATCTTCAGATATAGTTGACTTTTCTCATCATAACTATTCAAGAATAAGTATCACAAATATTAGTGTCCCTATCAACATGAAGACATGTGTATTTGTGATGTAGACATTGTCAGATTGGAAGGTTTTGCTCTCTCACACTCTTCCAAGCTCAGTAAGGTATTTCAGGATATATTATTGTGTCTGTGAAGAAGTCAATAGTCACATAACCATAGACAATCTCAAGAAAAAGATTTCAAGGCACTTAATATCACCTTCTAAAAGTATACTGATGATATTTCAGGAGACATAAACCACAATATGCCACACAGGAATGTAAATAATAAAACTTAAAGAATAGCGGGAGCATTGCTGCTTATAATTAAAGAAATATAACCTTTTACTAAAATTTAAAATGCCTGTTTATGTGTAGTACTTATTAAATAATCTGTGAAGCAGGTTCAGTAGGATTGTTAAACACTTTGAAAAAAAGAAAAGTAAAATTCATGGAAATTAAATAGCTTGTGTGAGATGACACTTTAATGAAGTGGAAAATCCAACTTTCCTGGACTTAGCCCCATAGTCTTCACTGTCAGCAATTTAACCATTTTCTCATTTGACTAAAAGAATGATCTAGACACCTTTTAACCAAACTTTTCTGGAAAATTCATTAATAAACTTGTAAGGAATTTCTGTAGCAGTATTATTCAGGGATTCAATAGAGTATGGTATTCTGCAGTTATTGTCTTATAAAGAACAAAACTACACTTGAACAAATGACAGAAAGTTATAAAAAAAATTTACTGTGAAAAACTCATCTGAAATTTAGCAGTGCTAGTCTATACATGCATAACCTGGAAAATATGACAATATTATCATGAAAAGACAACAGTGGCAAATGTTTTGGGGGGCAAGAAATGTCCAGAGAATTTTGTGTTTCCAAATGAAAAAGGATCAGTTTTTGATTGCCTCTCTGTAACTATTTACTCCATTTATACAAAACAAAACAATGGCCAGATGCTGGTGGCTCAGATCTATAATCCTAGTTACTCAAGAAGCTGAGATCTGAGCATTGAGGTTCAAAGCCAGCCCAGAAAGGAAAGTCTGTGAGACTCTTACCACCAATTAGCCACCAGAAAACCAGAAGTAGAACTGTGGCTCAAAGTAGCAGAGTACTAGCCTTTAGCAAAAGAGCTTAGGACAGCACCCAGGCCCTGAGTTCAAGCCCATGACTGACAAAAATAAGAAAAGAAAAAGATGAAGATAAGAGAAAAGCAAGGGTAAAAATTTTTGCAATCAGAAATCTTAGTAAAAATCCAACATGGCATTCTTTATTTATCACATCATGGACACAAGTAAAAATGGGAGAAAGATATCAAAATAATTTAAACAATTTTGTCCATCAAATTTCTAGAATCCTACATTCTATACTCCAGTTTACTGAACATTACGGATTGACAGAAACAAAGAAATGTGAAAGCAGACTGAATGGCTATTGAGTTGTTGCAATGCTGTAATGAGGAAAAACAATAGTATTTCCAGGAACTGATTAGCACTCATAAATTGTTCAGGGGTTTCAGGATAATAAAAGCATGTGAACTTTTAGTATAAATGCATGAAAACCAACAAAACAAGCATTTGCTGTCTTTGAACATAGCAGAGTTCTCAGTAGAAAGAGGCTGGACATAGGGCAAATGGCCAGTGGCTGAGAAATGAATCATAAGGAAAAGTAAAAATGGGTCTGAGTCAACACTTACCGAAATTCATTTAAGTGATCAAAGTGATGTAAAATTTTCTCAGAAAGGGCTTACATACCTGTTTATACCAGTTCAGAGGATGATAAATTACCACAATGATACTAGTCATTAGTCATTTCCTGCTTCCATTTGCTCTTATCCCTCCAACTGCTCTAACCATAGGAAGCCAGAGATTATAATATACCAATATGCATAAGGAAAAATAGGGCATGTAGTAAAAATGGAAACAGAAACTTACACCCCCATTTCCCATCTTCTAGATTCTCATTTATAGTAAACAAATCTGGGAAGTTTTAACTTGAAACAAGGATTGAAGCTACCTCTTATAGAGACCTAAAAAAATACTTCTCAACTGAGACTATGTTGAATAGACTGAAGATGATGTGTAACAGATTGTGCTACTCAAGATCAGCCAGCAAAGCCATAAAGACTTGCTTCATTTTTCATCCAGTGTTAAAGGAAATCTCAGGCCCACTGAGTAAATCTGAAGGCATTTCTCTCAGGACTATTGAATGTAACATGTTCAATATTGCTATTATTAAACTAGGAATACTCATCACTAATATATATCAGCTATTTGCATGGTCTACAACATAATTAAATTGTCTTTGCTTCCAACATCTAGCATCCACTTTTGTTCTTATGTTCCTACTCTCTTTCCAGACTTTTCCTAATATAAAAGAGGAATTTCTATTTTGTTACCAGGATGAGAATATTTGAACCAAATTACAAGAAAACAGCAATCTGAACAGCTTTTAAGTGATAGCATTAACTATCCACATCCCTTTGTCTTTAGAAAGCAGATAGTGACAATAGCTAATGAAAAATTAATCACAGAATGGAAGTTTCTGGAAGAACATGCTTCTCTTTGGCAGTAGTTTATGGCCAGTGATGGAAAAATAGCACTATTATGCTGTAATGACTCCCCCACCCATTGTTTTTCAAAACTGCTGTCATGAAACCACAGCTTTCCTACAATCCTTTAATAATCAACTATTCAGTTAGCAGCAGTGTAAAAGCATTTCCATATTTTATAGTAACTAAGAATCCCTGCTATCTATAATTACAGTCAATACTTGGGCAAAAGGGGAAAGACTTAATTGTCTTGATGCTTTCATGCATGGAAAAACAATCAAGTTTTCCTTTTTATTTGCAGTTAGATTGACTGGTCCTAGCTGGGTTTTCTTTTCCAAATTAGAAGCAAGCTAGACCATTGAAAATGTTAAATATTTAAACAGTGAGTTATTATTTTATTTTCTACAGTCCTACAGGCAATGATAAGAATCTTCCAAAGTTACATACATCTTTTGCTATCACTCCCTCCAGGGCCAAGTTGATTCTCTACCCATTGAACTTAAAACTTGATTTAATTTTGGCTGGAAACTTTAAAGCAAAAACTAAAAATGGAATGCTCTATCATGGATAGAATCATGCCTTAAGAAGCAGCAGGAGACAGAATAACAGATGATCTTCCTTAAAGATTGTACTTAGCTAATGGGTCAGGCACTGTCAAACTACTAATAGAACACTTGGAAATTTAACAGGGAGAGTTCACAGTATAAAAAATGATATGGGAGGCATGGGAGGTCATGGTTTCAAAAAAACGTAGTTTCAGGTCTTGTTCACTATCACTAACTGGTATGTGGCTATTACACAGTAGGCATTCATGAGAAATGTGTGACAATGTTGAGTTGGACTATTTTATCCTTTATCCATAAGTACCAACTATAATAAATAAAATACATTCTTCTTATTCATCAACATGTAATGTGCCAGGTATTTTAATTCTATCCACTGGCAATGTCATTTTTTTTGTTCATACTAAACTATCTTTTCTTTCTCAGTAAATTTATTGAAAGTCTGGTTCAAATCTTAGTATAATTAGAATTGAATATTTCCTTTCATAAATCTGCCTTTTTTCATAAATCTGTCTTTTGAGACTATATGTAAACGGTAATTGGATCTACTTCCTTGGTGATTCTTTATCATTACACATGCCTCTTCTTTCTTACTTAGAATATTATCTGCATCAAAGCTTTTCACACTCAATTTTACTACAGCTACACAACCTTTTTATGGATATAGTTTGTATAAGTATTTCTTTGTCTCCCCAACTTATTGTGAATATCTATGTATCAATATGATTATGTTTGACTTTTGTAGAAAACTTAGATGTTGGAAACTTGAATGATAGCGTAAAATATTTATATTTTAATTGGAATATCGAGTGCAGTGGACTTAAAGATTGTACTAAACTAATGGGTCAGATTTTGTAATAATCAAATAATTAGTTTTATATTTGTTGTTGAAATTTTAGTTTTCCAGTTCAGTATTAGGAGTCAGGCAAGGAAATGTTACTCCAAGTGTATATGTATGTGTATGTCTATATCTATGTATTTATATACATCTATACATACATCAGAGATCACATATATTACTATGTGAATGACAAATGAACCTTCAGATTCAAATTTTCAAAGACACATTGAAAGCCACAATGACTATATTTTTCAAACTATTACTATAATCTCAAAGTATCCAGAAAGTTATTATCATTAATTTTCAAGCATTCTGTGTGGTTATATGAAACAAATAAAAGAGATGAACCAAGATGATTCTAAAGACAATTTCAAGAACCTTTTCAACTGAAGTTTTATGAAATTGTGGGTTTTAGATTTGAGTTTACTTATAGCTAAAAGAAAGATTCAAAGGTAGCAAAGCAATATCAAAAAAGCAAAAACAAACCAGGCATGTAGGCCTCTGTTAGCCATAGGAATCACTAAATTACTTAATTTTATAATTTAATTTTATATTTTTGTGGTTAAAACAAAAGCTAACTATAGTATCACATCAGAATAGTTTTTCTAGCTGTGCCCTAGTGGCTCACACCTGTAATCCTAGCTACTCAGGAAGCTCAGATCTGAGGATCATAGTTCAAGGCCAACCCAAGCTGAAAAATCTGAGACTTTATTAAACACCAAAAAAGCTGGTTCAAGTAGTAGAACATTAGCCTTGAGCACAAAAGCTCAGGGACTGTACCCTTTCTCTGAGTTCAAGTCCCAAGACTTGCACAAAAACAGAATAGTTTTTCTAGTGTTTAGGCAGAATAGTCTTTCTAATATTTAGAGTTCATGTTTTAAAAGGAGTTTCCCTTTGATAAGGCTAAATATCTGTTACTTTTCAAGTTATTTTTTTCAGGAGCAATAAATATCCTTTAGAGTTTAGTTTAGTGAACAAAATTGTAAACAGAGCATTGAGGAACCTCTCTAGAATCATAGGTAATTAGTTTAATAAAGTGTATGTGTGTCTGTCTGTGTCTGTGTGTGTACACGTTATTGTTACAATCCTCACTTAGAAACTTAAAAAAATATATGCAATATTAGGGTGACTTTGAATGTTTTATGCTGTCTATTTTCTTTTAAATGAGCACATAGTGTAGCCTTAATATTGACCAAATGTAAACATTCTAAAACTAAAGTCATAGTATATTCACCAAGCTAAATTAATATCTTTTTATTGTTTTATAATGTTTCATTTTTTTAAAGGACAACAAATTATTAACACAGAAAGAAGAGAATGTAATGAAGGTGATCTAACTTTATCTAGAGATGAGCTGATGTCTTTTGAGTGTGGAGCCTTTGTTCTACACTCTAATTGCAACCCAGATCTTATGACAGTGCTAAGGGATGACACATTTAATTTCACCTTATCACTAAACTAAGAAGTCTTGTTTTATTCAGCAGGAAAATGAAATACTGTGAGACTGTGTAACAAAAAGTCTCAAAGTTGATGGGAATGAGTGAAAGCAATTAAAGTTTTCTCTACAAGAAATGTCCTTTCTAATTAAGAAATGAAATGAGGCTATTTCCATTTATGTTATATTATTACTATGTATGTATTTCTGCAATATTATGTCAAGCTCCTCATGGGCCACAGGATGCAAGTTGTCATTTTATGTACTCATTTGTTAAGTTTATGGAGACTAAGCAGTCATCAATGTGTGCTGTTTTTATTTGAACAGCCCTATACAGGTTCTCTGGCCCAGTAAAGTTACCCCGTCACTGAGCTTGGCTTTATTTCATGTCATGAGTATTTTATGTGTACACGAGAAATAAATAATACCTAACTACAAAACTGCTTCGAATGTGACTTGAGAAACTTTCTTATCCTGATGAATTATGAATGTTTCTACTGTAATTTATGTGGATTACAAACACTACATTAGAGCCTGTTCTGAATGTTTCCAAGGATTAAATGGGTCCTCTGTAGAGAGATGCAATTTTTAAACTATGTAGATGAATATTTGATATAAGTAGTTGCTACACATGTTACCAAAAATGTTGTTGCAGAAAATTTGCAAAAGTAAGGCCTTTTGACTCCGTGAATCCTGTTCACATTCCTTACTCTTGAATAGAAGATGAACTAAAAATGAGGGGATAGTTTCCTATTTCTAGCTAGAAAGTACAAAGTTTATTCTTCTAATAATTAATCTCTAGCTATTCCTATAATTGTAGACATATGAGATACTTTCATTTCTGACAATAATACTTTTACCTATCAGACTTCTTGTCTGTTTTTTATAAGAATTTCTTTTTCATGTACCCCAGCATAGAGTAGGAGCAAATACAGAGTTTAAAAATACAGAGTTTAAAAAGTTTAGCACTTTCCCTTTTCCAGTCTTTAATTTAGAGACTTTATTTTCCAAAGTTCATAATCTCCAATTAGAATGAAATATGTGGCTTCTCTGAATTTCATTGAAACAGAGAACAATTCTATGAATATGTTAGAAAAGTATACTTCCTATAATACTGGTTGAGAAATGTATTCAAGCATCACAGAATTATCATAAACATAACCCCAGAAGGATATTGCTTGATCTTCATTGCCATGTAGGCTGTGCTATGGCTCTATGGTTGAGCCATCAAATTGTACTCAAAGATTCTTTAATGAGTTCAATCAAGTATAAAGGACCCTTTACAATAATGCTTTTTTCAGTTCTCCTATATCTATTTACCCTCTTAAATTTGTCCATCATTTATTTGACCATAACAACATGGTGTTAATCCTAGTGTATGAATTCCATAACATAACTCTTAAGAGGTCTTGAAGGGTCTTCCCTCACCTACTTGGAATATGTAAGCAATACAGCCTAGTGATGTTGAGTGAGGCCATCACAGAACATCTAATTCTGTTGACCTTCTAGGATGAATGCAGCTGCACGAGTCCAGATAAATTGACAAGGCCACTCAAGTCAACTGAAATAATCTTAGCAAATAAATTGGTTGGCATTTTAAGACACTGCATTATTTAATTGCCAACACTGGTCATTTTAGAAAAGTACACGAAATTGTGGTCATTTTGTGCTTAAGAGTTTTTTTTTTATCAATTATAGAGACAGAATCCTGCCTTGTGCTCATTGAGTACTGTGGAGCACATGGGCAGCAAAGATGGCGCTGGGAGGGGGTTGAGTGGGCAGAGCCTAATTTACTGTAGAGCACATGGCCAGCCAAGATGGCTCTGGGAGAGAGTAGAGTGAGCAGATCCCAATTGATCTTCTGATCAGTACCTAACCAGCCTGTGAAGGTTCAGGTGAATGATAGGGTGTGACCTTGACAGTGATTGGTTCCTCTTCCTCCCTTACCATACCACCCGCCCTTTTTGTCTTTAAAAGGGGCTGCCCTCTGTTAATAAACGAGTTTTTCTACCTGCTGAATTTGGCTCCCCGCTGTGTCTGATTGTCTCCTGGGCTGAGGGAGGCTGGGGAATGGGCAAGCGCCTCGCTTACCTTTCCTCGGACCCCGTCCGTCTTTCGTGGGAAGGACGAAGATCCAACAGAGTACACTTCAGGTTTTAAAGAAATGACAGGAAGTTGAGGATAGATATCTCATTGTTCTCCATAGCTCTTCCTGTCTACTGGTACAATTATGCTACGCTTTCAAGAACCAAAAGAAAATGGAGAGCTGCAGGAAGAAGATGCTCTCTGTAGAAGACAGTCTGAAGATAACGTGGAAACATTTGTGGAGTTGCTAAAGAAAGGGGATCAAAAGAGAAACATTCAAAAGAACATGTTTTCTTAAGAATCTACAGGTTCCAAAGTTCTATAATATTCTCATGCAGGTAAGTTTCTTGTCTTTTTAAAATTTTTCCTTCTTTTTATGTTGTCAATATTGCATTTGTTGTTGTAGCTGGGGGGAGATTGTGTGTGTGTGTGTGTGTGTGAGAGAGAGAGAGAGAGAGAGAGAGAGAGAGAGAGAGAGAGAGAGAGAGAGAGAGAGAGAGAGAGAGAGAGAGAGAGAGAGCAGAGAGAGAGACAGAGAGAGAGAGACAGAGAGAGAGAGTGTGTGTTTTTTGGTGGGGTTGAACTCGGTGTCTTGGCGCTGTCCTTGAGATTTTTGCTCAAGGTTGGCATTCTACCACTGGATCTGCAGCTTCATTTCTGGTTTGCTGGTTAATTGGAGCTATGAGTCTCACAGATTTTCCTGTCTGTGATAGCTTTGAACTACAATCCTAGATCTCAGCCTAATGAGTAGCTAGGATTACAGGCACAAGCCTCCACCACCCACAGAGAAAAAGAGTGGCTCCTTAGAAATCTGTAGGCTTCTGGATTCTGTGAGATTTTCATGCACATGACTTTCTTATCTTTTTTCCATAATTGTATTGTGAGATTTATAGATCGTTATATGTCCAAGAACTCCAGAATTAACACTTATTGCTAAGTGAAAATATGCTTTTGCTCATGTTCATTCTGTATTTTTTCTATAGTGGGAAAAAAGAATTATTCCTCTCTTATGGGGACATAATTTACTACAAGCTTTTGAAAATCATTAATATCATAGGACTTGTTACTAAATGAACTGTAGAAATTAATAGGCCTAAAAATGGCCAGAAATTTCACCCCTCTACTAACAGTTAGAATATAATATAAAGCAATGGCAAATGCCAGTGAAGTGAAGACCATATTGTACAGACTACTAAGTTTGCTGGCTTCCAGAAATGTTACGAATTACTGTAGTAATAGAAGCCAATGTGGCATATGGTACATGACATATTTTTAAATGTTACACATTTTAATTTTGGGCAAAAGTTCATTGCAATGCCTGTTTCTCCATTCCTTATTTTTTCTTTCTCCTTTAAAAAGAATCTTCTCTCAGTAGCTGAAGAATGTCAATTAAAGGAGCTCAATATATTGTTGTACTAGCTGAAATTCTTGCTAAAATTATTCCAATTTAGTTACAGTACTGGGGTACATGTTAAAGAATTACAAATTATAAAAACCCTCTCAGTGTGTTTATTATGTAAGTGTGCACAATGCATATACATGCATAACCCACACATACATGTGGATATGGCAATACCTTTTATATGTGATTCAAGAGGTAGAACAGTGTATTATTTTAGTTTAGCTTTAAATGCATAATGAACCATGTCAACACTTAATGATTTAAATAATTTTTAAATGATTCCATAAGTTAGCTGTCTGGTTTATTGAGTATGTACCAACTTGTGTGATATTTTTGGCTCACAGGAGTCTTAGGTTCAGTAGGATGGATTAGAATAGTTTCACTCACTCATCTGTTGTTGACAGAATAGTTAATTCAGGGAGTCTCAGCTGTGATGTTTCATTTCTGCTGCATGAATGTCACATCCTGAGTTGGCTGCCCTGGATTTCTTCACTTTATCCCAAAGGGCAGAAAGAAAGTTCACGTCCTAAATCTTTAGTCTTTAGATTTTAAGCCTCTGCCCAGCAACCTTTGTCAATAATGCTACTGGCCTTTCCTAGTCAAGGGCTGATTGAAGGAATGGAGAAATAGACTCCACCTCTTTAAGGGGAAAAATCTCATTATTACCGAAATCTAAGAGAACTGTGGACTTTAGAGCCTGGTCATCCATTATAGGTTTTTAATGTTACTGCTTTTTTCCTTCTATATAAATGCAAATATTTCATTAAAAGAAATATACTTTGTGCTCATTTTGAAAGGATTATTCTTTATTCTTCATCATTATCTTAGGACCAAGTTTAGTACTTGGGACTGGTCACTGTAAGTATTTGTCAAATAAACAAATGAATAAATGTACAAACAGAAATTAATTGTTCTATTATCTGTAATTAACTAATAATAAGTAACAAAAGAGACCTGGAGATAGCATTTATCTTACTTCAATGATAACAGAAAAAGTATACATCAGGCAATTCTATTTCAAATGTCAGCAACCATATGCTGGTTGCGTACTTTTATAAACAAAACATTATTAGAACACAACCACACCTATACATTCTGTGAATGCATTTGTGCTTCCTTTCATTTGAGTACTTGGTGGCAGAGACCATATAACTTACTACTTAATCTTTTAAATAAACATTTGCAAGCTATTGTTCTGTTTGAATATCTGAAGCCATAACTTAGTGCAGTTCTTTCTTGTTTTTTTCTTTTGTCGGTCATGGGGCTTGAACTCTGGACTTGGGCGCTATCCCTCCGCTCTTCAGCTCAAGGCAAGCACTCTACTGTTTGAACCACAGGGCCACTTCCTGTTTTCTAGTGGTTTATTGGAGATAAGAGTCTCATGGACTTTCTTGCCAGGGCTGGCTGTGAACCGTGATCCTCAGATCTCAGCCTCCTGAGTAGCTAGGATTACAGGTGTGAGCTACCAGCACCCAGCTCATTCTTGTTTTAGTCATATATACATATATATATATATATATATATATAATTTACACTAAGTTTGAGTCATGCGTTTTCAACTATATATATCCAGAGATCTTGTTACAGATGTAATATATATGCTATAATACCATTTATATATATAATATCTTCATGAGACAGGCATTTGGGGAACATAATTTTACAGCTATTAAATACTGTGTATTTAATAATTTAATTTCAATAATTTCTATTATTTTCTAACCCTATGCTCTCAGTCTTTACATTGTATTAGTAGTTGGTAATTAGACAATGGATTAAATGAATCTCTCCAAGGAGAGATTACTAAGTGGATAGGCAGTAGCACCGTTTGATTCTATAAAAGGAAACTTCTTTGAGTTCTAACAGAAATACAGAAAAACTAATATAATTGGAAAGGGGTAGTTATCTTTGAAATCTGATAAGACTGGAAGTCAATAACAAGTGAAAGCACATAATTATAGCAAAACAAAACATCAGGGTCAATTGTATTGACCTTGAGTATTCAATGCCAACTTACTCAGCTTACAGTTACAGTTATGGTCTCATAGCCTTTCCTGACTCTGAGTGAGGAATTTTGGACAGACCTCTTGTTTGTGACATGAAATCAGTGCATATGTAATGAGGAATATCATGAAGACTAACTTCCAGCAATGGTGGAAGTCCCCTGTACCACTCTGATTGTGTCAGTGGGGAAAATGCTTTTTAAAAAATCTCTTGAACACAAATATTACATGACAGAGAGACAGATAGATGGGATAAGGAGAAAAGTGTAAATATAAACAGATATGCAAATAATGCAGGTGTCAAAATGATATTCAATATTACATGCAGTATTAAGGTATTTCTCTATTAATTAATTTTTTGGCTCTTTAGAAATTAATGCAGTATAGTTAATGACACATGGAAGTCATATGCTTATAAGAATAGAAGTCTTTACTAATCGTTTAAATAGGGATACAGGTGGACCCATTGCAACAATGAGATGTACAAGTCGTTATGTCGAAAACGAACTTTACAACTTTGGTGCGGGGAGGGGGGTTGGGGATGGAGTGGGGAGGATTGAGTTGGGGGGGCGGGAGGAGGATAGGAAGGGATGGGAAGGGGAAACAAAGGAGGAGGCTACAATACTTGATAAGAAATGTACTCATTATCTTCCCATGTAATTGTAACCCCTCTGTACAGTATTTTCATAATTAAAAAAAGAAAGAATAGAAGTCTTTGAGCTTCATCATTTCATTTATATTGGATTAAATAGTAGAGTTAATTGGCTTACTTGTAGCTTTAGGTACTACAATTTCATACAAACTGTATCAGCCATTGTATAATTGGTAATTATTTAAGAACGATAAGATTTTATATGAATATGCAGCAGATAAACTTGTATATTACCTCATTTAATTTGACCATTTAAAAAATAATGTACATTGTGTTGTTTGTGCTCAATCTAGGGCTTGAACTCAAGGCCTGAGCACTGCCCCTTACTTTTGTCACTAGCACACTGCCACTTGAGCCACTGTTCCACATGTGGCTTTTTAGTGCTTAATTGGAGATAAGAGTCTCACAGACTTTCCTGGCCTAGTACCTAATCATGATGATCAGATCTTATCCTCCTGTGTAGCTAGTATTATGAGCATGAGTCACCAGCAACAAGCAACAATATGTATTTATAAGATCAAGCCAAGCAAAGAGTGAGAGAACACAAAAGTTTCAAAATGCAGGGCAGCCATATTTTCTGTTTCCTGCTATTCTTAAGATCATGGTCATATTAGCAAATAAGAAAATTAACATATATTTAATGTTTATTATATTATATCTTATGATAATATTTATTATCATACTGGTTTAAAATATGTTAACTAATTCAACTACAAAACAACTTTATAAGGCTTAATTATTATTTTATAGTTGGGAAAAAAGTTTTGAGAAGTAAATGACATATTCAAGCTCACACTGCCATTAGAGATGAGGATATCACACCAGATCCTTTCTGAATCCATTTTTTCCCATATATTTAGCATCTTGATTTAAAACACATAAAAACATTTTAAGCTTCCTCTTTTAATAGAAAAAGATTTTATACTAGTCATTAGCATTATAATACTGGGTTCTTGATTATTCTCTGTGCTTGTTTTGTGCTCTTTCTATTTTTTTAAACAATTTTAGTCTCCTTTAAAAATTTAATTGGCATATACAAGATTTTATAGAAAGTTTTGCTGATATTTCCATATGTGTATTTACTGTAGTCTGATCAAAATCACCACTTCTCTTACACTTTTTCATTCTCCACTCGTCAAAATACTTTTACTAGTTTTCAATATTCCATTTTCATACATGATATATGAAGCATTTGATCATATTCACACCCTGTTTCAAGGAGGAAGAGTAAGGAGGATGAATGTTCAGTATCTTTTTTAACTCATTTTTTTATTATCTTTTAATAGCTGTGGGAGTGGGAGGGAAGGGATGGTACGGGAAAATGAAAGAAGGAGGCAACAATGCTTGGTAAGAAATGTAATCATTATCTTGCGCATGTAACTGTAACCCCTCTGTACAGTATTTCCATAAAAACCTATTTAAAAAAGAGGTTGCACAAGGGAGTTACCACTTAACAAAGCAGTTTAATTCCTAGGTTCCTTTGTTCTCACGGTATATTCACAGACCTTGTGCAATATGAGAACTTAGCACATAGCTGTGGATGTTCAGTTCAATTATTAGTATTAATCACAAAGAACAGATATTCTTAGACTAATAGGTAAGATATATTCTCCAATTGAAAGGCATTAAACTGCTTTACTTATATCCACATTATCAGTTAGTTTACCAAAGTAGTATTAAAGTCCCTGTACACTAGTTCTTTGCACTTCTTTGAACAGAAGAGTTTGCTTTCACTACATTTTATGATTACCTGATTTTCTGCAATTTCACTTAGGAGAATATTTAATTCACATTTGATCTCTATGCTGTCTTTTTAAATGAAGTTAATATTTATTTGGTAACAAATTTATATTCATATTATTTTCAAGTAAGTGTTTGTTTCATATTCTTAAGTGGTTCTAAATTTACCTATAACTTTCATTCCTGTCCTCTTCATTATAGTTGAATTTACAATATCCCTACATCACTGACCAACTGCCCTCACTCAAATTTATCTCGCCCTTCCTAATCATTCTGCTGGAGTCAGCCTGGAGTATAAGGTGTTTTTTCTTAGCTCTAGGATCAAATAATCTCAAATTTAGAAATTAATTACTTCAAAACCTTATTAGCATTTACATCTTATCTAAAAATCTGTTTTTGGTCCCCCCTTGCATGTTCCTGTCCTATAATCAGGATATATGAATACTTCATTGTGTGGCTGTTGTTTTGGTAACTATTGTTAGGAGTGTCTACCTTTCCTGTGGGTTGCTCAGTATACACACTGATGAGATGTCACATCTCCAGAACTTGTGTCCATGCCCTCTACCTTCACACTGAAGAAAAGGAGACATTTGCATCACTTTCTGGGCTTTGCTAAAGAATGATATTGTTTATTATATTCTGATAACAAAAAAATCCCCACATGTCTTGTTGCTAACAGCTGTTCTGTGAATGGAGCAAAGTAAGTGGGAGGAAATGGCAATTCTTGTAAAATCAAGCCCTTTTCCCAATCCAAGAACAAATTGCACTTGGTTTGAGAAGCCTCAAGAGAGCCAAAAGAAACACTTAAATACTGTTAGAAGAAAAAAAAAAACCTGAGCAGTAGAACTAAATTTAAATTTAGATAGCTTGCATACCCTGGAAAGTTTCTGTGAATAGCACATTATATAACTTGTAGACCAAAGATCAAAATAGGAAGTTTGTTTCAGGTTTGCTAACTTATACAGGTTAGTATATGAAACTAAAGCGAGCTACCAAGGTCTACAGGTAAGTTTCAATTTTCTCTGAATCACCATCTCAGATAATTAATCAGGAAAGTGGAGGGATGAATCAGTGACAGGACAATGCAAATGTGTCACAGAATTGAGATAGCACTGTACTTTGAAGCATGGTTTTTTGTAATATATACCTTGTGAGTTCTGATTATGTTCCATACTTCTCTCAGTTTGAAAGAAGGATGTTATATTACTGGATTATCAACTGTCACTTCAACAAGTGACATATTAGCACCTATTAATTAGTTCTATATTTTTGTTATGTCAATTAATAGCTTGTATCAGTGTACAGTTTTGGAAGTTGGTTGAAAATTATTTTGATTACACTGTCTGGGACATAATTGGTTAAAGATAGTATTATCTTAACCAAGCTACACATAAACTCTTATTCCAAATTATGAAAGTTACTTCAAATCATAAAAACCTAAAAGTGACATTTTCTCTGATATTCTAGGATAATTCCTACTACAACATAAAAATAACTTATGTTTGAGGACATATTACATATTTTGTTTTATCATATGCTATTTAATATAAGACAGCAAATAATGACACTGCTTATGAGTATATATTGTTTTATTTTCTAGTTTACATGAGGCCTTATGGAATTGAATTTTTCTAGTTTTCAAGCACAGCCTACTAGTTTTATCTTACATAATTAGGGGCAGCTAAATTATAAAGAAATTATCCTCTCTCAAACCTCTCAAGTCTAAAACTAAATACAAAGTTAGTATGGTGACAGTATCTATTGAGTTAGGCATAATAATATAATTTCAACAATGACTTCAACAATATTCTTAAAGAATAAAGTAATTCACCAGGTACTGGTGGCTGATGCTACTCAAGAGGCTGAGATCTGAGGATCACAATTTGAAGCCAGCCCAGGCAGGAAAGTCCAGGTGAGACCCTTCAATTAACCACCAGAAAACAGGAGGTGGTGCTCAGGTTCAAAGTGGTAGAGTACTAGCCTTGAGTGCTAGCCTACAGAGACAGTGCCGAGGCCGTGAGTTCAAGCCCCATGACTGACAGAAGAAAAAAGAATAAAGCAACTGATATTTCAGAGTGTTACTGTGTGTCAGATGATACAATAAGTATTATACAAAACTGTCCCAAGTTTAGTATTATTTTTTATTTACTAAAGAATAAATTATTTAGATTCATTTTCCTAATGTTTATGTTTAGTAACTAACTCATATAATTATTATATACAAACACAGTCTTTGGCTCTGAATCCATTTCCTTGATATATAAAAATTCAGTTGATACCTGTCACCTGCAAAATATTTACTTTTAAGTGCTGGTAGAATTAAATATTTCCTGAGATATTACAAGAGAAAAGAGATGAATAGGAAAAATGATAGAAGATCATATCCAAGGAAAGAAAACAATACTGTGCAAAGGAAAGCTATAATCAAGTTATTCTATGATTTCAAAAAAATATGGAAAGTATATTCCCTGTTCTCAAAAGAGCTCCTATAGAAGCTGTCCGTAGATCACAAATGTGCATAGAGCAAGAGTATACTGGCACTGTGTGGCTGTAGACAGTTTTCTCAAGAAGCACAATTGTCACAGGGAAGAGTCAGAAGAGGTAGACACAGGGACTTTGGTATGAAAGACATATATTGATAATAATGAATAAACAGGAAACTAGTAGACCCAGAAAATATTACATCAATCAGAAAAAAATGTTGACTTTTCACATTCATATTTTAACTACTCAATGGGAATTTCTGAGAAGTCAACAAGTTGTTGTTATTCAATTGAGAAGAATCTGGGTCATAGGATCTGGTCTTCTCACAGCAAAGTTTTGATTCGTTTTCTGCTATAGGAAATTGCATTATGCTATATGTGAAATTGGGTTAAAAATCATACAAAATGTGTTAAAAATCAATTGTGTTAATAATCATTCAGATGACATAACAAGAAGATAGTTCACAATGACTGACTTTCAAGGGTGGTATGACTCAGCAGAGGAAACTGGCTACAATTCTCTGTTCCTCTGTTCTCACTCTGAGCCACCTACTGCATGTGATCTATCAGTATCATGATGAACCCATTTTGACAAATGTGTTACTTAAAGAACTCCATGCAGATACACTCCCTTTGACATTAACTATATTTGTGAGTTTCTCTAGAATTCTCAGAATATCAAAGTACTATAGCTTTGTTAACTGAATTTGAGTCCTAACATCCCGCCTTCTTATTCGTAGAAATCAAAATCAATTATACATTAAGTTATATTCAAATCAAGGGAAACATATCCACCACCTCAAAAAAAGTTAAAGAAAGAAAATATAGTTACATAAGTCAAAAAGCCCACAGCAACTACCTAATAAAGTTTCCATAGCTACGTGTTCTTTAGAAAAGGAAAAATAAATCACTCCATTTTTCTCTGCCAATATTTTAATATAACACATTTAAAGTATAGCTCTACATACATAAAAGAGGGATTATTTAAAAATTGTTTTGATCATATGGTTTTTCATGATATATTTTTCTTTGTGTCCTTTTGCTAATACATCCTAGCCAAATAATACCTATTTATATGTTAGGAATATCATTTATTTACTTATCAGGCAAAACATATACCTTTATATCCATTGGAATATATGTATATATATATATATATATTCCTTGATATACTTTGGCTCACATATATATATATATACATAAATGTCTACATGTATATATATACAAACATGTAAAAATGAAGCTTCCTTTCACAACTAATATTGACACTATTAAAAATATTTTGAAAAGGATGATACCAAAGAAGTTGTAGTCTTTTTTTTTTAATTTAATTTAATTTTATTTGTGAACATACTGTACAGAGGAGTTACAATTACATGGGCAGGATAATGCGTACATTTCTTACCAAGCATTGCAGCCTCCTCCTTTGTTTACCCTTCACATCCCTTCCCAGCCTCCCCCCTCCCCCCCAATCCCAATCCTTCTCCTTCCTCCCCCTTCCCCCCCCCCCCCCCCCCCGCACCAACGTTGTAAAGCTCGTTTTGGACATGACAACATGTAAGAAGTTGTAGTCTTTAACAATGTTATTAACAGATTGAACACAGTTATGGAAACAATTACCAGACAGCTCAAAGGTAGAAAAATATAAAATATTTAAACTATCTAGTCTTAGCTGTATTCACATATTCTGGTTGGAAAAAAAACATTCCAGATAATGCTTTCAGGACAATATCCATTCAACCATAACATGTATCAAGAAGTTAAGGAAGGGGCAACACCAATACTACACAAATGTATGTGGAATATAGCAGATAGAGTATTTCCTAATGTGTTTTATCAAGCCAAGAATTACAATACCAAAACCAGATGAAGACAGAATAATGATACAAATGATCTCCTCCCTCTCAGTATTATGAAGACTACAGAAGTCATTCAACCTTGGAACTGCAAAAAAATTGCAAGACAGTATCTGTGTGGACATACACAGAAAGTTGAATCCAAAAAATTATAAAGAGAATGACAAGTGATAATCAAGTAGAAATTATTCTAAGAATAAAAACTTTTCTTTGAGAATGTATTAACACTATTTACCATATTAACCTAATTAAAATCAATCTAATAATCAATTTAGCAGTTGCTTAAAAGGAATTTGACAAAAACTCATAACTCACCTGGTCTCAAACCATGATCCTCCTCATCTCTGCCTCCTGAGTAGTTATGGTTATAGCCACTCAACACCATAAGTCCTTTAGAATTAACTTTTTACACTTAATCTTATGTACTGAAAAGTTGTCACTTTTACATATAAGTACATTTCTTTTGTTTTGTATACATTATATTGTTAATTTACAATATATTATTTCTTCTTTGATGTACAGTTTGTTCAGTGAACTTTCTGAAAATAATACTAGAACTTCAGACTATATAGTTCCTTTACATGCAATGTACAAAACAAAATACTTAACACTGTGCATATGAAAGATAGGAAAATGTGATTCTCTAACTAAAGAAAAGGGAAGAAATATATATCCAAAATATTGGAGTTAGTACACAAGGATTTTAACCTAGCTATGTTACCTGAGATCAAAAATGGAGAAAAGTATGCATAAAAATGTAAAACACATAGACATCATCAGCAAAAATTTGAAAAAACAGAAATGAGTCCAGTGAGCATTCTAGTACTAAAGATCAAAATATCCTAAACTTATCACTTATTCGGTAGGAGTGATTTCTATTAATAAAACATATGGAGTATTTGATTATGAAGATAAAAGGTTCAGTTTGACTCACAGTTCTGGATCTTCCAGTCTATGATCAGTTGGTCCAATCACTTTAGGTGTTGGTGATGGAGACGCATTTCAGGAACAGAGAAAGTGGCAAACACCTCACATCCTGAACTAGGAAACAAAGGGCAAAAATAGAAGAGTCACGGTCCCATAATCTCTTTTTAGTATTTTCTTTCTCCCTGCATCTCTGTGTATATTTGTCTCTGTCTCATTCTTTCTCACCTAAAGACCTCTCATAAGGACCTCTCATGAGGCTTCTATCACCCCCAATAGTACCAATTCAAGGAACAAGATTTTAACATGTGCACCTTGGAGAAAAACACAAGCTAACCATAGCAGTACATTTAATATTCTAAACACACACACACACACACACACACACACACACACACACACACACACACACACACAGCAAATTTAACAACAAAACAACAGTTACACAAGCTAACCATAGCAGTACATTTAATATTCTAAACACACACACACACACACACACACACACACACACACACACACACACACACAGTAAATTTAACAACAAAACAACAGTTACCAAATTGAAAAATAGAGGGGAAAAAGGCAAAGTTTAAATAGAAGAAATATGTGGGTAAATGATTAAATTCACATGAAATTACACTCGCAGAATTCCCAGACTGAAGTGAAGCAGTATTTTACTCTGTTAAGGCAAAGACTTAAAGAAAAGACACTTTAGCTGCAGAAGGAAAAATAATAATGAAATTTGACATCTGATTTTTATATGAAACTATGATGCCCAGAATTCAATGGAATGACACATGTATTATGCTTCTGAAAGGGATTTATAAAAGATTGTCAAATTAAAATTCTGTACCCAGTAAGTATATATTTCAAGGTGAAAAAAAATATTTTAGGTAATCAAATCCTAAGATAATATAATCAGATGTACTAATAGATAAGAATGACTGCAGATAAGAATGGTTGTACATAAAAAGGAAGACTACCAGAAGAATGAAAATGTACAAAAAATATTCATTCATTTTAAAATAGCAGTCATAAGGGTTTATGCCAATTTTATAACATGTATCGAAGTTAAATATTTGATCATTTTAAGTCAAGTCAGGAAGATATATGTATAATTAAAGATATATATATAATTAAAAAATATGTATAAAGATATATATAATTAAAAGTAATGAAAATACTACTAATTGAGATATAATATTATGTGATATATATCTATATTATATGACATATATAATATAGATTCTATGATGTTTAAAAGGACATTTGGGGCAGACTGTTCTTATATTTATTTATTTATTTATTTCCCTATCTATCTATTATTTTTATTTTTTTTTGGTCCTGGGGCTTGAACGCTGGGTCTGGGTCTATTCCTAAGTTTCTCTTTGCTCAAGGCTAGTGTCCTACTACTTGATCCACAGCACCACTTCTGGCTTTTTCTTAGCAGTTTATTGGAGATAAGACTCTCATGGACTTCCCTGCCCAGGCTGGCTTCTATTTGCAGTCCTCAGATCTCACAGTCTCCTGAGTAAGAGACTTAGGCTTACAGGCATGAGCCACCAGCGCCTGGCTAGTCTTATTTTATAAAAGATTAAAACAGTCATGCATTGCAGCATTTTATACCATAGCTAAGACATGGAACCAGCCCAGATGAAATGATCAACAAAATGGCATCCTATGCTTCCATCAGAAAGAATGATACCCATTCGTAAGGAAATGCAAAGACTTGGAAAAAATCATGTTAAGTGAAGTAAACCAGACCTGAAGAAATATAGGCTCTATTGTTTTTCTCATTTGTTACTATATGTCTAGGATAGTCCTAGCAGAGGATCACAATAGCTCAATAGTTATGTACATATGATCATATATGCTAATCAAAATGAACTCCAAGATATGGAAACAAGAGTGGTTGGTTTTTTTAGTGTACTGTTTGAAGTTATTTCTTTTTTCTTTTCTTTGTTTTCCTTTGGTTTAACCCTGTTGTCACTGTTTTTTGTTTTGTTTTGTTTTGTTTTTTTTTTAATTTTGGTACCCTATGTCATGTATTTCTGTTTATCTGATTTGGGGAAGGGAAGGGGAATAACAACATGTTGAGACAAAGGACAAAGGTTAAAACCTTTGTTCAGTATTGCAACAGCAATACTCACAAGACACAATGTTGGAAGTGAACTTTACAAGTTGGGGGGAAGGGATCTAGGGGGAGGGAAACTGGGAGAAAATGAGGGATAGGGTAATAGTGTTCAACAAGAAATGTACTCATTACCTTATTTACATAACTGTAACCCCTCTATACATACCCTTACAATAAAAATTGAAAAAAATAAAACAGTCATGTACTGCTTGCCCATGGCTATAATCCTGGCTATTCAGGAGGCTACCTAGCCTAGGCAGGAAAAATGTAACTCTTATCTCCAATTAACTACCAAAAAAGCTGGAAATAGAGCTATGGCTCAAGTGCACAAGCCCTGAGCCTAAAATCTCAGGCACAGAACACAGATCCTGAGTTCAAGCCCTTGGTACACACACACACATAAAAATAAAACAATAGAATACATTAAACGCTTTTGCACAAGTAGTCAGAGATAATAATACAAAATAGAACAAAATAAAATCTCAAGGAAACAAAAAGAGATAAAAGATATGGACATATAAATAACAGAAATTGATCAAATGAATTACAGAACTAATAGAAAACATAAACAAATATAAACTAGTTTCAAAATCAGAATCAGAAATGAATTTGGCATTGTATAATATAACTCTCCATGATAATACCTTCTTCAACATCTATGCAGTACAATAGGGTTGATATTGTTACATGTAAAGATTAAAGCATTCAGTGTAACTACTTGAGAAAACAAATTTTGCTCTTAAATTTTATTTAACAGTTGTTAAGAAATGCTAAGGATATTTTGTATCAATATATTTGACTAATTTATTCTTGATAAATTTTATTTTATAGTAATTTTAGACTTACAGAAATTTTAGAAAAATAGTGCATAGTTCCTATTGACTCCACACCTATTTTCTTTCATTATTAGTATTTTGCCATAGCGTGTTACAAATGTCACAACTATTGTTATTGATCTATAATAATTATGCAAGACAATTGTGCAGTTGAGGCAAAATCCTAAAACTCTAGCTCCAAAACAAAACACAAGCAAAAGGGCCTGGGATAATTGTTTGACTGGTAGACTGTTTGCTTAGTATGCTCAAGACCTGTTTTCAACCTCAGTACTGAGACAAAAAGGAGTGAAGCTAATGTTCTCATATTATTTTTATCTCTGAATATAAAATATTGCAACAATTCTCCCAACTGTTAGTTTTCTTTTGCCTGTTTTTGATGCTTAAAGATTATGATGGTATGCAGGAAATGCAAAGAAAAATAGGAAACATGATCAGAACTGAACATGACAGTTCACTATTAGAAAAACTCTTTAAGCAATAGACTTGTGAGCTAACTTAAAGCATTGCTCTATCACTACTGGTGCCATATAAAAAGACCATCAAGAGGAACAGCATTCCAGAGAAAATGACAAAGGTCAGAGGACTGTGTACGATTAAATGGAAACAATTTTTAAGAATTCTATTCTGGAGCATGATTTTTTTAAAAACATCTATATTTTCTTCTTAAACTATCAAGATTTTTTGATGGGAGTGAAGTTCAGGAACATTTTGCCAAACTTTCCTCCCACATAACAGGCTTCTTCCTATGGAGGAATTGTAGTTTCTTGCATTTATGGTTCCTCTTTGGCACAAACTTCCCTACTTTGAATAAAGTGAAGCTATTTGAAATGCAAGTAAGTATAGCTAATATTCTCTTATTAAAAAAGCTTTTGGCTCTCTTTCCAATTACATCCTTTGCAAAAATCATTTCCAGTGAGAAAAATGCATTTCATGTTACAGTGCATTACATAAAAAATCAAAGAGGCTTGAGATCTAGAAGCTGTGTTGTGATAATAGATGTCTTTCAAGTTAGCTGTCTATTCCCTACACTTTCCAGGAGTGTTTCGACTCACTTTAAACTTAATGAATATTTAATTGATTGCTTTTGCCAATTATTGAGACGCTAGCAAATAAAAGCAAAAAAGCACATTCATCAGAGGGAAAGGGGGAGGAATGAAAAGAATGTGTGAGAGAGATTATCCCAGAGATCCTAGCTTTAAGCATCTATTACCTAGCAATTCACTAAAACAACTCCATAGAATTCTAGAATTACATTTTATGTCACTGAAATCCATTCCTTAACAAATGTTTATTCAAGAATATTTCATATGCCAGAATGCAGACCTGGAAAGAAATAACTAAACATTCTCCAATGTTAGGTCTTGAATTTTACGGGGACAAGATAGATTATATAGATAATGAATAAAAAAAATAGAAAACATTAAAACAAGAAAGCCATAAAGAAGATGATGGGTAGCCTTTGTAGAAAATGCCTGGCTGGGAAGTCACATCTCAGTCTGCACTGGGAAAGGTGAGAGATTCACTCATAAGAAAGTAATCTAGGGAAACAGAAGAGAGAAGAGTCTGATAAGGGAGGTTGTTTGAAAGAAAGAGAGTAAGCCAGTCTGTCTGCAAAGGCATGGGCAAAACAGGGGTTTAAATAGAACTAGGACTTTACCCCATTAGAATGTGATTGACCAAATAGTTATTTTGAAGTCTTCTGTTACAGGGATATAACATATTATAACTGCCTCTTAACATTTTTGCCTTTTGTCCATGTGTCCTCAAAATAAGTGTATTGAAATGTGGTGCTTTGGCTGAGGGCCAGAAAAAGAATTCACAGAGAAACTTCTAATTGGAATCTATCATTCATTGCCATGAACTTGGCCAACATTCTTATTGAGTTAGTTACTTTTCATGTTTCTCACACTCCAAGAAATTTTCAAGCTTTCAAATTTTCAGTGGGAAGAATTGGCTAGTTCTCTTATTTCCCTGACTATGGAAAGCTATTCTATTTTTAAAAAATTAGTGTGTCTGCTTAATATTAATATCAACTTAAAGAGATTTGAGGATGCTTAATAGCTTGTATACATTATTATTCCTTGGTATGTCCATGAAAGTGTTTCCAGAACAGACTGGACTTTGAAGCACTGGATTTCCTGTCATCCATTTGGCTGAGGGCCTGAACAGAACCAAAAGGCAGCAGAAATGGGAGATCTCTCAGCCTCTGTTATCTCTTCATCTCACTCTATCCTGACTGTCTCCTTATCTTCCTCTGACTGTCTCTGTCTCTCTCGGTGTCTCCTCTCTCTATTTTTCTTTGTCTCTCTCCTAGAGTTTGAACTTATACCTCTTCTATCCTTGTATGTCAGAAGTCCAAGTTACTCTGTCCTCAGACTGTAAGACTTGCACAAACATATAGTTCCCTGCCTCTCCACATTCTCAAATCTTTAGCAAAAGCCTTTTGTGGCATTCATTTCCCCTGTTTTGAGGTCTTAGGGCCTAAAATAAACCTTGTTAGTTTTACAGAGTCTCCTGTTTTCAATGTCTATTGTTGGAATTCTTGGCTTTCATAATAATGTGAAACAACTCCCGCTCTCATTTATCAAGATCTTTATCTCTAATCTATATGTTTATCTATAACTATTTATATACCTGCATCTATATCCATATCTTTTTAAAGTTCTATTTCTCTGAAGAACCCAGACTAATTTAAGAGGGACATTCTTGAGAAGCCATTAGAAGTTTGCAAATAAAGAAAGATGTATTTCTTCCTCTCTCATACATCCAGATTTTAATATGATACTTGGTTCATAAAAAAGCCCTAGTTATATATTTGGGGTCTAATAGTTAATGTGGTATATGCAGTTTTAAATGATGTATCTCTTAAGGAGAGGAAGTAATTCACGATCATGGATTAGGTCGAGTTAGCTCATTATAAGATAATATATACGTAAAGTGTTTTGAGTCTGCAGATCTTTGAAATTGTATAAGTGGGTATGTATTCATATGTCTGGTTTTACTCCTTCATCTAGGTTTGGATTAGCCATTAAATAGAAGTCCAAACATCAGGCTGAATACCAGATCATGGCTTTCTCCTTCTTGTTTTGTAAATGTCACCTTTAATGTGGAGAAAGTATCTTCATTTAATTTGGATTATTCAACTCAACCTGATCTTTAGCATTTTCATCTCTTTGCTATCTTTGAATGTCAATGTGGAGCAAAGAAAAAAGGCAACTGATCCCATTCCAGGCAATAGGAGGAACTACAGTGAACACCGGCTACCAGAATGACATATCAACCTTGTAAGCTTTACTTTCTAGCCAGACAAAACAGTTCCTAAAACACTAAATAAATAACTGATGAGCTCGCATAACTTACAAGAATAGAAACAAGGGTAAAAATTTAGTAGAAAAACTTCTAACTCCCAAAATAGGATCAGGCAACGAAATGAAAGTTTTAACACAGTTCATTATATGCATGTTAAACATAAAAATTACTTTATATCTTATTCATTGTGACAAGAAATGAGAAAATAGTATGAAGAAAAAAATAACTAACTATTTGCATTGTATTTTAATTACTTGCAAATAGCTGCACATAAGAATAATACTTTAGAAGTCAGTGACTCCAAATACTGAAAGATTCACAGAGGTTTCCCTAATGATTATTCAATATTTAGTTGGGAAATTGAAAATTATCTAGTAAGTTCATCATAAATTCAGATATATCTGTATATCTGGAGAATATTTCCGTGATGTATTGTAAGAAAAATGATGGCCTTCTCCCCAAAATCTCAACAGAACATGTCAAAAGGGAAATAATGTTCATGATGCAGCCTAAGATTTCTAAATCAGTCAATTTTAAGATAGGCAGATTGTCTTTCATTATTCAGGTAGACCCCAAGACAATCATATGGATCCTCAAAAGAAAGAAACTTTCTATTTCTGCCAAGAAATACTGATAATAGAAAAAGGATCCAAAAGATGTAATGCTGCTAATTGATGGGAAACAAAGATTTATTACCCATGGAGGCCATCAGTGTGCAGTCTGCAGGAAAACAAAGATTTTTTCACCCTCCAAATTCTAGAGAAAGCAACTTGCTAAAATCAGCTCTGCGCCAAAGTCTGTGCCAGAGTTTGGCCTACATAAATATAAGAGAATAATTTGGTATTATTTTTATTCTAACTTGGTATTATTCTTATCCTACAAAATATAAAAATCATACATACTGAAAACAACTATTCCAGCATTTGTGAGTTTCCAAAATTCCTACAGTGTATCTCATAAACTCTGATATCTATCATTGCATAATATTCATAGTTTTAGATGGATAGAGGAGAGTTCAGAAGTGACACAGCTTGACAGCAAATAATTTATCTCTATACAGAAGAAAAAAAGCATGCAAAAATTCTATTAATTTTGAAGAGATAAGAATATGGAAAACATCATTCTTAAGAACTTCAGTATTTGTTTTCTTAGCACTATGACCAAACACTTGGCATAAACAACTTGAGGAGGATTTATTTTAGCTCATGATTCCAGAAGGTTCAGAACTTCCATGGTGGGTTGGTCCCATGCACGTTGGAAGGATACCATAGTGGCTGGTACATGTGAATGGAGAGATTGTTTACCTCATGGTAAAGAAGAAACAGAGAGACGGCAGTAATTGGTCAGGGCAAGACCCAAGCCCAAGGACATGCCCCTTGTAACCAACTTCGTCAAGTTAGAAATTTTACCATGATTTCTAGTTCAGTCCCTAAATAGTGCCACCAATTTGGACCAAGTGTCATGTACATGAGCCCCTGTGGTACATTTTCTATTAGAAGCCTAACACTCTATCTCCAAAACTCACTAAAGGTTATATTTAATTAATATAATGATTTATAATATTTTTCTGTCATTTAACATCTTTTGACAGTCAAGAAAAGATACTTATTATATATTCTGTCACTTAACACTTTCTCTTGCCAATTGAAAGAAAGAAATTACAGCATAATATAGGAGCCTTAGAAAAACTCTTCTAAGGTCCAAGTGATTTGATATATTATTGTCTTTTAGGTAAATATGTTTCTTTTTAAAGTGAGACTTGTATTTCTGTTTTTCTATTTTTTCACAGAGAAGATTTTTATCTTAATTACTGTTGGTACATTGACACAAAGTTTCTCACGTTGTATGTGGTTCAACTAATGTGAAATGTATATATTGTCTGCCTTTTTGACAATTCTCATGTTTTTTACTCTAGTTCTTTTCCTGCTTAGACATTCCTTAAGGCTGGCCTTTTCTCTTTACATGCTCTTTGTGATTTATTTTAATCCAACACTGATTAAAAATTAGATCTATACGGATAATTTAGCTACTGTTTCTTTGATACTATATTTCTTATATAATGAAATAAAAAAGTATCATCACCTAGTTTCTCCTCTGTGGCAAATGCTTCACAATATTATAAAGATATCTTCATCGGTCTTCCATAAGGATCTCAAATTATTAGACCATCTTCCATTCTAAACATAGTCTTCCTGATATTTTTAATTTCTATCAAAAACAAAAATAAGTTTTCCCAGAACTGTCTCAGAAATATAGTATGATCTAGAAACCAACTTTTACTATATTTCATATACTGTCACTTATAATGGACTTTCAAATATTTCCTATGATTTCTTCCTTTCTAACATATTTCATTCTTATTACTTTAAGTCAATTCAAACTTCCATCATCTTGTACCATCATCATCCAAATGTTTTTTTAATCCTTCTTGACTTTATTCTGTTGTAACTCTAACCTAGATGGTATCAGTTATTTATTTGCTCACAGTTTTGGTCTACATGCTTTGAGTATCCTGTCCTTTCTACCAGTAGTGCATGCTTGTAGCACTTAAGTGTTACCTGATAACAACTTCAACCTCTTCTGGAAATTCTTCTCAGTCAAACAGAAAATCCTGCACAAACCTCAGTCCCTGCCTAACTAACAAGGTTAAAGGGAAGGTCCTAGCCTTGAGGTGGAAAGAACTGTACTCCAATTTTATTGTCAGTAATCATAATAAAGGTTTATGAGGCCTCAGAGTTGAGTTTCCCTGGCTCCAGTAACAACTCGACGATAACTGAGTTTGGTATGAGAAAACTTACAGCAGTTTAAAGGGGAATTGAGCATCTCTTCTCCCTGTGTCTCTGGAAATGGTCCATGCAGCTGTTATACTTTTTCTTCAGACTCTATAGCTCCTGGAAAAAAAAATAAAAATTTTCACTTTCAGGTGTGAAATGAAAATGTGAACTTCCATTTCTTTTTTTCATTTTCAGTACCCCTCATCCTCTCATAGAGCAGGCTGGTGTGTGTGTGCGTGTGTGTGTGCGTGTGTGTGTGTGCGTGTGTGTGTGTGTGTGCATGTGTGTGTGTGTAGCTTTATATCTACTAAACAACAGAGCTCTGGTGAGATTTGTAGCATTTCCAAATCTGAACCAAAATACCAAGGAAAAAAATAGTTCAGATTGATCCACCTTCTGCTGGCCCATTAGACCTTCTATAAACATTAAACCCCCACCCCCATTAGCTTTGGGGTGAAAAGATATTTGTTCCCTTATTAGTCTCCATGGTATCTTTATAGTCCATATTTAGTTTCTTAATTCTTCGGTTACACGTGTAACAATCACTACTATTAAATGCCCCCTGTCAGAAATGCTTAGTCTTTCTTGTCATGAAATCCAGAAGGGCATAAGGAGCATGTATTCATTAAGCATTCTTCTGTAGCAGTCTGTGGACATATATATTGTGCCTCAGTTTTCAAGAACAAATTGGGTTATATGGACTTTTGAGTGTTTGTTCAGCCCCTACTTTCTGAAGAACTGAAACCATGGGACTGAGAGACTGAAGGACTTAGGAGGACTTAGGTATACATAGGAAGGATATGGAGCCATAGAATGAGCTCTGGCTTGGGATCAAGAGACCCAGATGGTTTCCAAAAGTCAACCTGTTATCAAACTGATTGTCTAGAAAAAAGTTTATTTACTGAAAAGTGGTGAGTCTCATTTTCCTCCTCTAACGGAGAATGATAAAAGTATTTATCTGACCAACCTCATAGGAAATGCCACTAGAATCAAAATGTTTAGTTGTTACCTAAGAACAAAAAACTATGGGACTGTCTAAAGGTCATAAATGAAAACATCTATACATGGCAAAGGGTGATGTTAATGTGGGTTATTCTGAGGACACAGCAGTCCTGTGGTAATGCACTTTTTCAAGAGTGTTGAGATGCCAGGGGGATTGTTGTCACTACCCAGATTCCCCAAAATGCTGGTAATGTTATGTCTCTTGCTCTCCTGCTTTGTCACTGACTAACTTATGAATATAAACCTTCTTAGTGAACTTTATAATATTACTTGTTTCTGAAGCTATGTAGCCACAGAAAGAGAAATTTACTGCTAATCCAAACTCCGAGATGAAGAGAAGAAAAAGAATTGTGGGTGTTTTTAAATTCCATTTCAAACAAAAATGATCTATTTCATCGTATCCTTCCCTATCTTTCTCATTTCTACTCTTCATCTCTTAATCTAGCCATGCTGAACTTCATACTCTCAGATATTCCAACATATGAACTCATATCTCTGGAACTTTCTCCCCATTTCTTATGATGTTTGTCTGTGATCCAAACTTTATGTCTCAAGTTAGATATAAATTCCTCTGGGGTGCTATGTATTAAATGTTGAGTTAGAGGATTCTAACTCAATGAGCTACTGAACACTTGCTTTTTATTACCACTGAGCCTGTAATGTTTATTATAACTAATAAATGTATGTTCTCCTTTTTCCACCCTGTTGAACTCAAGGCTTGGGAGCTGCCCCTGAGCTTCTTTTACTTAGGCTAGTGCTCATCCACAGGATCCACAGCCAAATTTCTGGGCTTTAATGGTAATTTATTGGAGATAAAAGTCTCATTGACTTTCCTGTTCAAACTGGCTTAGAACCACAATCCTCAGGTGTCAGCCTCCTAAGGAGCTAGGATTATGAGCATGAGCCACCAGTGCTCAGCTGGAATTTATCTTTTTCATAGTTGGCTAAGGATACATTTTATTTGAAGCCCTAGCCCTATTGGGTACCTTGAAGATATTGTTAAGTATATAATTGAGTAGGCAAGTGAATGATTAAATGCTTTCTGTGCTATTTTTTTCAATGTGGTCTTTTGCACTTGATCATCCTGTTCTAAAGGAACACTAAGATCCACTTCTTTGGTTGGCTTGATAGGTGTTATACCAGACTTTGTTCTTGCTATCAAGTCAAGGAGCTATGTTTTAGTTATAAGAGAAATTAGTGACAAAGCTAGTTATACCTAAAACTGATAGTATCATTTGCTATAAGGGTAAATGAACAGATTATTATAAGGAATCATTGCCTATTTCTTGGGAATTCATATCCTAGGGAAAGCATAAATTTATAAGGCTACATATAGAGGGAGGCTGATGCATCAACATGTAACAACAGAAAGACTTGAATAAGAAATTTCTTTCATTTATCTTTGCTTATGGATCTAGCCAAAATAGTTTCTTAGTAGTAGCCACACTTAATAATTGCACTGTTGTATATCCTAATATCAGAGCCAGATGTGAGGATCCTTATACAAGGGACTTACTTGTGCAAAATATGCACGCTGAGAAGGGTATGTGGGACCTGGAAGAAGGTAAACACTCAGAAGTGACCCATAGTCAGATTGTATTGAGCACTGGAGTAGTAGCAGCCATGTGATGGCCCACGTGGACAAACAGCTAACTTTTTGTGCCCCAATCTTTGTCAGTTAGTAGTGGTAAACGTTTAGACCAAAGATCAAATCCTAGCCATGTCCAGGTTGAGTAGTAATTCTTAAAAAATGGATGAAGATGAGCTTTCCAAAACCAGAACTCACAGCCCCTCAGGGGCAGGAGGTTACCATGTCCAAAAGAAGAATGTATCATGCACATCCATACTCCTGAATCTCAGGAACAAGTGTTTGAGTCTTATGCCAACTATTCACAGAAAATGATTGGAATTTTCTTATAGCAATTTAGTACCTGAATTGGATTCATTTCTTTGACAGCACCATTCTTTCTAGTTGAAACTTTTGAAACAAAACAGATTCAAACTAATTTAATGTTGCATGAAAAATGCAATTTTTTCCATCTCTAAATTCTCATGAATGTCATCTCTGCAGAGTTTTCCCTGAATTACTCTAAAGAAATAGGGGAGAATTCAAGCTACAGAAAAATTAGGTTGAGTTTAAATGTTGGGGAGACATGAATGGGATGAAACTCTAAGACTTGATCACTCTGATAAGAATTGTTGTGGAATTATTGTTTTTGAAGTGTTAAAAAGAGGAAATACTTATGCTTTTATGATTTTAAGCTTAATTGCATATCAAATTCATTCCCCTTAAGGTTTCTGTGGATATATATGAATGAATTAAATCCAAATCTCATAGAATGTCTAATGTGTATTTAACTCTCCTAGAAAATATACAATATATAAAACAAGCATTGACCCTCAAGTTATGCTTCTCTACTAAACTGATTTATTTAGGCTTTTGACAGAAATATAACTTCTCTAACATATACTTACTTTTATTATGAGGTGGTAAAGATAAACATTGTAATATTTTGGGTTTTAGTCTATGATTTTATTTACTTTGCATAATAAAATATTTAGCCTGGCTCTGGGGAGGATCATGCCTGTAATCTTCGCTATGCAGGAGGCTGAGATCAGAAGATCATGGTTCAAAGCCAACCCAGGTAGTAAAGTCTATTAGACTTTCATCTCTAATTAAGCACTAAAAGAGCCAAAAATAAAACTATGGCTTAAGTGGTAGAGCACTAGCCTTGAATGAAGCCCAGAACCAATATCAAAAAATATGTAAGTACATAAGTATATAAAAATGAAATAGTTTCAAGCTATCCATTGAAGTTGACACCACCTAATACAACACACACTTTATTTTCCAAGTAACTAATGTGGTATCTTATCAATATGTTCTAAATCACTTATCTTTTCGTCATTATTTTGAAGTGAATAAGTATTATAAAATGATTATTTTTTTGTAAGTAACCTTTGTATCATTCAATTAATCCATTCATTTATTTAAAAAACTATTAAAGACACTGTTCTGGGTGCTGAATTATTTGTCAATTATAGCAGTAATACAGCATTTAAATTATTTTATGTCACACAAATGTGGAAAACCAAATTCTGCTGACTTATATTCCATTTTCAATATGACAAAATCTAACGTGGAATTTTGCTTGTTTTACAAGCGTAGTCAGTTTTCTAGACTTAAAGAAATTAATCCCTTCAAGGCAAGGACATCTAGTGGATACTTTAGAGTAAATTTGTACTTACGTTCACATATGTATTATATCTTGAAATTTCTTTTCCAGCAGTAAAAAATATGTTGACTAGCTAAATGCATAGTCAGCTTTACATCCCTTTGACAAAATTCCCAATTAAAAATGAGATTATGCTGGCTCACCGTTTCAGAGGTTTAAGAATATGGTCACTTGCCCCACTTGCTGTTAGCCTAAGGCAGCTCATCCAGCAGAAGCTTTAACCCTCATGGCAGCCAGTAATTAAAAAAAACCAGTGGAAAGATGGAAGGAGCCACGGTCTCAATATACATTTCAAGGGCATGCTCCTCCCATGACCAACTTCCTTCTGCTATGGTTCCCATAACCTCCTAGTGGTTCCACCATCCCCACACAGAGCCATTAACTGGAAAGCAGACCTTCACATGTGAACTCTTAGGAGAACATTTAAGATGGAAACAATTATGTTGTATGATACTGGTAGGAAGCTCGAGATGCTACTGAATTTCAGTTAAAACCGAATCTTGTTTTCCAGATTGGTGTTCATTTTTTAATCAAGGGCATATAAATTCACACTTACTGGATACCTACTTTTTTGAGAATCCAATCATTTGCATTCTGCAAAAGTTACAGATGGCCAGTAAGGCTGCTGGCAATTTATGAAAGATCCATTTACCATTCTTCTTTGGCCCCTTCTAGACTACCTTTGCCAGTACCCTTGTTGGGTAATTGAACTGTGTTTAAGTCAATGTGTACTAAAGAGAAATACACCATTTATAGGCTGAGACACTTGAGAAACTACTACCCTCTCTTTACTTTTTTATTCTTAGGATTAACCTGGAAGGTGGTAGACACTGAAAGCAATACTGAATCATAAGAAGAACCAATATCCAGACTTTTATTGAAAAGAAACTCATATTGTATATGTTAGTATGTATCAAGTTATATTAAGCTACAAGCCAACTTCCCATGCTGATACCACTTTCTAATTCTCTTACAGTAACACCAATCACTGTGGATTCAATTATAAATAAAATTGATTTTTAACTTTATATACAAATTTCCATGCGTTCTTTCATCAATACTGTTTTCTCCACACTGGAATTAGACTAGGATACAGTGTTTTAAGTTGCGCTTTCTAGAATAGATTCTTAGTTGCATGAAGAAGGGCTCCTGAGGAGTGCTTGTGTGAGGTAAAAACCAGATCTCATACTTTAATATTTTCAATAGCAAGATGCATTTCACAACTACAGGAAGAGAACTATAGATGGTTTAATGATGTCTGGTTATGTGCCTTGATGGTGTATGAACATTGAATTTAACCATCCTTTAAAAGTTTCTGTAAATTGCTTTGTGATTAGACATGAAAGAAAAAGTCACTGTGTAAACATCCAAGCATAAAGGAAGAGTAGCATAATAGGATTGGGCAGAGGGGAAAACTTACAATGTGGGAATTGCTGAAGCTCCCATAGGAGCTCTGGAGCTGGGATAATACTTTGATGCATACAATCGAGGAACATAGAATTCCTAGAGCAGATTTGGCCTTAATATTTGTCCCTGTGATGGATCATAATGTTAGAGCAAACAGCAATACATGACCTTGGATGTGTCCCAGTGAAGGGCAAAGCTGAGAGCAGTAAATATGATAGTTCCAGTGGTTAGGAGATGGATTCATTGGCCTCAAAGAAAGGGTCTTTGAGGTCAGATAGGCATATGGATTACAATGTCATGTTTTAAGAAGACAAGTCTTTTCAAAACAAAATGTAATGTATTAGTACTGAAGTAAATAGAAATTTCTTATTAGAGGGAGTTTGACAAAACCAGTATTCTTCATAGTATGGTGCATGCATATTAGCTCTTTAGAGTGTGGTTAATATCCTTTGATTATAAGAAAGAAAATAGGAACACATGTATGCATATGAAATATATAAATAATTGTTCAAAATCCACTGAAAATCATTACCAGAAAAATGTAAGTATCAAATATGTATCATTTATAACAATGTTATATACCATAGTATTTCATATTTCATTAGTCTATAGTTCATGGAGGTTCTAAGAAGAAATTTATTATATTTACCACTTTGTGGAATGTAATGAACAAAATTTGTATAAATTTTGTATTTGTATAAAATTTGTATAAATTCTGTGACATATGCTTTTCAAAGAGTCTAAAATGACACACTAGTAGATCACAATAGACTCATCACTTCAGAATTTCTTTCATCTACTCTAAGACAGTTACAACTTATACTTCCATCAATTGAGTAATATTAAACTGTATTTGATTTAAATTTTTTACTGACAATGTAGCTTTACCTAGCTATGGATATCTCTTCTTCAGATGATATATGATATATTTGGTTGCATTGCAAAAAATGTACCTGAAGCTATTATTCCAAAGAAAAATGATTGTTCTTATATTGGATTTCTGCTCTGCAAGCCTGTCTTTATGCCTGGTTGATTACATAATGTCTTTTTCTCTCAATGTCCAATCGCACAGTAATCATGGTAAAGACTTTTTAATGATGGTTATACTCAATGTTCACACACCATCAAGACACAAAACTAGACATCACTAAAGCATCTGTAGTTTTCTGCCTGTAATTATGAAATGCATTTTTATTTTATAAATATTAAAATGTGAAAAATTAAATTTTAATATTACTGAAAAATAGTATACTATTGATGCATGTTCATTTCTATAGCTAATAATTTATGTAGTTAATAGTTAAATGAATGTACATGATAAAAATACTGGGGAAAACCTTGGTCTATATCATCACATTGGTATATGAAAAGATTTAGCAAAAAAGTTGATAAAAAGCATAATTCTCTAGTTTTCATAAATGATTATTTATGAGAATCAAAATATGCAGTAAAATAAGACAGATGTAAGGAACAATGAGTGCAATAGTTATCAAATGTCAATTACCAAAGAAATCCATATATCTCCTTGAAAAATTCTCACAGATAATTTCATTACTTCTTGGTCTCATAAACAACTCTGACCATTTCAAGACAAACTTTTAGATAAAAAATCCTATCACTCACTGCATACTTGTCTTCTTTTTTAATTGTTGTGATCTCAGTGGATTCTTGATATCAAATAATATGGCAATAATATCCATCTTTCCAGTTTAAATGCCTGCTATGTAAGACACAGAATCTAATATCTAAATATTATTTTGCCTTGCATGCATTGTGTGTGTGTGTGTGTTTTGCTGGTGATTGAACCCAAGGATTATATATGCTAACTAGGCAAGTTCTCTACCACATGAGCCACATTCTGAGCTTTTTAATCAACCTTGTTTATAAGACGGTATTTTGATCAGGGTGGCCTTGAACACATGATTATTGTGCCTCATGAAATAGCTGAAATTACAGTTCTGCCCAATTGTGTCAGATCCTATGTGCCATTTTACATATATTTAATTTGTAATTTTTATTATTGACTTTATTTTAATAGAAAGTACAAAATCATGATAAGATAAAGCTGCCAGCACAACCATGTTTATTGCACCACTATTCACCATAGTCAAGACATGGTTTCAGTCCAAATGCCCTTCAATGAATGCATGGATCAAGAAAATGTGTATACATATATAATGGAATTTTATTCATCCATTAGATGTAAAGAAATGGAAAGACTTGGACAAAATTATGTTAAGTGAAGTAAGTCAGGCCCAGAGAGACAGAGGATGCATGTTTTCTCTTATATGTGGAAACTAGGTTTAGCTTATAAACCTGTAAGTGAATATGTTGGGTGTATACAATATGGATACAATATATACATTGAAAGTGTATGGATATATGTGTGTCTGTTTGAAATATAGTAGAATCAAGAGAGATTTCAAATAGTGTAATTCCTTAGAAAGACAAAGTTCAGCAAAATAAAACATCAGGAAACAGGAACTTGAAAGGAGTAAACAAATGAAGAGGACATGATGGGGAGAATGCAGTCAATAATATAAGGTATATCCTAGAAAATTAAGAAGAGTGAGGGAAGGGGTATGTAGGGAAGGGATGGGGGAGAATGTTGAAATAGGTGACATTCATCAAGCGATCAAGATATATATCATATATATATATATATATATATATATATATATATACGTATAAACTGTCTTGTTCAATAGCAACTCCATATACAGCTATTTAGAGATAATTTTGAAAATCAAAAAAGTAAGATAAATATATGCAAATGAGGAAGTTTTTATATTTAATACTTACTACTCACAAAACAAAAGTAAACTTTTTGTTTAAAAATTGAACCTGCAATCTATTTCCCCCATTTACTTATTGTATAATGTATTTGTTCATAAATAACTTAGATTAATACTTAAAGATAATATGAATTATTTTTGAACTCAAAATTCACTGAAAAAGTTATTTTAAAAAACTATGAAGCAGAAAAGTTTTTGTTTACCCCTCTGAATGTTTCATTTGGTTCCAGAGCAAATTAGGGACTCTTCATCATAAACTCCCCTTGACAATGAAATAAACATTGCTTTTCAGTTCAATTGGCATCTTCAAGCTGGGCTCAGAAATCGTAATTAAAAGCCATTTAAAAGACTCATCTCATAATTTACTTGTGGGAAGAAGCACATCTTGTTCCAATTCCATTCCTAAAAAAATCCACCCACACTATCACTGAAAAATTTTCAAAGGTTACAGTTGAAAGATGCACCACCGTTGTTCTGCTCATTGCTCACAGTACCATTATGCTACATCACAACAAAACTTTTGCTTTCCTGATAGGCCCATGTCACCATATAAACTCCCTATTTTAGATTCTGTTTCTTTGAGAAGTTTCCCCCAATAATTAACAATAGCAAATACTGAATCTCAGCTAGTTCCTTAACTTGGCAATCCAGTCTTCCAGTTACATCACTATTAAACTTACCCAAACACATGTCACTGCTTTGGTACTGTGACTACTAATACAGGAACATCAAATGTAATGTGGAATAAACTAATACTCAGAGTTGGATAGTAATGTTCAAAAGAAATTAAGTGGTGCTAGACTAATACGTTTTTCTCTATAAGAATAATGTTATGACAAAAAATGGCAAAATGGCAGAAATAAAACATGTAATTCTAGCTGGGTTTCCAGTGGCTCCCAGCTACTCAGGACGCTGATATCTGAGAATCATGGTTTGAAGCCAGCCCAAGCAGGAAAGTCACTGAGATGCTTATCCCTAATTAAGCACCAGAAAACTGAAAGTGGTATTATGTCTCAAAGTGGTACAGTGCTAGCCTTCAGAGAAAAAACTCAGGGATAGCACACAGGCCCTACATTCAAGCCCCACAATCACAAAAAAAAAAAGAAAAGAAGAATTCTAAGAATCAGAAGACATATAGTTCTAAGAATCAGGAGACATAAGGCAGATATGTATAAAAAAAAGTGCATGGACTTGATTGTACAAAATGTTCACATCTGTGGCTTCTCTCTATTGGTTCTTATTCCCTTGATTAAAGGTACCTACGTTGATTTCATGGTTCTGAGAAAGAACTGGCACTTCCAGAAGCTTTGTCACCTTTCTAATGTGGTTGATGACGATAGTTAACCAACCAAACTCAGTGCTATGACATTTCCTTATGATCATTTCTAAAAGATGAAACGATTGCATGCTAAAAGTGATCCAGCTGCCACTGACTCATAACTATAATCTTAGGTACTTAGGAAGCTGAGATCTGATTCAAAGATTCAAGATTCAAAGCAAGCCCAGAGCAGGAATGTTCTTGAGACTCTTCAATTCATCACCATAAAGCCAGAAGTAGAACTGTGGCTCAGTGGTAGAGAGCTAGCCTAGAACACAAAAGATCAGGGACAGTACGCAGGCCTGGAGTTCAGGTTCCAGGATCTACACTAAATAAAATAATAAAAAATAAAATGTTAAAAATGTGTTAAGAGTATTAGGGGCTCTCCATGGCAATTTTGTGAGCAGAGATAGCAAGTGAGTAAACTCTTATTAAGTTGATTCTGTGTAATCAGCTAAACTGAAGCAAAATCACACTTAATGCCCATTTCGCCTTCAACCCATTATATTGTTCATCGTATCTTGAAACATTATTTTCTAAATGGAATCCCAGTGGCTGAAAAGTTCATGTATCTGATTTACTCCAAAGTGATGTATATACAAAAAAATTAAAAACGATCCTGACAGGCTACCATATAATTCCTTTTTTATGTTTTTTTTTTTATTTTAAAAAGTAGTATTCAGAGGGGTAACAGTTACATGAGTAAGGTAATGAGAACATTTCCTATCAAGCATTGTTACCTCCTCCCTTGTTTTTCCCCTACCATTCCTTCCCTCCCCTCTTCCCCATCACCCCCTTCCGCCCCCCAAGTTGTAAAGTTCATTTTCAGCATAGTGTCTTGTACATCTCATTGTTACATGGGTCAACTTGTATCCTTGTTTTAGATATTTCCCTTTCCCTCCTCAAATTAGAAAAATGTATATACAAGATGCAGGGCACCGATGTCAAATACAGTGAAAACAGGGGTTATACTGTTGGGGAAGAACAAACAAGAGAAACAAAAAAAAAAAATCACACAGTACATTTTAGATACATTAAAAACAATAGCAAGAAAGAAAATAGAAGTTGTGTCCCTGTCTTGGGTTCATTTCACTTAACATCATCTTATATGGTCATATATATATAGCTTTTGACCTTTTCTGCTTGTACTAAACTTATACTAGTTATTGCAAATAATACAATATAATTCTTATCACCTAAATTCAACCTCAGTCTAACAGTAATGCTTATATTTATTTCATAGGCATTTGGTTCACCACACTTTATGTAATTAACTCAACCATTATCTATACTGCATATATTCTATTACTGTTTGTATCTTACAGATGAGGGAATAGAATGGCTTGAAGACAAAATAATTTATAGAGTCACTAAGGGGCACAGTAATTTCAAATTCTATTCTGTGTGGTTCCAAAACATTTGTTCCTAACCATGATGCTGTACTTTTCTATTAGAAATGTATACTTAAATTAAGCATTGCATGACAAGTCTGTAGAAATAAGGTTAGAGTTCAGATTTTAAATTGCCATCTCTCAGATTAATTTAAAATGTATTGATGGCTAGATTCAATGTGACATTGTGTGATTTTAAGAATATCTATATGGAAGTAAGAGCAAAATGTGTGGCAGAATTTACTAACTCTACCCATCCGCATCAAAGGACTTCAATATATTCAAATAGCCCCTAGTCTTCCAATCTCAGAAATGCAGATTGAATTTTATCAGTGCCCCACAGTAATTGTAAAGATCTTTGTGTATGTGTCTATTACTTGAGATTTTCTTGTGCAGTCTGGTGGTGGTCATGATTCTGGACCTCTCTCCTGGGCACTCTGCATTACTGAGTGCTGACAGACAGTGAGATCAGGAAACCATATGTAAAGATCTTTCTATGCAATTTCCCTATCTGAAAGTATCCCTGAACAGGCCAATATTTATCCTGAATAGAAGAGATGTCTGTACATTTTAGCACAGATGTCAGAGAAACACATCGGATTAGAAATTAATTTGTCTACTGAGTTAGCTTATTTCTGAAAGGCCTCGAATCAATAACATATCTAAACAGATTGAAGCTTGTGAGATTGTAAAGGCCAAAGATTTTTTTTTTCTGTTTTTTATGCTATATTCCAAGATACATTGGAGAGCAATAGAGAAATACCTACTGTTCAGTCCCAACTGTAACTTTGGGAAGGATATAGAACCCATCCCTCAGATGCATTTCTTATAGCTTAATGGATGATTTATTTAATTATATGTTAGCATCAAAAAAACCACAATAGTTGTTTAAATGAAACTCTGTGTGCATGTGCATGTGTGTATGTATATATGTTTGCGTTTGTGTATATATGTATGTGTGTGTGTGAGAGAGAGAGAGAGAGAGAGAGAGAGAGAGAGAGAGAGAGAGAGAGAGAGAGAGAGTGTGTGTGTGTGTGTGTGTGTGTGTGTGTGTACTTGGGCCTTGAAATTCTCTTATTCAGTTCTTGGTGCTCTACCACTTGAGCCACACCTCTACTTCCAACTTTTTGCTGGTTAATTGGAGTTAAGAAGCATTCAGATTTGTCTGTGTTAGCTAGCTTCAAACCATGATCCTCAGCCTTCTGAGTAGCTAGGGTGATAGACATGAGCCACAGGCATCAGGCTTAAAGAAACTTTTAAAGAATAGAAAATGGTCCATGAGATTTTGCTGAAGATAAAATGTTTTACAGAGCAGGTTGCTTCATCACAAATGAAATACACCAAGGCATAATTGGTAAAAAAGAAAATAGCTAGCAAGAAATGAAACTCAATGAGAGATATAATAGTTTCCAAAGAAGGAACCATAATATATTTAATTCTGTGTTCTCTTCACAGTCACCATATCAATATGGGCAAATCACTTCTTAGTTTTTTCCTCTGTGAAAGAACAGAATGTCTGGGAACAATGAGAGGAAGGAGCGAGTCATGCAAACAATCACAAAATCATTAACGCCTAAATGCTGTGAATTCAAAGATAGGCAATGATACAGGCACAATTGGGTAGATGGAGAAGCCATTTTAATAACATTTCAAATTAGAATAATGAGTAGACTCAAATCAATGCAAAGAAATTGCAATGTGAATATTCTCATTAGCAAAGACTCAGTACCCTGGTGGCCTACTTGAGCAAGAATTTCAAGATGAAAATGAATAGCTATCTTGGAACTCTAGCCATAAGAAATAACATACATATCTCCTTTTAAAAAGTTCCCTTTTCCCTGCAGGGCATCCTCCTTCTTCCTTCCTTGTCTGCCTTGTTGTATACTTGATGCACCAGCACTGTACCACTTGAGTCAGGCCTCCAGTTGGTTCTCCCCTTTACTTGCTTCTCAGGTAGGGTCTAGAATGTTTGGACTTCAATTCCTCTTATCTAGTGTCCCATGTAGCCGGGTTCACAGACATACCAAGCTTGGTTTATTGATTAAAATGAAATTTCACTTACATTTTGCCTTAACTAGTCTCCAACTGTGATCCCCCAAATCTCTACCTTCCTAGTTACTGGTATTACAGTTGTGAACTACTATGCTTATTCTAACTAGTCTTCTGATTGTAACTCTGGTGTGGTCTCAGCCAGGTATAATGTGATGTCCTAAGTATGGATAGTATGCACTCTGGGTGGTTTCATTGCTTTCACTGTGTTTATCTCTAATATTTTTTTCCCTGGGCCTGGGCACTGTCCCTCAGCTCTTCAGCTCAAGGCAAGTGCTCTACCACTTGAGCAACAGTGTCACTTCGGTTTTCTGGTAGTTTATTGGCGATATGAGTTTCATGGATGGGGGCAAGGGAGGATGGGAAGGGATGGGAAGGGGAAACAAAGGAGGAGGCTACAATGCTTGATAAGAAATGTACTCATTATCTTGCCCATGTAATTGTAACCCCTCTGTACAGTATTTTTACAATAAAAATAAATAAAAATTAAAAAAAAAGAGTTTCATGGACTTTTCTGTCCGGGCTGGCTTTGAACCGTGACCTTCAGATATCAACCTCCTGAGTAACTAGGATTACAGGTGTGAGTCACTGGTGCCCAGCTTCTGTAATAATTTATAGACCCTCTGAATAAGAAGTCTTCTTTGGTGCCTGTGGCTCATATTGTACTCTTAGCTCTTTGGGAGGCTAAGATTTGGAGAATCACAGTTCAAAGCCAGCCAGAAAGTCCTCAGGACTCCATCTCTAAAAAGCATCCAGCAAAAATCCAAGCTAGAGGTTGGGGTCAGGTAGTAGATCAACAGCCAAATGAGCAAATCAAGCAAGCAAGAGGCCTGACTTCAAATTCTGGAATCCCCCAAACAAGAGAGCATTTCTCATGAGAACTTTCCTCCTAAGGCTTATAGCAATATAATTTATGAGCTATAGAATATTAATATATTAGGAGTACAAAATATACTATAGCTCCAAATAATAAAAGTAGCCATGCTGACACTTCACAGATGATAAGGACAACCTGTAAAATTCTCTCTTCAAGTGAAAAAAGTAGTTTTCAACCTAATAAGAGAGGAAAAATGTTATATGTTATGTTGCTAAGATGGATAATACAATAAGATATTTTGCAAGACCACATTTACACAATTTTATTACTGTGTATTATAATTATTCCATGTTTAGTAGCAGTTATTTTTAATCTCTTATTGTGCCTACTTTATCAATTAAACTTTATCATAGTTATGTGTGCACAGGAAAATCTTACGGAGCTTTGCATATCCTCAGCTTAGTGTTCTCCGAGGAGATGTAACTCACATGGCTCTCTTCACTACTTCTCATGATCACCCCTCAGCCCTACTAATTGCCTCTTTATTGCTTTATTGTTCTCAATATGCGGAAACATATTTCTGCATAAATTCCCTCCAAAGGATAGTTTATGAGGTTTCCATGAGACATTATTTTTTTATTCCTTAGAAGGGCTCCTCCCAGCTCTCTCATTCCCAGTTCCATGACTCCAAAAAGCCAGCTGCTAGCCTGCACTTTTTTTCTTTAAAACGACAAATATTCCAACATCCCTTCTTTTCTAGAAAGTCTGCTAGTTAATATCCTTAGTTCTGAACTTTTTCTTGCTCACTGGAGGATAGTTACCTACTTGGAGGAGAGATTTGACACTTATATGAGCTGCTTCTGAACCCCAAAGAAAATAGTTCAGCTACTTTTATTTGAGGGATATCCTAACCCTAGATATGTGAAGGCTGAGGGCAGAGGATTTAAGTCTTCTCAGACTGGCTCTCCTGTGTACAAACAGTTTGTATAAGCCATGGCAAATGCAGGTACTGCTGGGAGATTTTAGTCTTGTACTCCCAAGATAGCATCCATTCCAGGAAAAAAAAAATTTCCTTCACGTGACAGTTATTTGACAGAATGCTAAAATTTTCATCATTACAAAAGTACTGGCCCCTGAAATTTAAAAATAGGTATCTTCACATCTCATGGGACACTACACCTTTTAAATCCATGTTAAATTCTCAGGTGTTTGATCCACACTAGTGATCTAGTGGTGGTTTTATCTTGTTACCATTCAGTACTTCTTTTGCTTAGAATGACACACGAATTGAACTATCACATCTCGTTGCATCTAGCCTCTATATTTTCTTATATCACCTTTTTAATAGCAATTAGGAAAAAGTCTAAGAACATTGCCCAAAAAGAAATTGTACTAATTACCTGACTTATGAAACAGTAACCCCTCTGTACATCACATTATTTTAAAGGTGATGTTCAGAGGGGTTACAATTACATGAGTACATTTCCTTTTGAACAATGTCACCTCTCCCCTCTTTGTCTCCTCCCCACAAATTGTATAGTTCTAGTGAGTATCACTGCTGCATTTGTTTACCCTTTGTCCCAACATTTTTGTGCTTCTCCTTACCATCCCCCAGATAAACCTATATACAAGACAAAAGGTACAGAAATCAAGAACAGTGACAAAGGGAGAAAAAAAACAATAAAAACAAAAACAAAAATAACAAAAAAACCCTCGTTTCTTACCACTCTTTAAATGAAAGATAAAAAGTTTTGCTTTCTCTATGTGTATATGTGTTTATGTGTATGTATTCATTCTGTCAAAAAAGATTCATTAACTAGTAATTAGTTCAAAAACTGCTATTCCCAATGGAGATTCAAATATTTATTAGGAAAACAATTGTGGGTTTAATACTAGTACATATTACTTCTGCGTAACATGAGTACACCTATTAACTGAAGTTCTTTCAATTAGCATTAATGAATGAATTCAGTGAACACCCACAGAAAAGAAAACGTCTGCTTGGTTTTCTTTGATGAAGTAACCATTTCATTAATCTTAATATCAATGCTTTCTTATTGTGTTTGTGGCTAATAATTCTGGGAAAGCAACATTGTCACCAAAATGTCTTCTCACATGAAGCTAGCAACACTAATTGCTACCTAGATTTTAAGATAATTTGAAGAGAAAATCACAGGTATTTGTTTGTCTTTGTCAACTTTTTTTTCTTTTTGTAGAAAGAGTGTTGATTGGCATAATTCTTAGCAAGATCTAAACAAGCTGAAATCAAAATATTGATTCAATTACTGCAGTCTGAACCTCTGAATTATTGTTTCAGCACTTTTAAGAGGTACAGGTCACTTCTGTTCCATGTCTTCATCCATTCTTTCATACTTACTCAGTTTTGCCCTAAGCCTCTGTATATTGCTATGACTATCAATAACAGTAAATTTAAACTTTGCACTGTTAACTTGCCTTCTTAACTTCACTCAAGATATTACACTGTAGGAACAAAGAAAGGAGGAATGAGGTTAGTTGGGTGAATTGAGTGGTAGATTAACACTGACAGCTTAATCCATACTCATCTTCCTTGTACGTAGCAGTAGCCATGTGATCAAGATATGAACAATCTAAAAGGAAGAATCCCAGTGGGATTCCTAGAACAACTTTATAGATGGGATGAGCTCAGCGGACACAAACCTGGAGTTGTTTTTCCCTTGCAGTTAAGCTACCTGTTCCAGGCAATTTAGTAGCTATCTAGCCATTTGTAGTCTCATGTCTGAATTTCTGATACCTATTTTTTTAGACTATAGAAATAAAAATATCGTCATTGGTAACATCTGCAAGTCCTTTAAAAAAATGTAACTTTTAACCCCTCTGTACAGTATTTTTACAATAAAAATGTATTTAAAAAAAGAAAAACATCATCCCAATTTTACAAGATAAAGCAATACCCTGAAAAAAAAACAAAACAAAAAAATTAATATCTGAGCCCCAATCTATGTTAGAAAAGATACTGAAGCCCAACCTTCAACATTATATGTTATCATCTATAAGAGATTTCCAAAGCAGATGAAGTCCAAAACTATAGGGGAAAACTCTATAAAGGCAAAAAATCATATGTTTGATCTAGAGTTGTAGGTACAGAAAATTATGAATTTGGAAGTGTGAGTTGATTTATCGTGAATAAATACTTCTTGGCACTGTCTGCGTAAAGTGTTATTCAAGACACTCCCCTCGTTTCTAAGGCAGTCAAATGTCCAAATATAATTTTCCAGGCTTTTATTCTCCCAAAGGCAACAGAGACTTAGCTAGTCCACATTTGTTTATCCTTCCACCCACTTCTACTTGCCTTAGCCCCTGGATAATTGAACCGTGCAGCTCTTTAGACCTGGATTTAGACTTAGGCAGAAATCGGAGACTAAATTCAATTCTGTAATTGTGTGGTCATCTCCACTAGTTAGCCCTAGCTGAGATGACGCTTATATGTGTCTTCACAGACAAGTATCAGCATTATTGAAGGACTTGACTCTCCCCTCTTGGCCCAATCAATCGTTTTATGTATCCAAAGGTAGAATATGAAGGATTGAGTCCACTCTATTATCCCAGGTGCATAGAGACTCCAGACGAAACCCCAGGTATGCATGGACAGACGTGCTTGACATGCAGGCAGGGCATGTAACCTGGCTGTAAACATTCCATTGTGGGCTCAATCCAAAAGCCCCCGACCTCCCTAGACCTAATAACTTTTTCCTTAACCTCTGCCTCCTTGCTTAGACTCTATATAAGCCCAACCCCAAATCCACACCCTCACACAACCTCCATACCCACGGGAAGGCCTGTGCCCCTGGGTGGCAATAAACAATCCCAGCCTGTTGAGAATGAAGTTTGGTATACTCCTTTTTGCTTTCTCCTCCATTTTCCTAACAATGAGTGTTTCGATATGATAGCATGCCCTCCATCCCAGGTCCTCAGCCCTTCCCACAAAACCAGTTCATCTGGCCAAGCCTAACTGCAACTGGCCTTTAGCTCCAGCCATTCCTCCCACTTCACTTCACAGAGTCACATGTTACCCCTAGCCCCCAGGGGCATCAGCCAAATGTCCTCCACCCAGATCTGAACGCCATTCTGCCCTTCACAAAGAAAAGAGAACTCTCCCCAGGGCTCTCCCCTCTTCTGAGGGAGAGGCGGCCTTGTCAGCCTTGGTTGGAGTAAACTCCTTTGCAGTATGTACCTGTGGTTCAAGTGGTCTTTGGGGATGGGTGCTTTCAGGACAAGTAGGTATATTTATCAATTCACATCTATTATAAAATCATCAGAGCAATTATACTAAGTCTTGATGACATACTGAGGGAAGAAAATGTTAGTTGCCTTTGAGGAAGCTTCCATTTTGGTACATGACATTTACAAATAGTGGAAAGGATGTAGAGAGGTGAATAAAACAAGCTTTGATTTGGTATAAAAGTAGTAAATAGAGATATTAGGTTAAATTGTCCTTATTTATAATCATCATGTCACAACTTATTAAGGTACTGTTAACAGGGAACAGGCCACCTTTCTTTAAAGTCTTATGGAATTGGAACTTATACCTCTGCTAACATTTTAGTGTTTTATTTCCCCTATAATATGCCTATTTGCTGCCAAATTGTTTCAACTACTTAAGACCTAGATGGATGCATTATGGAATCCATACAAAGAATTTTACCCCTTCTTTAAGAAAGGATATTAACTAGATAAGGAAGACTCAAAAATGTCCTCTGTTATGATCTTTCTAAAAATTCATGGGAAACTTAACTCCTAAAGTCATACTAATGAATGATGTTTGAAGGTGGGAATTTAGGAGGTGATTTAGGATTGATTAGACCATGAGGATTGGGACTCTATGCTTGATTTAAGGTCTATCAGAAGCAGCGAGACAAAGCTTTCTCTAGCTTGCTGATAATGTCCTGTGCCACCTTGAGGCTGCAAAAGCACTATCATCATGGAGCCCTTGATCTGAGCTTGTACCACCCAGCTTCCAGAACCAGGAGCTGAAAAAGTTTTTTTTTTTTTTTTTTCCTTCTCATTACCCAGTCTATGGTATTCAGTTAGAGACAGAAATGGATTAAGACATCATCTAGTGTTAGGTTAGCAGTGTTTTCACTGCAATGCCTGGACTTTACAAAGTGATGTCAAATTACATAAGTCCTTAGGGCTTACATGTCACAAAATCAAAGGTTGGATTAGTGGGGAGGGTGCAGGACAGCAGAGACCCTGCGCACTAAAGGCAGTGAAGGACAATCCAAAGACAAATGTGTTTCTCTTTTGGGCATGGATCAAAACTCCCCCTAGAGGGAGAGCTGACCTCGCCACAGCAGAGTTGGCTGCAGTAGCTGCTTGATGCCCTTGTGTAGATCAAAACCATAAACCAAACACTCTTGTAATGAACCACCCAAGCTACCATGCTGCCCTCCCAGAAGTTCTTTTCCATAGAAATGAGTTCCATTTAAAGAAAAATGGTAATGCACCCTGCAATCCTTTTTGTCACTGATGTTGACAGGGTGGCTCTAAACTATGGGCTTGATCTGTGTCTGGCCTCTTTTGAAAGATGTAAGTCAGTGAACATACAGAGTTCTGCATTTCACTCTGAGAAATATAATTTACTCTGTGGGAGTCACGAAAGCAAAATTAGAATGAGCCAAAGACTGTCGTTAGCCCGAGAGGCCTGTCCATCCTTCTGTTTGATTGGCTTGCTTTTCATTTTCTGAAATATAGCCCAGGGCCTTAGAACCAACTTGCTGCTCCAGCTGACGTATGTTCATGTCACGAGGAAATGTATTTCCTATTCCCAAACAGAAATTTCTGGACAGTAGTACAATTAAATTCCAAAGCAACATACATATTTGACATAATACAAGTCAAACGAAGTATGTGTTTTTACCCCTTTGGGGCTCAAGTAGAATTGAAGAAAAATACAACCCAAAAATGTAGATATAGATTTACAAGAAAATACATGGTATAAGTCTTGTCCTTCCTACAAATTTTATCTTAGGGAAAATAACTCCGAGGTTACTTTTTTCCACAAAGGAGCTATTATTGTTTCTGGAATGGATGCATTTTAATACTATGGACCCTAATGTGTATATTTAAAATATGTAGGATTCATGGCTAAGAAGATAGACATAAACACCAAGTGACATGGGCCCAGATTACAAAGTTTACTAATGTCCAAGAAACCATCACTTAAATATAAAAGCTTTTCAAGAACACTGACCAGTACTGTCTCGGGCAGCTGCTGAAGACTAACACCAATTTTTTAAGTCATGTTGAGACTGTGCATCCTTGTGACACAATGACATGAGAGTAGTATTTCACTTCTGTGACCTGCCTCCCTATGTATCTGCTGAATGACTTCATGAAACAACATCATGCTAGTTATAATATCCGGTCTTAATCTCTTTAAGGAAGGATTTTGTATAAGCTCAAGCCATGATACATTCTACAGAGGTGTAACTCCGCTTTCACGAAATTTTAACGGACTTCTTTGACATTTGTAGCATGTGTTCCTGGTCATCTGTTGTATACCTTTGTTTTTGTTCCTTCAAGACTTTTCCCCCTGAACTTGCATTGCTTAAAATAGCTGTCGTGTTATTGATTTCAGTATTATTGAATATAATTAATTGGAAATGAGTTGAAAAGGAAAAGGAACTGAGACTGAGCTTACATGACATGTGCGTTAAGAAAGAGGATAACAATGAATGTCAGTGGAACACAATGAAAGATTAAGGGAAACATTGCAAATAATGAATGCAGTTTGTACAATTTACTGATAAGGGCAATGGAAAAAGAGGGTAATAAAACAGTAATAACAGAAGAATGATTATTAAGAGCCTTGGGAGAGGAAGGGACATAAGAATTTTTCTCTGACATAAGAATAGAATTTATGAATTATCTGATGAGAGGGGCAGGTTACAAAGTCTTAAGCACATTATCTTCCTTCTGTCTCTGAGGATAAAAAAACCATTTATGTATGTGAGAAAGTAAGGGGTTTATAGGCAGAATGAGGAAAACAGGAATCTAACAGCTATCCAACATCAAAGGAGAAAGTCTATAAGCCTACATACCATCACTGTGTGTGAATACAGGGGACAGACTGCTCTTTCCAAAGAGTCAGTGAGAGTTGATGTAGTATGAACAAAACAGAGCAAAAGCATCATCTGTTTCCTATCAACCAAAATAAATTTGAGTGTTTCCTTATGAAGTCCAAAAACTGACATTAAATTTCTTCTCTACTTCCAGACTGATATCTAAGTGACCCAGTACCACATACTTAAAAGACACTATTTCCTCAATATCTTGCAATAGTATTTTAATTGTAAATTATAAAGCAAATGACTGTATAAATGACCTATTCCTGAGGTCTTGACTCAATTCCATTATTCTGATTGCCTTTCTTCACACTAATATGATTTTACACTCTCTTACTACTATACCTATATAATACATTCTGATCCCTGGAAGTTGTTATGCACTATACTCAAGATTTTCTTAGCTACTATTGAATTTCTATATAATTTTTAAAAAGAGATCACTAATTTTCACAAGAATATGTAGAGATTCTGAATGGCACTGTAAAGAATCAGAAGCAACATCTGGGAACTATTATCTGACAATACTGGGTTGTACAATCTATGAACATGGTACATCTTCCACTTACTCATATTTTTAACTAAGTTCCATAGTGCTATAGTAGTGTGGGTGTACTGGTAGTGGGGCTTGAACTTAGGGCCTAGGTGCTGTCCCTTAGCTTTGTTGCTAGTCTAGTGCTCTTCCACTTAAGCCACATCTCAACTTCTGGTTTTTGGACTTTCCTGTTTGGGCTGGCTTTGAACCATGATCCTCAGATCTCAGCCTCCTGAGTAGCTAGGAATGCAAATGTGATGGACCACTACTATCCAGCAGTGCTGTAGCATTAATATATATATATATATATATATATATATATATATATATATATGTCTTATGTGAATTTTGTTCAATGTATCTCTATGCAATTGATGCTAAAAATTGACAAACTTATTGATTTATTAATAAATTTATTTTTATAAGTTGCTATTGACTTATGAAAGTATATTAACTTTTTATATTGACCTTATATCTAGAGAAATCATGAATTTATTTAAGAATATAAATAGTCTAGCTATAGATTCTTTGTGAACCAGTAGAACTAACTTATTCATCATTATCTTCTACCTGCTCTCTTAGAAAATAATAGTATCCCCACACTGGAAGCTTAGTTGGAGTCTGTGACTCTATATTCTCTTCTTTCTGTGTTCAACCACCAAAATACATAGATTCTATTTTTTTCACCTGACTCATCAGATTCCTTTCACTTCTTCCTCCTTTATGAACTCCTTGGTCACTTAAGAGATGCCAGGAGCCACATATAGTAGTAAACACCTGTAATGTCAGCACTCAGGAGACTGAGGCAGAATATTGATGAATTTGAGGCCAGCTTGGGCTATACTTCAAGGTCAAGGCAAAGCAAAGCTACATAGTGGGATAACAGTTTGGTTTGTAGCGTGCTTGTCTAGCACATGAAAAACCGTGGCTTCATCCATTTCATCTTTCTTCATGCATATCATGTCATAACACTCTTTTTTAGATATATTAAGGCATATAAATCTGAGTATTGTTATTATAAATATGAATATTTATTACTAGGTGATAGCTTGTTTCCTGTGCTCATTTCCTATAAGACTGTGCTCAAAGCTATTGACTTATGCCATATACACATGGGCAGAAGTTTTAATAATTTTTTCCTGTGCATCTCATAGAAAAGTAGAGAATTTAAACAGTGGCATGAGCAAAATTAAAATTAAATTAACCTGGACTTTTGATTAGTAATCAGAATGAATATCATAGAAAATATATTCAGACTATATTTTATTATTAAATTATGGAAGTTTCCATAGTTGTTCTTCATTTTTATGAGAACATGGATAAAGGTTTCAATAATAAGCCTTAAAATAACATTCTGATTATTCTGTTGTACTTAACAATAAATTCCTGAGTCAGTCAACTGAATAATTCAAAGATTTTAATAAGCCCATCAACCAAGCTGTTTGCAAGCTTTGTACTAAACTTGTATTTACCCTGGAATGTCTTGATAGACAAATTTCAAAAGCACAAGTACTTGACAATGCTAGGTCATAAATATAGCTCAATCTGTTCCTTGAGTAGACAATAAAGTTATCAATATCCTTGGTATTGTACAAAGGAGAAGTATTACATAGAGGCAGTATTGTTAATGGATTGTTCCTCTTCAATAAACACATTCCCAACTTGGATTTTCTAAAATGTCACCTGCAGCAGTGTTATCTGATGTAGATGGGAGATATATCCATTACCAGGGCTGCAAAATAACTAAATGAAAAATGCTTTATGATCTGTAGCACTGGGCATTAATATAGCTCATGTAAAGTAAGCTTCATACCCTTAGTGAATTTGTGGAAATTTTAATGACTTTTTCCCATATGACCTTTGCCATTATAATTAAGTAACAAAACTGACAAAGATTAAAATCATGTTTTCAATTGGTAATGCTTCTGCATTTGTATGGTAGATACAAAATCAGCACATTCATGAGGACATGGGCCTTTATTGCTTCCCTCCCTTTCACCAGATGGACATTCCTAAAATGATGCAAAGAACCTTCCGTGCATTTATGCAGATGTTTCTGTTAGCGATATGACTTGAGGTATTTCTAAATAATTAGTCTGACCTAACTCAGAGAACAATAAATTCATCAGTTCATAGCTAAATGCACTCGGGGGGGGGGGGGGGAGGGGAGGAAGGTTACAATAGAAAACTCTCATTTACCATTTCTTTGATCATCATCTTTAAAGTGAAAGCAGAAGTCTTCTATACTCCTGTCAAATCATTTGGAACTGGTTTGAAAGCCTAAATTGGAGTTCATAGACTCCACACATCAAAGACTAAATGAACTGTCTGAAAGTCTAACAAAGCATGATGAATGACACTGTAATTTCTCATGTAAGTTGGACAAGTTGCTCCTGCCTGACAGGCTGCAGTGGTTCTACTGCTTAATGGTCTGTTCTCACTCTTACAAGGTAACCACTTACGTTATGGTACCATGGTAACAGTAGAACTTACAGGCAAGTGCATCCCAGGTATGTATAGATACAGATGTTTATAAATATATTTCATCATGTTTACTATAGTTAGAAATCCTAATAATTTTTGTCTGCTGACATTTACATGGGTGTTAATTTTCATAGTATGACAGCCCTCTGAGGTTTTGTTTATATCAGTAATTTGCTTTATACAAAAGTATTCGGTCTTGCTCTCAGGAGTCATTCAGAACTTGATAGTCCCCAGAAGTTAGCCTGATTTCTAACAGCAGAGATTTTTCTATGTAGCATTTTTTTTTTTTTTTTTTTTTTGTCGGTCGTGGGGCTTGAACTCTGGGCCTGGGTGCTGTCCCTCCGCTCTTCAGCTCAAGGCGAGCACTCTACCACTTGATCCACAGAGCCACTTCCGGTTTTCTGGTGGTTTATTGGAGATAGGAGTCTCACGGTCTCTCCTGCCCGGGCTGGCTTTGAACCGCGATCCTCAGATCTCAGCCTCCTGAGTAGCTAGGATTACAGGCGTGAGCCACCAGCGCCCGGCTATGCAGCATATTTTTTTCCATCTGTATTTAGAGACTAAGTAGGCTATTGTTATATTTGTTTCCTATACAGAAATTTAGGATTTTTAATTATAACAACTCAGTTTAGGAATAATAATAAACACAGAAGCAAGGAATGAGTTTAAAATCCTATAATAACTCATGATTCACAGCGTCTCCTACATTTGTAAATATTAATCTTTAGCAGCCACATAACAAATGCGGTACAGAAGGCCAAATGTCATCTGACCAAAATTAAAAGGAAATGCTTTTATGTAAAGTATGTTCTTCTTGTCCAGAAATACAGAATTTCCCTATGTCTCCCCATGGAATACATAGTAATAGAAGCAGCTCACTGAGTTTCTGCAAGGACCAGAAGCTTGTGGGGATGAGAGGAATGCAGATTTTAACATCTAGACTGGATGCATCTGCCTCCAAGTTCAAATCTTGGCAGTGCTAGCTCTGTCCACAGAATGCTCTGATAGCCCAATGTATGTGTATCTTCCTAAAAATAAAAAGTTGGCCAAACATCCTCTACTCTCTTCTGAATCAGAAATTCAGGTAGGTTTGTCTGATTAACAGAGCTTTGGTCATTTGTCTGACATTGAAAGGTTTGTATCTTGGGTACTCAGGAATCTTAATGTACTATATTAATGCATAAATGTTGAAGAAATGGTAAGCAGCCACAAGTGTATGCATGATCAACTATAATATCAAAACAGATTTTAGGGAGCATGATTTTAATGAACTTGTCACAACCCTGTTACCTGCCAATCACACAAGATGTAATTGATGGTGACAGAATTTCTAATTGAGGAAAAAATAATATTATAGAAAAAAATGATAACTCTCAAGGGAGAGGAGTTGGATGTCAACAACAAATGGGTACAGAAATTTTTCTCAAATGATTTTGTGTATCTGCCACAGACCTATCGAGTACAATTTTTGACTGGTTATAACTTTTTAACCATTTTTTGTAAAGAATGAGACTTCAAGTTTGACTTGAAGAGATTATTTGCCAGATAGGCATTTGCTTTCTAGGGCATTAGTTCTGTATTCCATAGGGGTCTGAAAACTCAGGGCATTTTCAACTTGTCTCCAGCTTTTCACAAAGGAAGTGGGGCTATGAGGGTTCTTGTTACTGCTATTTGCAAACTGACAAGGCAGTGAACGATCTCTATTCAGCAGTAGGAACTGCAAGCCTTGTCAAAATCATGCTGCTTTAGAGATAGCTTAGAAGACTTCCCTTGTGCCAACAAAAGCTACAGCATGAGGGCAGCTGATGTACTGTGCAGAAGAAAGCCTAATCCATAAAGACCCATCATTCTCTCTAATCACTGGCTGCCTGGATAGGGCATGCTAATTCCTCCTTGTCACTTGGTAAAAGACAGCTCAAGAAAGCACTCTGCTGCGCCAGTTCCAAAATACCTCAAGAAGCAGAAAACAAGAAAAAATACCAGTACATTGGAACTAGCAGCATCGAAGCCACTGAAGTAAGGCACAATGGAAACATTTGTTGTTGACCACAACAATCACAAGCTGAACTCTCTATCAATTACAAATCTCTTCTAAGCTTTCATCTTTTCTTTGCCCATATTCTATCATGCTTCTCTTTTTGATGATTGTTGGCATTTCCCGAGAAACATATTCAGAAAACACAATAAGGCATTTAAAAAAATCCTTACTGTTTTAACCAAAATCTTACCTTATTAAAAATAGAAATAGTAGCAAATTGGGGCCAGAATCAGTCTGAATTTAGCTTGGTGGAATATTTTATCTACTTAGTTATCAAAAGTCAGGTATGAAACCTGACTTGCACTCTTTAGTCTTATTTTTAGTGTGTGCTTTGCTTTTTTCAAGCTTCGGTATCCTCCAGTATTTAATGGAAACAAATTATAAAGAACAAAATCAACCAACCATCTAGTTTTCTAGGCTGTAGTCAAAGATTAAATAAAGCAGTTGTTCTGAATGGACCAGTGGTGGTATTTGATACATTGTATAAAATGCCATCTAGAGTTTGATGCAGCTCACCAATGCATTTGGATAGACAAAAAACAGAAATGTCTCAAAATCAGAAATCGATGTCAAATACATTTTTAATGTAGCATAACGTGTATTTAAAAATTTTAAATCCCCATCTTTCTCTTTCTATTTGAAAATCAATTTTCTACTTGAAACTTTAAGGCCATTATCATTTTACTCCATCCTCTGAGCTTTTGCCAAGACATGTGGAGTAGAATTGAATTTAAATGAATAGTGAATTGTCAGTCACATTCAAAAGAGTCTTCAGGAAGGAGTCATTTTGAATATGTATGACAAAAATATCCTATAAAATAACTATCATTTTGAGGTGAGAATTCTTATTATGCTTTAAATTGTTTTAAAAATAGAGAAGACATGATTATTTAATACGCTTTACTATTCTTGAGCTGGTAACATAGAGAAGATTTGTATAAAATTTTATGTGTTGCATTGTAAAATAATCTCAATTTTTATTGAGGAAGGAAAGCATAATAACTCCTGTGGGTTTTAATTTGCCTTTTGACAATTCTGAAGCTCCCTGTAGCATACCCAGTGTTTGCCAGTTGAAATGTTGAATTAATAATTAAGAATATTGTTGACCAATTAAAAGTTTAAGTGACTAGTGATTGTTTTTTTTTCCATTGATACAAAATGCGAAGTCACAGATTCTAATCCCTGCTGAGACAGAGCAACTGAAGGCTCTTACAGGAGGGCAGAGTCAGGAAGTAGACTACTGACTGAAATCCATTACGCTGTTCAACACAAATACCCATAGAACATCGATTAAATATTCCGTGTCTCATTTTTGCAGCACTATATTTGCCTTTACTTTCCACATCAACTTCAGGTTTGATAAGAAACATTAAATAGTTACTGATTTAATTCACAGGGCCATTAGTATCATTTTAGCTGTACAAAAAAATGCCTTTGGGGCTTAGTATGAAATGTACAGATAGATTGTGAAACAAAAGTATTGACTTTGTCCAAAAGATAAGGAAAACTAGGACTTGGGAATTCTATGTAAATACGGAAGCCAATGAAATCATTCAATATCTGTATACCCTCATTAATGATGTAACATTTCCATAAAATTAATGTGCTCAAAATTCTCACAAATATGATGCCAGACTCCTCCTAAGGTAATACTAACAATGAGAAAGGACTAGTTTTCTTTTTCATTAAGTAGTTTTACATAATTGCAGTTAATTCAAGGTGAATTCCATATCTTATGAAACTACCCACTTGCATTTTCATTTTTTAAATATTTTTATTATCTTTAAGTAGTTGTACAAAGGAGTTGCCATTCACCAAGTAATTTATGAATATAGTGCATTTTTGTCAGTGTCAATGTGAACATTCCCACCCACCCCTTCTCTTACTTATCTTAATTTTAGGTTATGTATTGAATTGTGTACCTTTTAACAAAGCAGTTTCTGTGAACAATGCATCTTGAGCTGTGGCATCCCTTCAACATCTTCACCCCAATTTGACCCACCCTTTCCCTTATAGTTGTCAATTCTGTGGAATATGCAACGAATTCTTACCTGCATTCCCCTTGGTATTTTCATCTGAGAAAAAAAGAAAGCAGTAGCTCTCTCTCAGAAACACATTCAGTACTACATCCACTATGAAAATGCACTCTGCCTGGGGAGTCTTATGAGATGTTGTCTCTAAGTTTAATAAGAAAATCTGGAATGGCGTTTCTGCCTTAGAACTTAATAGCAGTGTGCCCTAGGGCAAGCTACTTTTTCTCTCTGAGAATACTTGCCTCTGTAAAAGTAGTTGTGACAAAAGAAAGACTGTATGTAAATGTACTATGCAAATAGGAAGGCACTGAACATTTTCAATGCCATAGCCACTACTGGGAGCAATTAGAAGATATATATAGGCATATTCTTCATGGTATATTATAGTTTATTTTTGACTTGTAACCTAGAACAGGATTCAAACAGCTACCCCAAAGGACAATTCCATCTCACAACCATATTTTGAAATATATCATAGAGTAACTTCTGTATTTGGAAAAAATAAAGATGTCAAAAAATATTTTGAGTAATGAGAGACAATGATACTGGATACCTGAGCAGTTTCAGGCATTGCTCATAAATAGACATAGAAAAATAAGCTATTAAAATATATATAAATAACTATTTTTTCACTTGCAGTATTTCTCTGATAAGAAATTCTCTCCAATATTGAATAACAGATGGGAAATTAGACATTCTAGTCTCATTCTTGACTTTAAAGAAAATGATTTAAGTTTTTCTCTGTTTACTGTAATGCTAGATATAGATTTGTCTTATATAGCTTTTCTTCTGTTGAGATATTTTCTTTCTATTCCTAGTTTTTCTTATCACAAAAGGATATGGGGTTTTGTCAAAAGCTTTTCCTGTATCAATTGAAATACCTCTTTTGTGTGTGTCTGTGCTGGTCCTGAGGCATAAAATCAGAGCCTGGGCACAGTCCCTGAGCTATTTTTCTAAACACTAATGTTCTACCATTTGAACCACAACTCCACTTCCTACTTCTTGGTGGTTAATGAAAGATAAGAGTTTCACTGAACTCCCTCCCTGGGCTCAATTTGAACCCTGATTCTCAAAACTCAGCTTCAAGAGTAGCTAACATAACAGGAATAACATCAAATCCCAGCTTTTAAAAAATTCTCTCCATGTACTGGATTAATTGATTTACATATATATTTTTCAAATACATTTTAATTGTAAAAATACTGGACAGAGAGGTTACAGTTACATGAGCAAGGTAATGAGTACATTTCCTATCAAGCATTATTATCTCCTCCTTTGTTTTCCCCTACCATCCCTTCCCTCCCACCTCCACAACTATACTGACCCTCCCTCCTCCCCTCTTCCCTCCTAAATTATAAAGTTCATTGAACCATCTGTGTACCCCTGGATGAAATTAACTTGGTGTATGCTACTTTAAGATGTTGTGGATTCAGTTTTTCAAGTTTTCAAGACTATTGATCCATTCATCACTTGCAGGGTAACTAGATTGCTTTAATAGCTTGGCTATTGTGAGTAGGGCTGCAACAAATATGGATGTGCAAGTATTACTGTTATAATCTCAATGATAAACATGGTCATCCCATGTAAAACCAGAGAAGAAACAATCTGGTCTCCCTTGGCATTGCTAAGTCATTCAACAAACTCTAGAACAAATCTCTGGCCTTACTGTTGTATGAAAAAATGAATTCCTTATTGTTTAGGATCATTTGAGTTGAATTCCCTGTTACTCTAACCTAAACAGCTCCTTATATAGTTTTTCCATTGAAAAGCCACTGTATATAGGCTGAGACTTGGAAAAGGAAATCATAATGGTACTGTATATTTCACTCACAGTGGAAGTAATAAAATGTTTAAAGGAACTTCCTATAATAATTTAGTTCTAATTTGTTCAATGCCTCATGCCTGAAATCTTAGCTACTCAGGAGGCTGAGATCTAAAGATCACCTTTTTGAAGCCAGCTTGGGGCAGGGAACTCTGAGACTTAACCAACAATGTACTGTTGTCTTGCATGAGAGACATAAAGATTAGGTTCTAGACAGTTGTCCAGAATTTTCACAAGCTCCTTTGCTTTAAGCATTTCATGCCAGAGACCATCCACCTTCCATGTGGCTATGCATAAAACTGAAATACAACTCCAGAATTTCCTTGGGAAATTATCCTACAGCTTCTATCTTAATGATTCTAATGACCGACTCTTCTGGCTTTAAAAAGCTGAAAAAACATTAACCACATACACAAGTTTAAAGAATGAAAATATTCAAGTATTTGAGATGAATAATGATTCAAGGTTTAGAATTGAAGAAATAGTCTTAAGATTTGCTCATTATTTGAACGCTCATGATAAATCATTTTGGCACACATCTTTGCTATAACTGAAATGGATGTTTTACTAATGTTGGCTTGAGTTCATGGGAAGTTTTCTTCCTATCACAAGCATAATTCTGGCTCACTTTAACTTCTCGGCACTTCTTTTCCAATTTAATCTAATTTAGTTTTCATTGACAAGTAAATTTGTTTAGATCTGCCATGTATTACATCATGTTTTGAATACACTGAGTAATAATTGTCTTCTAAAAGAGGACTTTTTTTGCCTTTGTCTAAAATAGCTGTCATTTTCTCTTATTATTTTGTTTTTTGTCCAGTATCTCTATGTTGTGCTGGTAAACATAAGTAAGCAGAAGAATAATTGTATTCTTTCCCTTCCCCTCCTTTTCACTTAGGGAGAATGAGTAATGTATGTAAAAGCTTAAAACCATTGGTGTCCAATGGTTGTAATGAATACAGGTCTCATTGTTCTTATGCCTTTTAGCATCTTTCTCTCTCAGATCATGGAAATGCTTATAAAGAGGAGATTCTCCTCAATTCTGTTTTCAGATACCTTCCTAAACTCCCTAATACCTTATCTAACTGCTTGGCCTGAAACTGGGCAGAAAAGCAAGTTCAGCTCATCAGGGAGAAGGTACAGCATCTCTTTTCAACATTAGATCCACACCTCATTTTTGCATTCATTAAACTCTATCAGTAGCTGTGTACTGCTGGTAATAAATCTGTTGTTGGAAAAATTCTATCCTTCATCCAAAACACCTCATCTCATTTGTCCCAGAACCTACGATGAATGTGGGTACCATTTTACCCAGCAACTTTCTCCTAGAATTTCCAACTTCTTTCATTGTTTCTTTATTCTTTGGCATTAAGTTTATTATTTTCAGAATATTGTCTACCTTGTTTAGGCATCTCTTATGATATGGTCTTATAACACTATAGTATGTTCAAGAAAATTCCTTTTAATTGAATTCAGTTAGGCCTTGGTTAACATCCCACCTCTGATGGTTACCAGATATGAGTGATTGGACTGATGATTTAATGGCCCTGAGTCTCAATTGCTCCATGTCAAATGGAGAAACAGTTAGAAATAATTATAGTATCATGAGTGAATCATTTAAGCACAGGGTCATAAGAAATGTTAGTTTTCTTTTCAATGTCTTACATTAAAAAATAACCTACATGAGTATTTCATATCTGACACATACTGAAATCCCTATAAATTTCATATTAGATCAGATATTTTAAGAGACTTGTACAGGACTGATTTATTTCCACATTAATAAGTAAAAAGACAACTTTTCTATTAAAATGCTATACCTCTTCAAATGGTTTACAAATCAGACCAATTGAGCCCCTTGTATGAGCCCCAATGAAATGCTATGTTCTTCAAATAAGTGAAATTATATCTACTCAACCTCAGCAGAATAAAACTTCTGTACCTGATTTAGAAATCTTTTATACCATTGATTGCCTTCTATATTTTACTATAAATACTTTGAATAACTTGCATTATACATTCCTGTGAAATTAAGCCTGGTGTTTTGGCACTGAAACATACTAGCAAGCCAGTCAAACATTGGAATCTCTTGGAGGTCAAAGGTCAGCATGAACAAAGAGGTGACAGCAGGTCTGTACTGACTGAAAAGTTTTCTTCGGAAACAGTAGTTCTGATAAATGAAAAAGGTTCCTTATGTCTCCTTGGTTTGTAGCAATGCATTGTGTTGGAGGAAATGTGAGTAGGTATATTGGAGGGGAAATAGATTGAGTGGGATAAGGTGGTCCCTAACCATATAGCCATATTTGTATATGTGAAGAGACATAAATAGGTACTTCTCAAATCCTCTAATGAGATGGGTATACACTTCCTGAATTACCTGCATTACATCCTTTTATTAAGCTAATTAACTATAATATCAGATTAAACTCTTTTGTCTCCTAAGTTTTAATCTCTGGCTAAAACAATGACTATAAACTTTTGGCTATATAAAATTCTATTATATGCTGAGTAATGACACAAACATTGAGAACATTCACAAAATGAACCTGGCTTTCAGAATATAACATTGGATCTTGTAATTAGTGGACAATCATGGCAAAAGCAGTGGTCACAGACCTCAAAATGGATAATAATCATTGATTAATTAGGATGACTCCTAACATGGAAGATAGCAAAGTGTTATCTTGTAGAGAATGAGCTTGTTCTGAAATTTTATACACTATTTTTAAATATGCATAATTATTTCAGAAAAGACATTTATTTATAGCTTAGAGAGAACTAAACAGGATGACCCCATGGAAGGTTATTGGACTATTAACTTTAGTTAAGACTCCGTAAATACTCTTTTGAGAGGAACACAGGGAATTTATGAGGAAAATTACTTTTTGATGTCAGGTTTCTACAGCAGGTTACTACTTACCAAATTACTTTAGACCTGACCAAGTGGCAGTCATTTGCTAAAAATCAAGCCTGTTTTTATTCTGGAAATGTCTTAGGCATTCCTGAGGAATTACTTGAACATTTGCTCAGTGTGAATATCCCTGAGTTCAGAGCAGTAGTTCATCATGCTAATTTTAAGCTTCTATCAGAGCTTCTGAACTCTCTGGGAACCAGGAATTTCCTTATCAAACACACAGAGAACATATTCTTAAGGTTAAGATGGGGAAATATTCAAATAATATCAGAACAGAGAAGGGCTTGCTTTAAATTGTCCTGATGTTGGAAACAGAGTTGCAGGAAAAATACTCTGCCCGTATACCACCTAATAGATTGTGGCTCATATACAACAAGACCAACATTTAAGAAGACCAAAATATTTTTTCCAAGTCTTTCTACTTCCTAACAAATGGGGCAATGTCATTTTTTTCTGATTGAGGCATAGAATCCCATTGTATGTATATATATATATATATTTTTTTTTTTCTTGATCCATTCATCTACTGAGGGGCATCTGGATTGGTTCCATATCTCAGCTATGGTAAGTAATGCTGCGATAAACATAGTTGTGCTGGTAGCTTTAGTATGGTCTTGTTTGTGATCATTTGGGTAAATGCCAAGAAGTGGGTTTGCTGGGTCATAGGGGAGCTCTAGGTGGAGTCTTTTGAGGAACCTCCATATTACTTTCCAAAGTGGTTGAAAAAGTTTACACTCCCACCAACAATGCAGTAAGGTTCCCTTTTGGCCTCATCCCCTCCAGCATATGTTGTTATTAGAGTTCTTGATTACAGCCTTTCTAACTGGGGTGAAGTGGAATCTCAATGCTGTTTTGAATTGCATTTCTTTTATGGCTAGAGGTTGAGCATTCCTTCATGTGTCTATTGGCCATTCTTATTTCCTTTTCAGAGAAGTTTCTCTTTAAGTCTTTAGCCCATTTATTTATCGGGCAGTCATTTCTTTGAGGATTTGTTGTTGGGGGACTTAATTTTTTGAGTTCCAGGTATATTTTAGATATGAGACCCTTGTCCGTTGTATGGCTCGTGAAGATCTTCTCCCAATCTGTGGGCTTTCTATTGATCTTGCTAGCTATGTCCTTTGCCATGCAGAAGCTCTGTAGCTTCATGCAATCCCATTTGTTCAACCTTTCTTTGATTTGTTGTGTTTCTGGGTCTCTATTAAGAAAATTTCAGCCTGTGCCAAGGAGACCAAGGGTTTCTCCTATTCCATCCTGTAATGTTTTCTGGGTATCTGCTTTGACTCCTAGGTCTTTGATGGATTTGGAGTTGATTCTGGTGCAGGGTGATATATAAGGATCTAGCTTTAGTTTTCTACAGGTGATTAACCAATTTTGCCAGCACCATTTACTAGTAAGCCAGGCCCAAAGAAACATAGGTCCCATGGTTTCCCTTATTTGCAATAACTAGTATATATCTGAAACAAGTAGAAAAGGCCAAAATCTATGTACATATGACCAGATGTAGTAACATGAAATAAACCCCAAGATAGGGACACAGTGGGTTTTTTTTTCTTTCTTGCTATTGTTTCTAATGTATTTATAACGTACCATGTGATTTTTCTGTTGCTTTGTATGTTCCTCCCCCATAGTGTAACCCCTGTTTCACTGTATTTGATGTCGGTATAATAGGGGAGGGGAACGGAAAAAACAAGATGTTTAAATAGAGATACAGATTGACCCATTGTAGCAGTGAGATGTACAAGACGCTATGTTGAAAAACAAACTTTACAATTTAGGAAGGGGGTGGGGAGTCTAGTTGTAGAGGTGGGAGGGAAGGGATGGTAGGGGAAAAACAAAGGAGGAGGCAACCATGCTTGATAAGAAATGTACTCATTACCTTGCTCATGTAACTGTAACCCCTCTGTACAGTATTTTCACAATAAAATAACTTTAAAATAAAAGACCAATATAACAGCAGTGAAACCTACAACTAAGAAGAATCTCAAAGTATTCATGATTTTAGTATTGGTGATGATAGTGCTATAAACCACCAGCAAGTCATGTTTAGGATTTATTTGTTTTTGATCTAGAGAATTTCTGTAATAATCACTATATCATAGATGGAAAACTTTAGTTTCATGTAAGACCAAGAAGATCCAAACAGTATCTCCCTGAGTAGAATGTTAACTTCTTTTACCTCTCACTGAACAAGTAAATAAGTGAGTTGGTAGAGTTATTTGTTAATCCAGTGCCAAGCATTTGGGATTGGGGTCCATACAAACTGCCAAGTTTCATTTTCTGTGTTCCAAATTATTGAATCCACTGCTATCATTACAGTCATACACCACTTCATTCAAAATACAGATGTGTATAGAATGGATCCCAGAGTAAGACCTTCCTCCTATGACTACTATAACTAGATAGAAACACTTCCCTCTGAACGGTTTTACTCTCCTCCAAAGGAAATCATTAGAGAAAGAGCTAGTTGGTCCATATTTGCTGATATTAAAAGTTAATCATGTAATACACACAAAAGAGAGGCCAGCAAGGAACAAGTGATAGTCTTAGCCTTGGAGAATATAGTTGATATGTTTTTATTTTTGCCTTGTTTCATTTTTTAATTTGTTATTTGAAAACAATTAGAAATGTTTGAGTTTATTACAATTTTCATTCAAGTTTCAATCTCATCAAAGGGTCCATGTCAGAAATCTCTTTTATCAGTAAGTATTTATTTATTATCATATTTTGCTTCATCAAATATCCTGTCCTTCACACTGGATGGTGGTTTAGCTGATTACTACTAGATTTGATATTGTTTCTGTGCCTTTTAACATGGTCAGAAATGCTTATGTTTATAAAAGATAAAATGCATCATGAATCCCCAATGATTATTATATGCACTCAGTATTACAGATTTTTTTTTCACTTAGCCTCATTAATGCTATAGTTGCATCTAAATTTTCCCCATGCCAAACATTCCACTCCCAAAGATATCAATGTACTGGCTCATTTACGTTGAGACAGCGAACAAAAACAACACTCTCAGAATAATAATACGCATGCAACTACCAATAACAATTGTGGAAACAAATTTTTACAGTTCTGTTTTTCCCACAAGTGATATGCAGGCAAATAACCACAGTAAGTCACATGGAAGAGTTGTTCCTAGAATGCTGTTATGTCACGAACTGGGCATAATTTTGGTTTGTTTTGTTTTATTTAGAATTTTAGTGCTTGCTTTAAAATGCTTATTGTATTTTGTAATTACATAAGCATTTCATATAACTTCAAAGGCCAATCTAAAAGGTAATATATATTAAAAAGTAACTGGCTCTATGGCTATACAACTCTTCTACTCCTACCCTACTTGAACCCTCTAACTCTTGAACCACACAGCCCCACTTCTGTCATTGTGTTAGTTAATTAGTCTAGATTGTGTAGACTTGTGTGTGACACAGGATTGTGTCTGATGCAGGCAGCATTGCATGATTCTTCAGTGCATTTTTAAAACACTAATAACCAAGAAAATTATTTGTCTCTGCTCCTCCCCACCCCCAAAAAAGAAAGAAGAGTCTGAAAGACTTTTTTGCTTTCTCTAGCATTGAATCACCATCCTAAAATCTCAGCCTTCTGAGTAGCAAGAGCCAGCAGCCCCCAGCTTCCCACCTGGCTTCTATATGTCATATTTTTACTTTTAATATGAACAAATATGTATGGGTTTTCACCTTCCCATTTTTATATAAATGTTAACATATAATGAGTAGTCCTCTTCAATTTTTTATTCACTTAATAGTATGTCATGTGGCCTAGAATCAGCAGTTAAATACTGAATTTCCCGAGTCTCTCATTCATTTTTGCCTTGCTATATGTTCCCATACAATATATTACCTTCTAATGTTCACTCTATCTTTTTGCTCTTTTCGTGACAAAAATGTTTACTCCTCAAAGGCTATAATTATATGTGCTTTATCCCATTGATTTGAAGAACACTGTATCCCTTTTCTAAATCAATTAACCAATACAATCCTTTTAAATACAATCATAATACCTTCTCTTCTTTTCTTTCTCTTTCCCCTACCATATTACCTGATCCTCCTTGACAAACTATAGTACTGATTTTTATTTTGAATTTTCACCCACATTTCTTTTTTAGTTGACAAAAAGAATGTGTGTTTATCAAATATGCACACAACTTTTACTGCTCTGTGCCCTCTTACTGTTCTCTTGATGGTTTTCTTCCAAATCCCTTAAATCCTTTTAAATAATGTAACATAAACAGCAGCATACCTTGAGTTTCATTCAAAAGCTTTTCTATCTAAGAGAGTTGACTTGTTCTTATAAAACATGATCAATATCAATTAGGCTGACACATAATATACATATTATGTTGACTTTTAGGATCGAAATTTTTGGTCAGACATTGAAATCTAATATTGTTACCTCCAAAATATCTGCTATAAAATGTTATATTTTGCTATTCCAGTATTTAAATTTTATGGGCATGTGAATGATATAAATGGCTCTCTAAATGGTCAAAAGAATAAATAATCTCCAAGTTCTTAGCTGACACTCAAAGATAAGAATGCATAGTTCAACATCTGTATGTCCTTCTGGAGTCAATAGTAAGATGGGAACCCAGACTCTGTGGTCCCTCACTATTTTGATCAACCCCCTAGATCATTTTTCATGAGTTGATGGAAATGAGAATGAACTTTTATCTATAGGGAAATAATATTTTTATAGCTGCTCACAATCACTCCTGTAAAACTGTCAATTTTACAAATGTTGTTGGCCACAGAAACATAAATTGCTCTGTTCCATAATAATCCTAAATGTAACTCAATAAAAACAAATATTCATGCCCTGCTCTTTATAGTGTCTATTATTTCTTTATCTACACTGGCATAGCTCTTACTGGTAATATTTTTATTGGTTAGATATATATTCATCTCCTTGTCTGCTTGCTTCCTTACCTCAGGAGAATATCCTCATGACTATTAGAGAATTTAAAAACCTCAAAAGTGATCCGAAAGGAGACTCCAGTCATACCATCTACTTCTCTATCCCTTCTGATACTTAATTACTAATCCCATCCACCTGTATACACATACCTGTAAATAGTGAACATTTTACATATGTGCATATACTACTGAGTTCTAAGTGCTTTCCCATTTGGGAACAGTCCCAGTTTTCAGGGATGTAAAACTTAAAATGTATTCTTCATGATAATATGATGCATAGGTTCCATTGACACTATTATGAAACCAGTAATATGATTATTCATTACCTATGCAATTTACCTCCTATGGCTTTGGATTACAAGTATAAGCTCTGAAACAAACTTCTTGAATTCATCATGATGCTAAAACTTAGTAGCAATGTAACTTTAAGTATATTTCTTAACCTCAGGATTTTTTCATTTCTAGAAATCAATGTATCGTTTATGGTAATTGTGGTGATTGCTATCTGTGAAGAGAGAGAGAGAGAGAGAGAGAGAGAGAGAGAGAGAGAGAGAGAGAGAGAGAGAGAGAGAGAGAGAGAGAGAGAGAGTGTGTGTGTGTGTGTGTGTGTGTGTGTGTTGGTACTGAGGCTGATACTGTGCTTGGTTTTTATGATACTGTGCTTGGTTTTTATGACAAGGTTGGTGCCACACCCAGTTCAAGCTGTTGGTTAACTGCAGATAAGAATCTCTTGGACTTGTCTGCCTGGTCTGGCTTTGAATTGTGATCCTCACACCTCACAATCCTAAGTAGTTGGATTACAGGAGTGAGGCACCAGGCTTTCTGTGAAAATATTTACATCAGATCTCAGAGCCATACAATTTAAATGTTAGGGTTTATAATAGACCAATAGCAGTTATTTCTCAAACTTTTTTTCTGTATTAAAAATATATACAAATATATTACCTAACTATAATTTTGCATATGAAAATTAAGTCAAATATATTCATGTGGAAGAGAGATGGTTCTGTGTTTCCATTTGTGGCAAAATCCTCCTTAACATTTAGGTTAAAACATTGTAAGATGGAGCTCATAGCACTTAGAGAATTTTTCCTTTAGAGAAAAAACCTTTATTGTACAGACACAAGAAACCAACCAGATAGATGATTTAATTTAAGAAATTTTTTAAATTCCAAAAATGTACAAGCTTTATTGTCAAAATTACCTGGTATACTAAACAGAACTCTGCCTTCCTTTTAGTAAAAACTGATTTAGACTTTCAAGATTATCCTTTCAAGGTGAAAACAAGAAACTGACAAGTTGTTATTTTAAAGACTTTTGTGACTACAAAAATTAAGCACTACTGAACATCAAGTACTGTTTTAAAATAATTTATATTATTATAACACCAAAAAACCACAACACTTGAATCAGATTCTCTGCCTCATTGTTTTTGAAGAATGAATCTGTGGACAAAGAGGGAGAAATAAAATTCCAATATTTGTTCAAGAGGAAGAGAAGCAGGGCTCCTGATTCACAAGAAGAGTCTCAAGATAGGAGGATCGCCATCTGAGATGGATTGTGTTGGAATAAATAGAGTGATTCTTCAGGAGAAAGCTACTGTCACTCTCAAGATCATTGGACAGCCTGTGGGCTATATCAGTTCCCAGACCCAATCAAAAGGCTCCACATATTGTTCAGTTCCCTATTGGCTCACATCTCTTTGTTCCTATCAACCCACTGTTCATGGGCAAGTCTTCCCACAGGAAATGGGGAAGTGACCAATGCTTAGAAGCCCTTCACTGGCCACTGAACAAGGCCATGGTGGAGATGCAGGACTTCTATGGGAAAGGAAACTTAGTCCTGATTGCCTAGCCAGGTTCTTTTTGTTCTCTCAGAACGACTCTATTGTAAGCTTTGAGTATTCACAAATGGTACAGGACCTGGCCACAGATGCCTAAGGACAAAGATGAAAATCAGACCAAGCAGAAATACAAAAGATAAGAAAACTGATTTAAACTATCACATTATTTTTACCAGAATATACGAAACTATTCACTCAGATTTGAAAGGAGAAACTAAAGTAGAACTAAAATATTGGTTCCATTTTAGAAAATGCTTCTTGATCACGGGTATATTATTTTCTGAAGTATCAACCTAGGGGGATAACCATTTAATATGAAAATATTAGAGCCATTAGAAACTGTTTTTTTTTTTCATTTAGATGGGTTAAACAACTCATCCTTCAAAGAACAACTATTATTGATTCAGCTCCTGTATAATGTTCCCTTTTGTATCTAGTGGTCTTATTGGTTTAAAGGTAAAAACGTATCTTCTTCTTACAGACTGTACTTTGGAGTGTCTTCCTGCTTTCTTTTGAGAAGAAGGGCATCTGCCCTCAGGAAGTGTGGGTTATTGTGAAGAAATCTGAGACCAGCTTGATTTTTCCCATATCTGTGACTTGCTCTTCTGTCTCAGCACATGTGTTATCACATCCTTGAGATTCAAAGACCAAGGACCTAGCAATGAGTTTTACCAAGCATCCTCCAGCATCCTTTTTAGCTTTGTAGACTCACTTTTACTTTTCTGTTGTTTTGGTAGTTTCATTTTTCTAATGTTTCCCTTTCCCCACAAATCTCCTGCTCCTTTACAGACTCTCAGATTTAAGGCAGAGTAACTTTCCAGGTACTGGTATATCTGTAATCCAAGCTACTCAGGAGATTGTGGTCAGGGGAATCATAGTTTGAAGCCAGCCTAGGCAGGAAAGTCTGAGAGACTCTTATCTCCATTTACAAAACAAATGTGCCAGAAAACCTGAAAGTGAAGGTGTGGCTCAAGTGCTGAATGTAAAAAGCTAAGTGACCGTTTCCAGACACTGAGTTCAAGCTCCCAATACTAACATTTAAAAAACAATATGTAGACCATGGGCTTGCTTGTACTTATTTTTGAGAAAGAGGAAAAATAGTCTTTAATCTACCACTTATTTACTTAGGGATTTGAACCTCCTTATCCTTTAAGGAAAGTTAACTTCCTCCTCACAGAGTGGTAGGCAATTTGTCACATCTAAGTTGGGAGTTTAGTAATAGCTCCAATAGAAGAGTCCATTGTAAAAGCCTTTAAGTCTCCAAAGAAAACATACAAAATGACAGTTTGCCTAGGAAGATCGTCTGTCTTTTGCTTATTGTTCCTTCATTCCCCCAGACAAGATTAGTTTTAAAGTGAAGTTATTTTTAAAAAAAGAACTTGCAGGATTTATATGTCAAATTTATGGGGCATATTCACAACATGAGCAAACAGGAACATTATGAAAATCAATTTCCTACTCAGCATATAATTTGAAATAAATATTTATGATGGATTATATATAGACAAAGATCCCATCAAGGTCCTGGTGTTTACACAAACAATAATACAGGTGTATCATTGATAGGTGTCTAAGTGAAACACAAATATATTCCTTTAAGAGTCAAAGGTAAGAGACCACTTCTGTCCTAAAGCAATCAAAAGAACCTTTATCAAAGGATTGAAAGATGGAGAGACAGAATCAAAAGAAGGCATGGAAGGAGGATATTACAATGGATATAGTAAGAGCTTCTCTCCCAGGAAAATTCCTCTCTACTTATAGCTATGACCTTTTAAGATTCTTGAAGTTGCAGCAATTGCATACTTATCAGTAGCTTTACAGATCTTCCTGGTACCAAGTTATGCAAAACTGAATTGTAATCCATCTGTGTTTTTACCAGTAATTGATATAGAGTTGTAGATAAGCCATGAAGTGAATATGTGGAAGAGGTATATGTTCCAAGTTTTTCAAGATAACTTCTATTACCAACATACATGCATGCATACACACACACACACACACACACACACAGATTTCATATGTGTCACACACTTTGAGTTTTTTCCAGAAACTTTATTCCCTCCCATTATGCACATACCCAGTATCTAAAAATGTGGTGGATATCTCTAATAAGGCTATCTTTTACGGTTTTACTGTGTTCCAAACTAGTTCTTACGACATCATTATTCCTATATTCTTAGTTCCTGGAAGACAATGAATTATCAATAATTCATTCATTTAATTAGTAAATTTATTTAATTAATAAATAATTTTAAATGAATGAAAAATAAATAGAGTGCTTTAGAGCCCATTTCAGTAATCAGAAGAGGAATTACTATGTCCATCTTAGAAATTTCTCAGAGACAAAGAGCTTAGTGATGGACTCCAGTGTTATTTATTTTATGTTATTGTTATTGTAAATATGATGTACAGAGGGGTTATAGTTATATAAGTCAGGTAATGAGTACATTTCTTTTTGAACAGTATTACCTCTTCCCTTGGAACTCCATTGTCATAAAGTCAAGTCTCATAATTCTCACTTTTTTTCATTTTACTATGCAACACTGATTATACCAGATAATGCTTAAACAATCCTAGTTTGGGTGTAGGCTTTAGATAACATTGAATAGAGAGAGTTCCACTGTCATCAAGACTAGTAGCATCAGTAAAAATACCAAGTAGTTTGGTTGTAACTCTATAAAACAAAGAAATTATTTGGTATGTTTTATGTCTTTTACTTAGACGTTATCAAAGATGGCCTATAGAACCCCCAGGAATTCCTGTTAGAAAGGAGATTTTAGAGCCTTGCCATAGTATTCTAACTTTGCTGAGTTAGAGTAGCCAGGACATGCTGCTTTTAATAAAGATCTAGTACACTAATTCATCATCCAAATCATCTATAATGCATTCATGACATTAGGCCTTGACTTCCAGAGACTGTGACTCTAAACTTTGTTGATGAGTCAGAAAAAAAAATCTATATTTTCAAGAGATTCTGAAACCCAGACTGGTGAAATATCACCATACTTGAAGCTTGAGTAAAATGTCTTGGGGAAAACAAAGAGAGTTGGCAACATAAAAAAGTTGGCTACCAGTGGGGTTTCAATGGAAATGTCATGGAGAAATTCAATAGGAAAAAAACCCTAAATAACAATAATAAAAATATCTCAATTCAGAGGGATTTCACAATATAATGACACAGTTAGCTATTAGCAGCAAGTGTTAATATAATGAGCAGCATGGCCTCTTCTTGCACAGTACATTTTGTCAGAGTTGATTATTCATTTCTCCTGGAAGTGCAAAGTCCCTGAAAATAAATCCCATTATAGCACAGGGTTTTCCCTCTGGTATATATTGACAAAGGGCATTTTCTGGTCAGGAATTCATTCAGTAGCATTGCAATATCCACACAGGAAATGGCTGTGACCTTTCTGTTCCACAAGATTATGCATTTTGACAGGTAGCACAGAGCCAATCCCTCCAACCACAAGGCACAGACAACCACAACCACACACTGCTCTCCAGAGGCACACTGTTCCTCGTAGTGGTAATCACATCCAGCAGGTCTGGCTCTGAACAAAGGAACATCAATACTGGAAAGGCAGAAAAGTGGGGCTGCCTATGCAATGGAAATCCTGAGCAAGAAGCAACCCTCACAACTGATGGTCGCACAATAGCAGTCCATTCTCCTTTGTCATTTTCCACTACATCCAGATCCAAACCCAAACATTAATTTTGATTTTTAGAAACTCTTGGGTTCTCTTTAAAAATTTAAATGTCTGGGGGCTGGGAAGATGGCTCAGTGGTAGAGTGCTTGCCTTGCATGCATGAAGCGCTGCATTTGATTTCTCAGCACCACATAAACAGAAAAAACCAGAAGTTGTGCTATGGCTCAAATGGTAGAGCACTAGCCTTTGGCTGAAGAGCTCGGGGACAGCACCCAGGCCCAGAGTTCAGGCTCCATGACCGACAAAAAACAAAACAAACAAACAAAAAATATATATATAAAATGTCTGATCCTCCCACATTATGTTGATAAAAGTATGTCAGGACCCCTGACTTTTTTGTTGCTTTGTATATTCCTCCCCCACAGTATGACCCCTGTTTTCACTGAATTTGATGTTGGTATAATTTAGGGAGGGGAAGGGAAAAAACAAATTGTTTAAATAGGGATACAGATTGACCCTTTGCAACAAATGAGATGTTGAGTTGTACAAGACACTTTGTCGAAAAACAAACTTTACAATTTGTGGGGGGGACATGGAGGGGTGTAGCTGAGGAGGTGGGAGGGAGGGGATGGTATTGTAGGGGAAAAACAAAAGAGGAGGCAACAATGCTGGATAAGAAATGTACTCATTACCTTGCTCATGTAATTGTGACCCCTTTGTACAGTATTTTCACAATAAAAACCTTAATCAAAAACAAAAACCATGAACTGTTTGGAAGACCAGCACCATAATGAATGCTTCATGCCTGGAGCTTCCAGGGACCACTGGTACCTTCCTTTTATTCAAACTCAGTAACAAAGCTTCTTTCTCTGTGTTTTTTTCTCTCTCTCTTTTCCTCTCTGTCTCTTGGTCTTTCTGTTTCTCTGTTTCTCTCTCCCCACACCTCTCCTTCTCTTCCTCTTCCCCCTACAAAATATCTATCTGCAGTTGCATCATAAGCTATTGTAGTTTGGTGACAATTCAAAGTGATAATTAGATGGTCATGTCAACCATTACATGCATTTCCACTAACTCTAATGGTCTCCCCTATTGCTGCTGTCCTTTCTTACTCACCTGTACCTGTCCTTATTTTTCAAGAACACTATGAATTCTCAGTTTGCTGATCAAGGCAATTCAGCTAGATATGCATACCACGGAATTGCAAACTTTAAGTTACTTATCAAAATACTTCTTTGGGGGTTGGTTGTAGAGCTTGAATTCAGGGCCTGGGCGCTGTCCCAGAGCCTCTTTGTACTCAATGTTAGTGCTCTACCAGTTGAGCCACACCACCACTTTGGGTTTTTGAGTGGTTGTTTGGAGATGAGTCTCAGGGGGGCTTTTCTGCCTGGGCTGGCTTCAAACGGCAATCCTCAGAGCTCAGCCTCCTGAGCAGCTAGGATTACAGGTGTGAGCCACTGGCACCGGTTCAGAATACTTTTTGAAATATGTACAGCTTTCTTCTCCCAAGGGGAATCTCATTAATGCAACATTCTACATCTTCTGTTTCTAAAACAACATAAAAAGTATATGAAAATACTGAGCACAGTTATGTGATACAATGAAAGGTTGGTGTCTCATCGAAAGCTCAGGGGTGCTGGAGAAATCTAAGGACTGGAGGGGGAAGAGGTGCCTTTCCAATGTGGGAACTCAGCACTTTATTATTCGAGATGTCCATTGGTTAAATGGACTCTTAGAGTTTAACTGTAAGCTTAATGAGGTCCATTGCTAGTTAATATCTCTAGGAGTCTTAAAGAAAACAGCCAGTTTAAGCCTTAAGCCTCATTTCCATCCCTTGCTTATTCTTTCATAAAAATGAGTCAATTTCTCATATGAATGTAGAGCTTCTCTCTCTTTTACTTTTTTTTTTTTTTAACTATTCTCTACTTTATTTTCTTTCTGTGTCTGTCATCCCATTCTGACTCTATCCAACAGAGAATTGGCTTAGGCCTATTTTATCAAGTAAAAACATTTGAAAAATGTATTTAGAGCCATTGGGGTCTTTAAACATACATTCTTCTGGGATGATTTGCAAAAGCATTAGGAGCAGAGACCAATGCTTAACATACAGAAATTGCTTCTGGAACAATTTCAATAACAATAGGGTTAGAATATTGCAGAGTAAAGAGATAAGTAAATTGGCCTTTACTGTCCAACTAAAACCATAGATCATAAATAGGTTAAAAATATGTTATACCCCAGGATATCTGTCAGTGAAGTGAGAATTTAAGTTTAAAAGTTTATATTGAATAAGGTTCTAGTGTCATCATACATTCTATTGTGGTTACTCTGTAAAGATGGGTAAATCCATCTGATATTTGGTTTGGATATTAACCCTGATAACATCATACTCAAACCCAAGAAGGGTATGGTAAGCTTTATTATCTGCATAATGAGGACTTCTAAAAGGAAGATGGCATGCCTCCTCAGATTTCCGAAAACAGATTGAAAAAGCAAGGAAAGTTGAAACATTGGATATTTATTGGAGTAGAGTTTGAGGCTGAAATGGGGTAATCCCAAAATGAAGATGATATTATCTGGTCTAAACTTCCTTCTGGCACCAAAAGGGAACGTATCCAGGCTATGTTATCTGTTTTACATTTTGAGGCAGGAGCAGGGTTAGGAACAGGGAAAGGAAAGAGTTTTGGATTGTAAAGCTGATGGAATTAAACATACAAAGTGAAGCCAGACTATTATACTTCTGCAATTGGGTTTGTTTAATATACCTGAGTATGAGTCAGATAAAGAGACAACATGTTTTGTTTTTGGTTTCTGAGGCAGGTTCTCATTTTATGTAACCCAGACTGGGCTCTCACTAGCTTTGGAGCCAAAGCTGATGGGAGAGCATTATTCTGAATTATAATTTTATTATCTTTAAATAGTTGTACCAAAGGAGTTACAATTCAACACTTCAGCTTATAAGGATAATGCTAGGAAAATCGAGGGATAGATGGGGTTTGTAGGTATGGGGGAGAATGTATGGAAGAAATGATATTGCTCAAGGTGCATTGTGTTCATAAGAGATTATTTTAAGTGAGAAATAGATAGATGATGATCACATCCCAGGTAATTTCACATTCGACAGTGCATTACGCCTATGTACCAGTTATTACAACCAACTCCTGACTACCAAGTCATTCAAAATAATAGTAAAAAACACCCCCACGGATCAGATTAGGAACAGGTATATATGGTAACCTGATCAATGAGACTTAAAGGTGAGATGATTATGAATTCTGAGTAGTTTCCTCACTCTGAAAAAGACATCAGAGATGTTCTCTTACTGCTATGGTAGGTTTCAAGCCTGAAACTGTTACTTAAAATTACTGTAATATTGATGATTAATATACCTCTTATGGAGAAACACCTTGGGATGAAAAGTACTAGGGAACAAACCAATTGTTATACATCCTTTTTAATGAATGAGATGCTAGTATGGCAATATGCATAGTGTTAGCACCCAGATGAGAAGAATGCTTTCAGCTCCTGGCCTAACACTCATCTGTTACATGACCTTGAATTTATTTATTTATTTATTTATTCATTTGCCATTTTCCACACCCATGTATAGGTAGCATCAATCAGAAAGAGTTAAAATCTCTAACATGATGTTGTTTGTTGTCTACTTCAACCAAATTTCTCCACATATGTCAAAGTACTGAATTATCACTTACCTTGCCTTGTATTCAGTCTATTTTAATCACTATATATTTATAACTCCTCATGATGTGGAAAGCAGTATTTTAGGTGATAAAATATTTAAGACTAAAAAAGATGCAGCTCCTGTTGAGAATACTTCATTTATATTTTTATTATATATAGTATCAAAAATCCCTTTACCCAAAAGAAGCTAAGTCATGGATAAAAACAAGATGAAACAAAAGCATTTAGTTATTACAAGGAGATGCCTGAATAAGGGTTCAATAATGTCAACCAGGACATAACTCTTCTTCCTTAGGATATCAGCTGTAAGAGAACTACAAAAACATGCATCTGGCATGAAAGTAAAGGAACCACGCTAGCTGCTTAGGCAAATCATGATTCATCCTATTCACTCCTTTGTACCTTTAGATTTAACCACAGATTCCTGAAGGCTCTATCCATGGCAGATTCCTGAAGGCTCTATCCATGGTGCTGGCTGCATCAAGCAGCTGGAACACAACAGTTCATCCATTTGGTTCCCACACTACACCTACAGAGCCTCTCTCAAAAGCTAGTCCAGGTAACCCAAAGCCTTCACAACTCAGCATTAAATACAAAGCCACTTTTACAACCATTTGGCCCTTGATGCTTTTTCATAGAATGTTTTACATCTCATTTTACCCTAAATATTTCCATCAGGTCAAATGAAAGCATTGATGGGTGAGGTATTTGAAATTGAGGCTTCTGAATGTCTTTGTCCAAAATCTATATCACTATCATTAGGATACAATGTTAATTAAGTTCAGGATGAAAAAATCAGAAGCACTCTGAGTTTATAGAAAAATTTGGTCAGTCTGGGAGTTGGCATTCAAGGAGTGAAATAATCAGAATTCTTCAGAACTGAGGGAATCCATCTACTTCATACCCTATATGCACTAAAAAAAAGTTTATTTGAATTCTGAAACATCATTTAGAATACTCGTGAAAAAGGCAAGGTTGATTAATTAGAAAATGGAAAAATATGTATTATATTCAACTCTGTGCATACATATAATACACGTGCATAAATCAAATGCAATAACCCAAATATTAACAGTGTTAATCTCTGAATGAGATTATGGAGCATCCTATTTTTTTCTTTTTGTGTGTTTTTCAGTTTTTCTGTGCTAATATATTAGACAGTGTAACTATATGTTTTAATGTCATGAGTTAAATTTTAAACCAGTGTCATTATTATAATTGCTAACTCACAGTTTTTCTTCATATAATCTTTGAAGATAATTCAAAGTAAGGCTCTCCCTTTTCTGCAAACTCTTAGAACAAGGAAAGTATGCCATGTCTTTGTTTGTATTTTGGCCGAAAATTTTGCAAAACATATTGGCAAAGGAGAAGACAGGATGTGGTGCCTTTTTCTGAGTTGAAATTACTATTATTGAAAAAAACGTCAAACGATGCCCTACATAAAGAGACATACCGACAGCATCATTTAGGAGAAGAAAAAGAAGAAAGGAAGGCTACCCCTCCCAGACGCCAAAAATTTAGATAACTGCTTCTTTCATGTATTAGCATGTCTAAGAAAGAAACCTGTCATTAACGTTTTCTATGAATATACATTTTTATATAAACTCTGGTGTGATAATCACATCCTCTCCTAGATTTTTTTTATTGCTAAATGATCTCACAACTTTTGTTTTTATTTTAAGATCTCCAAGATTGTTTTCCTGGCTTGGGTAGCATTCAGTATAGAGACAGAGGACTTAATTCTTTTGCAGACAGTAAGGGCATGAGTGCTGTCCTTCACTCCCAAATAGGTTTGGCTGAGCCAGCACTTTTCTACTCCTTACAAGGTCTTCACACGTGTGAGTCTTATGAATCACTTTAATTTGGAGTGAGTGGGTGGCAGCTGTTCTCTTCATTTTACATGCAGGAAATCCTACAGAGAAGCACCGAAAGGCTGTCTTTTCAGTGTCAAAAGTCAGTAGTAAATTCTAGATATGCTCAGTAAACATAGATATAGATTTCAAGACCTTCTTACAGTAATGGCTGTAAAAATAATATGTTTTCTAATACATTCATGATCATATTTAAGTGGAAGAAAGAATTATATATAGTCAGAAAGATCATAGTTAATACCAGTGCCTTTAGCAGAAAACAGTAGGAACCTGAATAAATATGAAAACCTCATTCAGTGTCAGAAAAGTGCATTGTGGGACTGTGTTATATGATGGAATGTCAACAGATGACATTTCTACAGGAGGTAGCATGATTCTTCTATTTTGTTTACTCTTTTCTCTTAGGTTTTATGCCATTAAAAGGATCATCGGATATGTTGATTTATCTTGTAGCACTTAAGACTAAAATTTCCGATTTCAGAATATCTTAAGGAAAGAAAAGATATAGAATAGCTTATTCTCTAGCGACTCTAGTTTAGATCTTTGTGAATCATGAAAGCAAATAAAGGTTTACATCATATTTATATTGGCAAAAATAAAACAAGCTATAAGCTTGAAATCTGGTGTGATCATCAATCGCGTGCTAAAATTTTACAATTGATTAGTGTCATAAATTATTATCAAGGTCCCTTAAATATATTGTCTCCAATACTTGTAACAGTCATTGTGAAGCATTGCTTCTAATATCCCATTCTTGTCTCTGGTCGATTTCAGATTTCCATTAACAAATAGTATAGCATGGCTATGAAAGGCTTCAATTTAAATGCTTTACATTTTCCTTAAAGTATTTTATATGCATATAGAAACTATCAGATGTATCTACTCTGTCTTTATCTACTCCTACATGGCCATAATTTTTCATCTAAGCAAAATCTCCACCCCCAGGCTAAACAAAACAAATACCAGATGTACACTTTCTAATCTTTATTTTGTGAAGAATTTTTTTGAGAAAAAAACTTTTAATTTAAAGTCTAAACCTTTCATCTTGAATAATCCTACTAAATGATAGCACTTTCACTTAAAATTTTTGTTTATAACAAGGAATAAACAATTCTCTATCCTACATGGAAATATAATGCAATGGCAATGGATTCTACCTTCTCTTACTACCAGAGCCACCACCTAATAAATCCATAGTAGAGATATTCCCAAAGGTCCTACATTCCCAAATGTGCTCAACATGGCCATTCATGTATTATAATCAGTACCAGCAATTTCCATGCAACTTAAACAATGAAAACACTCCTTTCATAAAGATGAAATTAAAGGGTTTTATTTTATATTTTATTATCAAAGTTACATTTTATGAAGATTTTTTTTCTTACTGAAAGTGAAGAAGTTTACATGGCAAAAATTCTGGTACTTAGCTATGAAGAATTTTATAGCATATTTCCTCAGACTCAAATATATTATGGTTTCTGCCTATTGGAAACATTATCAGATAGAACAAACCCAGAGTGAAGTTTTACCTATTTGGAAGAGCAACTGAAAGCAGAAACATTAGATTGATCAACATACTTTGTACTAATAACCTGACTTACAGAATTGTGACCTTTTGGTACAAGTAGTAATAAAAAATATAAAGAGGAAAAAATAACAACAAAGTAAAGAACATAAATGGTGAGCTGACATGATGAATGTACACCAAATACTTTGCTATGTCACAAAGATGTCCTCATCCTGAGGAGGTTTACTATTTTCTCCATTAAATAATAAAATATAAATATAAATATAATATAATATATAATATAAATATAATAATAATAAATATAATATAAAATAATAAATAAAAAATAAAACTCCAACTGCTCTTGTTACTTGTATCAGTTAGGGCTATCATCTTCTTCAATTCAATACTTATGATATACTTTTTGCTTGGAGACTGGGGAGGAGAGATGAGGATACACCAGTCAGCAGGTATAATGTGACAGTTATAAGAAATAAGTTATGTTGTTCTATAAAATATCATGATGAATGTAGTTAACAAAGAATATATATATTAAAATTTGGTAGAGAAATTTGAATATACTCAAAACTAGGACATGATAAAATATTCATGATACATTTTAAGAATATATCTACCTCTTACCAAGCCCTGGGTCTCAATCATAGCCCTAGGATCTTTGTACAATGGTAAGAATTGCACTCCATGGTTCACTTCTGTCTTATTAATCAACTGAGGCAAAATATAAATAAACTTGGAAAGAATGAGAGGGAATTAAAAAAATAAAGGAAATAAATGACTTTTGAAGCCTAAACTGCTGGATACATTAGGAAGGAAAATAAGTTTGTGAAATCTTAGAAATACTTTCCTCTTTCATAATGTAAGCCTAATGCCTGTCACAGATATTTTTTTATTCTGATTGAATTGTGCTTTTAGACCAATATGGCCAGCTAATTGCTCAATTGTACCTAACTACAATGCATCTGTTTAAGTATCAAAAAAAAAAAAAAGGATTATTTTGTCCTCTGGGAGTAAGCCATTATCTCACTCACTCCTTGATCTTAGCATCATAGTAAACAAATATAACTTTATGGAGGGAGGAAAAAAAACGTTCTATACATCCCTTCCTACTCCCCAATCTGTACATTATGCATTAGGAATAAAAAAATTCACACCTCAGAATCTGAATCATAAGCAGATTGCTATAAGAAATGTGTCGCATCCCTGGCTACAGGAAGAACTTTAAATTCCTGAGGCAAAATATAGCACTTCTGTCAGTTTCAAATACCTCAGATCTGCATGTTAATTTCTCAGGGCTGAAGAACTGTATGCACTAATCCTTACAGTTGGACAGTTGTCAAAACTGGATCTTTTTTTCCATGTCAACCCAGAGGGGTCAGTTGACTTATGGAAAAGCAGGGAAGATGTCCTTTTAGTCCAATTACCTAGTGAAGGATAGCTAAGGAATATGAGTCAGGTGTCCTAAGTGGAACCAAGATCATGTTTCAAGTAGCTGAGGCTGGCATTGTCTGTCAGTTGTCTTCCCCACAGGGTAGAAGCCAGTGCTGTGACTCCCCGTGACCTCTCTACCAGACGAAAGGGTCTTACTTTTCAGAGTCTGGAATTTGCTCAAAGTTTCACAAGTCCTGAGAGTTACAAAAGGTAATGTTTAAGTAAAGACAATCAAGAACATAAAAGTATCAAATGAGAAGGGTATGACAATTTTGGCTGTATCCTGTAATGCCTCTTCTCAAAGAATAGCCCACTTCAGCCTTTTCCAAGTCTATTTCTGTCAGTACGTCTGTAGTTTTAGCCATTGACTCAACCACTCTGTGCAACTGTCTTTTATTTTTCAAATATAGACCCCCCAATGTTTGCACTTTGGAAAATAAAACTATTAAAAGAATGTTGCTAGAATATACTTTTTACATAAGGAAAAACACCTGCTTTGAAAGCTTCTGATGACCACAAAATGACCTGGTGGATCATCATCATATAATATATATAAAATAATGTATCTATAGACATATATGTGTGAATATATGTACATATGTGTATATGTTCATCTATAATTATATATATATTTGTGTAAATGTAAATATGTACATTTACATTGCATTATATATCTATAACATATAATTTTATATACATTTATACCTATACATGTGTATATATACATCTATACAAATAAATTCAATAACAATTTATTTATACAAGTAAAATGTATAACATTTTTATCTGTTGCCCTTCAAGAAACTAATATTGTTTATAAAGCATTGTATACCTCATTCACAAGTAATTTTTAACCTTTCTTTCTTTGATGTTGATCTAGCTAGTGGTAGAGCTGCAATTGAACAGTAACTTTCAAACTAAAAGTATTTAGTAAACAACAAAGGGCAGCCACATCTTTTACTGAGGGTATGAAAATACAACAAACTTTTTTTAATTTGTTGTTTTTTTTTTAGCAAACCCACTTTTACCAAAGATAGGAGATTATTCCAGAAAGAACAAGACATTGATTAGTGGAAGAATTAACATAAAGAAAGAAAAAGATCTTACAGTGTGTAAATGTATTTAGTCCCGGCTTAAGCAATAAGTCTCAGACTCAAATAATCGGCCAAGTGAAGTTGGCACACTGGTGAAGATGGTATTTAACTCTGGGATATCTGATTTTTAATCTCCCCAGCTACTTTTGATGTGCTAAATATGGGTTCATTCATAAAATTAGTCATCCTTCAAATGTGATTCACATTTATTCATTCAACAATGAGTATTTGTCAAGTATAACACAAGTACTGTGTGGGATTTGAAAAAAAAGGAGTACAAGAAAACAAAGGATTAGATCCCAAGATTATGTACTTTTGCAGAATTCATAATGAAATAATAGGAAAGATATTATTGATGCATATAAAATCACTTACTAGCTGGCTGCCAGTGGCTCCTGTCTGTAATCCTAGGGGGCTGATATCTGAAGATCACAGTTCAAAGCCAGCCCAGGCAAGAAAGTCCATGAGACTCTTATCTCCAATAAACCAACAGAAACCCGAAGTGGTGCTATGGCTCAAGTGGTAGAGCTCTAGCCTTGAGCTGAAGAGCTAAGGGACAGTCAGTGCCCAGGCCCAGAGTTCAAGCCCCATGAACGACCAAAAAAAAAAAATCACTTAGTATTAAGTCAGACTACCATTCACAGATTGAATTTAGAAGTTAAAAATTCAGAGAGATGTAATCTCCAAACTCTATGACTAAAAACTTAAATTCTGCATACATTGAAGTTCTGTCTCTTTCTCTGCCTGACTCTAGCAGTCCCGCCACCCCTCTCTTTCTCTCTGTCCCTCACAACAGTAAGGTAAGGCTGCTGATGTACCTCAACAAGTAATCTAGTAAACTTGAGAATCACTGTGTATTTAGGTCAGTCATTCTGAATAGATTTTAAAACAAAAAGAAAAAAAGAATGGAGAGATGACCTTGAGAAGAGCAGTTACCACCACTGCTCCTCTCTAACGAGGACAGTGCCAATGGCTAGATTTCAATGTCACTAAAAACATACAAATTATATGCAAACCTGAGTACGCTTCTGGGAAACCCCTGTCACAATTGCAGTACATTTTGAAATACAGGCTTTAGGCAGAGATGACACTTTTAGGACCATAATCTACTGCAGTCTATCTAAATAGTTTTCTCCCAGTGCCTAAAATTCTATATGTGTAGTCAGTTCAAAATATATTAATTAGTGTATTCAGATAGTATCAGTTCTACTTATAGATTATTGGAATTAAAATTAATCCTTACATATAAATATGCTTCCAAGTCTATTTTTTCTCCATCAGGTCTACAGTTTTGATGCCAAGTGCAAAAGCAAATAATTACTTATAAAGAGAAGAGGCTCAACTAAAATACATGAGTGGATAAAAAAATGGTGCATGTATACAACAGAATCATACTCATCCTTTAGAAAGAATAACTTTATATCATTTGAAGGGAAATGTATAGACTAACACAAATCACATTAAGTGAGGTAAGCCAACCTCAGAGAGACAAATGGTACATGTTTTCACTTGTATATGAAGCTCAAACTAAAACACAACTAGATATGACAAATTACAAGGGGCTCTGTGCATTTGCAAACAGACTAAAAGAAGATATGCTTAGGGAGGAATCCAAAGGTGTCGCTCCTCTGAACATCTAAAAGACTACTTACAAAAACAAATTCCAAGAAACACAAACATGCTTTTGTTGTTATTGTTGGCAGTATAGTTTGTTTTTATTGTTTTTGTCTTTTCGGGGAGCGTAAATGGTGGGCACAGGAGTACAGGGAGGAAAGGTGAACAAATGCCGTCTTGGCATTCAAAATATATACAGAAAAAAAATGAACTTGGCAACTTATGGCCAGGGTGGGAGGGAGGAAAAGGGGGAATGAAATTGATGGAAGGTATGACGCCCCAGAGCATTGTACTCAATACCTGATTTCTGGAATTGTAACCAACCCCTTTGTACAACTCCTTAATGAGAATTTTAAAAAGGAAAGGTTAAAATTGAAATAGGGAAATCAATTTTTAAAGAGTAGCTACAAAATACCAAGTGCAATTGTGTGCTACAGAACATCAAAACTGGATGAAAGCATCAATGTTAGATTCCACATTCAGTTAGCCAGATATTTACCATGGAGAATACAAGAGACAAAAATAGTCTAAATGATTATCATATAGGACCTATTGTTAGTAAATTTGAAATATATTCTGAGTTATGGGATATCTAAGTATATTGATTTCCTGATAGAGAAACTCTTTGATTGTCTAAGGCCAGAAAATATTCATGGGATAAACTTATCTGAAATCTCTTCTTAAAGAATTTGAAATGACTACAACAGGCCTTTGCATGGGGAAGGGATAACTAGGGAGTATATGTCAACTAGATAGCATAAAGGATGAAGAAGGCCAAAAAAATGGCTTTGACATTGTCAGGCAAAGGAGAAAATGGGCACATCTCACAGCCTATAAAGGATAAGCTAGAGAAATAAGTTTATCTGGATTGGGGGAAGTATGAGCCCTACCTTGCCTATCTCTTTCAAGCTCTACTCTTCAATATAATTAGCACTAGTGCAAACAGACAAAGACATGTGCATTATCACTTTGCCTACAGGCCACAATTCTATATGCCTAGAAGGTACCTGTGTTCACAGGCAAGTATGTGTGTATATATGCATACACACAAACACACACACATATGTGTGTGTGTTTGTATGTATGAGCTAAGACAAAATATCATTGTGATTATGAAAAAATTGTTAAGTATGGTAATTGATCCTCAGAAGAATGATGCAGTTGCAGCTGTAAGCCTAGACAATCATATTTCTAATTATGTAAAAAGACTCTCATTTTCCAAAAAGAACATTTTAATGATAATTTCTTTCACCTGGTTATAGGTCATATCTTCTTTATAGCACAGAATTAATCTTAACAAATGATTATATATAAAAGTAAAAGTATAAAAGTAAAAGTGCTTACGTCACCAGAGAATGGGCTGACTATAAAAACTAGGCCAAATGTCAGTTATTTCATAAAAGTATATATGTATATACTTATATTTGCATATATACTTATATGTATACATATATAAACTTATATGTACACATAGTGATTTGATGGATTTTACCACAATTTGATGACAGAAATGTATAGGAGTAAAATTTCTTAGTTTTGAACAGTCATTCTCCCAGTATTCAAATTAATGGAAATAATCCATGTGTATATACAATGATTAAATCGAACTATACTTGAGAAAAGGCAACAACTTCACTTTAAACAAGTAAATTACAATTAAAAATCTAAATATAATACATGAAGTGATTTATTGCTCTGGTATTTTATACATGCCAAGGCATATAGTTTCATTTAGTTAGGTATCATTTTTGTATCAATCCAAGATTAGGAAACTGAGGATCTAAATGTTGAAATAGCATCCCTTATTCTTTAAGGTCATAAAGGTAAAGCATGTCAGACCCAGGACTTCAGCCACAAAGATTTCCTGATGATAATCCCCTAGATGACCTTGAGGCCTTTACTAAATCTGGTTAGTAAATGAGATAATTCTTTCCCATGACAAAGTTATAAGTTCTTTGCATTCTAGACACAAATATTAAACTCACTAGGCCTTCCCATTGGATCTCAAATTAAAAATAAACCAGACCCAAGCTAAGTGCCAGTGGCTCAAGCCTATAGTCCCAGTTACTCAAAGGGCTAAGATCTGAGAATCTCTGTTCAAAGCCAAGCCAGGGAAATAATTTCTCTAGTCTCCTATCACCTATTAACTAGTAAAAAGCTGGATCTGGAGGTGCAGCTCCAGTGGTAGAGCATTAGCTGTGAGCAAAAGTAGGACACCAGGCCATAAATTCAAGGCCCGGTTCTGACAACACCACCACCACGAAAATCAAACCCAAGCAGCTACTTATTCCTTCTCTCTGAGCCTGTACTATTGAGTTCTTTCCTGTCACCTAGAATAAGAATTCAATAGATTGAAAAGCATCCAAATTCTTCTTCAAATTATTTATGAGATAAATAAGTAAACAAAAATCACTAGAGTATTCATTTTAAAGGGTGCCATTAAGTCAGCATTCTGTTACTGTAACAAAATATCTGAGATAATTGACTTAAAATTAATAGAGATTTATTTAGGCTTTCAGATGTAAAGGTTTTGGATCATGATCCATTGGCTCATTGCCTTGTGGACTATGGTGAGACAAAAAAAAGAGAAAATCATGGCAAAGGTATTAGACAAAAGGAGCTGCTCTCTTCATAGCAAGCTAAGAAATCAAGAGAAAAAAAAAGGCAAAGGAGACGGAAAGCCAGACCCCTCCATATCTGTATCTATAGGGCTGAAAGATTTCCAAGTAGGTCCTACCCCCTCCCAGTAGCACCATGGCTGGGGAATGAAACGTTTAACAAATGGACCTTTGGTGGATACTTCTACAAACTGTAGCAGCTACGGATGTACAAAAATTGATTTAACAAGATATGAAGTATTTTAAAATAAAGCAAAACTAAATTATACATTATAGTTAGTTGAAGCTATATATGTACATGTGCAGATGAGATAACACAAGAAAGAATATGCATGAATTAAAACTTAGTTCAAATTATCCCCACGCTAAGTCGGTAAAGAGAAAGACATGCAACATGGGCTCATAATATTTAAGTCAGAAAGCCTTCTCCATGTTCCAAGAATGAAATCAGAGCATACCATGTTGCTAAGTAATTCTTCTTCAAAAATTTATAAGCGGATGCTAATTTCTTTCAAGGCCTTTTGCTACAACTTTAATCTCTTTTCAAAATATTGAAGAGTCTGTTTTTTTTCTGACAGCCCAGAAGTGTAATAATCATAGAGAATTGTTGTTTTTTGACAGAGTAACAGTAGTAATGGGAGAAACTGAAGGACTCCTTCAGAAAATACCAACTTGTCATTGTCATTAAAGAGCTCAACTGCTTCCTGTCAGAGACTGTTTCCTCTATCCACCTCTCAGGTTGTGCCTGCTAGAAAAGAGTCTTTCTCCAGAGGCTGGTTTTGACCAAGTTACTCTCTTTGAGTATGAAATATATCTATTCTAGGACAAAGAAATAATCACCAAGGGTTTAAATAATGTAATTTTGAACTTAACATAATTCCTCTTGTATTCCAAATAAGGAATGAAGCCTTATTAAAATAAAACATATTTATTAATGCAAAGAATTAAAAAGCCATTGGAGACTTCTGCATTTTGCATGCTTCTGATGAGGGGTCAAGAAGACTGAGAAGTGTGAGTGTGTGTGTGTGTGTGTGTGTGTGTGTGTGTGCGCGCACACGCATGTGAGTGCACACACACATGCCTCTAAGAAAGAGTGATAACACATGGTTCCTTTTTATTAATTTGCTTTATTGTTATTACAGAGGTGATATAAAGAGATTACAATGACATGAGTCAGGTAATATCTACATTTCCTTTCCTACAATGTCTTCTGTTCCCTCATTCTCTCCCAGACCCTCCCTCCTGTCTCCACTCACGAGTTGTATAGCTCATTTTCAGCAGTGAGCTCCACTGCACTTTTTCACTCTATTCCCAACCCTTCTTGAGTACACTTGAATATACTATACATAAGGTAAAGAAGACAGAATCATCAAAAACTAAAAGCTAAAAAGAAAGGAAGGAAGGGGAAAAAAGAGGTCTCTTGTTTCCATACCTTGGAGTTCATTTCAGTATGCAGTCTGAAGGTTACTCAAAAAACTAAACATAAACCTTCCCCATGACCCAGCCCTACTACTCCTGGGCCTCTACGCTGAGTATCATGAGCCAGGATATGATAAGGACATCTGCACATCCATGTTTCTTGCTACACTATTCACAGTAGACAAGATATGGAAACAGTCCAGATGCCCCACAATAGAGTGGATCCCCAAATGTGGTATTTATACAAAGCCATTTTACACAGCCATTAGAAAGAATTAAATAATGTCTTCTGTTTTCTCATATAGTATATGATTGACATCTTTAAAATCTCAAGAAGGAATCTTCCCCTGAACATTCTTTAAAAAAAACATCCTGCCAGGAGCTAGTGGCTCACACCTGTAATCTTAGCTACTCAGGAGGCAGAGATCTAAGGATTGCAGTTTGAAGCCTTCCCAGACAGGAAAATCCATTAGAAAACTGGAAGTAGTGCTGTGGTTCAAGTAGTAAATTGCTCAGTGACAGGGCCCAGGCCCTGAATTCCAGCCCTATAACCAACCATAAAAAATAAACACCAATAACAAAACAAAACAAATAAAAACCTTCCTTTCTTTATGACCGCCATCATTTAAATGTGTAACCTAACTAACAGAAATGAAGAAGTGAGAGATGTGTTTCATATTTCTCAACAACAGAATAGTATACATTATTTTTATTATGTATTGACCCTATTGCCATATTTAAAGATGAGCAAGACAGAGAGAGGGATGCAAAATAAAGGGCACACACTGAAGGAGACCTTTCCAATTTAGGTATAAGCAGAGATATCTTGAACCTCCTGGAGTCTAGTAAATGCCGAGACTGTGTCCTGTCAATGGGAAGGATTGACCTCTGCAAGTTCCCTATCTAATGACTAGCTGCAACCTCAGCCTTAAATGGTGAGAGAGTTCTGACACTAAGAATGTACAGTTGTAAGTCATTCTTACAAATATGCATAACAAGCTATCTAAAAATCACAGTGCCTTACAGTGTAACTGTTTTCCCTCATCTTATTTGTAATGGTATTTGGCCATTCGTGATGTCAGTTCTCTACGCAACCCACTAGGATAATGACATTGTGATGATTCAGTCAGCCCCTCAACTCGATAATTGGACTTTATGATTAGACACATTTTGAGGGTTTTTCACATAGCACATCACTACATTTTGAAAAATACAGAACATATGTACTTTAAATTTTAGGGAACTTCAGTGCCTTGATATTAACTGTGATTTTATAGCTTTTTGGTGTCAACCTTTTGCTCAAACCATTCACCAAATATCAGATCTCTAAATATCATGTATCAGCTAATAATCTATTTATTCTTTCAGCCATTACAATGTCCCATGTATGTTACCTACTATGAATTAGTATGTAGTTTGATCAGGTATTTCTTCACCTTCTTTACCTTTTTAAAATAACCACAGTAATAGAACAGAGCATCAAAAACACCACAAAATCCTGAAAAAGGCAGAAAGTACAGAGCACAAGACACCAGAGACAGCGATGAGACAGTCTTCCCATGTGGGAGAGGCAAGTGGTGAGAGTCACGTTAATTGGTTAGCTCATGCCATGTTGCTCAGAAAAGAATTTGTACAATCTAGCCACGGGGCAGTGTGCATCTATATTAAATGGCTCTTAAAATGACTTTTCATCTACACATAAATCTAACAGGGCCACGCCATCCTGATACTGGCAGAGGACCTACACTCTCTATCTTTCTTCTTTCAGAAAGGCAGCCTGGCCACCCTGCCATCCATCTTGTACTTACAAAACATGTTAGGAAATCAAGAATTACCCTTCTAACTTTTCAAACTTTTGATTGCTCACAACATTCCCCAAACTGATTAACATTCAGAGCAGTAAGAAACTCAAGTATGAATCTTCCCATATAGCCTCTACAGGTTATGTCTCTATTACCTGAATCTCCTCTTTTCCTTGGAGAAAAGCTTATATCTTTTCTTTTAACTCTGCCAACTCTAAAAACATCAGAGGTCACTGAGTTCACTGAAAGAAGCACCATAAAAGCAAGTGAAATTGTAGAAGTTTCAATGACTTTAGTCTCTTAGCTATATGGATCCAATAAATGATTTAAAAAAAAAACTTCAAAACTCTCTAGGAAGTAAAGATTGTTTTATACAAATCTGATTGAACTAACCAAACAGGAAGACAAAATGAGCTCTATATGTGTGATACTTTACAAATTACAAAATAGGAGGATTTCCATACTGACAAGGAAAGAAGCAACATCATACTCAAAATGAATCAAAAACCCAGAAGACACTTCAAGAAACAAGCATAGGCAATCTTTTAAAAATAGAAGGTCAAACAGAAGAAAATAATAATAATTGATGAATAGTATTGCATCAAATTAACAAAAGCTTCTGCCCTGCAAAGAAAACAATTACCAAAGAAAGAGATAGCCTACAGAATGAGAGAAAAATATTTACTAGCTATTCATCTGACCGGGGATTAATAGTTTAAATATGTTAAGAAATCAATTAAATGCCAAAAGAATAAATAATCCAATCAACAAATGGATAAATAACTGAACAGGTACCTTTCAAATGAAGAAGTATATTCAATACATATGTTAGACAATGTTCAACATGGTAGGCCATCAAGGAAATATAAGCAGTTACACTGAGATTCTGTCTTCCTCCAATCAAAATGTCTATTATCAAGAAAAAATAAACAACTAGTGTAGGAATAAAGAAGCCCTTATACCCTGTTGTCAGTAATGCAAATTAGTGCAGGCATTATGGAAATCAGTTTGGAGGTGTTTCAACAAATGAAAATTAGAACTACCATATGATCTAGCTATTCTACCGGTATATACCCAAAGACATTCTGTCTTGTACTACTGATTTTGCACATAGACAATCCTGTCTACTTCTATTGTTGTAAATAATTACTATACTGATAATTCTCAAATAGAAATTCTGAAATTCCATATATAATCTGCAGCTTCACCATAAAAATACACATGTATTTGAGAAGAGGAGAGAGGTGGTGAAAGTACCAAGTGCATTGTGTGTATATATGGTTTGTCAAAATGAAACCCCCTTGGAAAACAAATTGATGCTAGTAAAAATGGGGGGGAGGAAGAAATCAACAATGTGTGTATCAGAGTATTTACAAAGGAATGGGCATGCCCAGAGCAAGATGCCCACTCAGGAAAGAAGTTAAAAGACAGCAAGCTTTCACTTCTGCCTTAAGGAGCCTAAGGCAAGCCAGGATAACTCTAGAAGAATCTCTGCAGAGCTGATCTTCAAACCTAGGAGAGGTTTAGGGATTTTTTTTTGTTGTTGTTGTTTTATTTTTACTTTTTTGTACTTGGATTTGAAGCTTTGAAAGTACACACTATACCACTGGAGCCATACCTCTAGATTTTGTTTTGCTTTTTACTTTTTTTCTTAACTATTGGCATTTAAAGAATTCTACCAAAAACCTGAATGACCACAAGATATAAATCAATTAATCAATTAATTATTTAATCAGAAAATTCAGTGGCTACACAAAATGAAGAGTATAAAGTACAAGGTTTTGCATATGGTTTGTGTTGTCCCCAAAGATTCCTTAGGGCGATGGTTGTCAAAACCCTAAAAGATGGAGCCTCGTGGGAAGCCTTTGGGTTAATTGAGGCACGCTCTGGAAAGGGATTGTAGGACTCAGGATTGCTCTTCCTAGTCAGTAAAACAATCACTTGTTTCCTCCAACATGTATTCCTACCATTGCTATCTTAGCCAAGAGGGGATACAGGCAGAAGTGGCCTTCACCCAGCTTTCACCACACTCATTCTATCTGCTAGAGCTTCATTCTTTGTGGTTTGCAATGTCTGGCAGGCACAACATTTTATTTTAAGGTGGTAACAACTTCAATCATACACAAATACTGTGCACTTTCATTTTTCTTTCATTTTCTTTTATTGGTATCATTATATATTTTTATATTGTGTCTCCATTAACAAATTATGGTTGCTATAGTGATTTTTAATACTTCTTCTGAGTTTTATAGTAGAGTTGAAATTAACTTACATAACAACATTACTGTAATAGAACATTTGAATTGACTGTATATTTGCTTTATTAGTGAGCTTTATATTATTATTACTTTTCAAATTTTTTATTTTGTTCTATTGTAAAGGTGATGTACAGAGTAGGAGTTTTATAACTTTCATATATTTTCGTGTTGTTACCTCTCATCCTTGTGTTTTGACTTAGTTTCAACTTGAAAACAAATCTCTCTTTAGCATTTCTTATAAACCAGGTCTTGTGGAGTCCTGATTGCTCTATTTCTGAAGAGCCACTTTGAGTACCATATTCATAGTTGGCTGGGATTTTGTTGTTGTTTCTTTGTTTCATGTCTTTAAATATGTCACCCCTCTGCCTTTAGCTGTAAATTTCTTCCTAAGATCTCCACTGATAGCTTTATAGAGGTGCTGTTATAGTGTGTAAGTTAATCTTGCTAATTTCAAGACATTCTCCTTGTCTTTGACTTTTTATAATTTCAAGACATTCTGTCTTTGGCTTTATGTCAGATCAGAATGTGTCTTGCAATAGCCAAGGTTGTCTTATTTTGAAGCTTTTGAGCTTCATGGATCTGGATGCTGAATTTTCCTCCCATGGTTTGAAAAGCTTCCTTCCAGTCATTATTGCCTCAACCAATCTATCTTTTTTCTCTTTTCCTTCAGAAAATTCTATGACATTTTACATCCTCATGCTTGCTGGTATCCCATGGTGTCATTCCTGTTTCTTCATTCTTTTATTTTTCAGTCATAGGGCTTGAACTCTGGTCCTGGGCACTGTCCCCGAGCTCTTCAAGTCATAGGCAAGTGCTCTACCACCTGAGCCACAGCGTCACTTTCTCTTCATTATTTCTTATTCTTTCTTCTTTCATTTTCTTCTAGCTGGTAAGTTCAAATGAGTTGCTCCTTGAGTGTACTAATTATTTCATCTTGTTGGCTGAATCTGCTATTAAAAGTCTAGCATTTTATTCTTTGGCCCCACGATTCTATTGATTTCTAGTTTTATGGTTCCTATTTCTTAACAAGGTATCTCATTTTGTTTCTGCATTGTATTCCTAATTTCATTAGCTGTTGATATGGTTTGCATTGAATTTCATTGAGCTTCAAGTTAACTGTTTTAATCTTTGTCAGAGTTTACTTTGTAGAATCATTTAGTTGAGCTGTCTTAATTTCCATGGGTGTACTTTTATCTGATTCCTCCTCATTATCCACAGAGTCTTGAACTGGTATTGGTACTTTTGCAGAAGCAAACAAATCTTTCATGTTTTACAGATTGTTCTGAGTAGATGACTCTCTCCTCTTGCCTTGGTCCCTGGCTAGTCCATGACGATTACAAAAATGGGGCTAGAGCCAGGTCATGTGACTTCTGTTGAGTGCATAGTTTTGTTTTGTTTTGTTTTTATTGTGAAAATACCATACAGAGGGGTTACAATTACATGGGCAAGGTAATGAGTACATTTCTTATCAAGCATTGTAGCCTCCTCCTTTGTTTCCCCTTCCCATCTTCCTCCACCCCCACCCTACGCTCTCCCCTCCCCCTCACCAAAGTTATAAAGTTCGTTTTTTGTACATCTCATTGTTGCAATGGTTCCACCTGCATCCCTATTTAAACAATTTGTTTTTTTTCCCTTGCCCTCCACAAAGTATACCAATATTTGTTCACAGTTGGCAGGCCTGTGACCAAGAACTTCAATGAGTGTGGATCCTGTCTGATTCCTTGGTAAATCCTACTGGCTCCAGGACCTCGGTAAGCACAGCTAGTGCTGGAATGAGAGCCTGTCTTTCTGTTCACAGATAACAGGCCCATTTCCATATACTGCAGAGGGCTTTGACTTCCTCCAGACCCCTGGGAGGGCTCTCGCTGTGTCAGCAAGGAAGTCCCTGCAATGCAGCTTTGGCCCTGGCCTGAGGCCAACTGTTAGAACTGAGACACATGGTGATTTAAGTCCTGGGGCAAAAACTAATGTTTAGGACTGGCTCTAGGGGCACAGATGGATATGTATCTCCAAGCCCAAATTTGCTCACGGAATTTTTTTTTCTAACCTACTTCACCATCCTCTCAAAAAAAGAAAAGAATTAAAATTACATTCATGTTTATCCAACTCCAGTGATTCGGTCTAGTTTCCAGCCGTAGGTGAGAGGACACCAGGACCTAGGCACAGAATCATTTCAGGATCCTTTGTGGACACGGGTTCACTTGGTATTGTTGCGGGGGCACAGGTACATGCCTCACACTCCCAGACCCTGGGAAAAGGAGAGTAGGGCATCCTCGCTCCATGACAGATGGAGTTCTGCTTCTAGGTCCACACCTGGAAACGAGGTCAGTAGCCTTATCACTCCAGGCACAAGCAGCCATCCCTCCTCACAGACTTTTCGACAGACAGTTGAGTTGAGGCCAAATGGGGATGTGCTGAATGCATGAAGATTTACGCTTCCTCTGGCTCTGGAGTTGGAATCCCGTCTAGCCAGCCAGGCCACGGGCTCCAGTGGGCTTTCACTACCTGCCTCCGGAATCCCAAAAGTCATTCTGTGAATAACTAGGAAGTTGGTGCTGCTCTCCTTTGGAGAAGACTTCTTCTATTACCATGTTGATGTTACCCTAGTCCAAAAACAATTATTGTGCTAATACTTCTTTCAGTATCTGGATATTCGTACACTTTCTGTCTCTTTTAGACTTTGCAATTCATTGAATATATGGCATTCTGTAGTCAATGACCTAAGATTTTTAGATTAATTTTTACTGTGGATATAATATATACATATACGTACATATGTATATAAATTATTATTGTAAAGGTGAGGTACAGAGGGGTTACAGTTATGTAAATGAGATAATGAATACGTTTCTTTTTGAACAATGTCACCTCTTACCTCATTCTTTCTGTTTTTCCCTCCCATCCCCACCCACAAGTTGTATAGTTCGTTTTCAATATAACATCTAGTATCACTGCATTTGTTCACCTTTGCCCTATCCTTTCTGGGCCCCTCTCTTACCCTCCCCCAAACAGACAAACAAACAAGACAAACGGTAAGGAAAATAAAAACAGCAACAAAGAAAAAAAACTCATTTTCTTTTCTTGTTTCTTGGAGTTCATTTCACTAAACTCTCCTCGCCCTCACCTCTCTTCTTGTTGTTGGGTCGTGGTGGTGGTATCCTGGGGCTTGAACTCTTGGCCTGGACACTGTCCCTGAACTTCTTTTGCTCAAGGCTGTCACTGTACCACCTGAGCCACGGGCACCATTTCTATTCTTTTCTCAGTGGTTTATTGGAGTTAAGAGTCTGACAGACTTTCTTGCCTGGACTGCCTTCAAACTGTGATCCTCAGACCTCAGCCTCCTGAGTAGCTAGGATTATAGGTGTGAGCCACCAGCACCTAGCTCAATAAATATTATTTTATCTGAGCACATGCACATAGCTATTGAGCCTTTGTGATCCTCTCCCAAGAATATTTTTATATTTTGTTCTTGTTGACTTGGAAACATGAATTAACAAAGCTGTCAAAACTAATTTTTTAAAGAAAACTAACATACAAGTCTTCTTTCTTCATCTTTATACAATGTCTTCATCATGTAGAGACTTTGTAGCAGGATCCAGGGAAGGAAAACAGAAATTAGAAGACTTCTCTGATGCATTCAGTTTGATTGCTTTCCTTTGTTTGATTCGCAAAAGACCTTGTGGTGTCTGGAAGTAGGTAAAGATGTTAAGTATAAACTCATTGATTGCAGAAGAGTCAAAAAAAAGGAGGGGGTTATTTTCACTTCCCTTTGTCCTGTATTCAATTTTCCTATTGCATAAGATGCTTATCAACATTAATTTTAGCCTCTGGAAAATGTTTTACATAACATAAAATTATAATCTACTGTCTAAAATAGTTGCAACCCAGAGTTTCAAATGTATTTATGAAGATGAATCATTTCCTTAACATAAACCACTATGCTATTTGAAATGATTACTTAGGAGACAGAAGCAATGCATAATTAAGGCATCATGTGACACACAAAAAAGAAATCAATGAAATTCAAATAACAAATGCTTTTTCTGCTCTCCATGGAAGACAGGAGCAATCTGCAGCTTGTTCTCATTTTCATTTTGAAATGAATGGGTCTTGAGTACCATAACTACGTATTCCAATAATAAGTAGAAATATTTCAGCATCAGAAAGGAAGAGATGTGCTGGAACCAATTTATATCATCTTTGGATTATGAGTCCTTTTAAAAAGCTATTACTGGGTATACATTATCAGTAAGAATATAATCTTTATTTGCATTTCTGTGTATATGAGTGAGTGAGTGTGTATGTGTGTATGCATACATGTGTGCACAAGCTTACATTTCTTTTATATCTCTTGAAAAAACTTTGAGTCAACATTTTGGTAAAACTTCAAACAGCAAGTAGAAAGGAAAAGGGGCTGTTTCACACACATTCAAGTTTACAAAATTCTCATTTGACTTTTTTAGGCTTTTGCTCCTAATAACCACCCTAAGACCATGATGCATACTAATGAAATGTAAAGGAAGAAGGCATCAATTGTAATGCATCCTAGCCAGTGACATAACCATGTGCAAAATAAATGTCTCTCAGGATTAATGAAGGCTTCTTAAAGAAATACTATTTGCACATAAATTCAGATGAGGTATAAGAGGGCTTGAAAGGCAAGGAAATAACTGTTTGTAGTTAAGGGCTATGAGAAACTAGCTTGTATTCAGGGGCAGGCTGAATCTATTATTTTACTTCTTTTCATTCCACTGTTGGGCCGTATCAAAGCCTTGGTCATACAATGTCTACTGAAGTTGGACAAAAGAACAAAGTCAATAAATCCTTGGAGTTTAGAATAGGGCACTAACAGTTATAAGCAGCTAGACTTGGTGAGATTTAATTAGTATATATTTCTGTTTAATACTTGAGATTTCCTTTCACCCTACAGGATTGTAATGATCTCCCTTGGATGTAAACCTCACCTTTCTGTTCCTTTCCTGGTCCATGTGTCTACATTATATCTATCCTTCATTTCTAATGACAAGTCTCAGAAGTAGTTTTGGGCACTAAGTCAGCACAGTATGGCATTATGGCATAGCAAAACAATTTCCCAAATATCAGATTATTCTGCCTGCTATATGTCTAGATTACACCTTACTTGACTCTGCACTAATCCAATGATGAGACTTGATGAGCATGTCAATCAAGCCTGAAATGATAGCGCATTACAATATGTTATTACATTCAAAGAGATGTTGCTATTATGCTGGCACGTATGGGAATACACGCATAACCTGTTTGGGCTCTTCTTCACTCAGGCTCTTCTGAAATGCCACTCACATCCTAATTATATTATGAGCTCCTTCAGGAAGATAAAATCTCAGAATTTTTTTTTATCTTAGGGTAGCAATACAAAGAACTATAATATACTAGTTGACTATTTTAGCAATAACATTTTATGACAAATAATAACAAAATCTGAGCAGCACCCAGATGCTATAAACAGCAATTTCTCACCTGATCTGCATGCTGGCTAGTATTGTGCTACCTTGGCACATGCTTCTTCAGAGTTGCTGAACCTTGTTTCTTATGGGATACAGGTAAGCCATAATTCAACAGTACCAATCTGGGGTACATTCGTCCCACAGTAGAGCTTAAGAGCTCCTTGAGGAAAAAGCCAAAACCATGTGATGTCACCAAAGGTTTCAGATCAGTGTTTAAACATTGTGTCTGTCACTCATCTTCCTCTGGATAAGTCACTCCAGGGTTTAACGTAATATCAATGTGTTAAAGACATGTTAAAGACATGTACTACAATGAAAATGGGGTGGTGTAAACATGACTATACACTTAGAAATACTCTAAGTCAAATATTGTTTATATTCAAACACAAAAGTATTCATTTTTTCTCATTTGTGAAAAGAATATTCCATACTGCATCCAAGAATAGTTAGAGTCTCTTCCTCAAATGTTTATCAAAACTACATCATTCATAAGGGCTTTGTCTGCCAGACTTACCGACTAAAAAAAATTACGCTTTACACATTCATTATCAGACAAAGAGAAAGGACACAGTAGTTTAGTGACTAAATTTCACTGAGAAAATCATACTTAGACATCTATCCTATCAATATAGACTTGCTTCTTAAATACAACCTACTTCCAATTATGAAGACTAATTTCTTGGTGCATTACTATCTTTGCTTCTCAGTTGAAATTTCTGGAAGGATCTTCATATTTCAATATCAGCCTTGCCCACTTCCACAGTATATATCCATATATATACTGTTTCAATTCTTTATTTCAGAATAACAAACAACCTCAATATCCAGTAGCTAAAGAGAACAATGAATGAAATCTACCTACTCTTTAGCTTAATGGAGTGACTTTTTTCCTCCAGCTCATGTAATGAGGGTTATTCATGTGATGAGGGTTATTCATGTGATGAGGGTTATTCATGTGATGGCATTTGGTTGAAAACATGGCTCAAGCTAAAATGTCCAAAATGGTCTCAGTCAGAAGTCTACCAAATAGTGTTGCTCTTGGTTACTGCAGGTACAATCTCTTCTAAATGATTTACTTAAGAGGCTGTCATCATTCAGAATGTCCTACTGGACTTTTCAGTGACAGACTATTTTTTGTCAGTCATGGGGCTTGAACTCTGGGCCTGGACATTGTTCCTGAGCTCTTCAGCTCAAGGCAAGCATCCTACCACTTGAGCCACAGTGCCACTTTTGGTTTTCTGGTGGTTAACTGGAGCTAAAAGTCTCATGGACTTCTTTGCCCAGGCTAGCTTTGAACCACAATCCTCAGATCTCAGCCTCCTGAGTAGCTAGGATTACGCCACAAGTGCCCAGCTCAGAAATTTTATCTCCTAAAGTATAATGAAACAGTAATACTAAGCCTATGTACTTAGGTATGTAAAAATAAATGACTGTGGCTAATTTCCTTACTATCTCTCCTACTAGATTAGGTTAAACTCATTGAAGTACAATCTTTCCCATCTTAAAAATAATAGTGTATATATATATGAATATATATGCTTATATATACAGATATATTTATATACAGAAGCACATATAAATGTGATGCTAATCATATTACCAGAATTAAGACACTACTGTATTCAGTAATATGAGAAAAAAATCATAAGAAAGAGAATAGGGAAATTCTGAATGTGCATTCATATGCAAAGATTCAATGACATAAAATGTTTTCTACCTTGCTCAGTGCTTCACATCTTATAATAAAGAAGTCTGAATTGATCACTACTTTCACCTAAAGTAAATATTTTAATGTGCATTAAGAATTATTTTATTCAAGAAAACGTCTCCAAGTCTTAGTGTAATACTTTTTAGAATTTCAATTTATATATCAGAATATCTCCTGTCAATAATCTCAAATATAATATATACTAGTTTTTAACCAATTTCATGGTATTGTATCTTGAATTATAATAAAATCACATAACTTAGAGATAGACTACATGTGAATCTTATTTGATGTGAAGTCAGGAAAGATAAATTATTTTCCTAACATTCATTTCATATATTTTCCAGAATTTACTTTCCAGAACATTCATTGACTTATTACAGTCTGTCCAAAAATTATTGAAATTCTTATCTAAGTCTCATGCCTTATGGAAAAATGCAGCGACAAAGTTAATCTGATGTTTATTTAAAGTTACACAAGACGTTAAAATGAGAGTAATTGTTTATACATCTTAGGAGATTGCTATTTGCAAATTTTCTATGCATGATCATGAACCATCTTTCAGACTTGTACTAAACAATCCCATCCTCAATCAGAAGACATACACAGAAGAGTAAGATAGATGACTCTCCAGCCATTTCAACAGACTTGAAGGACACCAGCTACATAAAATTAAAGCCTCCTTCTCTGGGAAAGAATATATAACCACTGTTTAAGTAAGAGACGATTTTTCTCATGCTGGTTTCATGAGTCAATAACACCATCCCACAGTTGTATGCACTATTTTTTGCTAAACTATTTGCTTTTCATTATATAGATACCCTCTTTCTAGGCTGCGCTAGGTGTTGGGACTCACAAATTGATATGGAATCGAGAGCCAAAAGAACACTTTGCTATTATTAAAAGTAGAGGAAGGCATATTCCATTTAAACATCTTTCTCTATGATATTTTCTGAAATCTATATATAGTTCGTCAAATTAAATGAACTAAATATTTGTCAGTGCATTTATTATAATTAAGAATTTGACTATGAACAAAGTTCAATTTCTATTGATTTATACATCAAAATCTAATTACTGTTCTTCTTTCATTTATAATTTTAAACTATTAATAGGAATTCTATTCAGAGTAGCTCTGTAAGAGATCACTAACATCACGACTAGCTCCTAGATTGTTGGAGGATACCAGTGTTTCACTTGCATGTGGAAATATGCAATTGCACAATACAGGGGAGAAAATAAAATGAAAGTTACTATCAAACCTATACAGAGATTAGCAATACATTTCTGAATACCAGAGCAAAAATAAAAGTTTGTGTCAAGAACCATGTAGTAAAGAAGAGTAGGTTTCTAGAAGGCACATGATAAACGTGACTCATTTTTCCTAGCAATCATAGGCACAGGAGGACTGAAATAGCAGGGTAAAAAAGAATAGTGTAGGTTAGCAGACCTGTCAATGACTCTGTTAGAATTAGTTGTACCTATATGAAAGGCAAAACAGGAGTCTAAGCAAAAAAGATACAAATTAAGGATCATAATACCTAGAAGGATGGAAGTGGGTTTGTAACTGCAATATAGATAAAGTACAGAAAAAATAGTGATACATGAAAATGTGATCATCAAAGGAAGAACTATAGAATGTAAAAATAAATGTTCAAAGACTCCTTCTTATTTAACAATTTGTTAACATGGTAACCAATGAGACATCAGGAAATGGTGGGAAAAAGGTAAAGGTACAAAGTAAAGGATAAATGGACAGAATGATAGCCATATCCATCTAGACACACACAGACAACATCATATAGCATTATATATGACAGTCATGGAGAGATTGTTACAAATAGCCTACTTAATAGATATGGGAATGATATTATGCCTTAGTTCTATGTGAAGCAGAACAGTTTAATAGAAAAGAAAGAAAACACAGTAGTGAGGACATAATTAGATAGTCCTTTTTCATCTCCATTGTCCATTACAAGGACCATTGGGGGGAGCTTACAATAAAAGGAAAATGACATGTTCAGCAACTGTGAAGTACAAAAAATGGTTTATAATCTCTTGTTAGAAATGACTCATTACTTGAGATAATTGCAGAAACTCTTTATTACCCTGTACCAATATGGAACAAGTATGTAAAATGAATGAAATACAGCCCAAATATTAACTTGAGGTGAGTCTGAAAGACATTCTCTCAATCTATCATCAAGAATATTTATATGTTTTCAAGATTCTTATGATTTAAATATTCCAACAAGTCTCAAAGAACTAGCCAGAACTAAAATCAATTTTGTTCAAATTGAACCTGCAATATATGAAGTTAATAAAATTGTTTTCAGTAACAGTGTATTAGAATCTATAGTACTTTTTTTGGCAAGTGTCTACCACTTGAGCCATGTCCCCATTTCCTTCTCTTTCATAATTTTTTTTCAGATAGAGCCTTACTAACCTTGCTCTGTCTTCACTTTCTAATTGCTTGGAATTATGGACATTCATCACCATTCTAAATTTTAAATTTGAGCTTTAATTCCCCCTTTAATGAAATTCTTCTTCTGTCATTGAAAAAGGTGGTTTGCATTTTCCCATAAATGTTCAAATGGAGCAGTGAATATTTACAACTATTTTGAAGAACTAGCTTAATCTGTTAAGATATAGCTGTTCTGGAGAATAGCACATTAGGATGTATTTTAAGAATAGAAATGATCTCTTGAAGTATCTGGAATAAGATTTGTCCCATATGATTAAAAGTAAGTCTAGATCCACCCTATCCAAGTATGTGTCCCTTAGATAAATTATAACAGGGACCTCTACACACACACACACACACACACACACACACACACACACACACACACACACACACACACACACACTTATCTTGTCAATTCTCCATGGTCCAGATGACAATGAATGCAATCAGATAAGCCCAAATAAATAGAAGAAAGTAGCCTATAACTTTTAAAAAATGATGTGGGAGGAAATAAAGCCCAAACTTGAGTATCAGAACTGGGAAAGAAGACAAATGATGAAGATGGATGATACTAAACTCTTTACTCTCATCATGGGTTGTTTATTTGGGACCCCTTACTTTTCTATTCAGCAATAGAAAGTTCACATGTGGGAAGAAGTTTTATTTTTCTACTCAGAGAGAGGAAATTCAAATGTGGGAAGCAGAATTTTTATGACACCTAGAATTTTCTCCCTTAATCTTCAAGTTTATGAATAAATTGAGAAGTTGCATCATAAATATGTTAGTTTGTAAGTCGGGTTTGCCAATCAATGCATAGGAAAACTACCTGGATTATTTGGGTGAATGTAAGGAATCACATGACTCCTTTCAAATCAGAAGTTTCTTTCTGGCTACTCCCTGGCATAAAAGGAAGTCAGAACAGTTTAAGTACAAAAATGATTTAACACATCTTTGCAGGTTGGACATTGGAGGGAGTCACATGAAAAGGAATGCAGGAAGCTTCTAGAATATATGAGAACAAGGAAATGGGAGCCTCAGTCCTACAACTTGCCTACACCAAAGAAAATTATTTATTCCAACAACTAGGATAAGCTGACAAGGGGATTATTTTCCCCCTAGAGGCTCCAGATACAAGTTCAGACTGGTCTATACTTTTATGTCAGTCATGTGATTCTCTGAGTGGGTACCCAGACAAGTCTATCTTACAATTCTTTTTAATCTACAAAAATGACTCAATTTTTTAAATCTTTAAGTAGTTGAACAAAGGAGTTGCCATTTAACTAAGTAATTTATGAATACAATACATTATGATCACATTTCAACATTCTTACCCGTTCCTAATTCCTCCCAACACATACACTTCCCTCATTCTTCTTAATTTTGTAGGACATACATGGAATTCTTGACCGCATTCTCCCCTGAATCTCCTCTTCATTTATCTACCCCTCTCCCTTTGATTCTACCTCACCTCTTTGAAGTACCTATTTGTCTGAATTTTTTATGACAAAGCTAAACAATTACTAGATTAAGTCACCAAGTTCCTCATACCTTGTTTTGTTGGAACAGAAAGTGAACAGGATGTGATTATATCATTGCAGTTGTTCTACAGATTTTTTCAGGCAATATAGTACTATCCAATTATGCTGTATAAGTGAAACAAGAGTTACATGTCAAATTAGTAAATTTATGTAGCACTTTGAGCATAAAGGACATGGGAGAAGAAGCCTTTTAATTAAGGATGCATTAGCTAATATTTTAATACAATATTCTTAATAAATATAATGAGGGCTACACACAGTGGTTTTGTAGTAAAAAGACCCCTACTCAGGCAGACAAGCCTACCTAGTCACCCGGAGTGTCAGAGCCCACCGCAACACAGTTGTTAGCAAAGAAGCAACTTTATTGAGAAAGTTCCTACACTGACTGGTCAGGGCCCCAGCACAGACTCAGGAGCCGATACTGAGACCCTGAATGGCCCACAACCTAGGGTTTTTAAAGGCAAAATCCATGCAGTCAAGTCTGGTCACACGCAGATGACCAATGGGATTGTAACACATGCAAACAATCATACCAGACCACATGCAGGTGGCCAATAATGTTACAGTTATTGTCTCCTAATGGCTGTTTAAACCAGCCTATCACTTCGTTTTAAAATGGCTCACAAATTTAGTGGGCAAAATGCAGGGTTTACCTTCTGGTGGGCAAAAGTCAGGGTTTACCATAAGCATGTGGTGTTGCCAGTTTGAGCCAGATTACAACCTACCTGTTTTATTGGTCAGTCTTTAACTGAACAATCAAGGATGGGTTAAGTTGTTAAGGGGAGGGGGACCAGATGCATTTTTTTCATTCTGGGAACTGGGCTCCTCAGAGCCAAGATGTGGCCATGTTATTAAGGTTGTTTTTCTAGTTTGAACCTTGTTTAAAGGTTCTTAGCACCCTTAGAGGTCAGTCAAAAATGAAGTCTTTGCCTAAAACAAAGGCAAAGCCTGGAATGGAGCTGTACCAGCTCGAGTCTCTTCTCAGGGCCTACTTCAGTTTATGTGTACAATCTCATGACTTGGGAGGATTGTGGTTTCAAGCCAGCCCAGGCAAAAGTTAATGAGACACCACTGTCTCATTGTCTGGCTAGACAGTTTGTGCTTGTTATCCCAAATAGCAGGAGGTGTACATAAGAGGATCATAATTCCACAACAGACCAGGAAGTAGTGAAATCCTATTTAAACAAAAAAGCTAGACCTATGGTCTGAGCTTGTCATACCAGATAAATAAGAGGCACAAATAGGAAAATTAGAGTCCAGGACAGCATATGCAAAAAATGTGAAATCCTATCTGAAAAAATAAAAACACAAGGAGCAAGAGTTATTATTTCTGTAGAAAAATGTCTACCTAGAAGACCCTGTTACTACCAAAGGAGACAAAAAATAAAAAAGAAATATAATGAATATAATGAAAACTGGCTAGTTATTGATGACCATAAGTAGAAAAGCTGAAATGCTTGAAAGAGAAATCCATTCAACCTAATTTTGTTACGGTTAATTAATCTAATGACAGATGGTTTTTAAGATAAACTCAGAGTCGTTATGAAATTATTTGTTAAGTATATCATTAAAACACACCAAAGGCAGCATACTCTAGCAGAAAAGCACATTTGGGAATAGGACTATATTAGGTCTAATGTAAATTATACAAGGAAGAAACTGGTGTGCTCTTGGAGTTGATATCTACCATGTTAACTTTGCTTTATCTCTTGAGTAAGCTTAGACTACATTCTGACAACCCTGTAAACTAAACTTTAATGTACATTTCAAAGGACTGGATAAAAAGTAAGAAATGCTGAAAATAAGAAAATGATGGGAAAATAGAAATATTTCACTGTAGCAAATTTAAAATGTGTATTTATGACAAATTTTCAAAATAAAACACAATGTATTAAAATCTATTTTAAGCAAATTTGGTCATTACATAAGAGAGCTTGGTAAAAGCATTTACTTTGCATTATTTCATAGGATAATTGAAAGCCCTTGCACATTTTCAATTCTAGGGAATATCTTCATAAGAAAAATATAAAATGAAAGGACAGGAGGTGAAGGATTGAGTCCTGCCTTATTCCCCAGGGTCAAGCAAAGCACCAGGCATGTGTGCTCATGTACTTGTCAGCAGAAGACCATTCTGATTTTGGCCCCCAGGAGAAAATAGCCCCCACACCCCAGGTGAAGCATTCCACTGTGGGCCTGGCCAAGGACATTGCCCTGGGCCCCAGGAGACCATAACCCATTTTTCATTTTCTACTTCCTTGTTAAGCCCTATATAAGTCCACCCCAAAATCCAGTCCCTGGCACAACCTCCAAACCCGCCGGAAAGTCTGTGCCCATCATGGTTCCTCAATAAACAGTGATCATCTGTTGACCATGGAAACCGGCCTATTCCTTTTCCATTCTCTTCCATTTTCCTACCATGAGGTAGATCAGACAGGAGGAAAATAATTGAAAGTGAAAGATATGACCCTGCTTTGAGACTACTGTAAATCTCAGCCAAGTTAGTGAGTAGAAAATCCCAGGGAATGAATAAGGAAAGACTTAGGATAGAAGTAGGAGGATGACAATAGTATTTGAGCAAGAGAATGAGACATCTGGGAATAGAAAAGGCTCCCTGATAGATATACATACATATCTCAGGCTAGATTATCAACTTCAGGAAAGAATTTGACCAGACTTCAATGAGCAGTGGAAACCTTATCTATTACAACTCTATCTCTCCTAGGCTAACCTTCTGTTATATTTTGACACCAACAGATTTTCTTGAGCAAATAATAACTTCTACAGATCTGTCAACTTGATGCCCACATTCAAACAAAAATAGTCAATATAACAATGAAGTGCTCTCTGGAAGAAATTTATCAGAAGAATAAATTTCAATTACCTGCTGTCAGTAGGGTCTGCCTTCAGAACACACTCTCATGTCTGTCAAGAATTCTAATACTTACCTGTACTTTTCCAAAGGAAAAAAGAATATCTGTGGCCTGCTACTACTAAAAGTTCTGTCTCAACGACAAAAGCCCAAAGAAGAAATGTCATAGCAGACTGGAAATGTTGTTATTCAATAAGACCCCAAAGAAAGGAAATGATTAACACAAAAGCCATTCCTTTGTAGTAGGTGGAGAGCAAAGTATAGAATTTCTGGTGGATAGAATTGGCTAATTTTGTCCTATCCCATAAATCTGCCAAATTCTTAGAATATGAGAGAGGCCATGACATCCAACATTATGATACACTATGTATGTAGGAATTATTTGCAGGTGAGCTAGCACAACAACTTAGAGGAAACATAAATATATATTATTTCTGTACCACAAAGTAAAAACTTGCTACTAATCTAGAACTTCTCAACCATGTTAAAAAACCAATTGTTTTTCCTCTACATGGTCAAGCATATAAAGTTAATTTTGATTGCAGGATGATGCCAGAAATACTGTGTATGTGTGTGTGTGTGGGGGGGTGAGCATGGAGAGAACTGTTTTGGAAGGGGAAATTTGAAACATATAGTCAACCTAAGAAAGGGAAGATGCATTTAATTAGGATGAAAAGTTAAAAAAAATAGTTCAAAAGCCCAAGAGAAGGATGCTTCCTTAGACTCAGAGCAGACAAGCATTCCAGATAACATTCTTATTTTTAAAATACATATTAAATTATAGCTATGTCATTATTTCAATAAATATGTTTATTCATTTTGTCTGGGCACTGAGCTGGTAAATATCTGTTTATGACTACCTCCCCCCCAAAATCATATTTCTCTCTTTAAAGGAGAGTTCAGAGATGACACATGGGTTGTTGCTATAGATCTTCTTGGAGAAAGAGAAAACTTTAGAATATACTCAGTGTAAACAAAATACCATAAATTTAGATTATATTCAATATAAACCTAAATAGCACAAATTGACTAATCTCTCAGACAGGCCAGCACTGTTCTCCTTCTATACCATCTCTCTCAAAATTCTAGTATTTTTTGGCTATGTTGGACTAACTTCTACACTGGTTTCTTAATATTCTCAATCTCCAATAGATTTTATTATGCAGAAGAAATTGGCTTGATTTCAGTGAAGTCAAACAGACATTCAAGGGCATGTAGTCAACAAAAGATCTTCCAGGTTCTGAGGTACACTGTCTTTAAAGGGTAACATAATGGTAAGTGCCATGCATTCCTTATCCTTATTTTATGGCTCAATTGAAAGACTTTCTTTTCATGTACCCTGTGTATTTGGACAATTTACTTTCCCTCATTATATCTTTATTTCTCCACCTTTCAAACAGACATTCAAATGATGGATATAAACTTGGAAGTGTCATGAAATATATTTAGGTTACTATGTATACAATATTTGGCTTGACCCCTGGCATATACTAAGTTGCTGAATATAAAAGTCGTATCTATCATTTTTTTTTATTTTCACTGTTTTTTAATTTTTTTATTGTGAAAAAACTGTACAGAGGGGTTACAATTACATGGGCAAGATAATGAGTACATTTCTTATCAAGCATTGTAGCCTCCTCCTTTGTTTCCCCTTCCCATCCCTTCCCATCCTCCCCCTGCCCCCCCATCCAATCCTCCCCACTCCCCCTGTAAAGTTCATTTTTCAACATAACAACTTGTACATCTCATTGTTGTAATGGGTCCACCTGTATCCCTATTTAAACGATTTGCTTTTCCCCTTCCCCTCCACAAATTATGTATCTATCATTTTTTAAAGCTAATTTTAGTTTCTTCAAAATAGAGTAATTTTTATATGTATAAAACTTAAAGGAAGAGCAGGAAGATGGCTGAAGAGAAGCTGGGGGCTAAGCAAGTTCTTGAGTAATCAGTTTTAGTGTTCCAGGGGAAAATCTAAGGCTAAAGAGTCACACCAAGTGTATTATCATACTACAGAGAGTTTGGCCAGAGAGGAAAAACTCAGGCAGCTTAGTTAAGGACACAGATTCCAGCAACCCCGTTTGTGGCAACGGCGGCAGCAGCTGCCATGTCAACAGAGAGTGCCTGGGACAAAGGTGCCAGAGGCAGTGCTCAAGTGGATTCTACTAACCACCAGCAAGAACTGACAAGGAGCGGAAATCTTTATCCTGCTGACCACAGACAGTTGCAAACCATAGACATGGACAGCCCAGAAACCAAAGGAAAGGCATGAGTACACCCAAGACATCTTTCTTTTCACAGAGCAGCATCAGGAAGGTAGCCCCTCCCCCACCACCATAGAAGAACTCCATCTTTGACATAGACACAAACCTGGCTAGAGCAGCTAGAAGACAATAGGAGACATTCAACAGGTCAAAGGGATCTGACCTGCAGCAGGGTTCATCTCCACCCCTGGGGAAAGTTTCCCCTCCCAAGCAGAGGCAGCTCGGAGTGGGTGGGGCAGACTCTCCTAAGTGGGTAAACAGAGCCAGAGACTTCCCTACCCTGCTGTTGCACAGAAGCAAGTCCAGCCCTACAGCAATTGGAAACTTGTTGCACATAAATCCTGAGATTGGCTCAAGGCTAGGCTCATTGAGTCTCTCAGGAGCTAGCCCATCAAGGTAAAGCTTAGTGATTGTTGACAGGCCACAGCCCTACCTACAACCTAGCACCACTCATGAACAGCCACCTCACTCGTTTTTGATACTCAAAGATTAATGGAGGCATTAATGGAATCCACAAACAGATAGCTGGAGGAATCCAGGGAGGTCACAATGGGAATGCTGAATGAAGGAAAGGGAATCCAATGGAACCATAACCATAACCAATCAACTGAGGGATTAGAGAAGAAACACTGAAAATCAAATTAAGGAAGTAAAGAAGTCCATACAAGATCTAAAAAAAAGCTCCAGCAAAGAACTTGAAGCCATCAAAGCTGAACAATTAGAAGGAAAGGAAATAAAAAAAACAAAGTAGAAAATATTGCCAGTATGTTAGACACAACCAAGATTCAGAACCTTACAAGGGAATACTTCTCAAACCATTATGCTAATAAACTTGAGAAACTGGAAGATATGGACGAATTTCAAGCAAATATAAACATGCCCAAACTGAACCAAGATTAATTAAACCAACTTAACACACCCATACCAAGCATCAAAATAGAAACATCAGTAAGAGACCTCCCACCCAAGAAAAGCCTAGAACCACATGGATTTATAGCTGAATTCTATAAGACCTTCAAAGCAGCACTAATACCTATATTCCTCCAACTCTTCAATGAAATTGAAAGTGAAAGTTCACTACGAAACTCTTTCTATGAAGCCACCTAAACCCTCATCCCAAAACCAGGCAGGGACTCATCAAAGAAAGAGAACTATAGACCTCTTTCTTCAATGAACATCGATGCAAAACTCCTCAACAAAATTTTGGCCTATCAACTTCAACAACTCTTCAAAAAAATCATACACCATGATCAAACAGGATTTATTTCAGGGATGCAAAGCTGGTTCAATATATGTAAATCAATTAATATAATTCATCACATCTACAAGAGCAAAGATAAGAACCACAAGATTATCTCAATAGATGCAGAAAAAGCATTTGACAAGATCCCATACCCCTTTATGATGAAAGCTCTGGGAAAACTAGGAATTCATGGAACATCCCTCAATATAATTAAGGCTGTGTACGACAAACCTACAGCCAGCATTATACTTAGTGACGAAAAGCTAAAGCCATTTCATCTAAATTCAGGAACAAGACAAGGATACCCACTCTCTACCCTTCCTTCAATTTAATATTAGAATGCCTACCTAGAGCAATAAGACAAGATGCAAACATAAAGGGGATCCAAATAAGGAAAGATGAAGTAAAACTATCCTCTTTGCAGATGACATGATCTTGTATTTAAAGAACCCCACGGACTCCATGCCCAAGTTACTCGAGCTGATTCAAAACTTTGGCAAAGTAGCAGGAAAATTAACCCTAAATTAACCCTAAAATTAACGCTAAAATTAACCCTAAAACATCAGTGGCTTTTCTGTGTGCCAACAATGAGAAGAACACAACTGAAATCAGGAAAGCAACTCCTTTTGTAATAGCCCCACAAAAAATAAAATACCTAGGAATTAACTTAAGAAGTGAAGGACATCTATAAAGAAAACTTTAAAAACCTGAAAAAGGAAATTAATACTGAACTAAGGGAGTGGAAAAACGTCCCATGCTCCTGGATCAGGAGGATTAACATCATGAAAATGGCAGTATTACCAAAGGCTATCTATGAATTCAATGTACTACCTATCAATATCCTAGCCTCATTCTTCAAAGAAATAGAAGAAGCAATGCAAAAATCCATATAGAACAATAAAAGACCTCAAAGAGCAAAATAATCCTTAGCAGAAAGAATAGTGCTGGAGGATTATCAATACCAAAGCACAAAGTCTACTACAAAGCTATGGTAATCAAAACAGCTTGATACTGGCACAAGAACCTCAGGACCATGGAATAGAACTGACGAACCACAAATGAACCCACAGAACTAATCTTCAATAAGAGAGCTAAAAAAATAGAGTGAAAGAAAGCCTCTTCAGTAAGTGGTGCTGGCAAAATTGATTAAAAACCAGTAGAAAACCAAAGCTAGATCCCCATATATCACCCTGCACCAGAATCAATTCCAAATGGATCAAAGAACTCAAAATCAAAACAGACACCCTGAAAACATTACAGGAAGGAATAGGAGAAATTCTAGGGCTCCTTGACACAGGCCAAAATTTTCTTAATAAAGACCCAGATAAGCCAGGCACAAAGAAACATAGGTCCCATGGTTTCCCTTCTTTGCAATAACTAGTATATGTCTGAGTCAAGCAGAAAAGGTCAGATAAGTTGATGTTAGGGGAATGAACCCCAAGATAAGTATTTAAATGTTTTTTTCTTTCATACAGTTGTTCCTAACATATTTATATGATGATTTCTATGTTGCTTTGTATGTCCCTCCCCCACCGTATAACCCCTGCTTTCACTGTATTTGATGTTGGTATAATTTGTGGAGGAGAAGGGCAAAAACAAATCGTTTAACTAGGGATACAGGTGGACCCATTGCAACAATGAGATGTACAAGTCGTTGTGTCGAGAAAGGAACTTTACAACTTTGGTGGGGGGGGGCGATCAGGTGGGAGGACGTGGGGGGAGTATGAGAAGGGATGGGAAGGGGAAACAAAGAGGAGGCAACAATGCTTGATAAGAAATGTACTCGTTATCTTGCCCAAGTAATTGTAACTCCTCTGTACGGTATTCTCACAATAAAAAAATTATATATATATATATAAAATAAAGACCCAGAAACACAACGAATCAAAGAAAAGTTGGATAAATGGGAGCTCATGAAACTGCCTAGCTTCTGCATGGCAAAGGACATAGCAAACAAGATCAATAGAAAACCCACAGACTGGGAGAAGATCTTCACTAGCCATACAACAGACAAGGCTCTCATATCTAAAATACACTTAGAAATCAAAAAATTAAGTCCCCCAACAACAAATCCTCAAAAAGCAACTGCCCAATAAGTAAGTGGGCTAAAGACTTAAAGAGAGGGCTGGGAAGGTGGCTCAGTGGTAGAGCGCTTGCCTTGCATGCATGAGGCCCTGAGTTCGATTCCTCAGCACCACATAAGCAAAAAGAAAAAAGCTGGAAGTGGCGCTGTGGCTCAAGTGGTAGAGTGCTAGCCTTGGGCTGAAGAGCTGAGGGACAGTGCCCAGGCCCAGAGTTCAGGCCCCACAACCGGACCACCCACCCCCCCACAAAAAAAAAAAAGACTTAAAGAGAAACTTCCCTGAAGAGGAAATAAGAATGGCCAATAGACACATGAAGAAATGCTCAGCCTCTCTAGCCATAAAAGAAATGCAAATCAAAACAACATTGAGATTCCACCTCACCCCAGTTAGAATGGCTATAATCAAGAACTGTAATAACAACAGATGCTGGAGGAGATGTGGACAGAAGGGAATCATACTGCACTGTTGGTGGGAGTGTAAACTTGTTCAACCACTTTGGAAAGTAGTATGGAGGTTCCTCAGAAGACTCCACATAGAGCTCCCCTATAACCCAGCAATCCCACTTTTGGGCATTTACCCAAATGATTACAAACAAGGCCATACTAAAGCTATCAGCATAACTATGTTTATTGCAGCATTATTCACCAAACTGCAGATATGGAACTAACACAATGCCCTTCAGTAGATGAATGGATCAAGAAAATATAGTATACATATATACAATGGAATTCTATGCCTCCATCAGAAAGAATGGCATCACCCCATTTGTTAAAAAATGGAAAGACTTGGAAAAAATTATATTAAGTGAAATAAGCCAGGCCCAAAGAAGCATAGTTCCCATGGTTTCTCTCATCTGCAATAACTAGTAAACATCTAGGGTAAGCAGAAGAGCTCAAAAGCTATGTACATATCACCATATAACCTGACACTAAATGAAATAAACCCCAAGATAGGGACGCAGAGATTTTGTCTTTCATGTTGTTCTTTTTAATGTATATAATGTACTTACAATGTACTTATACTTAATTTTTGTTTCTTTGTATATTCTTCCCCCATAGTACAACCCCTGTTGTCACTGTATTTGATTCTGGTGCCCTTTATCTTGTACATACAATTTTCTAATTTGGGCAGAGGAAGGGAAATAACAAAATGCTGAAATAAGGATACAGGATGACCCATTGTAGCAATGAGACGCACAAGACACTATGTTGAAAACAAACTTTGCAACTTTGTGGGGAGGTTACAAGGGGGAGGGAAGACTTGGGAATGGGGGAGAAAAGGGATGGTAGGGGAAAACAAAGCAGGGGATAATAATGCTCAATAGGAAATGGACTCATTACCTTGCTCATATAACTGTACTCCTCTGTACAGTACCTTTCCAATAAAAATATATATATTAAAAAACACTGAAAAAAACTTACATTTTTCCTGTCAAAGAATGCTACCATAATATTTTTTCATAAAGTTATTATTGTGATTATTTAAGATCAGACATTAAGTGTCAATAAATTAAAGTACTATTTAAAATTGTTTTTTTTTTTCCAATACAAGCGTTATTTATTTATTTATTTATTTGCCATCATAGGCTTGAACTTTGGTCCTGGGTGCTGTCCCTGATCTATTTTTCTCAAGGCTAGCACTCTACCACTCTGAGCCACAGCACCACTTCCAGTTTTCTAGTGATTAATTGAAGATAAGAATCTCATGGACTTTCCTACCCCATTTGACTTTGAACAATGATCCTTAGATCTCACCTTCCTGAGTACCTAGGATTACAGGCATAAGCCACAGGTGCCTGTCTTAGATAACTGCTCTTAAAAGAAAATTACTAGAAGGTAAATGATGATAAGGAATGTAGAAATAAATACAGAAAGCTGTTCTGTACACTAATCTCTGCAATGGCTGTTTAAGAATGACTTTGTTGGGCTGGGAAGGTGGCTCAGTGGTAGAGCGCTTGCCTTGCATGCATGAGGCTCTGGGTTCGATTCCTCAGCACCACATAAGCAAAAAGAAAAAAAGCCAGAAGTGGCGCTGTGGCTCAAATGGTAGAGTGCTAGCCTTGAGCTGAAGAGCTGAGGGACAGCGCCCAGGCCCAGAGTTCAGGCCCACAACTGGACCCAAAAAAAAACAAAAACAAAGAATGACTTTGTTGTCATCAAATTAAATCCAAATTCTAGCTCTGTCACCTATTTTGCAACTTTACTCTCTTAGAGCCCTCAGTACACCATTTGTAAGCTATCATTCCAAGACAAAATTGTTTCCAAAAAACACAATTTCAATAAATATTTCCTAAATTAATTGAATATCAGCTCACAAACTACCCACACAGAGTTTTCCAGGATCTTGGAATAGAACTTTACTTTCTTTTTTTTCCATTAAAGTAAATTTCTTTTCAAAGTAAAAAGTGCTTTCTAAAATAAGAATTTTAATGTTTTCACTTAAAATTCCTTGAAATTAGGAAAATATCATGAATTGAAATGCATTAAGATTGAATCCACAAAAGATTAAAACAACTGCCAAAGACTATTAGCTAATCCAGAGCTTTTAGAAATTCTATCTTCCTGGGTATCGTAACCCTAAGATGACTTAAGTATTGTCCTTGCTTACACAGTTTCTTAAGTTTTTTTTTCCATTTTTTTCATATTATATCTCAATGGGGTTACTTTGAACACAAAGCTATCATTAGATTTGCATGAATTGCTATTGTATTGCCATGCAAACAGTAAGCTCAATTCTCATCCATTCATCTTATCATTTGTAGATGAGATGACATGAACTAGGCTGAGCTGGAGAAGGTCTGCTCCATGATTCTCTCAAGCAAGTTTCAATGAGCGTCATTCTCGTGTCAATGCCAGATGCGTGAAAGTGACACAAGTTCTGTAAACATCTGTTGGAGGAACTGACACTATAGCTGCCACGCTGTCCTATTAGTCAAATTATGTCATATGGGTCCAACCCAAGGAAGGTCAATGAAAAGGTTCAGTATCTTTCAGTAGAATAAATTACACAGCCAAACTGACTAGCTAAGGTCAAAGAAGTCATTAATACCATCTTCTACAATATTCAAATTGGAGTCTAATTGTGATGAAACTTTCACTACTAACCTCCATTACTACACACAAATTTTTCATTTTTAGAATTCTACCTTGGGGTTGGATGTATGAGAGAGAATTGTTTGGTACAAAAGTTATATAACTCAAAAAAAAAACCCCACAGCTTTTTATTGTTACTTAATGATTTACTATTTAGTGAAATGACTCTCAATTTGAAAGTAACAGAAGTTCTACCCAGCAACACACACAGAAGTGATGTCATACTGAAAGAAGTTTATCTTTTAAGTCTCTTCTGTGCTTTTATTTCTTTTTTAAATTTTTATTTTACTATAGTATACTTATAGAGGTGATGATTACATGAATCAGGTAATAAGCACATTTCCTTTTGTACAGCGTCTCTGTTCCCTCATTCTCTTCCAGTCGCTCTCTCCCAACTCTACCCACAAGTTGTACAGTTTACATTCACCAGTGACTACTAAGCTCCACTGCTGTACTTTTTCACCATTTTAAATTTTTTCTCTGTACATTAGTGGTATATTTTCAGATTTGGAAAACTAACCATATGTTCTCATTCCCTTAATATTGAAAACTAAGCTGCCTCATCTTTTGTAATTTGATAGTATTTTTAGTCCTCTCAGACCTGTATGTAAGAGTTAAGCATTAACACATGATCACTTGCATTTATTAAAATATTCTGCCATGCTTCACATAACAAATCCTACTAGTTAATACTCCATACTCACATGTATTCAGCCATATTTTTTGAAACAAGGAGCATATGCTGTTGGTTTTGATTTTTTCCTCTATTTCACATGGCTCTTCATGAAATAATACTATTTATGTTTTCAGAATATGATTACAAATGTGAGAGGGATAGATGATTGGAGATAATTATGAGAGTACATGTTTTATTAGTATAAGACCCAAGGATTATACATCAAGAAGGATGTATAGTAATTTCAGAAGCTAGAATCTTTTGTGCTAATTTTTGTTTTGAAACAAGTTAACATTTTATCTTGTAATTCCTTTTCTTCTAGAGTTTTATATTAAAATAAAATTACATTTCCTAGGAAGAGTAATGACTCTGTTGTACAATATTGATTCAGGAGAATTTTGGTATCTTTATGCTCTGAAAACTTACAAATATTCCATTAATGCCTACTCATAGAGATAATTGGATATTTGGTTGTAATTCATTCCATAGTTGTATATTATTCACTTAATTTATGACTGTAATAAATTAAGAGTCTCAGAAACATCAGCAATATTTTACATACATGTGGTACATTAAATGTCTGTGAAATACTTCATTTACGATTTTGCACCAGATCCCAGTATTTTACTAAATCACCTGTGAGATAATTTTTTATCTCTAAAGTTCATTTCATAAACCACATTTGTCAAAACTGAGTACTTAATTAAATATAAAAAACTGTAGTATTAAAACTAGGTAAATGATAATGTGACATTTTTGTGAAATTCATTTATAATATAAACAATGTATCAATGGTATTTGGCTAGCTTTATTTTCTAAATGAATTTTCTGTATACTTCTGTCCATCTCCACTGCCAATACCATAGAACCACTTTTATTTATAGGACTGCTTATTCATTGATCTCATATGTAAATTCATTTATTTACTCTAACCTGCATGACTTGTCCAATATTTATTTTTAAGTAGTCAGAATAAAAATAACTCTCTTAAAAATTCTTCAGCCACTTTCTCTTGCTGAACATATAAACTCAAAAGCCTCTGAAATTCTGGGTCAGTATCTTTTTCTCCTACTCTCATTATTTGCCTTTAAATGTGTGCAGATTAGACATTCTTAGCACCTTTCAGCCATCCTTGTGTGCACTTACCCCTACCAGAAGGCCTTTTTGGTCATATAATGATACTTTCACTGCATAGCCACGTTCCAGTCCATTTGTTAAATCTTAATAATACTCCTCTAACTCTTAGCTAAGCAATACTTCCAACACTTGGTGAAATACTTCTCTAAGGATGTCCAGGTTATTTGTAACAGTTTTTAACCCATTTTTTCCACATAATTTTTGGTTAATATCTAGGAATAGAATGTAAGCTTCATGAGAGCCCACATACATCTTTTGTCCACCAATTTATCCGTAGCATCTGTCACAAAGTCTAATACCTGATAATCAGCAGCTACTTGATAAATGGATAGGTGTTTTTGTATTTATTTGTTTTTAGCTAAAGTGCACTATACACACTGAGTGGCCAACAGAATGTTCTGGCTTCCATCCAGATCCTCAAATCCAGATCCTCTTATATAGACTTTCCATTATTTCTGAGGTTAAACTTTGCAAAGCACAATTTTCTTTTATAAACTAGCTTCATGCCAAAAGGGAGAAGTGAAGGAGAATTGGAAACTGGGAGGAAGGGAAGCGGATTTTGCCTGTCAGCCTTTTATTTTCAACTACTTAGATAGAATTGAGCCATAAGAAGTGGGAACAGTTGATCGTATTTTCAGATATGTATATACTATAAAATTATTAATGCTATAAACTTATCCATCACCTCCAAAAGTTTTCTCCTGCTTTGTTCCTGCATTTTTCCCTTGTTGGTAAAAAAGCATTTAACATAAGTTTTATAATCTTGAGAATTTTGTGTGTGTGTATGTGTGTTAAATTCACCAATGGAATAACCATGCAGTTTGGCTATGAAGTTCCTTTCTCTGCTGATACTTCCTCTGGGAACTTAGGGAATGCTGTCTTCTATTTGTCCCACGTAATATTTCCCATGGCAAAGGCTATCATTTTACTACAAAAGACAGGCGCAATGGTGTTCCTCATAGGATCTCTGGTCTAAGCGTGTAATGCTTCATCCTGAGGAAGATAGCCTAAGAAGGCAATAAAAATAATCTATTAAAGACTCAGTTGTGATGTTGGTCAAAAACTAAAGTATCCTGATATATTGAGATATTATCTGATAGAATGTGGATTCTGTATTGAAACAGAAACCTGTAGGTTATAATTTACAAGCAGAGGAACTAGGAAGTAGGAGTGTCTGTTGCTCCTGCACTTCAAACTGACACAGAGAGAATTTGTATTCCTGACCCACAAATTGTGGGAGAGGGTTGGGTCTTAATTTTTAGAAGAATACCCCCCTTTATAGAAGGTAAAGATATTGCATTGATTTGAAAGTTGTCATCTGACTATTTTGAGCTCTTTATGTCAATGAAGTGACGGTGGAGAAGAGGGTGACAAAGCTAATTGTTCATGACTATTCGGGATAAAAGGAGTTTTTGCTATATATTGATTTTATCTGAAACACTAAGGAAGCTCTAGAATGATTATCCTGTCAATAACCAAATAGTAGAATTAACAGAAAAGCCATTGAAGCAAAAGGACCCACAGAGATTCCACATCCTCTGCTAATCATGACAGGACCATAATCATATAAAATGGTGACTTGGGAGAAAATCCAGTGGTTTGTGAAATGAAGTTATACGTGTCAACTACAACTTACTGGATATTTTTAGTGAAAGTGACAATAACAAATATACAAATAACATTTTCTATTTGTGTACTAAATAATTCCCCTTTCTCTCTAACCTCTTATTATTTCTTATATAAAGGTTCTTGACCATTTTCAACAGATTTTCAATATGATTTGACTGACAAGCACCCAGAACATTAGTAAAGCACTTTGAGTTGGAGTGTCCCTAAATGTGGACAGTACCATCCCATAAGCAAGGGACAGGATAGAATAAAAGAAGAAAAACTTGGCAGTACAGGCTATATCTTCACTATTTTTTTCTGGTTGATCAATTGAGCTGAATAATTCTGGTCCATGTACCTTATCTTGCATAATGGATTGAAACCTTTGAAACTATGAGCTCAGTAACTCTCTCCCCACCTCGTTGTTTGTGGCATTCTGTCACAGTGACTAAAAGATAACTAACATGAATAGTAATTACTGATATCACAATTTATACTTTTGCCACTCAGATATACAGAAAGAACTATGACCAAATAAAAAAGAATAATATCATTGACCACCAATGGAGACACTGATGGTTGGAATTCTGCATATATCATTTTAAGAATGAAATTGAAATTTTTATTTGTACAAAAGATTCCTGTTGATGAGAGAAGCATAAAGTTGTTCACATAAGTGTATATCCATGGCATCTACAGGTATACTAGAACTATCTCATATCAGCAACTTGAAAACTAGTGTGGAATTTTCAAGAATTTTGAGAGGGGGCTGGGAAGGTGGTTCAGTGGTAGAGTGCTTGCCTTGCATTAATGAGACCTGGGGTTCGATTCCTCAGCACCACATAAGCAGAAAAACCTGGAAGTGGCATTGTGGTTCAAGTGGTAAAGTACTAGCCTTGAGCTGAAGAGCTAAAGCCCAGAGTTCAGTCCCCATGACTGGCAAAAAAAAAGAATTTTGAGAGCTAATTTTCAGTTGTTATTAGATAAATTAACAAACTTAATTTATACTAACTGAAAAAGAAGTACATACACAAAACACTGCCACATAAGTTCTTCAGTATTACCTACTTTAAGGTATTTTAAAAGACAAAGCTATTTATAATGTATTCAATACCTTTGTACTATTTCATCATCTTGATTTCATAGAATAAAAATAGGCAAGAGCTAAAAGTCAAGCTTTTTGCCTTTTCTTCCAGAATAGCTACAGCTTATATCGGTTACATTTTTATTTTATCATTTAACTGTCACTATAGATCCTTCCCTTAGATACCACAGCAAAAGATTAAAAAGGAATTTTCTCCTTCCTCTTGGATTGCTATTCTGGTCAGCATAATGCAATACAAGTACTTCACGTTTGCTGCAGCAGTTGGCTCCAGTATTCAAGTTCTTTCAACATTCTGGATATCAGACTATATTCAAAGTTATACTTAGAGGTGGACTGAGAATACATGCCTCACTTCCACTCAATTTTTTCCCTTTTATCCAACTATTCAAGAAGACATTCAATTATGATTGAACTTGAATCTTATTTAATCATATATTATGTATTTATTATTTATTGTGGAATGATATTTAACATATAACATGCAAGGGATGTTCTGTGCTAAATATACTCATGTCATAATTTTATCAGCTTTATTTTGTCTTTACATACTTACCTCCGCCTTCTCCTGACACTACTTTATCTATTTATGTATTTTTTGTTTAATTTGGAGCTTGTCCTTGAACTCAAGACCTCCCATTTTCCCTTAGCATTTTTGCTCAAGTCTACCTCTGAAGCCATATATCCACTTCTGTTTTGTTGCTGCTTAATTGGAGATAAGAATATTATGGACTTTTCTGCTTGAGCTGGCTACACACTGTAATCCTCATATCTAAGTCACTTGAATAGATAAGATTACAGGCAACACTCACCAGCACCAGGCTCTCTATAGACTACTTTTTTAAACCACATAGAATTATCCTCTCTTCAATTAATCACATATTTTTTTCTATATCTTGACCTGTTTATTGTTCTTAGATCCATGGTCACCTCTGTTTCTTTGTTTGAAACAAAATGTGAGAAGATAATTATAGCATCATCACTATCACAGGGCTTATGTTAATATTTAAGAACCATTTTTTTTCATTAGTGACTATTTCAAATTACTGATAATTGGATCACACATGGGCATACACACACTCCCACTCAGTGACACAGTCACACTATTCTTATTGTGAAGTTCAGCCAGATGTTCTTGTTTTCTTCCTTATTTTAACACAATTTATAACTAATCAGAATTTTATAGTGATATTATCTGTAAATCATCAAGACAAGGTTAATAATATGCTACAAAACTGTTGCTACACAAGATGCCTTGCTCATATAAAGATAATTTGAAACCTCCTCTGCTATAATGTCTTCCACTAAAAATACATTCATAGGTACAAATCCCACATGTATAAGAAAAGTTTTGTCATACTACTAACATTTTACAAATAGTAATTCTGTTAAAATCATGAGTACTAGCTGCTCAGTTTTGATATTTTACACATAACCATTGTTAAATATGTTTTTATACAATTAACTTAATTGTGTCCAATGCTTCAAAATCCACAAGGCAATTCACCCTTCTTCGTTCATGTTTCATTTAGTAGCACAATTTTCTACCTTCTAGAAAGTAGAGCTTTTGTAGTATGATAGAAAATTCAGTAATGTTAGGATAACTTGGCATTCATGCCTTATCTGCTGAAAATCTGAAGCAAAAACCACCCATTAATACAAAGACCAAGGTAAAAAAGGCACTGATACTTTAATTGCTCATTTTTTACAATTCATGTAGAGCAGAACTGGTTAAGTGCATATAGCTGATTTAAAAGAAACTGTAAAAATCAATATGAAGCTTAAATGAAGTTTGCTCAAATAGTATAGTAAGAATTGTGAAGAAAATAGAATTAAGTATGCTAACTAGATAATAAAGTGAACTGGCTTATTTGTATTTATTCAAGATCTCTAGAGATTTACCTGGCATATCAAGTAAAATTGGCCATACTGAATACCAATAAAATAATCTATTCTAGGAATTTCTTTTCTCAAAGATATAAGGAAAAATCAGAATATTGTGAACTTATATATCTTTGCTTTATTCTTTTTTTATGAGAAAACTGATAGATCTCATATTCATCTAGTAGCTTCATTTATCATTTCTAGTATTCTAATCACATAAACATTTTGTCTATTTTATAATTTTTTTCTTGAGCCTATACATCCCAGGCTGTCCTGAAATATGACTCATGATCTTTCCCAGTGCTGGGATTATAAGTGTGTATATAAGTTCATAGATAACTAGAAATAAAATGCTTAGGTATATTACATATTATATACCATGAAAATTACAGTCTGTAAATGTTCCCTTTTTTAATGACCAAGTCTACAGGCTTCAATAAGAAGGTATGTCATGGTCTTACTATCCTCAGGAAAATTCTGTCCTGCTCCTATGTAGAAAACTTCCCCTTCACATTTCAGGTGCTGGTAACATTTAATCAATATCCTATCCCCATCATTACATTTTGAAAGTAATATAAATAGAGCAATATATTATGTTGCCATTTGAGCCTGTCTTCTTTAATTTCTCTGATACGTTTGAGACTGATCTATAATGCTGTATAGGTATCAGCAGTCTTCCTTGTACATTATTAAATAGAAATGTGTGGTTGTAACAAACTTTATTTATTCATTAAGCAATGGGATGAAATTTGTTAAGACTTTTAATGTAGGGTTAGTACATATCAAGAATGTCTAAACATTTCTGTTAAATCGTTTTTATGGTAGTCACGATTGTGGATGAGTGAATACTTAGGAAAGATAATCTTTAGTTGTATGGCAATTTTAATTTTTAAGAAGCACCAATGAGTTGAACAAGGGGGCTTCATATTAAATGTTCATTTATTTTGACCAATCTTACGCCTCTTTTCCTGTAAGTTTTTCTTATAAGAATTTATCTGTTTTTCTTATAAGAATTTACCTGAAGCTAAGATATGGAACCAACCCAGATGCCCCTCAGTAGATGAATGGATCAAGAAAATGTGGTATATATACACAATGGAATTCTATGCCTCCATCAGAAAGAATGACATTTCCCCATTTGTTAGGAAATGGAAAGGTTTGGAAAAAATTATATTAAGTGAAGTAAGCCAGGCCCAAAGAAGCATAGGTCCCATGGTTTCCCTTATTTGCAATAGGTCAGATGCGGAAAAGGTCAGATAATGTGATGTTAGGAAAATGAACCCTTAAATATGTATTTTAATGTTTTCGTTTCTTTCATGCATGTGTTTCTAACGCATTTATAAGATTATTTCTTTGTTGCTTTGTATGTCCCTCCCCCACAGTGTAACCCCCGCTTTCACTATATTTGATGTCAGTATAACATGTGGAGGAGATGGGGACAAACAAGTCGTTTAAGGATTCAGGTGGACCTGTTGCAACAATGAGAAGTACAAGTTGTCATGTCAAAACCAGCTTTACAATGTCGGTGTGGGGGGGGGGGGAGGGGGGTAAAATTGGGTGGGGGGAGGGGGGAGGCGGGGAAGGGAAGTGAAGGGTAAACAAAGGAGGAGGCTGCAATGCTTGGTAAGAAATGTATGCATTATCCTGCCCATGTAATTGTAGCCCCTCTGTACAGTATGTTCTCAAATAAAATAAAATACAATTAAAAAAAAAAAAAATTTACCTGAGTGTTTTTCAAGTGGACCTGCCATTTTGCATTCTGATCTAAAATTTGTGAAGGCTTCTTTTCTCCAAATCTTTGTCAGCAATTGATATTATCAGTTATTCTAAATGGGTGGATTGTGTGTCTCCATTTGAAACTATTTTGCTTTCCTAATGCTTAATTATGTCAGATACCTTTTCATGTTCTTATGTGCTCTCTGTATAGCATTCCTTCCTTTAACTTCTGAAAATTCTTTCACATTGTTTGTATTTTTTTTTTTGTGTTCCAGAAATTGTGTTTGAACTCAGGGCTTCACAGTCTTCTTTTTTCTTTTATTGTAAAGGTGATGTACAGAGGGGTACAGTTCTATAAATCAAATAAAGGGTACATTTCTGCGGGGGGCCTTCCACTCTTGCATGACTTTTTCACTATATGCCAGCACTCTACCACTTGAGATTCACCTTTACTTCCAGGTGTTTTGCTGGCTAATTGGAGATAAGTATCATAGAATTGTCTGTCTGGGTTAGTTTTGAATCATAATTCTCAATTCTTAGTCTCCTGAATAGCTAGGATTACAGGAGTGAGCCATGAGTGCCCATTGCTTTATTATATGTTTACTTTTTACTGAGTTTTTCATGTTTTTAAAATATGGTCAGTATATAAGGGAATTTGGGTGACTTCTAAAATCAGATAGGTATTGGGCAATTATTTCTTCTTACTTTGTGACTAGTAGTTTCATTTCTTTAATAGTATTTTTCAATATGTCACCACTTCTAATTTTGATTAAATCTCACAGGGCACAGAGCTGGGAAATAATAATTAGCTTTGCAGAAGCTTTGCTATTAGGTAACCTTGTGACATGAGGTATAATAACAGTTGCCTAGGTTACTTTGCAAAACTTAAAAGCTAGTTTTGCTAAAAGCTCTGATCTCACTTGAGGCTACAGGATAATTTAGGCTAGCCATTCTTGTCTCCATTGTGGGTAGCCTCCCTCCCACCCATCCTGATCTTCCATCAGATTCTACTCAGCTGTGCATATACATGTTAGTCATGTTTTAAGATGCTTTGTGTTAAGACTATACAACAGGTTAACTTGACTTGTCGCCCCGTGGAGCTGATATGTGTTTGTGTGCAATCTCCTTGTATTCTTTCAGTTGCTTTAGGACCTAGAGTCCCTCAGACTTATTAAAAGACCCAAGTTAAAACCACAAGGCTAGAGCATTTATGCAAGATAATGACACCAACTATAAGAAAACCTGGGTTAATGAACCACTTGTTACCTACGAAACTCAAGGAGAAGGTGCTTGCACACAAAAAGAAAGCATTTTTCAATAACCATGTTTGATCCAAACCATCATGTGGACAATGAAAGCTACCAGACACTTTTACCAACCCCCAATTCCAGTAACAGCCTGCTGCTCCATTTGTTAAACCAACAGCCTGATCACCTTCTGTGCTAGCTCCATGTTGCTCACAAATTATGTCCCAGTAATAGTGCTTTGCCTGTCTAGTTCATAGCATGCAGCTTGGTTCATTTTTCCATTTCCTTGTCATAAGATCCTGCCATCTAAAATCAAAATGATGGTGTATTAGAAAAATAACAATAAATGAGAATCTTTATAGTCTCAAATTGTGTTCCTCATATTTGTGATTATGTGTATAAGATACAAAATATATAAACACCGATGCTAGAGAACAAGATTTCAGTTTCATTATATAAAGACAACAAATGTTTTTTTGAAATGTAGAGCATCTGTATGTCACTACATCTTAAAAACATTATGCCATACCAATCCTTATATAGGAAATCAACCAAATTAACAGTAGATGCATAATATCATGTACTTTTATCAATAATTGATGAGATCCAAGAAATTAAGAGGGACTTTCATTTATCTATTTTTGTTCCTTCAGGATTTTCCTATTATAACCTTCTATGCAGAAGAAAAGGTGACATTGCAAAATAGGCCAACAAATCAGATTCAAAGGATTCATTTAAGCAACTCAGTGGATAGGATCAAACTTAAATAACATGTTTTACTTCTCTTCCTCCTAATTGGGTTTGATAATTGAAATAAGTCTGTCGGAAATTAACACTTTAAGAATGCTTTCCAAAATTTGAAATTAGAAAACATTATTATAGGTATATCCCATTTGGCTCATAGATATTTTCCTCTAAGAAACATAAACAATAGTGATGATAATGACTTTATTTTCTTGGGAATTACAGAAATATTTCAGTTTTTCTGACCCGGTATTCTGGGGGAGGGGATTGGTAACAATCCACTGCTAACATGTAACAGAGCTCATGATTATACAAGCCCCACAGACAAGACAGTGTTGATATTGCTAGGTGTCCCACACCATCTGAGGGTTCAGTTCCCGGTTGTGCATAATTGTCTAAAGAATTACACAGTGCTAGGGATATATTTATAATGTCTAAACATCTAGAGCTGCTAGTATGATAACAGAAAGTTGTCTGGATGTTAAGTTTTGAGATTAGCATGCCTAAGAAAGGATTGTATAGCAATGGCAAGAAAAAGGAAGTTATATTTGAAGATGTCATCAAACAACTAGAAATATTTTCCAGTGAATAACAGCTAAGTAGATTTTGAGCAATAGAGGCTCAGTCAAATTGTGTGATTAAATAACTTTATTAGTCATCAAAATAAAAAATTAAAAGCTACCAAAACCAGAGTGAGGGAAGTTAGTGAATGAACTGAATGCACAATTGTAAGTTGGGTTTTTACTACAAGTAACAGACATAGATATAAGGTTAAGATTCCCCAACATGTGTTCACAGTGAGTTGTACGATCTCCCTATTGCTAAATTGTGATTGGGAAAATGTTAAAGTAGAGATGAAGAACTCCAGACTATGCCCAATGCAGACAAATCCTTTCTCAGATTTAAAGTGAAACATAACCTACCACAGAACAAAATTAATAATGCCAAAAATAGTGTTCTAAAGAGAAAATCTGGTCATAAGAAATTTGATGCCCTAAATATACAGACATTCTAAATTCACCTAATTAGAACATATAGAAGTACAATACATGTATCTTCTTCCTAAAACATATTTATGTTTAACTATGAAAAAATAATAAAAAACACAACCTAACATCTACCTGAAACTGTATTTCATATACTAACAGCAGTCATAGAAATGCAGTCATGGTAGATAACATCATCCAGAAAATGAATTATTAGAATTACTCTATGCAAAAATGAAATCCAACATTTTTCTGAATGCACAATTCTTTAAAGTCATAGATGGTATGGAGCACATTGCCAGAGAAGTAGTAGCATTAAAAAATGGAATTCCATCCAATGATCAAAGTTTGCATTTTCTCCTCTTTATTATGCCAGTAATGTCAGCGGGGGTAAGGTTTTCCGTTGAAGTGCCAGTATCTATATGGAAACACTGGCAGTCCTAATAGACAAGACAATAGAAACGTGTATGAAAAGACCAATGGTTTATTACTTCTGATTGTCCTGGCTAGCTTAATTTTTCTTTCTGTTTACGTAAGATGTTCTGTAGGCTAAACATTGGAGCACACATCACATCTCTTTTCTGCATTTTTGGCTGTGTTCTACGACTTTCAGAATGGACTTGGCAATGAAAGGCCAGAGTTAAAGTCCAGACTGTAAGATAGAATTGAGCAGAGCAAATTAACTCATGCAGAGAATGAACCAAAAGCCTCCCTAGTATGCTTCCTCAGTTCCTCCCTGGTGCCTCATTTGGTATTCTTCAAAAACTAGTGCCCTGGAAAGTTGTGTCTTTCTCTCCCATGCAGATCTTCCCACTGGAGTCTAAAGAATCACTTATCCTGGCCAATCCATCTCTCATCATCTAGAAAAGTAAAATAATGTCATTAATTTCCCTTGAGGGAAATTAGAAGTGAATTGGAAATTAGGAAAACAGTGGATTCTCTATGGGAAAGATTATGGGGAAGAACAACTTTTTCCTTAATGTTTTATACAGGAAAAGCATCTATATGATACAAATTGTTATTGGCTCAGAGTTGTGTTTGGCAGATTGAGTCTATGCTGTGCATATAATCAGAATCAGTCTCGTAGAAATCTATTTCTTAATCATTTCTCTAGGGAGGATGAAACCTATATAGAATTGGCTCAGGTATTTTTTTGTTAGACTCTAAATTCACTGTTCAAAGGAGTGACGCCACTAGAATTCTCCCTGCATACTTTAGTTACTAAGTTTGGGTATATGTGCATATGACCTTGTGTATATTTACTTGTGTATTTATAAATTAGACAAAATGAATACCAGGAAGCTGGAACTTGAGGTGTCAGGAGAGAGCAAAAGTGGGAGAAGGCAGGCAAAATATTCAACTTATCTAGTAAACTGAGGGGATGGGTGGACTTGGGAGAGATGGAGGAGAATGACCACAGTGGCGACATTGATCAAGATGTGTTATATACATAAGGTGACATGTTGAGTTGAAACCCTTTTATACAAGTACTTAAAGATTTTTTAAAAAGACAAAAAAAACAGAAAATAAAAGAATTGGGATCTGTAATCTCTTCAGTTAGGAATGTAATCAGCTGGTAGATGTGTAAGAAAGCCATCAGTTGGCAAATGAACTAGAATGGTGTCTTTCTTGTCTGTCTATTATCTCCAAACTGCACTGTATTTATAGTGAGCAAGGAATTCCCAAATATGCCCTTGAGCTTCCAGTTTATCTGTGATGCAAGATGCTTCACTCTCCAGAATGTCAGAAGTTTCTTGTTTATGGTAATACGAACTTTTCATCCTTTCCTGTGTCCTTTCTTATTTCAACCTGAATATTTATGATAAATGATAAGAATGAAAACAATGTTCATTTAACATCCTTATAATTGTTTTAATATTCATAATTTCATTACCAATGAAAAATGTCATTCATTGGCCAGCAGGCATTTGCTTCCATTCCAGTATATAAAATGAGTAAATTGATGAAATAAACATTGTTATACCCATTGAAATAAGAGCAAATGTTAGCAGATGGCCTTCCATCATTGATTATAAACCAACTTCTGATTCAAACTTCCCTTATAGACTTCACTAACTAGAAAATGGCCAGCAAATAGCCAAGTCTCTGTGGAAAATGTCATCTTCATCTTTTTTGTTGTCTCTTAGGTACACTCTGGTCTTGTGACAGGTTATTTCCTTGTTTTAATTATTTTTTTATTAGAGCATTGTGCTGTAATGTGTTTGTTACAAGATGTTCATTACAACATAATTGAAGTCATATTTTTCTCTGTTCCCTATGTAATGTTAGGCTTTGAAATTTTTAGTATTATAGTGCTTCCACTGATTGCTTTATAAATTAAATATATATAATTGGGCAGATTTCAAAGTTTGGTGATAACTTTACAAATATTGTCTAGATGACAACTCTTATAGTAAATGCTACAGTTGCCTCTTAGACTTATTTATATTGGGTGTTTACTGGGGTGAATATCTTCTACCCCTTAGTGAAGAAAACAAAATAAAATAGCAAAAGACTGAATGAAAAGTCTTGGGCTTGGAAATCTAAGAACAAATTCAGGTCATACAACTGATTACCTTGTAGTCTGAAGTAAATTCCTAGTATGGCCAAACTCAAATGACCCCATAGAGTACCATCCTTGGTCAAAATAACTAAGAGATATAAGCCCTAGTTACCCACCTTTCCATCCCTCTCTCCCTCCCTCTCTCCCTCGCTCTCTTTTTCTCTCTCTCTTTCTTTCTCTCTCTCTCTCACACACACAAACACAAAGAGCTAATATCTATGCAATTCTCATGTTTTGAAACATCTTTTATATGTGATTACTTATTGGACATCCTCAGGTTGTGTTGTAATGTCTGGTGTCAAAGAGATCAGATACAAAAATCTTGTTTGGGCAGCTTTACTTGATGTCTATGTAAAATGATGCATTTGTAACTAGACTTTGAAACTTTTCTATCAGTATTTTGAATTTTTATGCATATGTAGATTATCTTCAAGTTCTAACCAAATTGGATTTGGTATAAACCAAGATTAATGCTTGTCCTTGAACATCTCCTTGTGGTGATCAGGTGAAGGGCCTGCACCATAGTATGAATCAATGCACTGATTCCTTTATAAAGTATACTTTGTTATGAAAAACACTGTGAGCTACATGAAGTAGGTAAATTGGTGATGCAGTTAATTTCCATCTGGCTGAAATTCCTTATCTCAGTATGAACTGGGAAACAATTAGTTTTGTCCAGAAATACCATTTTAGACTAATGTTCGGAAGCATTATAACATCTGTATTTTTCATTGAGTATAAAATCAGAGTTTATCTGGTGTCACTACAGCAATTGTACTTGGGGGAAAGAGTATCATTGAAGTGAAATTGATTACTTAATCAACAATGAAATCTGATGTGTCTGAGTTGAAATTCCCATTCTGCTCCTTATTAGCAACATGGTTTTTAGAGACAGATTATCCTCTTTATTGGTTAAACTTAAAGCTGAATTGTGAAGTGATTAGTATGTCCTTCATGTCACCTTGTTATCCCCTTCTATTCTCTATTTAAGGGTGATGTTCTCCCTCTTTGCACATACACAATAGTGCTACTTGCTCTTTCCCTCCTATGAAAATTCCACACATGCTGGATCCTGTCATCTGCAAAAACTTTTCCACAAAATCTATTCTGATCTCTGTGATTTCAACTCCCAAAATAGCAATACACTAGGAACTCCAGAATCTCTATGATAAATTTATTTATATTCAAACCAAATTACTGTAAAATTTTAAGAATCTTAGAGACATCAGCTGTTTATCATGATCATTATTAACAATTTATACAATCTGTCCTATTTTCTAATTTGTATTAAAAGCATACCTACTTCCTCAAAAGATTAACACAGAGTTCCCCTATGACCCAGCAATCCCACTTCTGGGCATTTACCCAAATGATCATAAACAAGGCCATACTAAAGCTACTAGCATGACCATGTTTATCACAGCATTATTTACCATAGCTAACATATGGAACAAATCCAGATGCCCCTCAGTTGATGAATGGATCAACTTCACATATATATATATATATAATGGCATTGGACCAAAGAAACATAGATCCCATGGTTTCCCTCATTTGTGATTATTAGTATATGTCTAGAGTAGTCTAGCAGTTGAGCAAAATAGCTCAATAGCTATATACATATGACCATATAAGATGATGCTAAGTGAAATGAACTCTAAGACATGGAAATAGAGATTTTTCTTTGTTGTTATTGTTTTTGATGTACTATGTGATTTCTTTTATCTTTCATGTTTTTTTCCCTATGGTTTATCCCCTGTTGTCATTGTATTTGATTTTGTTACCCTGGGTATTGTATATGTGTTTATCTGAGTTAGAGAAGAGATGAGGAAAAACAAAATAGTGAGACAAAGGACAAAGTGTGAACCAATGCAACAGCGATAGTCACAAGACAATATGTTGGAAATGAACTATGCAACTTGGGGGCAGGGGATTGGGGGTAGGGAAAGTAGGAGAAAAATGAGGGAGGGGGTAACAAGATTGATAAAAAAAAATATATACTCACTTCCTTATGTATGTAACTGTAACTCTTCTGCACATCACCTTGACAATAAAACTAAATTTAAACATCATACCTATGTTTTTGTATTCCAAATCCTTAAAAATGGCATGATATAAGAAAAATGTAAAAATAATGCTACAGAGATAAGAGTGAAATGTAATTATTGGCTGATTGTATAAGAAAGAGTCCTTGAAAGGGTTAATTTATGAAAGATGAGTGAGTGAATGGTAAAGAAGTACTTAAAAGTTCATAGTTGATAGTATTTATCAATATATAATTCAAATATAAAATATATATAATTCAGTGTTATATTCAAATGTAATAATATTTTATAAGTATGAACTTGTCAAAATTTTAAAATATCAAAGTGCTGCCTACTGTTACCATAATGGTTCCTCAAAGCAAAGAGTGTAATTTTAAAATTCATTAAAACAAAGACTTAAAATCTTTCCTTTTTAGGGGCTGGGAAGGTGGCTCAGTGGTAGAGCGCTTGCCTTGCATGCATGAGGCCCTGGGTTCAATTCCCCAGCACCACATAAGCAAAAAGAAAAAAGCCGGAAGTGGCGCTGAGGCTCAAGGGGTAGAGCGCTAGCCTTGAGCTGAAGAGCTGAGGGACAGTGCCCAGGCCCAGAGTTCAGGCCCCACGACCGGAACTCCCCCCCCCCAAAAAAAAGAAAAATCTTTCCTTTTTAGAAACTCAGGGTTATATTTTTATTTATGGTCTCAGATAAGAGGAAGAGAAAAGAAGTAGTACAAAATAAATCTAAAAATAACTTACTCTAAACCACTGGTGCTCCAGTGTAAAATTAGGGAAAGCATAGCTTAATACATGAGTATTTCTCACATAAAATTAGGTGCACTAACCAGACACTGATGGCTCATACCTATAATCCTAGCTACTCAGAAAGCTAAGATCTAAGCACCACAGTATGAAGCCAGCCCAAGGCAGGAAAATCCAAGAAACTCTTATTTCCCATCAACTACCAAAAAAGCTGTAAGTGAAGCGATGGCTCAAGTAGTAGAGTGCTAACCTTGAGCCAAAACAAAAAAAAAGTTCAGGTATAGTGCCCAGATCTTGAATTTAAGACCCAGAACTCACACACACACACACACACACACACACACACACACACACACACACACGCACACACACACACACACACACACACACACATACACACACTGGGTGCACTGAGAATGGGGGGTAACATGGTGGATGGTATTTCTGCAAGCACTGATTGTGTATTTCTCCTACTCATGGCAGGCAAAATTATAGCTCACAGAAATCTGATTGTCTTCTGTTTAAATACTATAATTTCTAATATAATTGGCCAATAAATAACAACATGAATTAATTGTTGTACTCATGAAGTTCCTTTTACTTTGAACTTCAGCATATATCTGGTGGGTATTACTGTGCCTCATATCAGGGGAATAAACTAAACCTCAGTATCCTTGTAGGCATTTTTAACTTTTAAATAGCATATCATCCTGATAATATCTAAGTAAGCCTCATTTATGAGAAAATATGGATGTGTTCCAGCTGCTGAGTATATTTTTATTCAGTGAGGAATTTTCCTTTTATGGTGGATGCTCATTAGGCTGTGATTAATGCCATGCTGATTTTCATATGCAGCTAGAAAACTAACATTTACATGGAGGAAGAAAAATAAGAGCAGCAGTAAAGGAAATAGAAAAGGCCAACAATGCAAAGCTAACAATGAAAATGCCAGTAGAGAATTTCTTTAAGGTTCAGTATTGGGAGGAGGGGGTAAAAATGATTCATTATCACATCTAAGAATGAGATTTTTCTAAAATGGTCCTTTTATTTCCAAATATTATGATTAAGATAAACCTCAGGGTTTGTAGTCAGAATGAGAGTCTGACCCTTATTATTTTGTATTATTACAATTTTGCAGATTACTTCTAAAAATACAACCAGACAAGAATAAACTTATCATAACTTGGATTGTATCTCCATTGCAATGAGAACTTTCAAAAGACTACAATTGATAGTGTTAACCTTTCTTTTCTGAGAGACAATGGTTGTATATTTTTCTTCATATGTGTAAGCCAGAATTAGCTTATAAATATATAAGTAAACATGTTAAGTGGTATGTAAGTGCATACAAATATATTAACTGAAATACTTATGTAACTGTAACCTCTCTGTAAATGACCTTGGCAATAAAATTAAATTTTAAAAAATTGAAGCCATCAAAAATAGTCAATTAGAAGGCAGAGAAATAAAAAAAAAACACTATAGATAATGTCTAAGATAATCCTAGCAGAGGAGCACAATAGTTCAATAGCTATTTACATATGGTCATATAAAATGATGCTAATCAAAATGAACTCCAAGATAAGGAAACAATAGATTTGTTGTTGTTGTTGTTGTTTTAAATGCACTTTGTGAAGTTATTTCTTTTCTCTTTAAATTTTTCCTTTTGGTTTATCCTCTGTCATCACTGTTTTTGATTTTGGCACCCTGTGTTTTGTATATATGTTTTTCTGATTTGGGGAAGGGAATGGAATAACAAAATGGTGAGACAAAGGGCAAAGGGTGAACCAATGTAACAGTGATACTCACAAGACAACTATGTTGCAAATGAACTTTACATTGGGAGGGAGAAGAGCCTGGGGGGAGGAAAAGTGGGAGAAAATGAGGGAGGGATCTAACACTGCTGGACAAGAAATGTACTCATTACCCTACTTATGTAACTATAATTCCTCTGTACATTACCCTTACAATAAAATAAAATATTTTTTAAAAGAGCACCTACATGTGTGCCCTTTGACCTGCCAGAGGATTTGGCAAGAATGATAGATATCTATTCAAAGGCCTAATCACTTGTTGGATATATACAATGAAGAAATGTATTGTTATTCTTCAGACTGCAAACACTTCAAATTGCTTCTGCAGCCAGCCTGATCTTGTCTCACATGATGCTCTCGTGTCAAGAGTGGCACCTTCATTCCTCGGGTATATCAAGCTTTGTGCCACTTGAAGAATTTAGTACAAGTTGCTACATGCTCTTTAACTTCATACATGTTGGTGCCACCCCATATTCTCATAGCAAGGTCTTTACCATGGTTGAACTCTGTGCTTACAAGAAATTTTGTTTACCACCTCTCTCAAGACAGGCCATTTTTGTCACTTTTATGTGTGACATCCTGTTTATCCCCACTGTAGTACTTAACCAGAAATCCATAGGAACTTTGATTTTGATTTCGCTTTACTTATTTAAGATGATTTCTAAATATTTTCAGAAGGAAATTTAAAAATTGCCTCTATCTCTTATTCAATTTATTCCTAGTGTGATTCAAATACTTGCTAGCTCACAAAATTAACTATATATGATAAAAGCAGCTACCCTCAGTGCTAGAAATGTGACAAAAACAAAGAAAGTGGCACTGAAGGTAATATAGCCAAATCCTAACTTATGTTTGTTTCTCTCTTTTTACTTTCACTACAGCTTTAGCAGCCACTTTCGGGTAGAATGATGAGAGAACCTTTGGTGTCTTAAGACTATTTGCTCTCTCGATCCACTTGGATTTGGTTATTTCTTCAATAAATTTCTAGAACTACACATTTCCTCTGTAGGCTACCATTTGTTTAAGGTCCTTCTATGTTTGTATTATTGTCTGTGATTTCTTTTTGTTCATGCAAACATTTAACTTGTGGTAGTAAACAAATGAAAATCTCATTCCAAAAATGAGCTATACTTCACTTTGTTCCTAGATGAAGAAGAATGACAAAAGGGGCTTGTGGCTTGGATTCCATCGCATTACATGGTCCTCCCCCTTATTTGCTGACCCACCACTGTAGCAGGAGATAAAACATATGCTTGTAATCCATGGCATCCATTGAAAATCATCATCATCCCGGTCAGTGAAATTACATGCTTCTTTGTTTTTTTCTCTCCTATGAATATTTCATCCATTAATCACTATATAGCTGTTTGAAATCAAGAAGCCTCTTAGAGAGCACATTAAGAAGAAATGAGACTGAATTTATCATTACACACTGAGCTTTGAGATTTAAAGACGATTTCTTGTTTTGACATATTCAAATATGTAATCTTTAAAAAAAACCAGAAAGAGTGAAATTACTAATCTCACTAATCTTTAGCTATACAACAGATATAATTCAAGAAGTTTTAGTAATAAATGCCTACATGGAACATTATGCCTTAAATTCTTTCTTTGAATAGATCTCTAAACTCCTTCGTGTCTATTAAAAATGGTATAGCTATGACAATCATTCCAAAGTCATTAAATTCCAAGCTACTATGCATGTAAAAATATAGGAAATTCTCTTCAGAAAACATTTTTGAGTAGTGTTTTGCCCTAAAGCATGATGGATTAAAAAGAAACCATTTTTGAAAATTTAATTTTATTCTAACACCATCTTTCCTGACTTTTAAAATTATTATTTACTGGACCAAAATGACAATATGACATTCTATATCTATGTTATTTGAGAGATATTTTTATGTCCTCATAAAATTTTGAAGTAGAATTCCTTTTTTGTTTCATCCTGACATAATAACTAGAAAATATTCAAAATAAAGTTTTTGTGGGATGCTCATGAGGTAAGTGGAAAAAATAAAACTTTGTATATAATTCTTGACACCTTTAAATTATTAATCATAAAATGTCATATACTTCCATATAACTACATTTAGGGTATAATATCTCTAGTGTTTTGTCTTGAATTGTACATTATCTATATTTTTGTTCAAAATATTATGTAGCTAATTGCTAGTCTGGTGTTGGTGAACCTTGTACAAGATCTTAGTAGTTATTATTATACAACTGAGTTAATCACTTTCAGAAGTAATCATTCTTTAGCAAAAATGATCCTTAAAAGAAAGAATAGTGCTGGAGAAATATTACCACAAAGCCATACTAATCAAAACAGCTTGTTATTGGCACAAGAACAGACTTGAGGACCAACGGAATAGAATTGAAAACCCAGACATGAACCCAGAAACCTATAGCCACCTAATTTTTGATAAGGGAGCTAAAAAAATAGAATGGAAGAAAGACAGCCTCTTCAGTAAATGATGCTGGAAAAGTTGGTTAAATACCTGTAGAAAACTAAAGTTAGATCCTTATATATCACCCTGTACCAGAATCCAAAAGCATCAAAACCTCGAATTCAAAGCAGACACCCTGAAAATATTACAGGAAGGAATAGGAGAAACCCTAGGTCTCCTAGGCACAGGCCAACTTTTCTTAATAGAGACCCAGAAACACAATAAATCAAAGAAAGGTTGGACAAATGAGACTGCATGAAATTGCAGAGCTTCTGCATGACAAAGGACATAGCTAGCAAGATCAATAGAAACCCACTGATTTGGAGATCTTCACTAGCCATACAACGGATAAGGGTCTCATATCTAAAATATACTTGGAACTCAAAAAATTAAATCCCTCCAACAACAAATCCTCAACGAAATTTCTCTGAAGAGGAAATAAAATGGCCAATAGACATATGAAGAAATGCTCAACCTCTATGGCCATAAAAGAAATGCAAATCAAAACAAAGATGATATTCCACCTTACCCCATTTAGAATGGCTATAATCAAGAAATCTAGTAACAACAGATGCTGGAGGGGATGTGGCCAGAAGGGAACACTATTGCATTGTTGGTGGGAATGTAATCTTGTTCATCTACTTTGGAAAGCAGTCAAAAGACTCCACATAGAGCTCCCCAATGACCCAACAATTCCACTTTTGGGCATTTACCTAAATGATCACAAACAAGACCAAACTAAAGCTACCAGCACAACTATGTTTCATTATTTACCATAGCTAAGATATGGAACCAACCCCGATGCCCCTCAGTAGATGAATGGATCAAGGAAATGTGGGATATATATATATATATATATATATATATATATATATATATATATATATATATGCACACAATGGAATTCTATGCCTCCACCAGAAAGAATGACATTGCCCCATTTATTAGGAAATGGAAAGACTTGGAAAAAATTATACTAAGTGAAGTAAGCCAGGCCCAAAGAAACATAGGTCCTATGGTTTCCCTTATTTGCAATAGCTAGTATATGTCTGGGACAAGCAGAAAAGGTCAAAAGCTATGTACATATGACCAAATAAGATGATGTTAAGCGAAATGAACCCATAGATAGGGACACAATTTTTTTTTCTTCCTTGCTATTGTTCCTAAGTTATTTATAATGTACCATGTGATTGTTTTTCTTTCTTTTTATGTTCCTCCCCCATGGTATAACCCTTGTTTTCACTGTATTTGATGTCGGTGCCCTGCATCTTGTAAATACACTTCTTTAGCTTGGGGAAGGGAAGGGAAAAATTATGAAATGCTTAAATAGGGATACAGGTTGGTGGGGGGAGGGTGAATGTAGTTGTGGAGGTGGGAGGGGATGGAGGGGAAGGGAAAAACAAAGGAGGAGTTAACAATGCTTGATAGGACATGTACTCCTTGCCTTGCTCATGTAACTGTAACCCTTCTGTACAATATTTTTACAATAAAAAGGTATTTAAAAAAAGAATTAATCATTCTTGCTCTTACAATAGTGAATGCAACTTCACATCTGTGAATAAGAAATTTTCAGCTACATGTGGAGTAATTATTTAAACTTAAATATAGATGTTGGGTAGTTTGTTTTCATTATAACATCTTTTGAGGGGAGCTGGAAAGGTTTGATGGAGAGTAGAGCAATTCCCTCTAACATTGGAACTTGGCTTCCAGCCATTTCTTCTTGCAACAGTCTTGCTACTTTTTTCCAACCTTGCCTCAAACTTTGAATCCTCCCTGAATAGCTGGTATTACTGATATGTATGTCACCACTGCTAAACCCCAATTTCTTTCTGACACGTGTTAATTTTATTAAGATATGCTGACTGGACATGATGGTTAGAATCAATGGTAGTGTTGTTATTATTGTTACTACATTGAGTAATTATTCAACACATAATGAATTATACAATATATTATCTATACAGCAAGAATCAGCAAATTATTGCCCTAGGACTAACTCTAGCCTATTTGATTTTTCTCATTAGCTGACAGTGTTGAATTTTAAAGTGATTAATTATTTTTAATTTTTTAGGTATCTACATAATGCACTCAATTTTACATTTTGGCTGAAGATCTAAAATAATGACTATTTGACTTCAAAGGAAAAGTTTACAGACCTCAGGTTTCCCTGACCATTGCATTTCTGCAAATATCTAAAAACCATGACCAAAAACATGCACAGTTTTGTCTAATGTCACTGGATCCACAGACATGAATTTTGCAGTCTTTTAGGTCACCTATTCAAATTGCCCTTAGTATGTGTCAGTCTCCTCTACTAGAATATCCATAGACCTGAAAAAGAGACAGTTGCCTGCTTTAGAATGTTTAAATATTATAAAATATATTTAAAATGAAATTTTAAAACTGCAAGAGAAAATGAAATTTCAAGAGTTATCATTATTATTGTTGTTATTATTATTAATTATTATTTGGCAGAACTGGGATTTATTTTTTTGTTCTAGAGAATATTATATTAACAGAACCATAAAGAGTTTAACTTCATGTCATTGTTGTCTTAAGCATTACATCTACATACATTGGTAACACCATCAGACAATATTTTTCTTTTCACTTTGAAATTACAAAAAAAGTTAATGAAAGAAAGCATATTTATTATATTTGTCCTTATGCAGAATTGGGATTTAAATCCAGGCCTAAATCCAGGCTTGCCAAATTATTGCTATAGCGTTTCTGCCACATCTCCAGCCCTGTTTTTTTATTTTTTTGGAGGGAAGGAGTAGGGTATTTTTAATGTTAAGTAACTTTACAATGGGGTTTTAATTCCACAAGTCAGAATATGAATACAATGCATCTTGATTAGCTTTGCCATTGGGTGACTGTTTTTAGAGATGGAGTCTTGCAAATTTTTCTTTTTTTATTGTGAAAATATCGTACAGAGGGGTTACAATTACATGGGCAAGATAATGAGTACATTTCTTATCAAGCATTGTTGCTTCCTCCTTTGTTTTCCCATTCCCATCCCTTCCCATCTCCCTACCCCCAACCAAAGTTGTAAAGTTCACTTTTCGACCTAACATCTTGTACATCTCATTGTTGCAATGGGTCCACTTGTATCCCTATTTAAATAATTTCTTTTTTTCCCTTCCCCTCCACAAATTATATCAACATCAAATACAGTGAAAACAGGGGTTATACTGTGGGGGAGGGACATACAAAGCAACAAAGAAATATCTTATAAATATGTTAGAAACAATAGCAAGAAAGAACAAACATTTGAATCCTTACCTTGGGGTTCATTTTGCCTAACATCAACTTATCTGACCATTTCTGCTTGTCTCAGACATATAGAAGTTATTGCAAATAAGAGAAACCATGGGACCTATGTTTCTTTGGGCCTGGCTTACTTCACTTAATATAATTTTTTCCAAGCCTTTCCATTTCCTAACAAATGGGGCAATATCATTCTTTCTAATGGAAGCATAGAATTCCATTGTGTATATATACCACATTTTCTTGATCCATTCATCTACTGAGGGGCATCTGGGTTGGTTCCATATCTTAGCTATGGTAAACAATGCTGCAATAAATATAGATGTGCTGGTAGCTTTAGTACGAAAACCTGAAAAAGGAAATCAAAACAGAACTTAGAAAGTGGAAAAACCTCCCATGCTCCTGGATTGGAAGGATCAACATCGTGAAAATAGCAATACTTCCCAAAGCTACCTACAAATTCAATATGATACCTATCAATATTCCAGCCTCATTCTTCAAGGAAATAGAAGAGGCAATCCAAAAATTCATATGGAACAATAAAAGACCCCGAATAGCAAAAACAATCCTCAACAGAAAGAACAGTGCTGGAGGGATATCAATACCAAATTTCAAAGCCATAGTAATCAAAACCATAATAATCAAAACAGCTTGGTACTGGCACAAAGAACAGACCTCAGGACCAATGGAATAGAATTGAAAACCCAGGAATGAACCTACAGACCTATAGCCATCTAATCTTTGATAAGGGAGCTAAAAAAAAATAGAATGGAAGGAAGACAACCTCTTCAGTAAATGGTGCTGGCAAAACTGGTTAATCACTTGCAGAAAACTAAAACTAGATCCTTATATATCACCCTGCACCAGAATCAACTCCAAATGGATCAAAGACCTCGGAGTCAAAGCAGACACTCTGAAAACAGTACAGGACGAAACAGGAGAAACCTTAGGTCTCCTTGACACAGGCCGAAATTTTCTTAAGAGACCCAGAAACACAACAAATCAAAGAAATGTTGGACAATTGGGATTGCATGAAATTGCAGAGCTTCTGCAATGCAAAGGACATTGCTAGTAAGATCAATAGAAAGCCCACAGATTGGGAGAAAGTCTTCTCTAGCAAATTTTTCTACCCAGGCTGGATTTAAACCTCAATCCTTCATATCTCTCAGCCTCCTGAGTAGCAATGATTACAGGTATATCCACCAACACCTGGCAGGAGTTATTTTCAACACTGTAAAACTCCCCTATCCCCCTGCATACAGCCATCTTTCTCAGTGTTGTAATCTTGATTTATATGCAGTTTCATGGCATTCTTCCAGATGACATAGAAAGAAAGGCCTTTCTACATTTGCAAATATCTCAAGTGAAGAAGAAACACATAAAATCGATGGTCAACCAAGTGACCTTCAATTAAGGCACCATTTTCATTGGTAATATTAGTCATACACATAGCTAAATGTCATTTTCTTATCCTAAAGTGGATTTTTGACATCAGCTAATAAAACAAAATGCTTTTAAATAATCAGTCTTTATACATACTGAAGTTCTGGTAGTAGACTTGTATCTGTAACATCTAACTATCTTCTCACAAATGAAATGGTAATATGTATGTTAAAATCTTCTGATAATGCAAATCAAAAAGCTTTGGGAAAGTATTTTTTAACTGAGACATTCCAGTGCTAGGAGTTTATCCTAAACAAGTATTTATGGATATAAAGGTACGGTATTTATTGTAGCAAAAAAAAGATGAAAATAATATTAATGTATACCAACTGAAGGATGGTCAAATACATGTATTCAAATAACAGAGAGGCACATCTATTGATATTTTTCTCTTTTACTCACATTTTATATTTTCAATATTTTTTTCTTTTTTATTAACTTTTTCTATTGTGAAAATACTGTACAGAGGGGTTACAATTACATGGGCAAGATAATGAGTACATTTCTTATCAAGCATTGTAGCCTCCTCCTTTGTTTCCCCTTCCCATCCCTTCCCATCCTCCCCCCCACCCAATCCTCCTCACCCCTCCCCACCAAAGTTGTAAAGTTCATTTTCAACATAATGACTTGTACTTCTCATTGTTGCAATGGCTCCACCTGTAACCCCATTTAAACGACTTGTTTTTCCCCTTCCCCTCCACAAATTATACCAACATCAAATACAGTGAAAGCAGGGGTTATACTGTGGGGGAGGGACATACAAAGCAACAAAGAAATAATCTTATAAATGTGTTAGAAACAATCACATGAAAGAAAAAAACATTTGAATAGATATCTTAGGGTTCAATATAATACATTAAAATGAAATACAAGTGTTTCAAATTTCTAACTGAATTGAAATGCCATTTGTGTATAATAAACTTTGCTCATTTAAATGGTAATTGTATGTCAATTGTATTTCAATAACATTAGAAATTTGAAATAGGTATAAAGTCATAAAACTATCAATTCTGGCCAGGTGCTGCTGGCCCATGCCAATAATCCTACCTACTCAGGAGGCTTAGATTTGAGGATCATGGTTCTAAACCAGCCAGCACACAAAGTCTGTGAGATTCATCTCCAATTAACTACCAATAAGTCAAAAGTGGAACTGTGATTCAAATAATAGAGTGCTGGCTTTGTGCAAAAAAAGGTCAGGGATAGCACACTAGGCCCTGGGTTCAAGACAGTCCCAGAACACACACACACACACACACACACACACACACACACACACACACACACACACACACACACACACACACACACACACACACACACACACACACACACACACACACACACACACACACACACACACACACACACACACACACACACACACACACACACACACACACACACACACAGAGTCACAAAAAGCTATCATCTCTGTCCAGGAACTGAACATAACATCCCCAAGCCATCTACACCTCATTTGCACTGTCATCCTCTGTCTTAACTCTACTCCCAATTTAAGTCATTGTAGAGTCATTTTTTAGGATTTTATATAAGTAAAATGATAGTGTACACTTTTTTCACTTGACTTCTGTAACTTAGGAAAATTATAGTTTAGATTCAACCATATATTATAAGATTATTTCTTTTTATTTCTGAATGTTATTCTAAATATTTTTATTTGATTGCCTGTTGATGAATATTTTAGTACTTCTACTATTACATAACAAGCTTCTATGAATATTCATGTACAAAATTTATAGTCCCCAGGACTTCATTCTTCTCGGGTAGATGCATAGGAAGGGAATAACTCCGTCCTACGGTAAGCACATAAGAAGTGTCCATACTTTTTCCAAGCCATACTGACTTTGCCATCCTCAGTATAAGGGAAATCATGCTCAGCATCTTCTCCAGCCCTTGGTGGAGTCACTGAAATGTGTCTTTAATAGTTCTAGGGATACCTCGTATTTTTAACTGACATTTCTTTAATGATGACCAGTGATGAATATGTTTTCAAGGGCATATGTGCCATTTGCACAGCCTCTAAGAGCAGATGATGATGATGGTCTCCCATTATGGCACTGGGGGAAGTATTGAGGGAAATTCTGTATGTATCTCATATATATATATATATATATATATATATACACACACACACATATATATAATCTAGTGTCTGATACATTTTCAAACATTTCCTTCTAGTCTGGCTCATATTTTTATTTCTACAAAATATTTTGACTGAAAAATTTGCTTCATGCTTGTTCTATCATAATTTTTAAAATATTTGCACAACCTAAGATTGGGTGTGTCTTTTCCTAAAATATTGTATTTTTAGCTTATATATTCATTTAGCTATATATTCATTTGGAGCTAATTTTATATGTGGTAGTATGTAATATAAATTATACTACAAATATATGTTAGATTATATTATGTTATACTATATTGCATTATATTATATTACAGAGAAGATAAGGATCATTTTATTGTATATGTCAATTGTTCCAAAGTTATTGGTTTTTAAAAAATCAGCTTTTGTCACTGAATCATTCTGATGCTAATTTTTAGATAACTAAGGGCCACTCATGGGTAGTTCCATTTTAAGACACTTGGTTTGTTTCCTTGATCAGCATATGGATTTTTATCAGCATATGGATTTTTATTCCAATAGCACATAGTTTGTTGCTCTAATACAATGCTATACAATCTTTATATAACGTGATACAGATCCTTTAACTTTTGCCTTTTTCAGATTTTTTATATGCTTTGATACCTGTTGAATTCATAGATCATTTAGGTAAGAATCAACTTCTAATAATATTGAGTATTTAGATTGCATGAACATATTATAACTCTAAGTTCTACAATTTCTATAAACATTTTATTGAAAATTCTCTCTATATATGTATGTATGTTAACATCAACTATATCTTTAAATATTTCTAATTGTTGGGCCTATTTCTACTGTTTGATGTAAATATATAGACATAGAGTTGTATTTTTGTATTAATAAATCTGTATTGTAAGATGACTCAATACTTACTTATCAGTTCTAGAAGTGTCTTTGTATGTAAGGCAGCATTTTTTAGACACACTTACTTTATCATTGAATGACATTTTCTGTTTGTCCAAGACATCAGACTCTGAGAATTACTGAGAAAAGTAGAAGGAAAGAAAATATTCCCCAGTGCTTCAGAAATATAAAATACTTCCTTATTTCTCCAACTGGCAACCCCCATTACTCTGGGAATTATAACACATGGGTAAGTTAGAATTTAAATTTTTTGTAAGGATTAGATGATATCAATTGATATAACACATATGAAAGGATTTTAATGCCTACTAACAATGACTAATTAATGTTATTCAATTTTGAGATTCCTTAGGATAATTCTGCTTAGTATTTTCTTATTTACATATTATTCTTAAGTGAATAGTTTGGTATATTTTCTTTATCCAGAACTTTTATTAATCTCATTTCATAAAGTCAATATTTTCAAGGGTAATAATAAGAAGTATCATTATTATTTTATTTCCTAAAGGAGATATTTTTAAATTAATGATTTAAAATTACCTCTCACTCTTTCATGATATTTATATTTTTAATAAGAAAAATTGGGTGATTTGACAAAAAGAGAAATTCTTGAAAAAGTCTTAGTTCTTTAAAAAGTCCACTGAGAGTCATGACCTCTAATACCGACAGCCTAAGGAAACTTTCAATACATAGCAAACCATTTGGAACTTTTCTTTGCTCAGACAAGGTCCATACATGTTATGACAGGCTTCAAGTCAAATGTGTATACACCTACCAAAGCCACAGCTACTACTTTGATTTAATCTGGCAAGTTCCCAGCCAGAAAAGCATAAAGTCTTTCAAGAAATAAAGATAATGGATGGAAGGAGACAGCAAAAAAAAAAAAAAAAAAAAAAAGACCAGAAGACAGTTTTAATTATAGCTATACTTTCCCAAGTTTTATCACTAAAAGAGATAAAAAAATTAAATTTTGTTTTGGTAAAAGCCAGAAACATGACTAAGAAACTGATTTATTGGTCTTTTTAAGATACCAAAGAAATAGAAGGAGATTTATTAGAATTTTTCAGCAAAAATGCTTTTCAGAAAACAAGACTGATGTCAATGTGATGACTTAACCATATATCTGCATTGGTTGTTCTCCAGTGTGCTCATTGTCTTCAGTGATTAAAAGAAATATAGAGCTGCTTCTTTTTCCTGTTGACTTTAGTAATGTATATCAATCTTTGGTAACATAAATGAAAGTTTTGCTTCTCAGCTGTGTTGAAGCAAAACTCTTTCATACTTAGTGAATGAACGGTTCGTCCCCACAGAGCCATCTGGGTTGGGTGCCTGCCTCTGCTCAGTGAGTTAATTTGCTGGTCCCAGCCTCCTGTGCCCACTCCACCACCACCACCACTCGCTAGGGTAATTCTTCTTCCATTGAAAGGCTTGACGATGAAAATAATAATTTCCTTCAGCTCGGTATCCTACGTTGTTTTCATCTTTAGCAAACAACTCCCGAGAGCCACTTTCCTTTCTAATTTGTTCTGTTTCAGTCTTGTTGGAAAGCATAGGACAGAAACACTTTGGAGTTTGTTCTGAAGCTTCTAAGTAAGATTTCCTTTTGATGAGATTGATTTGGAAACCACTCCAACTCACTAGGGAGGCTGTTAGTGCATTTACTTGGCATTGTTTCTAATGTGACCTTAAAAAATAATTCTTTAAATTTTCCACAGTAGGAAAACAAATATAAATTCTTGAATAGAATTTTTTTCCATTTTGGTAGGGAAAAGTCTGTTTCTCTCCTCTCTCTCTCTCTCTCTCTCTCTCTCTCTCTCTCTCTCTCTCTCTCTCTCTCTCTCTCTCTCTCTCTCTCTCTCTCTCTGTCTCTCTCTTTCTCTCTCACACACACTATTCTTTCTGGTTAAGAGTTTTCTTTTTCTGTTTTGTCAACAAAATCATAATTGTGGTATAAGACTATAAATTTAAAAGAAATACTTAAAAATCCACTTTGTTTGGATAGCTTCCAAAGGAAAAGAAAATGTCCCAAGTCTGGAAAATAGTCAGTGAATGTAGATAAAATTTGAAAGAACAGTTCAGGAAGATTTATTCTTTTTTTTTTTCAGAAAGTCTTATAACTGAAAATTGGAATACATAGCCTAATTAATGTTTAATGCTGGCAGGCAAATGCAATAGGGAAAGCAGCCAAGCCTCAATGACTGTTTCCCTAAAGAAAAACTTCATAATCAATCAACATGAAGCATTATTGTGCAATCTATTACATCCCAGCACTGTTCTACAGGCTCAGGAGAATACAGATGAAAGGCAAACTAAGACATTTGGCTCATTGGAAAGACAACACCAAATGATTTAGGTAGCTCCAGTTTACTCCAGGGTCTACTGACCTCAGTGTTTTTGAGCCAAAGACATAATGAAAAGCCACATGAGTTGAAAGAATTTGAGACCATCGTCCAAGGATGGTCAATGTCTGGGTTGAGGAAGATGTATAAGACAAGTCAAAAGACAAGTCAAGGAAGGCAGAGAACAAACGATCATTTTGTTAGCCTGTGTGTTTGCATGCAATAATAGGAAGTTGTGTCTGTTCACTGAATCTAGAAGACAGAGACACATTGTATTAAAGATCAAGGTAGTTACTGAGTTTTGGGGAGTATGAAAATGAGGAAATAAAATAAGTATTTAAAAACAATAGTGAAGAAAATTATTATAGACAGACTGATGAAAATAACTTAGTATTCATGTAAGAGTAAGGAAATACAAGCAAACTTGGACTATGGTTTGCAAACCAAAATGAATAAAGATACAAATGAATCATATTATGAAGAATGAGATGAATATTGAAATATTGGGTAGGCAGAACTAAAGAATTACTCCCAGATGATTTTAGAACATGACAGACAGCAAGGGAAAAGATTGGATTTTGTCAAATGGGTAAATCTTAGAAAGTATATGTGTATGAAAGAAAGAGAGAAAAGACAAAAAGAGGAAAGGGGTGCTTATTTCCAACATTCATTTTGTGGCAAAGCCAAGATTTTCAAAGCACAATATGTAAGCAAAGTAACAACTGAAAGAGATACACCATAAGAGCAAGAAACAATGGGGTATCTGTGTAGCCAACCAGCAGACATTGAATGAATTTTCCTAAAAGGATCATTCTAACTCAGGCTTTCTAGATTTTTCATCTTTATGATGCTTTTTCAACTAAACCCTAACCAATTATTTCTGCCATATGAGGCTTGTGACTACATCATATGTAAATTCATTTTCTAGATTGTAAAGGCTTACATAAAACTGTATATCCCATTACATCCTTGATTATCTCTATATTACTTCTTTAAAAGAGAATAAATCTTCTCTGCTCAATTTCTCTGAGCTGTAAAAGTATCTCCAGTATAGAAAGAGAGAAGGTTAATAACTAAGAAGAAAGTTGACAAAACTATCTGATTGTGGTGGTCAGAGTTAACATCAGCAGTAATAGATCATATTTATCATACATATTCTTGATGTGAATTAATAACAACAATGCTTTATTTCTGTCTTCCCCCGAAAAATCACATAACTTTAAGTTAACCAAGAGAAAAAAACCCATCAAGTAATTCTCAAATGAGAGAATTCTATAAAATACTTGACTAATAGTCCTCAAAACTTCAAGGTCAAAAACAAGGGAAGTCAGAGAAACAAAGTCAAAAAGATAAAGAATACCTGAACAGTAAATACAGTGTCATACATTAAATGTGATACTGGAGTAGAAAAAAAATGAAATTATGTAGAACCTAAGGAAATATTCCAAAAACATATAAATTATTTCAAAACAATGTTTTTAGCTTCAGTTCATTAATTGACAAATACCAGCATAAGATGTTATCAATAAAGGAAATCTGATAGGTTATATAGGAGTACTTTGAACAAGTTTTTCAACTTTTCTGAAATTCAAAGGTATGCTAACCTAAAAAGTTAATATGTTTTAATAAACCTAACATAAAGAAACAACAATATAAGAAAGCTAAGAATAAAAAACAATATCTTTCAGGTAAACCTCTCAGGTAAGAAATAGAAGTGTGATAGCTAAAGCACATAGGGTCATATATTTTGATAATGAGCTCTGGAAAAAAATATATAATGGAGTTTTTATGTTAAATACACTGAAGGATTTTTTTCTAAAATCATACCTGAAATACAATTGGGTCATAGGATTTACTTATATTATAAATGCCACAAGGAAATTATTATTCTACAATATAAAATGCACATAGTACATATTCTACATAGTAGAATAATAATTTCTTCACAGAACTGGTATAAGAAAAGTTCTTTTAAAATCACACATGTAAAGTTTGCCTATATGTTACCTTCCTGTTGGATTCAAGAAAGTCCATTTGTGCCTAATTTACTCAATATATAGAACAGCTATGACTTTTAATTAGTAAAAATTGTTTTTCCAAAGATACTTTCTAGGAACTAGTCCAGATATTTAAATAATTCACCTAAAAATCACTATGCCTTCTCCAATTAAGAATGTATAAGGTTCATTAATAATAACTAAATTTTCAGTTGAAAGTACATCTGAATTTTACATCCTGAAGCCTCAAGGTCTGGCTCAGAAAATGGAAAGAACGGCAAAAGATTGAATGAGGATATTTTTACCTCAAGGAACTTCGCAACTAGGGCTAGGTGCCTGAAAATTAGGTGTCTATGGCACCAACCCCAAACCACTATTAGTAGAAGGGTTCACTGAGTTTGAAATGAAAATTAACCCATATGCACACAGTGTAGAGCCTTGAGGAGTAAAGCACTGAGATAAGTCATGACACAGGATTAATGGCTAAAAGCAAAGCTTGAATACCAATTATTCAGCAACATGTTGCTTCCAAAACTCATTTGGGAACTTTTCATACTCCTTACATCTTAGATTAATAAAATAATAAAGTGTTTTCAGGATCATTCTGTCATCTTAATGGACAGATAACAAATTTGGGTGCTAGTAAGGGATTGTAACAAAGGACAGACAATGCAAGCTTGAGACTTGTAGCACCCTGCCTAATGATTGCTCAGTGCACACTCTATCTACATTCCACACTTCTATTCCTTTGTCTGGGTAAAGTAAATTTTCGACAGCAGGCTCTTTACCACCATGAAGTTATCTTAGTACAGACTTAGAAAAATATTTTTAGTTTAAAAAAATTGATTAACAAAGAAAGGTTATACAAATGGGATTGCATGAAGCTGCAGAGCTTCTGCAAGGCAAAGGACATAGCTAGCAAGGTCAAGAGAAAGCCCATGGACTGGGAGAAGATCTTCACTAGCCATACAATGGACAAGGGTCTCATATCTACAATATACTTAGAACTCAAAAAACTAAATCCCCCAACAAAAAATCCTCAAACAACTGCCCAATTAATAAATGGGCTAAAGACTTAAAGAGAGACTTCTCTGAAGAGGAAATAAGAATGGCCAATAGACACATGAAGAAATGCTCGGCTTCCCTAGCCATAAAAGAAATGCAAATCAAGACAATGATGAGATTCCACCTCACCCCAGTTAGAATGGTTATAATCAGGAACTCTAATAACAACAGACGCTGGAGGGGATGTAGCCAAAGGGAACCCTACTGCAGTGTTGGTGGGAGTGTAAATTTGTTCAACACTAGATAGCACCATGGAGGTTCCTCAAAAGACTCCATGTAGATCTCCCTTATGACCCAGCAATCCCACTTTTGGGCATTTACCGAAACAATCACAAACAAGGTCATACCAAAGCTATCAGCACAACCATGTTTATCGCAGCATTATTTACCATAGCTAAGATATGGAACCAACCCCAATGCCCCTTAGGAGATGAATGGATCAAGAAAATGTGATATATATATATATATATATATATATATATATATATATATCACATATATATTCATATATATATAAATAAGTGACATGGGCTCATTTGTTAAGAAATGGAAAGACTTGGAAAAAATTATATTAAATGAAGTAAAGCATGGTCTAAAGAAACATCGGTCCCATGGTTTCCCTTGTTTGTAATGACTAGTACAAGTTTAAGGACAAGCAGAGTAAGTCAAAGGCTGTATATAAATGACTACATGAGATAATGTTAAGCAAAATGTACCCCAAGACAGGGACACAAGTGGTTTTTTCTTGCTTGCTAGTGTTTTCAATATACTTATATTGCACTATGTGATTCTTTTGTTTCTTTTGTATGTTCTTTCCCCCATGGTTTAACTCCTGTTTTCATTGGATTTGATGCCGGTGTCCTGCATCTTATATATACATTTTTGTAATTTGGGGAGGGAAAGGGATATTGCAGAATGCTTAAATGGGGGTGCGACGAGATGTACAGGACACTATGTTGAAAACGAACTTTACAATGTCGGGGGCGGGAGGAGTTGGGGAGGTGGGGTGGGAAGTGATGGTAGGGGAAAACAAAGGAGGAGGTAACAATACTAGCTATGAAATTTACTCACTATCCTACTCATCTAACTGCAACCCCTTTATACAATATTTTTTTGGGGGGGGTCCAGTCGTGGGGTCTGAACTCTGGGCCTGGGCGCTGTCCCTCAGCTCTTCAGCTCAAGGCTAGCGCTCTACCACTTGAGCCACAGCACCACTTCCAGCTTTTTACTTTTTGCTTATGTGGTGCTGAGGAATCGAACCCATGACCTCATACATGCAAGGCAAGTGCTCTACCACTGAGCCACCTTCCTAGCTCCTATACAACATTTTTACAATAAATATATATAAACAAAACAAACTAAATAAAAAAAGAGCAATAGCACCTACTGTATATCAACTAAGTGCTTATTATCCACAGAGATTAAGACTATGAATAGAGGAATAGTCTTGAAGAAACTTAGTAAGAACTTCATTCATTAGTCAGGCATTATTTCAATGATAGATAATTATGAAAAATACATTGTGATGTAATATGAATAGATGCTATGTACATAATGTAAATTTATTTTTAATATTAAAAATAAACTTCCATATGTGTGTTTATGTAAAAAAAACTTTGATTAAATTGGGTTTTTCTGGTATTATTAAATTGGGATTAAATTGGGATTTTTATATCATGAAGAATTCATTTTTGAAATATTTTGCCTGCTAAATTTCTTTATGTTGGGGTAAAAATGCTTACAAAACATATTTATAGCATAGCAAAAAATAGTAATATGGGACATTCATAGTTACATGATTTATAACAGTTCATCTGTGAAATTTATTTATTACTTTAAAGCATTTACTTACTAGCATTGGAGATAGGAGTGTGGCTCAGTGGTAGAACATTTACCCATTATACATTGCCCTCAAATCCATCTCTAGGGAGACAGGAAAGCATAAGTATTGGCTTCTATCTATGGAGAATAATACTAACCTGTAGCCTAAGAGAATTTACATTTTATTTAGCTAGGTTAGCTATTATTTATTCCTTATGCCAAGAAAACAGGAAGGGTAGAGATAATAGGGTACATTCTGAAGTGTGCAAGAGGAAGCAGACCAGGTGACTGAGGCAATGGCAGGGAGTATCAACACGAAAATCTGTAGCTAGGCCTGGGCTAACTAGGAGAACCAGGTCAATAAAGAGAAACATTGGAAAAGTTCAACAAAATAAACACCAAGAAAAGAGTGGTGGGGTCTTGGGGAGAGGAGGAGATGAATAAATGCAAGAAGGGGACAAATGTAATCAAGAATTCAATGTATATTCTAAAAACCAAGCAAAATGAGGAAAGGGGCAGGTTTGGGGGAACAGGTGAAAATGTTAAGGGAATTATATTGATTAGGATGCATTGTATGTTTTCATTTACAGCTTAAAAACCATAAAAAATTAAGAGAGAGAGATTGGGCTACAGTAGAAAATTCAGAACATGTCACAGACTTTTTTTCCAATGTTTGGCATTGAATGTTTCAATGTTTAACCATAGAATTTTGGATTTCTGATTTGAGATCTAAATTTAAGAAGAAAGCCTGGTGCCAGTGGCTCACACTTGTAATATTAGATGCTCTGGAGACTGAGATCCAAGGATCATAGTTCAAATCTAGCTCAATCAAGAAAGTCCATGAGTTTCTTATCTCCAAGTAAGCACATTTTAAAAATCCTGAAATGGAGCTGTGGCTCAAGTGACAGCATGTCAGCTTTGAACAGAAGTAGCTAAGGAACAGTATCTGTACCCTAATTTCAAGCTCCAGTTAACACAGAGAAAAAGAGAGAGGTGAGGGAAGAAGGGAGGGAGCAAGGGAAAGAAAGGGAAAGAAGAAAACAAAAGAAAGAAAGAAAAGCCTTTTTTCCAGCAAACAAAGAAATAAAGTTAGGTGTTTAATTTCCACCTTAAAAAAATCTCAGCTGCGTGCTAGTGGCTAACACCTATAATCAAAGAATGCTAGAAGAAGGACTGTGATTCCAGTCTAGGCATAAAAGTTCTTGACACTTCATTTCAATAGAAGAAACTGAATGTGGTGATTCATGGCTGCCATCCCAGCTACAGTGGGAAACATAAAATAGAAGGACCAGGGTCAAGAGTAGCCCTGAGTAAAAACTAAGACCAGGTCTCAAAATACCAATCACAAAGAAACGACTGAGGCATGGCTCAGCAACAAAATACCTTCCTAGCTACTGTAAGGTCCTGAGGTCAAACTCCAGTACCAAAAATAAAAGCCAAAATTTAAAAAATTCCAGTACATCACAGGTTTGGGTCACATAGTTATGCATTGTACCAATATAATTCTTTCTCTCCAAACTTATTCTAAAATAAACAATAAAAGCAACAATGACAATGTAGTTACTTTCAGTATCATTGTTTTAGGGAAAATCAGCACATAGGATAGAAAAGAAATGTAGGTCTTTGGGTCTTATTCATGACATGGGATTGAGAAGGAAGACTATAAGATGTCTCTACCTTTGTGCTAGCCTTGAGCTAAAGAGCTGAGGGACAGCACCCAGTCCTAGAGTTCAAGCCCCATAAAGGACAAAAAGAAGAGATGTCTCTACCTTGGAAAATATATAAAGAAATGCCTGGCAAGGAGGGGAGGCAGTTGTTACAAAATCAAATAATTCTTTGCTGCAGTAATCACAGGGGGAGACTGATGTTGGAGACAGACATATGGCTCTCAGGAGAGGAGTAATGAGATAAAGTCACATGCCACTGCAGCAGGTGATGGACTAATTAGATTCCAGCATTGTGTTTCAGACCATGGATAGATGGGAATTATCTTAAAATATACAGAGGAAACAAAACAGAGGAAACGGGGAAATGATTTGGAGCCTTGGTCATAATCAAATCAGGATGGCAGAGCTAAAACAAGGTCAGTGCAAGGCTTTCATTTGGCAGATAAAGGCAATTTGTCATGTGATATTAAAATCTTATAGAATTAAGCAAAGAGAGTGCCACTTCACCATGAACTCTTGTCATATTCTTTCATGAAGGCAGAGACAATTATATGCAGAGCCAAGCATACTATGTATGCAAATGTGTCATCTTTTTATTCTGCATAACAATTGTCTGAGATCACTGCATCTTAGAAAATAAAAATAGCAGAGATGGAGTGTCAAGACAGACACACCTATAAGCTGCAGAACTAATCAATATGCATCATTTCCTTTTATAAGGAATCACTAAGTCATATATAACTTGGGACAGTCATTGCAAGAAAATAAGAGCCAGTACCAAGATTCAATGATGTGTATATTTCCATTTTATTCCAACAGAGCTTTGTTTATAGTATTGACCATCAAGTAAAGCTCTTATACAAGGCTAACTACTTGTGGTGAGACCTGGCATTTCACTTTGAATTTAAAGGCATTATACTAAGGTATCCTTTCCTCCTCTTGGTCATCTTTTATATCCCTATATGTAAAATGTTATATAATTGATTATTAGTGTGAAGTGGGACTGCTAATAAGGCTCTGAAAACACTGAAATAAAATGGGAATATTTGAGGTCTGAATAAGAAAGTAATTAACCTATCAAATTATTCTCAAACAATCGACATTTTAAATGTCAGGGCATTTAGGAACATATTGCAAGCTATAGTTCTGAGAGATCTTCTTTAGAATGATTTAGATTTGTATTGTAAATCATGTGTTCCAAATTATAGTGCTCTAAATCATAGTGTACATTTGTTCCTAATGAAAACAGCCAATCACCTATAACTTCTGTCTGCTATGATATAAATGAAACACTATCAGGCATAATGACTAAAAGTTCTATTTGTTTCGGCTAGATAGTGGACATGATATTTTACTAGTGTCTAAGGATAAACATTCATTATGTAAAGCAACAATGATGAGTTTATTTTGAAATAAGCAAAATCTTAAAAGGTATTGCATTGCTCAACTAATTCATGTAATTTTAAGTGCAATGGAAATAAAATCAATTCATTTACCAGTATGTCTGTATGGGAACTGTGGGTATAATTCTTTTGATCAGTATCATTAATTTTAAATTTCTTCGCAGTATGCCTAAGTTAAATATGTGTCAGGGTGAAGACCTTGCCGATTCCTGTCAGGAACAAACATTTATAACAATTTTCCCCATCTATACATTGAGTTGCTAACTTGGAACCAAGAGTATCTTACTTTTCCTACAGTACTTTACTTGAAAAAAATTTAAAAGATACAATATTAAGAAGGGCTGTGATCCAGGATGGATTCAGTAGGAAAAGATCTCTGAAGGCAAAAGGGTATGCAACAGAGAGTTCAATATTTAAGCCATCTGTCTGAGCAGCCAGAGGAAGCCTGGGGCCAGAGCAAATGGAGAACTAGCTCCTTAGAAACAGTCTCAACTATAGCTGAAAGGCAAGTTCTCTGGCTCCTGCTGACAAAGAAAATCACAAGTTCCAATAGTTCATATCATGAGGTGAATTGGGGTCTCAGAAAGCACTGAATACTAAAAGTCAGGTTATCTAGAAAACAAAAAAAGTTCTCTACTCAGATGGATATTAAGAATTACTTATTGTACAATTTGAAAAATGTGTAAACCATGTGAGTTTTATAGAATTGGTGAACCTGACAATATATGGGGAGGTTGAACAACAGTTAATAAAGGGACATAACCCAGAAAGTTGTTTAGACCATAAATGTGGGATTGGGTCCAGGATTAGTCTCCTAGGGATGAAGAAAGTATTGCTATATTTTTCTACATTCAACAGGAATATACTATCTCCAAAACCCTTATGCTTTCAACACTTTAAAATCACGTTCCCTTTTGGTTAATTATAAAAAAAAAAAATTCCAAGCTTTGAGCAAACCTTTGTCCTTCTTTGGATAAAAGGCATTTACTTGATTTAACTTATTCTTCCAATAAACTATATCCTTCAAGATCTGCCATGCTCCAGACTCAGTACTAAATGATGGGAAATAAATTTACCTGCTGGGGTAGCTTCAAAACGAGCTTCTTCCAGCTATTTTCTTAAACCTTAAATGTTATTCTACATTGGTAAAAAGACAACTTAAATGAGAAAGAAAACAAACCGGGCAGTAAATCCCTTCAAAAAGATCCCCTGTCCTCCGGGACTCATTCAGATCGTGGCAAGGTCAATCCACTTGTCCTTGAGCTAAGAAAGCAGTTGCTATACCTAACTGATTTTTATTCGGAGGGTATTTCTATTCATGTAGCTATTTCTAGGTACTATTAACAGAATCCTGGATGTTAACGACACCAAAGGAAGTGCTGATGCGAGAGGTGAGATTATAAATAGAGGATGGGCCCCTCTCAAGGGAACATAACATGTGCTCAGGAGTGATTAAATAAAAAATGGAATATGACAAGTATGTTGAGAGTAGAAAGTATGCAGAACTAATTTGAACACAAAGCAAAGGATAGCATCTACATTTCTATAGAAATTAGCTTCCTTCTTTGGTTTGTGACTCTGTTAACTCAGCCATTCCTCTCTAAATTATTGTTTGCACTTCACTAATAGGTTGCAATTGAACCTGATACCCACCGTAAGTAGGGTGAGTAGGATTCACATGCTGAGTGGGCACAGAGTATGATGAGGGGCGGCTTGCTTCAGCAAGATCCAATATGCAAGAAGTTGCTGAGGGGGCACAGAAAAGAAAGCATTTCATGCAGATAATAGAGCAGCCCCTTGAGAGCTGTCAGCGGTCAAGCCTACTGTAAGAGTGTCAGCTGTTCAGTTATTCCTCACCTGAGTCTGAGAATTCTTACTGGTAAGTCAGGAGAGCCTAAAAAGATATTTTAGGCTCCTAATTGAACTCTAGCCTTTTCAATTCCATTGGACAAGTGGATTGGACAGATTGTGTGTGCCATGGTTGGTATTTCCTATTACTAGGATAGTTCTTGGCTCACAGTGGGTGCTTAAAAATCATTGACTCAATGAGTAAATAAATAATAGAGTTGCATGTGAGTAGTATACCGATATATACTATAATCTCCCTTCTCATTTACTTAGATATTCACAGGGTTAGCCCTAAAAGTCCCAATTCCAAGAAGTTCAGTGCAGAAACAAGCTTGGATACTTGATCACTCTAATTCCTACTACCTTCCTCTTTCCCTAATTATATTTCAGATTTGTCTGTGGACCTGAGAACTTTCCTAAAAAACCCAGTGAGGATATTTAGGATTCAAAAGAATTTTAGTTTCTTCAGTTTATTCATTTTCCCTAAAATAAACTTAGATACTAATTTACATCATCCTACAAGTCCACAGATGATATACAAATGTAAAAACAATAACAACATCTATTTGCCAAAAGCCATCATCTGCCTGAGTTATAGCATGATATGATTTGAAAAAAATTCAGAACATAAAGCATCATGTAATGCTTGTAGTGTCTGTTTGGCTACAAAACTAAACAGGTGTAATATAACAAAATCCAAACTAATGGTGAACTGTGAACTGTGAAGATCTCAGGTTAGGGAAAAACATGCCTACAGTGGATCAGAAAACCCCAGAAACAAATGAAACAAATTTTTTTTAAAAAGGTGCACTTATAAGGGGCCATTTTTTTCTTTTTAACCTCATTTTTATGCTGACTTTTAGGTGAATAGGGAGAGATTAGGAGAGTGCCATTCCACAGAGATTACAAAACATCAAGCCAGGCTAGCTGCCCTCCCATCTCTGAAAAACACAATATGGCACTGCTGTCAGCTCCCCCAGCACACTCAGAGCTACAGGCTATTCCCGCCGCAAGGCAGCAACAACCTGGAAGGAAAGTTCCATTTTGAAATAGTCCAGATTTCATGCTTGGCTAGCAAGAATAGTGAAGCTGTTTCATTCTGCCAGGGGCAAATGAATTTTACCACCTCATAGAGATGTCTGGCTGGATTAGGAAGGAGTATTTCTCCTGACAGTACTGGTGGTACATTCCATGTATTTGAATTCACAAACTAAATCTCTATGATTATTAGTCTTGTTTATGATTGGGATTCAGAGATATACATGTTCAAAGTAATATGGTACAGACCAAGGATCTCTAGACTACAATTCCTAAATCCAGAGGGCTCCAAAATTCTACATTCTGTCCAGTTGTTATAGAAAATGCCACAACTGATCTCACAAATTGAGTCAGTCAGATGTAGTAAAAAATATTGTACATAATCACCTTCAAGCTACATGCATAATGTGCTTATGAAATATCAATGAGTTTTGTGTTTAGACTTGGGTACCATCCTCAAAATCCATGATTGTTTATATGTAAATATTCCAAATTTTGAAGAAATCAGAAGTACACTATGCATAGACATTTCCTATAAGGGGTACTCAACCTGCAAGTGGGACTTTTTAAATTTTTTATTTTATTTTATTCTAAAGGTGGCATACAGAGGGGTTACAGTTATATAAGTAATATGAGTTTATTTCTTGTCAAACATTGTTACCCCCTCTCTTATTTTTCTTCCACTTTCCTCACCCCCAACTCCCACCCCTGCCATGTTGTAAAGTTCCTTTACAACATAATGTCTTGTGAGTATTGCTGTTGCATTGGTTCACTGTTTGTCCTTTGTTTTCCCTATTCTTCTTCTTTCCTCCTCCTCCTCCTCCTCCTCCTCCTCCTCCTCCTCCTCCTCCTCCTCCTCCTCCTCCTCCTCCTCCTCCTCCTCCTTCTCGTCCTTCTCCTTCTCCTCCTCCTCCTTTTCTTCCTCTTTACCCTCCTCCTCCTCCTCTCCTTCTCCTTCTCCTTCTCTTCCTCTGCCTCCTCATCTTCTTCCTCCTCTTCCTCTTCCTCTTCCTTTTCCTTTTCTTCTTCATCTTCTCCTTTTTGCCAGTCCAGCAGCTTGAACTCAGGGCCTGGGTACTATTCTTGAGCTTTTTTTGCTCAAGGCTAGCACTCTACCACTTGGGCCACAGCACCACTTCTGGCTTTTTCTTTTTATGTGGTACTGAGGAATTTGAACCTAGGACTTCATACATGCTAGGCAAGCACTCTACCCCTAAGCCACCTTCCCAGCCCTCACCCTTTGTCCTTTGTGAATAACAAAATGATGAGACAAGTTGGACTTTCAACAAGACAAGTCCTGAATAGTATATGATACCAAAGAAACACATCTGATGAAGGATTTACTAAAGGATATTATGTCTCCATGTGTACAAACTTTATTTAAAAGGAATTTCAAGTACTCTATGTTTCACTGTTCTGTGCCATAGAGAGATGAATTCATTTACTCATTCAGCAATATCCACCCTGCCAGGCAATTAGACACTGGAAATATAACAGGAAATAGACAAAATATCTATTCTTGTGGAATTTACATAGTAAAGTCAATAAAGAGATAAAAAGAAAATATACAAAATAAGCAGTGTGTCAGAAAGTAATGCCTGCTTTGCTAAAAATAAAACAGAAAGGGGAATGTGAAAGGAGCTATGAACTTTCTAGGGCTGCTTGACTCGAACTTGAGACAGGTCTTTCATCTTTCAAAAGCTCCATAGTTTTTTTTCTCCTTTGTATGCCATCCACCAGCTGGGGAAGTTAAAGTGTATATATTTTCTTTTATTTAGACATTAAATAGAACAAGAAGCATTGTTGAATGAATTGAAATCATTGAACAGAGGTTAATTATCAAACTGAAAAAATCCTCAAATCTCATCAGGGTGAGTAAATCAGCATCATATAAATAGCACCAAACTTGTGTTAAGAATTGGAGCTTTCAATTTTGATTCAGCAACATCAGAACAGAAGACCTTATCACCATTATATTATTTTCTTTTCTTGTACTGTGGATATAATGTTAATCAATGCTTGAAGAGGTGATAGTATCACTAACAAAGCTTCTAAGATCCAGTGCGTATGTTCCTCCCACAACATTTCTATCCTCTGAAATGGAACTAGCTGAAACTAAAGATGGAGAAGTGACTACAAAGATGAATAGTTGACTAAAATAACTACAACAGTAAATGTAAAAGCATTGGAAATAGGAATGTCCCTGACCAAACAGACAAAACAGCAGGCCCAATAGGAGGCAATATTCTGGAATTCTGTCAGATAGTCATTCTTACAGTATAAATGAAAGTACAAGATAGCAACCAACCACTGAGTCAATCCTTTATCACTATAATATAGTGTGCATTGTGTGCACACTGTTGAGACACTGAGACCCAATGTTTAGCATCAACACTGAAGCTCTGTGGTAGATTTGTTCCCACCAAGATACCCATCCATTCCAACCTGGGAAGTTTAAGTCACATTTCTCTTGTTCATTGGCAAAGCTAAAGGATACAAGAAACAAGAATACTTAGCTTCAGTGACTGTCAGGAGAATTTTAACTGTGTTATTACTATTATTATTATTATTATTATTATTATTATTATTATTATTATTATTATTGGCTGTCATGGGGCTTGAACTCTGGGCCTGGACGCTGTCCCTCAGCTCTTCAGCTCAAGGCTAGTGCCCTACCTACCACTTGAGCCACAGAGCCACTTCCGGTTTTCTGGTGGTTTATTGGAGATAAGAGTCTCACAGACTTTCCTGCCCGGGCTGGTTTGAACTGTGATCCTCATATCTCAGCCTCCTGAGTAGCTAGGATTATAGGTGTGAGCCACTGGTGCCCGGCTTAACTTTATTTTAAGGCAAAAAGTATTACATCTATATTTTATCTTTTAAAGAAAATGTTTAAAATGTTACTTTAATTGATTAAACTTACCAAAGGACTCCAACATTGTAATAACTTTAACCAAAGCTGCAATATAAATAATTGTAGCTGTAGTGACATTACTGATTCAAGAAACATTAACCCTACACATAGTCTGATCCTTCCAAGATTAACATGGCAAAAGGACAAAATATTAACAACGCAGAAAACAGAGATGTTTTAGCAATACTAAAAATGTTTAGACTGTGCATATTTGGAAAAGAATTGTCCGATGAAGACGAATGGTGTTCAATCATCCAGAACCGACTGAAACTGAAGAGACTTCCTAGGACATAGAGAATTTAGTTCTAAAATCCATCAGTCCCAGACTAACAAGCTTGACTGATTGCATTATGACAGTTCTCATTGATGTTTCCAGAGAAGAAAGCTGAGTCTGGAGCAGCAGAGAAGACAGAGGTTAAGAAAGGAAGTCTCCATTTTAGTTTCACAGGGTGGGAATCCTATTTTTACCTAGTATTATTGGCAAAGCACACAAGTCAGTAGTGTTTAGTATTCTCAGGGGTTGAACAACAATTATCAGAACTATCTAATAACAGAACCTTTCTTTTTGGAGGTGTAAACTCAGGGCCTCCAGCTTGCTAGGTAGGCACTCTATTCCCTGAGCCACTGTACTACTCAGTCCATTTTGGAGCTGGTTATTGTCAAGATAGGTTTTATGCCCAGAATAGTGTAGACTGCAAAACTCTATTTGTGCTTCTATCTCTGGGATGATAGATATATGCCACTGCCCAAGCCATTGTGTTTCTGTATTTTAGAATGGCAGATGCACACCAATAGACACAGCCATTGGTTAAGATGAAGTCTTAACCAGTGCTGGGCTGCACTTACAATTCAGTTCCCTGATTTTTACTTTCCCAAGCAACTAGGATTCTAAGCTGAAGCCACTTCACCCTGCTAATTCCATAACCTTTTTATTCGCCATAAATGAAAGCCTATGTTCATTAAAGCAACCTCTCATTCTCCCTGAACTTTTTGAGAAAAAGTGATTTGTATATTCTGTTTCTAGAAGGAAATGGTAAGCAACAGGACACATGTAAAACTCAGAGGATCGAAAAAAAAACAATGTAAATCATTTATAGATAAGTTCTCTTCACTATATGTCCAACATTCCCTGCTGATTACGAAGTAACCCCATCAAGCAAATGAAAAGCCTAGAAAAACATAGTCTTGTTTGAGGAATTGGCACTTATTAATTCTTGAGATTTCTCTATCTCACAAGTGGTTTACTATAATTTTCCATAGCATTTCCCTTCCTTGAGAATACCTTGAAATTAAAAATTATAATGATTAGGTTAGTCATAGTTTTGTTTTATGTTATCTGCTCGATTAATTAACAAGTATGGACTTTTTTATTCACTTTATCATCAGGCATGATTGCTCATGATTTTTTTAAGGAAGAATATTTTGCTGGTTCTTGGATGGTTTTGTAAGTTTTGTGCTTCTTTCCATATCAGTATCTGTTGCTTATTTGTTCTTGGCTTAGAATGGCAGTAGTTTACTTTTGAATCTGTTCTAACCAAATTTTGCTGAATGTTATAAAACCCTCACCACTAGCTGGGGTAGCCTGCTGTTCTACAGGGGTAGATGGAAATTCCCTGTGTTCTGGCATTCAGTCAGGAACAAAAATAGTGGAAAGCCAATATAGAATATTGGACAGTTTAACATTTGTCATCAGATGCTGGCTTTAAAAATCCTGAATGTATTGTCCAGATCATACATTTAGAGGTTTTCACCTTGAGTTAAGTTAATACCACCAACCACGCAATGACAGGAATTTCAATGATGAATTTGCGCTGGTAGGAATAAATTGTCACTGAGCTACCTCTGTGTTCACACTGGGTACTACTGTGACTCAGAGAACACATGTGGAAGGCATCTAATCTGTGGTAGTGAAGGAACAGAGACAGCACGACTACACGTAGGCTGGATATTTGGTCACCTTCACATTAGAACCAAGTTATAAAGAAATGAGTCAACCAGGCACAAATTAAACTGGCAAAAAAATGTGAGCCTTGGGATTCACATGTAATCCTGGGATTCACAAATTTTTCAATGATTTACTGGTCTATACATGGACTTTAAAGGGCCTAAAGTGACATGAAAAACATTGCAATTAAAAAATTGCAATGAAATTGAAAATGAAATGAAAACATTGAAAAAAAAAGCAATCAAGAAGGAAAGAAAGGAAGGAAGAGAGATGGAAAGAAAGGAAGGAAGAGAGACAGAAAGAGAGAAAGAAAAAAGAAGGAAGAAAGGAGGGAGGGAGGGAGGGAGGGAGGGAGGGAGGGAGGGAGGGAGGGAGGAAGGGAGGAAGGGAGGAAGGAAGGAAGGTAGGAAGGAAGGAAGGAAGGAAGGAAGGAAGGAAGGAAGGAAGGAAGGAAAGGAGGGAGGGAGAGCTATTGCTCTTTAAATCAAAATGACCAATTAAAACAGGTTAAATATGATAGTTTTTTACATAAAATATAAAACATATTATTATGTTTATATTTATGAAGTAAAAGCTTAATAAACTCTGCTGGTAATTTAAATGGATACATTCAAAATATCAATGTTTGAGCCTAGAATGGTGGTTCACTCCTGTAATCCTATCTATTCAGAGATCTGAGGATTGTGATGTGATTCAGTGTCAGTCTGGCCAGAGAAATCTGTGAAATGCTTATCTCTGATTAACCACCAAAAATCTGGAAATGGAGCTGTGGCTCAAGTGGTAGAATGCCAGCATTCAGGGGGAAAAAAAGCATAAGACTCCATTGGGTATATATACCATATTTTCTTGATCCATTCATCTACTGAGGGGAAACTGGTTGGTTTCATAGCTTACCTATTGTAAATACTATTGCAATAAATATGGTTGTGCTAAAAGCATTAGTATGGCCTTGTTTGTGGTCATTTAGGTAAATGAGATTTACATAAATAAGTTTTGCTGGGTCATAGGGGAGCTCTATGGTTAGGCTTTTGAGAAACTTCCATACTGCTTTCCATAGTGGTTGAACATGTTTACAATCGCACCAACAATGTAGTAGCATTCCTTTTTGGTCACATCCCCACCAATATCTGTTGTTATTAGATTTCTTGATAATGGCTGAGTAAGGTGGAATCTCAATGTTTTGATTTGAATTTCTTTTATGGCCAGAAATGCTGAGTATTTCTCCATGTATCTATTGGCCATTCTTATTTACTCTTCAGAAAAGTCTCTCTTTAAGTCTTTAGCCCACTTGTTAATTGGGTGGTTGTTTCTTTGAGGATTTGTTTTTGGAGGATATAATTTTTGGGGGCTCTAAGTACATTTCAGATATGAGGCCCTTGCCTGTTGTATGGTTAGTGAAGATGTGGTATATATACACAATGGTGTTCTATTCTTCTATCAGAAAGAATGTCATTGCCCTATTCATAAAAAATGGATAGACATAGAAAAAATTATATTGAGTGAAGCAAGCCAGGCCCAAAGAAATATAGGTTGCATGATTTCTCTCATTTTTAATAACTAGAATATGTCTATGATACTCTTAGCAGGAGATCACAGTAGCTTAATCACTAAGTGCATAGGACCATATAAAATAAAGCATATCAAAATGAACTCCAAGAATTGGAAACAAGAGATTATTATTGTGCCCTGTATACAATTATTTTTATTTATTGTTTTAGTTCTCTGTACATTTTGTCTTGTATATGAGCTTATCTGATCTGTAGAAGGGAAGGAAATCACGGAAACAGTAGGACAAAGGTTGAACTAACCCAACAACGATACTAGACATTATGTTGGAAATGAACTTTACAATTTGGCAGGGGATGAAAACATTACAGAAAGGAATATGAGAAATCCTAGGTCTCCTTGGCACAGGCCAAAATTATCTTAATAGAGACCCAGAAACACAACAAATCAAAGAATGATTGGACAAATGGAATTACATGAAGTTGCAGAGCTTCTGCATGACAAAGGACATAGCTAGCAAGATCAATAGAAAACCCACTGATTGGGAGAAGATCTTCACTAGCCATACAATGGACAAGGATGCCATATCTAAAATATACCTGGAACTCGAAAATTTAAATCCCCCAACAACAAATCCTCAAAGAAACAACTGCCCAATAAATAAGTGTGCTAAACTTAAAGAGAAACTTCTCTGAAGAGGAAATAAGAATAGCTAAAAGACACATGAAGAAATGCTCAACCTCTCTAGCCATAACAGACATGCAAATCAAAACAACATTGAGATACCACCTCACCCCAGTTAGAATGGCTATAATCAAGAACTCTAATAACAACAGATGCTGGAGGGGATGTGGACAGAAGGGAACCCTACTGCATTGTTGTGGGAGTGCAAACTTATGCAACCACTTTGGAAAGCAGTATGGAGGTTCCTCAAAAGACTCCACTTAAAACTCCTCTATGACCCAGCAATCTCACTTTTGGGCGATTACCAAATGATCACAAATAAGACCATATTAAAGTTACCAGCACAACTATGTTTATTGCAGCATTATCTACCATAGCTAAGATATGGAACCAACCCAGATGCTCCTCAGTAGGTGAATGGATCAAGAAAATGTGGTATATATACATAATGGGATTCTATGCCTCCATCAGAAAGAATGACATTGCCCCATTTGTTAGGAAATGGAAAGACTTGGAAAAAATTATACTAAGTGAAGTAAGCCAGACCCAAAGAAACATAGGTCCCATGGTTTCTCTTATTTCTCTAGTATATATCTGAGACCAGCAGAAAAGGCTAGATAAAAAAAAAATAAAAAATAAAAAAAAAGAAAAGGTTAGATAAGATAATGTTAAGCGAAATGAACCCCAAGATAAGGATACCAGTGGTTTTTTTTCTTGCTTGCTATTGTTTCTAACGTATTTACAAGTACCACGTGATTTTTTGTTGCTTTGTATGTCCCTCCCCCACAGTGTAACCCGTTTTCACTGTATTTGATGTTGGTATAATTTGTGGAGGGGAAGGGAAAAAACAAATTGTTTAAATAGGGATACAGATTAACCCATTGCAACAATGAGATGTACAAGACGCTATGTCGAAAAATGAACTTTACTATTTAGGCAGGGGGGAGGGGAGGAAGGGGAGGAGGAGGGGAGGGGGAGGAGGGAGGGGAGGAAGGGGAGGGGGAGGGGAGGGGGAGGGGGGAGGGGGTAGTTGTAGAGATAGGAAGGAAGGGATAGTAGGGGAAAATCAAAAGAGGAGGCTACAATGCTTGACAAGAAATGTACTCATTACCTTGCTCATGTAAGTGTAACCCCTCTGTATCATATTTTCACAATAAAAAACATTAAAAACATAATTTGGCAGGGGAGGAGAGTGGGGAGGGTTAAAGGGGAGAAAATTAGGGAGGGGGTAACAGAGTTTAAAAAGAAATGTATCATTACCTTATTTATGTAACTATAATTCCCCTGTTCATCACCTTTACAATAAAGATATTTTAAAAAAAAGCCAAGTGAGAGTGTGAGGTCCTGAATTCAAGCCCCAGTACCAGCACCAAGAAAGAAAAATCTAAGTATAAATCAAGCACATTAGACTCATAGGCTCTACAGAATGGAAAAGTGAAATGAAGGATGTGAATAAAAATCCACCAATGTACACAAAGACAACTATCCTAAATTATGGAATAATTCAATCTCTGCCCTTAATGACTGTGAAATAAGTGCATATATTCACAAACAAGCAAATAAAATTAAGCATAAATATTTCAAAAGGACTTGTCATATACAAAATTTTATCTGTGCAACTATTTCTTGCATGTTCCAGTCAACAATTTCATATACCAAAGAATCCATTTGATTTTCTGGTTTCAAGGTTTCTCAGCATCAAAAATAGTGAGCTCTCAAGTAATAGCTTCTTGTTAGATTTGAAGATAACTATGTTGTAAAATGAAACATTTAAGCTTATTTTCAGAGTGTGAGAGAGAAAGAACTTAAGTAATATAGAGATTGAAAGTAGGGTTTTATAATCATAATTTCAATTTAAGTATCTTGTGGCTTATAATTTAAAAGTCATGACATGAAACATCATGTAAAAAACCTAAAGGAAAGAGAAAGAAGGGCAAAAAGTAAGGGTAAGAAAAGAGAGCATCCTTACTTTCCTTTCTTTTAAAATGTAACACCTCTGTTGGCTAGATCACATAAGGTTGCATTCCGTGATTCATTTCCTACAGATCTACTCCATTAAGGGATATCTGTGCAACTTCAGAGCATCACTGTGCATCGCCAGTCCTGAGAGAGTTTATATCCTGTGGCAGCCTGTCCTTCCACAGCTCATTATTATTTGAAATTACTGTAATGAGAAAGGTGAGAAATCTTAAGTCATATTTTATTAGACTTATCACTTGTATTATTAACCATCATATCTTACTCATTTATTAACTCATCAGATGTTCATTAAGCAACTTCAACTTATTGCATTTTCTATAAAGCTACAAACTTCATTTAAAAATGTCATGCTAGGGAGGGATGTAGCAGGAGGGATGAATGATAAAGGGTACAGGAACAAATACAGCCAGAATATTCAATGTACATAGAAGATAAAGGAAATAGGAAATGGAAAATGAGTCGTAGGTAGGGGCAGACAGAATGGAGAGAAGGATGGAAGGAGTGATTAATCAAGAAACACTGCACACTTAAATATGTTAATTTTTACCCCATACAACCTTAAGAAGCTCAGATAAAATAAAAATGAATAAACAATAATTTTTTTGAATTTAAATGCCATGCTACTAGTAGTCAGTACAAAAATGAGCAGTTTTTCTCAGAGTGATATATTTGTAAGTGTTCTTAAGTATTCTAGTTATCATTAAAGATAATTTTTTAATATTAAAACAAAATATTAAATAATATGCTTGAATGCCAACATCAGCTTATTTAACAATAGGCTTAATAGCTTAATCAGGAAAATACCCCATATTATATCCTTAGTACATTTTCTCACTCTTCCAACTTAAATAAGCCAAATTTTTAGATATTTTTATCCCTATATCCTCCACCACAATTTGGTTGTTTGTTTGCTTTCTTGATGATAGCTCTTCTGAATCGAGTGAGGTATAATCTCAATGTAGTTTAGAGTAACATTTTTTCATGGTTAAAGATGTTGAACATTTTTCCATTACTTATTCAGTGCTGGTGGGAGTATAAATTAATTCTACCACTGTGGAAATCAGTATGGAAGCTCCTTCAGAAATTAAAAATAGAATTTCCATATGTTCCAACTATACCACTTCTGAGTATAGGCCCAAATAAATTAGTCTGTTTATTATAGAACTACCTCAATACTCATATTTATGGGTTTATGGCTATTCACAGTAGCCATGTTATTGACTCAGCCTAGGTGACAATTAATAAACAAAGAAAATGTAGTTGATATGCATAATGAAGGTTTACTTAGCCATAAAGAAGAATGACATTATCTCACTTGCTTAAAAATGGATAAAACTGGAGATCACTATGTGAAGTGAAATAAGTTCCAGAAAGAAAGTATTCATGGTTTCTCTTATACGTATAATCTAGGGGAAGTTAAGGGACATGATAGTCAAAGGAGACTGAGTATATGAAAGGGTGAAAGAGGACAGCACAGGAGTGACTAAAAAGGTCAACAGAGGGGTGAATATTATGCCCATGTATAGGAATGCTACAATGAAACCCCTTACTTTGTACAATTAATATATACACTAGTCAAAATCTTTTTTAAAGGTCTTGCATTTTTAATGTATTTCCCATAAAGTTTAAGTCAACACACAACTACATTCAGCTGATAAATATATCACCAAACTGTATTACTTAGAGTTCTTGGTCATTAAATACACACTGGAGCACAATGGATAAAATTGAGTCCTTTAAAGATTCCCAAAGATGTGCCATGAAGCAAAATAGACATTTCAGTTTTAAAAAAAGTAACATTACTTTTACTTCACAGTTGTCTAAAGAAACATTTTGTGTTATAAATTAAATTGTGCACTGACACAAGATCAGAAAGAACATTGTCACAGCAGGCTACTTGTTTTCTGTAAAAATAATTCTTAAGGTGTCTTTCCACAGGACCTGGCCTTTACTACCTTAATTATTCCAGCACCTGGTATGTAGTAGTCAAAATAATTACCATTGAGCTTCCCTTGCTGCTGTAGTAAATAATTATTTTCCTTTGAGGCTTCTTCATTTAACAATTAAGTGGGCTGATTGCCTGGCCAGTACTTCAGAGAAGCAGGAGTTTTATATTCATGAAAATTAGGTGCATTAGTTGAAGTTTCTAGTCTTTATCAAAAGGATTATCTCTTCATTGCTATACTTAGATTTGCCTATAATTTTCACGTCAAACAATAAACTGTCACTATCCTGATCTGAATGCAAATGTACTAGTAATATCAATCACATAGTATCAATCATGAAATGTCTTCTGTGTGTGGAATGCTGATGCTACTCACTAATAATATAGAACATAATATTACAGTACAAATGAGTATAGATGGCCCTATTTTTCTTTATAAGTTATGGTCATATAAATGACAAATGTATAAAATTAAATATTTTATGCAGATCTTAAAGGGAAAATTTTAGAACATTGAAGTTACTCAGTCTCATCCACTGTTCTCCACTAATGACTCTTAAGGATATTTTATGCTTTACAAGTACTAGTTAAATTTTTCAGTTTACAGGTATTATATGTACATTTCTGAAGATGAACGCTTTTCTTATTTTTATACCAGTTGCATTCCTTTCATCCACGAATGTTTACAACTCATTGCATTCCCTTTTAACTAAAACTCTTTTATTAGTATTTTATAATCTTTAAGTAGAAACTCTTAACGTTTATAAACCATGTTATTCATGGGCTACAAATGTCCATGATTTTACTGGAAAAATCAACATTTCAAAATTCAGACAGCAATCTTCATTGCTATCTGAATCATAACATTTCAAATTAATTCAAGATATCTCTTCAAAGAAATGCCATTAGCAGATTGTCCAATGTCATTTAAATAAGCACAGTTCTTTTTTTTAGATCACTTTTTTAACTTCCTCTAAACATCTATGATCACATATATTTTTCAAATTTCTAAACGTTTAACATTTAAAAAACACTCATGAATTCAAGCGATGGATAAACAAGTTAGTTGCTCTCCACTTTGCAATAATCTTTATGTTTTAACATGTGGACATAGTGTGTACTACTTTTTAAAAGGTTCTTAATAATATGGTATTAGAAAGTGTCCATCTTTCCAGTTAAAATTTTCTTCCTTCACAGTAGCTATCTGTCATACACACACACACACACACACACACACACACACACACACACACACACACACACACACACACACACACACACACACACACACACACAATTGCTTAGGATGTATCATCCCACGACATTTCAGTAAAGAAATTCACCTAGAAATCAATCATCTTACTTGAAAGGTAAAATTCATGAGGGGTCAAAATGACCCTTAACAATTAATAAGTACCTATTAAAAACACATCTCCTATTAAATCTTAGAGAGCTATGTTTCTCCTGTAGTAAGTATGGCAAGGCATTTGGAATTTCACTTCAAATAAACAATAGATGAGGCATTTGGTTTGGATTTAGGATCATCTGCTTAAAAAAAAAAAACTACCTAAGAACTAACGGCATCTTTTACCTGACAAATCATTTACACTCTGAGAAACTAAACTGAACATGAATTTCACATTGCACAGACATTCTTCTTAAGAAAAATAAAAGAGCTAGCTATTCAATGAAAATATTTCACTTATTATCTCCTTTGTGTTTTCACCCCTTAATTAAACTTAAGGCAAGTGTTGTGTAAGACAAATGCGATTCCAATTGCCACCATAAATCATTTTATGCCATTTTTTTTAAGATATCACATACCATCCTAATTAAGCTGGTGTTAGGCTCCAATGTCTTACAAAACAACATCTCTAATGTGTTTGCTTGAGAATCAAGTGTTTTCTTTGAAATCTTTGAAAGGCAAGTACATATGCAGGTTATCATATACATCTGGTTCTCTAATGGGACTAGGTACTTCCTTAAAAGAAGTTCTTTCACATCACTGGTGATGAGGTAGATTTAGTTTCATTTACAAATGACACATTTCATCTGTTCCTACACAAAATAATCTTTTGAAAAAATTATGGATGATAGCCACTATTTTTGTCTGCAAATTTCTATCTCTAATCACCCATTCAGTTAAAAAATAAGAAGAATTTTTACAAATGTCTGCCTTTCCTATTCTTCTTTAAACCTTTTCCATTTCTAAAGGTCTCAAAGCTGAGGTCCTGGACTCTGACTCTGTTAGAATATGAACACATTATCATTTCCATTCACAATCAAGAGCATCTTTCAAAACAAAAAAACAAAACCGAAGTGAGATAGTTGGCTCCCAACAGAGTAGCATCTCTGCCCTTTGCTCCTGAGAAACGAATAGTATCTCCTGAGGTGTGATCATCAAAAGTGTTTTATAGCCTTTGCCCAGTGGTTCTTGGAAGGGCGAATATTTTGGTCTATGAAAATGTTGAAGATAAAAAGAATTGATTAGTATATAGCTTCAGAGAATATAGAATACAACACTTTACATGAAGCAACAACTAAATCTCTCAATATAAGTAAAAAGATGAGTTGTAGATATATCTAAAATGTAAAATTGTATAGAATGGGTCCTCTGCCCTTCCCCATTTAACAAGCACTGCCAGCCGTAACCCTGATGCGTAACCCTCAGTCATGGCTGAGAATGTAATGTTGAGTTCCACCTGTAGGGTGGAACTCAAAGGAACTCTGTCCTTTCTGATGATGCCTCCATGTTGGTGACAGGTATGCACCATAAACACAGCAACTCCCTCATGATTATCAGCAATCCATCCTGTATCACTGACTGCTTAGTCTTCTCAAGATCATCCGTGACAACTCTGATATCACCGAGGGGTCCATGACCACAGTACATGCCATCATCACCACCCAAGATGGATTTCAAAGACCTCTCTGGAAAACTGTGGTGTGAAGGCCATGGAGCTTCCCAGAACACCATCTGCTTGTCCCCTGGTGTTGCCAATGAAATGGGCAAGGTCACCTAGAGCCGAGTGGGAATCTCACTGCCATGGCCTTCCATATGCCATTCCTCCCCAGTGTATTCATTGTGAATCTGACCTTCCCTCTGGAGAAAGCTGCCAAGCATGATGCCCTCCAAGGAGATGGTAAAGATCATTCTAAGGCCACTAAAAATCATTCTAGGCTACAGTAAGGACCAGGTTGTCTTCTGTGACTCACAGCAGCAACACCCACCTTTGATAATTGGGACTGGTATTGTCCTCAATGACCACTTTGTTGGGAAAGGAACAGTGGTGTAACAATGAATTTGGCTATGGCAACGAGATAGTATTAGGGTTACTTTGGCCAGTAAGGAATAAGATCTTTGAATGATCCATGCTAGCAAGCACATGAGATGACCTCAGCTATACCATCTCAGCTGCTCAACATACCGAGAAGCTCTTCTCTTTATACTCTCGCAGATCCCTGATGAAGGGGGAGGGGCTGAGGGAGCCCTACTCTGTCACATACAGAAAGTCCATCATCCCCCTCCTCAATTTTGTACAGTTGATTTAAGAATATATAATTTGGATGTCAGTATAACTTGTGGAGGAGATGGGGAAAAACCAGTTGTTTAAGGATACAGGTGGACCTGTTGCAACAGTGAGAAGTACAAGTTGTCATGTCCAAAACTAGCTTTACAACGTCGGTGCAGGGGGGGGGTGGGGGGGGAAGGGGGGGAAGGAGAAGGATTGGGATTGGGGGGGAGGGGGGAGGCTGGGAAGGGATGTGAAGGGTAAACAAAGGAGGCGGCTGCAATGCTTGGTAAGAAATGTACACATTATCCTGCCCATGTAATTGTAACTCCTCTGTACAGTATGTTCACAAATAAAATAAAATAAAATTTAAAAAAAAACGACTTTACATCTGATTTTTGCTTCCATTTTCAGAGATAAAAATATTGTCTATGTAAGAGGTCCATAGAAACTGGAAAGTTAAATGAAGAATAGAGTAATTGCTGCTTTTTATGAAACACAATAGGAGCCTCAGCAAGAATGAAGAATTTGAATGACCAAGAGCCAAAGAAACTACTACAGGTAGTTCTTCCTTTAGGTGAAGTGATAGGCTTTGCAAAGAAATACTTTTTTCTCTCAAAGACTGTAATTCTCAAAACAGATCTATTACTATTGTAGTTAGATGTATGTATCATTGGTAAACAAACTAATGGGTTAAATGGAAGGAACGAGTGAACAGTATTTATTTATTTGCTTATTTACTTATTTATTATGGATGAAATGTTGTTTGTACTCAGGACCTCACACTTGTATGCTGAAGAAGAGCTCTATCTCTCAGGTTATACCTTCAGCTGTTTTCATTGTAATTATGTTTTGGATAATTCTCAAAGTTTTGCCCCAGGATGGCCTTAGACAATGATAATCCTACCTATGCTTCAAAAAGCTGAGATTACATTCATGATCCATCCACCACATCTAGTTTATTGCTTGAAATTGGTTTTTCATGACTTTTTGCCAGTGTAGTCTTCAAATTGAGATTCTTCTGATTTCTACATCCTGTGTTCTGGAGATTATGGGCAAGTGTACACTACCACATCCAGTCTAGAAGTTTCTTTTCCAATAAAATTAACTTTTATTTATAGAGTGATCTTATGGCCTCTTTAAAAAAAATTAGGGAGTTAATTATCCAAAGAATTCTAGGCTGTGGTTCAAGTGGTAGAGCACTAGCCTTGAGCTGAAGAGCTGAGGGACAGCGCCCAGGCCCAGAGTTCAGGCCCCACGACCGGACCCCCCCCCCAAAAAAAAGAATTCTAGGCTTTCACATTTATGACAATACAAAAGGTTTTTAATTTCATTTTAAGTTTTGTTTTAGTTTGGGTTTCCCTGTGACAGATTTCTAAATTTTTGAACTCTTAAATACTACCACACATTTTTATTTACAACAAAAGAAATGAAAGGACCAACAGGTCAATTACAGGAATCTGTGCTCTGTTCTGATGTTAACACTTTATCTAGTTAGTAAATACATCCTTCATCTAGATTGTGACAATCTGTCAGCTACTAGTTGTAGAACACAAATGAGGGCTTCCCTTGGGTTCACGGATTCCTGAGTAAGAATGACAATATCAAGATGTTGAAAAGCTATTATTTTAATACATCTGGCAAGATCTAGTGTCATAGGATCTGATGAGGTAATGTACAAAATTATGTTATCTTTATAAGTATTGGGTAGGATTCAAATCAGTTAACCATACTACTTTGGGTCATTTCATATCCAACTTTGGCCTTACAATTCAATTCATGTTTACCTTAACAAGACTGTTGCCTTTTAAAGGTTCTAATCTATGATCAATGGCCTTCAATTATCACTAAGTTTAGTAAAGTCATGACCAAATCATCATCATATTGAAAGTATTTAGACAGATCCATATTCTTTCATCATTCCTCCCCCAATTAAAATACTATTTAACTCTAAACTAAAATCTCCTAAAGCTTTGATAACAGATTCCACAACACTGATGTTAAACATAAAATATAGAATTGTGAACCAGGCATTGGGGGCTCGTGCCTCAAATCTTAGCTAATCAGGGAACTGAGATCTGAGGATCACAGTTCAATGATGATCCAGGCAGGAAAGTTTGTGTGATTTCTTATCTTCAACCTCTAAAAAGCCAGAAACAAAATTGTGGCTCAAGTGGCAGAATGCCCGCATTGGGTGAAAAACCTAAGGGACATGCCCAGGACCTGAGCTAAAGTATCAGTATTGCCCCCTTACCCGCATTTTCCCCACCCCCCCACCCCTGCTAGCCATCAAAAGTAGATTTGTTCATGACTTTAATAATTAGTCATTTCATCAATAATTAGGTCAAAGTTCCCATCTTATTCCATATTTACAAAATCAATATTCAAGTTTGGTTATTACATTACAATTCCTTTTAAAAAAATACTGTAGGTGGGCCAGGTGCCAGCGGTTCACACCTATAATCTCAGGAGGCTGAGAACTGAGGATCACAGTTTGAAGCCAACCCAAGCTGAAAAGTGTGAGTGAGAGACCCTTACCTTCAATTAACCACCAGAAAACCAGAAGTGGCTCTAGCCTTGAACAAAAAAAAACAAATAAACAAATAAACAAACAAACTCAGGGACATTGCCCAGGCCCTGAGTTTAAGCACCATGACTGACCAAAAATAATGTGGGTGTTTTAAAGGAAAGAGAAGTTGGTATCATATCATAAGATTAGAAGGCAGCAGGGGTGACACATACCTGTAATCTCAGCTACTCAGGAGGTAAAAACAGAAAGTTACTAAATGTATATATATAAACTTGGTAAAGTGAGTAGGAAACTCTCTCAAGAAACTTAAAACCAAACATTTGGGCATTAGACTCAACTGATAGAGCACTTGTCTAGCAAGCATAAGACCTTAGTTTCTGTCTCCAGAACTGTGAAGACAAGACTTCAAGATCAGCGTTAATGGTATTGCTGAAACACTCCAGAGAGAAATGACAAGCCTACAATCTAAATGCCTGGAATGCCCTTTTAAATGAAATAAGATGGATAATTAGTACAAAGAATGAGGCTGCCACTTGTGTTAAGAAAAGAAGATTGCTTCCTTTCAGTAGTTTAGAGATTTCTTTTATTCTGTTTATATTCAAACATAAAATTTAGAACATCATTTTCATCGCAGGTGTGTGTGTGTGCGTTTGCATAAGCTGTGGGATGAACTACCAAAATCATTTTGATAAAGTGAAAATTAGGACACACACAAATTAAGGTTGACTGTATAATTATCGTGTTTATCATATTTTGATGGCAGGAGGCAAATAACTATGTTTAGATGAACATCTGTTTCAAAAAAACAAAAAATAGTTATGCTGGAAAATATTTCAAGACTATACTAGATTCTGATGAGCATAATTGTTTGTTTGCTTTCTCAAGGTAGTCATCTCTCTGTCTCAGGTGTTCTGCCATTCTGACTGGAAAACAAAATAAATCTTTAAATATAACTTATTTTGTCTTTTCAAGCATCAGCTAATTACCACATAGGGAAGGACTATTTTCATAATATCTTAGACATTATAAGGAAGACATCTGATTTTTTCCTCACTTTTATTAATTTCATTTACAAGGAAATGAAAAATCCATTATATTTCAATTATGTGGATAGTTCTGAACATTATTTTATGATTCCTTGCTATAAATGTCAATCAGAAAAATCAGCCATCTGAAAAGCTCAGATGAGCATGAGTATTTCAAATTGTAAATTGTCACATCTCTGAACAAACTAACCTTAGTTTTGGAAACCATTCCCACTGATCTAACAACATTTATTTGTTTGTTGACTAATTTTCATGTGCATGCTTATTTCTTTTGGTCCCCAAGGACCTACTTGAAATACAAGTATTGCTTAGCATCCCTGTCTTTCAAGATAAGTAGAGACTGTCATGCAATTTATCTAATATGTATTGTTGCAATTTATTCTCTACTTACAAATAAGCCAGCTACTTTAGCAAAAGTTTGTTTTGAATTTAGTTTTTTAAATTTCTCTAAAAATGCTATACTTACATAGAAATGTTTCCATAATTTGCATATTTATGGGAACCAGAGAAACAATAAAACAGCTCTTAAAAAGTTCAGCCAGTGAAATTAGGAAAGCAACTCCATTTGTAATAGCCCCACAAAAAATAAAATACCTAGGAATTAACTTAACCAAAGAAGTGAAGGACCTCTATGATGAAAACTTTAAAATCTTAAAAAAGGAAATCAACACAGAACTTAAAAAATGGCAAAACCTCCCATGCTCCTGGATTGGAAAGATTAACATCGTGAAAATGGCAATACTTCCCAAGGCTATCTACAAATTCAACGCAATACTTATCAAAATTCCAACCTCATTCTTCAAGGAAATAGAAGAGGCAATCCAAAAATTCATATGGAACAATAAAAGACCCCGAATAGCAAAAACGCTCCTCAATGGAAAGAACACTGCTGGAGGAATATCAATACCAAACTTCAAACTCTACTATAAAGCCATAGTAATCAAAACAGCTTGGTATTGGCATAAGAACAGACCTCAGGACCAATGGAATAGAATTGAAAACCCAGAAATGAACCCACAGACCTATAGCCATCTAAACTTCGATAAGGGAGCTAAAACAATAGAATGGAAGAAAGACAGCCTCTTCAGTAAATGGTGCTGGCAAAATTGGTTAACTACATGTAGAAAACTAAAGCTAGATCCTTATATATTACCCTGCACCAGAATCAACTCCAAATGGATCAAAGACCTTGAACTCAAAGCAGACACTCTGAAAACATTACAGGATGGAATAGGAGAAACCCTAGGTCTCCATGGCTCAGGCCGAAATTTTCTGAATAGAGACCCGGAAACACAACAAATCAAAGAAAGGTTGGACAAATGGGATTGCATAAAGTTGCAGAGCTTCTGCAGGGCAAAAGACATAGCTAGCAAGATCAATAGAAAGCCCACAGATTGGGAGAAGATCTTTACTAGCCATACAACAGACAAGGGTCTCATATCTAAAATATACTTGGAACTCAAAAAATTAAACCCCCCAACAACAAATCCTCAAAGAAACAACTGCCCAATAAATAAGTGGGTGAAAGACTTAAAGAGAAACTTCTCTGAAGAAGAAAGAAGGATGGCCAGTAGACACATGAAGAAATGCTCAACATCCCTAGCCATAAAAGAAATGCAAATCAAAACAGCATTGAGATATCACCTCACTCCAGTTAGAACGGCAAAAATCAAGAACTCTAACAACAACAGATGCTGGAGGGGATGTGGACAGAAAGGAACCTTACTTCATTGTTGGTGGGAATGTAAACTTGTTCAACCACTTTGGAAAGCAGTATGGAGTTCCTCAAAAGACTTCACATAGAACTCCCCTATGACCCAGCAACCACTTTTGGGCATTTACCCAAATGTTTACAAACAAGACCACACTAAAGCTACCAGCACAACTATGTTTATTGCAGCATTATTTACCATAGCTAAGATATGGAACCAACCCAGATGCCCCTCAGTAGATGAATGGATCAAGAAAATGTGGTATATATACACAATGGAATTCTATGCCTCCATCAGAAAGAATGACATTGCCCCATTTGTTAGGAAATGGAAAAACTTGGAAAAAATTATGTTAAGTGAAGTAAGCCAAGCCCAAAGAAACATAGGTCCCATGGTTTCCCTCATTTGTAATATCTAGTATATGTATGAGTCAAGCGGAAAAGGTCAGATAATGTGATGTCAGGAAAATGAACCCTTAGATGTGTATTTTAATGTTTTTTCTTTCATGCATGTGTTTCTAACGCATTTATAAGATTATCTCTTTGTTGCTTTGTATATCCCTCCCCCACAGTATAACCCCTGCTTTCACTATATTTGATGTCAGTATAACTTGTGGAGGAGATGGGAAAAACCAGTTGTTTAAGGATACAGGTGGACCTGTTGCAATAATGAGAAGTACAAGTTGTCATGTCCAAAACTAGCTTTACAACGTCGGTGGGGGGGGGGGGAGGCTGGGAAGGGATGTGAAGGGTAAACAAAGGAGGAGGCTGCAATGCTTGGTAAGAAATGTACGCATTATCCTGCCCACGTAATTGTAACTCCTCTGTAAAGTATGTTCACAAATAAAATAAAATTAAAAAAAAAAAAGTTCAGCCAGGTGCCAATGGTTCATGCCTGTATAGCTACTCAGCAAACTAAGAGCTGAGGATTATGTTCACAATCAGATCAGGCAAGAAAGTAATTTAGATTCTTTTTTTCTTTGCAAATACTTTATCTTTTTGAAAAAAAATATTTTATTGTAAAGATGCTGTACAGAGGGGTTACAGTTACATGAGTAAGGCAATGAGCACATTTCTTGTCGATCATTGTTACTACTATCCCTTCCTTTCCCCCACCTCCCAGACTGGTCCACACACACCCCCTCCCTAAGTTATAAAGTTTGTTTCCAATATACTGTCCTGTGGGTATCATTGTTGCAATGGGTCATCCTGTGTCCTTGTTTCAGCGTTTTGTTATTCCCCTTCCTCTCCCCAGATTAGACAAATTATATACAAGCTGCAGGGAACCAAAATAAAGTTGTTTTAAATGTACTTTAGATTCTGATCTACAATTAACCACTTAAAATAATTCAGAAGTGAAAATGTGACTCAAGTGGCAGAGCACCAGCCTCAAGTGAAAAAGTTAAGGGCTAAGGGACAGTGCCCAGGTCTGGGGAAAGAGAGAAAAAGGAGAGGCAGGGAGAAGGGATGGAAGGAGGGCAGGAAGGAGGGCGGGTGGGCGGGCGGGCAGGTGGGCAGGCAGGAAGGCAGGAGAAAATCCATTCAATGAAAGAATAACTTTACCACATATTCAGTGGAAAAATAGCATCTAGAATATACAAAACGCTTTAAAATATAAACATGAAAAGAACAAATAATCCAGTTAATAAATGGGCAAATGATGTTTCTCAGAAGTACAAATGGCTAATGAACACATGAAAAAATGCTCAAATCCTTAGACATAAAGGGTACTCCAACAGAACTTACATCAAGATTCCATTTCATGCCAATCATTCTGGTTATCATCAGAAAACACACAATAAGTGATGGTAGGATTTGTTGAAAAAAGGAACCATCATACACTGCTAGTGGGGATGTAAACTAGTACAAACACTATGGAAAGCATGGAGGATCAGCAACAAACTAAAATTCAACCAAACATGAGACTCTACTCTGTACTATTCTTGGATATAAATCTAATGGAATACAAATCAACATATGAGTGATAGCTGTACACCTATATTTAATGCAACACTATTCTCAACAGCTAAGTTATGGAACAAGCCTCAGTGCCCAAAAGGCAAGGAATGGATTTAAAAACCTGTTTATAAACTGATTTGTTGAATGGCAACTGCTTTTTACAACTACTTATTGATAATAAAAAATACAATTTGAAAGAGAAGAAAATGTGGCATATGTACACCAGGGAATATTATTTGGCTATAAAGAAAAATGAAATTATGACAGGTTAGAAAAGTAGACAAAACATGAAAATCATCATATTGAGAAAAATTAATCTCAAGAAATTCATTTGAATAATGTAGCTCTAAAGGATAAGAACAATAGCAATGGAACAATAGCAATGGAGTGTAGAAGGGGGACTGTAGGGTGAATTAAATTGGAAGGACTGGAAGAAAGGGAAGAGTCCTGGGGTGAGGAAGTACAAACTGTGTCACACACACAAATACATACATATCTGTATGTATATATATGTGTGTGTGCATATATATATATATATATATATATATATATATCTGTGAACATATCATAATGAAACCCACAAGATACTGTTTGAAAAAGGAAGGAGGGAGAGAGTTAAGGGAATATTACATATATATATATATGTATATATAATAAGTGTGTATGTATGTACACTTTCACAATGAAACCTTGCTATAATATTAATCCTATTAGACAATAAGACAAAATAAGAGTGTAACATTATTTTCACTATGGTAAAATACTTTATTGTACTCATAAACTACCATTTACTTATCAACTGAACATTTTCTGAATATTGGAATTGTGTTTGGTTCTTGCTATCATAAATCATGGTATTATGAATAGTCATACAAATACAAATACTTGATATGCTTATAAAATGTTTCTTTATGGTAGGGCAAGGTGATGCATAACTATAATCTTAGGTTCGTGAAAGGCAGAGATAAGGAGGATTGAGAACTGAGTCCGGCCCAAGAAAAGGCATGAGACATTATCTGAAAAATAAGGTAAAGATGGCTGGAGTGTGACTCAAGTGATAGAGAGCCCATGTAAAAATCATAAGGAATTGATTATAAAATATTTCATGTGGCAAGATTATCCTAGACGTATACTGATTATTGCAAATAAGGGAAACTATGGGAGCTATGTTTCTTTGAGTTTGGCTTACTTCACTTAATAATTTTTTTTCCAGGTCTTTCCATTTCCTAACAAATGGGGTGGTGTCACTCTTTCTGATGGAGGCAAAGAATTCCAGTGTGTGTGTGTGTGTGTATCATATTTTCTTGATCCATTCATCTACTGAGGAGCACCTGGGTTGGTTCCTATCTTGGCTAGGGTGAATAATGCTGTGATAAACATAGTTGTGCTGGGAGCTTTAGTATAGCCTTGTTTGTGACTGTTTGGGTAAATGCCCAAAGTGGGATTGCTGGATCATAGGGGAGCTCTTTGTCTAGGATAATCTTACAAGACAAGCAGAAAAGGTCAAAAGCTGTATACATATGACTATGTAAGATGGGCCTAAGTGAAATGACCTCAAGATAAGGACAGAGAGTTTTTTTCTTTATTGCTGTAGTTTTTAATGTACTATGTGACTTTTTGTTTCTTTTGTATGTTCTTCCCCCATGATATAACTTTTGTTTTCACTTTTGTTTGATTCTGATGCCCTGCATCTTGTATATACAATTTTCTAATTTGGGGAAGGGAAGGGAAACAACAAAATGCTGAAATAAGGATAGGTTGACCCATAGTAACAATGAGATGTACAAGACACTATGCTGAAAATGAACTTTACAACTTCATGGATGGGGGAGGAGTTCAGAAGGTGGGGAGGAAAGGGATGGTAGGGGGAAAATAAAGAAGGGGGTAATAATGCTCGATAGGAAATGGACTCATTACCTTACTCATGTAACTGTAACACCTCTGAACAGTATCTTTCATATATATATATATATATATATATTATATATATATATATATATATATATATATATATCTCCTGTGGGAATCCAAAGTAACTTCTTCTGTCTCTTCTTAACAAAGATAACAAGAATTAAACATTTTAAATACCTCAGATAAAATATGTTGGATTAATGAAATATTTTCTTGCAAATATAGTTTAAATCTTTTATAAATATGTGTTACAATGATAACTATTCTTCTTTATTAATTAATTAAATAATAAAATCTAGCTATGGCATAATTACTGCCCTAATTTCTTAGAAATTATTAACATAAATATTTGAGTGTAATAACAGTCCTCTAATTTGACCATATCTTCATTTTATGTTGTGGTAAAGCCTAGATCTTGTTTATAATACTGTAGATCTTTCCTTTCACCATAAAATGCTACCTTTTAGTTAGAAAAGAAAGATGAAGTAAAAAACAAACAAAAGATCTTTTCCTGGGAGTTCCGGGAAGATGGCGGAGGAGAAGCTGGAGGCTAAACAAGCTCTCGCATAGAAAGCAGTTTTAGAGTTCCAGTGAACAGTCCTAAGCCAGAGAATCACACCAAGTGTGCCTTCACAGGACAGAGACTTAGGCCAGAGAGAAAATACAGGCAAAGAGACAGCCCTGAGCACTTGCCAGCAGCCGCCCTGGTGGCAGCAGCGGCTGCCGCCATACCTGAATCACAGAGAGTCAAGGATGAAGGAGCCAGACTCGGTGGGTGAGTGGATTCTACTCAACACCAGCAAGAACCAACAAGGAGCAGATATCTTCATCCTGCAGTTCGCAGACCAGAGACGACCCAGGAACCAAGACTTGGCGTGAGTAGAAGCCTAACGTCCTCACTCCTTCTCAGGGAGCAGAGGAGGGAAGGCCACTCCCCCCCCCCCCCCCCCCCCGCAGTACTAGAGATCTCCATATTGGATACCAACAAAGCTCAGCGGAGCTGCTAGCTCCAACTCAGGCCTTGGAATAAATCTAGAGTCATCGAGCAGGTCAAAAGAGCCTAACCTGACCTGCCACACTAAGCTCCACCCAGGGAAAAGTCACCCAGCTCTGGTGCCAGCCCCAGGAGTGGCTTTCTTCACCAGGTAATCAGAGACAGAGGCTGCCCCTCCCTTTAGCAGCCTCGACAATCAATTGAAATTCAGTAAACAGAAACCCTGAGAGTGGCTCTAGGTTGGGCTCTGTGAGTTTCTCACAAACAAGCCCCTGGGAAAAGCTGCTGTTTGCTGAAAGGCCTCAACTCTACCCAGAACCTAGCCTCATCACAGCATCTCCAAACTTGAGGAAAAAGCCATCTCCCTCTTTAGTGATACTCAAAGCAGATCTCCCTCCCATTGAACTAACCTGGGATGAGGATCGCAGAGCATTTTTCTGCCTGTTCAAAGAAACTGACTTAAGTAACCAACCAAGCCACAGGAACACAAGCAGACCAGAGACTCCAACAAGAGGCTGGTTACGGACACAAGGGAGACACAGGATTTTTCCCACCCCTCCCAAAAAAGCCAAAGACCTTTTTTCTGTTGTACCTTTTATAAAAAAAAAATTTTTTTCTAAAAATTTTTGTAATCTTTAATTTTTAACTTTTTGGAAAAAAAATTGTTTTCTACTATTTTTTTCCTCTTAGAATTTTATTTTAGGGGTATAAGTGTGTGTGCGTGTTTTTTTTTGTTTGTTTGTTTTTTGTTTAACTCTACTGAACTTCTGATCTTTTTTCTTTCTTTCTTATCCTTTTCACCTGTTCTTCTCTTTCGTTCTTTATGTGACTTAATTGCTGTTCTGCACATTCTCAGATAAACCCACAGTCGATTATTAGACCTTATCCCCCATTGTGTACACACTTAATCCACAAATTTATTACTCAATTCAAAACCTCTTAGACTTAAATTCCTTAATAGCAGTACTACCTCTTTATACCTATATAATATTTTAAGTATTTTTATTTTTAAGTTTTTCACATCTCTTTTATATCCCTCCCCTTCTCTCATTATATTCATGTTCTTCTCTGAATAGTTTGTTTTCCATTCTGTATAATATTTTTAATTTTTACCTTTCTATTTTTTCTGGTCTCTTTTTGTTCCCTTTCTCTTTCTTCTTTTTTTTTTCTCTCTCTACTTTCATCCTATCCAACCTATTTCCTGCTTTGAGATTAGGACTTAGTTAACACTCCCTGTGCCTTCCCACATCACTCTATTCCTATTTTTTACCCACATCTCTTCCTAAACCTAATAATTTCTGGTTCACCAAATTCTTCTTTGCGGTTCGTAGCCCATTAATATATAGTTGTTTGATGTTGAATATATTGTATCTGTTAAACTAGATTATATCTGCAGACTATTGACTGTGCAAATACACACTTTGGTTGATGCTTGCCTTGCGATAGTGTTCTAGCACAAAACTGGTGTTAATTTCATCCCAAATGGGCAGAGCAAGCCAGAAAAACACAAGAAAAATGGCAAGTCCGGGTATCTCAACTCCTACTCATGATAATCAGGGGACAGAACAGATAATGAATAATCCAGAGGAGAGTTCCCAAATAGCTCTACAAACACTGCTGGCAAACATGATAAATGAAAAGATTGAAAACATACAAAGGATTCTGTATGAGCGTGATAGGGAGAGAGAGGAGGCAATCCAAAAGTTTATACAGGAATATCATAAGTGTGAGGAAGCTACTCAAAAACTGATGCAGGGGCTGGGATGTAGCTCAGTGGCAAAGCGCTTGCCTAGCAAGTGCAACGTCCTGGGTTCGATCCCCAGTACCAAAAAAGAAAAGACAAAAAAAAAAAAAAACTGATGCAGGATTTGCATGAGCAGCTTGAGAATACTCAAAGAGAAAGGCAGGAATGGCATAAGCAGGCTGAGAACACTCAAAGAGAACTACAGGAATCGCACAAACAGGAGGAAGCTAATCAAAGAGTAATACAGCAATTGAGAGACCAGGTAGAGAATACACAAAGATCACTAAAGGCATTCATGGAATCCATTAACAAAGAGCTGAAGGAAGTCAGGGAGACCACAAAGGGAATGCTGAAAGGAAAACAACACAAGGAATGGGAGTCCAAGGAAACCATAACCAATCAACTAAGAGATTTGAGAATAAACACTGAAAAACAAATTAAGGAAGTAAAGAAGTTCATACAAGATCTAAAACAAAGCTTCAACAAAGAACTTGAATGCATCAAAGCTGACCAACTAGAAGGAAAAGAAATAAAAAACAAAGTAGAAAGTCTCGACAGCAGGTTAGACCATGCAGAAGATCGAATCTTGGGGATTGAAGACAGCCTAGATATTATAGAAAAAGAACATACAACCATCCAAGACAAATCCAAGAAATATGAGAGATCTATCCAACATTTGGAAGACACTATCAGAAGGCCTAATCTAAGGATAATGGGTGTAGAGGAACACCTAGAAACAAAAGTTAATGGTCTAGAAAATTTGTTTAACAGGATCCTAGCAGAGAACTTCCCAAACATGCAAAAAGATAGGCCTATTCAGATACAAGAAGCTTTTAGAACTCCAAATAGACCAGACCAGAATAGGACATTCCTATGTCACATTATAATCTACACAGGATCAATTCAGACCAAGGAAAAGATCCTTAAAGCTGTCAAGGAGAAAAGATTAATCACTTATAAAGGGAAACCAATTAGAATCACCTCAGATTTCTGAGCAGAGACAATCAAAGCAAGAAGAGCCTGGAATGATGTATGCCATGCCCTAAAAACAAACAACTATCAACCAAGAATACTGTACCCAGCTAAACTCTCCTTCATAACTGAAGGCCAAATAAAAACCTTCCATAGCAAAGAAAAATTGAAACAATACATCTCCACCAAACCAGCCCTACAAAAGATTCTTAAAGACGTCCTACACATAGAAAACCAACAAGACCACAATAAAGGCCAAGAAACTGCACCCAAACTGAGAATCCAAGAACCACTGGAAGAACCCAGTTTTTACAGCCCCCAAGAAGATGGATAACATGGCAGGAACTCCCAAATACCTCTCAGTCATATCTCTTCACGTTAACAGACTTAACTCTCCAATTAAGCAACATAGACTGTCTAGTTGGATTAAAAAACAAGACCCTTCTATCTGCTGCCTTCAGGAGTCACATCTTGCCTGTAAAAAAAAACCACATTTTCAATGTTAAGGGCTGGAACAAAATCTACAAAGCAAACGGCCCCCATAAACAGGCGGGAGTTGCAATCCTAATATCAGATAAAATAGACTTCAAATTAAAATTTGTGAGAAGAGATAAAGAAGGTCGCTACATACTAATTAAGGGATCTCTCCTCCAAGAGGATATTACAATTCTAAATATCTATTCCCCAAACAACGGAGCACCCAAATTTATCCAAGAAACACTACTTTCCCTCAAATCCCACATAGATCCAAAGACATTAATTGTTGGGGATTTTAACACACCACCCTTCCCACTAGACATATCAACTGGGCAAAAACTCAACAGAGAAACCGCAGATCTAAACAACTGCATAGATCAACTAGATTTAACAGAATTGTACTGAATATTTCACCCAACAGCATCAGAATACACTTTTTTCTAAGCAGCACATGGAACATTTTCTAAAATAGACCACATTTTAGGACACAAAGCAAACTTGTCCAAATTCAGAAACATCGAATTTATACTTTGCATTCTCTCAGGCCACAAGGGAATAAAATTAGAACTCAACACCAAAAGCCACCAAAGAAAGTCCGGTAACACATGGAGGCTGAACAACACACTGCTGAATCACGAGTGGGTCAAGGAAGAGATTAGAAAGGAAATTCAAATGTTCATGCTATTCAACAAAACTGAGCACACAAATTACCAGCTCCTCTGGGAGACAGGAAAGGCAGTACTCAGAGGCAAGTTTATAGCTCTGACCTCCTACATCAACAAATTGGAGAGATCTGAAACCAACAATTTAATGAGACATCTGAACCTCTTGAAAAAGAGCAGCAAGATAAACCCCAATCCAGTAGACAGAAAGAAATAATTAAAATTAAATCAGAATTAAATGAATTAGAATCCAAGAAAACTATAGAAAGAATCAACAAAACAAAGAGTTGGTTCTTTGAAAAAATTAACAAAATTGACAGACCCTTAGCAAATCTTATCAGAAAAAGAAGAGAACACACCCAAATAAATAAACTCAGAGATAAGAATGGAAATATCACCATGGAAACAACCAAGATTCAGAACATTTTAAGGGAATACTTCTCAAAACTTTATGCTAATAAGTTTGAGAACTTGGCAGAAATGGACCTTTTCCTAGCAAATATTAACATGCCAAAACTAAACCAAGATGAGTTAAACCATCTTAACAGGCCCATATCAAGCATTGAAACAGAAACAGCAATAAGAGACCTCCCAGCTAAGAAAAGTCCAGGACCAGATGGTTTTACAGCAGAATTCTACAAGGCCTTCAAAGCTGAGCTCACACCAACACTCCTCCAAATCTTCAATGAAATTGAAAGAGAAAGTTCACTACCGAAGACATTTTATGATGCCATCATAACCCTCATCCCAAAACCAGGCAGGGACTCATCAAAGAAAGAGAACTATACACCCATTTCTTTGATGAACATTGATGCAAAATTTCTCAACAAAATTTTGGCCAATCGACTTCAAAAATTCATCCAAAAAAGCATACACAATGAACAAACAGGATTCATTTCAGGGATGCAAAACTGGTCCAATATATGCAAATCAATTAATATTATTCATCACATCAACAGGAGCAAGGATAAGAACCACATGGTTATCTCAATAGATGCAGAAAAAGCATTCGACAAAATCCAACACCCCTTTATGATGAAGGATTTGGAAAAATTAGGAATCCATGGAACATTCCTCAATACAATAAAGGCTGTATATGACAAACCTACAGCCAGCATTATACTTAATGGTGAAAAACTAAAGCCATTTCCTCTTAACTGAGGAACAAGACAAGGATGTCCACTCTCTCCACTTCTCTTCAACCTAGTATTAGAATGCCTAGCCACAGCAATAACACAAGATGCAGACATAAAGGGGATCCAAATAGGGAAAGAAGAAATAAAACTCTCCCTCTTTGCAGATGACATGATCTTATATTTAAAGAATCCCATAGACTCCACTCCCAAATTACTCAAGCTGATTCAAAACTTTGGCAAAGTAGCAGGTTATAAAATTAATCCCCCAAAATCAATGGCTTTTCTGTATGCCAACAATGAGAAAAGTGTGGCTGAAATTAGGAAAGCAACTCCATTTGTAATAGCCCCACAAAAAATAAAATACCGGGGCTGGGAAGGTGGCTCAGTGGTAGAGTGCTTGCCTTGCATGCCTGAGGCCCTGGGTTCGATTCCTCAGCACCACATTAAGCAAAAAGAAAAAAGCCGGAAGTGGCGCTGTGGCTCAAGTGGTAGAGCGCTAGCCTTGAGCTGAAGAGCTGAGGGACAGCGCCCAGGCCCAGAGTTCAGGCCCCACGACTGGACCCAAAAAAAAATAAAAAAATAAAAATAAAATAAAATAAAATAAAATAAAATACCTAGGAATTAACTTAACCAAAGAAGTGAAGGACCTCTATGATGAAAACTTTAAAATCTTGAAAAAGGAAATCAACACAGAACTTAAAAAATGGCAAAACCTCCCATGCTCCTGGATTGGAAAGATTAACATCGTGAAAATGGCAATACTTCTCAAGGCTATCTACAAATTCAACGCAATACCTATCAAAATTCCAACCTCATTCTTCAAGGAAATAGAAGAGGCAATCCAAAAATTCATATGGAACAACAAAAGACCCCGAATAGCAAAAACGCTCCTCAACGGAAAGAACACTGCTGGAGGAATATCAATACCAAATTTCAAACTCTACTATAAAGCTATAGTAATCAAAACAGGTTGCTATTGGCATAAGAACAGACCTCAGGACCAATGGAATAGAATTGAAAACCCAGAAATGAACCCACAGACCTATTGCCATCTAATCTTCGATAAGGGAGCTAAAACAATAGAATGGAAGAAAGACAACCTCTTCAGTAAATGGTGCTGGCAAAATTGGTTAACTACATGTAGAAAACTAAAGCTAGATCCTTATATATTACCCTGCACCAGAATCAACTCCAAATGGATCAAAGACCTTGAACTCAAAGCAGACACTCTGAAAACATTACAGGATGGAATAGGAGAAACCCTAGGTCTCCTTGGCTCAGGCCGAAATTTTCTTAATACAGACCCGGAAACACAACAAATCAAAGAAAGGTTGGACAAATGGGATTGCATAAAGTTGCAGAGCTTCTGCATGGCAAATGACATAGCTAGCAAGATCAATAGAAAGCCCACAGATTGGGAGAAGATCTTTACTAGCCATACAACAGACAAGGGTCTCATATCTAAAATATACTTGGAACTCAAAAAATTAAATCCCCCAACAACAAATCTCCAAAGAAACAACTGCCCAATAAATAAGTGGGCTAATGACTTAAAGAGAAACTTCTCTGAAGAAGAAAGAAGGATGGCCAATAGACACATGAAGAAATGCTCAACCTCCCTAGCCATAAAAGAAATGCAAATCAAAACAACATTGAGATACCACCTCACCCCAGTTAGAATGTCTATAATCAAGAACTCTAACAACAACAGATGATGGAGGGGATGTGGACAGAAGGGAACCTTACTTCATTGTTGGTGGGAGTGTAAACTTGTTCAACCACTTTGGAAAGTAGTATGGAGGTTCCTCAAAAGACTCCACATAGAACTCCCCTATGACCCAGCAATCCCACTTTTGGGCATTTCCCCAAATGTTTACAAACAAGACCACACTAAAGCTACCAGCACAACTATGTTTATTGCAGCATTATTTACTATAGGTAACATATGGAACCAACCCAGATGCCCCTCAGTAGATGAATGGATCAAGAAAATGTGGTATATGTACACAATGGAATTCTATGCCTCCATCAGAAAGAATGACATTGCCCCATTTGTTAGGAAATGGCAAGACTTGGAAAAAATTATATTAAGTCAAGTAAGGCAAGCCCAAAGAAACATAGGGCCCTTGATTTCCCTTATTTGCAATATATAGTTTATGTATGAGTCAAGCAGAAAAGGTCAGATAAGCTGATGTTAGGAAAATGAACCCTAAGATATGTATTTTAAATGGTTTTTTTTCTTTCATGCATTTGTTTCTAACGCAATTATAAGATTATTTCTTTGTTGCTTTGTGTGTCCCTCCCCCACAGTATAACCCCTGCTTTCACTGTATTTGATGTCGGTATAATTTGTGGAGTGGAAGTGGAAAAACAAGTTGTTTAAATAAGGATTCAGGTGGACCTGTTGCAACAATGAGAAGTACAAGTTGTTATGTCGAAAACGAACTTTACTTTGGGGGAGGGGGATTAGGTGGAAGGGGAGAGAGGATGGGAAGGGATGGGAAGGGTAAACAAAGGAGGAGGCTACAATGCTTGATAAGAAATGTACTCACTATCTTGCCCACGTAATTGTAACCCCTCTGTACAGTATTTTCACAATAAAAAAATTAAAAATTAAAAAAAAGATCTTTTCCTTCTCTAACATGGCAGACCCTCTGAAATCTACCCCTGTTTCTTTCATGGAGACAGGGAATTTAACAAAAGCTCCTTGGTATGTTAGCTTTTTAATTTATACCATCAAAATTGCTATGGTAGTGTTTTCACTGTTTCACATGTTTTAACTCATTATTATCAGAATTTCAATTTTTATCCATCTTTTTTAATTTCAATTTTATTGTAACGGTGATGGACAGAGGAGTTACAGTTACATAAGTAAGATAATGTGTACATTTCTTTTCAATCCATGTTACCCCCTCCCTCAATTTTTCCTCTTTCCCACTGAATCCCTTCCCCCAAAATAGCTATGTATTTTTTCTACCCTGTTGAAGTAAAATGACATCTTTCCATAGTTTAAAGTTTTATTGTCATTGATCTGATTTTTGTGTTATTAGAAATCTGTCTGCATTCTATTAATTGTGCTTCTGTCAGAAATATTGTTGATGTTTTGCCCATATTTCCCCCCAATCTTTATGTTTTCTGGAAGCATACCTGGGGGCTCACAACTTTCAGAAAAAAAAATGTTTTCATCTCTTTGTTATATAAGAAAGTGAAGTTGCTATATTAGTAAAATCAAAATTGTCAGTCTTTCATCTTTGCATTGTATTCTATAAGCATCTCCTTCACATTCAAAGCTTGGATAGTTGATGATATACTTAAAAGATTGCAAGAGACAATTACAGTTTCAAGAACAGGAACTCTGTTATGTTACACTGGAACTTTAAAATTTACTATGTTAGAAATATGTACAACATGGAAATTGGCAAGCACTAAAATAATCAAGAGTTTGTTTGGTTAGCTTGTAGTTTGTTTGGGAGTTTGAGAAGAGGAGATATCCTGTTTTAAAACATCTATCACTAGTCTTCTGTCATGGTCAGCTAACTCCATCTTTTCTGTGGTAAGACAGATGATCATGAAGAAAAAGCATAATGGAGCAGAGTTGTTCATATAATTGTGGCTAGGAAGCAGAAAGGAACTAGGACAAACACATGTCTCTAGTAACCTGCTTCCTCCAGCTTCACCTCTCTTCCAAAAGTTTCTATCACCTCCCAGTAATTGAATTTGGCAGCTGGGAACCAAGCCTTGGACATATAATCCTTTTGAGGGCCACTTCATATCTAAATCACAGCAATGTGTATTTCAAAAGTGATAGGTAAAGATGTTAAGTGGTATAGTATGTTAGTTGTAGTGTTTTGGAACCAGGCAAAATAATTTCACAAAACAAAAACATTTACTTAATAACCAACACTACCTGCATAATAGCATGTGTTTGCTTTATTCCTTATTCTTTTTGTCAAATCATTTTCACATTTGTCACCCAGCATTATTTACAGACATAAGCTACATTCTTTCTTTCTTTGTTCCATCTTTGCTAATGGTTTGGCCATACAAAACAGGAAAATTTTAATTACTTCAAACAGTATTATTATATGTAAAATCTTGCAATGCCATCACCATATGTTATAGTTCTAAAATAATCTATCTAGGTTAATATTGACACTACTGTTCTATACTTAGTACAATCTGCCCTAAAACATTATTCGGCTCTGAGACTTCTGGAGTGATCTGTTCTTTCTAAAAAAAGGAAAAAGTTATGCCCTCTTATCAGGTTAGTAAATACATTCTGACACCATATATAAGGCAAACTTCCCTTCTTCTACAATGCTCCTACTAACAGTCTCACTTTGCTTTGTATGTAATATTAGATGTTCTAGACACAGAACTCCATTTCATCTTGTTACATGGTTTTCTCTATGGCAAAATTAAGAAATCCCTAAGGATATTTCATTTTTCAGAGATAATATTTAGTACTATATATCCTATCAAATATAGGTTCATTCTCAATTACAGTCTTGTGTGCAAACCTTCATTGTGCCACCAGATAACTGGCTTTTGTGAATGATGCTCATTCTTAGCAACAGGACAACATGCTGCCTAAAACAAAATAGGTGCATCTACTACAAAAATCCGCCATTGAAACATATAAATTTGAAGGAAGAGCAATGAATACATGGCTTTTAACTTAAGGTCAACTGCTGCTCATACATGTGAGGGAATTCATGGTTAGAGAGTGGAGAACTCAGAGGGAAAAATTTCCAAGATCCATATACCCATATCTCTGGCTGTAGAGTGACTCACTTAAAACCAAATTCAGACTTGAGGGGATGGATGGTGATGGGAGAGAAAGGAGGGAATGATGACAGAGGTGATACTGGTCAAGATGCATGGTGTTCACAAACTGGCATGATGAACTGAAACACCTTTGTACCACTATTAAAGGATAATCACAAATAAATAAATTCTATAAAACAATACAAAATAAATCCCTTTGTTTAACTATTTAAGTGTAGCTTAAAAGTAAAGTAAAAAGATTAAAAGAACAAAATTCAAAGAAGCTCAGCTCACAACAAGGCGTTGAACTTGTATTAGAACTGTGATCCAAAATATAGAATTTGCATTTCAAATCCCAATAAGATAATTACCCAGTAAACAAAACAAATAAAATTCATTTATTATATGTCATAAAGTAGTTGCATAATGGCCTTTAGCTTGGGGCCAACATAATGCTAAATACTCATTTGAATGCTTAAGCACTTTTTGATTTATCTGTGTCCAAATATCTACAAGGCCATAGCTGCAGGAAGCAGCCAAGGAGAGTAAAACTGCCTGTGTCAAAAGGAAATAGAGTATTTTCCATGGATATAAATTTGGAGACAAAAATATATCAGTAAAAACATTCCCGTCTGATGGACTTATTTATTTTGTTATTATTAATTTCTTTTTTGCTGATCTGTGAAGAATCGCTATTTTATGATTGAATGATGTTCAGCTACTGTTCCTGAAAGCAGTTTTGTTATTTAAACATAACACAGGACCCAGGCCCCATTGCTTTCGACATATTCTTCAGAAAACCTTCGGTGACTGGATGTTTCTCATTTTCTCAGAGTTGACAATATGTTATATTCAGTTGCATTTAGAATGGTGAAGGACACTTGTACTTATGAGAGATTTCCAAGTGTTTTTTTTTTTTCAAAAGAACTAACTACACTAAATACTGATCTTATGGCTTGGACCTGGAAGGTCACCAAAAAGATCATGTGTTAAAAACATGATCCTCAGAGTGCATGGCACATTTGGGGAAGTGGTGGAACTACCAAATTGGGGCCAAGTTGGGTTATTGGCTCATGTGTTTAAGGGGATTGTGAGACCCTGTGTGTCTTTTAATTTCCCAGATAACACAAGCAGAATGTACTTCTTCCACCATCTTGTTTTGCCAGACATCAGACTTTGCCACAGGCCCAGAGCAACAGGGCCAAGCAACCATGAAGTAAGACCTCTGAAATCATGAGACAAATGAATATGTCTTCCTTGTAAGTTGATTTTCTCAGGTATCTGTTATCTATACTAGCTACTATTACAGTAATTTTTGAAGCTAAAGAAAAGTGCCTCATGCTGCCTGCATTTCATCTCTCTACCTTAAAGTCATTCTTGGCTCTCTAAGGTAATTTCATATCAACTGTCACCTACCAATAAATAATACATAAAATGGAATGGAGTTTTATTGCCAATATTGTGGTAAATGAAGAAAATTAGTAAATACACTTTAGATTACTGGATTCTCAGAATCAGTTCTGGAAAGCAATAATTTTTCTTCTTGCAGATTATCAACATACCCCCTTTCTATGGCATGTGCTAAATTGTGTTTTGTGTGAAACTTTGCAATGTGAAACTTATCAAAAGTAGCTATAGAAAACTTTAGTATTTTAAGTTTTAATATTCCACATGATGGTGACACATTCTGCTATAGTTTTAAAATAAGAGCTATGCAAAAAGATGTAGTTTTTGAACAAAATAGTTCACATCTTTTGCTCATTTAATCTTTGTATAAAGCCTTATGATACCCACACATATCAAACATTATTATCTTTAGTTTAGTGATGAGAGATTTTCATCAGATAGTGACCAGAGTTACCAAAGCTACCCAAGATGCTGTTAAAATAGTTTTCAGAAAATAAAATTTATGCAAATGTAGAATATGAAAGTTATGTAAATTAAAAATTAATGAGGCCAAAAAAGATGAAAATGTCTTGAAGAAATTTTTTAAATTGAGCATTTATGAGAAGTTAAGATTATTAGATAAGAGCTGTTAGAGCTTAATCAGCCTACCAATTCTTTGAGAACCCTCTTCTTTTGCCTTGTATGCTAACCAGAATACCCACCCACCCCCAATTCTATGAGCTAATCCAAAGAATGTATGAACCTTTAAGTCACATGGAAAAGGGACTTAAGCTTACAAACATAAAGAAGTTTGCCCACAACTGACCTTAAAATAGTGTTATTGAGTGAGCCAATGCAGAGTCCATGAAACTAGGACAGGAGGTAAAGAGTCAGATTGCCTGAATGGAAGACGGTCAAGCTACCAGTACTAGCTTTGCAGATGGGGGCGATAGTAGTGGCTGCTGTAAAAAGATGACCCAGTTAAATTAGGTGTGAGGAGTTTTCTCTTCATTCTCTTCTCTCTCAATTATCTGACTGTCCTGAGAGTCTCAAATGCAGGTTTCTGTATGCATAGCTTGGTAGCAGGAGAGAGGGGTACTGCTTTAGTCTCCCGATTGAAGGTAGTACCTATTGTTTCAGCTTTGGAAACAGCTGCAAGCTCAGTATGATAAAGTATCTTTTAGTTACCCTAATTATGAAAGGGAGTAGGCCTTCTGGTAATTATTGCAGGTTTGGCTTGTAAGATCAGGGATTCACCATAAGTACTTGAAACATTGCCTTATAAACCTTGTCCCAAATCTACTGACCCAATTAAGTAGATGTCTGTTGCCACACTTGACAAATGACAGACCTCAGATTCAGAAAAAGTAAGGGGTTCAACTTAAGTCCTAATACCCTGATGAGTCAATAGAGGAGAGACAATGGATCTATTGTCTTCTATTAACAGTAGAAGTCATCTTTCTTGAAATTAAAAGAGAACTATAACTTTGAGAAGCAAATACTTTGATTGCAGGTTTGTTTTATCTCCAGTCATAGCTTTTTAAAATTGGCAATTACTGTTAATTCAATCATTTCAGCCAAGGACTGAAAAATAATTCTATGATATTTTGTCTCCATACCCACTATGAGATTTGGAAGTGCTAGTTCCTCGAGATTTCACAGTAAAACCTTTTCACATGCTCCCATGTCATTTGTGATGTTTTGATTACACATCAGTGGTACTAAATTTTGCTTCACTTCATAATATTCACATAAAATAAAATTTCAGTTTCCTCCACAGGGAATATTTTGTAAATGAGAGTCACCAATGAATTCCCTGTTAAAAGAAGTTCAAGGGGTTTGCTTTGATTCTGGAAGCCTATTATTAAGACTCTTGCCAACTGGAAAAAACTTAAAAGGTTTGCCTCTCAGCGCTGAGCCATAGAAAAGTTTAGTCAATTAGACTTGGCTTCATTTTTCCCCACCCTCTGGATGAGTTTCCTTCTTTGAAAGACTCTCCAGAAGGGTGAATTAGTAAGATGTCAAGGAAAAAAATTCAGACCTGAAAAGAAAATGGACAAAGGTATTCATTACACATAAAAGAGAAACGAGGCCCGACTTTGCCTCCCAGCTCAGCACTCAGACACTACATCTGACTTTTCCAAGAAGAGCAATAATTTGGTTCATAAACAGGCCTAACTGCTAAAACCATCTCAACCAGCTTCCTTTCTCTTTGTCTCTTCTCTTGCAGGTAGTGAGCAAATCAAATCTGAGTCACTTTATTCCATTTGAGAAAAACATCAATGTGCCCAATATGAGACCCTATGGTACTACCCCCAGGGTCCAAATATCCATCTCAGCAGCCAGTTCTTGTGATTCTACAGTAATACTAAACACATTTGAAGATGTGCTAGAAACTTCCATCTTTGGTTTGGGATTCCTCATGTTTTGACAACCCTTCCTCCTGGGAATGTTGGATTCATCTTCTTTTATGATTCTTTGTAACTGAGAAATCTATCTCAGTTACATTAAATTAACACAAAAATCAGTAAGTAGGAAGATGGATGCGTTCATCCATTTTTAAATTTGTCTCTATTTATTAGAGATGCATTTTAATAGAAAGAAACAAAGGTTTCAATGAAACGTCATATGCTTTGATAGTATCAGTTGGTATGAATATGATTCTACTTTTTATACTTTCCTCTAACAAGGCTACAATAGTAAACACTCAAAGGTAGTCACATTCAAAAATAAAATGATTTATCAACATAATTTATGTACATATTGATTCATTCATTTTTCTTATCCCTACTGTAGCTCTTAAGTCAAAAGAGCATTTTTTGTCTTTTTAATTATTATTTTTCTTTTTTGGAAGTACTTGGGATTAAACTCAAGGACTCACACTTGCTAGAGAAGGGTTTTACCACTTCAACTTATACCTTTAGCTCTCATCCATTAGAAATATCTCAGATTTTGAAATATATCATTTGTTGTCTTAGATTGTATTACATAGTAACATTGGAAAAGAGACCTATATTGTTGTAATATCTCTCCTTATCTCTGTGCATTTATCCCCCACACTACTGCTGGATGAGTCTAATTAACATATTTGAAGTCTGCAGTATCTCTCTTCTGGCAATGTCACAACTGAATACTTCAAGAATCATATTGCCTTACAGGATGCAGCCACTTTTTCTTCTTTGATTCTCTGTTCAGACCTTGCTTGCATGAATGCATACCTGTATGCCTCCCCTTGCTCTTTGGTTTAAGCTCTGTGCTGAAAATGGGAAATCCTTTGATTTACTAAGTCACCGTCATTAGCCCTTGGAGTACAGAGATACCTTGGAATCTTCTTTGAACATTTCTCATCCACTCCTCTCATGATTCCCATCATGTAAATATGTTGTCTTACTTATATATGTTGGGCCATAATTATTGATACTTTTTGAGATTTTTTTAAAATATAAGCATTATATTTTATATATAAGATTATATATAAGATTTATCCTGTCATCTCAAACAACTAAGAACACTGGGGACAAAATTTTAGGAACAAGTCTCAAGACTTGGACAGTGAACAGCATAGGACTATGATCCCTGAAGAATGAAAAACAAACTAGGTATACTATATGATTGTTTCTAGTCACTGCTTAGAGGATGTTTGTAAGAAAGAACATGCCAAACAGAGCCTACTATTCTCTCTGAATTGAAGAGAGCAGAGTGGGGAATTCTGGGAGGCAAAAAAACTAAAATCAATAAGATAGAGTGTCAGAAAGAAGCTGTATAGAAAATCTTCGGAGATCTTTCGAGAGTTTAATTCAAGATCTTCACTGCCTAGTAATTAGCCAACATTTGTGAAGAATCTACTCACGTCTAGAAAAAAAATCATTGTGTAGGAACAGGCACAATACATCATGAAGAAGCATCTCAACATATACTGTAGAACTAAATATAAAAGCTAAAAGTATACCACCATCAAACTTCTAGAGGAAAAATATGATAGGGGATCTAAATGATCTTGAGTTAGATAAAGATTTCTTAACGGAAAACAGAAACTATTAAGTACTAGCTGAAAGGATAAACAAATTGGGCTTTATCAAATCTACCAACTTTTACAACTCAAAATTTTTTACAAAGGCTAAACCAAAGACCAGCCAAATGGACAAATGGGATTGCATGAAATTGCCAAGTTTCTACATGGCAAAGGACATAGCTATCAAGATCACTAGTCATATAACGGACAAGGGTCTCATATCTAAAATATACCTGGAACTCAGAAAACTAAATCCCCCAACAACAAATCCTCAAAGGAACAACTGCCCAATAAATAAGTGGGCTAAAGACTTAAAGAGAAACTTCTCTGAAGAGGAAATAAGAATGGCCAATAGACACATGAAGAAATGCTCAACTTCTCTAGCTATAAAAGAAATGGAAATCCAAACAACATTGAGATTCTACATCACCCCATGTAGAATGGCTATAATCAAGAACTCTAATAACAGATGCTGGAGGGGATGTGGCCAAAAGGGAATCCTACTTCAATGTTTGTGGGAGTGTAAACTTGTTCAACCACTTTGGAAAGTAGTATGGAGGTTCCTCAAAAGACTCCACTTAGAGCTCTCCTATGACTCAGCAATCCCACATTGGGGCATTTACCCAAATGATCACAAACAAGGCCATACTAAGGCTACCAGCACAACTATGTTTATTGCAGCATTATTTACTATAGGTAAGATATGGAACCAAGCCTGATTCCCCTCAGTAGATGAATGGATCAAGAACTCTATGCCTCCATCAGAAAGAATGGCATTGCCCCATTTATTAGGAAATGGAAAGACTTGGAAAAAATATATTAAGTGAAGTAAGCCAGGCCCAAAGAAAAATAGGTCCCATGGTTTCCCTTATTTACAATAACTAGTACATGTTTAGGACAAGCAGAATAGGTCAAAAGCTATGTACATATGACCATATAAAATGATGTTAAGTGAAATGAACGCCAAGATAGGGACACAACTGTTTTTTTCTTGCTTGCTATTGTTTTTAATCTATTTTAATCTATTTTTTTGCTTCTTTTTCATGTTCTTCCCCCCATAGTATAACTCCTGTTTTCACTGTATTTGATGTCAGTGCCCTGCAGCTTGTGTATACATTTTTCTAATTTGGGTAGGGGAAGGGAAATAACAAAATGCTGAAACAAGGATACAGGTTTACTTATTGTAACAATGAGATGTACAAGACACTATGTTGAAAATGAACTTTACAACTTGTGGGGGAGTGAGTTGGGGGGGGTTGGGAGGGAAGAGATGGTAGGGGGAAAACAAAGAAGGAGGTAACAATGCTTGATAGGAAATGTACTCATTACATTACTTGTGTAAGTGTAACCCCTCTGTACAGTATTCTTACAATAAAAAACATAAAAACGACCAACCAAAAATCCAGTAATCAGATATATGAAAGGGGAGGGAGTAGAAGAATGACAAGATGAAGGGGAGAGAATGCAGTCAAAACTTCAATGTATATTCTACAAAATAAAGAAAAGGGAAGGGGAAGGTTGGGAGGGATGGGTCACAGTGTTGAGAGAGGTGATATTTATCAAGATGCATTGTGTTCATAAACTGCTTTTTGAGTGGAAACTTGCATATACAACTACTTAAAAATAATTTTTAAAAAGAGGAAAAAAGCAGTTATTTATATAGCTAGGTTATTTATATGGCTCATGCCTTTAATCTTAGCTACTCAAGAGGCTGAGATTTGAGGATTTCAGTCCAAAGCCATCACAGGAAAGTCCATGAGACTCTTATCTCCAAATAAACACCAAAAAGTCAGAAAGAAAGCTATGGTTCAAGTGGTAGTGTGTCAGCCTTGAGTGAAAAAGCTGAAGGACAGTGAAACCCAGGCCTTGAGTTCTAGTCCTGGTACCAATATTAAAAAAATAACTAAACAAAACAACCTCATTATTGAAGTATAATATGCATACCAAAGTATGTATGTAAATATTTTATCCTTTTTACAGTAATGCAGTTATATCTCCAATCTAGTTTCAGAACATTTTCATCAGCCTAAAATATTTGTTCTCTGGAGCCAATGCTTGATTGCACTGAGTCCCATATAACCACAGACCCATTGGTTCATCTACTTATAGATTTAACATTGCAAGATGTTTCAGATAAGTGGGATCATTTTGTATTCTGTATTTTGAATGACCGCAATACATTATAAAACCCAGACACTGTTCAATACAATCGATTCACTTTTTAACAGTTGTGTATATATTTCTGTGTATGTCATATATACTTATTTCATCTTCATTTTCTGTGTGTGTATGTGTGTATATGTGTGTGCGCGCTTGTACTAGGGCTTGAATTAAGGGGCTAAGCCTGCTGTCCCTTAGCTTTTTTGCTCAAGGATGGCTCTCTACCACTTGAGCCATATCCTGATCAAACTGCCTTTGAACTGTGATCCTCATATCTCAGTGTCTTGAGAAGCTAGACTTAGAGGAATAAGCCAATGCTTTCCAGCCCCAACTTCAGTTTTGAAGTAGAACATTGCAAAATTCTTCCCTGACAGTTTTTTTTTCTTTATTTCACCTTCATATTGCTTGTCTCTCTCCTGGATTCTGCTGCTTTGATTTAAAAAAATCAGGCATTAATACTGCTGTCATTACCTTAACTCTACTCATTGGCCTTTTCCAGCCATCCAGAAATTGCTTTTTCTTTGATTTTCAAAGAAACAGTGTGACCTGTAATATTCCTGCCTAAGTTTCTTCATCAAGTTCAATAATCTGTGAGCCAATATCTATTCTTTACAGTGTTACTTCTGTTCTTTTGTAGGTGGATGTTCTTGGTATCAGTTCTCTAGATCTCTGAGGTCCTTTTTAGTTTTCAGTCATTCTTTATCCTCCACAGCACATAGATTCTCCTAACATATAATCCAAGTTAAATGGTCCATTTCCTACCATTCCATGCCTGCTTTTGAACTCATGTGATGATTTTTTTTTAATTTTACAACTCTGGAATTCCTTTCTTTTAACTTCCTATTTATTTATTGAGATTCACTTTATGGAGTCACTCTTCTTAATTTTTTATATTAATAAGTAAGTTTTTAATTGTGAAAATACTGTACAGAGGGTTTACAATTACATGAGCAAGGTAATGAGTACATTTCTTATCAAGCATTGTTGCCTCCTCCTTTGTTTCCCCTTCCCTTCCCTTCCCAACTCCGCCCCCCTTCCCCTTTCCCCACCCCCTCATTTTTTTAACCTAAAGTCTTGTACATCTCATTGTTGCAATGAGTCCACCTGTATCCCTATTTAAACAAATTTGTTTTTTCCCTTCTCCTCCACAAAGTATACCAACATCAAATACAGTGAAAACAGGAGTTATATCATGGGGGAGGAACACACAAAGCAACAAAGAAATCATCTTATAAATGTGTTAGAAACAATATCAAGACAGAACAAACATTGAATCCTTATCTTGAGGTTCATTTCGCCTAATATCAACTTATCTGACCATTTTTGCTTGTCTCAGACATACACTAGATATTGCAAATGAGGGAAACCATGGGACCTATGTTTATTTGGGCCTAGCTTACTTCACTTAATATAATTTTTTTCCAAGTCTTTCCACTTCCTAACAAATGGGCAATAGAATGGAGGCATAGAATTCCATTGTGTATATATATATATATATATATATATATATATATATATATACCACATTTTCTTGATCCATCCATCTACTGAGGGACATCTGGTTTGGTTCCATATATTAGCTATAGTAAATAGTGCTGCAATAAACATGTTTGTGCTGGTAGCTTTAGTTTGGCTTTGTTTGTGATCATTTGGGTGAATGCCCAAAAGTGGGATTCTGGGTCATAGGGGAACTCTATGTGGAGTCTTTTGAGGAACCTTTTTTTTTTTTTAACATAATGTCTTGTACATCTCATTGTTGCAATGGGTCCACCTGTATCCTTATTTAAGCAATTTGTTTTTTTCCTTTCTCCTCCACAAATTATGCCAACATCAAATACAGTGACAACAGGGATTATACCATGGGGGAGGGATATACAAAGCAACAAAGAAATCATCTTATAAATATGTTAGAAAAAATAGCAAGAAAGATAAACCATTTGAGTCCTTTTCTTGGGGTTCATTTCGCCTAACATCAACTTATCTGACCATTTTCTGCTTGTCTCAGACATATACTAGTTATTGCAAATAAGGGAAACCATGGGACCTATGTTTCTTTGGGCCTGGCTTACTTCACTTAACATAATTTTTTCCAAGTCTTTCCATTTCCTAACAAATGGGGCAATGTCAATTTAAATTTTAAAAACAAAGGTTTACCTCAGTTCTTTGAACATGTTTAGAATAGCTGCTTTAAATATTTTCTATAAGAAATCTAACACCTCAGCTCCCTCCATTTCCACTGACTACCTACATTCCTGGTTTTGTGATATACTTCCCTGGCTTTTTTTTTCTTCATGTGCCTTATATTTTGTTGCCGCTTTCATTAAAAAACAGCATTCCAGACTATATTTTGGCTGCTTCATATTTTTGTTTCTTGCAGGAAAAGTTTTTTGTTTCTTTAACTATCTGCCATGAACTGCAGTATGTGTCTGCTGATGACTTAATCATCTTCTTCAAGTGTGTCCTTTCGGTTTTTTTCTCTGTTGCTGTGTCTGTGTAACCAGAGGTCACTCAATGATTGGTTTAATCTCAAAAACATGGTTCTAGTGAGGTATCTATGATTGACAGGTGAGTCTCTATGGAGGGATAAGAAATCCTTTCAAAGTTTAGGCAGTCTTTTGCATGTGTGTGCTCACCTTTCATTTTGCAGATGGACTTATTCAAACCTCTTCTGCATTCCTACTCAGGACAGCATGGAGGACTTAAATCTGCTCAACTCTACAGATGTGCAGCATTCAATGCACAAAGGGGTATGTTGAAATGAAGAGATAGGATCTGGCCAACCCATCTTGGCCACGTGATGGATGGTAGAGTCTGGCATCTTGTCTTCATGGTGGGAGAAGATGAAGCCCCTGCTTTCCAGGTGATAGGGTGCCTGAACCCCTGGAGGCAGGGGTGCACACTTGGCTAACAGGTTATAGCACTTAGGAACTGCCAGTCCAGTGCTTGGGACTCCAGTTTCCTGTAACTCTTACCTGACACTACTTAGGCCAGACAAGCTGAGGCACCCTTATGCTATGTCACCTGTCTCTGTGCTTCTCTCCTGGCTCCTGGCTCTTCTCTGGTCACCATGGCATCCCACTTCAGCTCTCCCTTGGAGCTGAATTGGTTATGTTGGTATTGTTTTTGGTTCTTTTTTCCTCTCTGGCCTTCATGGCTCAGTTTCCTAAGAGTGTTAAGTATACTTGCTGGCTGATGGTCTTTGAGACAGCAGTCTACTATGCAGTCACCAGTCTTTTAATAAAGACACCAAATTCAACCTCTTAAAATGTGGCTTCTCTATATCTTACTACTGAATTCAACTTACATCCAAGCTCCTCTGGCTTGCTCACTTCCAAAACCTCCTATGTCAGATCTCTAGCCCATCTTTCAGATTTAGGCTCACTAACAAAGGGACTGTAATCTAAGGCTAGCAGAGTCACAGTCCTCCTTGGACTGCTTTTGCTGACTATGTGACAAAGTGCATGAGTTCATCTTTAAACAGAAGTCAGATCATTCTCTCCAGAAGCAAAATTTCTGGCTTTCACATTCCAGACTTAAGCTGGTAGAAATACTATGCTGTCAAGGTGGACAGAGACAAGGAAAATGGAAGACATAGTAGAAAAGAAGCTCGTTGTTCTGTACATCCTTACCAGAATTCACTAACTGTTGTCAGAGCTCAATTATATTTTTCTTCCACTCCTCTTCTTTTCTTTCTTTTTTAATACTACACATTTTCTCTGGTTATTTCTGTGATTAAAAACCTCAGTTTTTGCCTAGAACATCTTGGACAAGGATCTTCCTATTTATATAACTCTATTTCATTGTTTCCTGCCTTTACCACCTTCCTAGAGGTAGCATTAGTATTTATTTTGGAATATATGTTTCTTAAATCTTTCTTACCCCATTCATAACACAGATATGTGAAGCATTACAAATAAAAATATTACATTATGATTACTAATCAGTTACCATATGGGGTGTGTGTGTGTGTGTGTGTGTGTGTGTGTGTGTGTGTGTGTGTGTGTGTGTGTGTGTGTGTGTGTGTGTGTGTGTGTGTGTGTGCGCACATGCTGGTAGTAAGGCTTGAACTCAGGGCCTCATGGTGTTTAGTTTCATCTTGTTTTATTTTACTCAAGGCTGACACTTTACTTCTGAAGCCAAACCTCCACTTCTGGCATTTTGCTAGTTGACTGGATATAAGAGTCTCTTGGAATTGTCTTCTCAGGCTGGCGTCAGAGGGAGATCTTCATATATGTCAGCCTCTTGGGTAGCTAGGATTATAGGGATGAGCCACTGGTACTTAGCTATTAGCTTTTTTTCTTGTTTAGCTATACATCTCTTCCAACATTAGCACATTTCCTGATACCATCTAGTCTGAAGTACTTTGATTGTCAAAGTCAACACAAAATTCAGCCAGCTTTACCAGTCTTTTAGCCAAATCTGTCTAACATCTGTATAAGAAATAATTTAATGCCTACAGTCTTGTTTATATAGAAAGTAGGTTTTCCAAAGATGGAAAATTCTCCAATGATGCTTTGATAAAAACAGAATTTTCTAGAAGTGCCATTTGATTGTCTTTTTAAAAATATATCTATTCAAATTAAATTCATAGACTCATCATTCATCATAAAGGTGATAAAAAATGTATTGCCTAGAGCCTGAATATGTGAATCAGGAGCTAAAGTAATGTCTGAAAAACATTACATAGGTTATTTGATGGATATCTGAGTAGCTGGGTTCAACAATTCTGCCATTAACTTGAAATATGTGCTCAATTTCACCTTCAGATGAGTTCACAGCCATCTTTTTTATATATGTGAAACTAAATGAAGTGAATTGTGCTTATTTCCATGACTTAATTTCACAAGAAAAGGAAAATGAATAAACTTACCCTTTCAAAGAGAAGGCAGTTGCTGTTATTAGAGCAAATGTATGGTCCAACTTTTCCTATAAATATTTTATTTTTGCAAGTTTCTGAAAAATGCCTGTATAAATAATCCATCTGGAATGTTTCTAATGCTGCCTCTCAACAGTTGCTACACTGTCGAAATTCAGTTGATATAATGAAAAGACTTTCAGATCTGGATAGCAAGAAACATTACAAATCTCAAACATGAAAGTTGTAAGTGCCCCTCCCCTCCCCTCCCATTCCTTAAATAGATGTAGGTCAAGTGGTTCAATACAGATGTGTCTCAAATTCTATTTGATACAACATTTCAGAAGCTTTTTTTTCCCTTCATGGTTGACCTCCAAAGTTCTAGTGGGTATCCTTCAAAGTCTACTGTTGGGTGACAGCAAGCTTATGACATATAAGTTCAGGAGAGCATGCCTTTTTTGTACTTCTTTTTTTTCTTTTCCAAGAAAACAAGTAGCTCATTAGAGCTATGTCCCAGGATTGTTGAGAAGACATAAGTTGTAAAGAACAAGTCAATTTGTAATATGATGATGGATATAAATGTTTAACAAACCTATGGAAATAGAGCTAAATGTAAAATGAATTTTTTTTTAAATTTAACTTTTTGAGATGTGAGTTATTTTCAGGATTCTCTTATTTTGTAGTTTTAATAGTGGAAAATACACTTAGTATAAAATTTCAACATTTTATCCACCCTTGGAACTGTACAGTTCAGTCAAGTTAACTAAATTCACATGTTTTGTGCAGCCAGCCTTCAGAAGGTTTTCATTGGGTAAAACTGAGACATTATATTCATTCAACAGTATTCTGTCCCCTCAGCCTCTAGCATTCAACCCTCTACTATCTGTGTGTGTAAAATTGACTGCTTTAGATACTTTGTGTAGTAGAATCATACAGTATGTCTTCTGGTATTATGAAGTTCTAAAATCCTGCAGAAGATATTTATATCATTTTTGTTGCTATCACAGTCAATAGAAACTTGGCTTACTTCTACCTCCTAATTGTTTTAAATACTGCTGCTATGAACTTGGTACAAATATCTCTTTGAGACCCTCTTTTGGACATCTGTATACATCTAGAAGGAGAAATGCTGACTCATATGATAATTCTATTTTTAATATTTAAAAGACCCTCCATACCATTTTTAATGAAGAATGAAGCATTATTAACTCCCACCAAAAATATACATTATGGGTTCCAATTCTTCCACAGCTTAACCAGCATCTATTATTTTCTGAGTCTATATGTTTGGTTTGGGGTCTTGTTGCTTGTTTGGTTTGGTGTAGTTTCATTTCTTTTTGATAGCAGCCATTCAAAGATGTAAGATGATATCCAGTCAGAGTTTTGGTGGTCTACACATTTAATTTTATCCTACTCAAACAAACTTTCTCCTTTCTACCTTTTGTTGCCTGTGTTTTGCTAGACAAATTTTCTACCATCAATGCCACTCTTGTAATATCTTTACTAGTTTATTTTTCAAGCATAATGTCTTTTGCACAGGCTAGCCTTCGAGTATAGTCTTATCTTCACCTACTATTTGGCTGGGATTATAGAATACACACTATTCTTAGCTTCTAAGGTGTGTGTTTGTTGAATGACATCTCCTTTGTTCAACTACTTAAAGATAATTTTTTTAATTCTCAGAGCTTCTCAACTGGACATCTTATTTTGCCTAATAGATAACTGAGATACATCAAATGACCTTGAATCTTTCGGAACCCAGATGTGTATACTCTTATCACAGTAGTCATGTTGATCATGATTACTGATCATGATCCTTGCATATTGATCCTGAAGTCCTTCATGCTCCCATACTGCAGGCTTTGTTGCAGGATCAGCCTTTTGAAAGAATGAAGCACTTAACTGCAACATCCAATAGCAAGCAAGAGTCCAAATCACCCTGGGAGATAGACTCAGCCATATTATGGAAGTTGGCTAGAAACGTGACACTAATGACAATTAGGAACTTTATAGCTCCTGTTTTCCTTTGCTGACATTACAAATGTAAAATCCCTTGTTCCCCTGAAGTTCATCTACTTGATCTGTGCTGCTGAGGCTACAGATTTAGTTTCATTCTGACAGCAGGAAAAATTCTGGCAGACACCAGTGTGCCTCATTGCATTAGCTAGGGAGAATCCTTCATCTCTGCATTATCCTTCCTCCACATGCTTCTCAGTGTATATTCACCTGCAAAGTCTAGGGATGCTGTCTGGCTATGAACGGGTCACTAATCACACCATCAAAAATGGAAAAGGATAAATGTGCTTCCCACAAAAATGAACTGAAATTGGGTTGAGAAATAGTTACTATGTATGCAAAAAGCTGGAGAAAATACACCTTTTTTTTTTGAAAGAAATGAAAACAGAAAGAAATAATAACTCAGCCAGGTGTGGTAACTTAAACCTGTAATCCTAGATTCCTGGGAGACAGAGATTAGGGGATTGAACGGCAAGGCAGAAAAGTGCTTGACTACATCTGAACAAATGGCTGAATGCAGTGATGCCTGTCACCTCAGCTACAGAGGATGAGTAAGTGGGTACACATCTGTCATCGCTAGTAACATGCAAAGCACGAGGAGAAGGATCACAGCTCAAACTGGCCCAGGCATGAAGCAGCACCCTACATACAAAATAACCAACATAGCAAAGGGGGCTGAATATATAGCTCAAGCAGGGGAGTTCCTGCCTAGCAAACACAAGGCCCTGAGTTCAGTCTCCCCAGTAACAGGAAGGAAGAGAGGAAGGAAGGCAAAGGAGGAAGGGAAGGAGGGAAGTAAATAAATTAATAACTCACTAAAGCACAGCTGAGAACTCAAATTTCCATGAGAATTGCCTTAGTTTATATGCTCATTATTATTATAAACACTGTTGGGGAAATTAGCTAGTCTGAATGATGGGTAGGACAAAATAAAACAAAGACAAACAAAACTGAAACAGACAAACTTCTCTTCCTTTTCCTTCTTCTGTCCTCTGCTGATCCAAAGAGAATGTATTCAAGCTTGAAGAGCCAGTTCAACACCCACCTCCACTCCTCAAGGAAGTTGTCATGTGCATGCAAGAAAGAACTATTTGTTGTCAATCACTCCCAATAGTGAGATGTGTATTATGTATGTCCCTTTTACTGTTTTATTCTCTACAACCAGTAAGGAGCTAAGTTCTCTTAACTCGTAGTTCATGTCAAAGCAGGCCATCTTATTTTGCTCTGAATTCTGACCTTTCCTATCACTGCTTAGTCAGTTGCTTAGAAAAGAGAAACTAGGAACTTTCATCTTGGTAGCTTGTCATTTATCACGGAATATTATTCTTTTGGGGGATAGAGGGGCTCAAATTCTATGTCTGTTTCTTGGACAAATAAATGATGGAAAAGCTGACATGGTGGGACAAAGGGTGAACTAATTCAGCAGTAATACTCACTAGAAACTCTGTTGAAAAGGAACTATACAACTTGTGGGGGGAGGTCAGTAGGGAAAAAACTAGGAGAAAATGAGGGAAGAAGTAACACTATTTAACAAGAAATGTACTCATTAACTGACCTATGTAACTATCTCCTCTGTATATCATCTTTACAATAAAATAAATACTATAAGAGAAGAAAAAAATGACCTCTAATGCAATTCAGCAATAACATTTTACCTTAAAAGGAAAACAATTCTGCTAAATGCTACTTGAAAATATATATAATTAAGATGAGAAGTTGAATACTGATTAAACAACTAGGGGTGTTATACAAGTTAAGTCATTGAATTGTAATTAGGTACTAGGTAATTTTGTAATTTTGTACCTTGCCGTATTTAAACAAAATCAGCTAGAAACAGATTCAGGAAAGTAATTATTTTAAATAAATTGGACACAGTATGTGTCCCTTAGAGGGGTTTTCAATACAGAGTGTTTCTTTATGGCTTTTTCACCTCATCCCCCAATCTCTGTTCTGATTAATAATCCAAGTGCACTTCTGTTCTAAATTAGCTTTGAAGTCAACAGGAATATTTTATTACTGCAGGGGTCACCTGGAAAGTAGCCATCAAATTAAGCAATGAGGACTGTAACTCACAGCTAATAGCAGCAATGGGCTCTGAAAACTGAACCTGGTGATCAGCGAAATTTAAGGGAGTGGAAGGTTTTAAGTGATAAGCAATCCATTTGCTTCTTGATGTTCAACTTGGAGGGTTAGGGGAGTTCTGCCTATCCTGAGGGAAAGTTCTATTAACCAGAAAGTTCTATTAACCAGTTCTATTAACCCAGATCCCCAAAAGTGATAAACCTTCTCAAATAACTTGGGACAGGAGAAAAATAATGCAGTTATATTAAACGGCATTGACTGCAGCCAATAATCTCAAAGACTGACAATATTCTCAAAAGACACTGTCCAGAGGATATAGATGGTAAGACCCAAACTCATATTTACAGATGGCCTCTGGACCTGGAATCTAATATCTGTTTGTATGCAACTGAAACACACAGGATATCTGTGGAATAAGTAACTTCTCAGTAACAAGAATAGATACAATTTGATGTGTATGCAGCTGGAGATTAAGACTCTCGTTTTGTTTTAAACTCTTGTTACCAATGTTAATAAATGTTGTATGAGAGGCTCCACATTTTTATTTTGCATTGGGCCTCACAAACTGTTTAGTTGATACTGGAAGAGGAAATTGTCCAGCCATCTTTACTTTTGTTTTTGTTTTTGTTTTGCCAGGCCTGGGGCTTGAACTCAGGGCCTGGACACTATCCCTGAGCTTCTTTTGCTCAAGGCTTGTACTCCACCACTTGAGCCACAGCACCACTTCCAGCTCTTTTCTGTTTATGTGGTACTGAGGAATCAAACCCAGGGCTTTGTGCATACAAGGCAAGCACTCTACCACTAAGCCACGTTCTCAGTCCCCATGTTGACTTTTCATTGAACACTGTTATAGCCCCTTACATCTTGTCAGTAATAATTAAAAGTCAGAATAGTGAGTAACTAAGAATATGGTAATGAGCTCAGAAAGGACATTAATTGCAACTCAGATCTAGATCACACATGAGATTTCTACACACACTATGTTTGCAATATCTTACATTTTTCCTCTATGAAGACTATTTATCAGGATGGCTATGACTGAAAAATTGATATGTTTGATTGATTAATGAGCTTTGTTAGTGCTTCATTACACTCACAATAGCTCAGGGCAAAATTGTGAATCTGTGTATGTTTAAGCCCCATTCCAAATCCTGTGTCCTGTTATACCATGACTGCCACCAAATCACTACTCTGCCTTCATACCCATTTTCTGTTGTTCTCATCATCTTCAACCACTCATGTCAAAGTGTACAGCAATTAATAAGTATTAACTGATGTTTATAGTAATGTAGCTGCTAAAATTCAAATCTGCTGCAGTAAGCACATGTTTATGGAGCTGAAATGAATAGGGAGCAGTAGAAAGATGTTACAAATCTGATAAATCTTATTCAGATCATTGAGTGCACATCTAAAGCTCACTTTCTTCAGCTATGCAGAGGCATGTAACAATCACTTTCTGGAATTTTCTTTTTTTAAATATGTTTTTTATTGTAAAAATAGTGTACAGAGGGGTTACAGTTACAGGAGCAAGGTCATGATGATTTTTTGATACTCAGGATCAAACCCAGAGCCTCAAGAATGTTAGGACAACATTCTACCACAGAGCTACATGCATCATAATTTTTATATATAAATGGAAAAGTATAACTAAAGTAAGTGAATCAATGTCTAACTGATGCGAGTTGCTTAAGCAAAAGGGAGTTACTATGAGGAATTCCATGGTCTATAAAAGTGTTATTACTGACACAATGACCAGAATTATAAACCCCAGGAAAGTGGCTAGGAGAAATACATCCTGATGATGAAGAAGTGATTCAAATATTGTTTCCTCACCACTCAAACCTGAATTTATCTTTCCAAAATCAGTTTAGCACATACTTCTTCCATGAAGGCCTCAGCACAGGCCTGGAGCCCTGGCCATTCTTATCATGTTTTATCTTTTTTTTTTAATTTAATTTAATTTTATTTGTGAACATACTGTACAGAGGAGTTACAATTACATGGGCAGGATAATGCATACATTTCTTACCAAGCATTGCAGCCTCCTCCTTTGTTTACCCTTCACATCCCTTCCCAGCCTCCCCCCTCCCCCCATCCCAATCCTATTCCTTCCCCCCCCCCCCCCCGCACCGACTTTGTAAAGCTCGTTTTGGACATGACAACTTGTACTTCTCATTGTTGCAACAGGTCCACCTGTATCCTTAAACAACTGGTTTTTCCCCATCTCCTCCACAAGTTATACTGACATCAAATATAGTGAAAGCAGGGGTTATACTGTGGGGGAGGGACATACAAAGCAACAAAGAGATAATCTTATAAATGCATTAGAAACACATGCATGAAAGAAAAAAACATTAAAATACACATCTAAGGTTCATTTTCCTGACATCACATTATCTGACCTTTTCTACTTGACTCATACATATACTAGATATTACAGATAAGAGAAACCATGGGACCTATGTTTCTTTGGGCCTGGCTTACTTCACTTAATATAATTTTTTCCAAGTTTTTCCATTTCCTAACAAATGGGGCAATGTCATTCTTTCTGATGGAGGCATAGAATTCCATTGTGTATATATACCACATTTTCTTGATCCATTCATCTACTGAGGGGCATCTGGGTTGGTTCCATATTAATACCCTCTTGGTAATAACCTTCTTGAACTAAAGTAATACATAAATAACCTTCTCAAAATAAGTTTAACCCAAGTGTTCTTTGGGAGCCTTCTTTCTCCTTTTTCAAGAAGTCTTTGTATCTCCTTAACTTGGATGGGCTTTTGTGACTGCCCCAACCAAGAATGTAGACTGGGAAATGATCTTGTGAAGGTACTAGGGTTAGAGCCTAAAAAGTGATACACACTATGTTGGAAATGAACCTTACAACTTTGGTGGGAGAGGTCAGGGAGGGAAGCGATAATGAAAGATAAACAAAGGAGTGGGTCACAATGGCTGACAAGAAATGTACTCAATACCTTACTGATATAACTGTAACCTCTGTGTACAGCATCTTTACAAGAACATAAAAATTTTATAAAACAGAGTTTTAAAAAAGTGATACAGCTTGCACCTGACTCTTTCCCTGGGGATATTTTCCTTAAATGTGATCTACCATAGTAAGAGAAAGATTAAGTTCCATGGAGTCATACATGAAGAAGGAATTGAGGTCCTAGCCTCATTTGAGCTCCCAGACAATAGCTAGTATCCACCTAGCCCTGTGAGTGAGCCATGTTGGAATCTAACACGTCAACTTTGAATCAAGCCACCTCATCAAATATCATATAGAACGAGTAAGCATTCTCTGATTTTAATCCATATTGCTGATTCAGAATGAGGTAAATGGTGATGTTACTTCAAGCAAATAAGTTTGGTTATAATTTGTACATAACAATAAACAAAATAACTGCATTGTTTTCAGTTTATTAAATAGTTAAATTCTTACTACCTAACATAATTCGTGCACAAAATAGAGGCTAAATGTGAGGTAGAGGGAAAAGGAGACTTAGAAACTTAATTATTGACTGACTTTTTGTATCATTTCAATTAAGCCACTGGACATATTCTTCAAACGGTTTCTATAGCTTATCTATTGAGAATCCTTTACATATTTCCAAAATATTTGTAAACTTCCATTTCTAAAGGTGGTATAATTTCAGATTGGCTTTCAAAATATCAAGACATATTTCTTTGCTTTTCTATTAAGTCACTGAGAAATGTTTCTCCTGATGCTGAAATTCATTCTTATAATGTGATTACCATGAATACTTATGCAATACGTTGGTGGCATTTTATTATTTCTTAATAAGCAATTGATTCCATAGGAAGTCTAATACACAATATGTAAGAATTGTGAAATAAATATCATTAAGAGACTATGAATCCAAATTTAGATTATTAACATAAACCAGAGAAAGTCAAATTCCTATGAAGATTAACCAAGTATAAATGAATTTAAGCAACTTGGTTGGTGTGTTAGTGGGTTGGTTGGTTGGCTGGTTGGCTGGTTGATTGGTTAGTTTGGGGTTGGAAGAAGGGACTACCAATATTTTTCTAAGGGAGAACCCATCCTGGAGTTTGAACTCAGAGCACACTGCCTCTTACCTTCTCACTCACAAATGGTGCTCTACCATTGAAGCAATACTTTCACTTCTGGATTTTTTGTTGTTGAACTGGAGATGAGTCTCAAGGGATTGTCTGTCTGGGCTGGCTTTGAACCTTGATCCTCAGATCTCAGTGTCTTGAGTAGCTAGTGTTATAGGTGCAAGCCATCAGCATCCAGCAAAAATACTATTAATATTAATAATAATAATCAACTATGTAAAAGCTGTTTGGAGACATGACACAAGAGAAAGTTTTCTGCGGCACCGCCTGAAGACTTTTCTGTAACACAGCTCTCATTTCTTAGAGAATTCTTCATGCACCTCTTAGAACAGCTTTAAGGTTGGTTGTTGTGACAGTTTTAATTGTTCTGTGGCCAAAACTCATTTGAATCAAACATAAATTTAAATGATAGTATATAGATTATGATTTTAAAAATTGGGTGTCTAGTTTTCCTTGGATTTATTAGCATGATCACATGCATAAGTTAATCAAATGATTCTGGGAAGTCTTTTAGAACTTGACCCTTTCCCAGTACTATAGATCAAAGCCTTTGGATTCTTGCCAATGGTGAACCATACTGTGGTAGTTCAGAACCAAAGTGTACTTTCCAAAATAGTTATGTTGAATAAAAGAAGTCAGAAAACAAAGAAGTATACAGTATATGAGATTTACACTAGAGAAAATTATAGAACAGGAAAACAAATCTATAGTGTCAACAGGTAGATCCATTTGACTAGAGAATGACCTCTAGGTATTCATTTCCCTCCTTTGGTCCTCAATATTACTTTTGATAAGTCTACCACAACTTACATATTTTCTCCAAATTTGTGGATTATTTTTCTGAAGGCATGTTTCTTTATGTTTCTTTTCTCTTTTTTTTTTGATAAGTGTGATCTACTGTATTGCCTCAAATCACCACTAAAAGTTTTAGACAAAGCATTAAAGATAAATCTAGTTTAAAAGTCTTCACCAGACTTGGGTTTCATTACATTATTGTCCTGTGTGCTTAGTAGCTCTGCTATTATGAAGAGCCAGGGAAGGCAGCACAATCACAGAACAGAAGCCACTACCTGGAGAAGCCACTGCTGATATCCAACAAAAAGATTCTATAAAGTGAAGTGTGAAGTAAGATCAGAACTTTAGCAGCTCCTCCTCCTCATTAAGACCTAAAGGTATATATGCAAACAGCAGATACAATATTCTGATGAAGGTCAAATATATCAAAATTTCCCTTTATAATTCATGCACATAGTGCTACTGCTAAAGAATTTTTTCTAAGCTAATAGGGTATGTCCTAAATTTCCTGGTTTATAATTTTAGATTTCTCAATTAGGACTGTAGTTCAGTTTCAGTTAACATTTGTATATGATATGATCTATGGGTTGAATGGAATGGAAACTAAAAAGTAATGGTGTGTGTGTGTGTGTGCATGCATGTGTGCACATACACATGAGCTGTGGGGCTTGAACTCAAGGTGAGAGCATTCTCCCTTATTTTTTTGTTCAAGGCTGGCACTCTACCACTTCCACCACACCTTTACTTCTAACTCTTCAGTAGTTAATAGGAAAGAGAAGATACCTACAGACTTTTCTGCCCAGGATGGCTTTGAAGCACAGTCTTCAAATCTTGCCTTCTTAGTAGCTAGCATTATAGGCATGAGCCATTTATGCCCAGCAAGAAATGACATTTTTAAGTTGTTATATTTTTAACTTTAACAAAATTGACATTTCATTAGCAAAGTTGAAAGAGAATGGATATGCTGTTGGAAACTTGAAATCTCTGACCAAGGACATAAACACTGCGACAAAAACAACTGAAATATAATTGAAAGTTGTCTGGAATTGGCTCTTAGAAATGCAAGAAGATAATAGAAGTCTGTGTTTGTTATCATCTTGATAATCTGTCTGAATTTCCAAATGATAATTATGTGTGATTATGAAAATGATTAAGGAAAAGAGTTGTCCTTGTGTTAAATAATGCATTAATGATGAGTGAAGGATAAATAACATCACAGCGTGATACACAACATAAGTCTCAGGAAACTCCAAATGCCACAGAGATGAGAGAACTGAATCCATACAAATCACGCAGACATTCTAAATCTAAAAGAGCATGAGCATTAGCAATGAATATGATATTCTCATCACAAATAGAAGTTTGATTTCAACAAAATATGATCTAACACATGACAGAATATTTCTAAATTAAAAAAGAATATTTCTAAATTGGGTGCTACTGCTTTATATATATATTTATATATTTGGCCCTGTTTAAAATGATATAAAAACCATAAACATAAGGAATATATACCTAGTTTTGGTAAATAGTCATAAAATTATTTATCTATATGAAACTTCATAGAAAGAAATTTCTCCTCATTTAAATAAGTAGGTCACTTTTACTCACAGAGTTTTACTAGTTGTTACATTTAAAGATGGGTAAGGTGAAAGAAATGATTAAAAAATAAATCTCAAGCCAGGTGCTAGTAGCTCATGTGTGTAATCCTAGCTACTAAAATAGCTGAGATCTCAGGATTATGGTTCAAAGCCAGACTGAGGAAGAAGAGTTCAGGAGATGCTTCTCTCAAGTTAACTACCAGAAAAGCCAAAAGTATATATGCAGCTCAAGTGGTAGAGCAAATAAAGCCAAGTGAGAATGCAAGGCCCTGAATTCAAGTTCCAGTATCAGACTAAATATGTAAATAGGTAGATAGAAAGATAGATGGATGGATGGATAGATGGATAGATAGATAGATAGATAGATAGATAGATAGATAGATAGATAGATAGATAGATAGATAGATAGATGGATAGATAGATAGATAGATAAACAGACAGACAGACAGACAGACAGACAGACAGACAGATAGATAATCTCAATGTGGCCTTCATGCTTTTGTCATCGTTGCACAAAGTGTAAGCCTCAGCTGGAAACTGGACATTATCTAGCTCAAACCTTTATGGAGACTAAAACACCATGCTCACAACAGATGCTTAATAAATAAATTGGCGTTCATAAAAGATAGAACTATTACCTTTACATATTAAAAAACTTATCATAAAATCAATTTAGTAGACTGACAATTTAATAACCCCTTGGTCAAGATGAAAATGGGGTATTCTCAAATGCATTTAGCCATCTTCATTTCATTTCAGAGTAAATCAACGTCAGTCTCAATGATCAATTTGTAGTTTTTCCCTTCAAAATTTCTTTAATATATTAAATTATGACTCTTTTCATTTTGTCCTGTCCTTTTCAAAATCACTGGAAACATATTTTTCTGTCTTGTTAAATTAGAGATGTGCTGGAAATGAGACTTTAAAGTTGACCTATAAACCAGCTGTTCTAAAATTGTGTTATCTTCTGTTTTATGTAGCTCCCACAAAAAGAAAGTAGCAAAAGAGGAGAAAATACAAAAAAAAAAACAACTAAGATAAACCCAAGTGTGGGAGTTCATGTCTGTAATCCTTGCTACTAAGGACACTGAGATATGGAGGATCATGGTTTGAAGCCTGCCCAAACAAGAAAGTGAATGAAACCCTGTCTCCAAAATAACCAGCAAAAAAAGCTTGGCTCAACTGATAGAATGCTAGCTAAGCAAGCAAACTGAATTCAAATTCTATTATCACCAAAAGAAAGAAGAAGGCAAGAGGAAGGAAGGAAGGAAGGAAGGAAGGAAGGAAGGAAGGAAGGAAGGAAGGAAGGAAGGAAGGAAGGAAGGAAGGAAGGGAGGGAGGGAGGGAGGAAGGGAGGGAGGGAGGGAGGGAGGAAGGAAGGAAAGGAGGGAAGGAGGGAAGAAGGGAGGGAGGGAGGGAAAGAGAAAGAAGAAAGAAAGAAAGAAAGAAAGAAAGAAAGAAAGAAAGAAAGAAAGAAAGAAAGAAAGAAAGAAAGAAAGAAAGAAAAAGAAAGAAAGAAAGAAAGAAAGAAAGGAAGGAAGGAAGGAAGGAAGGAAGGAAGGAAGGAAGGAAGGAAGGAAGGAAGAGTGAGGGAGGGAGGGAGGGAGGGAGGAAGAAGAGAGAAGCTAAGAAAAATTCTTGAATTTGCTTTCTAAACACAGAAAGTTACAAGGTCAAGTAGTTCAAAAAGTAGATGGAAAAATGAATTGAACCAACACTTTTTAAAAGAAATACACATAGATAGACAAGAAAGTCATGAAAATGTTCAGCATCTTTAACCATCAGTGAAAGGCAAATCAAAACTCCATTGAGATTCCATCTCATTCTAGTCAGAATTGCAACCACCAGAAAACAGAAAACAACAAACTCTGGCAAGGATGTAGGAGGAAAATAAACATATTACATATACTGTTTTCAGGAATATATATATGTAAACACATAAAAAGTGGCTCAAGTGGTAGAGCGCTAGCCTTGAGCTGAAGAGCTAAGGGACAGTGCCCAGGCCCAGAGTTCAGGCCCCACAACCGACAAAAAAAAGTCCTATAAAATATAGAACCACTCTATGATCCTGATATATTATACTTTGATATATATTTCAAGAACTCAAATTCAGCAGCATACCATAGAAATAGTTACACCCATGTTACATCTAGCAGTACCTAAGTTATGGAATCAGCCTTGGTGCCAATCAATGGACCAATGGACAAAGAAAATGTGGCATATATTCCAAATGGAGTTATTATTCAACCATAACAAAAAAAATCAGGTTGTTTTCAGGAAAAATGAATGGAATTAGAGATAATCACATTAACTGAAATAATCCAGACTTATAAAGACAAATGTTGCCTGCTTTCTTTCAGAAGTAGAATCTAGGGGGAAAAGAAAACAAATATGAAATTTGAAGGGCAATTACTTGGGTAGAGGAAAAGAAGGTGAGGAAGTAGATAGGGGGACCAAGACAGGGTAACGAGGTATGAATGTGATCAACATACATTTTACATGTATATAAGAACGTATATATAAGAACATGTATATAAGCACTTATATAAACCCAGAGGAATTTCTTGATTTTGAAATACAATCTTCCTTACTTCCATTGTGGAATACTAGTCAATTCTTAATTGTTTCACAGTCCAGACAGTGCTCATCACATCCAATTCAAGCAGCAGCATCGCTCACATGCCATTGTCTTTTTTCTTTTTTTTTTGGGGGGGGGTCCGGTCGTGGGGCCTGAACTCTGGGCCTGGGCACTGTCTCTCAGCTCTTCAGCTCAAGGCTAGCGCTCTACCACTTGAGCCACAGCGCCACTTCTGGCTTTTTTCTTTTTGCTTTATGTGGTGCTGAGAAATCGAACCCAGGGCCTCAAGCACGCAAGGCAAGCGCTCTACCACTGAGCCACCTACCCAGCTCACCAAAAAACTTTTCTGAGAAGAAAAAACACTGTGTTTAACAATTCTTACTATAAAACTGGTTAGAGAACATTTTTAAGGCAAGAACTTTGGATACATTCAGAGATCTATGGCAAAGGGAAATGACTAAACCTGTAGCTAGGCTGCCTAAGAAACCTAGCAATCATGGTTCATATTACCAGCAATAAGAAGAGTAATGGGGGGAGGTACATGAAAGGAATGAGGAAGGGTGAGCAAATCAGTCATTATATTCATTGTCCATTCTGTAAAAATTGAAGTATTTAACTTGAGGGTAGGGATGAAAATCATCATTATCATAAAAGATTACCAGCAATAGCACATGTTATTATAGCTTTCCTCCTGAGATGGTAAGTTTAGGATAGAGCTTCACCTCCTACCCCCAAAGCTAGAATTACTACTCAATAATAAGAACATCAGCCAAGCCCAAATATTAGAGACAATGAAATGGGTTTAGCTGATATACTTCTAGCATATATATATTTATATATATACTTCTAGTGTATATATAATTATAACATATAATAATATACCATATATAATTATATAATTATATCCTGGATATAATCCAGCAAATTCACAACAGAATTTGTAGCTCATTTTAAAATTATATATCCTTTTACATATTTAATTCACTCATTCTTTGGGTTTTCAAAAATGAGTGTTATATAAACATCTTTCTATGTCAATGCAATATTCTCCATAATTTTAATATTGGGTAAAGTATGATTTTGTGTCCATTGAATTTATCTGGATAATCTCTACTATAGATCAAATAATTTGTATTTCTCAATCATGTAAAATCCCTACAGCTTCAGTGACATATTGCACATTTTTAAGTATTTATTTAGGATAAATAAATTAAATAAATAAGTAATTATTTAGGATAAATTTATTTATTTATCCTCCTGAGCCTAAGATTAGGTATATATCTAAAACTATCTGGAGGTACAGCTAAATTGTCATTCAGAACATGTTGACAGTGTTCATTTCCCTCCATACAAGTGTGTATTCCTTTATTGCTTTATTGCTTATCAAACAGTAGGTACAAACATTTGTGACTTTTATTATTCTGACTACTAATGAGATCATAGGTGCTTTTGCATATCTGTGACTTTCCAAATATTTGTTCTTTATAAACATAACATTTTGATGAATATGTAGAAAACAGATTGCTATAGTCAGGCAAATTAGCATATCTGTCATCTTATAGAGTTTCTTTTTGTGTGTAGAGGCACCAGAAATCTATTCCCTTAGCAAATTTCCAGTATACAATGCACTATTTTTAACTATTGTGCTCATGTTACCATAGATCTCGAGTCTTTTTTTCAGCTTTGATTCTCTCTCATGAACATTTTCCATCCACTACTTTTAAAGTTATTGTAACTTTAGTGTCAGTATATATGAAATGTATCTCAAAGAAATCCGTTACATCTCTAAAAATACCAGGAGGCACAGTTCTGAAGTTCCTTAAATAGTGATATGAAATACTCCATAGAAAAACTCTGACAAGATGCATCTCACTTGGCAAAGAGTGTACATTTGCAGTCCAGCCTCATTTATCATCGAGCATGTGGAAACACAAGCCATTATTTTTAAAGATAAATCAAGACTGTTCGTATGGAGGGAAAAAAATCATTTTTTCTGATGGAATTGTTCATGTTTAGTGGGAAAGATATATTTAGGCAGTGAGGTGACCTCTGGAAAGTATATCTGCTCTATCCTCTCACTTCTCACTGGGAAGTAGATGTGAGCAGCTTGGTAACTGGATGTAACCATACTTCAAGACATGAATGTTAGCTAAGACCTTCATGTGGTAGCCAGGCACGCTGCCGCTGAGCCTCAGATCATACATCATGCCAAGCCTAAGAATAGTGAAGAGCACACTAAACTTCTTTCAGCTTCTCCTTTGGGGTCACTTCCACCTCCACTGGTTAGACTTGCAGATAACCTATCCTAAAGAGTTTGCAAATAGTTTGAGACTTTGTGAGGGTATTTTGTAATGCTAACCAAATAGTAGACCATAGCTCTCTTTTCAAAAATTGGGATGTGTTTTACAAAAGATGTCAAAGGTATGTGATTTAATTATTTGATATGCAATATATTCCAAAATATCCTCTTAACTCTTAAACACACCTATCACCTCAAATAGTGCAATAATTTGAATATGTGTTTTCCAGAGGGCCAGGTGTCAAGGTTCAGTGCTTTCCAGAGATGGTAGAATCATTTAGGTGAGACCTAATGGAGAGAAGGAAGGCCACTAGGAGAGGTGCCCTTATAAAGGGCATTGGACTCCAGAGTTCTTTACTGTCTCTCTTGCTTCATGTCACGTGAGATAAAAGGTTTCTTGAGCTATGAGCTCCCACCATGATGTGCCTCCTTGCTACAGACCCAAAGGGAATCAGACCAAGTGACCAAGGACTTAAATTCCTGAAGCCACGAATCAAAATTAACCTTCCTTCTTTTGAAAGTGATTTATCACAGGCATTTATCACTACCACAGAAAGCTTACTATCATAGATGGCTCCTATTTTCCTTTCATGTGTGTGTTGATGAAATACTTAAGATGTACTCTGTTAGCAAATTCTATGAGTAGAATGAGATCTTGTTAATTATAATCACATTGTTGTGTATTATCTCCATAGAACTTATGCCTTATGCATAAATTAAACATTTAATTTTGGGCCAAATATCTTTACAATTCTCCTCTTATAAAACCCTAGCTGTAAACATTCTGTATTTGCTTCTGTGACTTTGACACTTTTTTAAAATAGTTTTTTATTGTAAAAATACTGTACAGAGGGGTTACAATCACATGAGCAAGGTAATGAGTACATTTCTTACCAAGCATTGTTGCCTCCTCCTTCGTTTTTCCTCTACCATCCCTGCCCTCCCATTTCTACACTACATCCTCCCTCACACCCTCGCCTAAATTGTAAAGTTCATTTTTCAACATAGCATCTTGTACATCTCATTGTTGCAATGGGTCAACCTATATCCCTATTTAAACAATTTGATTTTTTTTCTTTCCGCTCCCCAAATTATACCAACATCAAATACAGTGAAAACAGGGGATATACCATGGGGGAGGACATACAAAGCAACAAAAAAATCACATAGTACCTTATAAATACTTTAGAAACAATAGTAAGAAACAAAAAGCCACTTCTATCCTTATCATTTCACTTAACATCATCTTATCTGAACTTTTCTGCTTGTCTCAGATATATACTAGTTATTGCAAATAAGGGAAACCATGGGACCTATGTTTCTTTGGGCCTGGCTTACTTCCCTTAATATAATTTTTTCCAAGCCTTTCCATTTCCTAACAAATGGGCGAGTTATTCTTTCTGATGGAGGCATAGAATTCCATTGTGTATATATACCACATTTTCTTGATCCATTCATCTACTGAGAGGCATCTGGGTTGGTTCCATATGTTAGCTACAGTAAATAATGCTGCAATAAATATGGCTGTGCTGGTAGCTTTAGTATGGTCTTGTTTGGGATCATTCGGGATCAAAAGTGGGATTGCTGGGTCATAGGGGAGCTCTATATGGAGTCTTTGGGGGAAACACCATATTACTTTCCAAGGTGGTTGAACAAGTTTACACTCCCACAACAATGCAGTAGGGTTCCCTTCTGGCCACATCCCCTCCAGCATCTGTTGTTATTAGAATTCTTGATTATAGCCATCCTAACAGGACAGGGGTGATGTGGTATCTCAATGCTGTTTTGATTTGCATTTCTGTTATGGCTAGAGATGTTGAGCATTTCTTCATGTGTCTATTGGCCATTCTTGTTTCTTCTTCAGAGAAGTTTCTCTTTAAGTCTTTAGCCCACTTACTTATCGGGCAGTTGTTTCTTTGAAGATTTGTTGTTGGGGGATTTAATTTTTTGAGTTCCAAGTATATTTTGGATATGAGACCCTTGTCCATTGTATGGCTAGAGAAGATCTTCTCCCAATCCATGTGTTTTCTATTGATCTTGCTAGCTATGTCCTTTGCCATGCAGAAGCTCTGCAGCTTCATGCAATCCCTTTCATCCAACCTTTCTTTGATTTGTTGTGTTTCTGGGTCTCTATTAAGAAAATTTTGGACTGTGCCAAGGAGACCTAGGGTTTCTCCTATTCCATCCTGTAATGTTTTCAGGACGTCTGCTTTGACTCCGAGGTCTTTGATCCATTTGGAGTTGATTCTGGTGCAGGATGATATATAACTTTGACACTTTTTATGCCACATAAATGAAATCTGCCCCTGGCTTATTATACTTAGCCTCCTCCAGGTTTATCCATGTTATCATAAACAGCAGGATTTCCTTTTGCATTGCTGAATAATATTTTGTGTGATTGTGTTTGTTTGTTTGTTTGTTTGTTTGGATAGACCGATGGACGGATGAACAGATAAGTTTTAAATTTTATTCATCATCAATGGGTATGTAAGTTGTTTCTATATCTTGGATAATTCTTCAGGGAACACAGTAGTGAAGATATATTTCCAACATACTGATTTCATTTTTTTGAAAATGGACTCAGAATTGCTGGATGATAGTGTGCCTCGATTATTTTTTAGGAAACTATTGTTTTTCAAAATCACTGTAACAATTTGCATTCCTACAAATGTACAGTGGTATCATTTTTTCTGCATCTTCAGAAACATTTGCTATCCTTCATCTTTCTGGTAAGATTCATTCAAACAAAGAGGTATTCATATATGTAGTTTTGATTCACATTTCTCCAATATTGGTGGTTTTGAACATATTTTCCTGTTTGGTCACTTGTATATCCTTTCTTAAATAAAGTTAATTTAGGTCCTTTGCCCATTTTCTAACAAGTGATTTGATTCCTCTTTTCTATTTGTTTTTACTGTAGTATTTAATCTTTAAAAATACAAAAGGGTGCTATTGGCTTACATCTGTAAGCCTGGCAAATCAGAAGCCTGAGATCTGAGGATCGTAGTTCAAAGTCAGCCTACGTAGGAAAGTTCATGAGGCATATTTTTTGTCAGTCATGGGGTTTGAACACAGAGCCTGGGATCTGTCCCTGAACTTTTGAGTTCAAAGCTAGTGCTCTACCACTTTGTAGCACAGTGCCACTTCTGGCTTTCTGGTGTAACTGGAGACAACAACCCCATTAATAAGTGGGCTAAAGACTTAAAGACAGACTTCTCTGAAGAAGAAATAACAATGGTCAATAGATACATGAGAAATGTTTAAAATTTCTGGTGTTAAGAAAAATGAAAATCAAAACTACATTGAGATTGCACCTCACTCCAGTTAGAATAGTCATTATCAAAAAACTAATAATAACAGATGCTGGCTGGTAGGGATGTGGCCAAAAGGGAACACCGCTACACTGTTGGTGGTGGGAATGTAAACTTGTTCAACCACTCTGGAAAGCAGTATGGGAGCTCCTCAAAAGACTACTCATAGAGCTCCCCGATCATCCAGCAATCCTATTTCTGGGCATTTACCCAAATGAACACAAACAAGACCACATTAAAGCTACCAGCACAACCATGTCCATTACAGCATTGTTTACCATAGCCAAGATATGGAACCAACCCTGATGCCCCTCAGTAGATGAATGGATCAAGAAATGTGGTATATGTATGTATGTATACACACACACACACACACACACACACACACACACACACACACACACACAGAGGAATTCTATGCTTCCATCAGAAAGAATGACATTGCCTCATTTGTAAGGAAATGTAAATCCTTGAAAAAAATTATATTGAGCGAAACAAGCCAGACCCAAAGAAACAGGATGCATTCTTTCCCTCATTTGTAATAACTACAATATGTCTACGATATTCTTTAAAAAATAGTAACAAAGATGTCATCTAGGTTCTGAGTTTTTCTCTGCCAATCAAAGAGTTATAAGGCAGGAAGAGTGGGAGCAGAGGCAAAGTTTATTTGAAAGTAAGAGTAAAACACTAGGAGAAAAAAAAGACAAGCCTCTTAGCTATTGGCAGGTTGGTAGAAACCCCCAACTGGGACTCCTGACTATGAGGGACATCTTATGCCAAATGATGTCTTATCTGTGTGCTTCCCACACAGAAAAGGAGGAAGGAGGAATACAGACTACTCAGTGTAAGATATTGGGAAGGGTACCCAGAAACCAGTAGCCCCTGTAGTTCTTTGTGGTCTCTCCTTTATAATCTTTTCTACCAGTCTCAATACTCTGGCACCTGGTTGGGTCATTACCCACCTCATCCCAGTGGAGGAGTGGTTGTCCCCCATGCGGGTCTATTCCAGAGTCGTCAATGTCTTTGCTTTCTCAGAGCTGTTATGTGGAACTTTCCCAGAGCTCTTAGGTGGAATTTCTCAGAAGAAAGAGGATAGGCTAAATCAGCAGTTTCTTGTTTCCCAAGGTCTTCTGGCCAAGGGGGAGGTGCAGGCTCCATGGTTCCTCTCCAAATTCCTCAGGGTTGGATATAGTTGCAATAGGTGTGTATGAGTACCTTGAGGATTTTAACCCATTATCAGTCATGTGGCCTGCAAATATTTTAGATGTCTCTCGCTTTGTTCATTTCTTTTTTGCAAAAACTTTTGTTGTCTGCTTGAACTTGCTCAGACAATCACCAAGTAGATTTCTCTTATGTTTTCTTGTTAACCTGTATGGCTTCCAAGTCTTACTTTTTTAAGCTTTTACTCCCTTTTTAGTACTTCTTTGCTTAGGACTCAATAGAAAAACAAAATTTCATTCTTTTACATTTAACAACACTCTCTATTAAGAAGTCTTGACTTTTTTCCATTTTGTATTCATGGTACCATGGAGAAGATTAGCTGTCCACAGATGTGTAGAGTTATTTCTGAGTTCTTATTCTGTCTCAATTTTTATATCTTTTAATGTGAATAACATATCATGTCAAGAGTTTTGTACTGTTTTGAAGTAGGATAAAAAGATACCTCCAGATTTGTTCTTTTGGCTTAAGATCAACTTTAATATTCAGTCTCTTGTGGGTTGTTGATTTCTATAACTCAAATTTTGGTAGGGATTCACAGAATGTGTAAATGTAGTAGCTTGGGCATTTTAGTGTTATTCATTTTTCTAATGTATAAATAAGGGATATCTCCATTTATCTGTGTCTTTAATTTTCTTCACAACGTTTATATCCATTTTAGTTTAAAGTTCTTCATCTTTATGGTTAATATTATTCCTCAAAATCTTAATTCTTTTTGTTGTGATTATGACTATTTTCTAAGTTACTATTTGTAGAAAATGATTAATTTGGGGTGTTAGTTTTGAAAAGATAAACACGTAATAGGCCAAGAAAAAGAGAAAGAAGACTCAATTTTTAAAAAAATTTTGACTGGAAAGAGGAGGCATGACAGTGAGTGACTCAGAAACCCAAAGGATCTTCAAAGACTGTTATGTACAATTGAGTAGAAACAAACTAGATAACTGAAGCAATGGTGAAATTCCTAGGAGCACAATACTACTGAAAATCTTGTCATTGCAGGACTGAGTTTAGAGAAAGCAAATCAATATCTGGACACTGCCTATATGGATTTTAGGAAGTTGAATTAACCTACATGCTATAAATTTCTTCCAAATGGCAAAGAAGCTAACAATAACTGGAAAATGAATAAAATGGAATACAGTGAGGAGGAAGAAAATTGACATTTGTGATGATTATTTCTGAAACCCTTTTCAGAGATCCTGATTGAGAATTTCAGAACATTTTCAGGTGAGAAATTCAGCAGAAGTAAAGCCATATCACTTTCTATTCTGCCTTGAACAACCTCTTGGAACATTTTTTTTCTTTTTGTATTTGTTGGCTTTGTTTTGTATTTTTACCAAACTGTCCATTAGAGTTAACATTAGATTTCAAGTAGCAGGATTGCCCCCTATGTTTATGTTGAAATTGCCCATGATCACCACATTGGGTCTTACAATACCCATTTCTGCCTTGCTCCCTTTCAATAATGCATCACACATAGAAAATGAGCTGTGGAATAATCATTAGGTAAAGCACCATCCACACTATTGGTAGCTTGCCCATTCCTTAAACAGCAATATATATTCTGCAGGCCAAAGACCTACATGTCTTTCATTTCTTTCCACTATATATAAAACAAAGGAGCTCATTTTATCACTTGAAAAACTAATGTTCTTCTCCCTTGGAAGTTTTGTTCCAATCTATAGCGTTAGCTGGCTTTTCTTCAGGACAGAATGACTATTTTATATGGCATTTCTTAAACTTTTTCTCTACGCGAGTGACTAAGGTGGAAAAATATCACCATTCATATCAGACTTTGATGAAAAAGTTGATTTTCTCTAAACCCTTTTCTCAGCCACAGAAGGCATAAAGAGGAATGGCTCTCCATTAAGTTCTCATTGCTGGTGAATATTATATGTTCTTAATACACCAACAACCAGTATTAGTTCAAGATCATCTATATGAACTGCTAAAACAATGAGTAATAAGATAATTAGGGTGGGATTTACATTATACTATTACCAAGAAGCAGATGAGTATTGGAAGTCATGCAGATTAGTTAAAGGGTGAAAACTATTGTGGTGTTTCGTGTTTATAGTAAGACTAGGGGAAACAATACTAACACAGAAATCGGAAATAAAGAAAGACTTAGTTTTATTTCCTACTTGAGGTTTTCATAGCTTTAAAATCCTGGTTTTCTTGATCTTAACAACTAGGAATTGATCTTGTGTATCTAAACTGCCTTTGCATCACTGATTAGCTAAGAAAGAAAAAGCTATGAATAACATTTTTGCCTGAAGGTTATCATTTTAAAAGAGAAAAGTATCAAATGTTCTTTTTGGAAATATTTGTATTAATCTGTTATTACACAGTTCAACCTTGAGGAAAGCCCCTTACCTCCTTCATTTTTGAAAATTACTCCATCCTAAAGGCCCCAAAGACTAAAGCAGATATAGACCCATGATCAAGAAAGTCATATTACACCACCCAATTTGTTAGGAAATGGAAAGACTTGGAAAAAGTATAGTAATTAAAGTAAGCCAGACTCAAAGAAACATAGGTCCCATGGTTCCCCTCATCTGCAATAGCTAGTATATGTCTAGGACAAGCAGAAGAGGTCAAAAGCTATGTACTTATGACCATAAAACCTGATGCTAAGTGAAATGAACCCCAAAATAGGGGCACAAGAGGTTTTTATCTTTGTTGCTGTTCTTTTTAATGTACTTATAATGTATTATGTTATTTTTTTGTTTCTTTTATCTTCTCCCTCCATGGTACAACCCCTGTTGTCACTATATTTGATTCTGGTGTCCTGAATCATGTATATACATTTTTCTAATTTGGGGAGGGGAAGGGAAATAACAAAATGCTGAAATAAGGATACAGGATGACCTATTGTAACAATGAGATGTACAAGACACTATGTTGAAAACAAACTTTACAACTTTGGGAGGGAGAAGGGAGGGAAGAGGTGGGGAGGTGGGGAGGAAAGGGATGGTAGGGGAAAAACAAAGGAGGGTGTAACAATGCTCGATAGGAAATGGACTCATTATCTTGCTCATGTAACTGTAAGCTCTCTGTATAGTATCTTTACAAAAAAAATATTAAGGAAAAAAAAGAAAAAGCAGAAAGTCATATTATATTCCTTCCTCATTCTCTGTGTACAAGTGTAGACAATAAGTGATAAAGTTAAAAAACACAGAAGCATTCAGAGTCATTTGGCAAGTATTCAGGGAAACTAGAAGAGGCATTATGTATGCTCATATACACAAGAGGAAATGAAAAAATCTGAATATGGAGTGCAAATTTTCCTTCTCCTACAGCACGTGACATCTTCATAATGAATCCAACAATATTCCACCATTGTTCCTAGAATAAGGACTGCTGCTTATAAGCATCCTCCCTAATCTGCATAGATAAGAGTTATTAGCTCAATTATACACAATACAGAAACAAACAACTATTCCTTTAGATGTATTCAAATTTGTCATGGACACTCTAGCCAGTTGAACCATGAAGTAAGTTCCTTGATTTCTCTAAGCTGAGCATCAGTACCATTTGCTATTCAGAATTACTTAAAATAATTATTTACATCATCCTACTAGCTTATTCATTTGATTTATTTGCTTGTCTACCTATTAATTTATTTTTGAGATTTGACCTCAGGGCCCTTCATAGGCAGATGCTCTACTGCTGAACTATTTCTCCAGGATTTCATTCTTCATTTATTTTTCGGGTAGGGTCTTGTGTTTTTTGCCTCAACCAGCTACCATACTAGGCCTTCTTCAAGGCTCTCTAATTTTCTAGCCTCAGAAGTAGAAAATGGGAAACAGTAGAAAAGAGGTAAAATGGGAAAAGCTTTAGTTGATGTATTTGTGTCTAACAGGTCTGAAAGGTAGATTTATGAGTTGTTCTGTTTCTCCCTCCTCTTCCTCCTCTCTCATTATGCAATTAATTCTATCTCGCCTTATGGATACACAGGTCTATGATGACACTTACTGCACTACAAGAGATGTCACTGGTTTTCTTGTACTGGTTTTTAATTTAACTATAGATCTAATGAGATAAGTATTGCTTGCCCCCTCCTAGAGTTTTCCTGTTGATTTTGTGGAAATTATGAAGGACTTGGAATCTTTCATTTAATGAAATTAAGTCCAATGTGCATCAAAATGAAAAAAAAAAGACAAACATGTTCTGTCAAAGCAATGCTTTCCTGAACTTATACATTAATTTCCTTGCTTATTGGTGTCCCAGTCATAATAAGCCTCCAACTTAATTCTTTTGAACAAGCTTTTATATTTGAAAGCTGGGTTATTTCTGCCAAATGATATATTGCATATAGTCAAATATATATATATATACACATATATATGCTTAATCACATGTGCCCTTTAAATATAAATAGTCTAAATATAACACCTGTTCTTCACTTAATGTGTTCATGGAACCAAGATTCTGGATGGAAGCACCATCTTTCAGTAAGTTAGTACAGGGTATTTTTAGCAGTTTGAAAGCTGTTACTGTTTACAGGAAACTGAATCAAGTTTGGCAAGTGCTGGACAATTAGTTTCTCACTCTGGATGACCTTGCTATTTGTATATGGGAAAGTGAATCACACCACTCAAAAAAAAGCTAGGAGTATATTTGTGTATAAGAATAGCATCTAAGATTCTGCTTATCTACTGACAGTCTTGTGTTAAAGATAATAAAGCCTATTATTATTCTGTCAACATATCTGGAAAATTCTTTGGATATAGAAAGAGCCTTTTAAAAATGGTAACTGCTCTCAGCAGCATTTAGTACAAGCTGTGAGAATCTGTCAGTTTTCAGATTCATTTATAACTGCCCAGGGTATAGCCATGTTCACTGAAATTGGATTCAGAATGGTCAACATTCAGGATATATTTACCAATGCTACAATTATTTAACAACACTTTTATGGTATCATAAAGAGACCTGACAGTATGCTCTTAGGACAGTGGATAAATCTTTGTCCCCCTAACACAAAAGGGAGTTTGTTTCTTCCTTTAGAATCCCATAAAAATTTACATTCAAGGATGTTATCATATAACCATTAGACAAGTGCAAATGAAAATGTTTTCCATCCTACCATTTCTTTTCCCACCACCTACCCTGGACTAAATATTATAATTTGTTTTGGGAACAAAGTATAGCAGTTAGTATCCTAAAATATAGGTTGATATTTAAGTCTTTCTCCTTAAAAAGAGAAAGAATCAGATCATATGTTTGTATATTTCAAGGAAACAGCAACACTGGTGTTCAGTTAAGCCTCCTTGAATTGTCTCTTATTGTGTGATCCCTCTCTTCTCTGATTTATGATCATGGGCATTGAATGAGATTAAAACATTCAAGTACTCAAAGATATATCTCGGCTGGGCACTGGTGGCTTACACCTGTAATCCTAGCTACTCAGAAGCCTGAGATCTGAGGATCACGGTTCAAAGCCAGCCCTAGCAGGGAAGTCCATGAGACTCTTATCTCCAATAAACCACTAGAAAACCGGAAGTGGTGCTGAGGCTCAAGCTGTAGAGTGCTCACCTTGAGCTGAAGAGTGAGGGATAGCGCCCAAGCCCAGAGTTCGAGCCCCATGACCAACAAAAAAAAAAGATACACCTCTAGGTATTTCTAATAACTAGATTATATTACAAAGCAAGCCCCTCAAAAAAGTTTAAAATAAGGTTTTCTATAAAATGAGATGTTCTATGGATATGTATCTGTTGTACATAAAGTGATTGAAAGAAATACTACAATATACCAAAGGTAGAAAAAGACATTCAAAGATTTTATATACATTTAAATTTGCCAAAATTAGCCTTAGACCTAGTCCTAAATGGCATTTACTATCAGAAGAATAACTCATAGCTTGAAAGAAGAATTTTGTAAAATCAGTTCTTAGTTTCTACAAATTACACTTTTTGGTTGCCTTAGTGACATATCTTCTGGATTTCTCTAAATCATATCAAAGACAATCATGCCCAAAGAGCTGTCTTGCTGTGTTTATTTATTCAGTCATCCACATTTCTTTAACATTTTTTCCAATTAAGACCTAAAACTTTCTTCAGACTTATATTCTCATTCTGATATCAAATATCTTTGGATTTATTTCAGAAAAATACCTTAAAAGAATAATATAACAATTTATGGGTAAGTCAAATATATCCCAATTATATAAATAAAATTTTATGATTTTTTCTGTAGAAAAATATCCCCTTGATATCTGGACATTCTAGGAGCATAATAAGCTAGAAAGATAGGCAATGTAGGTCATTCTGATTTACTTCAGAAAGTTAAAGCCAATTGTTTCTAACATATTTATAAGATGATTTCTTTGTTGCTTTGTATGTCCCTCGCCCACAGTATAACCCCTGCTTTCACTGCATTTGATGTTGGTATAATTTGTGAGGGGAAGGGAAAAACAAATTGTTTAACTAGGGATACAGGTGGACCCATTGCAACAATGAGATGTACAAGTTGTTATGTCGAAAAACGAACTTTACAACTTTGGTGGGGGGTGGGGGGAGGATGGGGTGGGGGGAGGGGGAAGGATGGGAAGGGATGGGAAGGGGAAACAAAGAGGAGGCAACAATACTTGATAAGAAATGTACTCATTATCTTGCCCATGTAATTGTAACTCCTCTGTACGGTATTCTCACAATAAAAAAAAGAAAGTTAAAGCATTTCTCAATGAAAGCAGTTAAAGCCACAATGATTCTATAATGACCTCTAATAATAAGAAGCAAGCAATGAGCCACTCTTCATACATGCTAATAGCTTAGGTAGGAAAGAGGGGAGCAGACTGTACTGGTCATTTGCTCCTGGGTTTCCAACATAATAACCATACTACAGTGGAGAAGTATATTGCTTCCTTCCCTAGAAGTCAGAGGAAACACTGAAAATTTTCAAAGTCAATAAATTAATCATGGTCCAAAATTTATTAACTAGTTCTGTTGTTTTGCCAATCATTCCTAGTCTATTTTCCTTATGCAGAAGCTATGTGGCTCACATTTCTCCCTTTTTCATATGTGATATGTTTTCATAGTAATCAATGTCTATATCAAAGATTTAGTAGACATCTGTACATGGAAAACAAAGGGACTCAGTAAACCTGGATACTGACATTCTCACCAATACTGCATAATAAATGTTATCAATACATCTATGCAATGCACATAGAAAAATTATGAAACAAAATGGCTAGATTTTTCCCTTAATATGCTCTTAGCTGTAATTGTCTCTTCTAAAGTTATCAATAAATTGAAAGTACATATAGCATTTTAAATTTACCATTACTTTTATGACTGAAAATACAGTCACCAACAAAAATGAAGAAGAATGATGTACACCATCCTCTTTCTTATAAATTGTGTTTCATTAGAAAGTTCAGGTCTAATGGGACTGCATAGGCCTTCATTTGGGGGAAAAATAATTCAACTCTGCCTACAAAGACAGTTAATTGCATAAATAATATAACAAGTAGAATAAACAAATAGAGCAAACACCCATAATAATAACTTTATGTAACTATTCCTTTAAATAAAATGTAGGTGTTCTTAAAAGATGCCAAAGAGACAATATTTTTACATGCGAAAAATAATTAATTCTAAAGCCGCCTGCTAACTTAAGGGACTCTGCCACTGTCCATGGAAAAAGTCATTATTTAATAAAGGTGAAGATAAGAGTTCCTACTTAAATTTCGGAATAATCTTTTGATGTTTGATATTGCATGCATCAGGGATTTTTATGTATCATTGCATAACTTCAGTTAATTAAAAAAAAAGAGATAGAAACTCTCCTTCTCTGTTTTCATAAAGTGATTCATCACTTCTAGCTTCCTTGACAATGTACGTGGAATTTGAGCTTTAAAACCCCTCAAATTTTCTCAACCATAAAGTTCTGATTAGCTCTCAGTGCACCAAAATGGATTCCATTAGTGAAAGCACATAGATTTACTTTTTCCTTCATTTTCTTCACCTTGAATTCTCTTCTCATAATTATGCAGGAAGAACAGAGGCAACAATGCTTGAGAAGAAATGTACTCATTATCTTGCCCATGTAATTGTAACCCCTCTGGATGGTATTTTCACAATTAAAAAATAGAAAATATTTTAGCATTCTTTTCTTGCAACAAATTATAGAACCAGCTGATGAGGGGAGAAAGTAAGTAATACTACTGAAGATTTTAAACAACATGATTTACATGATAACATGTTTGTTTGATATACACAAAGCAGAACATGCCAACCATAGAATGTATTCTATTCAGGCATATGGACAACATTTATTCAAACTGTCCATAGTCTGGCTTACAATGCACAAGAGTTTCAAAGGATTTCAATCTCTGATTGCAGTAGAATTAAGCTCAGAAGTCATAGTACAAAGGTAATTAAAGTCCGCTAAATACTATAAATCAGCAGCACAGTTCTAAATAAACAATGAATCAAAAATAATATTTTTAAGTCTCATAACCATATACAAGAAAATTAGCCACTAAAATCCTCTGGCATCCAATAGTTTTCCAAATCCTGGGGCAGTTCTCTTTAAAATTGACTTGTATCATCATTCCCTTTGTATTCTATTCCCACTTCTAGTACCATCACACCTCACATTTATTATTTAGATATTACTATTCTTGAAACACTGAGTTAAGAATAAAGTTTTAGGGCCATGTGTGGTGGCATACCTGCTATCCTAGATATCTGGAAGTTTATGGTTGGGAGCATCAAAGGTCAAGGTCTTCCCAATAAAACATTTGCAAGTGTCCATCTCAACTAATAACAGTACATGATGGCGGATTTTTGTCATCCCAGCTATATGGTAATCATAGATAAGAGGATCATGTTCATGGAGGGGAGGAGTGAGAGGGAAGAGTGAGAGGAGTGAGAGGGGGGAGGAAAGAGATAAAGGGAGAACAACAAGGGAGGGGGTAACAATGCTCGACAAGAAATGTGCTCATTGCCTTACTCATGTAGCTGTAACCCCTCTGTACAGCATCTTTACAATAAAATAAAATTTTAAAAAAGAGAATCATGGTCCAGGCAAGCCCAGGCAAAAAATGTAAAACCCTATGTGTAAAGTTAGTAGAACCAAAAAGAAGTTGATGTATGAAAGAGTGCCTATCTAGCAAGTGTGAGGCCCCGAGTTCAAATCTCAGTGCCACTGGGGACAAAAAAAGAATAAGGTATTATAGAATGATAAGATTTAAATAAAATATAGGAACTTTGTGTTTATGCTAAATTGTAAATAATCATGTTTAAATAATAGTAAATAACTGGCATCTTAAGTACAGTGGAATTCTAATTACATGAAAAATGAGAGAGAGGAAAGACGTCCAGAGAAACTAGTACTAGAGTACTAGTCAAGAGGACTCACAAACATGCTGCATGAATGTCAGTGATCCAGCACCAGTGATTCCTTCACTCATCACTGGGGTATCATTTGAAAGGGCTGTGGAGCCCACATACTTTTTTCTTTCTTCTTCCTGACACTGCTGTAAACAGTTTACCTTGTCACATGTTCCCACCAAGTTATGCTTCCCTTCATAGAGTTTCAGAGTAAGAAGGGTCACCTGATCTTCCCCTGGAATCTCCAGCCAACACAAACCCTTTCTATTTAAAAGTCAATTATATCAGCTATTTCCTTATAGTAAAAACCACAAAAGCATAGGCAAAGAATGCAAACATAGACACATAAGACTATGTTGGACTAAAACACATCTGCTCAGTCAATGAAACACTCAAAAGAAGGGAAGCCACCTACAGTATGACACAGGATACTTGCAAACACACATCTGAAAAGAGAAGGATTAATATCCAAAATACATGAGGAACCCATGTGACTCTATAACAAAAGGGAAACAAAGGTATACATAACAAACGGACTTACATATATATTGCTCAAAAGAAGACATACAAATGGCCAAAGGATATATGAAAGGGTACCCCAAATCATTAACTAGAGAAATACAAATAAAACCCACATTGAGATATCATCTCACACCTACTGGAATAGCTGTTATTAGAAAACTAAAGATAAATATTGGAGAACATGACAAGAAAAGGGAAATTTGACACTGTTGACACCAGTATAAATTAGTATAGCAGGTATGATCTAGCCATCTTATTACTAGATGTATATATACAAAGGAAATGATATCGGTATGTGGAAGAAATCTTCACACTCACGTTCACTTGCAGCATTATTCAGCACAGATAAGATATTGGCAATGATCAAGTGTCCCTCTGTGGGTTACTAGATAATAATATTGTGATATATACACAAACAGAATTCTGTTCAGCCATAAAAAAGAAGAAAATCCTGTCATTTGCAACAACTTGGGTGAACTTGAAGGACATTACATTAAGTGAAATATACTAGGCTCCAAAAGGCAAGTACTATTGATCTCAGTTAAAGGTGGATCATAAAAAATGAAAATCAAACTCATAAAACACAGATTAAAATGATGAATACCAGGGGAATGAAAGCAGAGGTGTTAAGATGATGGTCAAAGACCACAACATTATACTATACTTAATATGCAACCATACTTAATAACAATGTATTATATTCTGAAAAATCACTAAGCAAAGAGATTCTATGTATTCTTACACAAAAATTTTTAAGCTTCCATCAGAAAGGATGACACCACTCCACTTGTTAGGTAATGGAAAGACCTGGAAAAAATCATATTAAGTGAAGTAAGCCAGACCCAAAGCAATATAGGTCCCATGGTTTCTGTCATTTCAATAATTAGTATACGTCTAGGATAATTTTATCAGATGAGCAGAAAAGCTCAAAAGCTATGTACAAATGACCATAGAAGATGTTACTGACTGAAATGAACCCCACGATATGGACACAGAGTTCTGTCTTTATTGTTTTTAATGTACTATGTGTTTTTTGTGTCCTTTGTATGTTCTTCCCCCTATGGTATACCCCTATTGTCACTGTACTTGATTTTGGTAACCTGTATCTTGTATATACATTTGTCTAATTTGGAGAGGGGAAGGGGAATAACAAAATGCTGAAACAAGGACACAGGGTGACCCATTGCAATAATGATACTCACAAGACAGTATAATGGAAAAGAACTTCACAACTTCAGGTGGGGAAGGGGGTGGGAGGAGTGAAGAAGGTGGGGGAGGGAAGGGATAGTGGGAGAACCAAGGGAAGGGGTAACAATGTTGACAAGAAATGAACTCATTGCCTTACTCATGTAACTGCAAACCCTCTGTGCAGTGTCTTTACAATAAAATAAATTTTTTTAAAATTTAATGCTTGATAAAAAAAAATGTACTTGTTATCTTGCCCATGTAATTGTAACTCCTCTGTACGGTATTCTCACAATAAAAAAAATAGATCTGATCTAGGTTAATTAGATTGATTTAGTCATGCAAGAATGTGTACATATACCAGCACATCCTGTTAGATAGGACAAATATACACAATTTTTCTTTATCAATGAAAAATATGAAAAAGAGACATGTGTGGTTCTACCTAAATCTTAAAATGTATTGCCAATCTTTCTGGACTTTGGTGGACGATTAGTTCCTTCCTCTATGACCTTGTAGGTGTATGGAAAGGGTAGAGCCACAATAGGAGCATATCTGAAAGCAATGCAAACTATAAACCACAGCAATGATATAACTTCACATTATCAGGTAACTTGAAAGATTCCTGTTTTATGCCATCTAATACAAAAAATAGAAAAGCACCTAGCTACTATGTAAATAAAAAGAATCATCAAACTCCCTAAAGTTATAATAATACTTCTATTATTGGAGTTAATCGTTCTGAGAAGTCTGTATGATTAAAATTTTAGTTTAAGCTCATTAGGGAACTAGCTATTTAAAGTGGCAGTCCATTGGACCTTGTATGAAGTAATAAATGTTCTAAATATGCAGAGATAACCCTAACTAATCATGTGTTAAAACATGGATTTTGTAAAGGATGTTTTCAGAAAGGGAGACACATCTCCGTGTCTTCCACCAACATCAGGTAGTTTCATTGTGGAACAGCTTACTTCCTTGGGTCACCTGCAGAACAGCAAAAACACTGCCCACACAGGAAGTCTCTTATAGTTGCCTAAGTGCCGAGAAACCACCCATGACAGAAGACCTCCATTTCTTACAATGAAGCCTTAAAGCAAACAGAGGACTCCCACAGTAAAAGAAAGAAAAACCCATATTCCTGAAGCTCTGTACTGATTAAGCCACATTTCCTCCCAGATAATCCAAATATTTCATATGAAGAGTTTCATAATCGGTTCTGTACATTTTTTGTCTTAAAGTAAGTTGATAATAATTTCAATGATAAAAAGAAAAGATTTGTGTATGACTTGGGTTTATTGGAAATTCAGAAAAAGATGGGTTTCTTCTCAGTGAGTTTCTCCTCAAAAGAAGAAAGTTTTTAAGGTTCAAGATCAAGATTCTAGTCACTTCCCATTGAAATCAGATCTTTTCCCACAATTAAGTTTTGCTGAGGCTCAGTCTCCAGGTTTGCAGATTGGCTGCCCATATTCATATTAGCCATGAGAAAGGCTGGAAGGGTAGAGAAAAGTTGATTGAAATGGTTCAACCTCAGAATTTCCACCAGCATAATTTTCCAATTATCAAATCAGAACTTCCCAAAGGGAATCTTCTGGCAGGTGTTAAATAATTCTAGCTGGCAACTTACAAGGAATTTGGTGACCTCTTTCAACATTAATCCAAACAGATTTTATGATTAATCTGGCAGAACAAATTTCAGAGCACTGGTAAGGAAATAAAGACCTCCCAAACCACAAATTAGGACATTGAGAGCTGTAGAAACAAGGTAAGGGCAATGTCATGATGAAGTCCTCAGGAGCCAGACTGAGTTCCAACAGCAGCTCTAACTTCAGACTCCAAATTGCTATGTGGCTTCAAATAAATTGACTGCTATATGGACTTTATTTCCCTAGTCCATAGAGGTAATATTACTTGTCTATAATAAGGTTACTGTAAAGATAGATAGATATTGATATATTTCTTAAACAGTACCTAAATATTCTGTAATAGTTTTAAATACAACCAAAGTCAAAGTCAAATACAAATACGAATACTATCAAAACTCTGATATCATAAGGAAACTCAGAAATGAGTAAGATGCAGACAGGCCATAGGATAGACTATACCCACCATCAAGGACAGACACACACACACACACACACACACACACACACACACACACACACACACACACACACACACACACACACACACACACACACACACACACACACACACACACACACACACACACACACACACACACACACACACACACACACACACACACACACACACACACACACACACACACGCTCTGACACCCTGTCTTCTTTTAGTTTCTTTTAGTTTAGAGTCATCCTTAAGGCTTTGCCATATGGGGAGATGACAATGCATCATCTCTTGGTATTTGAGGTATGAAAAATAACTAAGAGCCAGGTACTGGTGGCTAATGCCTACAATCCTAGCTATTAGGGAGGCTGAGATCTGAGGGTTTCAGTACGAAGCCAGGACATACAGGAAAGTTCATGAAACTCTTTTCTCCAATTAACCACCAAAAAGCTGGAAGGGGATCTATAATTCCTGTAGTAGAACGCTAGACTTGAGCAAAAGAGAAAGAAAGAAAGAAAGAAAGAGAGAAAGAAAGAAAGAGAGAAAGAAAGAAAGAAAGAGAGAAAGAAGGAGAGAAAGAAAGAAAGAGAGAAAGAAAGAGAGAAAGAAAGAAAGAGAGAAAGAAAGAGAGAGAGAAAGAGAGAGAGAAAGAAAGAGAGAGAGAGAAAGAGAGAAAGAAAGAAAGAGAGAAAGAAAGAAAGAGAGAAAGAGAAAGAGAGAAAGAGAGAAAGAGAGAGAGAGAAAGAGAGAGAGAGAGAAAGAGAAAGGAAGGAAGGAAGGAAGGAAGGAAGGAAGGAAGGAAGGAAGGAAGGAAAGAAGGAAGGAAGGAAGGAAGGAAGGAAGGAAGGAAGGAAGGAAGGAAAGAAGGAAGGAAGGAAGGAAGGAAGGAAGGAGGAAGGAAGGAGAAAGAGAAAGAAAGAGAGAGAGAGAGGGAGGGAGGGGAAGGAAGGAAGGAAGGAAGGAAGGAAGGAAGGAAGGAAGGAAGGAAGGAAGGAAGGAAGGAAGGAAGGGCAGGCTCAGGTTCAGTGCCTAGACCCTGAGTTCAAGCCCTAGGGGATGAGGGGAGGACTAACAGAGTAAGAATAGTTTTAATTGTTTTCAAAGAGTAAAAGGGGTCACTTTCAGAGCACATTCTCATTTCCCAAATGCATATTTCAGCCTTTATCAGACTTCCTTAGACTGCTGTCTATAGAGAAATGTGAAGTGTAGCCAGAGGGCTTGTCAAAATGGAGGATTTTTTTTAAAAAATTGTGAAGAGAAAATGAAACACTTTGAAAATTGCGTTCACCTTTAGAAATGTGTATAAAATGCTCGCTTATCAAATAGTGTTCTAAACAGGAAGTGAAAGCTTAACACTGGGTTGTGAGTCACATCCTCCTCTGTGACCTTGAGGAAATTATGGGATCTCTCTCAACTTCTTCATCACACACTAGAGAGAGATTTTATGCTTTTCCAAGAGTGAATTTGTTGATGATTTGACACAAAGGAACAGCTCTTCCCAATTCAAACAAAAACAATATATGAGTGGAAAGCATAACACTAATAATGGACAATTTCACACTGGCTAATTCTAGGCTTGTAGACTTGGCACATGAGTTGTCTCCACAGATATAAATCAGGATAGAAATACCAGTTTCTAGAACTCACTGGCACTACATGATTGATTTTTTGGGTTTTTTTTTTTTTTTTTTTGCATTGTAAAGGTGATGTACAGTGGTATTAGAAGTCAGGGAATGTAATTTCTTTTTGAACAGTGTCACCTCTTCCCTTATTTTCCCTCCTAAGCCCCCTCCATATAGTATAGTTCATTTTCAACAGTGTCTAGTGAATATCACTGATTTAACTGTTCACCATTTGTCCCTCCATTTCTTTTTCTTTTTTTAATATATATATTCATATTTATTGTGAAAATACCGTGCAGAGGGGTTACAATTACATGAGCAAGGTAATGAGTACATTTCTTATAAAACATTGTTGACTCCTCCTTTGTTTCTCCTTCCCATCCCTTCCCACCTCCTCTCCCCCCTTCCTCCCCCCTCCCCTTGCCAAAGTTGTAAAGTTTGTTTTTCAATATAACGGCTTGTACATCTCATTGTTGCAATGGGTCCACCTGTATTCCTATTTAAACAATTTTTCCCTTCCCCTCCACAAATTATACCAACATCAAATACTGTGAAAGCAGGGGTTATACTGTAGGGGAGGGACATACAAAGAAACAAAGAAATATCTTATAAATATGTTAGAAACAATAGCAAGAAAGAAAAAACATTTGAGTCCTTATCTTGGGGTTCATTTTGCCTAACATCAACTTATCTGACCATTTCTGCTTGTCTCAGATATATACTAGTTATTGCAAATAAGAGCAACCATGGGACCTATGTTTCTTTGTTGTCCCTCTATTCTATGTTCCTCTTCTTTAACTTCACCAAGATTCTGATAAGCTGCATCTTAGCAGAGGAACAGAAGAGAAGTAGACTTGCTTTGTTATGTGTCACAAGGAAGGCTTAGAAACTTTTCTGAGATTTGATGAGATTTTTAGAGTCCTGAAGATAATAACTATTAATGAAGAAAGTATGGTTGCAATGGAGATAGTGAATATAAGATGTCAAAAATAAATTTTGCTCTAGATTTGATTTTTCTCTTTTATTTTTTTTCTTGTTTGACTATTAGAGATAGATTTAGTTCTTTGGTAATTTCAATGGATCTCACTCAGGTAGAGATAAAAAAACAAGTGTTTACTAAAATAGTTATTCATAGACTCTAGGTATAAGATTTCACATGCTATATTTTTGGAGCTTGAACTCAGGGCCTCAACACTGTCTCTGAGCTTCTTTTGCTCAAAGGCTAGCAATCTATCACTTGAGCCACAGGGCCAATTCCAGCTTTTTCTGTTTACGAGGTACTGAGAATCAAACCCAGAACTTCATACATGCTAGGCAAGCACTCTACCACTAAGCCACATTCCCAGCCCTCACATGCTCTATAAAAAAGGCAATGTATTTTTCTACCAGTGAATTTAAACTGTATTTTTTTAAATGTATCTCATGCTATGTGCTTTCCCCAGGGCCAACCTAGTACATAACATTGAGGACCACAATTCCCACTGGTTTAAATAGAAGACTATAGTCAAATTAAACATCTCATAAGACAAGACCCAGGAATGAAACACATGTCATCAGGGGCCAGCCCCTCTACACAAATCAGTCAACACTGATCAGATAGATGATCAGAACATCTAACATGGAAAGTCCCTTCAAGATATAAAAGTACATCAAAGGTAAACCAAAGCAGAAGGTGATTCTAGAGACTGAGACCATACTGTGAAGGTATGGAAAGTAGAGAAATGGAATTGGTTGAAGATGCCATAACTCATCCCTGGCATATCAATATCTCAAATATCTTAGCAGTAGAATTACAGAAAATCTTAACCAGCCACAGGGACTGAGGTTTACAGTGTGTTTTACCTACCCTGCTGAGCATCATAAACTAGTGTGGATAGTGAAGAATGGAGGTAGACAACATGGCTTGAGCAAATTTGATAAAACTAGTAGATAGAATTTTTTGAGAGATAAATATATTTTAACAGAAAATGTAAACTGTGGATTTGAATTTACAGACGACTGAAGTGTTTATAACCCTGTTGGGAAACATTGTATGTAGAACTGGGTTCCAGGCAGATGCAGCACATCTTCAACAAACTTGAGGAAGTTTATTGGAGTCCTCCCAAAATTGCAAAGCCCTACCAGACTGTAAGGAAAAATAAAAATACCTAAATACTCAAATGCTACTGCCTAATTGGCTTTATGTGCTGGTATGTGCCTTAGAGAACATGTCTACATATTTCTGCAAGTACCTAGGAGATATTTTACACAGTACTCACAGAGTCTGTGGTCACCAGGTACTGCCATTCACCCACAAAGTCTTAGCTTGGGATCTAGTGGGTACCTTGAGCCTCTGCACCGCTGGGCATCAAGGTCTTATCTATGTTCTGTACTGCTTCTTCAGGGGCTAACCACCTGTCTATAATACTGTGCCCTGGGGTACATGATTGAGAAAACCCACCAGGTACCCAGGACCTAATAATCTTCCTTTAGTTCTGATTGGGCCCAACCTAGGATGTATTTGAAGGAGAATTAGAAAGAAATATAGACATAGTGCCATGCACTCTCATGGAACTCAGAACTGCTCCTTTAAGGTTTTCCTCTCTTTCTTGCCTTTGACATGTATGTATAAATTTTCTTTCCTCATAGAATTCTCATTTCCAGTCAAATCATTTATGTAAATACATTGACAGATGTCTATATGTGCAAGGGTGAAGCTGGTATGATCAATTGGCCTATTTAAGATGAGTTTTCATTTAGGTGCAACCAGGACCAGTCTTTTGTTGTTGTACAGAAGGTCAAGATAATGATATCAATTGTCTAGAAACAAAACAGTGATTCCTTCTTCCAAACAGGGGATTAAAGAAGTATTCTTTCAGCAGGGAGTGGGGGTAGGGGTGGGAAGAGTAGTTGGGGAGGTGGGAAAGGAAGGGATGGTAGGGGAATCACAAAGCAGGAGGCAACAATGCCCCACAGGAAATATACTCATTACCTTACTCATGTAACTGTAACCACTCTGTACAGTATTTTTACAATAAAAAACGTATAAAAAAGAAGTATCTTGCTGAAAAGGAGAGAAAATGTGTGTTAGGTCTCAGATCACCAAGATTTATTTTAAGTTCATATAAGTGTTTTAAAGACCAGATTAAAGGCATTTTGTAATTTATAAAAGAGGACAATCCAACTAATTACATCAATGCAAAGCTTTCTTTTCTTTAAAGTGTACTTGCATTAGATACCTAAAATAGCATGTGAATTATCACAGATAATTATATCACGACTGCAGCTATTATGCTCTTTCCTATCTCACCACTAATATATTTTCAGCCAATATCTCCTGCTTTAAACAATTTAACATAAAGCAACATTCTTCTGTATGAACATATGTTAAATCTACTTATCAGTAGCTGTTTAATTTAGCCTAAGATCTTTGTAAATCAATGGGGGTGGTATTTTGAATGGTAAAAAGAAACAAGACTTTCCTCCAATGTCAATGCTGTCTGACTAAAACAAATTATAAGCATCATTTATGTTATTTGTTTACTTCACATCAAGTTAGGTTGCAGGCTAAGATTAAATTATTTTATAATTATTTGTTTTCTCTTGAGGGTAGCTGGTGTTTTCCTTGCCTTAAAGAACATCTCAAATTCTACAAGAGAAATAAGTTTTCTGTATCACATGTATTATAAAATGCTTACAAGTGTTGAAGGTTCTAGGGGACGAGGCGGTGGGAAAGTGAAAGGACAGTAGAGTCCAAATGCAAATGCTGAAAATAAATTCCCCAAAACATTTGAAAGGAAAAGAAATTGCCCTGAGTATGTCAAGGACATAAGAATTTTAATCTCAGATTATATGCTAGAATGTTGATATTGTATGTCCTCAGAAGTTTAGTCAAAATCTTTGACAGTCATGATAATCTTGACATGACACAGAGGAGAGGGAAAAAAATCATTGCCCAAAGGATGAGTTGAAGTGAAAATTCAGGAGATGAGTAGAACCTCTTTAGGCCACGAGGAGGTATTCTTGCAAGGCCAAATTAATCCATGCTCACATTTTTGTTATATTAAAGCTGATTTTTTAAAAAATATTTTCCATTCAATGTTCAAAATGTTGAATTCAGTTGGATTAAAACAATTAACTTCTTTGTCCTTACTCATACTCTACTAATAATTATGGAATATCAATGGCAAGATATTAAATCTCAAAATACATTGTCTTCTTCCTAGAGGTCTCCTAGATTAGAAGTACATTTATGAATCAGTCATACATAAAATTAGCACAATTATTGGATATAAAGGAGTCAGAAACTGAGTTTGATATGAATATGAAATATAACTTTAAATATCCGTAGCAAGAGCCATGTTCCCAGCCTATGTATTTTTATGGAACTCTCCACTGAAAAATACATCAAATGTTTTCAAGATATAATTTCCTCTTACATCACTGAGATACAACAGCAATACCAGGTCGTAATAAGACCAGGCAGTCACAATCCCACTAACCTCAGCTATGTAATAGATAAACTTCTTATGATCCCAAGTCTTTAAACACTGGAGAGTTGATTTCGGCAATTTAGGGAAATAAAACAAACTTTATTCTTCTTCATCCTTTCCTTTTCTTATTATCAATAAAAGAAAGTCTTCAGTGGCCACTGGAATTCATTATCACAAATAATAGGGTTATCACCAACTGTTCACTGATCCAGGAAATAAAATATAGCAAGCTTGCTATTTATGCTTGATGTAAACAGGTTCCACTAAATAAAGTAGACATTAATTCACTTCCAGTGGAGTATTGAATTTTCTTGATGCAGATGACAGCTCATCCAGACAAAAATCTAATTCTTACATAGTTTTTCAATTACAGAAACAGAGACTCCCTCAGGCTACTTGGCCTGAGCCAGTAAAATTAGTTTTCAATATGGCTTACAAGGCTGTACATTAGAACATAAGATTAGATTAAGTATAAGACAAGTATAAGAGTAAGCTTTCCACAACAATCCCATTCCTGTGACTTCCTTTTTGCTATGAAACATGACATACTCTGTTCTGCCTCAGAAAGGTTTTCCCTCTTTTCCTCAATTTTGGGAGTTACCTTTTCCCATCCATCCTCCCACACATTTGTTCTCCCAATGATCTAGGATTATTCTCCCAATGATCTATGCCATTTTGAAGGAATGAAATTTCACAAGAAGAAAGCAGAAAACAATGTCATTTTGTGCTCCTGTTTCCCAGGACATTGGGACTAAATTTTCCTTACCCCTAATATTAAGGACAGAGCTGATAATATCTTTAACTGGTCTCAGGAAATAACAAATTTTAAGACCTCTACCAGTCAGAGAACACCTCATATGAAATGACAGTGTAGTTCAACCTTGATGGAAATATTCAGTTCTATCTCTTGCCTAAAGTCACCTCATTCTCAATCGCTCTTCACTTTTCTCTGTACTAGATGTTTATTTTCTTTTGATAAGTTTCCTCAAATCTATGCTTTGCCCAAGATTAATTTCTATATAGTTCACCAGCCCAAGGAGAAACTAAGGATCTTTCCTAAAGCCTAGTACTTTCCTGACCCTGTCTCTTTTTTATCATGATGCTGTTTTCCTTCAGACATGGTGTTTAGAATCTCAGCATGGCCAATAAATGCCTTCAGTCACTGAAAGAATCCAGGGCCTCCATAAAGTTGGCTGACATCCACCTTTTTAATAACTGAATGCTGCTTCATATGCACAGGGAGAAATTGTATTCTGCTCACTTCACCATTTCATTCTCATCCAAGAAACTCAGGAAGACCATATTTCCCAAGCCATTGCCTCTGAGAGATAGAACCATGGATTTGAGGCTGAAGAAATACATGCATTTCTAGATCTTTCCTCAAACATGCTTGATCTGGCCTTATACTCTTGCTCTCCCTCTTTCCCATTCACACTGCTGAAAGTAAAATGTGTATGTGGTAAATTGCCCACAATTCAGAGTTACCCAAACACATGATATTTTGTGAAGAATATAAAATCTTATTTGGTTACATCACTGAGATTTTTTAAGGTGGTTAGCATGTATTATAGCAATTAATATCTCATTCAGCTAATACTTCTTTCCTTATGGCAACCAACACTTTGCTGTACCACTGAAGTATTGTGAAAGAAAGCTTATTTAGGTCAGAAAACCTGTGTTTATAGAAATACTTGAGAAACAAAACAAATTACTTCTAGCTGAGGGATTTTGGACATGAGGAAAAATTGAAGCTTTCAAATGAAGTGATTATATGAAATTTCTTTAGCTAGAAAGGATGGGTTACTGGAATTTGCTATTCTTTAAATGGTTTAGTGCCTGCTATGTATGGGTATGGAGGCAGCTCATATTTCTAATAACAATTAATCTTCACAGTCAGCTAAAATCTGATGACTGAACTTATGAGTACATAATTGATAAGGCTTGAGTTACAGTGAAAATGACAACTCCATTGGACTTCCCTAGACTTCTTTCTGCTGATAAATATGTAAGAATTTGTGCTATGAAGGTCTAGGAAATATTCCTTTTGCTGGACTGTGAGGGGAACAAGGGAGAAGTAGGATGACTATGATATTTTTACTATCACTTCCAGGGAGGAAAACACTTTTAAAGGACTGTAAGCTTACACCAACAGCTCTTAGACAGAAGCAGCTCTGCATCTCAACAGGATAGGGGAAGAAAAGGAATGGAAACATTCAGCTATCCAGTGAACAGTAGCCACAAATGTGGCTGAACATCCTACAATACATAGATCAAACCAAACCAAAGAATTATTCAGTCCAAAATGTCAATAACACCTAGTTGTGAAACTTTTAGTTAGCCTTACATTTCTTATAAGTAGCCTCAAAGGTTTAATGTATATGTTTCCCAAATGTCTGCCTTTTTGACTTGATCTCAGAGAAACAGTCATATATAGAAAAATGTTAACTCAGTCATGAAAAATGAAATTCTCATTAAGGTTCACAGCCCTCAGCAAGTCTATTCTGAGATATGACGAAAGAATTACACTAATGCTGCTAACACCTCAAGTTACCAATTTACTTCATGCATGCATGAATCAACCATTGAACACAATATGCTGTACATCTCACTTGGTACATGGATATTCCTTGTATGGATAAGATACTAAACTTTCTTCCACAACATATGCAGTAAAAGGGAGATTAGAAATTGCTCTTTTGATTGCTTATAAAGGAAAACCATCAGAATAACTACAGATTTCTCAGCTGTGACCATGAAAGCAAGGAGAGACTGGAATGAAGTATTCCAAACCCTAAAATCATTACCAACCCAGAATATTGTATCCAACAAATCTCTCTCCTTCATAACCAAAGGACAAATAAAAACATTCCATAGCAAAGAAAAATTAAAACAATTTATTGCTACCAAACCAGCACTACAGAAGATACTTAAAGGCATCCTGCATATAGAAAACCAACAAGAACATGAGAGTGGTAGGGAAATGTCCCTTACCAGAGAGCCAATAAATATATTAAGAAAAGATGAGGCATGCCCCTAAGAAGGTGGGCAACCTGGTAGGAGTTACTAAACACTTACCAGTCCCAACTCTCAATACTAATGGGTTTAACTTTTAAATTAAATGGCAAAGATTGACTTGTTGGATCAAAAAGCAAGACCCATCTATGTGGTCTTCAAGAGACACATCTTGCTGGCAAAAAAAAAACAACCCAACATATTCTCAAAGTAAAAGGCTGGACTAAAATCTTTCAACCAAATGGTCCCAATAACAAGCCAGAGCTTGTAATACGAATATCCGATTAAATACATTTCAAATTAAAATTAATGAGAGGAGACAAAGAAGGACACTACATACAAACAGAGGAAAATCTACAGGAGGTTATATCAATTATAATCATCTATACACCAAATTCTTGAGTACCCAACTTGCTCAAACAAATACTACTTAAAAACACACATAGATCAAAACACATAGATTTTTGGAGACTTCAACACATCACTGTCACCTTTGGATGGATCATCATCAAAAAAATTCAGCGATGATCCTTAGACCTAAATAATTGCATTGACCAACTAGACATAACAGATATGTACAGAATATTTCACCCAGCCCATCTAAATATCCATTCTCTCATCAGTACATGGAACATTCTCCAAAATAGATCATATTTTAGGTAACAAAGCAAATCTGTGTAAATTTTAAAACATTGAAATTAAAAGTTAAACCCATTACTATTGAGAGTTGGGACTGATAAGTGTTTAGTAACTCCTACCAGCTCTTCTGTGACACAGCAAAGGTATTACTCAGAGGAAAACTCATAACTCTGAGTGCCTACATTAACAAATTGGAGAAATCGCAAACCCCAAACCAGTAGATGGGAACAAATAGTAAAATTTATATCAGAAATAAATGAATTTGCTGGCCACAGGTGGCTCACGCCTATAATCCTAGTTACTCCAGAGGCTGACATCTAAGGATCATGGTCTAAAGCCAGGCTGGCAGGAAAGTCTGTGAGACTCTTATCTCCAATGAACCACCGGAAAACCAGAAGTGGCACTGTGGCTTTAGTGGTAGCATGCTCACGTTGAGCTGAAGATCTCAGGTACAGTGCCCAAGCTGAGAGTTCAAGCCCCTGACAGACAGACAGACAGACAGGAAGAGAGAGAGAGAGAGAGAGAGAGAGAGAGAGAGAGAGAGAGAGAGAGAGAGAGAGAGAGAGAGAGAGAGAGAGAGAGAGAGAGAGAGAGAGAGAGAGAGAGAGAGAGAGAGAGAGAGAGAGAGAGAGAGAGAGAGAGAGAGAGAAATGAATTGGAGACCAAAAAACTATAGAAGAAAGAACATTCCTTGAAAAAATTAACAAAAATTGATGGACCTTTTAGCAAATTTGACCAAAACAAGAGAATATATCCAAATAAATAAAATTAGTGATGAAAATGGAACATGATGACAGAAATAAGCAAGATTCAGAAAATTATAAAGAAATACTTTGCAAAAGTGTATGTCAATGAATTGAAGAATGTGGAAGAAAGATAAGAATTTCTAGAGAATATTATATACCCAAACTGAACCAACAAGATTTAAACCATCTAAATAGACCCATAACAAGTAATGAAATAGAAATGGCAATAAAAGATCTCCCATCCAAGAAAAGCCCAAAAGCAGATGGACTCACAGCTTAATTCTATCCAGCTTTCAAAGGAGAAACCACTCCAATACTCTTCAAACTCTTCAATGAAATTGAAAGTGAAAGATCACTACCAAACTCATTCTCTGAAGTCAGCATACCCCTCACTCCAAAACCAGATAGGGACTCATCACACACACACACAAATATATAGACCCATCTCTTTGATAAACATCGATGCAAAAGTACTCAATAAAATTCTGGCCAACCAACTTCAACAATTAATTTTTTAAAAATCACACACTATGATCCAACAGGGTTCATTCTACGGATGCAAATCTGGTTCAATATATTCAAGTAAATTAATGTAATTCAACACATCAAGAGAAGCAAGGACAAGAACAACATGATCATCTCAAAAGATGCAGAAAAAGCATTTGACAAGATCCAACATCCCTTCATGATAAAAAAAAAAAAACTCTGGAAAACTAGGAATCCATGGAACATTCTTCAATATAATAATGGCTGTAAATGACAAGATTACAGTCAGCATTAAACTTAATGTGAAAAGTGAAAAACATTTCTTCTAAAATCAGAAATGACATAAAAGCATCACTCTTTTTCCTCTTTAGTATAGCCCTGGAATACCTAGCAAGAGCAATAAGGCAAGATGAAAATATAAAGGGATCCAAACAGGGAAAGAAGAAGTAAAACTAGCCCTCTTTGCAGATGACATGATCCTATATTTAAAGAATCCTATAAATTCCTCCCCCACATTAGAGGAGCTTATCTGAAACTTTGGCAAAGTAGCAGGGTATAAAATTAGCTCACAAAAATCAGTAGTTTCTCTGTAGGCCAACAATGAGAAGATGGAGACTAAAATCAGGAAATCAACTCCATTTGTAATAGCGTCAAAAAATAAAATACCTAGGAATTAACTTAACCAAAGATGTGAATGACCTCTAAGATAAAAACCTTAAAAATCTGAAAAGAAGCATATTTAAGGAAATAAAAAAAAACTTGCATGCTACCAGATTAGAAGGACTAACATTCTGGAAATGGTAATACTGCCCAAAGCTATTTACAAATCCAATGCAATGGCCATCCAACAACATTCACTAATGAAACAGAAAAAGCAATCTAAAAATTCATATGGAGTAATAAAAGACCCCAAATAACCAAAAAAAATCTTTAGCAGGGAGAATGGTATTGGAAGAATGTCAATACCAAACTTCAAACTCAATGAAAACAGGTAGATACTGGCCCAAAATAGGCCTGAGGACCAATGGAACAGAATGGAAGACCCTGAAATGAACCCATAGACCTATAACCACCTAATATTTGATAAGGGAGCAAAAAAAACACAGGATGGAAGAAAGGTAGCCTGTTCCACAAATGGTGCTGGCAGAATTGGCTTACACATGCAGAAAACTGAAGCCAGATCACTAGATATCACTGCACCAAAATCAATTCTAAATAGATCAAAGACCTCAATGTAAGGCCAAATACCATGAAAATATGACAGGAAGTGGTAGGAAAAACACTATAGCTCCAAGGCACAGGTCAAAACTTCCTAAGTAAAGATCCAAAATCACAACAAAGAAAGGCTGGATGACTGGGATTACAACAAACTGAAGAGTTTCTGCAGGGCAAAGGACATATCTAGCAAGATAAACAGCCTACAGAATGGGTGAAGACTTTTACTAGCTACACATCAAACAAGGGCCTCATATCTAAAACTTAGAACTCAAATTAAACCCTTCAAAAAATAAATCCTCAAAGAAACAACACCCAATTAATAAGTGGACTAAAGACTTAAAGAGAAATTTATCAGAAGTAATAAGGGCCAGTAGACGCATGAAGAAATGTTCAACATGTTTGGCCATAAAAGAAATGCAAATCAAAACAACATTGGTATTCCATTTCACATCAGTTAGAATGGCCATTATTAAGAAAACTAACAATAACAAATATTGGTGAGCATATGACCAAAAGGAATACTACTACACCATTGGTGGGAATGTAAACTTGTTTCACCACTCGGGAAAGCAGTGTCAAAAGACTAAATGTCGAGCTTCCATGTAACCCAGCACTTCCACTCCTGGGCATTTATCCAATAGACCACAGCACAACCATGTTCAGTGTAGCATTGTTTACCATAGCCACGATATGGAATCAACCCAGATGCCCCTCATTGGATGAATGGATCAAGAAAATGTGATATGTATATATATGTTTATATATATAATTTGATATATATGTATATATGGGATATATGTATATATGTGATATATATGTATAATATAAAATGTGGTATGTATGTATGTATGTATACCATACACATAGAAAACTATAATTACATCAGAAAGAATAAGATTGCACCATTTGTAAGGAAATGGTAAGACTTAGAAAATTTATAGTAAGTAAAGTAAGGCAGACCCAAAGAAACATAGGTTGCATGATTTCCTTCATTTGTTATAACTAGGATGTGACTATAAATCTCCAAGTAAACACACTGGATGGTAAAAGACAAAAAAAAAATACAATTGGGCATGAAAAACTGCAAAGAACTCTAGACATTCACACAGTGAGACCAAAGGATCTTCTTAGAAGAGGATCACAAAGGCTCAATGACTGTGTGCATATGATCATATAAAATGATGTTTATCAAAATTAACTCCAAGAAATGGAAACAAAATTTTCTTTGTTATTTTGCTATTTTCTCCTTGTTCCATGTTTGTGTTATCAGTCCTTTTGTCTTGTATGTAAGTTTATCTGTTTGAAGGAGGTTAAGGGAAAGCACAGAAATGGTGGGGAAAAGGGTGAACAAATACAGCAGGGATATTCACTAGATACTATGTTGAAAATGAACTATACAATTTTGGGGGTCAGAAGGGTAAAATTCGGAGGGAGGGAAGAGGTGACACTGCTCAAAAAGAAATGTACTCATTACATGACTTACGTAACTGTAACTCCTGCGTACATTACCTTTACAATAATAACTTAGAAAATAAAAATAGAAATTGTCCTCTTTAAAGAGCTTAGTAGCCACACAGCATCATGGTGTCTAACACTAATTCTTCAACAATATCAGCCCAATGAATTACTTCTTTAGCTCTATGTCCTCTCTCTGATATTTTTCCTTTGGTTCGTTTTTAATTTTTTATTATTCTTAAGTAGTTGTACAAAGAAGTTGCCATTTAACAAAGCAGTTTATAAGTACAATATATCTTGCTCAATGTCACCACTTTCAACATTCTCATCCATCCCTCCAATCCTACTACTTCTCTTACTCTTCGTAATTTTGTAGGATACACATTGGATTCTTGACTTCATTCTTCCCCTCTTCTCTTCATTTGTCCACTGCTTTCCTCTTGACTGCTCCCACTCCCCCACTCCACTCTCAAGTATCTGCGCTTCATTGTTCTATTTTGTTGAAATTTGACTTTGCCTTTCAAGGGAATTACACTATTTGAGATCTGCCTTGCATCTGCCATATTTCAGAAAATACATATGTATACACTTGGATGCCACCCAACATATTTATTTATAACATTCATAAGCCAAATCTAACTTCCACATATAAGGGGAAAACATGCATCCTTTGTCTCTCTGGGCCTGACTTACTTCAGTTAACACATTTTTCCTCATCTCTTCATTTTTTCACATATGATACAATATCATTCTTTCTAATTCATGAGTAAAATGAATTTTCTTGATCCTTCATTCATTGAGGAGCATCTGGGCTGATTTCATACTTCACTACAGTGAATAGTGCTTCAATGAACACAGTTGTGCTAGTGGCTTTACTGTATGCTGGTTTGTAATCTTTCGGAATACCCAGTAGTAGAACTGCTGGTCCAAAAGGTAGTTCTATGTGTAATTTTTTGAGGAACCTCTATACTGCTTTATGGAATAGATGAACAAAATTACATTCTAAATTTACATCAGGGTTGTATTTTCCTTGACTGATTCAACACACAAGTACTCATTATCTGCTCTGTGGGAGCATTTTTTTCAAATGGTGGAGAACAAGGATACTTTTCTCATAGACCCTTATTCTAGTGTGATTGTAACCTACAGTAAAGAATAAATGTTCCATTATGTGCTGAGATATGTATATTCATATGAGTGATGCAAAGTTTCACAGAATAATTACTAGCTGCATTTAAAACCATGATGAAATATTTTCTCTTCTCTTCTGACTTTCTAATGGCGTAGTAAATTGATTTCACAACCCATGAATAGACCATAGTTTCATTTTTTAAAAAAAATAAGTTTTTTATTGTGAAAATACTGTACAGAGGGGTTACAATCACATGAGCAAGGTAATGAGTACATTTCTTATCAAGCATTGTTGCCTCATCCTTTGTTTTTCCCCTACCATCCTCTCCCTCCCATCTCCACAACTATGCCTCCCCACACATACACACCTAAATTGTAAAGTTCATTTTTCGACAGAGCGTCTTGTACATCTCATTGTTGCACTGGATTAACGTGTATCCCTATTTAAACAATCTGTTTTTTTCCCTTCCCCTCCCCAACATCAAATACAGTGTAAACAGGGGTTATACCATGGGGGAGGGGCATACAAAGCAACAAAAAATCATGCGGTACCTTATAAATACAGTGGAAAGTGGAAAAACCTCCCATGCTCCTGGATTGGAAGGATCAACATTGTGAAAATGGCTATACTTCCCAAAGTTATGTACAAATTCAATGAGATACCTATCAATATTCCAATCTCATTCTTCAAGGAAATAGAAGAGGCAATCCAAAAATTCATATTGAGCAATAAAAGACCCTGAATAGCAAATAATGATCCTTAACAGAAAGAACAGTGCTGGAGGAATATCAATACCAAATTTCAAACTCTACTACAAAACCATAGTAGTCAAAACACCTTGGTACTGGCAAAAGAACAGACCTCAGGACCAATGGAATAGACTTGAAAACCCAGAAATGAACCCACAGACCTATAGCCATCTAAGGGAGCTAAAAAAATAGAATGGAAGAAAGACAGCCTCTTCAGTAAATGTTGCTGGCAAAATTGGTTAATCACTTGTAGAAAACTAAAGCTAGATCCTTATATATCACCCTGCACCAGAATCAACTCCAAATGGATCAAAGATCTCAGAGTCAAAGCAGATACCCTGAAAACATTACAGGATGGAATAGGAGAAATCCTTGGTCTCCTTGGCACAGGCCGACATTTTCTTAATATAGACCCAGAAACACAACAAATCAAAGAAAGGTTGGACAAATGGGATTGCATGAAGTTGCAGAGCTTCTACATGGCAAAGGACATAGCTAGCAAGATCAATAGAGAAAGCTTATGGATTGGGAAGAGATCTTCACTAGCCATACAATGGACAAGGGTCTCATATCTAAAATATACCTGGAACTCAAAAAATTAAAACCCCCAACAACAAATCCTCAAAGAAACAACTGCCCAATAAATAAGTGGTCTAAAACTTAAAGAGAAACTTCTCTGAAGAGGAAATAAGAAGGGCCAAAGGACACATGAAGAAATGTTCAACCTCTCTAGCCATAAAAGAAACACAAATCAAAACAACATTGAGATACCATCTCACCCCAGTTAGAATGGCTATAATCAAGTACACTAATAACAACAGATGCTGGAGGGGATGTGGCCAGAAGGGAACACTACTGCATTGTTTGTGGGAGTGTAAATTTGTTCAGCCACTTTGGAAAGCAGTATTGAGGTTCCATAAAAGACTCCACATAGAGCTCCCCTATGACGCAGCAATCCCACTTTTGGGCATTTACCCGAATGATCACAAACAAGACTATAGTTTTGGTTTTAACACCTCTTTGTACATGGGAATTGCCATCTATATATACATGGGAATAATAAATATTAATAGACATTTAGAATCATATTAGGAAAATAATAGCGTAGGGTACTCTAATAGACAATGACAGCAGAGGAACATATCTTACATATGATGATCATCAAAGGCTTCTAGGGAAGAATCATTACCCAAATGATAACAATAGCTCATGTTTATATTACGTATTTGATCACCATTTTGACTCTTTTTTTTAAGGAAGGAAGGAGTCTTTATTTATTTATTATTATTATTTATTAATTTTTTGGGTCCGGTCATGGGCCTGAACTCTGGGCCTGGGCGCTGTCCCTCAACTCTTCAGCTCAAGGCAAGCGCTCTACCACTAAGCCACCTTCCCAGCCCCCATTTTGACTCTTTAATCTGTAATTATCTGTGTAAATGCCCTGACCACACTATATAAAATAAGTTTTAGAATTATCTATTTTATTACTGTAGAAACAGAATTTCTGGAAATATTGAGATCTTAGTTTGTTTGGACTTCTATAACAAAATACGTTAGACTAGAGTGATTTACAAACATCAGGGATTTAATTTCCAAAGTTCTAGGAGCTAGGAATGTTAAAGCACTGGTAGATTCAATGTCTTGTAAACACATTTCTGGGTTCAGGAATAGAATCTTTTTCTGTGCCCTGACCTTATAGAAAAGATAGCTCTTTGTGAACTCTTTATAAGAAAACTAATACCATTCACCAGGGCTCTATTCTAAAGAACTAACCATATTCTAAAGCCCACATATTCTTAGGAATTAGGTTCAATACATTTTTCTAGGTTTTTTTTAGTGTATATTATTATACAAAGCAGTTCCAAGGTGACGTTTCACAGTTCACATATAATACTTTAATTAGACTTACTATTGATATTATTTCTTCTCTCTTTTCCTCACATACTCTCCATTATTTTTCAACAATTTTCAGTGGTTGTTCTTAGTGGTTTTTCTTATGCTGTGTCTTTGTACAGACACAAAATAATTCAGAATTATTCACTCCTCTATCATTTGCTTTCCCTCTCTCCACACTCAATGAAACTTTTGCCATGAACCTGGTTTATTTCACTGAACATGGCTTACTTCACTTAATACAGTGATCTAGTTCTATTTTCCTGTAAAAGATATTGTTTCCTTCTTATTTATGGCTGAATAATCCAGTTACTCCATTTATCAGAGATAGCCTGTTTGCAGCTTCAATAGATACAATAAGCATGAGTATTCAAGTGTCTCTATAGTATCCTGATGTATTCTTTTAGATGCATACCCAAGAATTGTAACATCAGATTATATAGTAGTTCTATTTTTGTTAGAAACTCAAAAGTTCGCACAGTGGCTTAACTAATTTACATTGCCACCAATAGTCAATAAGGATTCCTTTTTCCCTCATCTTCTCCAGTATTTTTAACTCTGCTCATAGTAGCCATTCTGACTGGGATGAGATGAAATCTCAATGTCATTTTATTTTTTTAATTTTTAATATATATTTTATTGTAAAGATACTGTACAGAGGAGTTACAATTACGTGAGTAAGGTAATGAGTACATTTCTTATCAAGCATTGTTTCCCCCTCCTTTGTTTTTCCCCTACAATCCCTTCCCTCCCCACCTCCCCAACCCCTCCCTCCCCCCCCAAAGTTGTAAAGTTTGTTTTCAAAATAATGTCTTGTACATCTCATTTTTACAATGGGTCAACCTGTATCCTTATTTCAGCATTTCCCTTCCTCTCCCCAAATTAGAAAAATATATATACACGATGCAGGGCACTGGAATCAAATACAGTGAAAACAGGGGTTATACCATACAAAAGAAACAAAAAATTACACAGGATCTTATAAGTACATTAAAAACAACAGCAAGAATGATAAAAACCACTTGTGTCCCTATCTTGGGGTTCATTTCACTTAGCACCGTCTTATATGGTCATATGTACATAGCTTTTGACCTCTTCTGCTTGTCTTAGACATATACTAGTTATTGCAAATAAGGGAAACCAAGGGACCCATGTTTCTTTGGGCCTGGCTTACTTCACTTAATATAATTTTTCCAAGTCTTTCCATTTCCTACCAAATGGGTCAGTGTCATTCTTTCTGATGGAGGCATAGAATTCATATATATATGCATATATATATGCATATATATATACCACATTTTCTTGATCCTCAATGTCATTTTATTTACATATCTTTTATGTCTACAGACATTGGATATATAACTTTTTGGAGAACATGCATGACCAGACATTAAAGTTATGAATCTTGGGTCTTCAGTCACAGATAGATAAAATTGAGATTTTGAGGAAGTATCTGCAGAGCTCATATTCTTAATTATTATTTAATGCTGCCTCTGAAAGAAGAGGTGCCGGCTACACGAATTTGGAGGAAAAGGTTTCATTGAATGAAGCACAGAGGTTTGAGGCAAAATAAATATGCCTTTAGGGTACCAACACCATGGCTCTTTTTAGGTATTTTACTTTCTGTTCTTAAATGAACTTCCACTTTTGCTCCAGACATGACAAAAACCTATCACTTTCTCCTTGGCATCTTATGATTTTCATTGCCTTGTAGCCAACAAGAATGATTATTTCACTGTCTAGGCTTGACCTATGCATCGTGCCATAATCAAATTGTAGCTCTCTGTCAGGCCTTAGCCCAGCTAAACTACTGACACTACTAATAGAATCCAATAGAATCGAATCTGAGAGGCCTTTCCAAAAACTCACCTTCCTCAGAAAAGAAGAGCAAAATATCTAGCTCCTATGTCAGACCCCAAAGCCTCATGACAAAGAATTTTATGTGTAAAGATAACCCTGTCATTAGCCTGAGATGACTCAGATGACTGAATGTCAAAATGGCTGAGTCTAGCCCTGTTATTTGTTAAAAGATCTCAGACTAGCTCTGTGTAATGCAGGTTGCAAAATCAATAGAAGCAACTTGATTTGATTGATAAGTCTGTAACTGCTGTAATCATTGAAAAGTAGTGAGAGAGAGAGAGAGAGAGAGAGAGAGAGAGAGAGAGAGAGAGAGAGAGAGAGAGAGAGAGAGAGAGATGAGAATGATGGATTTAGAATTCTCTAATGGCCCTGCCAAGGAGGACTAGAGGATGAACAGCCAGCTTAGTCAGCATATTGAAGGCTGCTAGCCAAGGGTGATTTTAATAGTTCCGGGTGTTCTATAATGAATTTGTTGGCTAGGGAACTTCACTGGAACACACATACAATTTTCAAGGTATTTTTTCCAGGATATTTTACCAGCAAGGGCTGAGTTTCAGGCAGAAAAATGATCTCTACTTATCTTAAAAACCAAGAGATTTAATACAGAGTCTAAGTATTCAAATGTTCCAAGGTTGATTTTTAGAACATCCTATAACTGATCCTTCAGATAAGTAGCTACCTCTGCAATATCCAAAAACCTACCTTGTTTGGAAGCCACCAGGCCAACTGCTGGTTCTAACATCATCCCACCTGTGTTCTGTCTGGATCTCTGGAAGCTGCTGCCAAGAGATGCTGTAAGCTGACATTGCTTGTGTTGGTACATCATCGTTTATCCCTCAAAGCAAGGTTGCCCCCCTATTTTTCTTTCTTTTAGTGTGTGTGTGTGTGTGTGTGTGTGTGTGTGTGTGTGTGTGTGTGTGTGTGTGTGTGTGTGTGTGTGTGTGTGTGTGTGTGTGTGTGTGTGTGTGTGTGTGTGTGTGTGTGTGTGTGTGTGTGTGTGTGTGTGTGTGTTGGTATTGGGGCTTGAAATCATGGCATGGGCTCTGTCCCTTAGCTTTTTCACTCAAAGTTAGTTTTACCACTTGATTCATAACCCCACTTTTGGATTTGGGGTGATTAATTGGACATAAGAGCCTCATGGATTTTCCTGCCCACAAAAGTTTTGAATCATGATGCTCAGATCTCAGCTTCTTGAGTAGCTAGGACTACAGGCATGAGCCATTGGCACCCAGCTTTCAATCGAGCAAAATTTAGTTATACAAAGGAGTTTCGGTGTGGAATGTGGCTCAGTGGTAGTGTGCTAACCTAGCATTCATGAAGCCCTGGATTTGATTCTTCAGTACCACATAAACAGAAAAAAGCCAGAAGTGGTGCTGTGGCTCAAGTGTTCAAGTGCAATCCTTGAGCAAAAGAAGCTCAGAGACAGTGATCAGGCCCTGAATTCAAACCCCAGGATTGGCAAAAATAAATAAATAAATAAATAAATAAAATAATAAAACAAAGAAGTTTCACCATGATTTTTCTTTTTTTCTTTTTTTTTGGGGGGGGGGGGGCAGTCGTGGAGCCTGAACTCTGGGCCTGGGTGCTGTCCCTTAGCTCTTCAGCTCAAGGCTAGCACTCTACCACTTGAGCAACAGTGCCACTTCCAGCTTTTTTCTTTTTGCTTATGTGGTGCTGAGGAATCAAACCCAGGACCTCATGCATGCAAGGCAAGCGCTCTACCACTGAGCCACCTTCCCAGCCCTCATCATGATTTTTCTACATAGGCTTCCAATGTATCAAACCAAACTCATTCACTTTATCTTCCCTTCTCATCACCTTACCCTCCTCTTGAAACAATTCCTATAGGGCTCTTGTACTATTTTCACACATGCTTATCAAGCACTTCTATGAGTGTGCAAGTATCTTGGCTATATGTTAATTTACACTCCTTCAGATAAATGCCTGGGAATCAGATAATTGTTCTATCTTTAGTTTTGGGTGTTTTTGTTTTTTTTTTAGGATATTCCATACAGATTTCCACAGTGGCTGCACTCCACATTTTTTTCACATTTTTTGGTGTTGTTTTCTTGTTGACAGCCATCCCAATGATGTTTTGATTTGCATTTCCTTTATGACTCATGAAGTTGAGCATTTTTTCATGCATTTCTTAGCCACTTGTAATTTCATTTTTGAATTCATAATTCCATCTGTTCATCTGATTGGTTAAGCCTAAATTACACTCATAACTTAAATCACATAAATATTGTTAGCTTTCTGACATGCACTCTGAGAAAGATTGCTAGAAAGAGTTGATTAGATGTCAGAATACCCAGGTTACTAGATAGGTTTGTCATTCAAGAATGCTGTTTTGTGTATATATACCACATTTTCTTGATCCATTCATCTACTGAGGGGCATCTGGGTTGGTTCCATATCTTAGCTATGGTAAATAATGCTGCAATAAACATAGTTGTGCTGGTAGCTTTAGTGTGGTCTTGTTTGTAAACATTTGGGTAAATGCCCAAAAGTGGTATTGCTGGGTCATAGTGGAGTTCTATGTGAAGTCTTTTGAGGAACCTCCATACTGCTTTCCAAAGTGGTTGAACAAGTGTATATTCCCACCAACAATGAAGTAAGGTTCCTTTCTGTCCACATCCCCTCCAGCATCTGTTGTTGTTAGAGTTCTTGATTTTTGCCGTTCTAACTGGAGTGAGGTGATATCTCAATGTTGTTTTGATTTGCATTTCTTTTATGGCTAGGGATGTTGAACATTTCTTCATGTGTCTATTGGCCATCCTTCTTATACACAATGGAATTCTATGCCTCCATCAGAAAGAATGACATTGCCCCATTTGTTAGGAAATGGAAAAACTTGGAAAAAATTATATTAAGTGAAGTAAGCCAGGCCCAAAGAAACATAGGTCCCATGGTTTCCCTTATTTGTAATATCTAGTATATGTATGAGTCAAGCGGAAAAGGTCAGATAGTGTGATGTCAGGAAAATGAACCCTTAGATGTGTATTTTAATGTTTTTTTCTTTCATGCATGTGTTTCTAACACATTTATAAGATTATCTCTTTGTTGCTTTGTATATCCCTCCCCCACAGTATAACCCCTGCTTTCACTATATTTGATGTCAGTATAACTTGTGGAGGAGATGGGGAAAAACCAGTTGTTTAAGGATACAGGTGGGCCTGTTGCAACAATGAGAAGTACAAGTTGTCATGTCCAAAACTAGCTTTACAATGTCGGTGCGGGGGGGGGGGGGGGGGGGGGGGAAGGAGAAGGATTGGGATTGGGGGGAGGGGGGAGGCTGGGAAGGGATGTGAAGGGTAAACAAAGGAGGAGGCTGCAATGCTTGGTAAGAAATGTACGCATTATCCTGCCCATGTAATTGTAACTCCTCTGTACAGTATGTTCACAAATAAAATAAAATAAAATTTAAAAAAAAGAATGCTGTTTTGCAAATTAATCCTCCTTATCTTAACAAATCGATCAGTACATATCATTGGCCATGTATCCCATTAGGAAATTAGTCCACAAAAAATGCCCACTCAAAACATATGTAATGACTCATACTGATTATGTGATTTATAAAAATCTACATAAATTTTTTTTAAAAAAATGAAAGTAGAAGGGGAGCTATTTGGGATGAAAAAGGAGAAGTAATAAAAGAGGCTAATGGAGAAATCCATTTGATCAGAGTATATTATATACTTGTATAAAAATGTCATGATAGAGCCTGTTAAAATGTAAAATTGAAAAAAGAAAGATGACTGTGTCTAAGTAAATTTTCATAGGTTATTATTATTGTCTTATTCTCTTTATAATGATGAAAATGAATTTATATTTAAATTTTAAATACTTTTAGATCCCTAAGGATTTAACTTTAAGTGTCTCTGTTCACCATTTTTAAGCAATTAGTGATTTGTTAATAATATCAATAATTAAAAATATAAAGATGAGGTTGATTTTTAAAGTATCATCAGTTTTATTGCATTATAGTTTTAATTATTACTTCCATTCCATTATTTTGTATTTACTCCTCTGAGAACTACAGTTACAGAAATGTTAGTTTTCTTTGCCTATCTTCTACATTTAATATTTTCTATTATGTTTAATTCTGTTATTTGGTTCTGAAGCTGAACTATTTCTGTCTCTTCCCATCCTCCCAGCCCATCTAGCTATTGTCCCGTGTATATGTTTTAATGTTGCATTCATTTCTGCAATGATTTTTAAATGTTTTACCTCCATGTTTCTTCCATAGTTTGTTTTATCAGTTGTCATGTCTTCTCTTTTTCATTGTGTGTAGGGGTATGTGTGTTGCTCATTTCCATCCTAAGTTTCTCTCTGAATTTTGAATTCAAAGTCCTCTTTCATGAGTAAATTTTTTTTAAAATTTTGCTACTTAATTAGTATTGAGATGTATTTCAACTCTTCTGGTCTTTGTTGTTTTCCTGATGGTGTGGGAGGTGTAAAATGTTTTACCTTGTGAAAACTTTGATTTCTACCTCATTTCCTACTTGAATTAGCTTTCATGTGGGTGTTGTTTGACATGCTCTTTTTATCTTAAAATGCTTTGTATTTTCCTAACCAAAAGAAGCAGTTATTTCTTCATGGAAAGATGTTGAAGTAAAGCATTTGAAGATTAGTAGATTCTTAGCTCAAATTCAGACTCTGCTGTCAATATAGTAATACTGTTTTTAGGGATTGATAGTATTTATTTACTACTAGTTCTTTATTCAAGGCACTTAAATTTTTGTGTCTTGCTAGATTTCTTATTATCCTTTACTAATCAATTTCTCCCCCAGTATCACAAATTGTTACCTTTATAGGTTACTCTCATCTATTCCCCATAAAGTTTGATGTTTTATATTGATTCCTTAGAAGGTCACAACACCAGTACTCAGCTTGATTCTACTCTGAACAAGAAAACTTTTACTAAAGGGTGATTTCATCTGTGTTCTACCTCTCCTAACAGCCTGTTTTCCCTCTTTGCCTTCCACATAGCCTTAATCTAACTCTGTCAGTGCCTAGGAGGAGACTTCTGGTTTTAGATGTTTTCCCTCTCACTTACAAATTAATGTGAGTTCATACTATTCTCTGTCTCCTATCTATGCTATAGTTGGAATTTCAGGTACAGGATTTTGACATTTTCTCCCTGTGAATCTTAATATTTTAGAAGGTAAAGCAGGAAATTCAAAGAGGCTGTCTGTTACCATAATCCTATAGAGTTCTATAATCACTTCTTAGTACTTTTAAACTTATTTAAGTAGTATTATTCTCTGACTATATGTTCCTGCTATGAGAAGTCACTGTGTTTTTGTACATAAATTGGTATTCAGAGCTGGTGGCTCATGCCTGTAACCTTGCTACTCACGAGGCTGAGATCTGAAGATCTGGCTCAAAGCCAAATGGGCAAGAAAAGTCCATGAAACTTTCATCTCCAATTAGCCACCAGAAAACAGAAGTGGAGCAGTAGCTCACAGCAATGGAATGCTAGCCTTGAGAAAAAGAGCTAAGGGACAATGCCTGGGCCCTGAGTTCAAGCCTAACAGCTGACCAAAAAAAAAATGGTATTTAGGAACTTGGTTAGACTCTTATTCTAAAACATATGCATCTATAAATGTATATATAAATTAGTAAAAAAAAATCATGTCCTCTGTGAATAACCAAATATATAAAGCTGGTCACTGGTGGTTCCCCCCTATAATCCTAGCTACTCAGGAGGCTGAGATCTAGGATCATGGTTCAAAGCCAACCCACACAGAAAAGCTCATAAGACTCTTATCCCTAGGTAAGTACCTAAAAAGCTGAAAGTGGAGCTGTGGCTCAAGTGGCAGAGCACTAGCTTTGAGTAAAAAAGCTTAGGGACAGTGACCAGGCACTGAGTTGAAGCTGAGGACTAGCACACATGCACACACATGCACGCACACACACGCACGCACACATACACACACACACACTCACACAGAAATATATTTATACTGTGGGAAAGAGCAAGGAAGAGTAGGGACGGCTTTGAACCATAACCAGTTATCAAAAAAAATTTGCCAAGAAAATAACAAGTGACTACAAGAGAAGATTATTGTAAAGTAAGAGTGTACAATAAGATTGAATAAACAAGCTGACTATGGTTGTACCTGCTTATAATTCCAGCACTTGAGAGGCTGGATATATAGGGCTATATAATGAGTTCAAGACCAGCCCAGACTATATAGCAAAATGTTGTCTAAAAAATATTAAATAAGGGGCTGGGAAGGTGGCTCAGTGGTAGAGTGCTTGCCTTGCATGCATGAGGCCCTGGGTTCGATTCCTCAGTACCATATACACAGAAAAAGCTGGAAGTGGGTGCTATGGCTCAAGTGGTAGAGTGCTAGCCTTGAGCTGAAGAGCTCAGAACAGTGCCCAGGCCCAGAGTTCAAGCTCCACGACCAGCAAAAAAAAAAAAAAAAATTAAATAAGAAACTGTAGGACATAAAAGAAATAACCATAGGGAAATGAAGGTCAATAAATGAAGTAAAACATGTCAGTTAGGTCATATTCTGATTAGTTTTATATGCTAGTGAGTAGCCCCAATATCTCAGCCTCTTAGCTATTATCAGCTAACAACCTATCATTTTTTGTCGTCTTTTACCTGGAGACCTTAGATTGCCTCTTTGTTCTCTTCTTACTTGTGGTCTTAAAAGGCAACTTTGTTTTGATGACAGGCTTGGATAATAGTTGCATTTTGTGATCACTGACTTGATTAATCCCTAAGATATTAGTAAAAATGGTTAGCTCATACACTCTAGCACATTCTGAGCATGTAGGATTTCACTAAGAAAGTCAACATTGAAAAGAATAAATTAAGTTTCATACTCACATATTTTAAGGGAAAATCATATTTATAAAAGCAAAATTTTCCCTTAAGTATTGATTTTTGTGTGCTAAGCCATATATTTTATTCATGGAAATGAATGGTATAACCATAAACAAGTGTCACCTGTCATTGTAACAAATTACTTCCATAGATGGCAAGTTGCCATTGTTTTCTTCATTTTGAAAAAGAGAAAGCACAAAGGAAGTGCCAAAACTCCATTAAAGGAACACTTGGTTTTTAAAGTTATAAACACACCCAGTCAAGACATTTGTAAAATTAGTCCAATCACACTAAAGTCATAAAACTAAATTCTGGCACATAAAATGGATGGCCGTGACTATACTCCAAATAATGGAGGAAAAAAAATATTCTCACACCTAAATTGTCAAGCTCTTTATCAATCCGTATTGACATTTTCATTTAATCATCTTGAATAAATGTAAGATTTTGATTTAACTCTGGTCTATCACCTTATTTTGTTTATAAACCCACCCAACCAAAGAGTGGCTTACTATATACAAATGTCTTTCAGTAAATTTGTTGAAACATAATTGAAGCTGTGAGCATGTGACAAAAACAGGTATCTTTTAAAACAATTAATAGTTCAGTTCAAGCAAATTTTAAATGTTTGCAAAAGAAAAAAGGTACAGTTTGAAGTAATATTGGAAGTATTAACATAAAACTTAAGTGGAACATAAAAGTTGGATAGCACTATCTTGGAAATGTATTTACTAGTTATCTCTGATTACATGATACATTTAATCATTAAGCAAGAGAGGTTATCTTAACAAAAGAAGAGGTTTTTGTCTCTTAACGATGGGGAAGTTCTCATTTATTATTTTACTGAACAGATTTTTGATGCATTTACTATTAAATTCTTCCCCCTCATTGATCCCAATTATGCATAGATTTGATTTCTCAGCTGAGTCTGCCAATTCCCTTCTTTGGTAGGTTCTAAGTAGTTTTTCCAAACTTTGACTTTTTGTTCTACCTCCTCTGTTTTATCCTCAACTTCTGAAGTTCTATTTTCCTGTTCACTTATTCTGTAATCTATGGATTCCACTGTGGTTTGCATTGGCGAAATTGAACTTTTATGGTTCTGTGATATGTTTTCATAGTGTCCATTTCATCTTTTAATGAGATCTACAGTGTGTCTGTTTTTCTCTCTGTATCTTTCTGGGAGTCTTGAAAATTTTTTTTGTCATTTCTTCTTTGTGCTCTTGAAGTTGTTTTTGTATCTCCTTTTTATTTTATTGACCAATTCTATCATTATTTCTTTAATGGTTCTTTTGTCTTCCATCTCTTCTTCTTTCTCACTGGACTCCTTCCCTGGATTGTTGTTGGCTATTGGATTTGGTTTGTTGTTTGATTGCTCATAAATCTTGTAATCTTTGGTTGTGATTTAGGCATTTGGGCTCAGAGATTGTCAGGGCTATGGTCCCAGGTTGGACTGTTTGTGATTGACAAGTAGCAGCCCTCAGTTGGCTTGGATTAGTTCACATTGGGTATAGGCTATCCCACACTGGGTCAATGTGTGCACTCTCAGTCCCAAGCTAGTTGGAGGGAGCTCAGTCAGCTCAATCTTACCTGCTTAACATAAGCATATAGACTCCTCAGTAGACTGTATCCTAGAAGAAACATTTCTAGACACATCATAGTAAAAATGTGATAAGTGAATAACAAGGAACTGATTTGAAATGCCACAGAATTAAAGAACGAGCTATATTACAATGAAAAGAAAATGAAAATCATGGCAGACCTCTACACACAAACTCTCAATGCAAGGAGAGCCTGGAGGTATAATCTAAGAATGGAAGATGAACAACTGCTTATCCAGACTGATCTACCCAGTGAGGCTATCATTTACATTTGATAGTGAAAAATAACCTCCCATAAAAAACAAAACTTAGAGTAATTATAATCACTGAATGAGCAATAAAAGGAGACAATCAAAATCAAAGAAACACATCAGACAAAAATCACTAAAATATAAATTTAATAAAAGCAGGAAGAGGAAAGATCAAAATACAACAAATCAAGAAAATGGCAGGATCTTGTCAAATGCTTTTTTGCGTCTATTGAGATAACCATGTGGTTCTTATCCTTGCTCTTGTTGATGTGATGAGTTATATTATTTGATTTGAGTATACTGAACCAGCTTTGCATCTCTGAAATGAATCCTGTTTGATTGTGGTGTATGATTTTTTGGATGAATTGTTGAAGTCGATTGGCCAAAATTTTGTTGAGAAGTTTTGCATCAATTTTCATCAAAGAAATGGGTCTACAGTTCTCTTTCTTTGCTGAGTCCCTGTCTGGTTTTGGGAAGAGGTTATGATGGCTTCATGGAATGAGTTCAGTAATGAACTTTTGTTTTCAATTTCATTGAAGAGTTGGAGGAGTATTGGTGTAAGCTCTGCTTTGAAGGCCTTGTAGAATTCTGCTGTAAATCCATCTGGTCCTGGGCTTTTCTTAGATGAGAGGTCTATTATTGCTGTTTCTATTTCAATACTTGATATGGGCATGTTAAGATGGTTTAACTCATCTTGGTTTAGTTTTGGCATGTCGATATTTGCTAGGAAAAGGTCCATTTCTGCCAAGTTCTCAAACTTACTAGCATAAAGGTTTGAGAAGTATTCCCTTATAATGTTCTGAATCTTAGTTGTTTCTGTGGTAATGTTTCCATTCTCATCTCTGAGTTTATTTATTTGGGTGTGAAACCGTAGGTCTCCTTGGCACAGGCTGAAATTTTCTTAAAAGAGACCCAGAAACACAACAAATCATACAAAGGTTGGACAAATGGGATTGCATGAAATTGCAGACCTTCTACATGGTAAAGGACATAGCTAGCAAGATCAATAGAAAACCCATGGATTGGGAAGAGATCTTCACTAGCCATATAATGGACAAGGGTCTCATATCTAAAATATATCTGGAACTCAAAAAATTAAGTCCCCCAACAACAAATCCCCAAAAAACAACTGCCCAATAAATAAGTGGGCTAAAGACTTAAAGAGAAACTTCTCTGAAGAGGAAAGAAGGATGGTCAATAGACACATGAAGAAATGCTCAACCTCCCTATCCATAAAAGAAATGCAAATCAAAACAACATTGAGATTCCACCTCAGCCCAGTTAGAATGCTATAATTAAGAACTCCAGTAACAACTGATGCTGGAGGGGATGTGGCCAGAAGGGAACCCTACTGCATTGTTTGTGGGAGTGTAAACTTGTTCAGCCACTTTGAAAAGCAGTATGGAGGTTCCTCAAAAGACTCCACATAGAGCTCCCCTATGACCCAGCAATCTCACTTTTGGGCATTTACAAAAATGATCACAAATAAGACCATACTAAAGCTACCAGCACAACTATGTTTACTGCAGCATTGTTTACCATAGCTAAGATATGGAACCAACCCAGATGCTCCTCAGTAGATGAATGGATCAAGAAAATGTGGAATATACACACAATGGAATTCTATGCCTCCATCAGAAAGAATGGCATTGCCCCATTTGTTAGGAAATGGAAAGACTTGGAAAAAATTATATTAAGTGAAGTAAGCCAGGCCCAAAGAAACATAGGTACCATGGTTTCCCTTATTTGCAATAACTAGTATATGTCTGAGACAAGCAGAAATGGTCAGATAAGTTGATGTTAGGTGAAATGAACCCCAAGATAAGGACTCAAATGTTTTTTTCTTTCTTGCTATTGTTTCTAACATATTTATAAGATATTTCTTTGTTGCTTTGTATGTGCCTCCACCACGGTATAACCCCTGTTTTCACTGTATTTGAGGTTGGTATAATTTGGGGAGGGGAAGGGAAAAAAACAAATCATTTAAATAGGGATACAGGTGCACCCATTCCAACAATGAGATGTACAAGAGGTTATGTCGAAAATCAAACTTTACAACTTTGGCTGAGTGGGGGCAGTGTGGGGAAGGAGGTAGGAAGGGATGGGAAGGGGAAACAAAGGAGGAGGCAACAATGCTTAATAAGAAATGCACTGATTACCTTGCCCATGTAATTGTAACCCCTCTGTATGGTATTTTCACAATTAAAAAGAAAAAGGAAATGGCAGAAAACATGACACATCTCCCTATAATAACCATAAACATTAATGGACTCAATTCTATAGTAAAAAAAAATCGCAGATTGGATAAAAAGTAACAAGATCCATCCAATGTTTACATAGTGTTTTGGTTTATTTTTAATTGATTAACGTGTCCACAAATTGTGATATGTCTTTTAATATATTATATTGTATAAATATGTATTTAATATATTATATGTTATTTTAATATATTATATGTTAATGTTATTATATAGTAATATCGTATGTTATATGATATTAATCTCTGATCTTAGATAAAAGAATTCAGATACAGACATTTGCATAAAATAACATACCCTTAAATATAAAGAACCACCAAGGACGTCATAAAGGCTGTTAAACTAACTTATAGAAGGCAAAACAGCCCTATTGAAGGAAAAAAGCAACAGAACAGCAGCAGCAGCAGCAGCAGAAGCAGCAGCAGCAGCAGCAGCAGCAGCAGAAGAAGAAGAAGAAGAAGAAGAAGAAGAAGAAGAAGAAGAAGAAGAAGAAGAAGAAGAAGAAGAAGAAGAAGAAGAAGAAGAAGAAGAAGAAGAAGAAGAGGAAGAGGAAGAGGAAGAGGAAGAGGAGGGAGAAGGAGGAGGAGGAGGAGGGGGAGGAGGAGGAGGAGGAGGGGGAGGAGGAGGAGGAGGGGAAGGAGGGGGAGGAGGAGAATGGGAAGGAGGGGGAGGAGGTGGAGGAGGAGGAGGAGGAGGAGGAGGAGGAGGAGGAGGAGGAGGAGGAGGAGGGTAAAGAGGGGGAGAAGGAAGAAGGAGAGGAAGAAGAAGAAGAAGGAGGAGGAGGAGGAGGAGGGGGAGGAGGAGGAGGAGGAGGAGGAGGAGGAGGAGGAGGAGGAAGAGGAGGAGGAGGAGGAGGAGGAGGAGGAGGAGGAGGAGGAGGAGGGGGAGGAGGAGGAGGAGGAGAGGAAGGGGAAGGGGAAGGGGAAGGGGAAGGGGAAGGGGAAGAGGAGGAGGAGGAGGAGGAGGAGGAGGAGGGGAAGGAGGGGAAGGAGGGGGAGGAGGAGGCAACAGCAGCAGAAGCAGCAGCAGCAGCAACACAGACCCAAGCATAGGGTCTTTCTTTCCTCCACCATCCCACAAAAAGAAAAGAACAGAAAATCCTTGAAACTGCCCATTACATAAGCTGACAAATAAAATATTATCTATGAAATGTGTTTAAATTGACCCTAGAAAAGTCAACATTTTCTGTTTTCTTTTATGTCAGAGCCTGGGTTTACAATCTTGGCTTTAATCACAGCTGATGCTCTACCACTTGGGCCATGACTCTAGTCCAGTATTTTTTTTTGGTTAATTGGAGATGGAATCTTGTTGATTTTTCTGCTTGAGCTGGCTTTGAACCTTTATCCACAGATTTCAGCCTCCTGAGTAGCTAAGATGACAGGCCTGAGCTACCAGTGCCTGGCCAAAAGTAGATAATTTTTAATTGAAAGAATTTCTTGTGGCCTTGAAATCATGAATCTATATGACAGGATAGCAAAGCAGATTTAGAAGGCTGTGACCATCAATTAATGATGAAGAAAAACAGGAGCCAATTCTGCTTATGGGTAATCCAAAAGATGGCAATTGTGCCAGCTTCCTGGACTGAGTATTCAGCTCTCAAGCCTATATAGTTAGATCATTGGCCCATTGACCCTTCTTGTGGGGTCAGATGGTAATGGAGGGGATAATTTGAGGCCACAAGTTCAAAGGAACACACAGGAGGAGAGTTACTGTGGAAAAAAATACATAAGAGAGAGGAAAGGAGAGGAAAGGGGAGGAGAGGAGAGGAGAAGAGGGGAGGGGAGGAGAGGAGAGAGGGAAGAAGAGGGGAGAGGAGAGGAGAGGAGAGGGGAGGGGAGGGGAGAGGAAAGGAGAGGAGGAGAGAAGAAGAGAGGAGAGGAGAAGAGGATCAAGAAGAGGGAAGGAAGACAGGGAAGGGGAGGGGAGAGAGGAGAGAAAAAGGTAGGAGAGGACAAGAGAAGCAGAGGATAAGGAAGGGGTAGAAGAAGAGAGAAAGAAAAGAGGAGTAAGAAATGAAAAAGAAGAAATGAGGAGAAGAAAGGAAGAAAAAAGAGAAAGAAAGAAAGAAAGAAAGAAAGAAAGAAAGAAAGAAAGAAAGAAAGAAAGAAAGAAAGAAAGAAAGAAAGAAAGGAAGGAAGGGAGGGAGGGAGGGAGGGAGGGAGGGAGGGAGGGAGGGAAAGAAAGAAAGAGAAGAAAGGAAGGAAGGAAAGGATAAAGGAGGGAGAAAGGAAAGAAAGAAGGAAGGGAGGAAGGAAGGGAAGAACAAATGGAAGGAGGGAGAAAGGAAGAGAGGGAAGGAGGGAGGAAGAAGAGAGAAATGTATACACAGTTTATGTGGTTATTGAACGTACTGTGGAGCCATGACAATTGGATGCTAGGTTTCACTATTTTCCTTTCATCATCATAATCATCAATGATTTGCTTAATCTCTGAGGCTCTGTAAAACCATCTGCACAATTTTACTCTCCACCAGTCAATAGAAAGCTGTCAGAAAGAAAGATTATCTATAAAGCCCTTAAATAAAGGAAGTTTGCATAGCCATATGGTCTCAAGCAGGACTACAATACTAGTTAAAAGTTTTCAGAAATCCCAACTGATTATGAAGTTCTGATTCCTAAGAGTTACTTTCACTTCCTCTATAAATCTTGTTTTAGATATTCTGCTCATCATGTTGCATGGTTGTTCCAAAGAAATCAACCTCTTTTGGATACAATTCTGAAACAGAAAGTCTCCACAGCTTCCACTAAGTGGAGAAATTGGAGTGGGCAGGAGGACAATTTGGATGTGACTTCTAGATGCTAAGTTCTACAGCAATGCCTGGGCAGTGTAGGAATAAATGAGGCAGTATGCTCTCTCTACAAAGGAGAATCAAGTTATTAGAACAAAATAATTTTCAAGTATGCATTAGAGCCTTATAGCTTTTAATTTCATGCAGAGGGTATTTTAATTCAGTAATAAATCTTAGTGTAAGTGCCAGTACCAGAATTCTCAATCAAATCTTCACATATAAATGAGGAAGAGAAAAAGAAAAACAACATCTGTTTTAATTACTATTACAAAGGTGGCCTAAGAAGAAAACTCTCAGAAATTCCTTTCACAACTAGCTGCGACCCTTCCAAAAATTTCAAATGAAGGCAATTTTTTTCCTTCCTTCCTTCCTTCTTTCCTTCCTTCCTTCTTTCCTTCCTTCCGTCCTTCTTTCCTTCCTTCCTTTCTTCCTAACTTGATTCCTTCCTTCCTAATTTGATTCCTTCTGTCCTAATTTGATTCCTTCCTTCCTTCATCTTTCCCTCTCCCTCTCTCTTTTTCTTTTTTGGAAACCTTGTGACAAATTTGAACTACTCAAAAACATTTTTCTTAAATGACAGTTAGAAATTCTAAGAAAAGAAGAAACCTAAACTGATTTAATACATTCTCTACCACTCAGTAAAAATGTACAGCCTCTTTATGACCAGAAGACGGGGCTAGCCCTCTCTGTTGAACATGGACCTCCTTCCAACTCACCTCCTCATAATGACATTTCTTCAGATTCCTCCTTTCTCTCCTCTCCACTGGCCCTTTCCAATTAGTATGCAGATCAGAAAAGGCAAGTCCAAGCTTTCATTTGTTCAATCACTGGTTTCTTGACAGAGAATTAATTACCAAAAATTATTAGTGCACCTGTGTAAGTACCATCCAGATGACCAGCTAGGTAGCATTACCCTACCAGCCTTCATTGCCCATCCTACAGTCCTTCTTCCAAAGGTAACCACTATCCTCACCTCTAAAACCCTTGGTGAATTTTGTTAAGATTTTCTTTGTTCCCATATACTCATGTTTGAGTAGCCTTGTGGCCTCACATTATATTTGTGAAATAGATCCATTTTTCTGCATGCAATTTTGCCCCTTTCCTGTCAAGGCTAAATCAACACCTCCAACTATACTTGACAGATAATTGAATCATTTTCCATATTCCACTCTTAGATGAACAAATATACACACTTCTGTTCCTTGTATATTTGGGAGTAGGAGATCTGTCATAGACTATATAGTGGTAAGCTTTATAGATACTGACAAAGATTTTGCAGTCACAGAAGGTATATGTAAGGTTCACCAAAAGGAGACTACAACATGGTTCAGGCAGAAAAGAGTTTTTTTTTTTATTGTGAAAATACTGTACTATTATGGAGAGAGCAAACTGCTGGCACTTACAAGATGGAGGCCTGTAGAGAGAGATAGGAAGAAAAAGGGGAAGAAGTCTGTTGAAGAATGGGATTATAAAGGGGAAAGTGGGAGGTGTGACCACAGTGGATGCAGAAGTAATCCTAGAGCCTGGGGAACCACTCACTGTCCTGAGGAAGCAGGACCAGGGTGGTTCAGGAAGTGACTTCAGAGTCTGAGGCCCTTTCCTGACTCAGAGTCAGGTGATTGACAGTCAGGTGATTACTAGTTTCAGGCAGATGAAGTGGGGAGGAGCTATTCTCTGGGCAGACCTAACAGTATATAGGAGGCTCTCCTCTGTGTCTGATACCATATAAGAAAATAAAGAAATAAGGGAGTGAGCAAATTACATTGTCCTGGATGTCATATAACTTGGTATCTACTAGTAGACACTGACATTAATCTAAAAACCACAGTAGTGTAAAATTACAAACTATAGCTAGAGGTGTAAAGGAAATAAATGTAGCCAATTCTTGTCAATTATGCAGAATAAGATTAACCATTCCTTAAGAAGGAGTCTTCATTTGTGAGTCCCATGATACTGCTCTGTGTCCTTATAACACCATTGTCCAACACATCTTTCAAAATCCATCACTGCCATTGTCTACTTACTTCTGCCTGACAGAATCTGTGAGCTCCCTGCAGGCATGCAATGCACTTTTATCCTTCTATTACCCTTACCGATTACAAGCCTGGCGGGTGGTAAACATTTGATAGACAATAAAAGAAGTCCTCTAATTAAATCAACTATGAAAAGTAATCACCCTATATTTTTGAGAAAACTATATTATGATGCTATGGACTCAATATATGCCCCCATGAAATCTTATTTTAAAATCATAAAACCCAATGTACTTACAGATGGAATCTAAGAGTTAGTCACGTCAGAACAAGAGACAGGAGGTGATGGGAATCTGCTTTGTTCTCATAACTCAATGTTGCTCCTATAGCAACATTTCCATTGATAACCTTCCTATAGGGGAACCTTCCTGAAATCCTGTAGCCGATTTTCCAGCCCAGAATCTTAATCTAAATGTGAAAACTCACTTTCCCACCCCTCAGGTGTCAGGTACCTGAGTCCCTCCATTTCAGGCCATTAGCCCCATTTCAGGCCACTACTATGAACTTCACATCTCAAAACTCCTTGTAACTTTCCAGGTACCTTTGACTTGGCCCCCACCTAGGGCCCTACTTAAGCTTCTCTACCCCTGCCCCCATTACACCATGCCTCTTGTCTCCTGACTCTCCTCCAGGCAACATGGTGTTCCTCTTCAGCTTTCTATGAAAGTTGATCTGGTCTATTGAGTTTGTTTTCTGCTCTTTCTTTATTCTAATACCCTCATGACTCAGTTTCTTAACAGGAGAGAGCTGGGTTTTTTCTCTTTCTACTCTAAACCAGGAAGAGGACTGTCACTGGAACACAACCAGGGGATTATCCTCACCTCAGACTTTCTTGCCTTCAAAACTGTGAGATATATTTTTTGTTGTTGCCTAATCCTAGCAGTTTGTGGTCATTTATTGCAGCATTCTGAACAAAGACTGAGAGAAATCAAATATCAAACCTGAACACTATATGGAAGTAATAGATTGAGATAGTGAAAGCTCACATTTGTTTGAAAAATCCTTCATTTTTATTGTCAAGGTGATGTACAGAGGGGTTACAGTTACATAAGTAAGGTAAGAAGGACATTTCTTGTTAATCCCTTACTTTATTATTCCCTTACTTTCCCTCATTATTCCCTTGGACTTTCCCTCGCCTCATTATTCCCTTACTTTCCCTCCCCTCCCTAATCCCTGCCTCCAATTTGTACAGATCATTTCCCATATCGCGGTTGCATTGTCCCCCCTTGTCCTTTGTCTCACCATTCTGTTGTTCCCCTTATTGACCCTCTCTTTCCCTCTTTTCTAGCAGATGGTGTCCACTTCCAGAGAACCAGATGTTTCATAAAATATTTCAACCATAAAAGGCATACAAAGAGAGCCACTTAATGATAAGAACAGAGTCTGTTCCAGTTTCTATTACATGCCTCATTTATATTGCCTTGAACCCCAAGGGAAACTATTATTTAGTAATTAGACCACAAACTTTGGGCAAGCACACAATTGTGACACTTATGGTAAGCATGCTTTAGTGATTACTATTGCTGAGTAACATAAGTAAATAACAGAAGGAAGTATTCATAACTCTCTATGGTCTTTGAGAAATTTCAGATGAGGTGGGTTGGTGGAATTTTTTTCAGTCTCAGAACTTCCTCCTGATTTCAGCCAATAGAGACAGTGCCATAGCATTTTTTCTTCTAATAGATACAGTATCCTTTACAATACCCTCTTGTTATACATTTACACTATTCCTTTATGGATTCAGTATTTTTATTTTGTCTGTTTTCCTTTCCTTACAGACACAATGGGGGGGGGAATCAATTGCTTTTTCAGTTCATATTCTTTATAATTACATAACTACACAACCATGAACTTTAAAAACAGCACTGTGGTGTATTTGGGGAGAAATGTGGCTTTTATCAAGGAGCATCTGAATCAAAATGAGGTTTAAGCAAAGGCATCCCACAGGTGAGATGCTGGAGGAGAGATCTGAAAACAAAGCAGCTGGGTAGCCAAAGGGAAATGAAGCTGAGAGGAACAGAGAACACTCCTGTCAGAAGAGTAGCATGGAAACATCCCCAAGAGAGGAAGAAGCATCAATATATTCAAAGAACTGGACTAATTTATTTTTAACTCTCATTAACTACACTTTTATTTTGCAGAGGTAGATGGGAGGAAATAATATTTGACAGAGACAATGAACTGAAAATCTATCAGCCTGAATTCAGATCTTGACTCCTCTTCTCAATACGTTATATACATCTGTTGTATTCATCCTAGACGAATGTCAAATACTTTTAGTAACCATACATTATCTTCATTAATTTTCAATTAATATGTCTTTGCAGAATGTTTAACTTAACTTTCTCATTACCTTACTCATACTAGCAAATAAAGATTCTTAAATCAGTCTTAAAGCTATAAGGAAGGATTCTATTACTAACAGCTAGTGTTTTTCCTAAATTTTGTTTTATGTGGTTCACTAGTAACATCTGGCATCAAGAATGCAATATAGTCTGGGTCATGAAAAAAAAAAACATTAACCTGCTGCTTATTCATTAGTAATCAAAACTGTAACTTTTTGAGAAACAAGCTTGAATTGTAGATAAACACCAACTGGTGATATGTAATGTTTGTCAGAGTCCTTAGGAATCCATTTGCTTTAGTGGAAAATAAAGATAGTAAAATGACTTTAAGTGGACATGAAACAATCTGCCAGAATTAAGGTAAATGTCATTGGAGACCTATGAAGACCTGAGTAGAATTGGTTCAGTAGAAAGAAATATGCAGTGGATTTGATTAAAGGGCAAAGGACTGGAGTTATGTATTGGGAGTCTTCAGTCCATACATATATCGAAGTTAAAACTCTGGAACTAAAGACAGGGAGTGTATGAAAGATCCTGAGGGCCATTTTAACTTCCAATCACTGACTATGAGATAAAATTTATGTAGGTGGGAAAGCAACATAAATAAATTAAGCACATTTTAAAAGTGAATAAACAAATGAACTTGAAAGAGTCCAAATTGATACTTCGATAAAGTATCCTTGAAGAAAGTGGAGAATGACTAGTTTGGATACAGCCTTCTTCATTTTGCATAAGGAAATGTTCAGTTAACCACTCAATTCCCTTCAGGGTAGGGCATGGTCTGACTATGGCTGTGTAAGAAAAGTGACTCCTTGGGACTGTTCTAATTTGCAGAGTTCACTAGATGTTTCTGGGTAAAGAAATTAAGAGAAAGAGGTCTCAAGAGCAAATATAGGCCACATGTGTTATTAAGTTTAGTTCTTTTAATTTTGAAAAAAAAATCATCCAATAGACATACTAAACTTTTTGAATGCACTACATCATTTCAGACTTTCTGATACTCTCTCTTTTACAGTCTCTTCTAAATGTAATTTTATTTGTTTAAACATAGATATGTTTGCTCTATAACATATAGACTGGAAAAATTATGCATGTTGATTTCACTAACATTTCCTGAGTTCATGTAATGCAAAAGTGTATTGTTCCAGGTACTGGGACTCTATTATGACAGACAAGATACCTACCTGCACGGAATTTACAGATCACTACATAGCTTTGTGAATGATTAAAGTGAGTTTTCATACTGTTTATCAAATGCATCTATCTCCAACTCTACCATGCTTGTTTAAAGGTAAAATAAAACAAAAATTAAGCATACACTGAATGACCAAATAGAGCAATCAATAACTTTTTAATTTTTTGCTATTTCAGATATCTGAGGGAAAGAATATCTACTAATTTTATTTTATTGGAGAGAGAAGGGAAGGCTTCAAATTTTCTCTGGGGACAAATAAGTTTTAATTAAATAACCTTTTCAGGAAACTATTCCTATTTGAAGAGTCAGCATTTCCAACAGATTTCTCTTAGTTATAAAACAGAACCTTGAAACATCTGTTATAAATATGACTTATTCTTCGCCATAGATATTTATTCCAACTGATCAAAGAAAATTTACTCTTAAAAACAAGTTGAACCTCCTAATGGAAGCAAAACTCTTGTAAGACTTAAGACTTAACATGTACTTCAGTGATAAAGCATTTACCTAACATGTGCAAGGCCCTGGATTCAACCCCCAACCCAACCCCCAATAACAGTGAATGTAATATTTTCCTTCCTGTTTCCACATTTTCTATGCTGAACAAATATTAACTGAATACTTACATGTTATCAGTGTTCCACTACTGTCCTAGATGTGAAGACTCTCATTGGTTTCTAGTGGGATAGTTTAAAATACTTTTGAGTAACTGAAGACCTTCAATTTTAGGTACATTAAAAAGTTTTTCAACCTTAACATAGTGTTAAATTTTATTTTTTGTCATTCTATTTAAATTTATGTTGCATGTTAATTATAAATTATAACATGTAGAAAAAGCTTAGAAAACTAACCATTCTAATTTGGGGAAACTAAGTTCCGTCAAGCATTAGGCTGTGAAAATGGAGCATCCACAGTATTGAATATAGGAAATTTCTTAGTCTCTAGCAAAGAAAGACATATTAGTCAAAGTGGAAATCCAAATATGAGCAGCATAATCAGAAAATTAACATTAGGTGCCTTCATTTGCTAACTAGTTGACTAAATTTTAATGTATTTTATTGTGAGTGGGAAGTAATATTGTGTGAATATTAATAAAAAGCCATTTATGTTCCTGCTTGCTTAAGAACTTTGCTTGTATTAAATGTAGAAAACATCATATGTAATTATAGAAACCTGCATTTCCATTACTGGAATTTTCTCATAAGAAGCAAAACTGATTAAACTTTTGATTTCAGGAAACTTTCTTCAAGCTCAGCAAAAGAGAAAATAATCTTTCTCTCACCATGCTTGTTTTACCAAGAAAGAATATACTTAAAAGCAGTAGAATATGGAAAAAGAAGGAGTATACACATCAAGTTGGAAATCTTGCTACTAACATAGATAATTACATAAAATATGCCCATAGAAGAGACACTGTCCCAATACTGAGTTCACCAGCTTACACTAGGGTTAATGGTGGTTGAAACTGTCAGAGACTATAGCAGATCAACTATCAAGAAAAATTGGTCAAAACTTGGATCTTTTGTTAAGTAGGGGTGTAATCCAAATTGGTTAAAACCAGGATCTATATTAATTAGGGATGCAATCCAAACTAGAACTGGAAAATTGAGTTTCTCATCATCTCTATAATGCCCAAGAGCCTAAACATTCCAGAATGACTTTTGATATTTAATTATTTATCTATACATCTGACTCCTTCAAGTTTGACTTGTTCCACAAAATCAAAATAAAATTTCCAGGAGTAGTATTCATCATGTATTAATTTATGTACACACACACACACACACACACACACACACACATGCACACACACACACACACTCAGACACAAAAGAGGGGCTGTGAAGGGAATGAAAAGGGAAGGGAAGAAGAAAGAGAAGGAAGGGGGAAGGGAAGAAAAAAGGGAAGAGAGGAAGGAAGGAAAGAAGCAGAGCCAGAGTCCGTGGGAAGCAGAGAGAATTTTTAGCCTATCCAAATATAAAACATACTCCAAACCAACTACAAAGCTATTTTCAAACTGGCTAAATGCTATAGTGTTGAAAAGGAACAAGAAAACATGATAAAGTATCTGGCCAGGCCTGAGATCTCTGTGTGAGCACTCTGTGTATGAAAAGATTAACTTCAAAGTCAAAGGTAAACGCATGTCTTAGATGTGGAAACCAAGGGCATTTTGAACAGACATCAGCAAGAGGACATGGTGGAGGAAGGGCACAGTTTTAAAACTGTCGTTTTGTTTGCTTGTACATTTTCCCACATTCTGGACAAAGTAAACAGCAAGAGCTACTTCCTCCACAGTATTGGGGCCTTGAGTTTTAAAAGCCAATTCTCTTCTCTTATTTTATTGCATGAAGCATTTTACTCAGGAATTTTTCAAGTTCTTCAGGTGCATAATACGACATTTGTTTAAGAATTTGAAGTAAGCCATGTCCCTTTACTTACTAAAATGACACCTTTGACCTGCTCACTCTCTAGTCTTTAATATGAAAACCCTAGTTTTCAATGTTCAAATTAGTTCCTTTAATTAACAAATACAAAAATTATATGTGTGTATATATATTTACTTATTTATATAAGTATTTGTCATACAATAGGTTGTAAACCCAGCTTATTAACAGTCATTTGTCATCACTAAGACATCCAATTTGTTTCTGTTACCAAACACACACACACACACACACACACACACACACACACAACTTTGGAACATTCTCTCTTTGGGCCTAGTTTATTCTTTTTCAGGGTCTTGGACAGATTTAAAGGATTTGATGGTGAGAACAGAACCCCTGTGGGTTTGCTGGGAAAGCACTTTATCCAAGAAGCTGGTTTTCTGAATGTGCTAAGCTTATCCTACAAACTTGAAGACTAAAAAGAAAACTACTTTCTTGGGGCACCAAACTTTCCCCATCTAGGTTAATGTGATCTCCAAATTGTAAATCAAAGTCATTCACAGGTATGTACTCTATGAAATGTCTTTTGCCACCATCTAAACTGGGAATAAGAAAGCATTTTCCTAAATTATTGCATTGGCAGCTTCTGGAGAACTCCATTGAGAGACCTCAGATCTCCCAGCATTCTGCTTCCTAGCAGTTCTGCTGGAAAGAGTGTCAAGATAGCAAAGTGAAATGAATGGCTGTCTGTGGAAGCCAACACTGCCTGCCTTCACGCTCTCTAATATCACAGTAGATGATTAATCATGTATAAACTCATTACCTATTAGGGTAACACCTAAATATATTTAATATTTCTCAAGTGTTTTCTGAACCTACACTCTAAATCTTAATTCAACGGAAGTCTTTTAAAAAAAATTTTCCCTTTTTGTGCTGGTACTGAACTGGTATTCAGTGTACTGACTGCTGTCCTTAGCTTTTTGCTCAAGGCTAGCATTCTACTGCTTGAGCCACAGGTCCACTTCTGGCTTCTTGGTGGTTAACTGGAGATAAGAGTCCCAGAGACCTTCCTGACCTGACTGACTTCCAACTTTGATCCTCATATTTCAACCTCCTGAGAGTACCGGCATTTCACTCAGAAGTCTTTGTGTCTAATCTACTTTGTGTACATTAATTGTGCAAAGGGAGGATGCCATGAGATTTCACATGTATATATATTATAATTGAGTCAGATGAACCTCTTCTCTTGCTATCTTTCCCATTTCCTTGTGCTCCACTATTGTTCAACAGTTTTGAGTAAGCTTCCATATGCCATCTTTGTACTTAGGCCACTATGTATTTCAATATTATGTATTCTCCAACAGGCTCTTTCCTCCTTACCTCTCTATCTTATCTTCCAAACAGTCTCACACCTCCACTGTGTCTTCCAAATTTAATGTGGAGATATTTTCCTCCATTTTTCAGATGAAGAATGCTTTTATTTTTGAGGAGAGCAGGAATACTCGCCCCGCCCGAATATCCTACATATTAGTGTAGCCACACTAGGATAAACTATCAGATGTAACTCAAATGACCCCATAAGAAGAGGCTATAATTTAAATATGGGATGGAAAAAATCAGATACTTTTTTCAAGATGATATTTAGAGCATGGCTTCCAGAAAGCATGTCTCCAAGCCAGGCACAAGTGGCTAATGCCTATAACCCTAATTACTCAGGAGGCTGAGATCTGAGGATTAGGGTTTGAGGCCAGCCCAGGTCCCTGTGAGATCCTATCTGCAATTAACCACCAGAAAATGGGAAGTGGGCACTGTGGCTCAAAGTGGTAGGCAGTGTGTTAGTCTTGAGCCAAAGAGCTCAGGGACAACACTCAGGCCTTGAGTTTGAGTCCCATAACTGACAAAAAAAAGACAGAGAGAAAGCAGGCTCCATTCTTTCTTCCAGCCCATTTCCCTAGGCCTGCAAGACAGGATGCACACAGGTTTAGTTAAATGACAAGTGAGGGCTTTGCATTTGTCTTGATGCTGTTCAAACGGACAATAATTACAGACCAGCTTAATTTCTAAAGTGAGCCTAAAGAAGTAATTTTAAAACCATGTAAATACATACATAACTATTCTAAATTTAATCATACTGATAAAAATCAACCCACACCACTTCCTTGAGAGGGTATTGAAACATTGACTTTGCTGGTCAGATTACTGTAACTATCTTGAGACCTGAGTCAGTGATTTGCTTGAAATCTGGAATATTTACATTGGTGTATGAACAAGAAAAGTGAAAAAGCAGCAGCACATAAGGGCTAAAAAAAATCCATAACTTAATGATTTCCCTCCATAGCAGATAGAGAGAAATAACTTAGGAAGCCAGGAAGAACATTAAAATGAGCTTTTCTCTTCTGGCTAATAAATCTGAAGAAAATACCTCATCTCTGCCAGGGCAATATTCCTAGAAAAACTGTATTAAGCCCAAGTACATTTAACACTCCTTCAAATTTCATGGTCCAATCATGTGCAAAGACTCTTCTTTAATTCCATAATTTTTCAGTATGGGACAAGGAAAACTACTTTCCTTTGGTCTTCAAGGATTGGAAATCAAATGGAAATTAAGGACTAGGCATAGAAGGCAAGCACTCTGTCCTTCCTCTTTACTCTTTGTGTATAGCTGCATAAACTAGGCAACAAAAGACCTCTGTCCTTGGGAACAGCCAAATGATTTTACAAAGTCCATAAATACCAGTCAGGGAAATCTGTATTCAGAATAGTAACCAAAAAAAGTGGAAATGTATTTGAGAGTCATAATAACATCTGGTAGGTTTGGAAAATATGATTTTGCTCCAGTCATTCTGGATAATTCATATCCAAGCTTAGAATAATGTTCCAATTTATTAGACTGTGTTGTGGCTCCAGTGATCTTTTATTTCTTAAACTATAATGAGTTTTACATCTAATCTCAACAATCTTCCCAGAACTCTGTATCTATTTTAATAAAATCTAACTCACCTTAATTTGGCAAGTTATATAGAAAATAGTGAAACTTCTAATTGTAAAAGGGAAATAAATGTTATCTAGCACATGACTGAAATATATTAGTTACAACCTAAACATTTATTATGACTTAGGTTTCCTTTGGACGAATACAGTATCTGAGACCACCATCCAAACCACTCATCATATGTATGCATTTGGTGGGAATGGTTAATGAGTACTCTACTTACAAGACTTTCTGTCCTTCTACCAGATGACTTCCAGAGTCTGGCTTACTTCACTCAACATAATGATCTCCGTCATGTCATAAGATCCTGCCACCCCATGCCTGGGCATTTATGGGAAGGAATGTAAGTCAGCATACTGTAGAGGTACCAGTACACTCATGTTTATAAAGGCACTGTTCACAATAGTCAAGTGATGGAATCAGTCTAGGTACCCATCAACTGATGGATATCTAGAAAGAAAATGTGCTGCATATATACAACGGGGTATTATATGGCCGTAAGGAATAATGATAGTATTGCATTTGTAAAACTTTCTTCTTATTATTTGATCTACTTATCTACATTGCCCAGCAAACAATAGACAATCAAGGAATGAATGAATGAATGAATGTGGTTTATAACCAACTAAGAACTCTGACTGTGAGAAAGAGTAAGAACCAATTATATTCTTCTTCCACATAAAATCAATCACATGAAACACAGGAACAATAGAAGACAAAGTTACCTGCATTAAAATCACCTATTTACTAGAATCAGTATTTTCTCTAGCTGTAGCAGATTCATGTGGAGGAATATTTACTAAGATCTACTCTCACTTGCTAGTTATCTCAGGAATATATAATTGGACCTTGAAATTGTCTGAATTTTTTAAATTAAGAAAAATACTAATTTCTCTTGTTAATAAGTTGATTTGGGATTGCTGAAGCAGGAAAAGTGGTTGTTAAAGACTTTTCAATTTAAGTATTCCTTCATCACCCCTTCCATTTTCACCCCAAAGCAACATGCAAGGGTTTGGTTTTTTTTAACTTGACTTACGAATCCAAGGTCATTCCCCTCTCCAATTTGCTGCATAGGAAAATTGAAAACTGTTTTTCTTCCTTTAGGCAGTCACAAATTATTTTAGAATCAAGAAGAGAATGTGTGGAATTTAATTTTCTAGACTAACCAACTTTAAGAGCCAAGATATAAAACTGAGTCATACAAAATATGAATCGTTGCAATAGAAGGGGAAGGTGTACCTAAAGCATCAGTTGTAGGCCCCAAGGAAAGAAGCCACCTAGTCTTTAGAAAGCAACATTTAAACTTGACTTGAAGATTAGGAGATAGGCACATGGTTTCAGCTCTTGAAGGTTTTAAACAGGTTGAGAGCAGAAATGGCCTCTCATTAATAATAAGTGCTAGTGGTGTTCCATGTAACCTCTGTTCTAATACTAGCACATTATGTCATTTAATTCTAGCATCAAAACCATGAAAGAGGTTACAATATAATTATGAAAGTCAGACCTAATGGAATGGTGATTTGCTCAAATTTCCATAGTTTGAAACAACATTTGAACCCAGGCTCATTCTATAAAACACCATGTTATGCAATCTCTCTAAGTAATTTCTTTCATCAAACTGCAAAGTCCTCATACAACATGGAGATGAAAACTGTGAGCAGGATAATAAAGGACATCATAATGCTATAAACAACCACAACACATATACCAACAAGAAAGTGTCAGGAGTGTTTGGACAATGGACATTCAAGGAGCTGGGAAGCAGAGTAAGGATCTACCTGGTCCAGTAAGAAGCAAAGGCTTAATTCTCTGAAGAGGAAATAAGAATGGCCAATAGACACATGTAGAAATGCTCCATTTCCCTAGCCATAAAAGAAATGCAAATCAAAACAATACTGAGATTCCACCCCAGTTAGAATGGTTATAATCAAGGAATCTAATAACAACAGATGCTGGAGGGGATGTGGACAGAAGGGAATCCTACTGAGAGTGTAAACTTGTTCAACCACTTTGGAAACCAGTATAGAGGTTCTTCAAAAGACTCCACATAGAGCTCCCCTATGACCCAGCAATCCCCCTTTTAGGCATTTACCCACACAATCACAAACAAGGCCATACTAAAGCTACCAGTCCAACTATGTTTACTGCAGCTATGTTTACCATAGCTAAGAAATAGAACCAACCCAAATGCCTCTCAGTAGGTGAATGGATCAAGAAAATATGGTATATATATACAATGGAATTCTATGCTTCCATCAGAAAGAATGATACTGCCCCATTTGTTAAGAAATGAAAGACTCAGAAAAAATTATATTAAGTGAAGTAAGCCAGGCCCAAAGAAACATAGATCTCATGGTTTCCCTTATTTGCAATAGCTAGTATATGTCTAGGACAAGCAGAAAGATCAAAAGCTATGTACATATGACCATATAAGATGATGTTAAGTGAAATGAACCCCAAGATAGGGACACAAGATGTTTTATCTTTGTTACTGTTGTTTTTAATGTACTTATAATGTATTATGTGATTTTTAAATTTCTTTTGTATGTTCTTCCCCCATGGTATAACCCCTGTTTTCACTGTATTTGATGTCGGTACCCTGCACTTTTATATACATTTTTCTAATTCAGGGAGGGGAAGGAAAATAACAAAATGCTGAAATAAGGATACAGGATGACCCATTGTAATAATGAGATGTACAAGACACTATGTTGAAAATGAACATTACAACTTTGGGGTGGGGAGGAGGAGTTCGGGAGGTGGGGAGGAAAGGGATGGTAGGGAAAAACAAAGGAGGGGGTAACAATGCTCAATAGGAAATGGACTCATTACCTTGCTCATGTAACTGTAACCCCTCTGTACAGTATGTTTACAATAAAAATTTATTTAAAAATATACTTCTCTAGTCAAATTTTTAAAATGAAGCAAAAGCTTCTTTCAAAAGGTAGGAAATAAAGATGGGCACCCAAAAGATTAAAAGGAATTTGTCTTATAAAACATAGGGATGACGAACTTTACAACTTTGGTGCGGGGGTGGGGAGGGGGGAGGATTGGGTGGGGGAACGGGGGGAGGCTGGGAAGGGATGTGAAGGGTAAACAAAGGAGGAGGCTTCAATTCTTGATAAGAAATGTACTCATTATCTTGCCCATGTACAGTATGTTCACAAAAAATTTAAATTTAAATTTAAATTTAAAAAAACATAGGGATGGTGGATTTACATGTGTGTGGAGAAGTACCAGAAATCTATTTAAGCTAGACCAAAGTAAGACTAAAGACAATGTTTGTCATGTTAAAGACACTGAACATAATGAGAGAGGCAACAAAAAGCCACTGGAAGGTTTCTTGCAAAGGAAATTCCTAGCTGCAATATGGGAGGAGAGAGAGAGAAAAAAGTATAAGCTCAAGGTGTTTTCGGAAGGGAACTACTTCAGTTCCCAGTATGAGTTATCAGCATGCAGAGCTGTTGTATTTCAGAGACGTTTGTGAGACAGGATCCACAGGACTTGGTTATGTACTGGAAAGAGCATGTGAGAGAGAAGAAGAATCCAAAGTGACAGTCAAGCCAATGAAGAGAACAAGAAAGAACCTGGTGATGACCCTTTTCTAGGCAGAACCCAAAGGAAAGTTATCACTGAAAATATAAACAGTGTGAATATTTGAGGCCAAGAGTACAAGTCAATTCAATATAAAATGGAAAAGATTAATTACAGCTACCAGAAAATGTTTAACATTTGAAGCTAGGCTCTGTTGGCTCATGTCTGCAATTCTAGCTACTCAGGAGACTGAGATCCGAGAACTGCGGTTCAAAGCCAGCCCAGCCAGAAACATCTGTGAGACTCAAGTGAAGGGAAGGGAAAGGAAGGAAAGGGAAGGAACATTTGTGATACAGAAGGACAATGAAACAACTGTCCAAGTTGTTAAGTATATGAATTGAGGATATATCCCAGAAGGTAAGACGGTAACACAGAAAATTAGTGGTTTAGGAATTTATTTTGAGAGTGTAAGACTGAGTACTAATGAAACTTACAGAAGTATTGCTTTTAGCTTGATAGGATCTTTAAACATGAAGAATGAAACATCAAATAAATGGGTGAACATCAGAAAAACTAATCGTAAAAGAGTAAAATCAGCCACTTCCTTAAAATTCTGAAACAGGATTTACCCATGACAGCATGAAAAAGAATATCCTGAAGAAGCAATCTTTTAAAGGAAATGAATTCAGGGTCTACGGATTTCCTGAGATTTCTAAAGGGAGACTCTAACTGCCTTTTTAGAAACTCTTAATTATTAAAATGTCAGTTACTTAAAAGTTATTCTCCGTGTGCTATTGAACTACATGGTAAATGTTTAGAGTATATTTATTTTTTCTATGAAAATATCTAGGGTTGCATACGTAGTTTAGTGGCATAATGCTTGCCTGGCATATATGAAATACTAGGTCAGAGTGGGGAGAGGGAAAAGAGAGAAAGAAAAGAAAGGAGAGAAGGAAAGAGAAAAAGAGATGGAGAGGGAGATGAGACAGGGGAGAAGATATAAGATTAACAGATATAATAGATAAAAAGTGAAAACCTGATAGATACCAGTTGTTTTACGTAGAGGATAAATATGGCCTTATAAACCTTTAATTTTTTATTTTGTTATTAAGTAGTTATACAGAGAGGTTACAATTCTCTAGGTCAGGTTATGAGTACAACATATGTTGATCAATCTCAACTGAATTTGTATATTTTTTAAATAAACAAAATTGCAATTCATATGATTCATATCTAAGATCCCTTTATTACAATATTTTAGAAATAATTACTGGAATTGCATTCCCTAAATATTTAGTAATTCCTTTCTCTATTTTTAGTTATCTTTCTGTTGCTGCCACTCAGAACTTCTGATGAGCACAATGATGACTCCATACGGAAGCAAAGAGCTTGGCTTCTGGCCAACATATGCAGCTATGCAAATCTTTAAACCCCATTAAATTCCATTGGCTTTCTAAAACATCGAGAGGGGATTGCTAATTTCCACTCACTTGAGGACCTCAATTGGGACATGTTTTCATAAAGTGGGCACAGATATTACCGCTGTGTGTTATTGTGCAGAGGGTATAAAGGTGATGTATTTCCTTAGGAGAGGATGAGGAAAGGCATTCCTCTGAACTTCCCTGAAACATTGTGACATACTTCAAGAATGGCAGTGAAAATCTACATGAGAGCTCAATAAAAATGAGCTAATTCTTAAAATCAGTAATTTGTACACTCTTCAGGCAAAAAAAAACAGCACTCTATTTCGGAATCTTTACTGTTTTTGCTTTTGTGCCAATATTTGGGCTTGAACCCAGGGCATGGCGCTCTACCACGGGCTTGTTCTGCTCAAGGCTGATGCTCTACCACTTAAGTCATATCTCTACTTCTAGCTTTTCTTGGTGAAATAGACAACGGTCTCACAGTCTTTTATAGCTAGGCTGGCTTCGAACCACAACCTCAGATCTCAGCCTTCTGAGTAGCTAGTATTATGAGTATGATCCATTGGTTAGCACCTGGCTATTCCATGCCTTTTTTGCTCTAATCAAAATGGAAAGTCTGGCATTTCAAAGCTCTGTATCCATTTGGGAAATACTCTTTCCTTCAATGTCTCCATCACTAGACACTTGGTAAAGTGGTAGTTTCAAAACCTTATTTAGGGGCTGGGAAGGTGGCTCAGTGGTAGAGAACTTGCCTTGCATGCCTGAGGCCCTGGGTTCAATTCCTCAGCACCACATAAGCAAAAAGAAAAAAGCCAGAAGTGGCGCTGTGGCTCAAGTGGTAGAGTGCTAGCCTTGAGCTGAAGAGCTGAGGGACAGCGCCCAGGCCCAGAGTTCAGGCCCCACGACCAGAACCCCCCCCCCCAAAAAATCTTATTTAATTTCTATCTACCAGATAATAATTCTAACAATTAAAGCAATAGAACCTGAAATATTAAGAAGTTTGCTTTGGATTGTCATCATTTTTCTCTACTTTGTAAACTAGGTAGTTTTCAACTTTAACAACTATTTCATCATGGTAGAACGGGATCAAAACAATTTGTTTCTAGTCAAGTTCTGGTGTCAAATAGTTGTGTTATCGTGACCAGGCACTCAGACTCTGTTGTTTTTGATGTTCTCATTTAATGTAAGATTAGCTAAATTGGGGGGCTGGGAAGGTGGCTCAGTGGTAGAGTGCTTGCCTTGCATGACTGAGGCCCTGGGTTCGATTCCCAGCACCACATAAGCAAAAAGAAAAAAGCCGGAAGTGGCGCTATGGCTCAAGTGGTAGAGCGCTAGCCTTGAGCTGAAGAGCTGAGGGACAGCGCCCAGGCCCAGAGTTCAGGCCTCACAACCGGACCCAAAAAAAAAAAAAAAAAAAAAAAAAAAAAAAGATTAGCTAAATTGGGTACCTCATTTTATTATGAAGAACTGTGTTTTATGTTGTTAAGCAAAACCGTAAGAAATTTTAGCAATTAAGCCTATTTAAATCTAAATCTCATCCTGAATGGTAGCTAATGAACTAAAGCATTATATAGTTTCCCATAATTTACTCCTTTCTAACGAAGCCTAAATGTCTTCTACAAGAAGATTCCATGTGGATAAGCTCCCTAGGGGTTTTGCTAATACGAAGAGTGATAACAAGTGCCCAGTCCTGAAAGTCAGTTAATCTATCAGATTTCCATTTGGAATATACACACTCCACAACCTCATAATTACTCCTTGTACAACTTACATGACTTCTCTAGAAACACAGTATTTTAAAAACTGAATTTAAGACGTTTACAATTTACTATACTTAAATATATATGACATTTGTATATGTTTTTATTGTAAAAATACTGTACAGAGGGGTTACAGTTACATGATCAAGGTAATGAGTACATTCCCTATCAAGCACTGTTACCTCCTTCTTTGTTTTTCCCCTACCATCCCTTCCCTCCCACCTCCACAACTACACTCCCCACCCCTGCCTAAACTGTAAAGTTTGTTTTTCAACATAGTGTCTTGTGCATCTCATTATTACAATAGGTCAACCTGTATCCCTATTTAAGCAATTGTTTTTTTCCCTTCCCCTCCCCAAATTAGAAAAGTGTATATACAAGATGCAGGGCACCGACATCAAATACAGTGAAAACGGGTTATACCGCGGGGGAGGAACATACAAAGAAAAAAAAATCACATGGTACATTATACATATGTTAGAAACAATAGCAAGAAGGAAAAATAAACCACTTGTGTCCCTATCTTGGGTTCTTTTTTTTTTTTTTTTTTTTTGTCGGTCATGGAGCCTGAACTCTGGGCCTGGGCGTTGTCCCTCATTTTTTCAGCTCAAGGCTAGTGCCCTACCACTTGAGTCACAGAACCAATTCCAGTTTTTTCTGCTTATGTAATGCTGAGGAATCAAACCTAGGGCCTCATACATGCAAGGCAAGCACTCTACCACTGAGCCACCTTCCCAGCCCCAGAAGACATACTTTAAAAGTACTGCATGAAAGGTAATAGTAATTGTTAAATCAATATGTGCGCTCTCTCTCTCTCTCTCTCTCTCTCTCTCTCTCTCTCTCTCTCTCTCTCTCTCTCTCTCTCTCTCTCTCTCTCTCTCTCTCTCTCTTCCCTCCCCACCCCATTGAAGCTTGGAGAATATCAATTCTGCTCAGAAAAATACATTGTTATGCTGAGGAAAAAATGATGGAGCACTAGTACTACTTTAATGCCTACGTAGCAGTTCTATTCAGACTCTAGGAACCCAAACTTCACTAGGGTTCTAATTTTCTAATTGCTTAAATACAAGAGTTATACTCTTGCTTCTTATTGAGTATACTAATAAACCCTATGGTAGAAGATTCAACCAAAGGAAAAATAACAATATAGAACCACAAAATAAACATGATGTAAGTTCCTGGAGCAGTAGTCTTTGTCTATGTAACAACATATAACTGAACAAATGTAAACACATCATTTGTTCTATAAAATAAAAATGATTTTGAAAAATTAAACTTGAGCCTTCAAAGTATTTCATTATTGTGTCAAGATTTATCACTAATGGTGTTTATCAATGCCTTTCTCTTATCAGGGATACCTCAGTAAATTCTTCAGAGGAGGGGAACTATGTTTTACAGTTCTTTGGGGGAACTACCCACATTGCACTGTAACTATCTGATCACATGCCAGTCTTCTTTTGCTGACTGAACAAAGATAAAGTAATAGCCCCTGACAGCAAATTCCCCAAGTAACAAACTGAATTACTACTATAAGTGTCATTTTTACAAAATCAGCTCACTTGATAGGAATAGGAAATATAATATACATATATTTTAATAAACTATATTGTCAACCTTTTTTTAATTATCCTAGCCTATCAGGCAACACATTAAAATTTCTTTCCATTCTGTAATCTTAAATAGTGCTGACATCGAATTTTCAATTTTTTAAATAGATAACTATTTCAGAAATATTAAAATCAAAATATTTTCATCAAATAGAAATGATGATGATCAGTTCACAGAAGCTCTGATATTTTCAAGTTCAATTGACAACTGTGGAAAGAAATATCAAATTTCTTCATTAAGAGTCAAATTAGTTTATACTGTACTACTAGAGAGAAAAAAATACTCATTTTCAAAGTGAACTTAAAGAATGTAAACCATTGCATACACATTACAGCTGAATGTCTCTTCTCCTTATAATTAGAAAAAGAATAGAAAGCAGATCATTTCCTGTTTTAATCCTAATTAATCCTTCAGTTATAAGAAGAATTATCCAATAGAAGAGTCTTTCCTATTGCCCCTTGTTTTTGATTACTGTGAAACTCAGGGAAATATAAATCAGATTTAAAAAAATCTTCCAGAAAGCTACTATTGTTTACTTGAAGATATAATTTAAATGGCATGTATGGCCGCTTCTGATCTGTTAAACAGTACGGCTAAGACATAGCATCCAAAGTCCAGTCAAGACTTACAATATCATCCTGTGTCACTTTTACTTATTAAGATTTTCCTAAAGTCACACATATTCTCAGCCTTTGAAAATGGATAACTGACTGATGTTCACAGGTCATTTCTGTCTTCGTTATTATAACAATGGCGCTTTAACAACAAAAGCCAAGGCAAATTTCTGTTCAGATATTATAAATGACATTTTGCTTACTTGTTGAGCTTTATTTTCTCTGACATTCTGGAGTTTTCAAAGCCCAAATGGTATTTAGTTAATGGTAAGGTAACTTAATGCTCATTTTCATGGCAGCAGCTTTTGAAGATTCCAGGAATCGCATCTGCTGTTTCTGATTTCAAAACTGACCTTTACTGATGCCAAATTTATTTTGTGCATATGTCAAGGTAAAAAGCTAACCATTAAGCAGTCCAGGTTACTCTTCACTTGCTTGGAGAGGTGAACTAGGCATAATGCTGACTCTAAATGTCACATTCAACTGACATGATTCCAGGTCACCCAAACGCAGAATCCCCTAAAGGTAAAATGTTTCAAAGCAGCCATTCTTTCTGCACTTATACTGGACAGGTGCAGCTGGCCTATCAAGTTTGTCAGTTCATCACCATGTTTTGGGAACATCCTATTCCTCTGGAAAGGAAACAACACTGACTTTCTGCAGTTGTTTGCCAGCCTTATTGGACACAGGAAGGTAGCGAAGGAGTGAGAAGGGAGAGTAATCATCTTCTGTGGGAACAAAAGTGGGAGACAGAAAACCTGTGATTCTTTTCACACACACAGCTTCCCAACAGCTACAATTTCCTCTTCGCTTTTCCTAGTGGGACTGACTGAAAATAGAATCCAGTGTAACTAAATCAGAGAAATGGATGTTAAACTGGCACCTGCTAGGAAGTTTGGAAAGTAAATGCTAAGGACATCAGGAGCCAGTTTCCTTTTGCACACACAAAAAAAGTATAAAATGCCAGCAGCAATCGGCATAAAGCATGATAGGAATACTTGTATGAAGTTTAAAAGTGGAAATACATACTTTGCATGTTTTTCTCACCTCGACATTGAGTCATTCAATGAGACAACTTTCAGGCAACAGAGTATTCGAAAAAATGTGAGTCAATCTCTTTTTTCTTTCAAAAGTCTTCAATATTTAAAGTTAAATTTTATTGCTCGAACTATCCCACTTTTTCCCAAATAACAGTGATGTTGGGAACAGTTTTTGATCACTAATGCCATAAATTTCAGAACCAGCAGTTTGCTTTGCTTCACCATGTGTGTTGTGAGTAGAATCATACGGGCTAAGGCAAAGTTATCAAGAATAATTATCAGGATTTCCACGCTTGCAAAGTTTTGCCATTTGAGCAATCATTTGTGCCAATTCAGTAGGTTTTCATTAAAAAATGTATTTTCTCCTTCCAGGTCTTTCACATTTTGGCTAATGTCCGTGTTTTCCTACCATTCTGTAGGTGGATAGTCACCACTTTATAAATGCACAGCTGCCTTATTTTTCTATTCACAAAGGCAAAAAGATCTGCTGACCAGATGTCTCTCTTTGGCTGCCAAAACTGTATGGTGGTCCAGAATGAGCCTCTTGGTATTGAATAATATTAAATAATCCTTTAATACACACTCCAACTCATGGTGACAGAATTCAGGGCAAAAAACAAGAAGTTAAACATCTTCATGATTCTTATAACAAGGTGGGGTAAAGAATATGTGGTTGGTTGGAATAGAGGGAAAATAGTACCTATGATCAGAACTAAGAAACCCAAGTGATAAAAAGAAGCACAGACAGACAGCTGTCAAGATATGCTGTATTCACAAACTGTTTTGTTAAATGGCAACTCCTTTGTACTTAAGGATAATGAAAAGAAATATAAATAAGTAAAATACTATTTAATCCATGACTTGAATTAATACAAATTCTTAGTTTTAACTCGAATTCAAATTTCAAATACAACTTCAACAAATACTCATCATCACACAGATGTTTTTATAGATGCATAATCTCCACAAATATATTGATTTCTATATTTTACATATCATATATATACATCATGCCTACATATATTGTATATTCATATATTATGAATACATATATGTATATATGTACATCACATATATATGCATATATCATATATGATGTTTATATACGTGTGTATATATGTTCATATATATCATTGTGTGTCTATATACATACATGTATGTGTATATATGTATACATACCTCAAATATATATAAAGACTTAGTATATTCATATATTGCTTTGTTGAATGGCTCCATTTTACAATTATTTAAAGATAAAAACAAAAGTAAAAAGAAAATACATCACATTCTCTTAGTTTTAACCATAGAGTTTCTAACAATGAATCAAGCACTACTTTGATCATCATATGTGCCAAACTCAGCACTGTGTTCACTTTTCTCAGGTGACTCTTTGACTTTGCATTTAGGTACTAAGTAGGGCCTGAGTTCCTGAGCTGCTGCTCATCTCTTAGCATAGGAATAAAAATAGACATAATAGTATAGAAATAGAAATACACAGGTGGATTTAGGTTTAGGGCTAACTGAAGTTTATTGTTTTGTTTTGTCTTCTGGTCCCGGGGCTTTACTCAGGGCCTGGGTGCGGCCCTGAGCCTCTTTGTGTTCAAGGCTAGCTCTCTACCACTTGAGCTATAGCTCCACTTCCAGCTTTTTCTGAGTAGTTTATTGGTGGTAAGAGTCTCACAGACTTTCCTGTCCAGGTTGGCTTTGAACCACAATCCTCAGATCTCAGCTTCTTTGAGTAGCTAGAATTATGGGCATGAACCACCAGTGCCCAGCCAACTGAATTTTTTTTAATTAAAATGAGTAAGAGTTCTTTAGAACCGCCGCAATTCTAACAACCAGAATAGGTACAAAAAATGTAGGAGCAATGAAAAGTGGAAGAAGGGAAATCAACTATTATTTTTATGTTGTCGGAGTATTTGTATATAATCAACTATTATGTTTTGGGTTGTCTTAATGAAGCATAGCCAGATGGGACCAATGGCATAATCTACAGAACCTACTGTAAAAGAAAAATCCATAAACAAGAACAATGATTAACATTTTATTGGTGCCAGTTCTAGGGTTTAACTCAGGGCCTAGGTGCTATTCCTGGGCCTCAATTATCAAGGCTAGTACTTTACCACTTGAGCCATAGCTCCACTTCTGCTTTTTGATGATTAACTGGAAATGAGTCTCAGACTTTTCTGTCTGTGCTGTCTTTGAAACGTGATCTTCAGATCTTAGCCACCTGAGTAGCTAGGATTATAGCCATGAGCCACCAGCACCTGGCTGAAAAATAATTCAATTTTTTATTAAGAACTCAAGATAGGAAGGGCAGAGCATCAAAGCAGGAAAACCTTCTAGGTGCAAGGTGCTATGTAACTGCATATACATGTAGCCCTAGGAAAGAACATCTCAGGTAAAGACACGGTATCGGTAAAGATTGAGTCCAAAATTACAGACAGCGGCTCAGCACCAGTGAAGATCCCCAACCTAACATAAGATGCCAAGGACTAACAAAATTCTAGAGAGGTGACTAACCACAAGAGGAGTCTGGCTTGGGAAAAACCCACCATTTCCTCAACTCTACAGTGGGACGCAGTGGATCCCAGAATGGCAGTTTATAATTCATCCAACAGTAGCAGCAGGAATGTCTGCATGGCAGTTCAGCTTCCCCGCCTGCAAGCCCCTAAGTGTGATGGCTAAGGGCTCAGATCTCAGCTATATGTACTGTGAGCTACATTACTGTCGAGGAATTCAGGGAGAAAGGCTCAGCAGAACATGGTAGGTCCTGTGCTATAGCAATTTAGCAAAGATGTACATGGTGCTTCTGTAGACTGTCATATCTTCTGACACAGGCAGGGAGATACAGGAGCCTTGGAACAGATTTCCCTAAAACACATGCAGAAGTCCTAACCCGATGCTTATAAAGAAGACTTGTTTGAAAAATAGGGTTTGGGTTTTTTTTTTTAGTTGTAGTCAAATCAAATTAAGATAACATCAGATGGAATTAGGATGAGTTCTTGTCCTATGACTGGCTCTGCTCTTAAAACCTTTATAAGAAGGGGCTAGGAAGGCGGCTCAGTGGTAGAGTGATGGCCTTGCATGCATGAGGCCCTGAGTTCGATTCCTCAGCACCACATAAGCAAAAAGAAAAAAGCCAGAAGTGGTGCTGTGGCTCAAGTGATAGAATGCTATCCTTGAGCTGAAGAGCTGAGGGACTGCGCCCAGGCCCAGAGTTCAGGCCCCACGACCGGACCCCCGCCCCCCCAAAAAAAAAAACCTTTATAAGAAGTGAGACATTTAAACACAAATAGAGACATACCTGTGATACTAAAGGCAGAGACTGATGTGATACATCTACCAATCAGTAAACCCAAAGGATTGCTAGCAACCTTAGCCAAAAGCTAGGAGAAGCAGAGAGCAGATCTTCCCTTATAATATCTCAGATTTTCATAACAAATACTACAGCCTAGGTGGTATAAACAGCAGTGAGTTAAAATGGAAAAACGGTGCCAAGCTTTCTAAGTCTGACATTCTCACAGATCTATCTATGCACATAGAGGGTTTTTTTTTTTTCCTGACCTACAAGGTGATTCTAGTATTGGCTCTAGTGTACAACAAGACCACTAAACTCAATCCTAAGAGTAAGGAAATGCTCTACTATTAGAACTTGAAAGATAAAATAGCCACAAAGTAAAAGTTCAAGACTTAAAATTCATAATTCTACTCTCCTATGTACTAGAGTGAGGACAATTTGAAATAAATTAGGCTTTATCAAGATTTTCAGGGTTTAGCAAGAATCCATTCATTTTCTTACCTCTGGCCCTAAAATGCTGTCAGAACACACAGTTCCCTTTGAAATCCAAGCCCTCGCTGGCGTCTGCTCCAAGGGACATGAAAAGTATCTGCTCTGTCATTCTTTCACAGGGAGCAATGTTTATGTTTTTCTTTCCAAGGAAAAAGAAAAATAACTCCCTTACAAAAGTCCTTTCTAATTTATCATGTAAGGAATTTTCTAAAAACCACATAAAGTCTGTTTTTGTAAGGGACCTATCATCTAAAGACATCAGAAAATAAGGGAAAAGCACATTTCCTCTATGTCAGCTATGGACGAAAGCTAAAGCCCTAATGACTCTAAGAACCTTTACGTTTGAGGCTTTTCAATCCAAAAGCTCACAATAAAACAAGTGATTTTTCACACCAAGTACTTGTTTATCTACTTCATGCCATTAACAGTGTTATTTGGCTTTTCTTCTGCTGTGGTTCTATCTTGTGATACAGGAATATAATATTCTTTTTTTTTTCAGATGCTTTGTCAGAATAAGAATAGGAAAGAAATAAAGAGTAAGGAAATGTTGACTTCTTCTCACTTTGAATCAAAACCCTTAGCCAAATAACCAAACAAAATAATCTATTTTTAAAAGTGTGGGTGCAAGTGCTGGTAATGTTCAAATTGCATATTTACTTTACAAAATGAAAGATAAAAGTAAAATTACAGAAAACTTTGGGACTTTCAAAATGAAAGATGAATTATAGAGAATAAAGAGGCTCTCTGGCACTTTCTTCTTTCTAACTCACTAAATTAATGCATTTTTCAAATTAAATTAGATCTGTGAGTTCTTGTTCAAACATTTATTGCCCTGAAAACATAAAACCAGATGAAATGTAAAAATGAGTAGTTTGGAAATTTTCAGTTTTCAGTTGGTGAAAAGGAAAAAAGCAATGGGATTGAAAATGAAACTCAGTAATCCGTAACTCTTAATTCAGGGTAACCTTTGAAATTTAAGTAATGTCAAAATAGCTGCTGGAGCTACCAGCAGCTAAAGCTAAATCTGCCAGAAGAATGACACTTTTAAGCTCATATCAAAAATGTGTTAGTAAAATACTAGTATTTCAAGAAAAAAGGAAAAGGATCTCAAATGGGACAAGAAAGAGGAGACTTCTACTCCCAAGAACATGATAATTAACTCTGCAGTGTAGACAAAATTCATAATAATCCTTTGGATTCATGAAATTAAACCATTTCTGAAATTGTCCTTTGTATTTTAGTTTGTGTTATAGTGCTTTTGACATGCACATATATCAATCACAAGCAAATGCTATGCTTCATCAAATGTTCATTCCCGATTCATCTATTTTAAGAAGCCAGTTTAAAAAAAAATGCAAGTCTCATTTTAGTTAAATTATACCCTCAAAAAGGAATCAGGGCAACTCTCTATACATATGTTGTCTTCATTGTGCTCTGCAAAGTGTACAGGATAATGTTGATTCCACTTCCACACTGAATAAACACCAAATAGGATTTTCCCATTGCCCTCTTCTAATAAAGAACTTTAATCTTGCCCAAAGGCAGTTCTTATGAAAGAACATAACTCCCTTTGCTTGGTCCTTAGTGCAGGCTTAGAAGCAAAAAGACAGAAGCAGGAGGCTAAGCCCTCCAGAAGTGGACGGCACTGCTGTTTCCATAGGCAACTCAGCAATGATATGTCTCCTCCATTCATCACTGATCCTCAAGACTTCACACTTTGGGAACAAGTTTGTCCTTCATTTCCTTTTCCTCTTTGCAGAATAGTTCATATTCTAGCAACTCAAATCGAGGACAATACCTATCAAAGACATATCCATTGTTTACATGTAAACAGCTGATTCATAAAAATTGATTTAGAGCCCATCTTTGAAAATAGTTCCTGTTGACCTATAGTTGAACACAAAAAATTACCGTTATCATCAAGTCCTCTTTTGATGAAGAACTTTGAGCCTATACAGTAAGAAAAGCTTAGTTTGTGGTTTCTAATTCAAGTTCATTTGGGATCTTTTGGGAGATAAGTATCTAGTAACAAGTCTAGATATCAAAAGTAGGCTCCAAAGTAGAACTTGGCTACACAAACACATACACATAATCACACACATAATCACACACACACACACACACACACACACACACACACACACCTTATTTTGCATTGTTGATTCATGTTTTATTCAAGGAAACAAAAAACAAACAAGATAGCTTCTGTTTACACAATTTGAGGATTCCTTCAGTTCACAAAATCATGACTAATTATGGAATGCAACCTACTTCAATATAACATTGTCTAGTTCAAATTTCTTTTCTGGGGCTGGGAAGGTGGCTCAGTGGTAGAGTGCTCGCCTAGCATGCATGAAGCCCTGGATTTGGTTCTTCGGTACCACATGCACAGACAAAGTCTGAAGTGGTTCTGTGGCTCAGGTGATAGAGTGCTAGCCCTGAGCAAAAGAAGCTTAGTGCCCATGTCCTGTGTTAAAGCCCCAGGGTTGGCAAAAAAAAATTCATTTATAGAAAAGTTTTGAATCAGTCTAAACTTTGGCAAAGTAGCAGGGTATAAAATTAACCCCGCCCCCAAAATCAATGGCTTTTCTGTACGCCAAAAATGAGAAAAGTATGACTGAAATTAGGATAGCAACTCCATTTGTAATAGCCCCACAAAAAATAAAATACCTAGGAATTAACTTAACCAAAGAAATGAAGGACCTCTATGATGAAAACTTTAAAAACTTGAAAAAAGAAATTAAAACAGAACTTAGAAAATGGCAAAACCTCCCATGCTCCTGGATTGGAAAGATTAACATCGTGAAAATGGCAATACTTCCCAAGGCTATCTACAAATTCAATGCAATACCTATCAACATTCCAACCTCATTCTTCAAGGAAATAGAAGAGGCAATCCAAAAATTCATATGGAACAATAAAAGACCCCGAATAGCAAAAACGCTCCTAAATGGAAAGCACACTGCTGGAGGAATATCAATACCAATTTTCAAACTCTACTTTAAAGCCATAGTAATCAAAACAGCTTGGTACTGGCACAAGAACAGACCTCAGGACCAATGGAATAGAATTGAAAACCCAGAAATAAACCTAAAGACCTATAGCCATCTAATCTTTGATAAGGGAGCTAAAAAAATAGAATGGAAGAAAGACAGCCTCTTCAGTAAATGGTGCTGGCAAAATTGGTTAACTACATGTAGAAAACTAAAGCTAGATCCTTATATATCACCCTGCACCAGAATTAACTCCAAATGGATCAAAGACCTTGAAGTCAAAGCAGACACTCTGAAAACATTACAGGATGGAATAGGAGAAACCCTAGGTCTCCTTGGCACAGGCTGGTCTTTTCTTAATAGAGACCTGGAAACACAACAAATCAAAGAAAGGTTGGATACATGGGATTGCATGAAGTTGCAGAGCTTCTGCATGGCAAAGGAGTTAGCTAACAAGATCAATAGAAAGCCCACAGCTTGGGAGAAGATCTTCACTAGCCATACAACGGACAAGGGTCTCATATCTAAATATACTTGGAACTCAAAAAATTAAATCCCCCAACAACAAATCCTCAAAGAAACAACAGCCCAATAAATAAGTGGGCTAAAGACTTAAAGAGAAACTTCTCTGAAGAAGAAAGGATGGCCAAGAGACACATGAAGAAATGCTCAACCTCCCTAGCCATAAAAGAAATGCAAATCAAAACAACATTGAGATACCACCTCACCACAGTAAGAATGGCAAAAATCAAGAACTCTAATAACAACAGATACTGGAGGGGATGAGACAGAAGGGAACCTTACTGCATTGTTGGTGGGGGTGTAAACTTGTTCAACTACTTTGGAAAGTAGTATAGAGGTTCCTCAAAAGAATCCACATAGAGCTCCCCTATGACCCAGCAATCACACTTTTGGGCATTTACCCAAATGTTTACAAACAAGACCACACTAAAGCTACCAGCACAACTATGTTTATTGCAGCATTACTTACCATGGCTAAGATATGGAACCAATCCAGATGCCCCTCAGTAGATGAATGGATCAAGAAAATGTGGTATATATACACAATGGAATTCTATGCCTCCATCAGAAAGAATGACATTGCCCCATTTGTTAGGAAATGGAAAGTCTTGGAAAAAATTATATTAAGTGAAGTAAGCCAAGCCCAAAGAAACATAGATCCCATGGTTTCCCTTATTTGCAATATCTAGTATATGTATGAATCAAGCAGAAAAGGTCAGATAAGGTGATGTTAGGAAAATGAACCCTAAGATATGTATTTAAATGTTTTTTCTTTCATGCATTTGTTTCTAACGCATTTATAAGATTATTTCTTTGTTGCTTTGTATGTCCCTCCCCCACAGTATAACCCCTGCTTTCACTGTATTTGATGTTGGTATAATTTGTGGAGGGGAAGGGGAAAAAACAAGTCAATTAAATAAGGATACAGGTGGACCTGTTGCAACAATGAGAAGTACAAGTTATGTCGAAAACGAACTTTACAACTTTGGGGGGGGGGAAGAATTGGGTGGGGGGGCTCGGGGAGGCTGGGAAGGAAGGGATAGGTAGGGTAAACAAAGGAGGAGGCTACAATGCTTGATAAGAAATATACTCATTATCTTACCCATGTAATTGTAACCCCTCTGTACAGTATTTTCACAATAAAAAATAAATAAAAAAAGAAAAGTTTTGAATCAGCTTGAGTAATTTGGGGGGGGGGTAGGAGAGATGGGAAGTGGTGGGAAGGGGAAACAAAGGAGGACGCAACAATTTTGATAAGAAATGCACTCATTATCTTGCCCATGTAATTGTAGCCCCTCTGTACGGTATTTTCACAATAAAAAATCATTTATGATTGCTTTCTATTTGTATTTCATTCCACAAGTTACTCTTTCAAACATATATTGAACATCTGACTGGACTAAGCACCTTTAGAAGCAATAGATGGCATAGCCAATAACACACAGGTCCCCTATTATGATGGAGCTGACAGTCTGGTCCAGGACATTGATAATAAAAGCAAAAGCAGCATCATTTTTAAAGTGTTCCATGGTGTAAAGAAAATAAAGCAGAGGGATATGCTGAAGAGTAAAGAGTAGAGAGTAGCTAGCCTGCAAAAAGGGTTAGAAATTTTTCTCACAGTCACTGAATTGAGATTGGGTTACAGGAAGAAGGTACTGTTGGATTCACAGTGGTCTAGGAGAAGAAACAGGAAGTGCTTTTTCTAAGATGGAAAGAATGTGGTATGTTCAAGGAACAGAAAGAACCTTGGAATGACTGCACAGTGGGGTAAGATGGAATGGTAATCAGAAGTGTAAGTAGGAACAAATTCGGCTGGGTCTTGTAAATCATTAGGAAGAGTTGAAATTTATTCTACCATTTGAAGCTTGAAGAAATGCAATCAAGGGAATTACAGGGTCTGGTTTTCATCTTTTCTTTTTGGCTTCTGGGAACATAGTCATACTAAGCTGTCTGCCCCTGTGGTCTGAGACTTTAAGAGAACTGTACCTTCTCGAAACTTTGTTGGCTGCTGCTACGTTATTCAAGTGGGGTTGTGAGGGAATTTCATTGTTTGTACAACCTGAATGAGGCCACCCAGTTGTCTTCTTCTCCATCTATCTATCACAGGTGAGGGCTAGCAGCAGTATACTTCTGAGACAGAGGGCAACGTTTCAGATCATTCTTCCTCTCTTTCCAAACGTCATTTCATGAAATAAAATATCAACCATGCAAGCAAATCTACCAATTCAACAGGCTATAGCTGGACTGTAACAAAACTTAGACCATAGAGGACAATGATAAAAACTTAAAGAGTGGGAAGACTATAAATCCTGGTGTGTAGCATTCAGTGAGCACACTAACAAGTAGCAATCCTACCTATACAGAATAGAAATGTGACATGGAATGCCCACCAAAGAGGAAAATACTTTGCCACATACAATATTTTAGGTTGTTGCTCAGTTAGAACATAAAGTGGTTGAAATGTCTTAATGAGTATTGTTTAAAAGATATATTCTTTTGTTTTTGTTTTTGAGATAGAGCTAGTCTAGAATTTATAATTCTCCTACCTCCATGTCCCAAGTAGCTGGAAATATGGATGTGTACAATCATCACAAGCCCTGAAATCAGTTTTTGAAAGAGATTCTCTAGTCTTCCAAAGCAGTTTTTTGACCAATAATTGCTCTTCAAATCTTCCCTTACCTCCTACTTCTCTCTCCTCCAGCCAACTCTCCTACACATACACTGGCCTGTCCCATTTTGACAGTTTGGCTACTATTATACATCTAACTACAATTTTTGTGTTTCTTTACATTATCACTACCATCTTAATAGCACCTCTTGTTCAGGACCATTATTTTTTGAAGAGTAAATTTTACTTTTATTCACTGCATGTAGTGAAAATATCATATCCAAGTGCAGACCCTGAGTTCTTTCTGTTGCATCAAGCAAGAACAGTACCAAGAACTAAGTACTTGGACTTAACATAAGATTTTTGAATTACCTAGATACATAAGGAAGAAAATTCAAAAACTAATGTGACACCATTTCCAAAATAAATACTTTTAATCAGTTTTACCCTGGGCTTACCAACTGACTCAATAGTCTTCTCTTCTGTTTCTGCCTCTGCCTCTCTCTGTTTCATCTTTTTTCTGATTGTTCTCTTGCATTCTTTCACTTCACTCACTGTGAATCTGGCTTCTCATACATTTATTCAAATGTATAGGCAAATATTTTTTATTTTTTATTGTGAAAATACTGTACAGAGGGGTTATAATTACAGGGGCAAGATAATGAGTACATTTCTTATCAAGCATTGTAGCCTCCTCCTTTGTTTCCCCTTCCCAACCCTTCCCATCCTCCCCCCCTCGTCCCCCCAATCCTCCCCGCTACCCCCCCCACCCCGGACCAAAGTTGTAAAGTTCATTTTTTTATTTTTTTTTTTGTGAACATACTGTACAGAGGGGTTACAATTACATGGGCAGGATAATGCATACATTTCTTATCAAGCATTGCAGCCTCCTCCTTTGTTTACCCTTCACATCACTTCCCAGCCTCCCACCCCCACCCCCCACCCAATCCTCCTCGCCTCCCCCCCCACCCCCCCCCCCCGCACCAACATTGTAAAGCTCGTTTTCGACATGACAACTTGTACTTCTCATTGTTGCAACAGGTACACCTGTATCCTTAAACGACTTGTTTTTCCCTATCTCCTCCACAAGTTATACTGACATCAAATATAGTGAAAGCAGGGGTTATACTGTGGGGGAGGGACATACAAAGCAACAAAGAGATAATCTTATAAATGTGTTGGAAACAATAGCAAGAAAGAAAAAAAACATTTGAATACATATCTTAGGGTTCATTTTCCTAACATCACCTTATCTGAACTTATCTGCTTGACTCAGACATATACTAGATATTGCAAATAAGGGAAACCATGGGACCTATGTTTCTTTGGGCCTGGCTTACTTCACTTAATAGAATTTTTCCAAGTCTTTCCATTTCCTAACAAATGGGACAATGTCATTCTTTCTGATGGAGGCATAAAAGTCCATTGTGTATATATATCACATTTTCTTGATCCATTCATCTACTGAGGCTCATCTGTGTTGGTTCCCGATCTTAGCTATAGTAAATAGTGCTGCAATAAACATAGTCATGCTGGTAGCTTTAGTGTGGTCTTGTTTGTAAACATTTGGGTAAATGCCCAAAAGTGGGATTGCTGGGTCATAGGGGAGCTCTATGTGAAGTCTTTTGAGGAACCTCCATACTGCTTTCCAAAGTGGTTGAACAAGTTTACATTCCCACCAACAATGAAGGAAGGTTCCCTTCTGTCCACATCCCCTCCAGCATCTGTTGTTATTAGAGTTCTTGATTTTTGCCATTCTAACTGGAGTGAGGTGGTATCTCAATGTTGTTTTGATTTGCATTTCTTTTATGGCTAGGGATGTTGAGCATTTCTTCATGTGTCTATTGGCCATCCTTCTTTTCTTCAGAGAAGTTTCTCTTTAAGTCTTTAGCCCACTTATTTATTGGGCAGTTGTTTCTTTGAGGATTTGTTGTTGAGGGAGTTCATTTTTCAACATAAGAATTGTACATCTCATTGTTGCAATGTGCCCACCTGTATCCCTATTTAAACGACTTGTTTTTCCCCTTCCCTTCCACAAATTATACTGACATCAAATACAGTGAAAGCAGGGGTTATATGTGGGGGAGGGACATACAAAGCAACAAAGAAATCATCTTATAAATATGTTAGAAACAATAGCAAGAAAGAAATAAAAACATTTGAATATATATCTTAGGGTTCACTTCCCTAACATCACCTTATCTGACCTTTTCTGCTTGACTCAGACATATACTAGATATTGCAAATAAGGGAAACCATGGGACCTATGTTTCTTTGGGCCTGGCTTACTTCACTTAATATAATTTTTCCAAGTCTTTCCATTTCCTAACAAATGGGACAATGTCATTCTTTCTGATGGAGGCATAAAAGTCCATTGTGTATATATATCACATTTTCTTGATCCATTCATCTACTGAGGCTCATCTGTGTTGGTTCCCGATCTTAGCTATAGTAAATAGTGCTGCAATAAACATAGTCGTGCTGGTAGCTTTAGTGTGGTCTTGTTTGTAAACATTTGGGTAAATGCCCAAAAGTGGGATTGCTGGGTCATAGGGGAGTTCTATGTGGAGTCTTTTGAGGAACCTCTGTATCAGACATTATGTTAGACTCCAAGGTGGTTAAACCAGAAAGATATTATTTCTGACTGCATGTAGTTTACAGTCTAATATCTGCATTTATGATTTTATTACTTAACATAACATATGTCATTTGCTAATTTTATTATCTACACATTTTCTATAAATATTGTTTGCAAAATAAACAGAACCTCCTGGAGATCAGAAGACATATAAGGTCAACATGCTCAAATGCCTAGTTAGTTCTACTTATGAATGCTAGGAGGATATAAAAGGCAAAGTAAAGTAATCTTTACAAATCTTATGCATCTTCAAACCAAAAGAAGCATCAGTTACACAGGTGAATTTCTATCAGTGGATACACTGGTAATTTATCAATATTCTGTTACATTCTATTCATTTCATACTGCGTCACTTTACTCACTTTAATTGAAAATACATAGCAATTGATTTTTCATTTGAGTATTACAGTTAATGATCTGACCAGGCAGAAATTAAATTTACTTCATATTAATTCAGCTGCTGAGCATGATAAAATAAATGCCCATTATTTGATCAGACATAATCTAAAGATGGGAAATCATAGTGAAATATGTATCATACATTAACTTACAGTAACTGTGACTAGTACAGTATCAAATATAAAGTATCAACTCAAAAATATTTGCTAATTTCTTTCCAGCCTGTTTGGCCCATGAAGTATCTTAGAAACAATTGTGTCCTAGAAAATTTAACAAGATAATATTGTTTTGCAATTATAAATTTGTGAACCATTCTTTTTATTTATCAGCTAATTATTAACAAATATTACTAGAAAACACTTTTTAAATTAGAAAACATGCTTTTTAAACTTAAGGATACAACAAAGGAGGTAATGCCATTTTGTTTTTAAAGAATTAGTCCTTAAAATAAGATTAAGAAGATTCAGGAGGGAGCCGTATAAGGTTATGTAATGCAGAAGGATTGCATATAAATATATAGCAGAATAACTCATTAAACCTCCTTTAGTTAAAGATAGCTTGGGACATTTATCTTCTGAAGGTTATTCTTCCATAAAGGTTTTAAAGCAAGTGCTGCTTTCTCACTAATGGCCTTCCTATCTGTACATTTTTTTCTTCCTATAGCCTTTAACTTTAGTTACTATATTTTTTTTGGGGGGGGGGTCCGGTCGTGGGGCCTGAACTCTGGGCCTGGGCGCTGTCCCTCAGCTCTTCAGCTCACGGCTAGCACGCTACCACTTGAGCTATAACACCACTTCCGGCTTTTTTTTTTCCTGCTTATGTGGTGCTGAGGAATCGAACCCAGCGCCTCATGCATGCAAGGCAAGTGCTCTACCACTGAGCCACCTTCTCAGCCCATTTAGTTACTTTATTTGATTACTGGTTTGTTGTCTGTTTGTTCTCTAGAATGTAAATTATCCCAAGATCTGTTACCCCTAAAACTAGAACATGGTTTAAAACAATTGACTTCAGATAATAGTATTGCTCTTTATTTCAGTAACATTTAGTGTTTGAACAAGTAGTGAAATCAATTAAATCTTGGGTGTTTGTGAATTTCATGTTAAAATCTCAGTATTTCAATGGTATTTCTAAAATAAAGAGGTGGATATCTCAGAAAGAAAAGATCTATAAAGGGTAATTAAAATGTTTGGGGAAAGTTTAGAAAATATTTGCTAGATAAATAATTACTATTGAGAGTTCTTAACTAAGAACTCTCAATGATATATAATGAAGGAGCCCTATACTGTAGATTAGGAAACCTGGATATCACCTCTGCACATAAGTCCTTTGCTTTCATGGGCATTGGGTTTCTTCACATATAAAGCAGTGCAGCATGCAATGCGTGAATAGAAAATCATAGCATGTGCTGTAAGTTCTTTATTCACTGAGACATGCTTTGCTAAACTTCTTCTAACAACTGAATACATACTAATACAGACTGTTCATTGCAATGGTGTGTATCAATTAAATCTTGCACAGAAATATACCATATCCTATAAAATTATGATACACAAAGTATAATCACTTAGATAAAGCTTTTGCTATTATCTTCTCAGTTCATCTAAAGTTATCAGTTTGCCTTATGAGCTAAAATTAAATTCTATATTTGTTGAAAAGCACATCCCTTCTTTATGTTTTTCAGGAGGGTTTCTTTTTTCCTTTGATGATCTGTGAGTACTTGGCCAGGATCATCACTTTCAAATCCTACAACTCTTTATTAAATGTGAGAAAAACAGAAATGAAATAACTATATATATTTTTGCTATTTGACATTAATAGCTGTACTGATGAAGATACGTTAATGAGCATAAAATAACCTCATTACAAAAAAGCAGACATCAGGCTCTGCTTTTAAAATCTGGGAATTATAGGCCTGGCACCAGTCTTATTCCAGCGTTGACTACTCGGACTTTCTTATCAATCCATCTCTAAAGCAACAGGTGCAATCAAGGTGTAACCACGGGGCTTACAGAAGCAAGGCTTCTTTAACCTACCATGCATGCTCTTGCACATAGTGACCTTTTTGCAAAGGTTTCCTCCAAATGTACCAATTTGGTTTATATCCCTCCTGCTCATCTTTCAGAACTCAATTCTGAAACTCAGTTCAAGCATTATGACGGTTGAAAAGTACTGATGGTTCTACCACTAGTCTAAATATGCAGTAGGATCTCTTCCTAGCCCTTGTGAAAACATCTGTGATTTTCTACCTTCCTTCATGTGTGTCACACTGAAAAGTAGAAAAGAATTTATCTTTCTTATGAAAAAAGGAAATCAAACCTCCCATGCTCCTGGATTGGAAGGATCAACATTGTGAAAATGGCAATACTTCCCAAGGCTATCTACATATTCAATGAGATACCTCTCAATATTCCAACCTCATTCTTCAAGAAAATAGAAGAGGCAATCCAAAAATTCATATGGAACAATAAAAGACCCCGAATAGCAAAAATGATCCCTAACGGAAAGAACAGTGCTGGAGGAATATCAATATCAAATTTCAAACTCTACTACAAAGCCATAGTAATCAAAACAGCTTGGTATTGACACAAGAACAGACCTCAGGACCAAGAGAATAGAACTGAAAACCCAGAAATGCACCCACAGACTTATAGCCATCTAATCTTCAATAAGGGAGCTAAAAAAAATAGAATGGAAGAAAGACAGCCTCTTCAGTAAATGGTGCTGGCAAAATTGGTTAATCACTTGTAGAAAACTAAAGCTAGATCCCTTTATCACCCTGCACAAGAATCAACTCCAAATGGATCAAAGACCTTCGAGTCAAGGCAGACATCCTGAAAACATTATAGGAAAGAATAGGAGAAACTCTAGGTCTCCTTGGCACAGGCCGACATTTTCTTAATATAGACCCAGAAATACAACAAATCAAAGAAAGGTTGGACAAATGGGATTGCATGAAGTTGCAGAGCTTCTGCATGGCAAAGACATAGCTAGCAAGATCAATAGAAAGCCCACAGATTGGGAGATCTTCACTAGCCATACAATGGACAAGGGTCTCATATCTAAAATATACTTGGAACTCAAAAAATTAAATCCCCCAACAACAAATCCTCAAAGAAACTTCTTTGAAGAGGAAAAAAGGATGGCCAATAGATACATGAAGAAATGTTCAACCTCCTTAGCCATAAAAGAAATGCAAATCAAAACAACATTGAGATACCACCTCACCCCAGTTAGAATGGCTATAATCAAGAACTCTAATAACAACAGATGCTGGAGGGAATGTGGCCAGAGGGAACCCTACTACACTGTTGATGGGAGTGTAAAGTTGTTCATCCATTTTGGAAAGTAGTAAGGAGGTTCCTCAAAAGACTCCATATAGAGCTCCCCTATGACCCAGTAATCCCACTTTTGGGCATTTACCCGAATGATCACAAACAAGACACACATTAAAGCTACCAGCACAACTATGTTTACTGCAGCACTATTTACCATAGCTAAGATATGGTGGAACCAACCCAGATGCCCCTCAGTAGATGAATGGATCAAGAAAATGTGGTATATGTACACAATGGAATTCTATGCCTCTATCAGAAAGAATGGCATCACCCCATTTGTTAGGAAATAGAAAGACTTGGAAAAAATTATACTAAGTGAAGTAAGCTAGATCCAAAAAAACATAGCTCCCATGGTTTCCCTTATTTGCAATAACTAGTATATGTCTAGGACAAGCAGAAAAGGTCAGATAAGATGATGCTAAGCAAAATGAACCACAAGATAGGGACACAAGTGGATTTTCTTTCTTGTTACTGTTTCTAATGTATTTATAAGGTACCATGTGATTTATTTGTTGCTTTGTATGTCCCTTCCCCACGGTATAACTCCTGTTTTCACTGTATTTGATGTTGGTTTAATTTGTGGAGGGGAAGGGTAAAAATAAATTGTTTAAATAGGGATACAGGTTGACCCATTGCAACAATGAAATGTACAAGACGCTATGTTGACAAAGGAACTTTATAATTTAGGCAGGGGTGGGGGAGGGAGGGGGAGCGTAGTAGGAAAGGGATGGAGGAGGCAACAATGCTTGATAAGCAATGTACTCATTTCCTTGCTTATGTAACTGTAACCCCTCTGTACAGTATTTTCACAATAAAAAAAACTTATTTAAAAAAAAGAATTTATTTTCCTTAGTCTAATACCAATGCATGTAGTAGGTGACAAGAAATGCTCATTGTTAAATGAATGAATTTGTCAGTAATGAGCAAAAAATACTTTTCTTGTCAGATCTACTAAAAAAATTAAGAAATTAGAGATTAAATCAAATTCAAGGTATCAAAATCTTTTCTTTCCATCTAGAAAGCTCTTCAAATAATAGTGCATTTCTTCCATATGCCTATTATGCAGCAAGTTTCATGAAAGCAGAAATCAACTGAACTCTGTCATATTGTCTTATGGTTGATATAGAATAAAGACCTTGAAATGGTGAGTACATATAGTGTATAGCTCCATTTCCACAAGGAATATATAAAATTTTCATAGTGTAAGTTTTGAACTACAATCAAAGGTGAACCTGGGATAGAATGATTATTTAACCTTTCATACAAATATGATGCAAGTGGTTCAAGACCACAACCAAAGCATGGATCTTTAAAACAGCCTTTTATAGAGCTAAGAGACCACTTAGAAGACCAGTTTAAACACAAGTTGTTCAAGGCTACATTTCCACCTAGTTGTAAGTCTTGAGGAGGAGCAATAGGAGATTAACAGATTTCCCCAATCTACTTTCCCCAATTTAAAAATAGGATTCTTAAGATCTCCCAAGGCAAGAACTTCAATAGCCTTTTATTTCTGTTCTTGATGCTTTTTCATTAGTTTTCTTCCCAATATTTCCCAAATAAAACATTCAGAGAAGAAGAAAATAATAATGAATTGTAGGATATCTTGTAGATTGTGAAATAGAATTAACAATAAATTAGATTAAATTTTAAACTTACCTAGTAAGAACTGTAGATGATACTTCAATAGTTGTTAGAACATTCATTGATGTAAGAGAAGGTAGATTGAGAGGTTCTAGGAGAATTTTAAAACATATAATACCACCTATTACTTCTCCTTCTAGAGTTCCCATGACAGGTTAATGCATATGATAGATATTCACCTAGATACTGAGGACCAAAATTAATCTTGCTTAAAAAAAAAACAGTAGTAATTAACATGACCACTTCCCTTCATTCTACAAAATTCTTAAGTACTTAGCATAGTTTATAGCAGCTTGTTAGATTACTCTCTGTCTGTGTTATCAGAGCCAAAATGAAATATCCAAGAAACAACTTTTTCATATCTGTTACAATAGTTGAACAAAGTATTAGGTCATGCCCACCCACATTAGACATAAAGAGTTATGGAGTCCTGAATTACAGCTGCAGGGGCCAAGAAAGAGATTCTACATGATCATATGCTAAATAACGAAGTGCCAAATACACACCTAAATGTAAGTACACATGAATAGATATACATACATATTAGCATAGATATTTTATATTTAAATTTAATACTGAACATATATCGAAAATACTCAATTCTTCTTAAACTACTTACATAACACAATAAAATTTTCCATCACTTTGAAGTTGCCTGATGAAGACTAGCAGATTCACAAAATGCTGTGAGGGGTCCATTTAGTCTTTGAACAGTTCCCCCAGGTGATTTTACACTCAGGACTGAGAACCACTGTTCCTAAATCTTACTCCCTGTATAATTCAAAAGCTTCTCCTTTAAGCTTCTTTTTACAGTTCTGCTTGAAGTAATGTTTTTATTTTTTATTTCTTCCAAAATAAATTACCAAGGTCTTGTCTGTTATCTCTTAAACTTTTGTCAAATAATGGTACTTAATATTTTATCTTTAGTTGTACAAAGGAGTTGCCAGCTAACAAAGCAGCTTATGAATGCAATGCTTCTTGCTCAATGTCACTCCTTTAAACATTCTGACTCATCCCTCCCCAACCCAACTTTTCACTTCCCAAAATTTTGTAGGATATACATTGAATTCTCTTTTTTTCCTTTTTTTAAATGGTATTTATGTAGTTGATTTACACAGGGGTTACAGTTACATGAATCAGGTACAATCAGTGCAGTTCTTTTTGAACCATGTCTCCTCTTCCATCACTCTCTCCCATTCTTTCATTCCCATCCCCACCAATAAGGTAACCAGCTCATTTCCACACAGTGTCTAGTGAGTATCACTGCTGTATTTGTTCATCTTTGTTCCACCTTCTATGTTGGGTCCTTTACCCTCCCAAATACAAACAGACAAGACAAAGGGAAAAGAAAAGAAAAACAGCAATGATAGCAACTAAAGAATGTCTCTTGTTTCCTTTTCTTGGAGTTCATTTCATAGAGTAGCATTTTGTATGATCATCTGTCCATAGCTTTGAGCCTTCGTCAACCACTCCTATGCATACCTTCTTTTGGTTTCTGTATATTAATGACTAGGGTCTAAATAGTTTATCATGTCCCAGTTTTATTTATTTATTTTAGTCAGTCAGTGTGTTTACTTGTAGATTTATAGGCATGTTCTAGTTATCACAAATGAGGGAAATCATACAGCCTATATTTCTTTGGTTCTGGCTTACTTCACTTAATACAATATTTTCCAAGACTTTCTATTTCCTTACAAATGGTACAATATCATTTTTCTGGTGGATGGGTAGAATTCCACTGTGTGTGTGTGTGTGTGTGTGTGTGTGTGTGTGTGTGTGTGTGTGTGTGTGTGTGTGTGTGTATCACATTTTCTTGGTCTATTCATTCACAGAGGGACATCTAGATTGGTTCCACATCTTGGCTGTGGTAAACAATGCTGCAATAAACACAGTTGTGCTTGTGGCTTTAGTTTGGCCTGGTTGTGGTCCATTGGATAAATGACCAGGATGGAATTGCTGCATAGGGAAGCTCTATGTTTAGTCTTTTAAGGAACTGTCATACTGCTTTCCAGTTGGGAATTAATTTAAGCAAAGATGTGAAAGACCTCTATTGTGACAACTTTAAGTCTGAAAAAAAGAAATTAAAGCAGACGTAAATTAATGGAAAAGCATCGCATGCTCCTGATAGTGAAGGATTAACATAGCAAAAATGGTAATTCTGCCCAGGGTAATACACAAATTCAATGCAATATCCATCAAAATCCCAAAAACTTTCTTCAAGGAAATAGAGAAATCAAACCAAAAATTCATATGGAATAATAAAAGACCCAAAATAGTGCAAACAATCCTTAGCAGGAAGAATAACACTAGAGGAATATCAATACTAAAACTTCAAGTTTTATTACAATGGCCATAGTAATAATTTTTTTTAAAGAACAGCTTGGTACTAGCACAAGAATAGGCCTGGGGAGCAAGGAAACAGAATAGAAGACCCAGAAACAAGCCCACAAACATACAAAGGGAGACAAAATCACAGGTTGGAAGAAAGACAGCCTTTTCAACAAAATTGGCTATCTACATGCAGAAAACTGAAGCCAGATATATCGATCGATCGATCGATCGATTGATCGATCAATAGATAGATAGATAGATAGATAGATATCATATATCACCTTGCACCAGGATCAACTCAAAATGTATGAAAGATGCCAATGTAAGGCCAGATACTAAAAATATTACAGGAAGGGATAGGAGAAACCCTAAGCCTGCTAGGCATGGGACGAAATTTCCTAAACAAAGATCCAGAATCCCAACAAATCAAAGAAAGGCTAGATTAAAAGGATTATATCAAACTGAAGACCTACTTAGCAAAGGACACAGCTGGCAAGATAAATAGAAAGCCCATAGAATGGAAGAGAATCTTCACTAGCTACACATCAGACAAGGGCCTCATATCTAAATAGACTTAGAGCTCAAAAAATTAAACCCCCCAAAAATAAACCCTCAAACACTCAACAACCCCATCAAAAATTGGCTAAAGACCTAAAGAGAGACTTCTCAGAGGATGAAAAAAAGAATGGCCAATGGACAAAATGCTCAACATCTCTGGCCATAAAAGAAATAAAATCAAAACAACATTGAGATTCCACCTCACCCCAGTTAGAATGGCTATTATCAGGAAAACTAACAGTAACAAATGCTGGCAGGGATGTGGCCAAATGGTAACCCTATTACACTGTTGGTGGGAATACACTGAATTCCCAACTGCGTTCTCCCCATCTTCTCTTCATTCATCTACCCCTATCCTCTTGACTCCACCCCACCCTTTCAGGTACCAGCTTCCTAGTGCTTATTTTATCCCTTCTTACATACCTGTAATTCCATTTATTTAGGAACATGCTTTATATCTCTTACTCAGCTACTTCCCTGTCATTGGAAACATGTTTGCACATACTTAGTATTCAGTACCTATTTTATGAGTGGATAGATGAATGGATGAATATGCTTTCCCAAATTTCCTACCCTTGACTGCATGTTCTATCTCATTTCCTCTCTGAGCCCCTGCCACCTTCCTGTTTTTTCCCTAGAAACTCACATTCAGCTCAAGAGCTTAACCTTTCTTATGCAACTATTACATCTAAATTTTGAAAGAGGGTTATATACCCAGCAGACTGAAACCAGCAAAATTAGAAATGTAAAGATTCGATGTAACTTTGCTTGATTATGAATACCAGCTTCCTAGGATTGATTCTACAGCTATATGTTTTATCCATTAATGAAAAAAGGCTACTCGTCTTTGTGCTATCATTCATACTTCCACAGTGTGCACTATTCTAATCCAAGATCAATTTAATGCATATGTCTTATTTCTGTACAGTTCTGTGATACCACATGGCAGCTAAATTCTAAGTGTCATACTGTTTCAGTTTTGAAAATGTCACCTTTAATACTAGACAAGTTAAATTTTCAATCTGAATATTTCGAATAATGGCAAACTTCCTTTCATGGTGATGGATTTTTTTACCTGTCTAAATAAAAGTATTCTAGATTTGTCATCAGATAAATGCATACTTCCTGCCTCTCTTACAAATAAGTTGAGTTACTTCTTTTAAACCCTGCAGAGAAATATACGGCCATATCTTGAAGCACCCAAATAACTCAGTTTAGAAAAACAACTATCATCAGTAGAACATTGAGGAATGTATGAAGTCAACCATTGGTTATTTGTTCTGGAAGGAGCAAGGGGTAAACAAGAATCCAGTCCTGACAATAATGATCTGATTGGCCCTGAATGCAGAGTTTGCAAGTCAAACTGGATGGACAGTATCCAACACCTTTTCTGGGCCTATTTCAATCTGCCTGATTTAGGCTTTGGGGAGATAAATTACCATGTTCTATAGCATTTGCTCGTTTTCTTCTTTATATCTTAAGAGTCCGCAGACTCTCACCTATGAGTAAGTACACCACTCCAGAAAGAATTCCTCTAAATGGTTCCATTCCAAATATTTTCAGATTCCCAATCCAACTAGGGAAGGCCCTTCAGAAAGAAACTGAAGGTAGATATCTCAGTTGTTCATGTGCTTTCCATCTTTCTTCATGTCCTTATCTGGACTTCCTGTTTCCTGTACTCATACCTACTCATTCCAAGCTTCTTCATCCATTCATCCTCCCATCTACTTTTACCCCAGCCTTTAAGCTAGTGCACTTTCCTATCCATCAACCTCCCTGACCACTTTACCATTTACTATAGTTTGGATTCTTTTGTAAATTTTATTGTCAAGGTGATATAGAGAGGGATTACAGTTACATAAGTAAGGTAGTGAGTACATTTCTTGTCGAACTTGTTACCCCCCTCTCATTTTTTCCACTTTTCCTCCCCACTCAGTACAACTCAGTTGTACAGTTCATTTCCAACATATTGTATTGTATTGCTGTTGCATTGGTTCATGCTTTGTCCTTTGTCTTACTATTTTATTGTTCCCCTTCCTTTCCCTAATTCAGATAAATATATATACAACACCCAGGGTACCAAAATCAAATACAGCGCAAGAGGGGATTAAACCATGGGTGGGGGGGAATCACAAAAGAAAAAAGAAATCACATAGTACATTAAACAACAACAAAAAGCAAAAACCTCTTGTGTCCATGTCTTAGAGTTCATTTTACTTAACATTATCTTATATGGTCATATGTGTGTAGCTATTGAGCTATTCTTCTCATCTGCTAGGATTATCCTAGACATGTAGTAATTATTACAAATGAGAGAAGTCATGGGACCTATGTTTCTTTGGATCTGCCTTACTTCACTTAATATTATTTTTTTCAACTCTTTCCATTTCCTTACGAATGAAGCATTGTCATTCTTTCTGAATTCCAGTGTGTGTGTGTGTGTGTGTGTGTGTGTGTGTGTGTGTGTGTGTGTGTGTGTGTGTGTGTGTGTGCACAACATTTTCTTGATCCATTCATATACTGAGGGCATCTGGGTTACTTCCATATCTTAGTTATGGTAAATAATACTGTGATAAACATAGTTGTACTGGTAGCTTTAGTATGGCCTTGTTCATGGTCATTTGGGTAAATGCCCAGAAGTAGGATTGTTGGATCATAGGGGAGCTCTATGTTTAGTATTTTGAAGAACCTCCATACTGCTTTACGTTTTTAAATGTCCCTTAAATTCTTATATGTTGAAAGAACTAATCTCCAGGTGGTGGCATTATTGGGAGACAGTGAAAACTTTAGAAGGTGAAGCTTAGTGGAAGGAAGTTAGGAAACTGGGGATGTGTCCTTGAAAGTAACATTGAACCTTTCAGCACTTTACTTCCTGGACAGCATGACTAAACTTTATTCACTGAGCATTCTCTGTCATGATACTCGGCTGTCCCACAGGCCCAAAGTGACAGGCCCAAGCAATCGTAGACTAAAACTTATGGAACTGTGAGCCAAAATAAACTTTCACCTCTTATTAAGTTATCTCAGGTATTTTGTCACAGCAATAGAAACTTGATTAATATACCTGTGTTGACTGACATCTGATTGACAGATTTCATCTCTAAAGCCGTTCTTAATGACTTCACATTCATATGAAAGGCACATCCATCCTTCACCTCCTTGAATTCTTTAAGTGTTGCTTCTTCACTCTTGTTGCCTGCTCCTAGCCTCTGGCCTGGAAAACACCATTCTTCCAGGATGGCTCTGCAGTCTGAAACTACAGCTCCCTGTGCTTTGAATTTAACTTTGGTCTTTCAGGCCTTTCATCCATTGTCCCACAACATTTATTTTTAATTTCCTCCCTGAACTCTTCCATTTTCTCCCAATTCCTTTCTATCCTGTTTTCATTTCCTTCTTTTTTCTTTTTTTGTCTTCTTTTTTTGGGTCCGGTGGTGGGGCCTGAACTCTGGGCCTGGGCGCTATGCCTCAGCTCTTCAGTTCAAGGCTAGCGCTCTACCACTTGAGCCACAGCGCCACTTCCAGCTTTTTTTCTTTTTGCTTATGTGGTGCTGGGGAATCGAGCCCAGGGCCTCATGCATGCAAGGCAAACACTCTACCACTGAGCCACCTTCCCAGCCCCACTTCCTTCTTTTTTCTTTCCTAGTTTCCTCTCTCTCTCTGTCTCACATACACACACACACACACACACACACACACACACACACACACACACACACACACACACACACACACACACACACACACACACACACACACACACACACACACACACACACACACACACACACACACACACACACACACACACCTAACCCTCCTCTCCACAAACCCCAACAAGTGACCACACAGACCTCTATCAGGAAGAAACAGAATTCATAGAGTGAAAATTGAATTAATTTCTTATTCTCTATTAACTCAGATGCCCTTTCCCCTTTCCCCCACCTCTGCCCACACCTCCCACCCTTGCTTGTGATTAAACAGATGTCCTTGTTCCTCTCTAATATGACCCTACCCACCTTTGCTACCAACCTCAGCCCCTCAGCCTCCTCAAAAAATCCACTCTACATTATGTGTGCTTTCAGCTACTGTTCTACTTTCTCTCTTTTCAAAGATAAACATTTTGATACATAATATCTCTTTAAACAAAAGAAAAAATAACTTAATCTTACATTTCCTGACAATACCATTCTACCTCTCCCTTTAGAGGACTCCCTCACTTTGGGGCTGGGTAATCCAGCCTTTCTGTCTTTTCCCTACTCCCATCCATTCATCTCGAAGACCACTCCGTTAAAACTTACCTGACAAAACCAAACAATGATGCTTTTCTTGCTGAATATGGAGGACATCTTCTCATGCTTTCTTAATCTTCATGATTGTCATCATGAAGAAAACCTTATAACCTGCTCTCACTTCTATAGTATCACAGATGTATATTTCCATCTACCTCTTTAAACACTCTCACTCTTGGTATGTGTTGTTTTCCACAAAATTCTATGCCCAGTGCTCTTTTCATCACATACCCTGGGCTCTCTTGTAAAGGCAAACAGCTCTTTCTCACTGACAAAGTTCTCAAAATATATTCAGGCATTCTGTGTCTTGATTTCCTGACCTATAACCTAACTAGTTTATAGATATCTCTGAATAGGTATCAAACATGAAATGACCAGATACCAATTTCTCATCTGACCAACAAATTCCCTTCCCTCTGGCTCCTTTCCTAGTGAAGACCAAACTCTTCTGTACAAATATAGCTCAAGGGAGAAACTTAGGGTCTTCACACATGACTGCACTTCTTTGGTCATTTCCACAGTCAGTCAGCATACCTTACAATAAATTGTCCTTAATATCCCTGGGTAAGTCCTGCTTTCTGCCTCTTCACACCACACTACCATTATCACTCTCTCCCAGATTGTTTAATTGCCTTCCAGAGTTATCCATCAAAAAGAAGAGATTCAGTCAGATCATTACTTATTAAAATTCTTCCCAGGCAACCGTATTTTTAAAAAGCAAAGAAACTATGAGGTCTAACTTGTTTCTCTCTCACTGTATAGCAATCACCTCAAGCATTATCCACTCAAGAACCAACTGAGACCTTTCAACCTGGTTTAAGTGCTCCACTTGGAATCCTAGAACATGCTGTGTTCATAGGATCAGAACATAACCTGCAACTGCTGCATAAGTTAATAGTTTATTTGAACTTTTTGCCATCTTTGAGTGTGGGTGTTACATCTTCGCTATATTTTAAACTCCCAATCGTTAATACAAGATCTGGCCAAAAACAAAACAGTAGGCAATTAAAAATATTTGGTGAATAAAGAAAGTAGATAAACAAAAATGAAATGGCATTTTTCTTACCCAGAGAAAGTAAGTGTTGGAACACAAAAAGAAAGTATTGCAAGAAAAGAAAAATAAGGACTCCTAAATGAGAAGTAGTGGGTGGACTAATGGGTAGGGAAGCCCAGTCTTCTCCTTTAGTGTACAATGGTTTAAATTAGCTGCCACTGTGGCAGCTAATAAGAAAGCTTTATTTCCATAATCCATCTTTTTCCTTTGTTCCTGAACCTTGGATGGTTGATCACAGCCCAGAATTCTCTTTAAATTCTGGACTTGGTGGCAGAATAAGCTCAGGAAAGCATGAAATCTTTCTCTCTCCTTCAATGCTAAGAAGTGTTTGCATTATGCTAAAAAGACAAAATCATTTTGCATCTCTATTCTTCATAAATATGCACCATCAAGACTTGCTGAATACAGCAAAAAATATAACATCCCTTTTTCACCGGATTTCTCTAAAGAAACACGAAAGGAAATTTTAAAGGAATGATTTCTCATAGTTTTAGAAATCCTTGGCTTTGAAGTATGCATAAAATTCACTGGAGTCTAATGGTCTAAGATTACAGGGTAGCCACGCTCACCTTTTCAATGGACACTTAAATGATGAACTATGACATCTATGAATTTGCAACCAAGTGACCTTGATTCCAAATGCTTGCTTGGGCAAGTCACTCAAGCTTCCAGTGCCCCAATTTTCATATTCTATAATGGAGATGCCACCCAACCTGACTCACATGACAACCAAATCCACATTTGCAAGCATTTTCTTTGACAAAGCCCTTTTGAACTTCACTGTTCCATTCTCATTGATACCATTGAACATAAGGCAGACCCAACCCTCTTAGATCTTATAGCTTAATAAAAAAAGACAATAGGAAATTAAGCAAGTGGATGGATTTATATCGCCAGATATGGATAAATGCTCACAGCAGAGCAGACAAGAAAATGGTACTACCCATTAGTATTTGATGAGGACCGTGGTGGTGGGGACATTCTCCCTGTATAACTCATTTCTCAGAGGAGCTCTGAGGGAGTGAGAGGACAAGTGTGTTATCATCTGTAGAAAGAACATTCTAAACAGTAGAATTAGATAAAAGAAAACTGAGTCAAGTGCCTAGATTCTTGGAGCAGTAAGGAAGTCAGAGTGCTTAGATACAAATGACAGAAAGGAAAAGGAGAGAGGAAATGATTTTGGAGAGAATGTTAGAACTAGACATGATGTATATATGGAAGTACTTTATAAACTATATTACAAAATGATGTAATGGCAATTCATTCCCAAGTCACCAAGGTACAGGAGACTAGAATTATTATTATAAGTTTTAAATTTTGGAACATTGCCATTAATTGAACAGGTATAAATTCTTTATTAAGTGAGCTAACTTCATTAATATATGAACATTTATAACACACACACACATACACACACAAACATGGTTTGCTTTCACCCTTTTAACCTGATTTGGATAGTTTTTTTCCTGTTTTCCTTAAATAGCAATAATATTGTCATTAAGAACATATGTTTTATAGAGACCCTTCTATGCTTTGCCTTTTCTTCATTTTAAAGCAGTGGTCAGTGAATGACCCTTAATCACTGATAACAGAGAGGGGTATAACAAAGCCACAAGTATAATCACAGCATTGAAATTGGAAATAAAAATTCATAAATAAATCAGCTAAAGGAGTTGTGAAGATTATAAAACAGAGGCTAGGATACCTGTATGCCCTCTCAAGCTCAGGCATTGCTAACAATTCCTTTGAAAGTCATTTCCTCTTTTCCTCTTCTTCCCCATTTTAACATTGGCCTCCAGAACCATGGAGGCCTCCTGTCTCTTGCTGAATTCCCACTCTTTTGTTTTATGTTTGCTTTGTTTTTGATAGTTGTTTATTTTCACAATACTGAGTATTGAACTCTGGGCCTCCAAGCACTCTACCACTTGAGCCACACACACCCAGTTCTTTCACTTTTAGTTTGCTTCTCAGATAGGGTATCACGTGTTTGCCTAAGCCAGAGGACTCCAGTCCTCTCACCTCAGCTTCCACGGAGCTGGGAAAATAGGTAGGTAGTAATACCTAGTTTATTTTACACAGTCAAGCTCTTTGTCCTAGAAGGCAGAATACCTAATGGTGATCTAGTAGGCTTAAACATGACGAAGTAAATAGAATAGACATCTTGGAAATTGAGCTAATCTATAAGTAGATTGGTGAGAAACCAAGGAAGTTATACTTATTACTGGTTCTCATTATTATTCTGACACTTGGCCTATGAAACATGAAATGTTTGATAACAAGAAAAATGACACTGAGAGAAATAATATCAAAGTGAAATAAAGATAAATACAGAAAGGAAGAGGAAGAGAGAGAGGGAGTGAGGGAGAGAGGAAAGAGGGAGGGGAAACATGTTCTTTGGAGTTTGAGGTGGGTAAATGATCTTTTTGAGAAAAACATCAAATTTTTTCTATCTACGAGTACAAAACCACGTGAAACATATGTCTAAATGTAATAAAGCTTCAAAATATCAAAGGGGAAGTTGGTTTTGAAGAAAAAAGAATAAAATTTAAAAATGTATAGTTATTCAACAGGCTTGGATCTGAGGATTGTACTTTGAAACCAGCCTGGGAAGGGAAGTGTATGAGATTCTTATCTTCAAGTAGCCACCAAAAAACAGGCTCAAGTAGTAGAGTGCCAGATTTAAGCCCAGGAGAATCTACACCAGTAACTATTTTTACATCATAATCACACAGCACTCTAACACCTTACTAAGTAAACTCTACAAAATATCCAGATCTAAATAATTCTTGGTCTCCAGATTATGAACATTTGAGCTTGAAGAGTACAATTCAACAATTCAACATGTTCCAAATATGTTGTTGGCACCATTTGAAAGTTATTGTGGGGGCTTTTTGTTGTTGCTGTTCTCTAATGTTAGATAAGAGCTGAGAGTTAGATGTTTCAGACTATTCATTTAGAATTTCATGTGCATCCCACCGATGTCAGTAGATTGGCATTAATTACACTGAACAAAGAATCTCTGATGTATAGGGAAGAAAAATCAGTCATGTGGAACAGTACACAAGCTCAAGTTTTAAATATGAATTCTGAATATTAATTCAGAGAACTTGATACTCATATAACCTATATTGGGAAACCATTCTGACCTTCAAATAAAGCCTCAGTAATGATACATTTACTCCATACAACACTAGAAAGAAAGACAGTATACAATTGCCTCCCAGAGGCCTTCAGAATTCTCCAAAGTTTGTCTTTAATTTATGAGTAGTGGAGTCCCAGTGGTATAGCCAAAAATCTCTGGGTCACACTTGCATTACAGAATATCTAGACTGATCATCTTTTTTTCCAAAATACACAATTGAGTAGCAGGACATATTTGTTGACTCTATAAAACTAGCCCCAATGAACACTCTTTGAGATAGAGTTCTTGATACCTAACCCAAATGCAAACCATATGGATAATTTTTCTCATAGTCTAATAAGCCTAATACTCAAAAATATTCAGTTTTATACTCTGAAACTGTAACTTACATTGCACACATGTATGTGTATGCAGGCGCGCACACACACACACACACACACACACACACGTATGCAACATTAAACATTCTCAGATACTCCACAGATACCACTGTTAAACTCTGAGAAACAAGAAAGGCAGGTAGAAGAAACATTGATTTGTGGTTTAAGTAAGGAACAAAAGAGAACCAGAGAGAAAATTCTAGAATAGAGATGATTTGGGACCAAAAAAATATTATCTAATTACAAAAGGCTATCAGGTAAATCACTGTGCCCAAAAAGAAAACATTGGAAAGCCATAAGTGATTAGAAAAGACTGCAAAGACAAATGAAAGAATCAGCTTTCAGTTCCCTAAAACACCAAAATATTAAGCAAGGCCTTCTGCTCTTATAATCATGTGTACTCATCTTCGTTATCACAAGTTAAATGCCCACTTTAGACAAAATAATTAAGTAAGTTGTCACAGTATGCAGTTACTAAACATGGTGCTAATAAAAACTTTCCAACTACATGAAGGAAAGCATACAACAGAAAAGTCAAGATGGAAAACTGAATGGATTCTAGCTCCACCAAAAACAAAATAAAACTTTATATTAAAAGGAGAGCTGATGGGGCTGGGAAGGTGGCTCAGTGGTAGACCACTTGCCTTGCATGCATGAGGCCCTGGGTTCGATTCCTCAGCACCACATAAGCAAAAAGAAAAAAGCCGGAAGGTGCTGTGGCTCAAGTGGTAGAGCCCTAGCCTTGAACTGAAGAGCTGAGGGACAGTGCCCAGGCCCAGAGCTCAGGCCCCATAACCAGATTCCGCCCCCCCCAAAAAAAATGAAGAGCTGACAGATTACAACTTCACTTGTTATGAATAATTTTATTGTGTCACTTTCTGCATTTATAAATTTTCCCAAGTATTTCTTTCTATACATGAATTACTTTAACAATGAAAAAGTACAAATAAGTCTTATTTAATGATTGATGACACCCAAATATGTGCTGTCATAGAAGAGCTTCAGAGTGGGAATCTAAAGATGAGTTTTAGTGCAAATCCGTTGCCATGGAAATGTATGGGTCTAGGCAAATCACACATACTCTGTATAATATACCTCCCTAAATGCTGCTGTGCCCATGCTATCTCATCTAATAGCCCCATTAATTAAGCAGAAAGGTCCTGTCCACAGTAGTGTAGATGAGAAGATTTAGACTTTAAGACATTAAATAACTCCCAAGAGATCAGAGAGATAACAAAAGGTAAAATAAGAAAAAGAACTCAGAACCATGGAACTTTCATTTGCAAAACCGAGACAGAGATAGAGAGAGAGAGTAGGCTTAGGCCATGCTTAGTGCATAGCAGTTACTCTATCTGCCACAGAGGTTAAACTCACAGCTTCTAGAGATCAGACACAATTCGTAGAGGCACCATCTGCAAGCTCACTGGTCTTTGACTCCTCATAGTCAAGTTAAAACTCTATCTGACTTTGTATTATACTTCATAATATCAGAATATGTGTTCTAACTTCAAAACTACCTTGAATACTTTCAATAATTTGAATAGCTTCTTTTTCTCCGTCAAATAGTCAAGTAAACTTAATTTCTATGGAAGATTTGACATATTTATTCTATGGCTTCTGATGTGCCTGGTATATCCTGCATGCTCCCACAGGTGCATGTGTCATTTATCTGAAGGCCTCTGATGCTTACGCAGCTTTAAAATGGTATGCTTTTGGGAAGGAGCACAATTTATCAGATAAAACTGGACTAATAAGATATATAGTGAAATCTGTTCTTTCTGGGCATGATGATTTTATGCCTTCAGGTTGAGACTGTATTAGGATTTTGGGCAGCTGAAATAAACTGGCTCACTGTAAGCTTCCAATGAACAAAAAACCCTAGATCTCTCCTATAAGAACCATTGTAAAACAGACATTTCCATTTTCTAATGATATATTTTTGCTTTTATTTTTTGAGCTTAGGAAGTGGCGCTGTGGTAGCTTAGATGCAGGATGTCATACTTCTTCCCTAGTAAAACAAATGATTGGTTTCAGATCATCCTTCTGGGTTGTTAAGCATTTTATTCAACCCCGTTATGTTACCTATTACAGAAGTCATTTTTCTCTGATAGAAAATATATAGATAAGCTCTTCATATTTTCATCCCTAGTATTTATGATAAACAGACAGTGCAGGGAAGTGCCCAGGGCATGTGTCCAGGCATGTTTATAGGAATCAAATATGTTAATCTGAGAGGAAAGGTCTGCCCCAAACACATTAAAATCACTAGGCGGGAGATTCTTTTGTATTTTTCATAAGAAAATCAGTTCACTTTAAAAGAGGAGACATACTGAACAAGGATGACAAATAATTCATTGACCTATAAGATCACACATGAATTTTCCCATTTGCAGGTTTGTCTACTTTGCCTACAAGATATGAAAAATTATGTTGACTACCTGAGCTTCTAAATTCAAGGTTTCTAATACATCAGTCTAGTAGTTATAGTGGGGCTGGGAAGGTGGCTCAATGGTAAAGTTCTTGCCTTGCAAGCATGATGCCCTGGGTTCAATTCCTCAGCACCACATAAGCAGAAAAAGCTGGAAGTGGCATTGTGGCTCAAGTGGTAGAGTGCTAGCCTTGAGTTGAAGAGCTGAAGGACAGAGCTCTCAGGCCCAGAGTTCAGACCCAATGACAAACAACAACAACAACAAAATTTCATTAGTGTGGCTTTCCTGTTTCATTACTTTTTACCCTGGTTTTTCAAACACTATCAGAATTCTTATAGAAATTAATACCTTTCTTACTAATATAAAGGTCCTGGAATTTTACTCCATCTCTGAACATTAAGATCAAGTATATCCCTCTATCTCAGAATACTCCTTCTAGCTCCCATCCATACTTGCCTGGTCTTTTCTGAAAGTCACCGCCAAGTTCCCACACACAATTCCTTCATAGCTGCAAAGAGAGACTGCTAGACATCAACCATCTCCTGGGTATTAGGTACTAAGTCTAAGGAATCAAATCCCTCTTTGAGATAATTCTGAGGAATGTTTTTAGTCCCTCAGGCAGACTTCATGTAGAAATGCTGTTTCCAATAGGAGTAACTAATAGCCATGTATCTTTGCTTGCTAAACTCTTTCTCTATTCCAGTCTCATTTCCATACTCCCACTCTGTATTGGCCCCAAAACTCACTTGGCCCCTAAATCCTTTTCTCTGAGTCGGCCCGGGGAAGAATAAAAATTAAGACACCCTTTTCAATCTCTTAGCATTTCTCCATGTGTGTTAGAAATCTTAAATTAATGGACATACATTGTAGCTTGGTTACTTATAGAACCAATCCACTGTCCTTACATTTTAGAAATCACTGAAGAACTATTTGTGGGTGATTTTCTCCCAGTGCTCTCTCTCTATTGTGCCTGACATTTTTATCCTTGAAGGATTAAACGTATTCTTCTCATTGGAGAAGAGACAAACACAACAGAAGCTGATTAGTAGCTCTGGACACCTCAAGGTCATATTGAAAGCCTTTAGAAGAAGCAGCTCAAAAAACTACAGTGCTAAAACTGAACAATACCCAAATAATGAGTTAAAAACTAGGTTACCCATAAGACATTTGTCCTCTATTTATGAAATTCTAGTAGATCAAATCACTTGGAAAAGGTGAGTATTGCGCTTTTATCATCCAAAGTGTCCAAATGCCAAGATAAAACTCTATTATTTTTTTCAAGAAAATGTCTTTACTTTCTTCTGCCAGTCATTGTGATAGAAGCTGGATAGCTATATCACAGAATGAACACATACCTGGCGCCATCTTTGAGCTTTCAGCTGAGAGGACAGAGCTGGAAGTAGGGGGTGGACAAAAACAATCCAGTTGCGCACTTCACATCCTTATTCTAGAGTTACTCAAAAAGGATCATGAATTTCTTTTCTTTATTTTTGGGGGGGGAGTCCGTTCGTGGGGCCTGAACTCTGGGCCTGGGCCCTGTCCCTCAGCTCTACAGCTCAAGGCTAGCACTTTACCACTTGAGCCACAGCACCACTTCCAGCTTTTTTCTTTTTGCTTATGTGGTGCTGAGGAATTGAACCCAGGGCCTCAAGCATGCAAGGCAAGCGCTCTACCACTGAGCCACCTTCCCAGCCCATGGATCATGAATTTCTTTAGAGACATATTCCACCAGAGCTAAATTATTCTATGTGAGCCACAGTCCAATGGGAACAAGTTCTTCTCATCCTACACTGATATTTAATCCAAACTCTGTTTCTAGTTCTTTTAATGCATTATCATATTTCTTCTCTTAGACCCAAAATGTTGCCCAAATATTGAGAAGAGAACATGCCCCACAGCTCCTAAAGTTCCATTTCTTTTTCACTGGGATGTTCTATTTAGCTGCAAGTGAATAGTTCCTTATAGCTCAAGAAGCTGAGCACCAGGGGCCCACACTTAAAAGTCTAGCTATTTGAGAGGCAGAGATAAGGAGGATTGCATTTTGAGACTAAACCAGGTAGAAAAGTTCATTTACCCTTTCTCAACAACTAGCTATATGAGACTGTAATAATCCTGGTTCCAGGCCAGCCTAGGCAGAAAACTCTGTGTGATCATTTCAGCAGAGGCTCTAATGCTTACTCCTAGGCCCAGCAGCTGGGACAGAAATCCTAAAGTAAACATATCATGGCTCAGTCATGGGCCACAATGGAAATCAAGGCATTGTCTCAAAAATAATTAGAGAAAAAATAAGAAACAGTTCAGATGACAGAATGCCAGCCTAACAAATACTAGGCCCTGAACTCAAACATCATCAGTATTCCCCTATCAACATAATATTGTTGACAGAGACATAAAGGGAATATTCTGAGTTTGTGTAAAATTTCTGGTCTGGTGGAGATCTACCAGATTGTTCCATTACATCCAAATATGTGCTTGTGATCAAGAACACAAGACTTAGTCCAAAAAAACAGAGTCAAGGAATAAATTTTATCAATCACCTTACTGCTGCTGCTCTGGTGAGTTACAATGGTACCTTCATAATGCCAACATATTGATTCTAGGACTTTATTCTTTATCTGTTCTATTGGTGTGTTTTTCATGGAAACCATTGGCTTTTACTTATATGTTTTCTTCATATCTGCTAACGTTGTTCCAAGTATTTCATGTTCAGGTTTTTAATAGTTACTTTAAAAAATAGTTATTTTAGGGTGTTTTCATTAGTATGAATTGTACAAAAGAGGTTTTCATCATGCCATTTACAGACTTTCCAATGTGTTCCAATTGAATCACCTCTTCTATTGCTCACTACCCTCTTCTCAAACAGCTGTATCAAGTTTCATCATTCCTTTGTTACACAGACATTGTAAAAAGAACATTGATCTTATTCACCATCATTCACCTCTCTATGCTTCTCCACTTTCTTCCACACAAACCCCTACCACCTCTGAAAGAGCCAATTTTACTTTTCTGTCATTTATTTTTATTTGTGTATATTAGCTATACCAAGAAGTTTAATCATGGTATTTCAGATGCATATATTATGGTTTAAGCAAGATAACACTATCTCACTTTCTCTTTTTTATTTATTTTGCATATATGAAATTTCATAAGAATCCTATCATTTCAAGAACATTCTTCTGTTATATTTCACTGGTATTCATTTACATTGATAGTTTATCTTAAGGCATATTAACATCTTTGTAATATTAAGTATTCTGTCTAATAAAACACATGTCCTTTCATTTCCTCAAAAGCAAAAGATCACAAGCCTTCGGAGATACAACTGGAAAAGCCCCTTCCCTAAAGCTGCCACCTATAGATCTAGTTCAAAGGTGCCTGGAGTACACTGCACAAAAAATGTAAACAACTGTTTCTACACAGGGTTTGTGTGGTAATTCCAAAGGCAGAATTAAAGCAAACTTACTTGCTCATTTAGGCAAAAGCCTTTTCAGGCTAAACACACAAAAATGTTTGCTATAGACATTTTGCTTGTGATTTTTTGGTGTACCCATTTATAATGACCTTCATCAGAAAATGAAATTCTCAGTTCTTAAATTAATAGAGTAATCTCTTTTAGAAAACTAAACTACTAAAATACTATGTTTAATAAAAGGAAACCTACATCCTATTGTTTTCCTTGATTAAAGTGAGGCAGATACACTATTGCTGTTCAAGTAGTTGGTATAACAGATTTGTTCTGGAAGAGAATCATAGTAAGAAGGCTTCAAGGCCTTGCTACAAGAAACATTCTTGTTATCAAGAATTGTCCCATTTCACTTCTCCACTGGAATAATCTTTTGGAATTTAGAGATGATAAACAACAGACAGAGACACTTTGTTTTTCTGCTCCTTTACTACTTCTGTAGCCTAAAGAAAAGTAGTTAAGTGACTGAGGTTTAGTTTCTTCTTTTCAAAGTGGACCCTTCACATACAAAGAGATATAATGAGTTTATATATCTTGCCTGTTTTTGTCTTTATTGATATGATGATTTTATAATGCCCAGTAAACACTTGGCATTCAGCTGAGTTACTGGAGGTTAAGTGGAAGAATTATTACAACAATGACAGCTCGGGATTCAGATCACTGATTTGGACCTCCTATAAATCTTATTCCCAAATTCTGATAATCCAGGGGTTTGGAATTGTTCCACCAAGTTTCATAAACAAATATTCCTTGTACAAATAAAAATTTAATGTACACACAGTGGCAAAAGTCATAAGAAACAATGTAATAGTTTGTGAGCTTGCCTTCTACCCAAGTATATTTTTTTATTTATACAGATTTTTCTCTTCTTATAATAACAAGTAAAAGAAGGATAGGCTAACCCTCATAAAGACTTGAACTTGTCTGGCAAATATTTGTGTGTGTGTGTGTGTGTGTGTGTGTGTGTGTGTGTGTGTGTGTGTGTTTGTGTGTGTGTGTGTGTGTGTGTGTGTGTGACTTCTGTTGCTTGAACTCAGGGCCTAGGTATTATCCTTGAGTTTTTGAGTTCAAGGCTTACACTCTACCATTTGAGCCACAGCTCCATTCCTGGATTATTGGTGATTTATTGGAGATGTGAGTCTCATGGACTTTCCTGTCTTGGTTGGCTTCAAACCACAATCTAGTCTCCTGAGTAGCTAAAATTACAAGCATGAGCCACTGGTACATCGCTGTCAAATACTTGTAATAGAGACCCCAATCTACTTATTAAATTTAGTCCTTATTCAGATTCTAATTGAAGTCGAAGCTTTAAAAAAATGTAAACCCTTCTGATGTGGACAACTTCTAACAGTACTCAATATTGAAGAATAAAATCCAGTCTTGTCTGACAGAAAATGTTCGATATTGTGCAAGCCACTGCCAAGAAATGTGACCCTTCTAAGCCAAGAACCAATGTGTAGTGGATTGTTTGAATTTTCAACCACATTACAGTAAAATGCGTTGCCAAAAGCATTCCTTTGAAACAGCAATATTTTTGTTGGCTTGCCTGCTTTTCTATAAGACAAATTAGCTGTGACAATTAGCATAGATGTATGTCCTAAAAGAAATAGGATTATTTGAAATGAAACCATGCTGTGTCATTGTACTAACAATGAAACATGAGACAGTACAGGCAAAATAACATGGTTCCTTAAGCTCACGGCCACCAAATGTATCCCTTTGCAAGGACAGATGATTTTTTTTTATCTTTTTAAGAATGGCATTTAAATGCAGAAGCCAATCTGACATTTATAATTTTATATATTTTAAAGAAACCATGCAGATACTATAATAGGCAAAAACTTCTCAATTTAAAAATTTCAAAATTGAAAAAAATTAATATGTGACCTGAACTTTGGACCTTCTGTCTTTTGTTTAACCAACTTTAAAGCATATCAAAATTCAAAATACCATTGTTTAAAAAGGTAGGGATACTTCCACATGCGGGTTTTATGGTTTAGTCTGTGCATAAATGTGCAGATAAATCTACAAAAATAGAAAAAATGATCACTTATCATTTGTCACTTTCATCCAGGGCTTCAATTCTTTCAAAAGTTTTGTTATTCAATGTGTCTTGAGGATATTTAGGGAACATTGTTTCCTCAGATTATAGGTTGTCTTTTATTAATAAACAACAAAAATGAACAACAAAAGATAAGGTTGGAAAGGTCATTGTTTCTTCTTCTTAATCAAGAAAAAAGATGAATTCATTGGGTACCAATAGCTCATGTCAGAAATTCTCTATCTACTCATAAAACCGAGGTCCCTAAGATCAAGATTTGAAGCTAGCCTAGGCAGAAGTCTGTGAGAGGACATCTCCAATTAACTAGCAAAAACTGGCCTAGAGGTACAGTTCAAATGGTAGAGTATAAAGGCAACAAAGAAGGCTTGTTGTTCAACCAAAACACCTGAAGAAAAACAAAGAAAGAGGAGAGGAGAAGAGGAGGGAAGGAGGGAAGGAAAGAAGGAGGGAGGGAAGGAAGGAAGAAAGGATGGAAAGAAGGAAGGAAGGAAGGAAGGGCATGAAAACCTAAGAATAGATGAGGCTACAGTAGAGTAAAAGTTACTGCTGATATTAATATTTATTGTTGATCTGTTGTACCAGTTCTCAATACAACCTGTATTTTATGCTCAGATGACATATTTTACTAGCAGCTAACTTTATTATTTATTGTATGTTTCTTCCCAATTTTTAAATTTTTATTAGGAAATATACATACAAAAGCACAAAAACATACAGCTTAAAGAAAATGCTGATCTGGCTTCAGAAGCACTCTCAGAACCACTCCTCTGAAGATGCATGCCCTTGCCCTCATCATCATATTATATATATATATATATATATATATATATATATATATATATATAATATATATATATATATATACATACATACATACATATATTTTTGTCTGTTGTGGGGCCTGAACTCTGGGCCTGGGGCTGTCCCTCAGCTCTTCAGCTGAAGGCTAGTACTCTATCACTTTAGCCACAGTGCCACTTCCGGATTTTTTCTGCTTATGTGGTACTGAGGAATCGAACAAGGGCTTCATGCATGCAAGGCAAGCACTCTACCACTGAACCACCTTCCCAGCCCCAATATTCATTATATTTTTATTATCTTTAAGTAGCTGTACAAAGAAGTTATCATGTTTCTAAGTACAATTCATCTTGATTGTTGTCACCCTCCCCTGTCTCTACCAGCTCAACCCCTTCTATCAATTTTTCTTGTTTCCTTGGATATGCATTGAATATTATGACTGCCAAAAATAAGAAATTAAGTTCTGCTATTTGCCCTGAAGCAAGACAGATTTTTTTTAAAATTACAGTTAACTTCAATATGTGCACATCTTATTTTTCCTAAAGAGAAAAAAATGCTAATGATGTCCTTGTAACTACAAAGTTTTCCTCACCTGAGAAGGTCATTTCAAAAAAGATTATGTGGATACCCAAAATGAATACAGAATTAGTGCAAAACAGCTTAAATTGCTTCTTCAGCATATTAGTGTAATGATAAAGGCATTTGAAGAAGTTTACTGGGAAAATTTTGTTCCAGAGTTTTCAATAACCATTCTGTAATGAGTCATCAAATCTTTGATTACTGAACACATACTCACCACCCTCCATATCTATTCAGAATAGGTTCTGTCACCAATTTGGAGAGAGGTTTCATTATCTTAATGGTTTTAAAAGTACAGACTTCTCTAGAAACTAGAAAAATGCGAGTATGAAGAAAACTAGATTTCAAAAAGATTGTACTAGTTTCAAAAAATAAAAGTTTTGAGAAATACAGAATGTAAAGAACTAGCTTGAATATAATACCAAATATGCAATTACTTGTATAGTCTGAAGTTCTGAAAATTTCTTAATAAAACCCTCATTGTCTTTTATGTTTTTTTTGTTTGGTATCTGTTTTCCTTGCTTTCTTCTGTAGGTTGGTTGAGATAGAAAGAATCCATGAGGTGATGTAAATCATCAAAGCCACTAACCTGGGTGCTAATATGGAAAGTATGTTATTTAACTCAACACTTGACCTGTATCAACATTCAATCTCTCAGAACTTCAGTGTCACCAGGATAAAATTACATGTAGTTCTGTGTGTGTGTGTGTGTGTGTGTGTGTGTGTGTGTGTGTGTGTGTGTGTGTGTGTGTGTGTGTGTGTGTGTGTGTGTGTGTGTAATGCACACATGCTAGTACTGGGGCTTGAACTCAGGGTCTGGGCACTATCCTTAACTTTTTTACTCAAAGTTGGCACAGCCCCACTTCTGATATTTTGCTCAAACTGGAGAGTCTCAGACTTTCCTGACTGGGCTGGTTTCAAACTGTGATCCTCAGATCTCAGCTTCCTAAGTAGCTAGGATATAGATGCAAGCCAGCAATGCCACTGATATGTGATTCTTAGTGTTATTCTTTACACTTGAAGCTAATAAATATTGGGATTTTCATCAGAAATGTCTTGATATAGCAACTAATTTTTCTATAAATAATTTAAAAATAAGTAAAGTCAGAGGGTAGTGCTATGTTCACATATATATTTAGGAAAAATTTAGAAGGCTACATTAATATTCCATGGTGCAGATACTGCATATGTATGGGCAAAGGGAATTATTTATTTTGTCTCTTTCTCTTATCCTCAAGATAATGTGAAGTATTTTTTACCTTGAAAATGTAAACTTGGCAATGACAGTAAGTGTAAACTAAATTCTAGATTTTCCTTTTGAATATAAGGAGTTTGAAAGCTACTACTCTGTCCTAACAAGTTAAACTCTGACGCAACTAGAAACCCAGCAGTTCTTGGATCCATGAGAGAGGTGAGAACATAGGACACTGGAGACATACTAGGAGCAAGTCTGAAAACTAAAAACTCCACTAGGACCAAGTCATAAAGAGCCTCGAGCCTCCACCACTTGATGAGTTTTGTGTCCAGGTAAAACTTCTCTCACCTTCATCTCAACCAATGTCTCATATAAATTATCTGTGTCATTGGGCTTCCTTAGAAAAGGGGAAAAGAACTATTTTGAAATATGCCAGCGTACTCTGTTCTTACTGTCGAATCAAAGCCTGGGCTACTTCGCTTTTATCCATCTAATCAAAGCCCTACTGACCTGAGGAAAGAAAAATACCCAATTCCAGCTCAATTCTCACTACCCCATTTCCCCTAAGAAGGGGAAGAAGGAAAACCACTTGTGAGGTCTAGAAGAATAAGCTCCCTGAGGAGTTAAGCTTGATCCCAAGACTATAAAACCTTTCTACTTTTTTGAATGTTTTATTATCTTGAAGTAGTATATGAAGGAGTAGCCAGTCATCAAAGCCGTTTGTGAATACAGTGTTATCTTGATCACTGTCACCCCTTTCAACCTTCTCACTCATATCTCCCAACCCATCATCCTTTCCCTTACTTAATTGTAAGTTATGTATTGAATTTTTGGCCATTTAACAAAGTAGTTTGTGTGTACAATGCATCATGAGCATCCCTTCAACATCTTCACCCCCCCTTCAACCCACCCATTCCTGTATATTTCTCAACCCTGTGGTATATATGGTGAATTCGTGCCTACATTCTCCCCCCGCAACCCCTTTCATTCCTCTACCCCTCCCCCCTAGGCCCCATTCTACTTTCTTGTGAGTATCCATTTCCTTGTACTTATTTTTGTTGGATTGTGACTTAGTCTTTTTAAAGAATTACACTATTTGTGCTCTCCATGGAGTCTATTATATTGTTAATTCACTTGTAACCCCTTGCTTATCTTTCTATTTTCCTCACTCCTTACTAAAGGTCTAGATATGGCTATTCCTTTTATCTGGAAATCATATCTGCTTAGCAAGGAAAAAAGATTACAAGATATATAAAAAGTTGAAATCATCATCATCATCATTTAAAGAGAACAAAAAAAACATCAGAAACAGCCACCAGAAATACTAGATCTACTGCCGGGCGCTGGTGGCTCATGACTGTACTAGCTACTCAGGAGGCTGAGATCTGATGATCATGGTTCAAAGCGAGCCCGGGCAGAAAAGTCTGTGAGACTCTGATCTCCAATAAACCACTAGAAAACCTGAAGTAAGTGACGCTGTGGCTCAAGAGGTAGAGCACTTGCCTTGAGCTGAAGAACTGAGGGACAGTGCCCAGGCCCAGAGTTCAAGCCCCACAACCGAACAAAAAAGAAAGAAAGAAAGAAAAGAAATACTAGACCTAGAATTTAAAGAACATTGATTAGATATTTGGGAATGTATTAAAGTAATTAGCATGGAAGAATAGTTTGACAATGTAAGTAGAGAAGCAAAAATCTTTCTCAGGTATTTTTTTAATTAGAGATTTTAAAAAGTTATAGCAAAAAATGAAGAATGGAATGTCTTAAATAGGTTTAACATGGCTGAGGAGAGAAATCGAAGTCTGTGTGATATATCAATAGTGATATATCAATTTAAAAGCAGAGAACAAAGACTAAATAAATCAGAAAATCCAAAAACTGAAATAACTGAAAAGATACATGAATAATGAGAGTATAGGAAGGAAAGGAAAGGAGAGGAGAGGAGAGGGAAGGGGAGGACAGGAGAGGAGAGGGGAGGGGAGGAGAGGGGAGGGGAGGGGAGCAGAGGAGAGGAGAGGAGAGGAGAGGAGAAGAGAGGGAAAGGGAAAGGAAAAGCAAGAAGGAAGGAAAGAAGGAAGGAAGGAAGGAAGGAAGGAAGGAAGGAAGGAAGGAAGGAAGGAAGGAAGGAAGGAAGGAAGGAAAGAAGGAAGGAAGGAAGGAAGGAAGGAAAGAAGGAAAGAAGGAAAGAAGGAAAGAAGGAAAGAAAGAAAGAAGGAAAGAAAAGAAATGTTTAACATAACACTGAGAATTTCCTCCAAGTTAGTGTTAGATACTGAACTGCATATCTTAGAAATTCAGAGAACATGAGTCAGAATAAATGACACAACACCCTTTAGTCATTTTGGCAGTAGACATTCTAGACTGGAATAAGGTATTATCTTTTAGAGGTTTTGATTTGCATTATTGAGTAATGTTGAACATTTTATAAATATACATACATATTTAGAAATATATATACATATACTTACATTTATGTAGCATAAATACTTGTATATATAGAATATATATAATATAGATATATATAATACCTATATTAAACATAGAATATATAGTTGGTCATTTGTATGTTTCAAAAAAATAGAAGTAATACTTTAGAAGATAGAAAGGCTATTTGACCATTACACATTGTATATTTATGTCAATTATTGTACTGTGATCCATAAATATATGATGTGTCAATTTTGAAAAGATACTATCATCTTAGAAGTTTGAATTAAACATATGAACTTTGAGAGGACACAAGCATTCAGATCATAGCTATATGTCATCAGGGAAATAAGAATTAAAACAATATAGCTAATAGAATGGCCAAAATCCAGAATACTGACAACAAATATTGCTGAGGTGAGAAGACAGCAAGAACTCTTTTTTATTGCTTTTTGGAAATGCAACATGGCATGTTCCCTTTGGAAGAGAGTTTGGCAGTTTCTCATAAAAGTAAACATGTTCTCATCCTTTGGAGACATTAAAAAAGATTAGTGGTCTCCAGTAGATGGGGTTAAGGTAGGAAAAAATGAATAGGCTGAGCACAGCAATTTAGGCCAGTGAAAATTACTGGGTATGATACTATAATGCTAGATACATGTCATTAAACATTTGCTCAAACCCACAGAATGTGCAACACCAAGAGAGACCCTACTTTAAACTACTTGTTTAGAGTGCATCGGTGTAATCAGTAGAGTGCATACTAATCGTGCCAAATGTACCCCTTTGTGTATGATATTGATAAATGGGAAATTCACACCTGTGAGAGGTAGACAGGAGACAGGAAATCTGTACACCTTTCTCTCAGTTTAGCTGTGAACATAAACTATTTCAAAACAATAAAGTATTTTTAATTACCTCTGGATATCTCACCTTTATAATAACAATAACAATTAAAAATTTTTAATTTAAATATGCAATTATGATTATATGATTATACTCATATTGTATAGTCATCTGATTCAGAAAATATTTATTTTGGATTATCTTAATCCTAATGATCCAGTTTTTACCTACATTCAAGTCCTATTTTTCCACTTCATTGGTTTTCCATCCACAACTCTACTACTCTACTTGTGCAGTAATGTGGTCATATTTACATGTCTCTTCTTTAGGTCCCATCAGTGAGAAATTTTACCTTACTTCTTCCTTTTCTCTCAAACTCTTATCAGCATGCATGCTTTTCTGCACATTGAGATTGGATCTATCATGTCTTTAACTCCCTTGAACAACCTTTGTTTACGCCACTGAAAACAAGGGGAAATAAAAGGAAAATTCTATTGCATATTATAAACCTATGCACCTTATAGGAAGCCACAATTTGTACGAAATGTCAGCTGAATGTGTTAATTAAATAAGGATCTCATTTTGTTAGGGCTGCATGCTTAGGCTTATTGGGAAGACAGAGTCTTTGGCAATTTCACAGAAATTATAATATTTCTACTTATATATAATAAAACTTTTTCTAGTTGAACTAACAGGAATTAAATTTAATGAAACATAGTGAGATACTGGATGAATGAGAATGCTAAGCATAAGAATTCCCTTCATATACCATGGCTAGGGTCAGCACTAACAGTCTTTCTCTATATTTAAGAACTAACAAAGAAAAAAGAAATGGTTAATTTGTAGTGACCAATACTTGGAATGGTTCATAAATGAGAAATATGGAATTCAAGTTTTTCTGTTATCATTCTCTTTTCGTGGACAAGTCACTGTCTTGGTTTATAAAACATATTTCGTGCTTACACCAAGCATTGCAAAGACTGAAAAGAATAGAGTCCATACTGTATGCAAATACAACCTATAACCTATTGATTATGCACATAGAATATTATTATTGGGAAATTTATTCAGTACTTACTCTCTTTGGCCTCCGTGGATTGGACAGAGACACTATGGGGAGCAGGAATGTTCTAGTCCAGGAGAACCACAGATAGAGCCTTCCAGTCCTTACTATTCTCTATCCTGAGTATCTAGAAGCAGTGCCTTATTCTCATTGCTTCATTCTCCCATTGGAAGAAGGCAAGGTTATGTTCACGTGGTCTAGGATATTTAAAATGGTAGAACAAAGCAGTATTTCCAACTAAAACAGGCAAAGTGTGTCTCCAAACACGCTATACAGGTAGTGACTCATGCTGGGGTGCCTGGCTTGTTATAGGAAGAAGCTAGCCTCCAAACTAATGACCTAATGCAGTCAAGTATTCAATATATGTCCTCTAAAATTAAGAAAAGTGAGAAAGGGGTGGAGTTGGGAGGGAAGGGTTAGAATGTGGAATGAGGTAACATTTCAAGATGCCTGTATATATATATATATATGCTGTTTTGTTTAATGACAGTTCCTTTGTGCAACTACTTAAAGATAATAAAAAAGAAATACAAATAAATATATCATGTCCACAAAATGAAGGTTAGAAAATTATAGCACTCTATACCTGAGATCTCTATTTTCTAATATAAAGGGAGAAAGCAGAGACTATTGAGAGTCATAAATATATAACACTATTATTTATACATCAGGTATTACTGTTCAATTACATTTACTTATTATGGAACAAATACATTTTCTCTACATGTTTGACAACAACGATACTGACTGACTCTTCATAGGAATTCTTGGGTTTCCAGAATCCCATTATTTTCCATCAAACCAAAAATTAACCTTCAAACCTAATGCTTTATACAGTTTCTATTTATTGTCTTTGGGAAACCAAGATTTTGTTTAAAAATTAATCCTTCAGTCTTCCCCAAATGTTCTTCAGCACTAACCAACTAAAAAATAATGAACCAAAGTAAGGATGACAAATAATGCATTACTATTGCTAAGTTATTATTGGCTTTCATTGGTTTTTCTTAAACTACATCAAGTTCTATAATCTATATGTCTTAATTTCAGGCCTGAAATCTGGGCCTGGGTACAATCCCTCAGCTCTTCAGCTCAAGGGTAGCATTCTACCACTTGAGCCATAGCTCCACTTCCAGCTTTTCCTGCTTATGTGGTGCTGAGGAATCAAACCCAGGGCCTCATGCATGCAAGGCAAGCACTCTACCACTAAGCTGCCTTTCCAGCCCATGTTACTGCTCCTACTGAGAATTTTTTAATATTTTCACATTTTTCTCTAAGGATATTATTATATATCTAGATCTAATATATAATAACAACAAAACTAGTCCCAAATGAGGCTGATGATTCTTTATTTAAATGCAAGGGAATTCAAAATGTCATTTCATATTCGCACAGTATGTGAATTGTCATTCTATTATATGTTCCCTTCCTGTGCTATAATTTTAGTTAACAGCTGAGAGAAATAACTAAATGATTTCAAGATACACTGACAGTACCCCTTATAAAATGAGCTTGCCTTTTTCCAGATTTGGAACAGAAACAACCATGGAAAATGCCTTGCTCCTTTCTTTAATATACTTACTGCTAGTAAGTGTCTTCTCCAACACTCCATCCAAAGCTTCTTAGGACAGATTCATACATAATCCATAATTAATGTAAAGAGCTTCTTGGAATGAAGCTCTTAAGATTATACTCTCTTATAGATGACAATGTTCTCTATAATTGTATAACTATATAACTTGTCCTCTGTGGAGAAAAGGAAGATACCTCACAGGGCATGACCTTCACCAGTCATAAACAGCTACTTTGCCAGCCCTTTTAGAGAATAGGATACATTTGCTATACCTTGACTTCACAATAGTAGAAGTGCATAAATCTTTTCTAGGAAGAATCAACTCACTCCAGAGATCTGTAACTAATGTCATGATTATATATCCTGAATTTCCAAGTGCAGACTCCTGCACACATCAATTGTCCTAAATTCCTATCTGGCTAGATAACCTTTCTTCCCCTAGAGTCATACTTTGGATGACAAAGTAAATAGTACTTGTCAATAATGTGTTTCAGCTGAGTTCTCCTATTCTCTAACTTGGAAATCCTGAGGGTAAGTTATGATGAGTGTACAATCATTATAAAAAGAGGTAGGATGAGACATTTTCTGTTACTTCTGAATTAGCACTTAAGATCCAAAATTAAATAAAGAGTCATCAGACATGCTACAGTTCAACCAGTGCAACATAAAGGGCTTAGAGCTCTATGTTAAAACTTGGGTTTTTGGTGGGCGGGAGGTATAATTGAAGTATCTTATATACATGGGTGAGAATGTCACAATGTAGCCCCACTCTTTTGTACAATATATACTAAGAAAATAAAAGAGAATGTGGCATAGGTACACAATGGCGTAAAGAAAGAAATCATGTCATAAAGCAGAATCAGTCACAAAGAGGGAAACAATGCCCATTGCAGGAAAATAGAGAAAACTAGAGATCATATCAGGTAAAATATGCAAACTCAGAAGGTCAAAGATCACATTTGTTCTTTCAAAGGTGGAATTTAGAAAGTAGAAGAGGGACTATTTGGGGAAAAAATGGAGGCCAAGGGGAAGAAGTAAGGGGGAAAGAGATGTCATAGGGGAATGATCAAAGAACATTACATGTGCATGTATGTGAAACCCATATTTGCACTTTCACAGAATATTTTTAACACCTCATGGTAGGGAGGTGTGTGTGTGTGTGTGTGTGTGTGTGTGTGTGTGTGTGTGTGTGTGTGTGCGCATGTGTGTGTGTGTGTGTGTGTGTGTGTGTGTAAGTTATGCCCCGGGCCATGCCAGCCCCGGTCTCCCCACCTCCTGCATAGTCTCTGCCCAGTAGCTTCAATACCTAGGTAACTGGCACACCTAGAGGCAATCACCTCTCCCTCCTCCAATATCACATCCTGGGCTGCCCCTGGTAATGCTTCCCATTGGACTGTGGGAGAGTCCCAGGCTCTGAGGTCATATCTGCATTCTGTGTGGCCACACCTTCCCTTACCTGGCCACACCTTCTCCCCACCCCTTGCCTAGTTAAACCCAGGTGGGACCTCACCCTGTGCTTTTGGCCATGTGGTCTCCACCATATACAGCCAGGGCAAGCAGTTCATAAAATAAACTTCTCTTCCAGCCTGAATACTGTGTAGTGTTCTCTTTTTGGACTACCTAATTAAACTTACCTATTTAATTTACTTTACATTGTATGTGTGTGTGTGTGTGTGTGTGTGTGTGTGTGTGTGTGTGTGTGTGTGTGTGTGTGTGTGTATAGAAAGACAGAGAGAGGGAGAGAGAGAGATGTCCCAGATGACAAAAGAAAAAAACAACCCAGAATCTTCTTTCTTACTCTTACTTTATTAGCAAGAAGTTGGGGAGGTGAAGGGAAATAACAAAACACTGAAATAAGGATACAGGATGACCCATTGTAACAATGAGATATACAAGATAGTATTTTGAAAATGAATTTTACAACTTTGTTGGGGTGGGGAGTTGGGGAGGTGGAGAGGAAAGGGATGGTAGGAGAAAAATAAAGGAGGGTGTAACAATTCTGAATAGGAAATGGACTCATTACCTTGCTCATGTAACTGTAAGCCCTCTGAACAGTATCTTTATTATATATATATATATATATATATATATATATATATATATATATATATATATATATATATATATATATATAAGAAAAAAAAAGAAGTTGACTCTTGGTACTATGTCTCTAAGCCAGCCTCACTCAAGGTGGGTCTCCATCAAGCTGAGTTCAGCCAAAGGGTGGTTAACATTAACTGTTTACCCTAAGTGTGGGTGCCATGAGCATTTTCTGCTGTCTCTATGTTTTCAGTAGAAGCTGAATTTCTCACTGATTGTTAGGGTATGAAGCGCTCAGTTGCCAGTATCATCAAGCACATGTGCGCGCTCCAGTTGTTCACAATCAATATGGCGTCCTCTTTCCAAGTTCCTCCCATCTTCTGGATTACAAATGTTCAGTTTACTGTGCCAATATATTTGGCTCAGAGCCACCCATAATTCCCATTATGAAGAAAGATTCATAATCAGCCACAAATACAGTAGGCCTATATTTAAAAGAAAAAAACCTCTTTTTTTCCATTTTCTTTTCAAGACCTTAGCATCACACAGCCACAGGGAGCCAAAACTCTACTTACATGTGCCCAAGCCTTTGGCTTTCAGGAGGAAGTCAGTAACCCCAACTTTTTCTGAATATACAGACAGAGAAGAACAGAGAAAGAAAGACATACAGACAGACAGACAGAAGGACACTACCATCTTCTAATCTCTCTGACCCCTGGGCCAAATGTACAATTTGCAACATAAAATACTAAATTCTGTTATATCCAAGAAAAGAATGAAATCTGCAAGAAATCATTGGTGGAAGAAACCACAATTTAAAAAAAAAAAAAAACATAAAATGCTGAAATAGGACTTACATGCCACAACTCCCAATATAAAATTAACATATTAATTAACACCAATTGATTTTGTTGTTGGAAATTTTATTTGGTTCTGTCTAGGAATGTATGAAGTTTAAGACAGAAAGTTAAAATACCCTGTCCCACCTAGACCTTTGACTTGAAAGACTTAGAGAAGAATGAACTTTCCTTGGCTACCATTCTTCTCTGTCTATCCTTTCACCATATCACATGCTTGTCATAGTCTTGAGAGATTTTTGGTTTTGTTTTTCTCTGAGAAGTTTTTGTTTGTTTGTTTCTTTCTTTCTTTTGTTGGTAATGGGGCTTGAACTCTGGGCCTGGGCACTGTCCCTTAGCTCTTTAGCTCCAGGCTAGCACTCTACCACTCAGCCACAGCACCACTTCTGGTTTTCTGAGTGGTTTATTGGAAATAAGAGTCTCACAAACTTGTCTTGCCTGGGCTGGCTGTGAACAGAGATCCTCAGATCTCAGCCTCCTGAGTAGATAGGATTACAGGCATGAGCCACCAGCGCTTGGCTCTCAGAGTTTTTTAGGAAGCCAGGATGGTCCTTACAAATGGTAGAAGGGAATGCATTTAATGTGAAGCAAAGCATGCCTTCCAAAAGCAAGTAGCTCTCTTGTCTTGGGATGAAGGATGGTGTCCAGTGAAGACACAACTGCATCCAGCTCCTAGATCTGGAGCTGAAATTTTCATTTTCTACTTAAATAAGTCACTTTGTCTGTGAGATATGGTCATTCAATCCCACCTCTCACAATGTCACACTAAGAGTGATATATTGGAAACAGCTACTGCATAGCAGTTTGATGGTCATGCATTGAATATAAATGTATAACTTATCATCACACTGAAACTGAGAAGCAGTTTCTGGATACCATTGTGATGCTATCGTACTTAATATCACTTGAATCCATTGTGCTCTGATTCAATTGTTCTTGCAAGAATGACACTAAGACTAAATGAAACCTCATCAGCTTCCTCCTTTCTAATTTTCTACTATGTGCCCTGTTGGCTTTGGCTAGCAACACCGAGATTCTTATTTGGCCTTTGAAATCACCCAAGTAAACAACAAAATGATGTGGTTGCCCATAAATCCTCAAGATTCTGTGATCTGCAGTGCTAGCAACTCCAAGGGAACACAAGGGAAAAAGGTGAGGAAGAAGCCATTGATTTTTCAATTGGGTAACATTGTCAACAAAACAGCCAAATGCAACACTGCTTAGCAGTTTAAAATTTTTAACAGTTTACGTCTGTGATGGAAACAAGGAACTATTTCCAGAGAGCTATTTTTCATTGTGGAAAACAATTTGCATTTCTAACCAAGCTAAGTGGAAATCACAGTTGTCCAAGCAGCAGTCAAGGATACATAAAATAAGCAGTGCATTTAGGCAGGGATGAGGTCAAGGCTGTGGCAGGGAATGGCGGGGGGCGGGGGGGAGAGTTTCAAGGGGGGAGAGCACAGAAGAATGAAAAGGAGAAGGGAAAGCAAAAGAATGCAGTCATAATATTCAATGTACATGTGTGAAAATGAACTAGGTAAATTGAGGAGATAGTGGGGTTGGGAGAGATGAGGGAAAAATGATGAATGGGGTGATGTTGATCAAGATGCCTTGCCCTCACCAACTGACATATTGAATTGAAACCTTTGCACAACTAGTTAAGAATAATCTTCTTTAATGTAGGTGAGCTCATTGTTGCAATGAGGGTAGGGAAGAGGAGGAAAAATACTTCTCAAGTGTTATGATGACCCTCCCTTTTCATGTACATTCCAGGGTTTAACTTCTCTCTTACAGTCCCGTTACAAATATATCAGAGACATACATGCCCACTTAAAACAGGAAATTGCAAGAGATGATCATGGTTTGGTCTTAACCACTGAAATGATTGCAGCAGACTTATTGATTTAGGAATCTGAGTGGTTTTTGATGATGTTCTGGTCTAGAGACTCATCCCACACAGAAGTTGCCCTAGCTAGGCTACTCAGGAGGCTGAGATCTAAGATTGCGGTTTGAAGCCAGCCAAGGCATATATATACATATATATATATTGCCAATTAACTAGCAAAAAAGTCAGAAGTAGAGCTGTGACTCAAGTGGTACAGCACCAGCATTGAGTAAAAGCCAAGTGACAGAACAAGGGCCTGAATTCAAGCCCCAGTATTACACACACACATACACACACACACACACACACACACACACACACACACACACACACACACACACACACACACACACACACACACACACACACACACACACACACACACACACACACACACAGAATCTCTTGTATCATTCACACACCACCCTTCCCTTATGGAAGAACCATCTTAAAATTCCTTCCAGGCAATGGCTTCCTTCCAGACTATGGCTCAAGACAAGCTTAGGAAAATTAATCACTGGAAACCTGTAGAATTATAAAGAACCTCTTCACCAAGTTTGCACCTGAGGCATATAGAGAAGTCAGTTTCTAGAAGGACACCATGTTGTCGTCAGGGCTACCGCTGCCTGCTACTGCAGCCGGGTCTCCCCAGAGGCTCATCTCAGGACAGTCAAGACTTCCTTCAACTATACTCTAAGTGGCACTTGAGCCTAGATTTCAAATAAAAGGAACATTTCCTGCCTTTTTTCTTCCTTCGTCTACTCAATACCTAACTGCCCAATTGAGACATAACATTCATGGAGCTGGTTCCCAGACTAAGAGAATGTATGTGAGGCTGCCGCAAGGCACACCCCAAGGGAACACAGGGAGAGAGGTGAGGAAGAAGCCATTGTTTTTCTATTGGATAACATTGTCAACAGAACAGCCAAGGCCGCATGGCTAAGCAGCTAACAATGTTTAACGGTTTATGTGGAACAAGAAACTATTTCCAAAGAGCTCTTTTTCTTTATGAAAAACAAAGTAAGGCTTTGTAGAAAGCAAGGCAGGCTTCCTCCTGTCCCACTTTACTTTCTGTGAAGAGAAAACCCATCCACTGTCTTCTTTATCCTCAACAGAGGACTGAGTGGGAAATACAGTGGCACTAGTTATGTTGCCTGATGACTTAGCAGTTAAGAAGATGATGACTTTATTTGGCCACCAGGGGTATTGGGAAGTGAAGCTATGTCATTGGCTGGCTGGGGATTTCTAACATCAGCCGTGTTTTTTTTTGCGTAAACACTGTCTGCAGGAATAGATTTTGTATTTTCTCATTGTTGGTTTCACATGAGTCAATTACATACAGCTGGATTCCAGACTATCCTAACAAAAACTATGCCTTACAGACTCAATGACCTAAGTATGATCTAGTCGCAATACTTGGCACACACTAGCTGTTCAATAAGTAGATTAACATGCAATTGAATGAGATCATATTTTCTTTAAAATCCATTAGCAAATGCAACTTGTGATTACATTTTTTCATTACTTTTCCTCTCTTTTTTACCACAATAATGTGAACTCAGCTGAGATGTTTGTACACTTGTGAAGGCTTTTTGCTCTTCAGATCTCATTCATCAGAAAAAAAAGTTGGCTAGCAAACACCAGGCCCTGAATTCAAACTCCAGTGCAATTAAAAGGGAAAGAAAGATTAAATCCTGTATTAAATATACAGGATACAGCTTACTGTAAGATATAATGTAGTTTTGTTTCAATCAATGCTATTTTCTTTGCCCACACCAACTATTCAGGAAAAAAAAAAAAGAAATTTATCCATTTTGTTCTACCAAGATTCTTTTAACCTAGAGCTCTGTGCTTAAAGGTAGTCTTGGGTCATATCTCCAAGCTACTATTGGTGCTAACATTTGATTATGATAGTAATGATGATGATGTCTATTTCTAATGAACCATATTATTAAGCAAAGAATATTGGTTCTGCTTCTTCAATGTGGTCTTTACAAACTCAGAAATAAGGTCACTGTCTTACTTAATATCTCATCAGAATCCAATTGCCTAGAGGATAAAGTTTCAATCCTTTACCATGGCATAAAGAACTAGCCACTGCCTTCCTTTCCTTATTCTAGTCCCACCTCAGTATTCAATAAACTTCTTGTTAGCATCATACTTAGTCCTATCATTTTCTGAAAATCTGCTGTACTAATTCTTCACATATAGAGAAAATGGTGGTTGTCAATGAGATTCCTATAAAAGTTTTCTTCATGTGTTCCTCTTTACAAATAATAAACTGTTAAAGTTCTTTTCTTTCTGCAAAATATTCCAAATCCCTTCTTACTAGTACCCAATGAAGAATTAGTCCATTCGATTTTCATGAGCTAATAGAATTAACCCATTCTATTTTCATGAGCTAATAGAATTAGCCCATTAGATTCTTGTTCACAATTCCCATGGAATCTAGTATTTTTGTCTTTCTTACTCAGCTAGTACCCATTGAGGACAAGAAGTGTGTTTCATTCATCTTTGGAACATCATTGTTTAACTCAGTATCATAAATACTGTTGTTCACTTAAATGAAGGAAAAAGAGACTCAGGAATTCTTAGAGAGACTTCAAGTCAGATGATATCTTGCTGACTTATGATATTTTGGAGGAAAACAGGGGACAAACTAAAATTTATTCAAGACATAGTGTTGGCTTGCAGAGTAACAAACTGACTCCATAGACCCAGAGAGAAATACAGTCATCATTCTCTTTGACCTAGAATTATAAGACCTGAAAAGAATCTCTATAGTCTTTAAAGGGATAGCATCTTAGATGAGAAAACATGTACTCTGCCATCTGATCAGAATTAATCCCAAATCTACCACAGAACCCCCCACAATCTTGGATAATTGCTTAAATTTTCTATGACTCAGTTTCCTCATCTGTACAATGACAGTAATATTAGTACCTAGTAGAGTGTTTGGTGAAGATTAATAATATAGTTTCTATACCATGTTCAGTATATTGCCTGACACTTGAAAAGTGATTAATGAATGTTGACTGTTACCATCATTATCATCATTATTAGAATCCTTAGATATGATAGCCTATTCATATAGGATAGCCTCTTGTTTTACAAATGATTCCGTTTTAAAGCAGCTTTCCTTAGCATTGGGTGGTAACATATTGTAATAATTTAGAATATATAATAACTTATTTAAAATAAGTATTACATGGCTGGTATCTGATACATTTTTGTACAAACAATAATTTCAATGGTTTTAAATGGTTCAACTTAACATAGCTTACAGACTATTTGCATTTAAAAACATAAGTAGGACAAATCTAAGATTTCAACCTATAAAAGTAATAATATCATTCTCTCTTCTAAGATTTCTTAGGCCAGTAATTTCCCATGCTGGGAAAAAAAATCAGTATCTGTAAAGCTCCTAAGGTAATTACAATGTAGTTTTTTTAATACTTTTATATGTTTAAGAGAACCATTGGTGTCTGCTTTCCCCCATGGGATAGAAATGAGGGCAGTTGGATGGCTTCTCAACTTCTATTATTAATTTGTTCGAGTGATCCCAAACCTGAAAACTCATTAGGATCACCTGGGGAGGATTTGAACACACAAATTTCAGACCCTAACCTATACTATGTAAATTGTATCAGTGGTGAAATATTGCTTATATATAGCTCCCTTCCAAAATAAAACATTTTCCTTTTTACCATTTGTTGGTAAGGCATCCTTGTTAATTTATTTTAGTGGTTTTTTTCTTTTTGTCGGTCATGGGGCTTGAACTCTGGGCTTGGGCACTGTCCGTATGCTCTTCAGCTAAAGGTGAGCACTCTACTGCTTGAGCCACAGCACCACTTCCAGTTTTCTAGTGGTTTATTAGAAATAAGACTCCCATGGACTTTCCTGCCCAGGCTGGTTTTGAATGTGATTCTCAGATCTCAGCCTACTGAGTAGCTAGGATTAGGTAGGCGTGAGCCACCAGTGCCCTGCATATTTTAATGTTTTTGCATATATCTTTAAGCCTGTGATGACAACTGAATAGAACTTATTGAAAGCTGTCACAAAGGCAATGTTACACAGTCTTAGAATAATAAAGGTTCAACAGGCTATGTAACATTTGGACTTACTCCATAAGAAGACCTGTGTAAGGAAACTGTAATAGCCACATCATTCTTTATGTGGTGGTTGTGCTTTAAAATGAATTTACCTATAATACATATTATTGTTAAACAAATCATTGCCACTGACTCCTGAATAAACCTTATATATTTTATTGTTATACAGAAATTTCAAATTTTTATATGAAATTGGTTATTTGTTGTTTTGATTTTGTTGTCATCTAACTGTGGCTTTATTAAGAGAAATTCATTTTCTCAGGGTTCTCCAGAGGTGAAGTTAAACATAATAAATACTTTCATCCATAAGAACAAACAAGTCTTCATGATCTCCTTAAGGGGAGTTGGTTTCTGATAAAAACAGCTCTGCTAACCACCATAAAGATGAGGATCTGATCATCAGAGGGTTCCCTTTGCTTATTGTAAGAAAACACTAAGAAATGTACTCATTACCTTGCTCATGTAACTGTAACCCCTCTGTACAGTATTTTCACAATTAAAAACATTTAAAAGAAAGAAAACACTTTTCTCCATGCTTTCTGTAATACTAACATGACTCCTCAACTTACAAAATGGAAAGCAAAATTGGAAAGTGCTAAGCGTAGAGATTAACAAAGTCTAATACATATTAGCTTTAATCTTCTCTTTCCTCAGTTTATAGACTATCATTAACTGGTATTAACAAGGACATTATATTTTACTATTTGTATGTGGAAATTAAAATGCGGATTTCAAAAAGAAAAGTTGATCTCATAGAAGTAGAGAATAGAATAGTGATTACCAGAGCCTTGGAAGAGCTTAGGAACAGGGGAAGATGGACAAGGAAGATTAATGGACACAGATATACAGGTGATTGGGAGAAACACCTTCTAATGTTTCCTAACACAGTAGCATATCTATAGCTGTCAATTCATTGTCTATTTTAAAACAGCTAGTAGAGAGGATTTGGAATTTTGGCAACACAAAAAATGACAAATCTTTGCAGTGGTAGATATCCCAATTACTTGATCTTCTGCTCATTACATACAGCAAACATGTATTGAAAATACCACACTGTGACCCATAAATATAGTTATTTTGTCACTTAATAATTTAAAATTTTATCTTTCTGTAAAGATTATGAACCAGGAGCTGGTGGCTCATGCCTATAATCCTAGCTACTTAGGAGGCTGAGATCTGAGGATCGCAGTTCAAAGCCAGCCTGGGCAGGAACGTCCATGAGACTCTTATCTCTAATTAACCACCAGAAAACTGGAAGTGGAGCTGTGGCTCAAAATTGCTCACAGTGGCTAGGCCCTTAATGGTAGCCCTACAACTGATTAAAAAAATGAAATAAAATAAATAAAAAAGATTATGGGGGTTGAGAGTAGAAGTTTCTTGGTAGGAGGCTCTTTTTTGTTGTTTTTAACCTGCAAATGGCTTTTATAATTGTATTTTACACCAAGGGCAAGCACAATGGCTCATACCTATAACTTCTGCTATTATGGAGAGAAGAACCAGAAAAATCAGGGTTTGAAGCTAACTTGGGCAAAGTTAGAAATAATAAATATGCTGGTTAACATGAGGTACATCATTAAGTCCAGCTAGGAGGAAAGCATAAATAGAAAGATATTGACTCAGAGTCAGCCCCAGGAAAAATGGAAGACAATCCAAAAAATAATAATCCGACCAAAGCAAAATAGGATTGGGACATGTCTCAAGTAGTATAGAGCCCTGTTTTATAAGTACAAGGTCCCAGGTTTAAATAATAATACTGCCATGTATATTAATGTATAATCACATTTAGTAATAAAATATTTGCTTCATTTTAGTTACTTTAAACAGGGGTTTTGTTTAGGATAACTAGTCTTCAATTTTTGCCAGAAACAAAAAGCAAGTCACAAAATATCCCTAAATATTTATATTTTTAAACAAAATAACCTAAAGAAATAGATTGACAAACATGGGCATATTATAATAATTGTCATCATTCACATAAAAAGAAGATTCACAATTAGTAAAGTGTGTGTTTTAGATTAGAAAAATGTGTACAGCTTCTAGTCCAATTACATGCCATTGTGCAGCTACCCACTAGAATATGGTCCTAAGTTGAAAAGGAAAATTATACCCACGGCCTTAATAGAGATCCCAGCACACTGGCTCCTGGTGAGCATTACAGCCATCTCCTTGGCGTCCTCAATAACATGAGCCTACTAGCTGAGATAACCATAAAAGCTCACCACCACTAGGTTGATTTTTATCCCTAACTTCAATTTTAATAAATATGCAAATGCACAGTGGTTGTTGACAAATGGAGGTGACAGAGCCAAATTAGAAAAACATTTCCCTCATCAAAGGACCCAGCAAGAAGCATCATGGCACAAGTATGGTAGGAAAGGTTCAGAAATAATCTAAATGACCCAGACAAGAATTGTCATTGAATGGCACAATCATCCTATAAAAAAATTCAGAAGTAATAAAATATTCACAGTCTCTTCTATCATCCTATAGCTTGCATAATGAATACAAAGAGAAAACCTCATTTTCTGTGGAATGATTTCACATGCCATACCTCAATCAAACTTGACCTTACCCAAAAGATGCCTGATAGTCAGTAGTCCCCATATGATAGAATACAAAACATCAACATCATCTTTGTGGGATCTGGCCAAATGTTCAGCTTGATTTTAATCATGAGAAAATAATTTTTAAATTTCAGGATCTAGGACATTCTATAAGACAGTATGTCTGTACTTTTCAAAAAAAAAAATCAATGTCATTAAAAACAAATAAGAAAAGGCCAAAAAGTATTCCTATTAAGAGAGTAGAATGACATAATCAAATGTAATTCAAGAACATTGATCTGAAATATTTAAAAAGTTATAAATGTTATATCAAAAAAGTACAATAGATAATGTTATTGAACTAAGATTATATTTTAAATGTTATGTAAGAGAATGACCTTATTCTTAGGATTTATAAACTGAAAAAGTTAAAGATGAAGTCTCTTGATATTTGTGATTTAAAAAGGGAGGGGACTATAAAAGACAAAAGAAAGGAGAAGAGAAAAGGAAGGGAGGCTGAGAAAGAGGGAGAAAGGAATGAATGAATGAATGAACAAAGGAAGGAAAGGCTGCAAAAATTAAACAGTTAAAAAATAATGACTGGGAGCTGGGAAGGTGGCTCAGTGGTAGAGCGCTCGCCTTGCATGCATGAGGCCCTGGGTTTGATTCCCCAGCACCACATAAGCAAAAAGAAAAAAGCCAGAAGTGGCGCTGTGGCTTAAGTGGCAGAGCTCTAGCCTTGAGCAGCAGTGGACGAGTGCTAGCCTTGAGACAAAAAGCTAAGGGACATCATCCAAGCCCTGGTTTCAAACCCTGTAACAAAACCAAAAATTAAAAGTAAAAAAAAATTAAAAAATTAAAATTAAAAAAAATTTAAAAGTACTGAGATTGTATAGTTGTATTAATCAGAATCAAGTTTTTGCAAGTTGCTTAGAAGGACTCACCTTCTATTCCACTTCCTTGCTTCCCTATGCCAAACTCGGGGGAGAGCAGGAAACACCTTCAGAGAATATAGTTCCATAATTTCCACATCAACAATGAGAAGTCTGTATGATTGTCACAACTACATCTCTGTCTCCCAACCATCAACCCAAAAAGATTCTCCAAACAAAAAACATTTATTTATATGTGTGACTCATGGGCTTGGCTATTGTCCATTATTTAATTCTTGATCTTTATTTAAAAAAAATTCTTTTCCTCTGTGGACCATTAATACCACAGAGGATTAAGTCTCTGAAAAAGACATCAACTTTATGGACTGTAAAATTGGACATATGGACAATAATGGAAAATTGATAGTTTTCAAGTGAATTGATGACCAAAAAGTAATCACAGTAAATTTTATTTGTAATTTATGTCCCAGATGTTGCAATTTTGTTATTTACAAAGTCTGGAATAGAAAGAACATGAGTAAAGACTATGAAAAAAATGGGAAATGAAAATGATTTTACAAGAGTAATCACTCATGTTGAATAAAAATAAGTGTCTGTTTTAATTTTAGAACATTTAGTCACTGTTCAAAAGTCAGAAAATATGAAGAACCTCTCCCAGCCTGGTCCTGCCCATACAGTGGCTATTTCCTCTAAAACTTCAAATAAAGTAACGGCCAGTATTATGTTTGTGTGTGTTTCCAAAGACTTTTTACATATTAACAAATGCAAATATGTATTTTCTTCTCTATATTTTGTTAATGGTAATATTCTTACATGGTACTTAGAATTAATAGTCAAGTTATACAACTTACATGTGCCTGGTATTCACACAGTAAACTACATGGAAATGTATACAAATAGTCTATTCTAATCTTTATTACAGCAATCTCCTAGAATAAACCTGGTAATCAACACCTTATTTCCCCAAATAAATACTGTCGTAATTGGGGAAATCACATCTCAGACCAAAGATAAACATCAAATGAATTAGAATTCTGATTAAAATACACTGTCAAACAGAAAACCAAACAAGAAATTAATGTTAGAAAATAGAATTATACATTATATACCTAAATGCAAAACACAAGCCCTAACCCCAATCTAGCACTTTTCACCTTTAAGTTTCACCTACACTAAAATATATTCTTACTTTCTTAGATGTAAAAGTACACTTCTTACTAGAACTTGTAAGAGTTTTCTTTGTTGCATAATTGCATAGTTTACCCAAAGTTTTACAGAATAATATGTTTTTCTCCCTCTGAATAGGTATTTCTATAATATGTGGAATAATGTATAACATTGTTACCAACAATATTTATTGAGGCATATGAATAGGCTTTTCATGAAGACTTCACTTATAGAAAACTCTTAAACTGATCTATTTGTTCTTATTTTCCTTTGGTCTTTCTTCCCTGAAGAACAGCAGTAATGTCTTTCAAGGGAAAGTTGGAGTCACACAAGAGTTCTCTGGGCACAGGGTATGAATGGGTAGCAAACAAGTTTATGATTACTTGCTCTGAACAAGGCAATTGGAAAAGATTTATGATTTCCACTGGTAAGAGATATGTTTCCTTTTTTCATTTTTTTTAGAATTTTGTTACCTTTTTATTCTTTTTTTGCACATTTAAAAAAAAATCAAGAAGTTATACAAAGGAGTTGCCATTTAACAAAGTGTATGAATTCAATGTATCTTGGACAATGTCGTTTTTTAAGATGCTTGAATCACCATTTAGCAGCTTAACCTAGTAGAATTCATCACATAAATGGACAAGTATGGATGAATCATAAAGAAAAAGTCTCTGGCAAAATATAATAATTAATACTGTGATCTGCAGGAATTACCTGGATTTTGTTGTTGCTTTTTTTGTTTGGCTGGTTTTGGTTTTGGTTTTGGCTGTGTTTTTTTTTTTTTTCCTTCTGGTCCTGGGGCTTGAATTCTGGGCCTGGGTATCATCCCTGAGCCTCTTTGTGCTCAAGGTTAGCACTCTACTACTTGAGCCACAGCACCACTTCCAGCTTTTTCTGAGTAGCTTATTGGGTATAAGAGTCTCACAGACTTTCCTGCCCATACTGCTTCAAACCGTGATCCTCAGATCTCAGCCTCCTGAGTAGCTACGGTTATAGTCATGAGCCACCAGTGCCTAGCTAAGAATTACCTGTTTTTAATATGCTTCTTATCCGCAAACTACTTATAGTTCTGAACTTTTTGTCATTTCATTGATTTTGTAATTCACATGAGTTGCCTGTTTTCATGTGACGTTTAGCCACAAATTATTTATAATCTGGAATTTTTTTGTCCTTTCTATTGAAAACTACTCTCCAAATAACAACTGCTAAAGACCTGGAAACACTAAAGAATAACATTATTTTTATTTCATAAATAATAATTTTTAATAATTTTAATGTAGCTTCTGACACATTTTAGGACTGTGTCCACTAGAGGAGATATTCACTCCAGAAAATTTCTCACTACAAGAGATATTTACTACAAGATACGCTCACTATAAAGTTCCTAAAAAGTTTCTCTCTCCATACATTTTGAACTTCCTTTGTGTTTCTCTAACCCACCTTTTTCAGATGCTGTCACCCCATAGGCCTCAAGACCCACATAGTACTCCTGACTCCTCTACAACTCCCAGCCCAGGACTACCCTCTCTACAAGTTATGAGCCTCCAAAATGGCCAGCTCGCAGCACAATATCAAGTCATACCCTTCTTGTCTTGAGAAGTCAGGAATGCAGGATGTAGTAGAACAAGGAAAGACTATAATATTTGTGCTGGTTCTATAAGGCTACCCTACCATCAATTATATAACGTACAATTGATTTTTGTTGCAAGAGTTCTTGAGTTTTGTTTTTAATTTTTGATGATTCTGCCTTCTCTTTATGTATGGTGTATTCACATTTATATCTTTGTGGGGGGAAAGGGCACAGAACTGGAGGGAAAAGGGGTTAAAAAGTACAGCAGTGGAGTTCACTGAACACTGATGAAAGTGAGTGATATAACTTGTGAGTGGAGAAGGGAAGGAGGGACTGGGAGAAAATGATGGAACAGAAGACACTGTATAAAAGGAAATGTACTCATTACCTGACTCACGTAATTGTGATCCCTCTGCATATCACCTCTATAATAACAATAAAGTAAATTAATTTAAAATAAAAATAGTTCCTGACACAAAAGTTAAATGCATGCTGATGGTAGTGATGGAGACAGTAGTCTTGAATTCATGACATCGCATCTTATTAGGACCATGACATAAAGTCAGTGTCTTCACAGTGCCCATTCTGAGGATCTGTGTGCTCTGCCCTGAATCTTATTCTCAGCCTTCACAAAGATTCTCTACAACATTCTTCTACACATCTGAACGCCTGGTAAACTAGCTGAGGTAAATTCTGTTGTTTAATATTAAAACCTCTGATGAATACATTCTTCCTCACAGGATTGTTTTAAAGCTCACATGAGATGCAATCAATCCTCAATTAATGCAAGTGGGTTTAATGAAAATTTTTAATATTGTACTCATAAGAAATGATCCTGTTTCTTTATAGTAAGCACTACTGACTATAAAACATATTCTACTTTTATTGAATGGTCTCTCTGCATCACTTTGTATAATTTATGGCTACCTGGGTATAGGGAAGAGTAGCTAGATATGTATATATTACAGTATTGATTTTGCTATGAAGATTCTGACCCTTCAGTAAAAAAAAATCCAATCAAAGTAATTCATATCACAGATTTATTAATACCCATTCTGACAATGTAACCCATCTCTGAGCCTCTGGGATCCATGACTAGGGCAATCTTAAGCATTTTTACCATTCATTATCGTACTAACATAAGGCCTGACATATAGTAGATATCCAATAAATACTCAGTTAAACTAAGTTACAATCAGAAGAGCAGTAACCTGAACACTGCATTGATTTCACCTCTTTTGAGTAGAGGTATCCCATGTATGTGTGAGGAAGTATGTGAGGATACATAAGTGTTTTCCTTTTTCCTTGCAGACATTTTTTAAGTCGCAAATTGGTTGTTAACTTCTTTAATTCTGAACATTTTTTAAACCATGGGTGTAACACCTAGATTTCTTTTTGCTAAAACCTGGTTTCTTTTAAGCCAAAACACTCTATAGCCCTTTCTTTCCCTTATTAAATAATAATGTAATCATGCAGCCAGGCACCAGTGGCGGATGCCTGTAATCCTGACTACCCAGAAGGCTGAAATCTGAAGATCATGATTTGAAGCCTGCTCAGGTGGGAAAATCCATGAGACTGTTACTTCCAATTAACCACCATAAGGTCAAAAGTAAAACTGAGCTGTAGTTCAAGTGGTAGAGTAGTAGCCAAGAGCCAAAAAAGCTCAGGGACAGCACCCAGACCCTGAGTTCAAGCCCTAGGATCAGCAACAAATATATATATATATATATATATATATATATATATATATGAATATATGTATATATATGTATAATGGCACATGCAAGGACTACAGCAAGAAGGTCTTTATGTGTGGACAGTTATTGATTTACCTGGACAGAGCAACGGGAGGGCAGAAATGCCCTCTGATCCTTCCTAAAGAAGGAATTTTTTTCTCCTGGGTTACTGCATGATGACTCAAGTGTTGTCATATAGTATCTAGGCTAGGAAGTGTGAGGAGAGGAAGGAACACTGACTCATCTATGAAATGACTATCCTTACAAAATAATCCTTGATCCAGTGGCCTTTTGTGAAATTTTACAGAATAACATCTGAATAAAATTCTGTCTAGATGACCCATAATGGTCTGAACCTTGAAAACAGCAAGTCACTGAGTGAGGATGCACATATTATGCTTCTCTCTTCCTAGATCCCCTCCATTAGTCACAGACACTGATTCAAAAGTGATGAACTGCCCTCCAGAGATTCCAGCCCAATGGTAAATGAAGTAAGCCAGGCCCAAAGAAACATAGGTCCCATGCTTTCCCTTATTTGCAATAACTAGTATATGTCTGAGACAAGCAGAAAAGGTCAGATAAGTTGATGTTGGGTGAAATGAACCCCAAGATAAGGATTCAAATGTTTTTTTTCTTTCTTGCGATTGTTTCTAACACATTTATAAGATGATTTTTTTGTTGCTTTGTATGTCCCTCTCCCACTGTATAACCCCTGTTTTCACTGTATTTGATATTGTTATACTTTGTGGAGGGGAAGAGAAAAAACAAATTGTTTAAATAGGGATACAGGTGGACCCATTGCAACAATGAGATGTACAAGACATTATGTCGAAAAACGAACTTTACAACTTTGGGGGGGGGTAGATGGGAAAGGATGGGAAAGGGAAACAAAAGAGGAGGCAACAATGTTTGCTAAGAAATGTACTCATTACCTTGCCCATGTAATTATAACCCCTCTGTACAGTATTTTCACAATTTAAAAAAAGAAAGAAATGTATTCATTACCTGAGTTATGTAACTTTACAATAATAATAAATATATAAATGTATATATTTTAAGTAAAAAAATTATTTGACCTGATTATGCAAAAGAAGAAAGTTTAGCTTTACTTCAGATTTTTACCTTGACTATCATTTTCTGAGAATATATTACCATTCCTGGTACACATCTAACATATGGAAAAATGTTCCATCTCTAGTATCTCAAATAACAGAGACAACTAGTATTTTCTTCCATAAGGCAGCTAAAAGGATGCAAAATATTTCTGGCAAATTTCAACAAAGGATGAACTACTTTACAAATAAGTGAATATTAAAGATTATAATTTCCCTTAGAGTTGATCAAGGTAAAAAAAGAGGTTTGATTGAAAAGAATAAAATCATATATTTTAAAACAGATCAGGCTTCCAAACGTTATCATTGTAGCCACCTGTATATTCCTTGCAGACTCAACTTTCCTGTACAAATTAAAAGATACACAACTTAAACATAGTTAAGAGATGAACAAAAGGTTCTATGGAGAACTCCATGCTTATTATACTTTCTCTTTTACCTATGTTACTAAATGCAATTTGGTTAAAATTGTTGAGTTTCTTTTTAAAACAAGAACTAGTTCTGAGGATGGTGAAAATCATTAAACATCAACTCTACAATGGAAATTACTGTATTCTCTATATTTCAAGGTGCAGTTCTTTTTATAATTTGGACTTTTGAAACTAGAAAACATTTCAAGACTTGTCTTTACTTTAAGTAAGTAGTGTGTTTTTTCTCCAATAATCAGATGCTTCAACTGTCACTCAAAATAGAACTGAACTACAAATTCTTTCACCTTGTTGCTAAAACAGAGGTTCCCAAGCATATTTGACTGTGGAAGCCCACTTAGATTCTAGGTGCAAGGCAGGCTGCTGGAAATTTGAATTCTTGCTTTGGTAATGGTAAGGCTATCCCATTAACTTGGTTGTTTTTCCAAATACAGAAAAACCGAACAATGGCTGGTAGGTAAGCACAAACATGAAACTTGTCCAATAAACCATGACAGGATACAATTCACTGTATTCATTTGTTCAGACAGATTATTCCAGGTAACTAAAATCACAAGGAAATAGCAAACTTCCCAGGACATATATTTCCTTATAGAATACCAACATATCCCAAGTTAACACTTCAGAAGAAATTAGCCACAAACTAGAGAGCCAATAGAAACTTTGCATTCTTTTGTTTGTTTGTTTTGTCAGTCCTGAGGCTTGAACTCTGGGCCTGGGCACTGTCACTCAGCTCTTCAACTCAAGGCAGCGCTCTACCACTTGAGCCACAGTGCCACTTCTGGTTTTCTGGTAGTTTATTGGAGATCAGAGTCTCACAGACTTTCCTGCATGGGCTAGCTTTGAATCACAATCCTCAGATCTCAGCCTCCTGAGTAACTAGGATTACAGGTGTGAGCCACCAGCACCTGGCTGAAACTTTACATTCTTTTAAACAAAACTACTTTCATGACTGATAACTTTGTCTAACCCAAAGTCAGAAAATAACTATTGATTTCTTTAGGTCATTGTATCACATCATTGTACGTGACACCATTGCTACAGCTCCTTCTACAAAAGACTTAAAACACTCAGAGGATCACAATGTTTGAGTAGCGATGTGGATATGACCCTATAAAATGATGGTTATTGGAATAAACTCCAAGAAATGGAAGCAAAGAGGGGTTGGGGGGTTCCTGTTTGCAGTTATTTCTTTTTTCACCTTTGGTTTATTGCTTGTTGTCACTGATTTTTTTTTATTTCTGTACCCTTTGTCTGATTTGGGGAAGGGAAGGGAAATCACAGAAATGGTGGGACACAGGTAAACCAATGCAACAGTGATACTGACTAGACACTGTTGGAAATGAACTTTATGTCTTGTGAGGGAAGGGAAGTCCAGAGGATGGGGGCAGTAGGAGAAAAGGAGGAAGGAATAACACTGTTCAAAGAGAAATGTACTCAGTACCTTACTTGTGTAACTGTAATCCCTCTGTACATCACCTTTACAATATTTTTTAAGATTTAAAATAGAGAGTCAGATGGAAGAAAAATTTTGCAACAGTTAACTGCATACTTCAGATTGCCTATGCCTTATTTGATAATTATATATATATAAAACACATCAATGTTCACATATGTGATAATGTTATATGTTCTACATAAAACAAATGATCAATACTAATGACTAGTGTACTAAGAGGAGGATTTCGATTTGACTGATGGTTGTGATGATACCCTACACTGATAGAACAAGCACCTTTTTTTTATCAATATAGAATCATAGCTTACATTCTAGCAACTAAATAGGCTGAGAAACAGAAAAGCAAATACAATATGTCTTCTGTTCATCAAGTATGAATACTATTGTTTTGCAAGTAATTTATATAGCAAACTTTATTTTTCATTCAAACTAGGGATTTGTATAAAATAAAAATAATTTTAAGTTAAATAAATACATACAGAACTTTTTTAAACAAAAAAAGGATAATTTGCCTCATATAGTAATTAAGAAGGTACAATGATTTTAAATGATTTTTATGTTGAGGATCAAATAAATGCAAATCTATGAACATATAAGCCAAGATCCTTCTTGATATAATAAAAAATGGTTCATAGCATGCAGAATACCTCCTTTATTCATTTATACTGGCTGTGCTTTACAATTATACCAGATAAAACTGGAATCTAGAAATAATGATTCAGATGACTATTTCAAATTAAATATATATAACGTATATATATATATATATATTCCTTATATCATCAAGTACTTCTAAAACTTAAAAATGGTAGATTAGTCAAGCATTATAAAGAAATGCATCCAGTTATCTGTAGTTTTACTAAGATGATCACTTAACAATTTTCATATTATTAAAAAACAAAAACTATTTAATTTCAAAATATTTAATGCATATGAATAAATTGTTGCCACAAAGCAGTGTATTTGGCCTATTTATTCTGACTCTGACTCGATGAAAATCAGTTCTAGATGAAACTATAGTCTTTCACATTAAACTAGAATATTAAAGTTCCCACCAAGAAGTTATTGCTCTAGGCATCACTCTATATTTGATTTTTTAATCTATTTCCTTGTGCCCTCCAATCTTGTTATTTTTCACTTTATCTAAGATTTTGTTTCACTATAGGTATTCCATTCAAATAAAAAGAAAAATGGTGATGATTTTATGATAAGTGTTTTGAAGAAGTTAAAAAGTGAAGTTAAATAATAGATGTGTAAACAAAAGTGACCTAGCTCTGTTCTTCCAACAGGTGACTTGATTTAACTTCCATTTTGATGTTTGGGTATTTTCTTCAGCAGCAATTTCAACAGAAACTGGATGGTGGAATGAAGTCTATAAAAGAAAGATCCTAAGACCCTGTGGGTAAATTTTATTTATAATCCATACAGCCTTTAAGTCTTTAAATTTGAGGTAGCACAAACTAATACTTTGCTATTACCAGTTTCTGACTATTTACAAATACTCATTTACAAATGAGTAAATTGTAAATGTCTGGAGTTAGGAATTTCTTTTTACTATTGTTTAGTTCTTTTGGTTAAAAAAAAAAAAAAAAAAAAAGTACTAAGAATCCAGCATAGGGACTTGGCTGGAAAAAGAACATGGATTTATATCCATTACCACTGACTGATTAGAATGGAATAAATTGAGACATATGCCAAAAAAGCAAACAGTTCCTAACCACTATTGGTTTTCCGTTTTCCTTCAGGGCTTTTTATGTTCTTATAGGTCATGTTTGTGTCCTTATTTTCCTTTATGATATTTTCCTTTATGATCATTAAAAATACTGGTTGAACTCTACTGGTTAACCACAGTCTAGGCTTTATGCCACTCAAAAATTGAATAGAAAGAAAATGTCTTATTTAGAGGAGAAAACAAGATGACTGTTCCCTTATTTGTTCTATGGTTAGATTATAAATTCAAGGATTTTGTGACAAATTAGGAACAAACGATTAACATTAGATCACATCTGGAAAATGAATTGCAGAATATATGCTAAGTAGTTAACAGTAGCTCTGTCTGAGTGAAGAGAATGTATTTTTACCTTTGTTTTATTAATAGGACCTTATGATTTATTTTCACAAAAAAACACTCATTTCTTTAAAAAATAATAAACAATAGAACTCTGTTTAATTTCTAAAACATATGATTAAGTCTCACTCCATAATGGAAATTCTTTTTAATCAAACCTATAGTCTTACAGAGTAGTTCAAATTTAGGAGAAGCTTGTCACAAATATAGAAAACTCAGCTGGAATTTAATATAGTGCCTTGAAGGAAGCATGGGTTTTGAGGTCAGGCAGACTTGTTTTGGAACTGTAACTCAGACTTTTTATCCTGCATACTTAGGCAACTTTCTTTGGCTCTGTCAACTTTGTTCTCTTCAACTATAAAATGCAACTCATATCTACCCACAAAGTTATGGTTACTGAGAAGATTAAAGAGGAAATATAGCAAATGGAATGTAACATATTATAGTCTTAATAAGTAATAAAATAGTCATTTAATAGTAAGAACAATACTAGACACCATTGCATTATTAAAACTTACAGTCCCTACTCCCTGGCCAAATCTAGTGTATTCATGATTTATCTAATTGACACCCCTATGTGCAGTAGGCTATGCTGATTTCACTCTACAGTGGAAACACCTGAAATATCCAAGTTCACCAAACCTCCACATTCGGAGCCACCATGATGCTCAGTGTCTCATAAGGTTTTCAGGTTTTGGTAGCGGATAATAACAATTGTATTTATTGACTTTGTTCACAAGAATCGTTTGGGATAGTGTGTTTCAGTACTTTAGAAGTGTAGACATCTTCTGGCCCCAAATTTTATGTTAATTGAAACATACTTCAAAGGCTGTCAATGAGGGCTAATGAAAAGGGAAGTTAATTGGAACGTCTGACACAGTGATTGATTCCCTAGGGCATATGTTGGATGTTCTTCTTCCCAGAGCTTTTGGAGGTGGAGTTTGTTCTAATTAATAACATAAGCTTCTGAAGAGCTATTCCATGGCCCCCTCCATCTGGCCTGACAAGGGATTGGCATTTAACCCTCATCCCTTAAACTAGTTTCTTCTCTTCAGAGTCCTCAAGTGCTTTAATGACCTTAAAAAAAATAGTTTCTCTTCTTAGAGACACAGTGGGGAAAGCAGATAATAAATTTCTACAAAATACATGTTTCCTTGAAAAAAAAATCATGATGTTCTGTTTTCTTGCAATGTTTTACTTTCCTTAGCAATAAATAACCACTCACTTGGAATAAATATTCGAAATCATGAGCTCTGACTTTTTATTATGCAAATTCCTATGAAGTGATCAAGAAAATAATTTTATTGCATTAAGAAATACTTCCATAAAGTTACTTCTCACAGTGAGTTCAGACAGTTTACATTTCCTTATTTGTAGGAAAACTGTAATCACCCTTTATATCAAGTAAGAGATGTCTTCTTTTTATGGAGGAGAGACTTTTACTATTATTATCAAGTAGTTGTAACAAAGGTTTAAAATTCCATAAGTCAGGTTATAAGTGCATGCTTCTTGGTCAATGTCGTCCCTTCCTTCATTCTCCACCATTTCCCCCTCTTATCCTCAAGTAATATAGTTCAATTTTCACACAATGTACCTTGAATATACCAATGACATTTTCTCACCCTTCCTTCCTCCATTCCTGTGCCCCTATTTTGCTCATCCCTTCCCATAAACCATGTTTCTCCTTCCTGGCATTCATTCTAATAAACAATACATTCATTTTTTAGAAGAGTTATGCCTTTGGATCCTTCCCCTAAGTATACCCGCCTTTAAGTCAGTTTGTGTTTAACTGCATTGAGCCCTATATATGTTCTTATTCATAGCTGCATTTTAGATCTATCTTCCACATATGAAAGTAAATACGTTTCTCTGAGCCTGGCTCAACTGATGTCTTCATATGCAGATTTTTCTCTGTAATGCAAAGCGTAATTTCAGGTTTTCTGGAAATATATACAATTCATTTGTTTTGTTTGTTTTTGTGCCATAGTAGAGCTTGAACTCAGAGCCTAGTCACTGTCACTTAACTTTTTTCTCAATGCTATCACTCTACTACTTAAGCCACACCTCCATTTAAATTCCTTGTAGGCTAATCAGAGATAAGGTTCTCACAACTTTGCTGCTAAGCTAACTTCAAACCATGACCTTCAGATCTCAACCTCTTGAGAAGCTAGGATTACAGGTGTAAACCACCAGGGGCTGGCTATATAAATTATTTGTAAGAGCTTATGGCAGTTTGAATGATGACCACTTAGGACAAGAGGCTCATTTATAAATTGCAAAATGTTAATGCTTTGCTTTGACTTACTCCTCTCTCTTGCAATCAAGATGAAGATTGAAATCACCACTTTACTCCATTTTATTAACACTGCTTTGTAAGGTCTGAGACTTCTAGTCAGTTCTGTGCTCAGGATGCTATCGATCAAAATCTGTAGGGAGACTGTTTAGCCAGAGGCTGGAACTCCTCCATCTATACTGGTAGGTGATTAGCCTTAGATGAGTTTACATTTCTGGTCATCACTTTTCCCAACTCCAAAGTCAGAAGCTTAGACAGCTTATTTCTATGGAGCATTTTAAATTCTAAAAGTCTATGTTTTAAGAGATACTGTTATCATAAAATGAAGAAACTGGAAACTTCCTGACTCATCAAAAGTGTCTAACATCATATTTTAACTGTTCAGAACACAACAGCTAACCATTACCAGTAATGATTATTTTGTTTTCACATTTACATTGCCTTTCCTAGAAAATACAGACTACTTCTCTAACTGCCTTTGGACAATATATTATTCAGAGAGACTCCTATCAGTTTTATACACAGTACATGAAGTATAAAAAGTTTAACTTTCACCCATATTTCAAAAATTATTCCACTGAAATTCATTTAATAAACATTCAAAATGTATTTCTTAGGCATGGCATTTTATGTTCTGTGTCATGATATATGTCATGATATCTACCACATATTTTGTCACTTATATTATGCATTTAACTCTAGAATACTGTAGTGCAGAATATTGAGTTCTAGAAAAATCATCTCTGCAGAGATTAAAAGGTGACAAAATGGTGGGGCCAGAGTTTAAATGCAGATTTGTTGGCTATGTGTCAATTGTTGTTTTTGTCCTGTTTGTTGTCTATTCTTAATCTTTCACTCTGTGCCGAAGATGGCCTGTTTGGACTGCATCAATGGATCAGTAGTAGATCCCAGATATAGCACAATGGGAAGGAATTGAGGACAAATGAGGTCCTGTGTCCCAAATTTCCTTCCTTGAGCTTTACCTTGTTTTGTGCCATAAGTATACCTTGGCACTCACTCAAACTGTCCCTCTCTGCACAATTCTTTTCCTCTATAGTCATCCTTATTAGCATCGCCAATTTAGTACATAGTTCTGAGAGGTATCTAGAAAACAGCTCTGAAAACCTGTACTTCATTACTGGCTTCTTATATTCTGCCCTTGTCTTACAAAAAGTACTTTTAAAATCCTTTGTTGCATTATCCTAATCTCAGTGTCCCATCTCTTTCTTAATTGAATCTTAAATTGTTAGCCAGCTTTCCATTGCTATAACAAAAGACTTGAGGCAAACAATTTAGAAAGAGGAATGTTTACTTTGACTCATGATTTCAGAGATTCAGTCTAAAGTTACTTGGTCTTGTGGTTGTAACCTGTTATAGTGAGGCATATCACGGCAGGAATGTGAAGTGGAAGAAAGTTTCACATTTGGTGGCCAAGAAGCAAAGCAAATAGAAATGTATTCCTTTAAAGGAATATACTCAATTATGCAACTCCCTTCCACTAGGCAGCCCCTCATAAAGATCCTACCATTCCCGAACAGTGCTACAGGCCTTCATCCAACTCCTTAGCATATGAGCTTTCGGGGGACACTTATGACCCAAACTATAGCAGCCACCACATTTGTTTATACAACATCATTCCATTTGCATTAAACCTATTTCATCAAGTGTTAGAGAGCAAATCTCTTTCAACTGTAACAAGAGCAAGCATTTCAAAGACATTAACCTTGTTCTGTTCTTTAATTTTTCATCTCTTAAAACTCTGATATAAAATCAGCAAAGGACAAAGATTCAAAATTTTACCATTGTTTCGTGCATTTTGCATCAGAATGACTCCAATTTAAAATGTATATATAGTCTGACCCACGACAGAACTGCACGTGACCCACTCCAGTCTCCTGCAATAGAGGAAAACATCCTCAGTATACTGACCCTTCTCTATCCACACTTCAAGACATGATCTAATATTTAGTCTGAAAGAGAATTATAATGTAAGAGAGACTATAAGACCACATCAAAGAAATACACTGACCTTTAATGGTATTTAGGTTGCCTTAGGATTGATATTCACTGTAGTTCTTTTGTCTCCAAATCTCTTCTTCGTGAACACAAAACAGTGGGAGGAATTTCTATTGATTCTATCAAACAGCCAGAATTGTGGATATGCCTGAGAAAGATAACTATACACCAACTTCCTCCTTAAATCTTCTAAACAATGAGCCATGGATGCTAGAATTTCTTCGCCTGATGAGAACAAGGGCTATTTATTCTAAATATCAGTGCACTAAATGAAAAGACTTGCTTGCACACTGAAAAATAAATGTCAGGACTGTGTATCTCTTACTTGGGTTCTTGGACATGTGATTTCAAATCTGAATATCTGGGAATCTTTAAGACCACCAAAATATGTGAAAAAGTTTGTCAGTATATGTTTTGGACATGAATCATAGCCTCAAACAGACTCAAAAACCAGTCAGTAGGAAAAGATGGACAATGTGTTGACTTCATTGGCTAAACCAGATTAGTCTACAGATTCATAGACTATATTACTTATACATTATTCTGATTCCATATATTCAGCCCACATAGACCTAGGACATGGGATAGACAAATATCAATTACTGTTTATGCTAAATATGATTCATGGATTTGAAATGTCCTTCATATTGTCTTATCTTAAAGCTTTAATTCTCCTGAATAAAATACTGATGGATTTTTCCAAACCTATAGGGATAGAAAACAGCTCAAACAATAAAATAAATCTCTTGACACCTTCAAGATCTTTTCAGACCATCTATCATAATTCCATGACTACAAAGTCTCTAAATACCATAGTCTTAACTTAGAGCTATTAACATATCAATTTTGAATACTAATTTTTTTTAATTCATATACTCTAGTATTTTTCCTTATATGCTTGTTACTTTTTTCTCACCAGGCAACCAGAACCGAGCAATTTAATGACTATAAAATAAACTTTTTTTGTTTGAAAAGTGGAGATCCTGAGGAGATAATAAAAAATACCATGTGTTTAGAAAGAACAAGGTAATAATTGCTAGTTTTTATCCAGATCAGTGGATTTCATTTTTTGTGTGCTATGTGGTAGGATGTAATAACATATTTGGTCAGCTTTGTCCCCAAAGAGTTATTGACGTGATTGTTCAGGAGTTGTATTTTTCCATTATTATGTTCACATAATGGAGTTCTCTCTTCAAAGGAAATACGCTGGAAAGAAATCCATTATGATGTTGTAATAAATGTCCTTCACCAAATACAGGACAGGGAGTCAAGGCTACAATTCCAATTCTTTTTTCTATGCGAGAAAAGACTTTGTATCTCTAGTTCCTAACACAATGTGCTCAGGAAGGCTGCCTTTGGGTACCATTTTATGAGAGAGTGAGTGAGAGAGAGAGAGAGAGAGAGAGAGAGAGAGAGAGAGAGAGAGAGAGAGAGAGAGAGAGAGAGAGAGAGAGAAGAGAGAGAGTTCCCCTCTATAGCTCCCAATTTTCTTTCAAATCATCCCTCCAAACAATCAACCATGCCATATCATTGTCCAATAGCATTGGTCACAATGATCTGAACCATCGCTTTACTGCTTACATCTGTTGACACTAGCCATTCCCTCCTTTCAACACTCATTCTGTCACCCTTGTTTAACAATAGGAATTAACTTCTCTTGGTCTCCTCACACATTTCCATTCATTCTCACTTATTTCCACTGCTAAGCATTCAGCCTCAGTCCTCTTAAATAATCTTATCTAAGGATCTATCCTTGATCATTCTCACTGAGGAATCTTAACCACTTTCATGTGGTATCACCAGATCAACATCTCCATGCTAGGCTATTCTACTAAAAAATCTATATTGCACCTATCCTAATCAGGAATCCCTGCACAGATACCTCACACTTGTCTCCCTAAAACTGAACGTATCCCACACAATTTCCCTGACTATACTGTCTGCCTCATTGTTTTAATGCCATCACCATCTACCAAGGCTTTTAAGTGAGCAGTGACTTCTTCTCCCTCATCCCTTTACAGAAATTCAGTGTAACAACATTTCAGTTTGATCCTAATGAAGCAATAGAAATGCACAAGTTTGAAAAGTCCAAGAATGAAAGGAGATTTTCAAAGAGTCATTGAGCTCACCATATTTTTCCATAGTCCCCCAGTTTCTCTCAAACCTTCTTCTCCAACCCATTACCCATTTAATAAACTTTAATGTGGAGTTTATCTTGAAAATGAAGGGCAAAGATGGGAGAGGGGGAAAACAGTCAATCATGAAACTGCATGATGTACTTAGAGATTGACAAGAAACAGTATTGAGTTAAGTTCTAGAGGGGACAGTTGATGTTGGCAGAAGATGAAACAGAAATAAACCAGGTTGTAAAGCATTCTGTGGACCATATGAAAGCTTTGTTCTTTATTATGTAAGCAGTTAAAAGTTTCCCATGATCCTCAGAAAAATATGATTTCAAGCAGTGTCTGTGAACTGCTCATAGTCTCTACTGTCTTCTAAAATTTTACATATCTGCCCTGAGCCATTCATGGGGAACTTGTAAGTTATGAGAACTCATACAGTATTTGTTGTTCAAGGCTCAGAGGGATTACAAGAACACAATACTACCCTCATAAGCTTTCTTCATGAGAACACAGCAATGAATATTTCTATTTGTTTTGGAAACTCTATTTGCCTTTAAGGATCATCCCTTTCCCACTGAAACAAGTACTTCAATGGAAGTAACTCTGTCCAGATCTTGCCTCCTTTCCTATACCAACCTCAGTCATTTTATCCCTCTGGCCACTGAAATCCCCAAGGGTAGACATGACACAATAGAAAAGATTGTCAAGTCTAGCTATTTTCTTTAAATTATTTACGGAGATGTTGGATTTAAACTTGGGAAGATGTAAGAGGACAGAAAACAAGCTACCAGTTAGCCCTGTCAAGAGCCTGAGGATGAAGTCAACATAGAGTAAAACAAGAGCAAGAGGTAGTGATAGCCCTAGGTTGAATACTAAGGAAGATATAGCATAGTAAATGCATGCCCCCACCATCAGAAGCTTAAAATATACTTGAGAATACATGCTAATACTATGAGTAATAACCATTTAACAGAGGAAAATTAGGAAACTGCTACCTCCTTTCGATACTACAAGAAGTCAAAAAAATAAAAATAAAAAACACCAGTGGGACTATTTATCTCTTCTCCACTGAGACAGTAGGTGAGCTTGCTGACCCATCTGAACTTGAAAATAGGAAGTTTAAGAGAGCATAAGTTTAGTACTTAAGCTTTCATTTGTCTCTCTTTATGGTTACTTCTTTCCTGTCCGCTCACATTCCTAAGTAGTAATTAAGAAAAAAATTTTCTTACTACTTATCCTACCCTGCTTTATTCTGAATTGTCTGATAGCCACAGCTTTTCTGTAACAAAAAAGAGGGGTGGCCAGAGAGGGGAGAGCTAGCATACTAATTTTGGAATGCCTTGACAGGCAGTAGAAAGTTAAGACTGGGAATGCTCACACCATCACAGTGCAATGCAGAAGAGAGATGGCAGAACAATGCTGAAGAAAATGTGAAAGTTGAGAGTCAGACAATAATGAAAAACTAAGAGAGAGCATATGAGGATTTGAGTATAGTCAAAAGAAAAACACCTGGCCTGGGGAAAAACAAAACAAAACAAAACTAGAGGAGAGATTTTATTTATATTTTTTCTATCATGCCGAGTGGGATCTAAGAAGTGGGAAATGGAGGCTACAAAGGGAGTTGCATTGAACTGAGCCTCTTGAAAGGACCCGAGACCAAGGTACAAGGCCAAAGAGCAGAGAACTATAACAGCTACCTCCTGTAAAAATATGACACTGCCTCTCTCCGGCTCGTGCTGCAGCTAGTAATGAGGCCATCTGCTTGTAACACTCATTTTGTGTATGGCTGGTGCCCAGAAATCTCCACGCCTTCCAGCAAAGTCATTTTTACACAGTACCTGACAGACAGAGCATGTGTTCGTGCTAAAAACACTGCAGGAAAGGGGGACTGGGAGGAATGGCAACAGCTTGACCTTGAAAGAAAACAGCCATGAACTCTAAGGAGGTGGGGAGGGAGGGGTGTATTTAAAAACTAGGGACAGTAGAATGCTGAAGAACCTACTAGAAGCAATTCATCAGACCCATATGACACCATGCTAGAAAAGAACATCTGTTTCAGGTTGCTTTAGGGCAAGACAAAACATGGGAGGGGGTGTCTGTTATTTAAATTACTTTATTTTCTTCGGTATATAGCTAAAAGAAATGATGTGAACATGAGGGTTGTTTTTTTTGGGGGGAGGGGTGTGGGAACTCCATTTGCAAATGGTGAAACCGAAATTACTTACAATGAATCTCTAAACTCTGATCTCAGTTTTGCCACCAAAACACATCTTGTGATGCCTCCCACTCTATATGCCTAACTTTGAGCTATCTACAAATGTGACATTCCCTTCCATGTCTCCACATCATTGGAAATGGTGATTTGTGCTCCCTCTATATCCCCAGGCTTCTCCAACTAGATCAAGGAAGGTAAAGTCATTTGCAAATTTTCAGATTCGATTTTTTTTGAAATGTTCTTTCCACATTTTTAGCATCAATTAGTTGTAGAAGCTTATTTTGACATGTCTCTACATGCATACAATATACCTTGACTTGCTATGTCCATCACTCTACTTCACCCTTCCTTCCCAAAACAATCTCAACCAGCTTCATTGTTCCATTTTCACACATGGGAATAAAGAATTTCAACTATGTTCACCTCTGTTTACCTTTCACCACCCACTAACACCCACAAGCTATAGAGGACCTGCTTTACCTTCTTGTCATTCACTTACATTTTTTTACTGTATGTTCATTATTTAACTCGCTTATCTCATCCTCACTATTTCTTATTACTCAACAGCTTTCATTGGGTTTTTTAAGACATCTTCATTCCCATAGGCATTGCTTTTCAGAATTTTTCACTCTTTAATATTCTTTTGCTCTCCTTTGTATTCCTTTCAAACAGTTCTACGACTGCAAAGCAGATAAACAATGACAATATGAAATATTAGACATGCCACAGAAGAAAGAATTCAAAGGAATAAAGATGCTTATTCAGAATATCACATTTCTAACATTAGATCATTGATCACTTCACACTAGATTACATGAAGGGAAACTTAAGAATTAATCTAGTATACTTTGACCACCATGCTAAGCCTCAGAAACTTACAAGAGATACTGTACATTAGGTTATCAGATTCTTATGATAACCTTTCCAGTAGAAATTTTTTTTCTAGTCTGGAGCATTTACAATAATTATACTTAAATTTGGAAGCTGATCTAAACTACCAACTAAAAAAGCTAGCAGCAAATTTATGGCCTACTCATATAAGATTATATGACTTGGTGGCACAGAACAGCAGACACTTTTGGAATGATCCATGTAGTAAAGATTTTCCTCTCTGTAGGCCATGAATGCTCTATCACAAGCCCTCAGTAGTGCCATTGTAATGTGTAATGTATAGATGAGTGGGTATACTGACTGCATTCCAATAAAACTTTACTTACAAATCAGGTAGTAGGCTGGACTTGCTGTAGTTTACTGACCTCACTGTATGGTTTGAATTTGTAACAAAGTCTCAGTTGTGAGTCTGTTCATTCTCTCCACTTATTTTTCCCCTTGCTCATTCTTTCTCCCCACTCTCCTGGATGTATGTTACTTGACTCTGTTTCATGTAACTTTTCTGCCTCTCTGGTGTTTTCTGAAACCAAGTATATAAAATGTTCTAAAAGTGGTTTCTTTTTTCCTAGGCAATGGTTATTAACTTCAAGTAAGAAAGAACACTTGCCAAAACACAGAGAAGGCGGAGGAAGATGCTGGAGGAGAAGCTGGAAGCTAAACAAGCTCTAGCATAGAAAGCAGTTTTAGCATTCCAGTGAACAGTCCTAGGCGAGAGAATCACACCAAGTGTGCCATCACAGTACAGAGAGTTTGGCCAGAGTGGGAAAATTCAGGCAGATTGGTCAAGGAGACAGATCTCAGCACTTGTTGGTGTCTGCAGCAGTGGCAGCTGCTGCTGTGGCCACCATATCAACATAGAGAGCCTGGGACAAAGGCGCCAGACACAATGTGCGAGCGGATTCTACTCACCACCAGCAAGAACTGACAAAGAGCAGAAATCTTCATCCTGATGATTGCAGACCAGGAACGACCCAGAAACCAAAAGGCTGGTGTGAGTACACCCCAAGACATCCTCACTCCTTCTCACAGAGCAGCAGTGGAAGGTAGCCCCTCCCCTACCACCAGAGAAGAACTCCATCTTTGATACTAACAAAGGCTAGGTCCAAGCAGCTAGCTCCAACTCAGGCCTGGGAAGAAAATAATAGGAGCCATTCCACAGGTCACAGGAACCTGACCTGACCTGCTGGGCTCAGCTCCACCCAGGGGAAAGTCTCTATTCCCAGGCTGAGGAGGCTCACCCGCTGAGGAGTGACTTTCTTCACTGGGTAAACAGAGCCAGACGCTGTCCCTCCCCACTGCAGCCTAGGCAACCTGCCCAGCAGCAGGAGGGGTAAAAGAGAAACAATTGAAATGCTGTAATTATAAATCCTGAGAATGGCTCCAGGCTGGGCTGTGTGAGTGTCTCAGGAGCTAGCCCCTCAGGGAAAAGCTACTGATTGCTGGCCTCAACCCTACCCAAAATCTAGTCTCATCACAGCAACTCCAAGCTAGAGGAAACGCCATCTCCCTCTTTTGTGATACTCAAAGCAGATCTCCCTCCCACCGAACTAGCCAGGGAGGAGGATCACAAAGTCCTGGGTAAGGCAGAGCCTCTTTCTGTCTGCTCAAACTGACTTAAGAAACAAATCAAGCCACAGGAAAACCAAAGACCACAAGCAAACCAGAGACTCCACCAAGAGACTGGTTACGGATACAGGGAAGATATAAGATTTTCACCCACCCCAAGAACTCCTTTTTTTTAATTTTTTAAAAAATTGTTTTCTATTTTCTTTCTTTCATAATTTCAACTTTAGGTGTGTGTGTTTTTTTAAATCTCTTTTAACCTTTTGGTTGTGTGTGTGTGTGTGTGTGTGTGTGTGTGTGTGTGTGTGTGTGTGTGACTTAATTGCTGTTCTGCTGATCCCCTGATATATATCTGTCCTCAATTATTAGACCTTACCCTTCATTATGTACAGACTTAATTCAGAAGTTGATTACTCAATTCACATCCACTTATGCTTAACTTCTTTAACAATAGTATTATTTCTTTATACTTATATAATTTTTAAGTATTCCATTTAACTTATTTAACAGTAGTATTACTTCTTTATACTTATAAAATTTTTAAGTATTACATTTCTAAATTTTTTATTTATTTTTTTCATTTTTCCTTTTTATCTCTCTCATCTCATTCTATCCTTTTCTATCACTATTATTTCTTTAAACTTACATAATTTTAAGTGTTTCTTTTTTTATTTAAATTTTTGCTTTTTCATTTTTTTTGTCTCTTTATCTCTCTCCTTTCATTCTGTTCTACCTATTTCCTCTCTGAGATTAGGACTTGGTTAAATTCACTCTTTCCTTTTACCTCTCCCCATCCCTCTAATCCTATTTTTCCCCACAATTCTCCCTAAACTATTAATTTCTGGTCTGTTCAATCCCTCATTGATATTCTTAGTCCATTAATCCATAGTTGTTTGATGTTGAATAAACTGTACCTATTGAACTAGATTGTATCTGCAGCCTGTGCAACAACAGGACTCTGGTTGATGCTTGATGCTTGCCTTAAAATAGTGTTCTAGCATGAAATTGGTGTTACTTTCATACCAAATGGGCAAAACAATGAGAAACACAAGAAAAAATGGCAAGTCCAGGTATCTCAACTCCCACTTATAATAATCAGGTGACAACAGTTAATGAGTAATCCAGAGGAGAGTTACTGAAAAGCTCAACAAACACTACTGGTAAACATGGTGAATGAAAAGACTGAAAGCCTGCAAAGGACTCAGTGTGAGCATGATAGAGAGCGAGACTAAACTAAACAAAGATTAATACAGGAGAGTCACAAGCATGATGAGGCTAACCAACAATTAATACAGGAATCTCATGAATGTGAGGAAGCTAATCAAAGATGAATATAGGAATTGCATGAGGAGGGTGAGAACAGTCAAAGAGTAATACAGTAATTGTGTAAGCAGGCTGAGAACAGTCAAAGAGTAATACAGGAATCTCGTGAATGTAAGGAAGCTAATCAAAGATTAATATAGGAATTGCATGAGCAGGATGAGAATAGACAAAGATCAATAGAAGCATCCATGGAATCCATTAACAGACAGCTGAAGAAATCTAGGGAGACCACAAAAGGAATGCTAAATGGAAAGGGAGTCCAATGAAACCATAACCAATCAACAAAGGGATTGGAGAATAAACACTGAACACCAAATGAAGAAAGTAAAGACATCCATACAAGATTTAAAACAAAGAATTTTAAGCCATCAAACCTGACCAATTAGAAGGAAAAGAAATTAAAAACAAAGTAGAAAGTCTTGACAGGAGGTTAGAGCATGCAGAAGATCAAATCTTGGGGATTAAAGACAGCCTAGATATTAGAGGGAAAGAACATAGAACTATCCATGACAAATCTAAGAAATATGATAGATCAATTCAACACTTGGAAGACACCATCAGAAGGCCTAATCTGAGGATAATTGGTGTAAAGGAGCACTACAGACAGAAGTTAACAGTCTAAGAAATTTAACAGGATCCTAGCAGAGAACCTCCCAAACATGCAAAAAGATAGGCCTACTCAGATACAAGAAGCTTTTAGAACCCCAAATAGACCAGACCAAAACAGACATCCCACCCTCACATTATAATCCATGCAGGATCAAGTCAGACCAAGGAAAGGATCCTTAAAGCTGTCAAGGAGAAAAGATCAATCACCTATAAAGGGAAACCAATTAGATTAACCTCAGATTTCTCATCAGAGCAATTAAAGCAATAAGAGCTTGGAATGATCTATGCCATGGCCTAAACACAAACAACTATCAACCAAGAATATTGTACCCAGCTAAACTCTCCTTCATAACAGAAGGCCAAATAAAAATCTTCCATAGCAAAGAAAAACTGAAACAATATAGCTCCACCAAACTAGTCCTACAAAAGATACTTAAAGAAGTCCTACATATAGAAAACCAACAAGAGCACAATAATGGCCAAGAAAACACACCCAAACTAAGAATCCAAGAACCATCGGAAGAACCCAGTTGTCTCAGCACCCAAGAAAGTGGATAACATGGCAGCAACTACCAAATACCTCTCAGTCCTAACTCTCAATATTAATGGTCTTAACTCTCCAAATAAGTGACATAGATTTTCTAGTTTGATCACAAAGCAAGATCCTTCTATCTTCTGCCTTCAAGAGTCACACCTTACCCATAAAAATAAACATATTCTGAAAGTGAAAGGCTGGAATAAAATCTACCAAGCAAACAGTACCCATAAACAGGCAGGAGGTGCAATCTAATAGCAGATAAAATAGACTTTAAATTAAAATTAGTGAGAAGAGATAAAGAAGGTTGCAACATACTAATTGAGGGATCTCTCCTTCAGGAGGATATTACAATTCTAAATATATATTCACCAAACAATGGAGCACCCAAATTTATCCAAGAAACACTACTTTCCCTCAAATCTCACACAAATCCAAAGACATTAATTGCTGGGCACTTTAAAACATCACTATCCCCATAGATAGATTAACCCGGCAAAAACTCAACAGAGATACCGCAGATCTAAACAACAGCATAGATTAACTAGATTTAACAGATATCTACTGAATATTTCACTCAGCATCAGAATACACATTCTTCTCAGTAGCACACAGAATATTTTCCAAAATAGACCACATTTTAGGTCACAAAGCAAACTTGTCCATATTCAGAAACATTGATCTTATGCCCTGCATTCTCTCAGCCTACAAGGGAATTAAATGAGAACTCAACACCAAAAGCCACCAAAGAAAGTCTGTAACACAGGGAGACTGAACAACACACTGTTGAATCACCAGTGGGTCATGGAGGAGATTAGAAAGGAAATTCAAATGTTCATGATATCCAACAAAAATGAACACACAAATTACCAGCTCCTCTGGGACATAGCAAAGGCAATACTCAGAGGCAAGTTTATAGCTCTGAGTTCCTACATCAACAAACTGAAGAGATCTGAAACCAACAATTTAATGAGACTTCTGAACCTCCTTGAAAAAGAGCAGAAAGCTAATCCCCAACCCAGTAGGTGGAAAGAAATAATTAAAATGAAATCAGAATTAAATGAATTAGAATCAAAAAAAAAAAGAAACAACAAAACAGTAGGGTCTTCAAAAAAATTAATAAAATCGACAGACCCTTAGCAAATCTTATCAGAAAAAGAAGAGAACACACCCAAATAAACAATCTCAGAGATGAAAATAGAAACATCACAACAGAAACAACCAAGATTCACAACATTATAAGGGAATATTTCTCAAACCATTATGCAAATAAGTTTGAGAATCTAGCAAATATCGACACGCCCAAACTGAATCAAGATGAGTTAAACCAACTTAATGACCTATATTAAGCACTGAAATAGAAACAGCAGGGCTGGGAAGGTAGCTCAGCGGTAGAGTGCATGCCTTGCAAGCATGAGGCCCTGGGTTCGATTCCTCAGCACCACATAAACAGAAAAAGCCGGAAGTGGCGCTGTGGCTCCAGTGGTAGAGCGCTAGCCTTGAGCTAAAGAGCTGAGGGACAGTGCCCAGGCCCAGAGTTAATGCCCATGACCAGCAAAAAAAAAAAAAGAAAGAAAGAAATAGAAACAGCAATAAGAGACCTGCCATCTAAGAAAAGCCCAGGACCAGATGGATTTACAGCAGAATTCTACAAGGCCTTCAAAGCAGAGCTCACACCAATACTCCTCCAACTCTTCAATGAAATTGAAAGAGAAAGTTCACTACCGAACTCATTCTATGAAGCCATCATAACCCTCATCCCAAAACCAGGCAGGGACTCATCAAAGAAAGAGAACTATAGACCCATTTGTTTTATGAACATCGATGCAAAATTTCTCAACAAAATTTTGGCCAATCAACTTCCACAATCTATCCAAAAAAATCATATATCACGATCAAATGGGATTCATTTCAGGATTGCAAAGCTGGTTCAATATACGCAAATCAATTAATATAATTCAGCACATCAACCAGAGCAAGGATAAGAACCACATGGATATCTCAACAGATGCAGAAAAAGCATTTCACAAGATCCAACACCTTTTTATGATGAAGGCTCTGGAAAAACTAGGAAACCATGGAACACTCCTCATTACAATAAAGGCTGTATATAACAAACCTACAGCCAGCATTATATTTAATGGCGAAAAACTGAAGCCATTTCCTCTAAACTCAGGAATGAGACAAGGATGTCCACTCTCTCCACTTCTCTTCAATTTAGTACTAGAATGCCTAGTTATAGCAATAAGACAAGTTGCAAACATAAAGGGGATCCAAATAGGGAAAGCTGAAGTAAAACTCTCCCTCTTTGCAGATGGCATGATCTTGTAGTTAAAGAATTCCACAGACTCCACTCCCAAATTGTGTGAGCTGGTTCAAAACTTTGGCAAAGTAACAGGGTATAAAATTAAAAATCAATGGCTTTTCTGTATGCCAACAATGAGAAAAGTGTGGCTGAAATTAGGAAAGCAACTCCATTCGCAATAGCCCCACAAAAAATAAAATACCTACCTAAAGAAATGAAGGACCTCTATGATAAAATCTTTAAAACCCTGAAAAAGGAAGTCAAAGCAGAACTTAGAAGTGGGAAAAAAAAACCTCCCATGCTCCTGGATTGGAAGGATCAACATTGTGAAAATGGCAATACTTCCCAAGGCTATCTACAAATTCAATACAATACCTATCAATATTCCAACCTCATTCTTCAAAGAAATAGAAGAAGCAATCCAAAAATTCACATGGAACAATAAAAGACCCTGAATAGCAAAAACGATCCCTAACAGAAAGAATAGTACTGGAGGAATATCAATACCAAATTTCAAACTCTACTACAAAGCCATAGTAATCAAAACAGCTTGGTGCTGGCACAAGAAAAGAAAAGACCTGAGGACCAATGGAATACAATGGATAACCCAGAAATGAACCCACAGACCTATACCCATCTAATCTTCGATAAGAGAGCTAAAAAATAGAATGGAAGAAAGACAGCCTCTTCAGTAAATGGTGCTGGCAAAATTGGTTAATCACGTGTAGAAAACTAAAGCTAGATCCCCATGTAAAACCCTGCACCAGAATCAACTCCAAATGGATCAAAGATCTTGGACTCAAAGCAGACACCCTGAAAACATTACAGAAAAGAATAGGAGAAACCCTTGGTCTCCTTGGCACAGACTGATCTTTTCTTAATCGAGACCCAGAAACACAACAAATCAAAGAAAGGTTGGACAAATGGGATTGCATCAAGCTGCAAAGCTTCTGCATATCAGAGGACATAGCTAGCAACATCAATAGAAATCCCATGGATTGGGAGAAGATCTCCACTAGCCATACAACAGACAAGGGTCTCATATCTAAAATATACCTGGAACTCAAAAAATTAAATCCTCCAACAACAAATCCTCAAAGAAACAACTGCCCAATAAATAAGTGGGCTAAAGACTTAAAGAGAAACTTCTCTGAAGAGGAAAGAAGGATGGCCAACAGACACATGAAGAAATGCTCAACCTCCCTAATCATAAAAGAAATGCAAATCAAAACATTGAGATACCACCTTGCCCCAGTTAGAATGGCTATGATCAAGAACTCTAATAACAACAGATACTGAAAGGGATGTGGACAGAAGGGAACCCTACTGCATTGTTGGTGGGAGTGTAAACTTGTTCAACCACTTTGAAAAGCAGTATGGAGGTCCTTCAAAAGACTCCACATAGAGCTCCTAATAGGATTAGGAAGAAAAAACCTCAGTTGTTCCTTCTGAGCAAATTTAATGTGGCTAGTCAGACATCCACGATTTTATTTCAAATACGTATTTTCAGAGATTCAAGGAAGAAGTCAGAATTGAATATGTATGTTAGGGTATAAAAAAGAAATGGATGATATTTAAAGCCATAGAGTGAATCAATCATTATAGGAGTCAGTACAATAAACTTTATTTTAAAAGTCAAGGTGTCTGAAGACTAATTTTGAAGTTTTATAACTTTAAAAAATGTGGGATGAATATCAAGGAATTTATCAAGGGAAAATTAAATATAGAGTGGACATTGAAATGGGAGGAATTTGAGCAAAGGGCAGAATCCTGAAAATCAAATGGATAAAGATTTTCAAGTAAAGGAGTAAGTACCTGAGCCAAATGTAATTGATTAGTTCAAGGAATGTCAGGATGGAGAGATGGCCTTTGGCTTTGTCAAAATAAAAGTCACTAATCTATCTGGCCAGAGTGCTGAGGATAAAAACCTATGTAAGATAGTTCAAGAATAAGAAAAATTAAGTAAATTGAAGGTAATGGAAAAGGAGATCTTTCTAGGGACTTTGTTCTCCAAAAATGGAGCAGAGAAGTGGGTAGTAGCCATGGGGAACAGAAACCACAGATTTAGCATAAAGGTAAGTTGGTTACATGGGGCACCCATGAAAGTAGGTCCCACAGGCAAAGCTGCTGCTTCCGGTGCCCAACCTCCTCTTGGTTCTTCTTTTATTTTAATGTCCTCCTTTGGTGTGAATCCAACCCTCCTCTAGCCCTGCTTAGATATCTGGGACCATGAGCCAAAAGAGATGATAGATAAAGCTATGTAAGTCACCCTTGGCAAACCTTTCTAATTTTAATACTTATCCATAATTCTCCACAAAAATGATACTTAGATTAAATGTGCCTGGAAATACTTTGGAATGTCCAAACCCAAGAGGATAAGGGATTGAGGGACTTGTATACAACTTTTTATACAACTATAATATGTTGGGGTTTGTCCTAAAAGTACATCAATAATAAAGAACCCAGGAGAGCAACGCTGATCAGATTTAATTTTATCTGTACTTATTTCTACAACGCATAGCTATCATACTTGGGACAAGAGGTTGGTTAAATTTTGACTTAGAGAATTTTGCTCTTTGAGGTCAAACTCCCTAAAATCACCTATTCTGACTGCATGGAAATTAGAAGACAGATAATCCCTGTCCTTTTGTTAAAGCTAGTCCCTTCTCTGTCCAAGAGAGAATATTTTATTAGCCTAGCTTCACATAATGCCACTCAGTAATAAGTGAATGTTGGCCTAGGTTAATAAACATTGTACCAAATTTTTAAAAAGTTGTTTTCAAAATATTTTAGCATGTTGTTTTGCTTATTAGGTCAAATTCAAGTTTTTAATCTGTAAATTTTCCTAAAGTCATAAGCTTTTATCACATGGACAAATGTCACTTCAGTTAAATTTTATTGTTCTCGTAGTTCTTATTTTATTTTGCTTTCATTTAAGTATGCTACTTATATCGTTTTTTCAAAAATCCAATTTTGTAGTATCAGAGTTGGAGTCTATTCCTTTAGAAACCCTATAAATTAATTTGCTCTTCATGCAGTTTACATAGAAAAAAAAGTAAACTATTTCTCTGCCATCTTTATTTTATGCAACTAGAACTTCATGTAACTATATGTTATAAAACAAATTAATTGATTATAATGATGGCCATTTTGCTTTTGCTTGCTTGTTTTCCATTTGAATCTCCATCATAAGTGAATTTTAATCTTATGTTTTTTTCTTAATCTGGACAAATTTGGAAAACATCATTTTCCTTTCATTATATGGTACTGCCATCTATGGGCCGTGTTCTCAGAATATTGATTTGGGGCTTAAAGAAACAGGATTTGAAACACATCCTAGTCCTCATTTCTTATGAATAGATATAGAATTCAAAACTTTAAGTAACTAAATGACCAATACAGCTACATGTCTGGACACTAATAAGGCTGACTTTATCACCTATACTCACTATTTTTACTTGCAAATGTGATTATGTTATTTGTTTGCTTTTTGACAACTTGAATAAGTACCTATTTCCTAACCCCTGCAGATGCTTTGTCTTTATATATTGTAAATATATAAAGTTCACCACTTAACCATCTGTTTTTTAGTTCATTGATGCATATATTTGTTTGAGAGCTTCATGAAGAACAATATGAAGAATAACATCTCTATTTTTACCAACATTTCAAATTTCATTACATAGAAAGCTTTATATAGCAAACTAGATTAGTGTCTTTCCAAGGCCTCAAAAAATAAGAATTGGATGTAACTTTTCATTTCTTTGAAGTAATCACCAGCCACAGAAGAGTGGAGGAAGGAAAGTAATTGCAAAATATTTTTTCAATGTGTTAGCAATAAATACCAAAAAGAAATTTGAAAATGTTTATATTTTGTTTCCACAAGAAGTTCACATTTGAATGATACAAGGGCTGACACTGATCAAGGGGCACTGGACATATAAATTGGTATGTGGAATTGAAACCCCTTTGTACAACTATTTAAAAATAATTGAAAAATAGTGAACAAGGACTGAAATTTAGCAAAACACAATGTCTGACCATTTGAATCTTTAAAAGTATGTCTTCTCTTCTTTATTACTGACACCAACCCTCCAGCATTTCCCAACTTGTTAAGTACAAAACTAGCATTTCTAGAAGTCATTATTTAACAGTAAACACTAGATTTACTAGATATTTTTTTCAATCCTGGGGTTAATCTACAGGCCTGGGTGCTGTCCTTGAGCTTTTTTGCTCAAGGCTAATGCTCTACTACTTGAGCCACAGTGCCACTTCTGGCGTCTTTTTTTTTTTTTTGTAATTTATTGGAGATAAAAGTGTCATAGACTTCCCTGCCTAGGCTAGCTTTGAACTGTGATCCTCAGATCTCAGCCTCCTGAGTAGCCAGGATTACAAGCATGAGCCACTGGCAACCCCCTAAAGACTTGATTTTAAAATCTATATTTTGAAAACTAAGATTAATAGTTAATCAGCCCACATTCCTTTTCCTAACAACTGATTGTGACTTATTTGGATATAATTCTCTAAGTTCAGCATGAAGCAAGGTAATTATGTGGTAGGTAACTCTTTATTCAGGAAGAATAATAGTCAAGGTAACGAGCTGTTGAGTAAGTTAGAATAAAAAGTTCCTTTTTTTAATATTTGTCTTCTAAGGAGATTTAGCAATTACCTTAATAATCTTCATACAAGTTGCAAAGAAAATGGATTTTTTTCACATTTCTTTCCTCTTTATCTAACCACCCTATTCAGAAGTTAACTTTGTGATAAATATAGGTCTTATAAATGCATACAGCCATACACACACACACACACACACACACACACACACACACACATACACACACACACACAAACACACACAGTGTGTCCATTGTAAATAGATAAATAAATCATTTCCCAATGGTCTCTATAAAGAATGCGTTCCCACTCTTAGCCATTTTATTTTATAGGTGAGAAATAATGTGAATCTATTTTCAGATAAATCTATGCACATTTTACCAGCCTTGATGGAAAGTTTAATAGCAACAAAATGTAGTTATCATAGCATTTATGGCATGCTTACTATGTTGCAGAGAATTTGACTCCTGAGGTAAGCTCCTAAAAACAATGTAAGTTTATCTACAGAATCTAGAGATGTAGCTCATTGGTAAAATGTTTGCCTGGCATGTTTAATGCTCTAGGTTTAGGTCCCAGTAGCACACATTAATTAATTAACTACTTACAGATTTCTGGCTTAGATATTTCTAGGGATCACTTGTAGGAACAGTACCCTGTCTTAATCCATGAGAAGATTATAGTCTCTCATTGAATAATTTTACAACTCACTGATACACAGAACATATCTATGCCCAGAAGAGACATAAACCAAGCAGTATTAGACAAAGTTTTAAGAAGAGATATCCTTTGAGGCTAAATTTAAAGAGCATTATAGCAGGAGCTTCAGTGAAATGTAACTATTATTGGAGATGTCAAAAAAAAAGTTAGAAGCACACAGAAAGTGTTCCTCCTAGAGCCAGAAAATAAGTAGGAAGTTGTTTTTTTTCACCATACCTCCAGCGTGATTTATTTTACAATTTTGACAAGTTTAGGGATAAAGAATTTAAACTCATTTATTTTTAGGTAGGCCTTCCTCCTAGCTGGTCACCATAAGAGGAAGTGGATCCAGAGGCCACTGGCTCACAGCTGTAATCCTAGCTACTGTAGAGGCTAAGAGCTAAGAATCACAAAGATCATAGTTTAAAGCTAGCCCAGACAGGAAAATCCATGAGACTCTTATCTCCAATTAGTCAACAAAAGTGGAAATGGAGGTGTGGTTCAAGTGGTAACATATTTGGCTAGATTACCAGACAGTTGGGTCAATAAAACAAATAATTGATTCTCAATTAATTGATTAAAACCATAGACATTCTTGTACTTTCTGCTAATAAGCCAAATGGTTTATTGGTCCCTCCATTGTGTGTGTGTGTGTGTGTGTGTGTGTGTGTGTGTGTGTGTGTGTTGTCTCCACTTTAGCCAGAGACCCACTAGTTCAAAAGCCCATTGAGACTAAAATCTACTTTTTTTATTGTCAAGGTGATGTACAGAGGGGTTACAGTTACATAAGTAAGGTAATAAGTATATTTCTTGTCAAATTTGTTACCCCTTCTCCCATTTTTCTCCTACTTTCCCTACCCCCACCCACACCCCCAAGTTGTACAGATCATTTCCAACATATTGTCTTGAGTATATTGCTGTTGCATTGGTTCCCCCCTTGTCCTTTGTCTCACCATTCTGTTGTTCCCCTTCCCTTCCCTAATTCAATATATACAATAGCTGGGTATCAAATCAAATACTGACAACAGGAGATATAACATAGGGGGAAGAACATACAAAAGAAACAAAAAATTGCATAGTACATTAAAAAACAACAACAACAAAGGAAAACCTCTTGTGTCCATGTCTTGGAGTTCATTTCTCTTAGTGTCATCTTGTATGGTCAGATGTACGTAGCTATTCAGCTATTCTGCTCATCTGCTAATATTATCCTAGATGTATACTAATTATTGTAAATAAGGAAAACCATGGAGCCTATGTTTCTTTGGATCTGAACTTACTTCACTTAATATGATTTTTTCCAAGTCTTTCCATTTCCTAACAAATGGGGTAATATCATTCTTTCTGATGGAAGCATACAATTCATATATATATGTGTATATATATATATATATATATATATATATATATATACAATTCATATATATATATGCCACATTTTCTTGATCGATTCATCTACTTAGGGGCATCCGGGTTGGTTCCATATCTTAGCTATGGTGAATAATGCTGCAATAAACATAGTTGTGCTGGTAGCTTTAGGATTTGGGTAAATGCCCAAAAGTGGGATTGCTGGATCATAGGGGAGCTCTATGTGGAGTCTTCTGAGGAACCTCCATACTGCTTTCCAGAATGGCTGAACAAGTTCACACTCCCAACAACAATGCAGTAGAGTTCCCTTTTGGCCACATCCCCTCCAGCATCTGTTGTTATTAGATTTCTTGATTATAGCCATTCTAACTGGGGTGAGGTGGAAACTCAATGCTTTGCTTTGCATTTCTTTTATGGCTAGAGAAGCTGAGCATTTCTTCATGTGTCTATTGGCCATTCTTATTTCCTCATCAGAGAAGTTTCTCTTTAAGTCTTTAGCCCACTTATTTATCAGATAGTTGTTTCTTTGAGGATCTAATGTTGGAGAATTTAATTTTTTGAGTTCCAAGTACATTTTAGATATGAGACCCTTGTCTGTTGTGAAGATCTTCTTCCAATCCATGGGCTTTCTATTGATCTTGCTGGCTATGTCCTTTGACATGCAGAAGTTCTGCAGTTTAATGTAATCCCATTTGTCCAATCTTTGATTTGTTGTGTTTCTGGGTCTCTATTAAGAAATTTTCGGCCTATGCCAAGGAGACCTAGAGTTTCTCCTATTCCTTCATAACAAGGAAGTTTTATGTAAGTTTTTATAACTAGGAAAAGTTGAAACAATACAGAAAAAGATATATCCCAGTGGTTGAGATGGGTTTAACGTAAACCTAAAAGGTGATGATTGTGAAGAGACATTAGGAGTATGGTTGTGGTAAATATAATGATGAGTGAGTACCTTGTATTTAGCATTCATTCATTGGCTGCTGGAAGGTAAAAAGAGCCAAACAACTCATAATTCTGAACCAGAATAATCTAGAAAATGATGTTGTCACTAGGATCAGGAAAGTTTGGAGAGACACAACTATTTAGAAAACTGGTTAGGTTTCTAACAACAATATTTGGTGTACGGTGTCAAAAACAATGTAAATGAAAGTCATAGAAGGCAGGTGGAAATACCATTCTGGAAGCGTGGCTGAAGACGTTCTCTTGACTTGTTTCCACCTTGAAGAGGCCATTGAAATCGCAGAACACAGAATTAATATTGCTTGGTAATAAGAAGAAAGATGCTGCTGGGCGCTGGTGGCTCATGCCTGTAATCCTAGCTACTCAGGAGGCTGAGATCTGAGGATCGCGGATCAAAGCCAGCCCGGGCAAGAAAGACCGTGAGACTCTTATCTCCAATAAACCACCAGAAAACCAGAAGTGGCGCTGTAGCTCAAGTGGTAGAGCGCTTGCCTTGAGCTGAAGAGCTGGGGGACAGCATCCAAGCCCAGAGTTCAAGCCCCACGACCGACAAAAAAAAAAAAAAAAAAAAGAAGAAGAAAGATGCTGTCATCTTTCTTCCAGGATTTAAACCCTGGAAGGAGATCTTTATTTTAAGGAAATCTTTTTCATAAGGAAATCCTTACTTCCAGAGTCCCAGGAAGAAAGATAACTAAGGACGGCATAGAGAGCAAAGAAGACAGAAAAGAAACGATCTACGAAAAATACCATTAAAAACAAATTAAGAGACTGACAGAGAGATTGAGCTTCAAGTAGGAAATTGCCAACATTTGTTGAATACTCTTACAGGGGACTACAATAAGAGCTCATAATAAACTGTAGACTATCTTGCAAGGATAGTGCTTCTGATTTTAGTGGAATATTTTGACCTAAAATACTAAAAACGTGCCTTTGACCATAGTAATGGGTTGTATGGTTTGCTCTCAATTTTTCATCCCCCCTCCCACCCCCAACAATTTTTGAAATTCTTCCCTTTAAGGAGAATGTGTATTGAACCCATTGAGTTTGATCAAAGCTTTGTGACTGGTTTTGACTAAAAGGTATCAACAAATATGACTCAGTGTCCTTGAACAGAAGCTTAACATAGGGTCTGCCTGCCCACTGCCCTAGCATGGGAAGATACAGAGTTACAGAGACAGAGATCTCATCCACGATTGCATAGTTGATCTGTAGCTATCTTACAATATGACTTAGAAATAAATATTTGTTCTTGAAAACCATAAGATACCTAGTATACCACCTTTAGAAAACAGACTATTCAAATTCTTTAGAATCTATAAATAATGGTAGCTTATAATACTCCTTAACACATGTAAATTTAAAATAATTTTCCTTTATCATTGTTATTGGCCTGAATCCAAGTTTAAAATAAAAATCGTGCCTATTGCTTGGACAAAATTATATTAAGTGAAGTAAGCCAGGCCCAAAGAAACATAGGTCCCATGGTTTCCCTTATTTGCAATATCTAGTATAGGTATGAGTCAAGCGGAAAAGATCAGATAATGTGATGTTAGGAAAACGAACCCTTAAATATGTATTTTAATGTTTTCGTTTCTTTCATGCATGTGTTTCTAACGCATTTATAAGATTATTTCTTTGTTGCTTTGTATGTCCCTCCCCCACAGTGTAACCCCAGCTTTCACTTTATTTGATGTCAGTATAACATGTGGAGGAGAGGGGGACAAACAAGTCGTTTAAGGATTCAGGTGGACCTGTTGTAACAAGGAGAATTACAAAATGTCATGTCAAAGCAAGCTTTACAATGTCGGAGTGGGGGGGGAGGGGGGTATGATTGGGTGGGGAGGAGGGGGGAGGCTGGGAAGGGAGGTGAAGGGTAAACAAAGGAGGAGGCTGCAATGCTTGGTAAGAAATGTATGCATTATCCTGCCAATGTAATTGTAACCCCTCTGTACAGTATGTTCTCAAATAAAATAAAATTAAAAAAAAATCGTGCCTATTTGTTGTTATTCATTTATGAAATTCATAGGCAGATAGGAATCTTTGTAAAATATCTCTAGTTGTGTGATATACAAATTATGAACCATGCTTTCTTTTATCTCTGCAGGTTCTTTAATAACTCTCCAGCCATAAATCCCTGTGCTTGGATTTACCATGAAAAGCATTTTCCCATTCTGTTATTGTTGGCAAAGACTGCATCTCTCAGATCTGCGCAGAACACAACCTTCTGTGCTCTGAATTATGCTATTACAATGTCTCTTAAGAGTTCTTCCTCTGCTCTTTTCTTCTTGTAACTTCCTTTGTGATTTAGGAGTGTTTCATGGAATTGTAACATCAGTCTCAACATACCATCAAACCCTAAAGAATCCTCATTTAAATAAACGAGTTACAACGTGCAGGTGTTTAGACATTTTTTTAACCTGGTATGTTTTCCCTTTACTCAGCTTGAGAAAATTGATGGCATAAAATTAAAACATAGTACCTTAGAGTATAATGTACACAATACTCCTTTGCTACTCCTAATTGTGCTATTATTAGAAACTAAAATTATACACACGCACACACACATATATATATTTATATATATACTTATATTTATATATATATATTTTTTTTATTTTTTTGGTCTGTCATGGGCCTGAACTCTGGGCCTGGGCGCTGTCCCACAGCTCTTAGGCTCAAAGCTAGCACTCTACCACTTGAGCCACAGAGGCACTTCCATCTTTTTCTGCTTATGTGGTGCTGAGGAATCAAATCCAGGGCCTCATGTATGCAAGGCAAGCACTCTACCACTTAGCCACCTTCCCAGCCCCTACCATTATATTTTAAAGGAAGTGCATACATTTACCATAAGAAAGTTTCTGTCATGTAAAGCTTATGATCAGAATGTTCCCTAAATCATGTGAATGTTTAGCTTCCCTATTGAAGAATATTGATGAGTCAATTCTTCAATAATGAACCATATAAGATAAGGAGTATGCAAAATGTATTTCAAGTAAAGAACTAACACATGTACTGTTTTCTTTAAAATACACATAAAGCCATGCTGTCTGGTAGGAAGCAGAGAGCTCATAGTAAATCTGTTAAGTCTGAAAGAGAATGTGATTGACCACGTGCCTGGAGGTACTGTGCCTTTGAATGTGAAAGTCTCATCTGTTACCACCATTACTCAAGTGGGCGGTGACAGATGGTACAGCGAGGGGAACTGTTAGGCCTAGGAGAATACAAACAGGCTGGTCTAGAAACTGTACTGAAAAGGATGAGGCATTCAAAAAGAAAACAGCAACTTCCAAGAAAGGGCAAATGGGAGAAGAAAAGCTCTTAATTGTCAATATGCAGAGAGATCTGCTGTGAAAAAATATGCTCAATAAAAAGAATATTTATATTAGAACATAGTAACTAGCCAAAGATTCCTTTACCCTGATTTTACAATTAAAATGCTGAATTTTCATTCCACAAAAAAAATTAACAAAAACAATACTACTTACAAAATTATATTCTCAAGAGTATATTTATGTTCAGCTCCAACATTCAGTGATTTGGCCACTAAATGGAGACACACTGACTTCATGGTGATTTTATTGGAGCACACTCAAAAACCACATAGCCCAGCTGTCCTGGAAGTTCCCATTTTATCAAACCTTGAAACATTTTCTTTGAGTAGAGACTGGGGAAACGTGGTGTTCCCATTGTACTGTAACTTTTCATTGCAGCTGTGGGCACTTGTGGGTTTGCCCTTACCTGGGAACTAAGTCACTTTCACTGGGCCTTCACAGAGGACATCCTGGGCCCTGGAACCCATCTGCTTAAGTGAGAGTTGTGCTTCTTGAGAATTGATCTCAACCTAGCCTCCAGTTTCTGTTCTTAGACTTGCTGAGATGAAGAAAATACCCTTCACAGAAAACAGAATTAAAGGGTGGGGGGGAGGGGAGGAGTATGGGAAGGAATGGGAAGGGGAAACAACGAGGAGGCAACAATGAAATCTACTCGTTATCTTGCCCATGCAATTGTAACTCCTCCGTATGTTATTCTCACAATAAAAAAAAAAAAAAAACAATTTAAGCACCTCATTTCTGATAATCCTTTCCTATTATTTTCTAAGATCTATTATTTTCCTTTTTTTTTTTTTTTTTTTTTTTTTGTCAGTTGTGGGGCTTGAACTCTGGCCCTGGGCGCTGTCCCTCAGCTCTTCAGCCCAAGGCTAGTGCTCTACCACTTGAGGCACAGTGCCACTTCCAGTCTTCTGAGTGGCTTATTGAAGATAAGAGTCTCATGGACTTTTCCTGCCTGGCCTGGCTTTGAACCACAATCCTCAGATCTCAACCTCTTGAGTAGCTAGGATTACAGGTGTGAGTCACCAGCACCTGGTTATTGTTTTCTTTTCTGAAGGCTCAACTTCAGTACCAATATGACTTTAAATAAAATGATACTCTGATTAATCTTTTTTGGTTGTATTTTAGGCACTAGGATGCTAAATCCTCGCATTTTTAACAAATTTTAATAAAATTTTAATTTTTAATATTTTAATTTTAATAAAATTTTAATTTTAATAAAATGTATACTCAGATGATATACTTAAGTTTAAGCTACAGGTAGCAAAGTATGTATTAGGCATTGTGGTTCCCATTTTATAAATGGAAAAGTATAACCCATAATTTATAAAATGAAATCATGCCCAAGGCTAAGATTAGTTGTTAGCTCTATTCAGATTTGACTGGTTTTACAACATTACTTTTGTTCTTTGGTCTAGTTCTTTCTGAAGCCCCAGTTCCAGTGACCTACCCCTTTTTAAATTATCTTCAAGCAGTTATACAAAGGAGTTGCCATAGCTTTAGTATGGTCTTGTTTGTAACCATTTGGGTAAATGCCCAAAAGTGGGATTGCTGGGTCATAGGGGAGCTCTATGTGGAATCTTTTGAGGAACCTCCATACTACTTTCCAAAGTGGTTGAACAAGTTTACACTCCCACCAACAAGGCAGTAGAGTTCCCTTCTGTCCACATCTCCTCCAGCATCTGTTGTTATTACAGTTCTTGATTATAGCCATTCTAACTGGAGTGAGGTGGTATCTCAATGTTGTTTTGATTTGCATTTCTTTTATGGCTAGGGAGGTTGATCATTTCTTCATGTGTCTATTGGCCATCCTTCTTTCCTCTTCAGAGAAGTTTCTCTTTAACTCTTTAGCTCACTTATGTATCAGGCAGTTGTGTCTTTGAGGATTTGTTGTTGGAGGATTTATTTTTTTGAGTTCCAGTTATATTTTAGATATGAGACTCTTGTCCGTTGTATGGCTAGTAAAGATCTTCTCCCAATCCGTGGGCTTTCTATTGATTTTGCTAGCTATGTCTTTTGCCATGCAGAAGCTCTACAATTTCATGGAGCCCCATTTGTCTAACCTTTCTTTGATTTGTTGTGTTCTGAAATTTCCTTTTAAGAAAATTTCGGCCTGTACCAAGGAGACCTAGGGTTTCTCCTATTCCATCTGTAATGTTTTCAGAGTGTCTGCTTTGATTCCGAGGTCTTTGATCCATTTGGAGCTGATTCTAGTTCAGGGTGTTATATAAGGATCTAGCTTTAGTTTTCTACAAGAGATTAACTAATTTTGCCAGCACCATTTACTGAAGAGGCTGTCTTTCTTCCATTCTATTTTTTTAGCTCCCTTATTGAAGATTAGATGACTATAGTTCTGTGGGTTCCTTTCTGCGTTTTCAATTCTATTCCATTGGTCCTCAAGTCTGTTCTTGTGCCAGTACCAAGCTGTTTTAATTACTATGGCTTTGTAGTAGAGTATGAAATTTGGTATTGATATTCCTTCAGCACTGTTCTTTCTGTTGAGGATCGTTTTTGCTGTCGGGGTCTTTTATTGTTCCATATGAATTTTTGGATTGCTTCTTCTATTTCCTTGAAGAATGAGGTTGGAATATTGATAGGTATCGCATTGAATTTGTAGATAGCTTTGGGAAGTATTGCCATTTTTGCATTGAATTTGTAGATAGCTTTGGGAAGTATTGCCATTTTCATGATGTTGATCCTTCCAATCCAGGAGCATGGAAGATTTTTCCACTTCCTAAGTTCTGCTTTGATTCCCTTTTTCCAGTAAGGTCTAACTTTCTTACCCTCAGCCTTTCTAGAAAAATACTTATTTAAATATATATTAACATCAAGTTTCTCCTATTACATCATTTTTCTTTGAACTATTTTTACTTCTTTTTATTATAATTTTAAATTATATCTCCCCTTAAGAAACAAAACTACAACAAATTTATTTTCTTATGAAAGAAAAAGTAGCTGAGCATTTGTTCTATATACAACACAAGTCTGAAATAATTTTAAGTAGAAGATAAAAATGAACATATTTGCATTTCATAAATCATAAATAGCAATAGAAAGATTAGTGAGAATGGGGATAGGATACCTTCAGACATTTGGAATGCCCTAGCAATGACATAGGCAATAGAAAAGGTGTAGCAGAAGACCTAAAGTAGAAAGATCCTATAAGGACTTTTGTTGAAGCATATTTGTACCAACCACAAAAGCTCAAAGGACAAATATTCCTTCCAAGAAAAGATGGCTCAATGTTTCTCAAAGTGTGGCTTCAAAACCAACAACACATGTAGAGTCCTGCATTCTATTTTGCTGAGTAAATCAATATACACCCTGTACAGAAATCTGTATTATCAACACACATTTAGAAGATCCCTATACCCAAAGTGTGAGTTCAATGAAAGCTCAGGTCTAGGATGTAGCATGATGCTGTGTCAGAGATCTTTTACAACCGCTGAGAAAAGCCAAGCTTGAGTCTCTTAGGCTAAATGAAAAAGATGCACCAAGAAGCTTCTAAGAAATTTCCTAGGAAGTCTCAAGTGACAGTGAAGAATACACACACACACACACACACACACACACACACACACACACACACACACACACACACACACACACACACACACACACACACACACACACACACACACACACACACACACACACACACACACACACACACACACACACACACCTACAAAGCCCTAGAAATGCATTGTTCTGCCTTGCAATGAAGCCTTCCAAGACATTGTCAATTTAGAGGCTAAACAATGTTTCCTGGGAGACAGTTGCTTTGTTGTAGGTAGTTATCTAATCAATTAGATGGTTTTCAATTATCTTTGGGATAACTGAGTTGCTAAACTAATCAAATTTCCTACTGTCCATTGACCTGGTAAAATATCTAAGGTATAATTTATAGTTTATATCCACCAAACACCTTAAGATTTAGGATGTACATTTCTGAGGGAGCTATAGTCTTGCTTTTTTTATGTTCCGACTCTTTTTTTTTTTAATCTTTGCCTTTTTCACCTACCTCCAATTTATATTAGCTTTCTATCTTTATGCATCCTTGCAAAACCCTCTATAGTACTTTCAGGAACAAAGCATATGCTGGACAGATAGGTGTGCAGGTAAAAAGATAAATCCCTATCAACCTCATTTTTCTTGACTATAAAATAAAAACTAGGAATCTCTAATATATTGTCTACTCTAAAACCTAAAAGTCAACCATATAGGTTTTGATACCACTATGAAATCTCCTATTAGCCATACCATATTTCTGATGTGTTATTGCGACATTTTTCTAACCAAGAGCTTAGTCATAAAAGTAAAGAATATCAATTTCAAAAGCATTTATATCTTGAAAATGTAATTGCTTTTCACTCCATCTGGTTTTAGGATGGTGTTTTATGATGCAATAAAACCAATAGAAAAACAGAAAAATCACAATGTCAGTTTAGAAAAAAAAGTCAACTTGAACTTTAATCAACTTTACTTTTTATTCAATCTTCCAACCTATTTTGTTTTGTTGCATTTTTAAATGTTTTTGTTCTTTCTATTCATTTCACCAGTAGATGGAGACATAATTTTTTTAATGTGAAAGCAATATTGTTTGGATTTAAATTTTTTAAATAATATTTTAATAATGTAATATTGAAATATTATGATTGTATCTAATGCCACTGAATTGGACACTTATAAGTTATTATAAAATTTGTATAATACTTATAAATACTTATAAATTAGACACTTATTAAAATTAATAAGATTTTTCACAGTAGTGGAAAATAAACTCAGAACCTCATGACTCCTAAGAAAGTACTCAAATGCTTAAGCCACAGCCCAGTCCAAATTATAAATATTGTTATATGTATTTTACCATAAATTTTTTTAAAAAATGACAATGTCTGCTACCAGAAATTGATACCTTTATTCCTGATCCTGCAGATTATTACTTTCATACAATCCTTTTACATAGTCAGGAAAAGATAAAATTGTGAAGAGATATTCAATCTTGCCATAAAAGAAATGCAAATCAGAACAACATTGAAATTATACCCTACCTCAGTTAAAATAGGTATTATCAAAAAAACTAACAATAACAGATGGTGGCAGGGATGTGGCCAAAAGGGAACACTAGTACACTATTGGTGGAAATGTAAACTTGTTCAGCCACTCTGGAAAGCACTATGGAGGTTCCTCAAAAGACTAAACATAGAGCTTCCCTAGGACCCAGATATCCCACTCCTGGGCATTTACCCAAATGACCACAAACAAGGCTACACTAAAGCCACCCGCATAATCATGTTCATTGCAGCATTGTATACCATAGCAAAGATATGGAATTAACCCAGATGCACCTCAGTGAATGGATCAAGAAAATGTATTTTATGTACTCAATGGAATTCTGTTTCCATCAGAAATAATGACATTGCCTCATTTGTTAGGAAATGAAAAGTCTTGGGAAAACTTGAAGTCTTGAAGTAAACTAGACACAAAGAAACATAGATTGCATGGCTTTCCTCATTTGTAATAATTATACTGTGCCTATAAATCTACAAGTAATCCCAAAAGAGAGTAAAAGGCAAAGAAAAGTATACTTGGACATGATTAACTAAACAGCACTTAAACATTCATATGGTAAGACCAAAGGAAGATATTCTTAGGAGAGGATCACAAAAGCTCAATAGCTATGTGCACCTGATCATATAAAATGATGTTTGTCAAAATGAATTCCAAGAAATGGAAACAAAAGTCTTTTTATTTTATTTTTGTGGGTTTTTTTGTTTTTCTTTTGTGGCTGTTTTTTTTTTTTATTTCTGTACCTTTTGTCATGTATGTAAATTTATCTGATTTGGGAAGGGGAAAGGGAAGCACAGAAAAGGTGGGAAAAAAGATAGTCACTAGGCACTGTTGAAAATCAACTGTACAACTTGGGCAGAGAGGGAGTCAGGAGGGAAAAAACTGGGAGAAAATGAGGGAAGAGGTGAAACTTCAGAAAGAAATGTACGCAATACCTGACTTATATAGCTGTAACCCTTCTGTATATCACCTTCACAATAATTTTTAAAAGATAAAATTGTAAAGCTGATTTACAGATTTGAATGCCATTTTAATAATACTGTTATTTAAAGAAATAGAAACACTTATTTGCAGGATTATTCGGCAGTCACTGCTGTCTCCTTTATTCATTATCCTTAACTGGTTAGAAATGCTTTTGACCATTTGTTTCTTACAGTATGATTTCACTTCAAAATATTCAATTAACATAGGTCCCATGGTTTCCCTTATTTGCAATAACTAGTATATGTCTGCAGTCAGATAAATCGATATTAGGCAAAATGAGCCCCAAGATAAGGACTCAAATGGTTTTTCTTTCTTGCTGTTGTTTCTAACATATTTATAAGATATTTCTTTGTTGCTTTGTATGTCCCTCCCCCACGGTATAACCCCTGTTTTCACTGTATTTGATGTTGGCATAATTTGTGGAGGGGATGGGAAAAAAACAAATTGTTTAAATAGGGATACAGGTGGACCCATTGCCACAATGAGATGTATAAGCCATTCTGTTGAAAAACAAACTTTACAATTTGACACAGGGTGGGGGGAGTGGGGAAGAGATGGGAAGAGATGGGAAGGGGAAACAAAGGAGGAGGCAACAGTGCTTGATAAGAAATGTACTCATTACCTTGCCCGTGTAATTGTAACCCCTCTGTACGGTATTTTCACAATAAAAAAGAAATAAAAAGAAAAAATTCAAAAGTATCATCTCTGCCTCAACAGCCAAGAAGGAAGTTTTCAGCCCCCATTCCAAAAATAAGATCTAGCAACATTACCTAAGAACATACATCTTTGGCTTTACCACAACAGAAGAAATCCACACGCATATAGAGATAGAGAAAAAATTATATTAAGTGAAGTAAGCCAGGCCCAAAGAAACATAGGTCCCATGGTTTCCCCTTATTTGCAATAACTAGTATATGTCTGGGACAAGCAGAAAAAGTCAGATAAGATGATGTTAAGCGAAATGAACCCCAAGATAGGGACACAAGTAGTTTTTACTTCCTTGCTATTATTTCTAACATATTTATAAGGTAGCATGTGATTTTTTTTTGTTGCTTTGTATGTCCCTCCCCCATGGTATAACCTCTGTTTTCACTGTATTTGATGTTGGTATAATTTGGGGAGGGGAAGGGAAAAACCAAATTGTTTAAATAGGGATACAGGTGAACCCACTGCAACAATGAGATGTACAATAAGCTGTGTCAAAAACAAACTTTACAGTTTAGGCAGGAAGGGGGGAGCTGGAAGGGGGGGCGCAGGGTATAGCTGAGGAGTTGGGAAGGAAGGGATGGTAGGGGAAAAACAAAGGAGGAGGCAACAATGCTGGATCAGAAATGTACTCATTACCTTGCTCATGTAACTGTAACCCCTCTGTACAGTATTTTTACAAGAAAAAAACTTAATTAAAAAAAGAGATACAGAGAAAGGGCTACAGATTCAGACATATAAATTATTGTTCATGTCAAAATGAAAAGCTGATTTTATAGGACCAGAAAATACCAAAAAGGCAACTTAAAGAAGAAAGAGAAAAGAAAAGGATTTAATCTGATGGTTGTAAAGACCACTGCTTTTGTAATAAGTTTGAAATAGAAAGACTTACTAAAAATCTTATCCTCCAGTGTTGCAAATACAGCAAATACACTAGCCCTTGAGACAAGGTCTTCCCCCCTCTCTCTCTCTCCTTCCTCCTTCCCTCCCTCCCTTTTTCTGTTTCCTTTTTCCCTCCTTCCCCCTCTCTCTCCTCTTTCATCTCTCCTCTCTCACTCTCTTCTCTCCTTACTTTAACTATATATCATCTCCCTGGCTCTAAATTCTTGGTTTCATGCCTTTCCTTCAGGGCCTAAGCTTGACCTCACCTCAGAGAGCATTGAACCTTCTCTACAGCCCAGTGTGGAAGTTGCACGACTCCATCTCATCACCTGCTTCCTGCAGACACCCAAAGGCCAGATGCATAGCCAGGTCGGCCCCACACCATCTGCAGACGAGCTATGCTTCCAAAGTACACACACTGACAGAATCATGCTGGCCCAGACAGCAGTCACCCTGATGACAAAAGGCGATGGGTCCTTTTCTGCGCCTTTGGCAAACCTTAATTTACTGTAATCGTTTGGGAAACCATGAAGTTGAGGTAGCAGCCACCTGTCTCACTCTTCACATCACAACCTGTTCCAAGAGAATGGAATGTTCCAAAAACTTGACCTTGGATTTTGACTCTTCCTAGGAGACAACTACACCAGACACCCTCTGTCCACATTACCAACTCTCCAGCCAGCCTCACATCATTGGAAGCCCCAGGCCCAACACTGACCACAGAGCCCTCGTACCTCATTGTATCCCTGGCTGTCTCACTAGCCCAGTTTTATGGTGGAAAAGAACGTAGGCACTTAAAAAAATTCAACCCATACTTTGAAGAAATTTAACTAGCTGTCAAAGTTTACTTAATCATATTTTACAGGGACTTCATTGCATATAATTCAAAGTTCTTAACAAGACTTTATACTAAAGCACATACCCTAAACAGAAAAAAAAAAGAAGGAGTAATAATAGGTTTTAAAAGAGTCCATAAGAACAGCCTCTTTCAGAGTCCTTTTGAAGATTTTTTATTGAAACAATCTCCAATAAATACAATTTAATTTGCCAGCATAAGGACAATTAAAAGTCATTACGCGTAGAAAAGATGGAGCAAGTCACATTGCTATAAATATTTGTTGTTTCCCTGTTAAGGAACTGTGAAATGTAAGGCTGAGTACAGTAATTTAATGCCTTTTAAACTGTCACCTAATATCATGTTCCTTTTAAAATTACAGCCTCATTTAGTCCTAATGAGTCATGTGTCCATTACTGTTAAACCCACAGCTCTGATTCCAGGTTAAAGAGCACCCTATGACTGATTTACATTTTCTTATACCCAATTAAGTTGCTTCACTGTGTTCTTTCAAACTTTTAAGTGGGTCTGTCATTTAATATATAGCAATTTTATATAGTTAGAAAAGTGAGTCTTTTTTAACTCAAACATTTCAGAATAGGTAGATTTCATCTCAACCATTTCTCTCTCTTTTTTGGAATAATTTTATTATCTTTAAGTAGTTGTACAAAAGTGTTGCCATTCTCCTAAGCAGTTGATGAATACAGGGCATCTTGATCAACTTCACCCCTTTCAACCTTCCACTCCTCCCAACCTACCCTTCCCTTACTTACCTTAATTTTAGGTTATGTATGGAATTTTATGCCATTTAACAAAGCAGTTTGTGAGTACAATACATCTTGAGCTGTGCCATCCCTTCAACATCTTCACCCCCCTTCTTCAACCCACCCATTCCCTTATAGCTCTCAATTCTGTAGAATATATAATGAATTCTTGCTCGCATTCTTTCCTTCCTTTTCCCCTTCATTCTTCTACCCTTCTTCCCCTGGTCCCCACACTCCCCTTCCAAGGAACCATTTTCTGGTACATATTTTGTTGGGCTTTCAATTCATCTTTTTTAAAGAATTACACTATGTGTGCTCTCCGTAGTACACTTCCACTAAATCCTTTGTAACCCCTTGCTTACCATTCAGTGTGCTTACTTACAGATTCTAGCTATCACAAATGAGGGAAAACCATGTTTCCCATGCAACCCATGTATCTCTGGGTCTGGCTTACTTCACTTAATATAATTTTTCCCAAATCTTATCATTTCCTTACAAATGATACAGTATCATTTTTTCTGAGGGATGAGTAGAATTCCATTGTGTATATTTACCACATTTTCTTGATCCATTCATCCATTGAGGGGTATCCAGGATCTGCATCTCTCAGGGGCTCTTGTACTATGGATTCCTATAAACAGGAACTAGCAAGAACCTCTTGTCATAAGGGAAAATGGACATGGACAGGACTTTTTTTAATTATAGGCACTTAGGGTATCTTGAAAGAATGAATCTTGGGATGAGTACACTGAAATTTATATCATGGAAATGTTTTCATCTAAGAATGGGATACTTTAAATTTTTAATTGCTTAGATTTCTCCTTTTGTATAGTCAGGTCTGAGTGACTCTATTTTGAAAACGTAAAAGATGTGAGCAATCATCAAGTTTACAAAGGCAGGCAAGCACAGCCTGAGAGAAAAAATAAGGAATGAAAGAAAGCAAAAGGTGGAGGGACAAAGAAATACAAGCAAAGTTTCTTAATCACAATCCAATTATCAACTGCTTCTTTTCTAGTGCAAATTGCCTGGTCCATATATATTTCTGGAATTTTGAAGTGCCCTGAAATTAACATTTTAACAAGACATAGAAGCAAAGCATGAAACATTGTCATTAAGTCCACTAAACAAGATACTTGTTTATGCCCAGATGATTTTCAGTGCAAATTCTGATTCTCTCCTGTCATTTAGTATGATTCTGAGTTGATTCTCCCTAATAAGAGTTTTCAGATACCTAGGAAATGTGAGCCAATTATCGTTCTTGTGTAAGTAAATCTAAGAGGAAGATAAACATAATTCTGCCAATAAAATAATTTACTGTATTTCAAATTCTCATCTTCATGACATAAAGCTGCCGCTACTCTTACTGTAAATATGAAATGGCAAATAATGATTATACAAAAATTGAAAAAAGCAGCTTTTTAATTCCTATAATAGATTGCCTTTGTCTATAATCCAAAGTAATCAAATAGAATGGATATGGTTGCATTCTGAAATATTCATCTTCCATAAACAGAATAATAATGTTTGAATAATTATTGTAGTCCTATTAAAACAATTTCTACTTTTTGTTTCATTTAGTAATATTTCTAACATGAAGATGATAGTTTTTGTAAAGAGAATTCTGATTTGGTAATAAAAGTAATCAGTTTCTATATTCGTATAAGTTTATTTTAGCTGAAATAATTTAATCCATCCCCCATGATCTTATGTAATAGACAATAAGCAAATTCTAGTTGGTACTGTTCTTTTAACTATCTAGTAAGAGAGAGCCAAGATGACAGCATATGCCTATAATCTCTACTACTCAAGAAAGAAAAATCTGAAGACTCATGGTTCAAGGCCATCCCAGGGAGAAAGTTAGTAAAATCCCTATCTCCAGAAACAAGCTGGGTGTGGTGTTATGCAACTGTAATCCCAAACACATTGGAAGCACAACAAGGAGTGTGGTCTAAGGCCAGCCCCAAGCAAAAATCAGGATCTCTTCAAAACAAATAATAGTGAAGTTGCTTGATCACAAGGTAGTTCTAAGTTTAGTTTGAGGAACCTCCATACTGCTTTCTGCAAAAGTTAAACAAATTTACATTCCCACCAACTATGTACTATTTCCCCACATCTGCAATAGCATTTGTTATCCTTTGTACTCTTGATAGGCATACTAACCACTGTGAGGTGTAATCTCAGTGTTATTTTGATTTACATTTCCTTTATGGCCAGGGATGTAAAGTATTTCTTCATATGTCTGTTGGCCATGTTTACTTCTTCTGCAAAGTCTATTTAGTTCACTAGCTTACTTGTAAATCGAGCTGTTGATTCTTTGAGGATTCATTTATATTAGGCTGTCTTTTTAGGTTATTAACTGTGTTCTTTGCCTATTTGGAAAGCAGTATGGAGGTTTGTCAAAAAATATGGAATTGCTCTATGATTCCACTCTTGGACATTTATCCAAATGGTTATAAACATGGATACAGTAAAGCCACTAGCACAACCAAGTACACTGCAGCACTATTCAACATAGCCAAGACATGAAATCATCCCTAATGTCCCTCAAATGGACAAATGGATCAAGAAAATATGTTATTGTGCTGTGGAATTAGGAAGAATAAGGTTGCATCATTTGCAAATAAATAAAAGTACCTGGAAAAAAGTATGTTAAGTGAAGTAAGTCAGACCCAAGAGACAAGGGTTGTATGTTTCTCCTCATATGTGGAAGTTAGAATTTGTTTATAAATATGTAGGTATACTTTGGGTGGTATGCAAGTATACACAAATGTATTGACTGAAATATGGTAGATTCAGGGGAGAACTCAAAAAGTATAATTCCTTATAAAGGCTAAATCATAGTTATACAAAATAAACATCAGAAAATGGGTACTTGAAAGGTTGGAGTAGGATCATAGAAAAAGTGGCAGATGAAAAAAGAGAAGATGCAGGGGAGAATGCAGTAAAAAAAAAAGTCAATGTATATCCTACAAAATTAAGAAAACTGAGGGAAGAGGTGGGGTTGGGAAGGAGGGGTGAAAATGTTGAAAGGGATGACAATGATCAATATGCACTGTATTCATAAACTACTTTGTTGGATGTCAACTCCTTTGTACAACTACTGAAAGATAAGTACAGATAATTTTTTAAAGTGATACTAAAGCAAAAGGGCTGGAGGCATACGTAGTGTACCTGTCTAGCAAGCACAAGGTCCTGAGTTCAAGCCCTAAAACCACCCACAAGTTCCATTTTCATAGCAATTAGTTCTAGTGATTAATTTCTAAAACCTTTTAAAAGTCAAAGAATTCCTACCCCTGGCTAATCTAAATCCCTTCTGAAATTTTACAGGTCTAACTGTTAAAAGTCTTTTTCATCGAATTCCAAAATAATTGTTATTTGAGTAAGAAAACATCTTTTGTGTCCTTCCTAAGAAAGGACATGGGAGTATCTATAATCCTTACAGGAGCTTGTCAGTACGCATAAGAGCATGTTGGCATACAGTGCTTATATTCTGGGTTTCTTTTTTCTTTTAGGGATTCTTCACATTAGAAATAATTTTGAATGCATATGTGTGTGCATTCAGCTAATTTAAAAAGGAGCTATGAAATATTTAACTCCATTATTGTCCTTCAAGTAAGTCAAGTAAGAGTTGAAAGTATTTGGAATAAATCAGTCTAAGAATTTCTTTCCATAAGAAATAGTCTCAGGTTTTAAAATTCACATTTATAATTGGAAAAAGATCATGGGGGTCTTTTCAACAGCTAGAAATTGGCAGCAAGATTATCATTTCCTAATGTAAAAGAAACCCACTGAGCACTAAAGGCATAGGAGGGGAAAATCTTTTTATTTAAAAATGTGTATGTCAAAAATACAATGGTGTCCATATTTTGGAACCTGAGCCCTGATCACCTCTTTCTCTGAGGACTTCATATATCCAAGTAACCACCTGCTACATTGAGAGTGTGTTCTAAGTTATAATTCCTAATATTCTGATCAGAAACCAGTTGATCAGAACAAATCTAGCTGGGTCTCAAAACATTCCCCAAATCCCAGTTCATTCTTATTTACTTAGCATCTTTAACATAAAAATCTTCTAGAATTGTGGTTGTTTCTGAAATAAATGTCTTCTTCCTCTTCATTTCTTAAAGTCTTGTCTTCCTTTAAACCATCATTTCTCCCCCACACTTCCAGTGTGAATGCTATCTGCACAATTCACTATTGCCATGAAACAGCCTTCTATCAGCCGGGCCTGAATCCTACTCTGCCTATGAGTTAAGATAGCACTAATACATTACACATTCATGTGCAGCCTTTAAAGTCATGTGAGTTTCATTTGCCTACCTAAATGATAAGTTCCTTACAGACAGAATGGAGCATGTTATACTCTGAAAGGCTTCAAACATAATAAAGAGAGTTGGCTGATGTGTTTGTTCAGCTAGGAAGCCTCAATTTATAGGTCTACCCCTACTACCACCCCAGACTATCCTTAATTTCTCTCATTAAAATAAGAATTGTGGGCTGGGAAGGTGGCTCAGTGGTAGAGTGCTTGCCTTGCGTGCATGAGACCCTGGGTTCGATTCCTTAGCACCACATAAGCAGAAAAAGCCAGAAGTGGCACTGTGGCTCAAGAGGTAGAGCACTAGCCTTGAGCTGAAGAGCTGCAGGACAGCGCCCACGCCCAGAGTTCAGGCCCCACAGCCAAAAAAAAAAAGTCTAAAATAAGAATTGTATTCATGATCATTCCAGGGATGTTACACTGAAGAAAGCAATGGGAGAGATTTTTAAATACTTGATAGATTTTTCCATTTGGATCTCTTTCCTTTAAGTATCCTAGTAAGAAAAAGGTAGGTCTCCCTAAGAATACATAAGAATTTGAATAAAGGAGGCCAAACAAGAAAAAAAAAATAAAGCCCTCTCTATACCAGGGAAGGAATGAGTAGAGAGAAACTATGTAGGGGTTTATTTGTGCAGACCTCCTTTCTCCTGGTCTGTTAACAATATGACCTTGACCTTAGGGAAAATGATTAGAAGAGCCCAGAGACCTCCAAACAGAAAAATGTGTTATCATCTCATTCTGGATGCTAGTGGGAAGTCACCTTGAGGAAGGCCCTGCATTAACATGAGACAAGTGGAGACAAGAGACAGATACCTGATATATGGACAAAGCAGAATTCTCAGCATGTTTCAGGGGAGATGTAAAAGTTAGCAAGATTAGCTGGTGAGCTCATCAGTAAGATTACTGTAGAGAGAAGAGGGAGCCTGTGGAGGAATGTTTCATAGAGATCAACAGCAGGAAATAGACAGCAAAAAGAACTGACTCCTTTGCTCAAAAGCCATCAAAATAAGGTCCTCAGTCAGAAATGTACTCAATGCTTTCCTTCATCACCGTGTAGAAATGGGCTCTTTTCCCAAGGCTGAGAGCCATCTTAGGATGGGTGAGAAAAGAGGGAGAAGAGGCTTGAAATACTTCCCAATTCTCCTCTTCAAATCCAATTTAAATAGGGAGAATTGAGTTAGCTACCATTTAATAATTAAGTTTTTCTTTTCTTCTGTGAGCCTAAGGACTTAAGAACAAGTGACATGTCATAAAATAGTGTTCTTTGTACATCTGAGTTACAGTGCTTTAATATTGAGAAACACTTTCCCTCACAATAAAATGACAAGTATTTTGGTATAGCTAGAAAACAACTTATGCCACAAAACTAATAATACTATATAACTACATGTATGTAGTTTAATACTTTTTTCCTGACTACCTCAAAGTAGGTTAAGAAAAAATATTATTCAACGAAGAAAGGGAGAGAGATCACTCTGACAAGAGACTTCAGTGAAATTCTGTCCTATTAGATTTTGCTAAGAAGAAAGTGTCAGACAAGAGGATTTAAGACATGAGTTATTAGATTTGCAAATTAGTGTAATGAAAATTACCAAACAGTGCTGTGAATTCCAATGCTCTGGGTAATTTTTTTTCTCAAGTTTTAGTGTAAAGTAGCTCTTCATTTCTTCCAAGAAATATTTAAGGTTACTGATTCTTCTGCATAAATCAACAAGCTCTAAACAACAATGCTGATAGACCAGGAAAGTGTATAGAATGCGGTTGTAGAGCTCACAGTTTCCAGGGCTTTCTTCCAGGAACTAAGTAGCAATTTCTATTTTGGATCAACTACTGTGTTTATCGAATTACTTCCTAGACTCAGTGACAGCTTTTAAAGACAACTTCCCAGGCACCAGAGACTCATGCCAGTGATCCTAGCTACTCAAGAATATGAGATCTCAAGATTGCAGTTCAAAGCCATCCCAGGCAGAAAAGTCCCCATGAGACTTATTTTCAATCAACCACTCAAAACCCAGAAGTGGAGCTGTAGCTCAAAATGCTCTAGCCTTGAGCAAAAGAGCTCAGAGACAGCACCCAGGCCCTGAATTCAGCCCACAACCAACAAAAAAGACAACTTGTGAAGAAATGAAGGAAATCTGTAGTTTCTCATCTTTGCTCTTTAAGGATGTAGTTGTTAAAGGAATGAGGTTGGTTGATCATTATCATATTTTTGAAGGTATTTACAATATTAAATACAGTCCTGTATGTATAGCACTAGCTACAGGAAACTACTCTTGCTATTATTCATCATAGAAGCATACATAGGTGGTCCTAGCATCACTAAGATTATACAACCAGGTTCTTGTTAAGAACAACTTAACCACATTAAATACTCCCATGTGCAAAAACAGTAATTTTGTCCAATCATGAGTAATTTGTTTTTAACAATTATGCTCTTAGTCATGTAGCTTTCTCAAAAACTGATCCAAAGGGACAACCTCAGCAAAGTATAATTAATAACAAGGCTTCCACCAAGGAAGGAAGATAATGCTGCAATTTTAGATTATTATATAAAATGATCTTTATTAAATATAACATGGTAGCACTAATGGATTTTCAGCCTATAACTTAGTGTCAGAATTATAAAAATGTGTTTTTGATGAATTTAGTACATTGGTCATATTTATCTGACATCTATTTGAAATTAAAATGGCTTGAAAATATTATGTAGAAAATTTTAACTCTAGTAACCCAGAAACATTTTAATCAGACAACTGTTTCATATCTAATTATAGTATAGTGTTGCTTATTTTCTTCTAGAAAGTTAGCAGAACAAATTGTTCATTATGTAGTCTGAGACCACAATCATTTAAAGTGCTATAAAACTTAAACCATGTTTGTTTTGGTGTGTAAATAAGGAAATTGAACCAGATGATTTTTATAATTCTCAAATTATCTACTCTTGTTTCTCTAATTGTTGATGCTAAAATTCAGTAACAATTTGTCTTGAAATTTTCTACATATTAAATGGAAGCCCCTTTGTGCAACTAAAGATGATAGATAATAAATGTTTAAAAAGAAAACAAAAAGCAACAAAAAATTCTTAAAGTTTGGAACGAATATGGTATAAACACTGACCATGATCTAAGGCTGACTTGTCACTCTAGCCGTACCTTTCCTCCCATCCCAAAGATGGAGTGGTGCAATAATCCTTTCAGTCCCTAAAATGAGGGAGGCTGCTCTGGAAAAGGCTTGATCTAATTCTTTCTCCCAGCTATAGCAGAATAGTTTCTCTTGAAAGATGCATCAAAGTGAATTTCAGCCCTAATTCAACCCCAATGGAGCGTGATCCAGCTCCCAATCTGTCCGGGCATCTCAGAATATAAACAGGGAATTCACCACAGCTTGACTTCTAAGGGGATTATTTGTATGTTGTGCATATACAAAAAGAACACACATAGAGAACTTAGGGCAAGCTGTTCATTCTGGACATTCAGTTTTTACCTGCCAAATGAAAAGGATGCCCTAGACAATTTCTTATAAGCCCTAATCAACTCAAAGTTTCTCTGGTTCCTTTAGTGAGATTCCTTTCTTCATACTGTCCTTCAAAACAATGATGTACTACACATAAAATACTTCAATAAAAGAGAATCTTATTTCTACATGGACAAGAGGTAAAGAATCTAAAGGGCATGCTAAATTGCACACTAAACCTAAAGTTTACAAGATTTAATGTGTCCATATGGAGACATTAATGTGAACTCAAGTTCTTAAGTAGAAATACTGTCTTTTATTTCTGTCATTAGAAGTAATTCAACTCAAAATGTTTGTTGATAAAACCTACCCCACTTTGTGTCAAAAGATATGTGAGACTTAGAAGGTAATTAGTCTCATATAAATCCTATGAAAATACTGCAACATATCATTGTGGTTGGAGCCAAAGAATATTCTAAGGTAATGAGCAGCAGACTTGAAAGTAAGGTCACAAAAAATGTATAAGATATTAAAGCACTAAAGAGAGAGTTTAGAAGACACACTGGCTAGCCTTCAAAATTTTGAGTATCCAAAAAAATGAAGAACTACAGTGAGTTAGTACACATTGACCCATTAAGTGTTCTTTATAATACCACAAAGGAAGATAACCTTAGCAGGATATGATCAGTTTGAATTAATATAGTTAATAGATGCACGATTCTATTCTATTAAATATATAAATTGTACAAATGTACTGTCCTCATCCCACATAAATAGGATGAACACAAAGAATTGGAAGAAATCAAATAGTCTCAGTAATGACAGAAACTCTTCAAGAACAGGAAAGATTGGTCATCAGTAGTGGTCACTAACCAATAGTCAAGTACACAGATGACCCAACAAAGTTAATCAGCATTGTTGACCATACTCAGAATGACTAGGTTCCAAGATAGTGGATTCACCAATTGCCTAAAAAGGATATATTTTTAGGTAAGAGTCATCATTTTTCTCCTTTAATACAACTTTGATGGCTTTGCTAATTTAAATACACTGTGAATATATACCAAGTATAATTTTCCAGCAATGCTTTTGCAAAGAAGGTCAAAATATAATAATATCAGGACAATGTACGTAACACTATCTAGGGAGAACTTTCTATAATTTGAAGGAAAATACCAAGTTCCAAATAACTGAAGCCAATATGAACAGTATCCAGTGAGCTTTAAGAGATGATTACAGAACAGATTTATTTCCTTCAAATGGAACCCCCTCCAAAGTGTAGCAAAAAAAAGCTTGGGAAATTGCCAACAGGCTCCAAGAGCTAGTAATTCCATAATGCAATAAAAATTAGTTACTTGGTAACTCAGAAACCATATCCTGAGAAATTCAAGATTAAATTATAACCCTGAGATAGAAGATATAATAACAATACGTTCTAAGATAACAAGTAGTAGGCTTAAATCTACTGTCAACACCCCTGTAATGATTTTCATAATACATAATTAAAACTTATACTAATTTTGATTAAATATGTCTTTACCCTGACTATAAAGTATTCAATAATTTTTTAAAAAATCTTATATACAAGATTTGGATTTTAATTACATATTTAGGATAACCTGTTATAATCAGTAATTTTTACATCGGGAAATTTTTACCATCATAAATTTATGTTTTGGATTATATTATATAGAAAAAGGCATAGAGTTTAGTGCAAAGTTACCAATGGAGTATTGAAGTGCCATTTAAATTTAATCACAGATTTCATTATGTTTAAAATTAAATCTAATTAAAAATTTCAAGCCTTGGGGCTGGGAAGGTGGCTCAGTGGTAGAGTGCTTGCCTTGCATGCATGAGGCCCTGGGTTCGATTCCTCAGCACCACATAAGCAAAAAGAAAAAAGCTAGAAGTGGCGTTGTGGCTCAAGTGGTAGAGTGCTAGCCTTGAGCTGAAGAGCTGAGGGATAGCGCCTAGGCCCAGAGTTCAGGCCCCATGACTGGACCCAAAAAGAAAAAAAAAAAAAAATCAAGCCTTAATCATACTAGCCATGTTTTTAAGAAAAATTCTCAGTAGAGGTGGGGACTTGCCTGCTACAAAGGTGGACAGTACAGATGTAGAAATTGCATGTTCTTATATTCAGAGGATATATCGGTTAGGATGCTAAAACTAGGCTACTCAAAAGATTCAGTGACTACTCAAGGCAGGTATTTTCTCTCTCATCTAACAATCTAGAATCAGCAGATGTCTTGGTATAGCATTGGTAGGTCAGAGATTCAGTCAGTTCCCCGAGGCCTCTCACAATCCAGGTCCTTCCTTCTTGTTGTATTACTGCCCCATATTCTGTCTTAAATCTCTCTTGAATCTATCTATTCTGTCTTGACTATCTTGTTCTGTGTTATTAAAACTTGTTTTGCAGCACGTCTGCAAAGGAAGGTAAGCAAATGAAGACAAGGAGTTCCCTGTGTGGAGAACATGAGCAGGTTGGTAAGCACAATAATACCAACGTGCACTTTGTGGGCTGAAACAGGCCTGTAGCCCACTACTGGCTATCAAGGATGCTCAGAAAGCTGGTCACGTTGTACAGCTCTGTGCCCAGCTGTAGGCGGAATGGCAGAGGCGGAGGCTGGCGGGGTGGGGGGGACAGAGGAATGTGACTTCTAAAAACAAGAATGGAAGAAGGGTTATTGGAGACCACTTTTCACGCTGTCATCGATGACTGCTTTTTGATGGATTTGCGGGAAAGTAGGCATGAAACAATGTTAAGCAGTCAAACCAACTTTTATCCACACTGAATAGTCCTTGAAAAATCAAAGTCCCATCACCATCGCTCCCCCTCTTAGGGAAACTCCTGTGTCCATACATTCTTGTCCTACCTGGAATACCAGCCCAGCAACAGCTTGTAGTCTACTTTTAAAACTCACTAAAGGGCTGGGAAGGTGGCTCAGTGGTAGAGCGCTTGCCTTGCATGCATGAGGCCCTGGGTTCGATTCCTCAGCACCACATAAGCAGAAAAAAAAAAAGCCGGAAGTGGCATTGTGGCTCAAGTGGTAGAGTGCTAGCCTTGAGCTGAAGAGCTGAGGGACAGTGCCCAGGCCCAGAGTTGAGGCCCACGACCGGACCCAAAACAAAAAACAAAAAAAAAAAAAAAAACCTCACTAAAATGAAAATGTCACTCTCTTGACTATTTTCAAGTAAACATTAGCATACAACTTAAATTCACTTAACTTCTCAACAGGGGGAAAAATTAGTTATTTTTCTCATAAGAAAAGAACTGAAGGTGAATGCTACTCATAAAATATAATGAGTTATAATACAAAATACAATGTACTCTAAAGAACATAGCATAATTATTAGGTCACTTTCCTCAGCAAAAATAACATACATATAACAGGACTATTTTATAAAGTGAATTTATAACATAAAGTAAATGTCTCATTTAATTTTTTATGCTGTGCATAGGAGCTAAAAAGACTTTCACTAAACTACATTATAAATATTGCTTTATTAATTTAAAAAGTGACTTACTATTAGGTGTCAAACTAATCATTTATTTTTCCTTTCATTTTATTTATTTTATTTATTTCATTTATTTTATTTATTTTCCTGGAATTTGAACTCAGGGCTTTTATTTATTTATTTACTTACTTACTTATTTATTTGTCAGTCATGGGGCTTGAACTCTGGGCCTGGACATTGTCCCTGTACTCTTCAGCTTAAGATGAGCACTCTACCACTTGAGCCATAGCACCACTTCCAGTTTTCTAGTGGTTTACTGGAAATAAGAGTCTCATGGACTTTCCTGCTGGGGCTGGCTTTGAACTGCAATCCTCAGATCTCAGCCTCTTGAGTAGCTAGGATTACAGGTGTAAGCCACTGGTGCCCAGCAGGGCTTTTACACTTGTTAGATCGTTTTTCTACTGCTTGGGTCCCACACCTTCAATCCTTTTTTTGGTTTAGAATTTTTCAGATAGGGTGCTATATTTTTTATCGGCACCAGTCTCAGACTGCAGTCTTCCTACCTATACCTCCTATGCAGCTGAGATTACAGTTGAATCACCACATCTGGCTTGTTAGTTGAGATGGGCTCTCACTAACTTATTGGTACATTTTTTATTGTAAAAATGCTATACAGAGGGGTTACAGTTACATGAGCAAGGTAATTGAGTACATTTCCTATTGAGCATTGTTGCCTCCTCCTTTGTTTTCCCCCTCCCACTTTTAAAATAAGTTAGACTTGAACTTGTATCTTTCTGGTCTTCATCTTCTAAGTAGATGAGATTTGAAGCATGAAACTAGCCTAACATTTTAAAATTATATTTGTATCATCTTTATATAGCTATACAAAGGAGTTACCATTCAACAGATCAAAACTAAGTACAATGAATCTTGATCAATGTCACCCCTTTTATCATTCTCTCCCACCCCTCTCAACCCAAACCCTTTTCTTCAATTTTCCTAGTTTTATAACCTAGGTATTTTTAACCTGTCAGGAACTTGGTATTACCTAATAAGGCTGTTTTCACTTTCCATTTGTGAAAGTCATTGCTTAAAATAATATTTGTACATCAAATATTTAAAGTATACATGTTAAACAGTGAAAACTTTTTAAATTTAATTTTATTCTCAAGATGATATACAGAGGGGTTACAGTCACATATATAAGGTAGTGAGTACATTTCTTCTCAAACAATGTTACTCATTTTTCTCCTACTTTTCCTCCCCTCCAGTGCCATCCCTCCAAGTTGTAAAGTTCATTTCCAACATTTTGCCATGTGGGTATTGCTGCTGCATTGGTTCGTCCTTTGTCCTTTATTCTTTGTTCCCCTTCCCTTCCCTAATTCAGATAAATGTATATATAGTACGCAGGGTACCAAAATCAAATACAGTGACAACAAGGGATAAACCATAGTGGAGAAAATGAAAGAAAAAAGAAATAACTTCACATAGAACATTTTAAAGCCCCTCTTGTTTCCGTATCTGGCAGTTCATTACACTTAGCTTCATCTTACATGGTCATAATGTATATAGCTACTGAGGTATTGTGATCCTCTTCTAGGAGTATCCTAGACCTATACACCCCAGTTAAAATGGCCATTATCAAGAAATCTAACAATAGATGCTGATGAGGATGTAGCCAAAAGGGAATGCTGCTACACTGTTGGTAAGAGTGTAAACTTGGTCAGCCACTCTTGAAAGCAGTGTGAAGGTTCCTCAAAAGACTAAACATAGAGCTCCCCTATGACCCCAGAATCTCACTTCTGGGCATTTATCCAAATGATCACAAACAAGGCCATACTAAAGCTACTAGCACAACCATGTTCACTGCAGCATTATTTACCATAGCTGATATGGAACCAACCCAGATGCCCCTCAGTAGATGAATGGATCAAGAAAATGTGAGATATATATATATGTATATATATATATATATATATATATATTTATTTAAAACATACTACGTGAAGACAAACCCAAAGAAACATAGACTCCGTGGTTTCCCTCAGTAAAAATTCTTAATAGAACACTAAAAATTATACTGTAACAATTTATTTTAGTAATTTCACCTGGAAATCCAAAAATATGTTTCAGAATTGTTGGCAACAATCTACACTAATATATTTTGCTCAGATGAATAATGCATTAAATTTTTAATTTATGATAATTCTTTTCAAACTAAGAATAATTTTGAACTCTGGGCCAAAAGCCCTTCAAAAATCACATGTGGTAATGTCAAATGAATGCTAAATTTGTCAGACAAATAATTTCTATGTTATACTAAATCATACACATAAAAGACCAATTGCAAGTCAGCACTCATATGTTAGTCTACAATGTCTACAAAACAAGCATAAACATTTTATTATTTGCTAAATCAATTTTAAGGAATGTGTTAAACACACTACTTCCAAACAAAGTGGATTCAAATCACCATAGCCATTGAGTGTAAGCAGACACCTGATGAAATAATTTTCTTTTCTTTTTTAATAGAGAAACCAAAATACCTTGACTTTGAGAAACAGAGACCTAGTCTCAATAGAAAAATTCTAGCCAGGCACTGGTGGCTCATGCCTGTATTCCTAGTTACTCAGGAGGCTGAGATATAAGGATTATGGTTGAAAGCAGCCTGGACAGGAAAATCCATGAGACTCTCATCTCCAATTAACCATCAAAAAACCAAAAGTGGCACCATGGCTCAAGTGGCAGAGCGCTTGCCTTGAGCTGACGAGCTCAGGAACAGCACCTAGGCCCAGAGTTCAAGCACCATGACCAACAAAATAAAAAGGAAGAAAATTTTAAAAAAGAAAAATTCTTTTCTTCTTTGTTACTCTTGTTTTCATCTACAAGGCAGCAATACACTGTGGGTAACATCCTCTCTACCACTTCCCTCACTGTTTGTTACTAGCTTTCAGATATTTTCACAGTCCATATGGCCCATTCATGCAGACTTTTCCAATCTCATAGACTGCACCCCAACAACTTCCATTCCATTTGAGGATCACCGTTCAAAGCAGCTCAGGCAGGAAAGTTCATGAGACTCTTATCTCCAATTAACCACCAGAAAATCAGAAGTGGCTCTGTGGCTCAAGTGGTGGAGCACTAGCCTTGGGGACAGAGTCCAGGCCCAGAGTTCAAGCTCCAGGATCAACCAAAAAAAAAAAAAAGAGAGAGAAAGAGAGAGAGACATACCCTAATTGTACAGAATGCTTTTTTTATTGTATAATAAAGGTGATTTACAGAAATGTTACTGTTACATAAGTAAGGTAATGAGTACATTTCTTTTCTTCCCTAGTCTTCTCCTGTTTTCCCTCTTCCCCTCCTGGCTTCTCTCCCCAAGTTATAAAGTTCATTTCTAATAGTATCTAGTGAGCATCACTATTGCATTGTTTTACCCTTTGTCCCACTATTTCTGTGTTACCCCATCCATTCCCCAAGTCAGATAAACTTATATACAAGGCAAAAGGTACCAAAATCAGAAACCACAGGGAAAAAAACAGAGGAGGAAAAAAAAGAAGACAAAAGAAATAACTGAAAACAGTACACCAAAAAGAAAAAGAAAACAAGAACAACAACAAACACCTCTTGTTTCCTTATTGTGGAGATCATTTCAATTAGCATCATTCTATGCAGTCATATGTACATAGTTATTGGACTATTGTGAACCTCTGCTAGGGCTATTCTAGTCATATGCTAATTATTACAAATAATGGTAAACTATGGAGCCTATGTTTCTTTGGGTCTGGCTTACTTCATTTAATATGACTTTTCCAAGTCTTTCCATTTCCTTATGAATGGGAGGATGTCATTCTTTCTGATGGAAGCATAGAATTCCATTTTATATATATATATATATATATATATATATATATATATATATATATATATATATATATTCCACTTTTTCTTGACCCATTCATCTACTGAGGGGCATCTGGGTTGGTTCCATATCTTACCTATGGTAAATAATACTGCAATGCACTTAGTTGTGCTGGTAGCTTTAGTGTGGCCTTGTTTGTGATCGTTTGGGTAAATACCCAGGAGTGGGGTTGCTGAATCATAGGGGAGCTCTATGTTTAACAGATGCTGATGGGGATGTGGCCAAAGAGAAAATGATTGCACTATTAGTAGTAATGTAAACTGATTCAACCACTCTGGAAAGCAGGATGAAGGTTCTTCAAAAGACTAAACACAGAATACTTTAATAGCTAGATAAAGTAGGAGGTTTAATCCAGGTTGGGAAAAAAGTGAAAAGAAAAGAGGAAGAGAAGATAGAAGATGCAAGGTGAGGAAAGGTGAGGAGATATGTAACACTGACAAAAATATAGAGAACTTCTCAGAGACCAAATAATGACAAGAAGTAGAATCCAGAGAGATAACAAAATCGTAATGTTGTTATCTGTCATGGGAAATCTACTGTCCCTGTAGGCTACTACATTCTTAACATGCTTTATGACTAGAGAACAGAATAAACCTAAGTCTACAGCAGAAAGGAAGTAGCTAGAACAGGGACTTCCACAAAACTATAAAATTCCTGAAAGCTAACATTTCAATGGGATAATGAACTAGAATTTTTAAAGGATGGCACACTGACTCAGAAAATAAAGGTACTTGCCTGGATTTTTTTTGTCATCATACCACTAAGATGAAAAGGAGCTCTCATCTCTATACAGAAACCTGAACACAACTGAAGTGAAAATGAAATCACACTGCTTGCTTCTGCTTCACCCTACAAATTTTAGCCACTTATTTAAAGTAAATCAAGATACATTAAAATTAACCTTGGGAGAATTCGTACAGATAATCCCCCAAAGAACATGAACTCACAAAAACTGACATAGTATAGTACAAAAAATTAAAAACAATTCAGAATTCCTTTTCTAAGTAAACTAAAAGACAAAGCAAATGTCTTTTTAAGTGAACAAAATTTGGACGGACATTTAACTAAGAAAGGGAAAGAAAAGATGGGGGGAGGGAGGGAAGAACAGAAAGAAGGAAGGCTAGGATGTAGCTCAGTGGCAAAGTACTTGCCTAGCAATTGCAGCATCTAGGTTTTGATCCCCAGTACCAAAAAAGAAAAGACAAAGAGGAAAGGGAAGAGGAAGGGGAAGGGGAAGAGGATGGGGGAGGGGAAGAGTAACTGGAAGGGGAAGGATAAGGGAGGGGAAGGGAAGGGAAGGGGCAACAATTATTTCACTACTATAGAGATCAATGTATATTTTTTTCTCATTTACATATCCAAACATTATAGAAAAGACCCTAGTAAATAACAGGTACACAAAATAACTGTACTGTGTTAGAATGAATAAAGGACCAAACAATGTCACAAAAGGAAGAGGATTATAGACTACTGGTAGTGCAACTGCCTAACATACAACACAGAGTTCAATCACTAGCAACTTAGGACGAAAGGTCACAATTAAATCTATAAAATAGAGTACATCCCTACATAATATAATTATGTAAGGATAAAATAGTACTTTCACATAAATTAATATCCATAAAAATCTCAAAGAAAGTTAAAAGATAATTACATTTATTCTTTAAATTTTAATTTTATTAATTTAAATAGACAATAAAAGTAGTGTGTCAAAAACTAGTTTTTGAAATGAATACTAACAAGTCACCTTCTTTATACTACAAATTAAGGCCAAAAAAATGAAAAGCACCAATAAACAAAACTGTGATGGAAGAAAGACCATAACTCCAACTGAGAATGAAAAGATGAAAGAATACCTTGAGTAAAACTATGCCAACATGAGAAGTCCCTGTACAAAGTGAATTAATCAGTCATTAAGCATCTCCTTGCAAGGAAACTACCACACACAGATTGCATTATGGGCAAGGTGCTCCTAAATTCTCAAATTAAAAACACTCCAATTTTGTGCAAACTTTTCCAAAGATTAGAAAAGAAGTCATTCTTCCTTTTCTCCCCCCCTCCTCCTCCTCCCCTCCCTCCTCCTCCTCCTCCCCTCCCTCCTCCTCTCCTCCCTCCTCCTCCTCCTCCTCCTCCTCCTCCTCCTCCTCTTCCTTCTTCTTCCTCTTCCTCTTCCTCCTCCTCCTCCTCCTCCTCCTCCTCCTCCTCCTCCTCCTCCTCCTCCTCCTCCTCCTCCTCCTCCTCCTCCTCCTCCTCCTCCTCCTCCTCCTCCTCCTCTTTCTTCTTCTTCCTCCTCCTCTACTGCTTCTTCTTCTTCTTGTACTGGGGCTTGAACTCAGAGGCTGGGCATTGTCCCTGTGCTTCTATGCTCAAGTAGAGCACACTAGCACTTGAGCACTCTACCACTTCATCCACAGCTCCACTTCTGGGTCTTTAATGGTTAATTGAAGATAAGAGTGTCATACTTTCCTGCCTGGGCTGGCTTCAACCTGAGAGCCTCAGACCTGGGCTTCCTGAGTAGGTAGGATTACAGGTGTAAGCCATTAGTGTCTGGCAAAAGGGGGAATTCTTAAAGAGATTATTTAGTAAGCTAAGGCACTAAATCTCATAACCACAAATGATGTATATAGTGTGGTACAAGGAGAAGAAAATAGAATGGATAACCCATTCACACAATCACACATATTTACAAACATCATATATGACAAATTAAACAAAAAGACTGGAAGGACCAATGGAAAAAAATGAATTACAGGATATAAATAAGAGTAAAACTTGACAATGTTTTTCAGAATAAAATGTTAAGAAAATTACTTATGAACTCCAGATAAGGAGAGATATTTTTAATAAGACAAAGAAACCTACCCTAAAACAAGAATTTGATAAACACAACTATTTCAGAATTAAGAACTAGAAGTTGCTGGGTGCCTGTGATTCACACCTTATTATCCTTGCTACTCAGAAAGCTGAGATTTGAGGATGTGGTTCAAAACCAGCCAAAGCAGGGAAGCATATAAGACTCTTCTCTACAATTAACCACCAAAATGTCAGGAGTGAAACTGTGGCTCTAGTGATAGAGTGCTAGCCTTGAGGAGGAAAGCAAAGGAATATAACCAGAACCTGAATTTGAGTCACAGTAGTGGAACATTGAAAAAAGAACTAGACATAATTTGCAGTAGGCATAATCCACTAAAGAGGTTTAAAAAACCAGCAAATACTTTGTTTAAATAGGAAAACCCACTACAAAAATGAGCAGAAGGCAAGGGAATGTTTCACAAAGTAGAAATGCAAATGCACAATATGAGAAAGCACTTTTCTACTCATTAGTAATCAAAAAACACAAATTAAACCATGAGATTCCCTTTGAAATCTATCAAATTGACAAAGACCAAATAATCAAGCAATACAAAATGCTGACACAAAGGGAAGTTGTATATAGTGTTGGTGAGAATATAAATTACGAAATTGACTTTGCAAAACAATTTGGCTCTATCTAGCAAATTAGAAATCCACATTTACTAGGACTCATGATTCACACCCCAAATTGATCCCCAGAACTGAAACAAAGCATAGTTCAATCTCTATCCCAAACAAAACATAAAATTCTGTTTATATTTGCCACAAAGTACATATAAACATACATAGAATAGCATTATTTTTTAAATGAAAGCTAAACCAATTAGTTTTTGAAGCATTTAAATTCCTTTCTTTACTACAATTGTTTATAGGGTTTATACTTTTCCAAAGAAGTAATATACCAATGGTAATGACCCACATTTTAAAATATTCAATAAATAGAGAGACAGATGATATATAGATGATGGATAGGCAGATGATAGATAGATAGATAGATAGATAGATAGATAGATAGATAGATAGATAGATAGATAGATAGATAGATAGATAGATCAATAAAGAAAGATAGCTAATGATAGAGATAGATAATTAATAAATAAATAAAAACAACTCAATTTTTTACCAAAAGTAGAAATGAATTAGCAAATATTCAAAGAGTCAATGGATATACTATAGCAATATAAAAAATAAAACAGGGGCTGGGAAGGTGGCTCAGTGGTAGAGTGCTTGCCTTGCATGCATGAGGCCCTGGGTTTGATTCCTCAACACTACATAATCAGAAAAAGCCGGAAGTGGCGATGTGGCTCAAGGTCGAGTGCTAGCCTTGAGCTGAAGAACTGAGGGACAGCGCTCAGGCCCAGAGTCCAGGCCCCACAACCAACAATAAATAAATAAATAAGTAAATAAATAAATAAATACAGCAAGTCTCAGAATATACACAGTATGTTTGTTTTCCTATAAATTTCAAAAACATACAAATTTATGCAATATATTATTTAAGAACAGAAATAAAAGGAAATACAAAACACAATATTTCAGATAGTAGTTACCCCACGGAAGAGGGGTGCAATTGGAAAGAAGCCTGCTCTAGCTACTCAGTATGCACTAGAACATCTATGAAATACACATTTGTACCTTAACTATTATTGGCCTTTTAAATTCTTTTTATTTTATTGTGAAAATACTGTACAGAGGGGTTACAATTACATGGGCAAGAAAATGGGTACATTTCTTATCAAGCATTATAGCCTCCTCCTTCGTTTTCCCTTCCCATACCATCCTCCCCCTCGCCCCCCACCAAATCCTCCCCCCCCTTGACCCCCCCACACCAAAGTTGTAAAGTTCGTTTTCAACATAACTTGTACATCTCATTGTTGCAATGGATCCACCTGTATCCCTATTTAAACGATTTGTTTTTCCCCTTCCCCTCCACAAATTATACCGACATCAAATACTGGAGGGGAGGGACATACAAAGCAACAAAGAAATAATCTTATAAATGTGTTAGAAAAAAAACATTTGAATTTATATCTTAGGGTTCATTTCATGACCTTATCTGACCTTTTCTGCTTGACTCAGACATATACTAGATATTGAAAATAAGGGAAACCATGGGACCTATGTTTCTTTGGGCTTGGCTTACTTCACTTAATATAATTTTTTCCAAGCCTTTCCATTTCCTAACAAATGGGGCAATGTCATTCTTTCTGATGGAGGCATAGAATTCCATTGTGTATATATACCACATTTTCTTGATCCATTCATCTACTCAGGGGCATCTGGGCTGGTTCCATATCTTAGCTATAGTAAATAGTGCTGCAATAAACATAGTCATGCTGGTAGCTTTAGTGTTGGCCTTTTTAATTCTAAATCATTTTAATATACAGATTCACAAAACATCAGTGATAATTTTAGTACCTGTCTAAATTACACATCATTAGCTAGTTTCACTAAAAGGAGAAGTGTGGGAAATGAAAACTCTATCTTTTCAGTTCTCATTACATCATGCCAGCTCAGCTCTCAACACAGCTCACCCAAGGTTTTAGCCCTGAGTGCTATTTCATATGAAAACCCCCTATTGCTGGACCGCTCTGATTATTATGGTCAAGACAAAAGAACTAGAGCAGCAGCTTACAAAATTACATACTAATCTGCCATCTTTTCTAGGAACGCACAACATATTACATGGGCAAATTTTCAAAAATCACATACTATATTGTATCCTTTATTTGAATTAAAACCTGTTATATATCAGAATATCCATTCGATTGACTCTCATTGTAAATTAGCTCAAAGAACTGAAACACTTTTAGTGGCAGAAAAGAAAATTGCTCTACCAAAGTGTGGTTGCAGGATAAAGCTGGGAGCTCCTGGCATTACCAAGTTGACAATTCCTCATAAAGTCAAGTTTAGTGGTCACTTACAGAGTTAAGCATTCACCTATCTGTCACAGTATTCCACATCTATATATTTACTTAAGAGAAATGAAAACATATGTCCTCAAAACAACTTACTGAGCAGCTCTATCATTCTCAGAAATTGAAAAAGGCTGCATGCCTATAAAAAAAATATGCCAAGTAGTGGCATATTTATACAATGGAGTCATATTTAGAATTTTCCCTAATTACTGATATACATAATAATGTGGGTGAATTGCAATTGTTTTTGTTAGCCAAGAAGCCAGACATAGAGTAGTTCTTATTCAATTCCATTTCTATGACAGTCAAAACAGCTCAGAATCAATTTCCAGTGATTGAAGTCAGAGCCTTGGTTGCTGTGGGTTTACAAATTCATTGAAAATTAGCACAAAACAGCATCTTAATTGTATATTTGTTGTCCAAGTAGGGTGTACACCTAACAAAATTCATCAAATGTCACCCTAAAGTATATGACTCCTCTCTCCATATATAAACTTTAAATCTAAAGGATACTGGGCTTCAAATGTGACTAGTACAGTGAATTATTTTATTTTGGTAATGAACATAGTTCCTTTTCTAATCTCTGGAATGAAGTTCATATTTTTCATGTGTTTATTTTCTCTCAACAGAAACATAGCCTTTGACATGAATATTTTGGCCTAAACACTCTTTTAGGGTTATATTTTCAGTCTAATGTTTTCAACTGGACCTTTTATTAACGCTTGTTTGTTATGTCAGGTATTACTGGAAAATATGACATTTCAACACAGGTTACTGAGGTTGTTTTTTAGAAAATGTGTTGTGCAGACAGAGGTGGCACACACTCAATCTTCTTGCCGTCCTGCCACTATGTGCCAGGTACTCTGCTAGATATTAAGGATGTAGTGGTTTGAAATGTGCAATCAGTGACCTCAAAGAGTCTCAGTCTGGTACCATTAATTACAGACACTTATTAATGTGCCACATTTATTACCTTCAGGCACTAATGCAGATGCTTTGCACATAGTAACTCATCTAGACTTCAAAAACAGAGCATGAAATTGTACTACCATTTCCCTTATGTACAGATGAGGAAACTGAGACCCAGGGTAGCTCAATATCTCACTCAAGTAAAAAAACACAGTTAATGAAGAGCCAATATATATATGCAGCCAATGTAATCCTATAGCTTATTCTACTAGAGGCTGTAAATTAGTCTCATATAAGCCTATGTCTGACTAGCTACTCAGGAGGCTGAGGTCTGAAGTCTATGGTTCAAAGCCAGCCAAGGCAGACAAAGCTGAGAGATTCTTATCTCCAATTAACACTAAAAAGCCAAAAGTGGAGGTGCATGCAAGTGGTAGAATATGCAAGGCCCCTGAGTTCAAGCCACATTACTCACCCACCTATCCCACCCCCCAAAAAATCTGATACAATAGTGGAAGAAACTATAGGTCTGCCTAAAATAGGCAAGTATCAGCATGCTTGTAGAATTTCATATGCAAATTTTCAGGGGAAGCCTGTACCCCAGCATTCTACTGTGTACTGCTACAAGTAGACTTTGTGACAGCAACCCAAGGGAACAGTCAGGAAGGACCTGCTCAGAAGACTTGGCAAGCTTAAGAATCTGATTTGCAATCCTTGCTACCAGACATGGCTCCAACACTCCAGGACCAGGACTAATATTCAGACTGGTTGATACACTAGAGGCCAATGACTCCAAACCTTACCCTTAGTCCTGATTGTATTCAAATTATGAAATTATGTTTTTCTTAGTAGTTAGGCTATGGCTTTCTGTGCACATTTGCATAGTTTTAATTTTCCTTTTAAAAAATGATTTCATTCAAAATAAGAATCAGCCAAGTAGCTACAGAGTTACAACAACTTTCAGTGAAATGCACTGACATTTGTGCTCAAAAATTAATATATAAACACTATTTACTCTTTTATAATAGCAAAGCAAAACATGATTAATGATTATTAGGGTGTGACAAAGAACATATAGAAATAATAAATTACTCCCGTTATTAAGTTGACATTATTCTGTTCCTTTGTTTTAACCAATTAAAATCTGTTACCTCTTTACCCAAATGTATACAAACAAGACCACACTAAAGCTACCAGCACAACTATGTTTATTGCAGCATTATTTACCATAGCTAAGATATGGAACCAACCCAGAAGCCCCTCAGTAGATGAATGGATCAAGAAAATGTGGTATTTATACACAATGGAATTCTATGCCTCCATCAGAAAGAATGACATTGCCCCATTTGTTAGGAAATGGAAAGGCTTGGAAAAAATTATATTAAGTGAAGTAAGCCAGGCCCAAAGAAACATAGGTCCCATGGTTTCCCTTATTTGCAATATCTAGTATAGGTATGAGTCAAGCGGAAAAGATCAGATAATGTGATGTTAGGAAAACGAACCCTTAAATATGTATTTTAATGTTTTCGTTTCTTTCATGCATGTGTTTCTAACGCATTTATAAGATTATTTCTTTGTTGCTTTGTATGTCCCTCCCCCACAGTGTAACCCCCGCTTTCACTTTATTTGATGTCAGTATAACATGTGGAGGAGATGGGGACAAACAAGTCGTTTAAGGACTCAGGTGGACCTGTTGTAACAAGGAGAATTACAAAATGTCATGTCAAAGCAAGCTTTACAATGTCGGTGTGGGGGGGTAGGGGGGTATGATTGGGTGGGGGGGAGGGGGGAGGCTGGGAAGGGAGGTGAAGGGTAAACAAAGGAGGAGGCTGCAATGCTTGGTAAGAAATGTATGCATTATCCTGCCCGTGTAATTGTAGCCCCTCTGTACAGTATGTTCTCAAATAAAATAAAATAAAATTTAAAAAAAAAATCTGTTACCTGGTGGCTTCAGAAAATAAGGACAGAGGGTAAGGCACAATATTTGCCATATGCACATATATATATATATATATATTTGTGCATTATTTGTCACAGACTAGTATTTGTGGTATTTTAACAAATAGACTACTTTAAGTGTAAAATCATTTATATTTCATTATTTTCATAGTAATTATCCAGTAAGTTTAGGTGTCAAACTCTACAATCTGAAGAGTCCCATATATTTAAAATTCCATAAGGAATAGACCATCACAAAGCCCATGCAGATTGTTCTGTTGGGGAGATGTGTTCTTGAGGAAGAAACAAGGGGAGTGTTAGAAAACAGATTTTACTTTTAAGAGATAACAACAGACATGAAAAGATGATATGCTTTAAAAGACTATCTAGGTAGAATCAAATTGGATAGGAGGCAACAACCTTAATATTTTCTAGTATAATAACTAACATTCATAATAAAATGAAACTTAACCATCAAGAAGTGGATAATCATAGAACTACCTTATAATTTAGTGATTCAATTCTTGAGCATTTAGTCAAAAGATGACAAGTTATGATACAGCAAAGCTACCTGTACAACCATGTTTATTGCTGCTCTATTCCCCATAGCCAAATTACGGAAAGCTCCGATGTCCTTCAATGGATGAATTGATCAAAAAATGTGATTTTACACACACACACACACACACACACACACACACACACACACACACACACACACACACACACACACACACACACCACTGTAATTTTATTCATTCATTGGGAAGAATATTGAGCTATTTGAGAAGAAATGGATGGGCCTGAGGAAAATTATGTTCAGTGGAATAAGTCAGTTCAGAGAAACACAAATGCATGTTTTTTATATGTGGAAATTGGAGCTAATTAATGAATATATGTAAACAAATAGAGGGTTGTATGAATACAAGCATAAACATATTACCTAAAGTATGGTATGTGCAAGAAGACATCCAAAGGTGTAACTCTTTTGAGCAACTTACAGTCCAACAAAACGAATACAAGTAAGCTGGAAATAGAGAAGTTGGGGGGGGGGAGGGGTAGTGGGGGGGGGAGTGGAGGGAGCGGGGACAGTGAGGTCAAGAGAAAGGCAGTAGACAAATGAAGAGATGAAAGGTGGGAGAATGTAATCATAATATATTTGATGTATCTATCTGAAAATACAACTAGAAAAATTGAGGGGATGGGGAAGGTTGGGAGAAATGGGGGAAGAATGAAAAGGGTGACACTGATCAACATTCATTGTACTCATAAGCTGATATATTGAATTAAAACCCCACTGTACAACTACTTAAAGATAAAAAGTAAAAGAATTTTTAAAAGTTACAGTAATTCATTCTTCACTGGTTACCCAGATGGAGAGCTCTCTATTTGAATGCTTACAAATGTTTAAAACCCAGGAAGCTTCAAAGTGCTAATGCCACTAATCTCTAGTGGATCATTTCCGTCAATATAGCACACAAACAAGATGAAACGTTTTGTGATACCAGGGGAAATTCAACTTAAGTATCGGGTAATTTGAGTTCTAGTTTCTGCAGCTTACTTTAGGCAGGCCTAGTGACTTCCCAGAATCCCTTGCATTCACCTGCAGAGGAATTCACCAATATTAATATTTCTTACCAAAAATGATACTTGTGGAAATTGAATGTTTCCCATATAAGAACACTGTCAAAATTATCAGGAGCTTTCTCAATACACAAGACTATTACTGCATAAATTGTAAGTCATCTTTTAAAAGTATTTTCATTATACTAATCTGACGATAAATAAAAATATTGTTTCTATTCTTGAAGACTGGGCAGTAGGCACTTCAGGAAGGTTGATCTAAGCCAATGGTAATGAAATACAAAAAAGTTGGCTCCTGTCTTGCCTGGATATTTATGGAATTCATTAAATGTTGTTTGCTCAGCCCCCATTTTGGAAGTCAGTTGGAAAATTAAACCATTGTCTTTTGTTATGATAAACCTGGAGTGAATTAATCACCAACTTTTCATCATTGAATGGCAGCAGCTATGGGATAATGCACCTGTTTTAGCATTTTAATGAAAATGAACAAGTTTCTGTAAAGAAAAGAACTAATTGCAATCCGCCCACAAGCTCAGCTCCTTTTCTCAAATTTCTTCAGTTTTATTCTTTATCCCTCTTGGCCAACAAAATATTTCAGATTTAAGGTACCACTTCCTATTGGGAAGAAGTACATAAAGTAGGTAACAGAAAGAAGTAGAGGATTCTAGAAAGAAGCTATGGGCAGTGGGGGCAGATAAGGGAACTTAAACACAGAAGAAAATACCAGAGGAAATGCAACTTAGGTATCAGGTAATCTGAGTTCTAGTTTCTGCAGCTTACTTTGGACAAGTCTAGTGATTTCTCAGAGTCACTAAGTGCAAAGTAAGATGTGAAGACAGGTAAAAATTTAACATGCTTACTTTTCTTTTGCCACCACACAAAAATCACAAATTTACAGGTTTAAAGGACACACATTTATATAATCTTTCAATAATGTAGGTTAAAAGTCTAAAATAATAATAAACAAAGTAAGCTAGACCTAAAGACATAATCATTAGAATATGTAATAATTAGAATATGTAATAATTAGAATATGCCTATAAATCTGTAAGTAAACCCAATGAATAGTAAAAGACAAATAATTATACTTAGACATGATTAATTAAACATTCACACAGTGAGAACAAAGGAGGATATTCTTAGGAGAAAATCACAAGGACTCAATAACTATGTGCCTATGATCATATAAAATGATGTTTATCAAAATGAACTCCAAGAAGTGGAAGCAAGAGGTTTGTTATTGTACTGTTTGTAGTTCTTTTTCTTTTCTTCTTTCTTTCATTCTTTGATTTATTCCTTTCTGTCACTGTTTTTAATTTCTGTAAACTTTGTCTCGTATATAAGTTCATTTGATTTGGGGAGGAGAAAGAGAAGCACAGAAATGGTGGGACAAAAAGTGAACCAATTCAGCAGTGATACTCACTAGACACTATGTTGGAAATGAACTATACAACTTGGGGGGAGAGAAGTCAGGAGGGGAAAAATGAGAGAGGGAGTGACACTGTTCAAAAGGAAAAGTGCTTATTGCCTGACTTATGTAACTATAACCCCTCTGTATATCACCTTTATAATAAAATTTTTTAATCTTAAAAAAACAAAGTCTGACATAAATATTACCAGGCTAAAACCAATGTGTTTCTTTTTTCCTGTCAGTTCTCTTGCATATTTGGCTCATTCATTGGTTCAAAGGCCCTTTTCCCAACCACAAAGCAAAGTCAGCAATGTTGAGCCAAAGGGTTTTCATATCCCATCACACTAGCTACCTTTTCTACCTCCCTGATCCACACTTAAGGACTGGTGATTAAGTTGGATCAACCTAGAAAACTTCCCTGTATCAATTCTAGTCACATCTGCAAAGTCTCTTTTGTGGTGAAACAATATATAGTCCTAAGACATGAATGTCTTTGGGGGCAGTGACATTGCTCTGGCAACCACCAAGCTACAGGTAAGAAATGATTTGACAGGAAGTTTTCACTGTTATATTTTGTACTGCCTGCCTTCAATCAGCTTGATATACACCATCAAAGTGCTCAGAAAGAAAGACCACACCACATCAATCCCTGGATGAAACTCCTTGTTTGTGTTCCTTGACCTGCATAATAAAACATGAGCTCTTTCTTAACACTCCACACAGCTTTATATAATTTAACTCAACATATCTATATTTATTGAACTGCTACTCTTAGTAAGAAATTTATTTAAATCATACCCCAGTCAGAAACACAAGGGTGTCCATTTTTCTAGTCCCACAAACCAGCACTCAAATGACAATGTAGTATGAACGCCAGGATTTTTTTTAATTCTCTTTACAAACTATAATGAACTATTTGCTCAGTTTGGAATATCTAGCCCTAGTTTTGCCTTTCTTTTAAATTTCAATTCATACTGACCTCTTATCTCAAGAGAACACTGATGAGGACCTGAACATCTCAGGCCAGCTTCCCTGTATCACTTAGGTCCTACTTAACTGTCCCTTTCTCCAGGGACTGTCCCATCTAATAGGCCATCACTCATAAGCTCTCTCTCCAGGTCTCATTCCTTATATTGCGCTAGCTTTCTTCACAACCTTTTCTGATATTTTGCGGATAGTTTTTGTTTCTTCTCTTCCAGTAGGATAAAAAGCTCTCATAAAGAGCACCCAATACCTGAGCCAGGCTTCCTAGCACATAGGAAAAACTCAAATATTAGTTATTGAGTGAATAAGTAAAATAAATATGAGTGAGAGAGGCTGAACAAATGAACTGGCAGAGCTAAGACTACATATGTACTTGGAAGAAATTGTTGGTATCATTACATTATAATTACAGTTAACCATAATCACTCACAACTATTATGTATTGATTTTTCTATACCCTATGCCCCATACTGTGCATATCTTACATAAGTTATTTCTAGTTACTGCCATAGCTCCAAGAGATCATTGTTTTTATACATGGGAGAAATTAAAGACTCAGAATGGGTTTCTGATCCAGGATAAGTATAAATGATAAAAAAAAATAACCAATTTTTAGAATAGCATTTCTTGGCATTGTTCTAAGCATTTTATATGTAGGCACTGTTATTATTGCCCATTTATAGAGATTGGAAAAGCTCAGAAATAGAACTTAAAGTCATAAAACCCATGAGTCGTGGCACTAAAAACTAATTCAGGCTGATTAGGCCTAGAGTGGACTCATAGTTAACACCCTGTGACAGCTCAAAGCCAGGTCCGTGAGCCAGCAGCAGCATCACCTAGGGCTCCTTAGAAAAGCAGTCTCCTGGGGCTGGGATGTAGCTCAGTGATAGAGCACTTGACTATCAGCGTTTTTGATCTCCAGCACCATAGAAAGAAAAAAGAAAGAAAGCAAAGTGGAAGGAGGGAAGGAGGAAGGGGGAAGAAGGGAAGTATAAAGGGAGGGTGGAAGGAAGAGAAAAAGGGAGGCAGGCAGGTAGGCAGGCTCTCTCTTGCTCAGTCCAGAATTCCAACAAGGGATTTCCTTGAACAAATAAGGTTTAAAAATACAATAAAAATATATATTAAAAAATGGTGGGCTCTAAACTATATTACCTCTCTGGCAGATAAGCAAAGATGAGCTAGAAAAAAAAGACACTGCGGATAATACTGTAACTATATGTATTCATTCAAATTTTACATGAATTGACTAGAGGGAAAGGAATCCGAAGTAAAACCAAAAGAACTGTTAAACTCAGATAAATAACTATTCATTCCAAAAAAACCACATTCCTCTTAAGCAAGAATATCACAAAGTTCATGTACTGAATTATTTGCCACTTAACAAAGCACTTTAAGCATACAATTCATCTTGAGCTGTGCCATCCCTTCAACATTTTCACCCCCTTTAACCTATCTCATCCCGTATTTTTCTCAGTTCTATGTAATATACAATGCATTCTTCTCAGGGTAGAATGAGAGGGTAGATGAGGATGTTGAAAAGGGAGACTGTAATTCATAAACCACTTAGTTAAATGGCAACGCCTTTGTGTAGCTCCTTAAAGAAAATTTTTAGAAATTCTGAAAAATTCAACATAAAAATATATCATGAAGTTCCTGAAGATATCCCAACCAGTCAGTAGGCTCACATCTATAATTTTAGCTACCTGAGAAGCTGAGAATGGGAGGATTACAGCTCAGGGAAAATAAGTTCATGAGATAACCCACGTACACACTTCTCAATCTATAGCTGAGCATCAAGGTGCACGTAGCATTTTAGCTACATAGGTGGCAGAGACTGACAGATCACAATTCCAGGATAGCACAGAAGTTTCCATCTCAATGGAAAGAAGCTGGATGTAGAAATGCATACCTGTCATAACAGCCTAAAAATAGGTGGACTGCAATCCAGGCGTCAGTGGGAAATAAACTCTTATCTGAAAAGTAACCCATGCAAAAAAGGTATAGAGGGTGTGGTTTCGTGGTAGAATAACTGCCTGGCAAGCACAAAGCCTTGAGCCCAGTACTATCAAAAAAAAAAAAAGTTAAAATCATTGTTGATTTTTTAAAATTCACAACCTCATGTTTTAGTCTTGGGTTATAGCAACTGACTCCCTGCCCTGAAAGACAAAAATTGTTTCTCTTCCTCCACATTTATCTTTAGAATCAATTTTCATCACTAAGATGTGTAATATATCCATGCTATTTTGCTACCACAATCCCCTGGCTGTTTGGTATATATTTCTTTGGATTCAATGGTCATATGTGCATCCTTACCACCTCTTCTCCAATGCTCAGATCAGTATTTTGATTCATCCTGTTATAAGGAAATGCTTTTAGCCGGGCATCAGTGGCTCACACCTGTAATCTTAGCTACTTAGGAGGCTGAGATCTGAGGATCTCAGTGCAAAGCTAGCCCACACAGGAAAGTCCGTGAGACTCTTATCTCCAAAAGAACAGCAGAAAACCAGAAGTGGTGCTGTGACTCATTTTGTAGAGCACTAGCCTTGAGCTAAAGAGTTGAGGGATGCACCCAGGCCAGAGTTCAACCCCCATGATGGACAAAAAAAAAAAAAAAAGTGTTTTAAAAGGGATTGTGATGATCATGTTCCATTAATACTTTTGTCCTGAAGAATCCTTACCTTTTGTCTTTATTAATGAATGAAAGCTTAGCTATTTTTATTGTTATTGTAAAGCTCAGGTACAGAGTGGTACTTTTCTTTTTGAACAGCATCATCTGGGTTTTGCTATTTCTTTAGGACTCTATAGATTACCCTCTATGTCACCCAGCGTTAAAAATGCTGGGAAAACATTTGAAACCAATCAAAAAGTGGGGCTCAGCATACCCAGAAATAACCCTCCCCCTCCCTTTTGTTAATCTTTACTATTTCAACATAACATACATCTTGATCTAGATATTGGTTTAGGGTTATTTTTTTTATTTTTCCCATTACAGGATGATCTTGTTGAATTACTATTGAGAACACTTTTCCCTTTCCTTTCTTTCTCCATTTTCAAGGAATATTCTCCTGATTGAACTTTTTTGTCTACCATATAAAGCACAACCTCCCTAATTATTTTCAACTCTTTGATAATTTTCTTAACATTCATTAAAACTACCTCAAATTATTCCCTCATGCTACTTACTCAATTGTCACCTTTGTCTATTTTGTCACTTACTCTTTGAAGTATATTTTTTTATCTGCAATGAAACTGCCTTGTCTCTACGATCATTTCTTGACTTTAAAATCTATTGTTTTATCATAATACCTTGAGGCTCTTGTTTCATCAGAATCATAATCTTATTAGATTTCTGCAAAGCACAAAGCACTCTTATATTTTCCTTCTCCTTGTACTGCTTAATTCCAGACTCTCTTGGCATGTAATGTTCTTGTTGGTTTCCTTTCAGTGTTGTCCTGTCATTTCTTTTTTCCTGCCTAAATCTCAAAAACAAAAATTCCATCACAGAAATCTCTTGATACCTATATCTTATCTAAAAGCTAGAGTTTGTTGTTTTGTTTTGTTTTGTATGTGTGTGAGAGAGAGAGATGCTGCCAAGCTACCATTTGAAGGCTAGGTATTTGTAATATTTGTTTTCCTGCTAGATGCACATGAATTGAAGTAGAAAGTAAGCTCAGGCCAGATTCAATCCTTGATGCCTGACAAGCTCTCATATTTTCAGAAAGTCTCTACACAAATGGCTAAAAGAGAAGCTCATGAGGTTTTCATTATTTTCTATACAGATTGTTACCGCCTAATGCAAATGGCCTCAAGTCTACCCCTATACTCCATTCCTGCCAGTTTCTGTACCAGTCTTTGCCATGAACAAAGCTGTTTCCACAGCTGGATTAAGTTGGAAGACCAAGGAAATAGCAATCCATTCTGCTTTGGATATGCTCAGAGAACACTACCCAACAGGCCAATCTTATCATCTCTCTGATGAAGGTTAAGAAGTGGTAATTTCGATATAAAGTATTGCTCTTAGTAGTCTCTATCCTTTTATCTCTTCTTCTTTGAGGTCCATGGTAAATGTGATGTTAATTCTGTATGCTATAGTATGTTTTCCTGCATCTTACTTATACTCAGTCTCTGTTGTAAGGAACAAATATTTTAGATCATTTCCCAAATCCCAATCTCAATTCAACTGTATATTCTCTGATACAACAAGCAAGATAAATCTTCTAAGTCTCAGACAATTCTCTTGACTACAAACTGAGATTGAAGACACCTACTTGATAGAGTTATTGTGGAATTTATATGATATATAAATAGGGCATATCACATATGTTCTGGCACATTGTCAACCGTCAATATATTTTTAAGATTATTATTCCACTTCAGGCTGCTATAACAAAATGTCAAAATACCATACACCAGGTGCTTAAATACCATTTATTTCCATTCTGGAGATAAGTGTAACTAAGATCAAGATGCCAATTGCCTCTGTGTCTTACAAGAACCCTATTTATACATTTTCTTACTATAACTTCACATGTCAAAGACAGAGACAGGTCTAGTGTCTTCCTTTCCTTATAAGGGAATTATTCCCATTATGGGAATTATCTCCAACCTGATGATTTCATCTAGACCTAATTACATCCCAATTCCCTCTACTAAATGGAGTTTTGGGAATCCTTCCCCTTGGCAACCCATGTCACAGAAACTAGCCATCCTGGAGGAACTGCAGACAGGTACTACACAGCTTCTCTTAGGAGCGCATTATAATTATAGAATCTCTCAGGAATAGGGGAGCCTTACACTAATTCTGACTAGAACCAGGTGGACCAAGCAAAAGAAAGGAATTTCAGACAGAAGAGGCAATTTCCATTCATTCACTCTATAAACATTTATTAAACCCTCTACACCAGGTTTTTCTATGGACATTTGGGGGATTAATGCAACAGTGGACAAGGAAGATAAAAACTCCACTGCTGAAGATACACAGTATGAATAGACACTAGGCAGCATGAGAAGAAAATATACAAACTCTCTCAACTTAAAAAAACACAAAATATAGATAAAACAGGCTACAAAACTTTCTCTCATGGGGAAACACCTGGTCCTGGATGGATTGGTGGGTACCTTTCCTAGGATCCCTATCTGTTATATTATTTCTACTAAGATTTGGCCCTGGTATTTTCAAGCTTGTTTCTTCTAGATTAGAATCCATCATGGTACAAATGAGCCTAAAAAAGGAGCCTCATATAAACTGTCCTTGGGAGGTATCATGGGCTGCTGAAATAGTGCACAAATCAAAGTTTGCCTAAAAGACCCTTCTAAAAGGATCACAGGCTTCCATACCATACTCCTTCCTCTCTGAGCAGGAAGTAGCCAGGAGCCATCATTGCCACATTCCCTGAGAGCAATTAGTTTTTCCATGGAGAGGGGGAAATGAGAGAAAGAAAGGCGGGAGACGAGAAGCACAAGATGTTCAACACCCTTAGCTATAAAGGAAATGCAAACGAAAACATCATTAAGATTCTACCTCACTCTAGCCAGAATGATTGTAATCAAGAAAATAAGTCACAAATGCTGGTGAGATTATGGGGCAAAGAAGTTCTTACATTCTGTTGGTAGTAATATAAATTAATGTAAAGTAATATAAATTACTAAATCTGTATAGAGGCATTAAGAAAAAAGCTGGAACTAGGGAAGGGAAGGGGAACAACAAAATGGTGAGACAAAGGACAAAGGGGAGCCAATGCAACATCGATACTCACAAGACAATATGTTGAAAATAATCTGTACAACCTGGGAGGGGAGAGGGGGGTAAGAGGGAGAAAAATGAGGACTAACAAGTTAGCAAGAAATGTAATCACTACCTCATGTAACTGTAACCCTCTGGTACATCACCTTGACAATATTTTGTTAAACGCTGGAAGCAGAATTGCTATATGATCCTGCTATTACACTCCTGAAGGATTACAAACCAACATACCTGCACCACCATCTTTACTGAAGTACTATTCAAAATAGCCAAGATATGGATCAACATAGGCACTTGGCAGTCAGTAAATGGTTAAAGAAAACTGTGGCAGGACTAGGAAGGTGGCTCAGTGGTAGAGCGCTTGCCTTGCATGCATGAGGCCCTGGATTCCATTCCTCAGCACCTCATAAGCAGAAAAAGCCAGAAGTGGTGCTATGGCTCAAGCGGTAGAGCACCAGCCTTGAGCTGAAGAGCTGAGGGACAGCGCCCAAGCCAGGAGTTCAGGCCCCATGACAGACAAGAAAAGAAAGAAAGAAAGAAAGAAAGAAAGAAAGAAAGAAAGAAAGAAAGAAAGAAAGAAAGAAAGAAAGAAAGAAAGAAAGAAAGAAAGAAAGAAAGAAAGAAAGAAAGAAAGAAAGAGAGAGAGAGAGAGAGAAAGAAAGAGAGAGAGAGGAAGGAAGGAAGGAAGGAAGGAAGGAAGGAAGGAAGGAAGGAAAGAAAGAAAAAAGGAAGGAAGGAAGGAAAGAAAGAAAGAAAGAAAGAAAGAAAGAAAGAAAGAAAGAAAGATAGATAGATAGATAGATAGATAGATAGATAGATAGATAGATAGATAGATAGATAGATAGAAAGAAAGAAAGAAAGATAGAAAGAAAGAAAGAAAAGAAAATTGTGGCATATACACTCAATGGATTCGGCCAGAAAGAAGAATAAAATTATGTCAGTTGCAGAAAATGAAATCATCATGGTAAGTAAAATAAAATAAACTAGAATTAGAAAGTCAAATGTCACATATTATCACTCATATGTAGAATCTAGTCCCTAAAAAACGAGTGATATAGGCCAGGCGCTAGTGGCTCATGCCTATAATCCTAGCTACTCAGGAGGCTGAGATCTGAGGGTCGTGGTTCAAAGCCAGCCCAGGCAGGAAAATCTGTGAGACGCATCCCTAATAAATGACCAGAAAACCAGAAGTGGCACTGTGGCTCAAGTGGTAGAGCGCTCACCTTGAGCTGAATTGCTGAGGGACAGCGCCCAGGCCCAGAGTTCAAGCCCCGTGATCAACCAAAAAAAAAAAAAAAAAGAATGATAGGAATATAAATGTGAGAACCAGTTATTTTGTATATGCATATTCTATACACATGGAACTTGTTGAAACTGTCCCAAGAAGGGAGGAAGCAAGCGTGATAAGAGAATTATTTGATTGGTGTATATTTATTATATGCATAGATGGAAACATCACAGCGAAACCCCTTTGTACAACTAATATATGCCAATAAAAATAGGAAGAAGATTATTTAGAGGTAAAAAAAGGAGTCTAGATGGGTTTCCTCAAAGTATCAGGATCCTAATTCTGACAAGCAATGTTTAGAGTTGGGATCAGGCCAACACCATGGGAGAAATCTGTGGGTCTTAGGAATTCTTTCTACGTATGACTGAAAAAAATACACACATACACACATACACACAAACACACACACCCATGGGTCAGACAGTAATAAGTGGGCTAAAAGATTTCAAGTGAAAGAAATTTTCATTAAAACCCCTGACAGAAAACAAATCATAATTCCTCACCTGTAGTGGCTTCTCCAGTTTTGCCCAAGGCTATCCTAAGTCTGACCTTGTCTATAAAGAATATCATTTGATCTCATTCCCCATCCATTTCTGCCCTCTGTGTCTCATTCCTCACTAGGAAAATACAAAGTATTTTCTGAAAATTAACTGAGATTACATATGCCAAAATACGCCAGACCTTGAGTCTAGTGTGCAATAGGGAGGGAAGAAAAGGAAGGAAGAATTATTAATATGTAGATGTCAAACTAAGACATAAAGTTCATTTATGGATTTTAAGAAGAGGAATAACGGATTTTCTGGCAGGGACTAAGATAGAGCAAGGAAATAAATTGGAAAATATAGTGATCCATCAGATAAGTAAAAAGAACTTATACTGTGCAATGGTAGCATGGATGATTTCTTCAGATAGTTAGGAAGGTGATGAACAGTAGAAATAAAAGGAAAAGAGACACTAGGATAACTCTCAATTCCTACTCTGAAATACTGAATCCATGCTCCTATACAAAAAGCAAGGAACACAGGAAGAGAAGCAAACATGAAGAGACACTCATTCATTGGTCATTCACTATGAATGATTCCAAAAATTTAAGAAGTATTTGTGGTGTGTGCTACTATATCACAGCGTGGAGCATTAGCAATGGATGGACCTTATATTCCACCAGGAGAATTCATGAAGCAAAAGCACTTGAGTAACATGAACAGTGAACATCACATACATGTATGAAAGTGGTATAATGAATTCCATTATTTTGTATTATTAATATATACTAAAGATTGTTTTAATGGATGCAGCATAGCCAATGAAATTAGGAAAACTGAAGAACGGTTGAGCTGAGGGGATTGGGGGGGACAAGTAAGGGGGTGACATCACTTCAGATGCATTATAAACAGTTGTTGAGTGGTAACCGCTTTGTACAACTAAAAGATAGTAAAACTATAATTTTTTAAAGAAAGGCAGAAAGTGATGTAGGGAGAGTAAACAAAGGCACAGAATACTTGAAAGCATTGAGGCTGAAAGAACTATTTCCTTCAAGGAAATAAAGGAAGCTCCAGCTACACTGAGAATAAGACACAGTGCTTGGCAGGTCGTTTTTAAGGATGATGGACTTTATTCTTCTAGTAGTGGAAGTCACTGAAAGTTATAGGCATTCTTGCATTAAGAAATTTCACTCCAACTTGAATATCAATATAGAAAATGAGTTGGGGATATTCACTTAGCAGGCTAGAAATGCTGAAACCCACACGCTGCAGACATGCAGATGTTGGATAAATAGTGAAATCACTGAATCAAGAAAAAAGAAAAGGAGAGAAATCCTGAAAAACTATGAAGAATTTTAAAAATACAAAGATGAAACAAGAATGGTAGGCAAACTATGAAGCCAACATTGTCCACAGAATAAATATTAACAATGTAAGCCTAAACTTAACAATGTAAGCCTAAACTTTGCAAGGGCTATGTGGAACAGGAGTTTAAATCATGTGATCATTCAGAGGAGGGCAATAAGATGTCTCTTCAAGATCCTGATTTTAATCTTTGGATACATATCCAGAAGTAGAAAGGCTGGATCACATAGTAGTTCTCTATAAAATGTTAAGGAAATTCCATAGTTGCTACACAATGTCTATGGACATTTCTATCAATAATGAACAAGGGCTACAATTTTTCCACATTCTCTCCAAACTTACCTTTTGTTTTGAATTTTGGTTTCTTTGTGTGTGTGTGTGTGTGTGTGTGTGTGTGTGTGTGTGTGTGTGTGCATGTGTGTGTGTGTGTCTGCACATGGTTCTGATTGCATTTCTCCTAAGTCTAATGATGGCTAATTTTTTATATATTTATGGGTTTTTTTGTTTGGTTGGTTGGTTTTTTTGTTTTGGTTTTTGGCTTTGGACGTGGGGCTTGAACTCTGAGCTTGGGCATTGAGCCTGAGCTCTTCAGCTCATGGCAAGCACTCTACCACTTGAGCTACAGTGCCACTTCCAGTTTTCTGGTGGTTTGTTGAAGATAAGAGTCTCACAGACTTTCCTGCCCAGGCTGGCTTTGAACCACAATCCTCAGATCTCAGTCTCCTGAGTAGCTAGGATTATAGGCATGAGCCACTGGCACCCAGCACTTTTTTGTTTGTCTTTTTTGGAGAAGTATCTGTGTTCATTTTAAGATATGTTTATTCAGAAGTTTTGCTAAATCCCTTATATATTTTGGATTATAATCCATTATCAAACATACAGAGTCATGTGGTTTACAGATAATTTTTCCTATTCTTGTGGTTGCAGTTCATTCTGTTTATTATTTCCTTAGTCCTGAAGAAGCTTTTTTGTTTAGTATCATCTGAGTTGCTTAATCTTACCTTTATTGCCAAGGTTTTGGTGTCATAGTCAAGAAATCATAACTAAGACCCATGTCACGAATTTTTTTACCCTATGTTTTCTTCTAGGAGTTTAATAAGTTTTAAGTCTTGTGTTCAACTCTTTAATACATACTGAGCTGGTTTTTATGTATGGTGCAAGACAGAGTTCAATTTCATACACATTTGGGGTAATTTTTCTTCACAGGAGAAATATTAATGATACTAATTATAGACTCCCTGAGAATTCACGATCTTAGGTTTATTTCCGCTTTCTTCTAGCTCTCAGGCTCAGCTGCCTATCAGCCTTACTGGAGGTGATACTGTGAGCTGGGAAGTTAAAATAACACAAAATGAGTTGGCACACACTGGGTCTGGCAGGAATCACATAAATTCTTTGTTTGATGTGTTCAACCTTATCTTCTCCTCCATGCCAGAGACATGGTGAAAATGTCTTAGTAAATTTCTTATACTGCTCTTTTGGCATAAATCATGTTATCTAAAAATTTACTACTAAATTAATCTGATCTTTTTATGAAGGTTCCAGGAAGCACAAGGACTTCCAGGAAATATATGAAAGTAATGATAATACCTGACAATTACTGCATGACTTACGGTTTATAAATGCTTGAGGAAACAGGAGATTGAGCTATTCTCTCTTCTGGGAAAGCTTAATTAACATTATTTCCTTAATGAGATCCCATGAAGCTCTTCTCCATGTTGCCTGCCAAAGAGAAGCCCTAGAAGTAATTAAATCTATAGGTACTTCTCTTGGATTTCTCATATGGATCAGAAAAACTTCCCTCTTTCTATTTAGAAGTCATCTCCTAGTTATTGGTCCTTTCTGTTCCATTATGAAAGAAAATACACATGAATGTCCTTTCTGTAACTTACAAGTTGTGAGTCTCTGTGCATGTTATCTTTGTTTGTGAAACTGGAAATAGAAACATCTACTTCAGGGTGCCTGAGAGACAATTTGTTTGCTTTTTCATGGACTTTGTTGTATTTTTGTATGTCATGACGTCTTTGACCTTATCCATTATTCAAACATAAAACAAAAGGCGTTCCAAGTGATCAAAATTTAAGATAAGCACATTATTTTGGAGTTTCCATGTAAATAAGGATAATGCTTTTGAGTATTTGAGTATTTTTAAATTGATGTTCTGATTTTCTGTTGTTACTAATATTACTATTGTTACTAATATTAATATATTATGGTCACGGGAAATGATCCTCTATAGCCATGAGGACTATGGAATTTTTGGAAGGCATCTAAAACTTTTTTTTACTTAGAATATTGTTAGTGTCTTAAATAGAAAGATATTCTCTATATTTTTAATAGAGACATACCTGTATCTCTACATCTTTACATCTATTTTATATCAGATCAAGCCTGTTAAGTGTATGGTTCAAATCTATTATGTCCTGAATTTTGTTCTACATATTTAATGCAGAGAAACCAATTAAATATCTCACTATGCCCATGAGTCTTGCCAATTTGTCTCTGCATTTCTATCAATTTTTAGTTTACATATTTTGAAACTATGCCATTAGATATTAAGGGCTTTGAATAAAACAGTGTTTGCTATACCACTATATTGTTACATTTCCTAGGGTTTTATTTATAATTGTCTTTTATGCTTAATATTACCCTATGATTTATTAGAACTTGTTTTCTATTAATATTTTGAATCAGGTTTATTTTGGTAGTGTTTAGTAAGTATGTGGTTTTTCCACCTCTTAATCTTTGACCTTTGGTGTTTGGGCTATATCTAAATAGAATAAAGGAGATTTCTTTTTCTTTCAATCTGAAATTTTATGCTTTTTAACATAAGTTTAATTTAATTACATTTGTTATAGTTATTACTATGCTTACATTCATGTCTTTCCTTTTACTTTGAGTTTCCCACAAGATGATTTGATTCTCAAAACCAGAATCAAATATATCACAAAACAATTTGGTTTATAGTAACTTCTTGCTAGTTGAACACACTATATTTTTGTGTTTTTCCAATTTGCCCTCTTTAAATATCACCCACTCTCATGTAATTGAAGCACATTTTTAATATACCTACTGTTGCAAGCTAATTTTTTTAGCTGTTTCGCCCATTATTTTGCTATTGTATTTGCAAGAGCAACCTTCTTGAGCTCAATTTTTAAGGCTTTGGTTTTTTTAGAGCAGATTCAGGTTTACAGCTGAGTAGGTATAGCAATTTCCCAGAAATCTCCTACTCCCCCAAATATAGCCTCAGCCTTACCAACAATCTTCACCAGAGAGGCACACTCCTTGCAATGCCTGAATGTACCTCATTATTGATAAGAGTCCAGAGTCCACATCAAAGCATTCTATGGGTCTACACAATGTATAAGGACATACCCTACCCCTGTAGAACCATGCACAGCCTTTTCACTGCCCTAAAAATTCCCCTCCTCTGTAGCTCCTGTGTGTTGTAACATTGTTGCAATGGGTCATCCTGTGTCTTTGTCTTAGCATTTTGTTATTCCCCTTCTCCTCCCCAAATTAGAAAAACATATATACAAGATGCAGGGTACCAAAATCAAGTAGAGTGACAACAGGGGATATGCCATAGGGGGGAAAACACACAAACCAAAAAACTACATAGTACATTAAAAACAACAACAAAGAAAGATCTCTTGTGTCCCTATCTTGGGGTTCACTTTGCTTAGCATCATTTTATATGATCATAGGTACATAGCTTTTGACCTTTTCTGGTCAGAATTATACTAGGCATATACTAATTATTGCAAATGAGGGAAACCATAGGACCTATATTTCTTTGGGTCTGGCTTACTTCACTTAATATGAAGTTTTGCAAGTCTTTCCATTTCTTAACAAATGGGGCCAGGTCATTCTTTCTTAAGGAGGCATATAATTTATATATATATATATATATATATATATATATATATATATATATATATATATATATCACATATTCTTGGTTCATTCATCTACTGAGAGGAATCTGAGTTGGTTCCTTATCTTAGCTATGGTGAATAATGCAACAATAAACATAGTTGTGCTGATAGCTTTAGTATAGTCTTGTTTGTGATCATTCAAGTAAATGCCCAAAGGTGGGATTGCTGGGTCATAGGGGAGCTCTATGTGGAACCTCCATACTGCTTTCCAGAGTGGTTGAACAAGTTTACACTCCCACCAACAATTCAGTAAGGTTCCCTTCTGTCCATATCCCCTCCAGCATTTGTTGTTATTAGATTTCTTGATTATAGCCATTCTAACTGGGGTGAGGTGGTATCTCAATGTTGTTTCGATTTGCATTTCTTTTACAGCCAGAGAAGTTGAGCATTTCTTCATGTGTCTATTGGCCATTCTTATTTCCACTTCAGAGAAGTCTCTTTTTAAGTCTTTAGCCCACTTATTAATCACGTGGTTGTTTCTTTGAGGATTTGTTTTTGGAGGACTTAATTTTTTGAGTTCTAAGTATATTTTAGATATGAGGCCCTTGTCTGTTGTATGGCTAGTGAAGATCTCCCAACCCATGGGCTTACTGATCTTTCAACTAGACCCATAGTTCTGCTTTTTCCAGTCATTTCCCTTCCATTAACTGTTGATTTCTTTTCAAATATATCTATACTTTTCCACCAGCTTATTGGCTCCTATTTCTGTACTAAGCTCCATAGCTCTTTAAATATATTTATTATATAAAATCTTTTAAACTGTTCTATTTTCTCCATTTAATGGGTCTTTCTCTTCCCCATGCATATCTTCAATTAGGTAATTTTTTCATGCCTAATTTCATTGCATAACTTGTAATTTTCATTACTTTTAGTGAGGGAGGTATTTTCTAATACCTTGAGGTCTTTCTAAAGGCTTTTATTTATGTATCTATATAGAGTAAATCTAAAAATTAGCTTAAAATTAGCTACTGTTTTATTGTTGTTTTTCAACATATAGCTTTAGTACTTTAATGATAAAATAAGTCAAATTCTGGGATTTGCTTTCTTATTGCTGACTTCCTTAACCTCACTATGGCCCACAGAACCAAGGAGCATTATTGCTGCCTCCTTGATTTCCCCCAAGTCCTCTTTCTATGGGTGAGACAAACCTATGTGTTTCATGTAGCCCTGAAAGAATGCCCCTCAAAAATTCCAGCATCCTAAGTCCACATTTCCTATTTTGTGGTTCTGGTATGGGAATCTCTTGTTATTTCATACTTAGGGTAATTCATTTTTTCAAGTTCAGATATTGGGGGTTTTTTCATTCTCGTGAAGACAAAAACAAAGTTACAGTCAGCAAGTATGTGCATTTATAATGTGAAAGAAGACAATGTATGTCACGTTGGTCCACTGTGTTGTTCTAGGTTCCAGTTTGGATGTCTTGTTAAATACAAGAGTGAATATTTTAAGGCTTAATTATACATCCCTGCCCTCTAGGTCTCAAATCCAGTCTTGACATGAAATATTACTCCTAATCTGAAAAGAAAACGTATTAAATGAAGTCAGACACCTACACGTGCATGTGCGCGTGCGCGCGCGCGCGCACACACACACACACACACACACACACACACAAGTAAACACTACAAGGTTGTATTGCAAGTCTACACAGTGTATTAATCAAAGTATGGTATTTGCAAGGGAAAATTCAAACAATCTAATTCCCTAGTAAAACTAACACACAGTCCAACAAAATGAATACCAGGAAACTGGTACTTGCAAGTTGAGGACAGGGGTCAAAGGGAAGAAGATAAATAAGTGAAGGAAGGAAGGGGAGGAAGAATGCATTCATAACATTCAATGTATAGCTTATGACATCAAGAAAACTGAGTGGGGAATGGGGTGGGGAGGGATACGGGAGAATGATGAAAAGCATGACATTGATCAATGTGCATTGTATTCATAAACTGATTTGTCGCAGTGGTAACTCCACTGTAATACTGCTTAAAGATAATAAAAATATATTCAAAAAATCATGCTGTGGTGATATTATCCCCTAGCATTCCTAGCATTTAAATATACATTTGAAGAAAAGCAAAGCCAAGTAAACAATTCATGTGACTCCACTGTACTGTTCCTTGAATTCTTTGGTTTTCAATTGCTATGAACTCTTCACTCCTGGATTTTTTAATTTCCTGAAGAAAATGAGATTACACAGAGATAGCACTGTTCTTATCTAAATATGTATCTTCTTTGAGTCACTTAGTAAGACCTTCAGTAAACCTGATGAATAATAATAGGATGTTTCTAGTTCCCTTTGGTGTCATTACCTACTTAATTAAAAGTACTTCAAAACCAAGAACACAGGAAATGTGTGTATATGTTTAGGTTTTATGTACAGAAAATAATTTTAAACAATAAATTTAAGTTTTTAAATTGTAGATTGATTCTTGGCTCTCTACGTGATACTGAATTACAAAGTTTTAATATTTACAAAGAAAATGCAGTTCTTTACCTAAGCAAGTAGCAAAAATTCCATTATCCTAATAAAACCAGCTGTTCAATCATTCAGACCTTATGATCATTTCTTTTCTGGTGGCAAAAAAAAATCGGATTGTTGATTTGACTGCTGGAAAGCGTGACAGCTATGATAAATAATACAAAAATCTTATATCCAAATGATTTTTTATCTCCTTCAAAGCTGTCAGCGCAGAATGTGTATCCACTTAACTTTTCTCAGACAATGCTGTCATTGCTCAGACCATCTTTGGAATTTCTCTTTCAGAATTATTTCCAGACCTGATGCACCTTGTTTGAATAGCACTACATAGCAAATCATCCTCTGTAGAAGAATTTTTCTTGTTCTTTGGGGTTTTTTCATTTTTCATTTTAAATTAAATTTACATTATTTATTACATAAAGATATTAAAATTATGCCTGAGATACCAAATGGTGTTTCAAGATCTCTGCATGGTGAAATGTTTAAGTGATGGTAAACGTATCTATCTCCCCCAACACTGATCATTTTTAATAGAAGATTAAAAATTATTTCTTCAAGTTTGTATGTGTGTGAGACAGAGAGAGACAGAGACAGAGAGAGACAGAAAGAGAGACACACAGAAAGAGAGAGACACAGAGAGAGAGGGAGACAGAGAGAGTGTCCTAGAGCTTGAACTTAGCCGCTGAACTGGGCCCTGAGCTTTTTGTTCTCAAGGCCAATGCTCTACCACTTTGAGACACAGCTCCACTTACACTTTTTGGTGGTTAATCGGAGATAAGAGTCTCACAGACATTTCCTGCCCAGGACTGGCTTTGAACCACCATCCTCAGATCTCAACCTCTTGAGTAGCTAGGACTGCAGGCATGAGCCACTGGCACCCAGCTTCTACTTTTTGAGATCTACGTTGTCTATAGCACATCCTCCGTAAGTAATACATTAGAACCTCTTACTCCTGTCCAGGTGGTTAGACCATATATTTTGTTTTGTTTAAATACCAGGCAAGGAAGGGATATTGGGAGAACAACAAGGGAGGGGGTAAGAATGCTCAACAAAAAAGGTACTCATTGCCTTAATCATGTAACTGTAACCCCTCTGTACAGTATCTTTACAATAAAATAAAATTTAATTTAAAAAATAAATACATACCAGGCAATTTAATTTTGTTAAATACCAGGGGTATTGGGGATATTTTCCTAAGTATATCTTATAAACTCTCCTGAGGCTCTGATGAATTTCAAAATTAGCTGGGTCATAGCAAGAAAACAAGATCATTTCATAGCAACTCCTTCATAGGCTAACACACCTCTCATTAACAGTGTTAAGAACACAATAGCTCAATAGCTATGTGCACATGGCCATATAAAATGATGCTTATTGAAATGAACTCCAAGAAATGGAAACAAGAGGGATTTTTTTAATGATGCTGTTTACAGTTATTTCTTTTCCTTTCCTTTGTTCTCCTTTGGTTTATTCCTTGTTGTCACTATTTTTTATTTCTGTACCCTTTGTCTTATATATGTTTATCTGATTTGGGGAAGGGAAGGGGAATCACAGAAATGGTCTGCCAAGGGTTAACCAAGGCAACAGTGACACTCACCAGATACTATGTTGGAAATGAACTTTACAGCTTGTGGGGAAGAGGGGAGTTGAGGGGGGTAAAGTGGAAGAAAATGAGAGGGGTAACACTGTTCAAAAAGAAATGTATGCATTACCTGACTTATGTAACTGTAACCCCTCCGTACATCACCTTTACAATAAAATTTATATTTAAATAAATAAAAAACAATGTAGGTACTGCCATATTTCTTGTATGAAATTGGTTTTTGTTGAAGGCTTATTTATTCTTTCATCTTTAAAATATTTAAAGAAATTTGCTGAAGGTTTTTTATCTTTGAGTTGTGGAGGATATTTTTTTAAAGATTTGCTTTCAAAATAGTATTCATGGAAGATAAATGTTTCTTGGGGAAATGCTAGGATGTAATCATTGAGGTGATATTTGCTTCAGAGAAGGTTATCTTGATCTCATAAAGAATGCAAATATTCTTTTTTTAATTTTAAGCCTTTTATTAAATTTCTCCAAAGCTTATTAGTATGTTAAAAGTATTTTAGGAACTCCAAAGTCATTCCTCTGAAGAACACTGAATATGTTTGCTAAGTTCTCCCATTTGAGATGTATAGTTCCATATCAGCCTATTTTGAACAAATTTAATACTTTTCATTCATATTTACAAAATCATACCCACATTTTTCTGCTATTTTGAACTTTATTTGACAAAATTATGATTATCAGAAACATACAATGTGGTTTGACATATATCAACATTATAAAATAATTACTAAACAAGCTCAGTATATCTGTCACTTCACAGGGACCTTTCTTATACTGGAATACCATGTTAGCAAGTTTCAAATGTATAATACAGTATTATTAACTATGGTCACTATGCTCTTCATTCGACCTTCAAAATTCTTATAACTGCACCTTATAACCAAATTCATACCCTTTGACTCTAAGCACTTGTACAATGCTCTTTACTTGGGTCCAAGAGATGGGTGAAATACAGGAAGAAAAATGACCTTGGACTTAAGGAATGTCAGTTCTAGCCATGATCAACCTTTTGTTAGCTTAACCAATCTCAACCCACATTCCCTCAGTGATGCTTATCATCTTCTGAAGATTTGGTTTTTTGGTGAAATGATTTTGAAAAGCACTATGTAGTCAAATTGTAGACACAGACCCATCCCCCAGAGCTCTGAATGGGGAAATCTAAAAATACTAGCTCAAAGCAATCATTAGAGTCTAGTTTAGGCTCTTACCCATTCTGTCTCTGCCTCTTTGGGAAATGCTGGAATGCTAAATGGAGCAGGAGTGCTCATTCCATGTAGTCACAGTTAGACATCTAGAATCATCAAGAGTTTGGGAACTGGGAGTATAATCAATTAACATAGTAAACATTGCTACTATAACCCTATGCTAATTGCAGTCATATATCCTGACGTGTATTAATCTACATACATGTTTTTTAATCTGGAAAGATGGTATCAGAGGTCAGTATACTACCTTTTTTCTTTTTTTCTTTATTTTTCCTTCTTTGTATTGTTTAACTTTTCTGAAATGAACACATAGTGCCATTATGTAAGCTTCCATTATGAATCTCTGATAAGAATCAACTTATAAGGAGGGAAAAAAACTGGCTTGACCTACAGTTTACAGAGAGTTCCGTTCATAGGCACTTGCCCCTATTTCTCTGGGGCCTATCCTGATGCAATAAATCATGGTAGAAACGTGATGAACAATCAAGAAGTCCAAAAGAGAGATGAAAGAGCCAGATTCCCAATATCCTGTTCAAAAGCATGCCTCCAGTGAACTCACTTCCTCTCCGTAGGCCCCACAATGTAATGTTACAACTACCTCCCAATAAAATTATGGGCTATCAACCAAGACTCAAGCATAGGATCCTTTAAGGCCCAACTCATAGTAATCATTGCTTTAATTCTCATAAAAATAAAACTCTCCATGTAAGCAATTCAGAAGCAACATCAAAGCATAGACCTCTTGCCAGTATTCCTTAATGGGCTGCACAACACTGTCTGGCACCATAGTTCTTGGGAGCATGCTATGTTTAGCAAAATTTTGAGATCAGTCAATAGCCCATATAAATGTCAATTTAAAAGGCTCATCTATTATACTGAATTTACGGTCATTTATTTCTTGTGCAACTGGAAGCAGAATGCAAATAAAATACATAGCCTTCAGTGTTCTCATTGTTCAAATCTGTCTGGACTAATTAAAAGTAGATCTTCTCCATTGCCTGTACTCAGAAAAAAATTAAGGTTTTTGCTTGGTCTCTCTGTACTATCAAGAAGTAGCATGCCTATAAAAGTTGTCAACTTTGGAAAATTAAACCTTAGAAACTGTGGGACTGGCTGTTGTTTCTCATTTCTCCATCTTTATTGTCATTGTTCTGTGCTAAAATGTTCTTTGAAGAGTACACAGAAATGAAAGACCACATCCATTTCCAATAAGTTACAGGAAAGTAGGAATCTCAATAAGCTTTTGCAAAGGGCACAGTGGAAGAGAAGTACTTTTGAGTGAATTACCATGAAAAAAACATGCAGTATGTGAAAACTTGTTTGACAGTTTTTGACTGGGAAATTATAAGGTATCCATGTTATTTCTTAAGGTATTCATTTTCTTCAAATTAGACATTGGTACAAATACTCTTTTTAAATGTCATTGCTTGGAGGTATGCATTTTCAAGGCAGAAAAAAAAAACCACACTTAAGTGTAGTCTGGCATTATCACTGGCCTAATGGTGTCCATTAGCCTTACACTCCAGAATCTAATGAAAAGGATTTTTTAAAACGTTCAGAGCAACATGGTGAGAGAGGAGGTGGAAGGGTAGGTGGAGTATAGGAAGAATAAATAGGACATGCTGTTTCAGGGTATTATGTCAGCTGATTTTCCAAAAGAAATTTTAGCTTATTCTTAGCTTTCAAGTCATCATTTAGAAAATATATGTTGCCTTTGAGTAGAGCACAGAATTTCAGACTAATATATCACTCCTTATATTAGAGTAAAATAAAAATAGTTGGACTTCTATAAATATTAGATATCTGTCAAATTGACATAAAGATGACTTTTTTAGGCGACGAAGCCCGACAGATCTCATTCAAGGTCACCAGGAGAGATCAAAACTGGGTACCCACGGCCTTTGCCCATTGTGAGTGAATCTGAGCCTGTGAATATGTAAGGGGTCTCATTACATAATTACATGACAGGTGTACTTAAGCTTATTTGTCAGCTGACCTTAAAATAGGAGATTATCTTGTATTATCTAGTGAGCCTAGCCAAATTACACAAACACTTAAAAATAAAAGATCTTTCTGTGGCTAATAGCAGAAGAAGAAGTCAGAGATCCAAAGAATAAGAAAGATACATATAACATACGTTTTGGGTTGAAGCAGAAAGGAGTCACAAGTCAAGTAAAAATGACCTAAATCCTACATGGAAAGAAGAGGAATTCATCCACAACCTGCAGGAATCGCCTTAGGAATGAATTCTTTCCAGAGCTTCTAGGTAAGTATTTCCACTTAGCCAACAGCCTGATTTCAGTCCTTTGAGGCCTGAGTAGAAGATGCTGTTGAGTTGCTCTTTGTCTGAATGTCTGACTTACAGAACCCTGAGATAATAATTGGGAACAAATTTATATAATCTTTATTCATTATCTGATTCATGTAACTGTAACCCCTTTGTATATCAACTCTACAGTAACAATAAAAATAAATACTCGTAAGAAATTACATATTCTGCCATATCATCTGTAGAAAACAAGGCAGTCACATGATAAAGTGTCAGCAGGGCCAGTCCCAAGCTGTGAGGCTTTCAAATCCACAAGCTTAGATACCATGTGGCACCATTAACCACCCCTCGCCAAGTAAATGGACATCAAACACATCCATGTCACACTCTCAGGTGCCTTCCTCTGCCAGTGTCACTGTCCCCTCTTATATATTCAAGGGCTTCTGAGCAACTGACTCCTCAGTGATTACTCTATCATGTCCCGCAGTCGAAGCACAGATGCATGCGTATCTCCAAGCATACCTTGGCTCCTGGATGTTGAACTAACTAGGTCAACAGGTGATGGGTACATTTTAGGTAGAATCCCCATCCATTCGCAAGGTTGTAGTGTCCCCAGGATTAGGTAATATTTCAGTCAGTGTGGCATGAAAGAAAGAACATGGCTTGAGGTCCTGCTGCCTGGATTCAACTCTAAACTCCATCCTTCACTGTCTGTGTGAATTAGACAAGAGAGCAACCATGCATGAAGCAAAGTTTCCATCTATAGGAGGGAAGTAAAGCTGGGTCTGTCTCAAAGACCATACACATGTAAAGGGTTTAATGCCATTACTGGCAAATAACAAATACACAACTATGTTACCTTTCATTATTCTCTTCCTTTGTTATTTTCTCCCTCACTTTTATTTTTTTCCTGATCTCCACCCATCTTCTGGGATATTACGTGGCATAATCTCTTCTTATCATTTGATTAATGAACTAAGGAAAAACTTATATAGTCTCTTCTTAGCATAAAGGCAATTTCCCCTTTCCTTTGTTTCAGTAATTCAAAATATATTTGACTTTTTAAAAAAAAAATCTAAGGAACTTTTTAGAAGCACAAAGCCTCATCCCTGGTATTTTGTTTTAGGAGGTCTGGGCTTTAATGATTTGAGTTTTTATCAGGCTATTCACAGCTATTTTTTTCTACAGTTAGCAAAAGAAGATATTTCTGAATCTTTCCTAAAATTTTCAGGCTCCACAAAACTAGGCTTTACAACCGGGTCCTCTAAACTGCTAAGAGGACAAGCAAGTAGAGGCCCTCCACCAACCATGCTCCCTGAAATGGTGGGACCATTTAGCACCAACAGGAAATGCCCTGAGCAGACAGCACACTGTGGAGCCCTGCCAAAATCATAGTGCATACCCTCTCCTCTCCACGCATGCCCAACAGAGCAGACCTCCCCTGTCTCACCAGATCCCCAAAGCTAGGAGATATCAATCATGCAGACCCTTTTCATCACCTTAGGACTTGAGGTTTCTCCTCCCCAGCCCTTCCCCAATGCCAGTGCCATTCAAGCTACCAACACAAAGGCCATGATACTCAGCCCTGAGCAGCAAGGTGGTTATAAAGAACTCCTAATGTCTTCTGCCCAACTGCTGCTCTTATAAACACCCTGTGTTTTCATCTGAAATATTTGTTTTATGTCATTTGTAGATTTGAGCTATTGAACTAAAAATCATTTGTAGAAATAGAGTGTGATTTACTGCTGTTTCTGCATTTTTTTTATTACTGAGTAATTAAAACCTACTGTTAGCTAGCACTGTGAGGAAACGTTAGAAAGTGCAGTATGCATTTTAATTGGCTGCACAACCAGCATCCCTTCTTCCCAGCGACTCTGCTTCTCAATGGAGAAGTGTGAGCATAATCCTCAGACCCTACTAAGTTGCTATCACCCCCAGCTTTTCAAAGAACCTAGGCTCTGATTCTCTGGTCACCAATCTTGCAGGTGCTTCAGCATGAAACCATGAAATGTGTGCACATGGGTGTGGGGAAGCTGGGTGTACTGGTGAGCAGGAAGCATCCAAGAAGCTCAGAGAGAACGGTGGATCTTTGTATTCCTCGCATCCATAAGGGCTGAGCACCCTATCGCAAAGCTTATGAAGACACAGGGGGCAGCTCTCTCCTTTTTCACAGAACAAACCAGAGCACTATGGAACAAAACAGGCCTTCACATTCATAATTGCCATCCCATTTTACAGGTTCAGCAAACTAAAAACTACACTGGAAAGCTATAGCGATGGATGACACAGTCCGTGTCCCCATTCTAGTATAGGTGACAAATGTGCATATAAATTGCTGCATTTCACCACCCCTGGTTTTACCAGAGATATGAAGAGCTATTTGATACAGTGGGAAAACATGAACTTTGGAATCAGAGAGACCACATTTCAACTTCTACTTTTACATTCAGCTCTATCACTTTGAGGACAACGACTTCATTAGAGAACTGTGATTTTTTTTTTTCCATCTGAAAAGTGAGACAGAAAACTCCCCTGCAGGGAGCTCAGAGGCTTCCAATCTGGCAAAAGGGGAGTGGCTGTGGAAAGCACAGAGCTCTCCTTCTGTGGTTCTATCAGTTCCAATCCTCGCTGTGGGGAGCTACACTGGGGCATCGAGTGAGAACAATCATAAATGACAGACGCCAAGTATCTGGCACAGTGTCAGCCTGTGACAGGCATCTGATAAATGATACTCATCATTTGTGACAACTATTAGGAAACATCGTTCTTCGTGTCCCTAGACTATTATTTCAATAACCACACAACTCCAGGCTCTCCTGCCTGTAAACCCCATTATAGTTTCCCAAGAAAGCTCTTTCTGTGATGCCTGGCTGATTTGTCAAAGCTCTTTTAAATCTCAGCTCTACCGATTCAGGAGAAATCTTATGTCTTCCCTATAGACTGTAATCAATGGGCTCTGCTGCACCTACTCTCCATTCCTCACTCAGCACATCCCATAATTCCCTAGGCTCCTTTCACAGCTAGCTCCCTGCTTCACGATGCTTCCTTCTGCCTCCTGTTGGGGTAATCTCCTCCCTGTGCTAGGCTTTCCAACCCAACCACGTCTGTTTGTTCAAATCCCTCTGAGTAGCCACACCTTTGAGTCACCTTTCCCATCCCACTTAACTTAGCAGGATTGTTTTCTCTACTTCCCTATTTTTCCTTTCCCAATCCATTCTCCCAACTGCAGTTAGGCTAATTTTTACACATAAATTCCATCATGGCACTCTCTTTCCATATGGCTTTAATAGGTGTCCTCCTATCGCATTTGAGTAAAGCACAACCCAACCCATGCCCTGCAAAATTCTTCCTGGACCCTTCACACTTCCTTGGTCATGGTATTCCAACAACAATGGTCTGTCAGGGACTCCTTGAATGCCAACTTTTCCTCCCAGAGCCCCAGCCTTTGCTGTACAGAATGCTCCCACGCCTGTCTTCACCTTCTTAGACTCTCAAGCCTCACCCCAAGGCTACATTCCTAACAAGCTCCTAAGGTCCCCATACCAAACCATGGCCCTGTTATTTTCTCTGTGGAGACACTGCTCTTTATAATACAAATCATAATCTGTAGTTGTTTCCTTATGCAACATGTACTTACATGTTTTTCATTTAATGTTCTTTTCCTTATGGGGGCTAAAAGGTGTGGTCTTTTTAGCCAAATGGTGAAGGTCAGGAACATCGCCCCTATCACTAAAGTCAAGCTAACAAGAGCAAAGTAGAACAAGTTTATTTAATCAGAGCACCTTCAGAAACGAAGACCCAAAAGCCCAGAGGAAGTACTGTTTTATGCTTAGGTTCATGGTGGCACAGACAGCCGTGCAGGAAGGAAATGGGCCAAGAATGGAATGATCTAAAGTAATAAATGGAAGGGAAACCCAGCAAGCCCCATTTGTTTGGATGCTTCTTGGCCTCTCGGTGTAGTGTTTTTTTCCTCCCAGCAATGAGTCAGGACCCTTTCTGAAATCAGTTTTATGGCCTACTATTAGACGTTAACTGGAGACTTTCTTTATGGGCAGCTCTTTCACAGAAAGGTAGTGAAAGTTAGTGTGCTATTTTTTAGGTTTTATAGCTTGGTTTGGAAGAAAGAGGTTCCAGTTTCTCTGAAACAACCCAGGCAAAGAGGAATTATCATTTTCATGGTCATATGGCCTGCCTTGGAGAAGAAGGGAGCAGGAGAAAGAGCACAGAGAAAGTCAGAAAGAGGCCTTGACATCCAAGCGTCTTCAACATCCTTCCGTTCAAAATATTCAGCCTGCCAGACCACTGATGATACTTAGGGACATTGTTGTCTGAGCTCTAGCAGTCCTGATCATAAGTCCTGTGAGGACAGGGTCTATTCCCAAAGACAAAGCCCAGAGCCCTTCACAAATGTCTTTCAAGCAGACGTAGCCATGAAGGTCTGAAGCCCTCCTCTTCTCCCTCTCCCCCCACCTCAGCAAAGGCCTGCAGGACTCCTGCCCAAACCACTAGAAGACACTGCTTTGCTGTAGTTTTAATCTGCCCACCAGAAGCCAGCTGCCTGACAGCTGGCCATTCTTCTGGGTGTTCCCCTTCTAGCAGAGCATATTCCTTCCACTCCATGTCACATATAAAGAAAAACCCTCAAAGGCAAAGTGCTCCTCAACCCACAGATAAAAATATTAACAGTCCTGCCTTGAAGCGACCTTCTGGCCAAATGCAACCAACGCTTCACGCTTATTCCAGAGTAGAAACGGTAACAGTGAAAGGGTACAATGTTCACAGCCTTACCAAACAGAAGAATGTGGGAGAGAACTGAAAGAAATGAAGATAACCTAGACACGAGGGGTGGATCAATAGACGATGGCATATTTCACACATTCAAGAGGTGTTTGACGATAAAACTAACAATGCTTGACCATGATGCATAAAGAAGACAGAAGTGAGAAGTAAAGCATGGCTCATAAAGATCTGATTTTTCCCAAGTAGATGAATGGATGGATAGAGGAGCCATTCACGGAGATGGAGCTCCCTGAAGCAGGCCTTCATGGGGTTTTGTGCCATGCAATAGAAGGTAATGTGTCCACTAAACAACATGCATATGTTGCTCTCTCAGAGGACTCATGTGACCTTGAGCAGTATACCTGGGTATAGGGAGAAAGATTCCTCATCCAAAAGTCACAGTACAAGTGGCAGAAGAAGGTGATGATACAAGAGTGACACTCACTCATGTTGCTATTTCTAGCCCAAACACTTCTCCACTTCTGATTCCTCTTAACAACCTGAGACCAGCAAGGGGAGGAAAGAGAACACCCACTTAAACAAAGAATTGACTGCATTTTCAAAGGAAACAAAGACGTAACCACATTCTCCTGGCCAAGTACCAAGCATCTAAAAGCATCTAAGTAAATGGTCACAGTAATAGTCAATAGCTTTTAATATCATAATTTCCAGCTACCTTTATGTACATTGTCTATTATCTTCACACTAAACCTAAAAAAAAAAATCAGGAAGGCTCAGAAAGACTTACTTACCTGAGATTGCACAGCCACTGAACGACAGAGCAGGGATGTAGATCAAGTCTGCAGGTGTCTAAGGCCAACTATACATTTTGTTAACACCAGTGAATTTCTTTCACTGAGCAACCCTTTGGCATTGACCGCCCCCGTAACCCCCACATTCAAAACAGACATTTCCAGGTGGTTAAACACATTGAAGGTAAGGCCTTTGACCACACAATACAACAAAGTAATTGGCCTCTGCAGAGATCAGAGCCACAACCTTGTCCTTATTTGATCATTCTGTCACTGGAGTGCTTAAGGCAAGACAAACACTTGCCATCAAAGAGCTATAAAACATTTTATTTCCCTTCATCCTATGTAGGTTGCTTGTTTATTAAAGCAGTTCAGCCCTTCAAAACCAGGTACTGGAGAAAAGACAGGCAAGTGACACTACGAAAAATTATCAAATGGAAAGGCTCTTACAGGATATGCCCAGAATATGAGAGGTAGGAGGTAGGTGCTAGAAATCCAGTTCTTGGGTCCTGGATTTCAGGGATGAGCTGTTCTGCTTACCTTGCTATGTGCTTCTACTGCCACCTACTGTATATAGCAGGCAGCTTCCCCTCATTCCTGTCAAGCTGATTTCTTGCACTACCTCTTTCTTTTGAATCTGAAGGTGTCCTAATTTAAAGGAACTATGATTTCTAATCAAATACTCTTCTTGTCTTGATAACAAAGAAATGCAGGTAAGCACCCAAGCATAAGCTGATGGTGACTGATGATACTATTCAGGAGAGAACAGTCAGGGAGTGAGTGTGTGAGAGAGGGAGAGAGAGAGAAGAGAGGGAGAAAGAGAGGGAGAGAGAAGGAGAGAGAGAGGGAGAGAGAGGCAGAGAGAGGAAGAGAGAGGGAGAGGGAGAGAGAGAGAGAGAGAGAGAGAGAGAGAGAGAGAGAGAGAGAGAGAGAGAGGAGCATGAGATCTTCCTGCTCCTGATATTCAAGTTGTCCAAATTTCTGAACATGTAAGGTTTGAGGGTCACAATTATAAAAGGCAGAAACCTCTCACCAGACCTTTTGATACACCGAGGTACACTCCTCCCTGTATTTTCCTTTCTGAAAAGCACAGCTTGTGTATCTTAGATTTCCAGCTTGAGAACATAGTGCCATTCTTTTATACAACAGCGGGCAGCAGTCTCTCTTCTGAAAAGAATTTCAATCTTCCCCTTTCACTCACTCACAGCTTGAAAATAAATCACTGTTGCCTGAGCACTTTAAAAATTAAAGGCTTAGATGATGCATGCTGATCAAAAGCTGGTCTATCAGCCATTACATTTTTTTACTTCTTTTTTTTTTTTTGGCTTTTATTCACCCTCCCATCCCCAAACATGGTATTACACAGATAAAGCAGATTTAACCGTGTCTTCCTCATTCTAAACCAGATAAGGGTGCTAGACCTTATTCTTTATAGGCAAATTTGGAATGGAAAGGTGGACTTGAGATATTGGAGGTAAAAATGAATGCACTATTCAATAATCTTTCTCTCATAGATGTAATGTTCCACAACTCAGAAATAAACTAGCACCACCCTGTGATTCTACTGGACAATATAGGCAGCTATAGATCTAGATAGATAGATAGATAGATAGATAGATAGATAGATATATATATATATATAGAGAGAGAGAGAGAGAGAGAGAGAGAGAGAGAGAGAGATGGATGGATGGATGGATGGATGGATAGATGGATGGATGGATAGATAGATAGATAGATAGATAGATAGATAGATAGATAGATAGATAGATAGATAGATAGATAGATAGATAGATAGATAGATAGATAGATAGATAGATAGATAGATAGATAGATAGATAGATAGATAGATAGATAGATAGATGGATGGATGGATGGATAGATAGATAGATAGATAGATAGATAGATAGATAGATAGATAGATAGATAGATAGACAGACAGACAGACAGACAGACAGACACACATAGATAACTTGGTTGAATCTGAGTGAAAATAAATCCTATACTAAAAGGTTACCTGCTAGCCAAGCGCTGGTGGCTCATGCCTAATCCTAGCTACTCAGGAGGCTGAGATCTGAGCATGATGGTTCAAAGCCAGCCCAGGCAGGAAAGTCCGTGAGACTCTTACCTCCAATAAACCACTAGAAAACCTGAAGTGGCACTGTGGCTCAAGTGGTAGAGTGCTAGACTTGAGCTGAAGAGCACCCAGGCCCAGAGTTCAAGCCCCACAACTGACAAAAAATAAAAGGATACCTGCTAGCTAGGTCAAAGGATAATACGCTAGCCATGAGCACAAAAGCTCAGAGACAGTACCGAGATTCTGAATCTAGCAAAAAAAAAAAAAAAAAAAGGATACCTACTGGCTGATTAGTGTAACATTTATGAAGTGGCCTAATTATAGAAATGAAGAACAGATTGGTGGTTGACAGTGGTTAGATATAAGGGAAGAATATGTGGTTATAAACTGTACATGAGGAATCTTGTAATGGTACCATAAGTAGCTGGATTATGGTGGTTATGTGATATTATGTAAGAAAATTGCATAAAACTAACTCACACATACACACACAAGAGAAAATGAGTGCATATTAACCAGTAAAATCTAAACAAGCCTACAGACTACAACAAAGTTGATTTCTTATTTTTTGTATTATACTACAATTAGAAAAAAATGTTCATATTGAGAATTCCAGGCAGAAGATACACTGGATCTTTTTGGATATTACTTCAAATCTTCTGGTAAATGTATACTTCTTAATGTTTTTTAAAACTGATCAGGTTGACCCATGGTAATAATGGGATGTACAAGACACTATGTTGAAAAACGAACTTTACAATTTAGGCTAGGGGACGGGGGAGTGTAGTTGTGGAGGTGGGAGGGAAGGGATGGTAGGGGGCAAACAAAGGAGGAGGCAACAATGCTTGATAAGAAATGTACTCATTACCTTGCTCATGTAACTGTAATCCCTCTGTACAGTATTTTCACAATAAAAAACTTATTTAAAAAACTGTTCGTATCACTGTCTTGAAGTTTTTTGCAACTCTCCTTCATAGAATAAAACACCATCTATACAAGCCATCAAGTTCTCCATGTCAACCTTCATTTTCTAATAAGTGTTATTGTTCATTCTAACTTTGCTGTCTTTTATCTCCTTTTGGAATAAGCTAGAATATCTATTGTTTCTTTGCCATGTTTGTCTTCTCACATTGTAGAAAATGTAACCATGCAACGTGAAACTTCTCAAATTTGTGACAGTTGGACAGTTGAAGCATATTCAGAAGTCAATAGCAAATCTTTGCATGGCTAAACCAGATTCTACCAAATCACTTGATAGAAACTTTATACCACTTCTCCAAAGAAAAAAGTAACACATAATTACAAGAACACATAAAGTGGTGAAAGGGATCGATAGATACAACCTATGCTTCACTGATGACTTTCCTCACTTCAGAGCCCAGAGTGCTAGTCCCCTAAGGCTGCACGCAGTAATAAAACACCATACCCAAGATATCTTTTTTTAATTGTGAAAATACAGTACAGAGGGGTTACAATTACATGAGCAAAGTAATGAGTACATTTCTTATCAAGCATTGTTGCCTCCTCCTTTGTTTCCCCTTCCCATCCCTTCCCATCTCATCCCCCATGTGTCCCCCCACACACACACACACACTCCACCCAAGATATCTTAAGCCACAGAAATTTATCACAGTTCTGGAAGATAAAAGTACCAAACCAAGATGTCGACTGGATTGGTTCTTTCTGAAGGATGTGAGAAAAAAAAAATCTATTCCCTACCTCTCTTCTTACTTCTGGGGTTTTGAAGGAAATTTTTGGTATTTCCTGGCTTACAGAAATATCAATCTGATCTCTTTTCTTTGTTTAAAAGTATTTTTAGTGCTCTTATAAAATGTGGAAGTTTGATTATACAGTCTGTACATTCATCTCTGCCAGAGAGAATGGTTCTTTTAAAAAAAATTATTGTAGGGAAGTAGGGAATGAAGGGAAAGTAGGGGAAAACAAAGGGGGGGTAACAATGCTCGATAGGAAATGTACTCATTACCTTAGTCATGTAACTGTAACCCCTCTGTACAGTATTTCTACAATAAAATCATATAAAATTTATTGTAAAGCTGATATACGGAAGGGTCACAGTCACATAAATCAGGTAATGAATGAGTACATTTCTTTCTGAACAGTGTTACCCCTCCCTCATTTTCTCCCACTTTTCCCCCCAACTGAGCTCCCCACCAGGTTGTAAAGTTAATTTCCAACATAGTGTCTACTAAGAATCACTGGTGAATTGGTTTACCCTTGTCCCATCATATCTATGTTTCTCTTTCCCCTCCCCAAATCAGATAAAGTCAGATAAACTTATAGACAATAACAAAAGGGAAAAGCCAAAGGACAAAAAGAAAGAAAAAATAAATAACTAAAAACAGTACAGTACTAAACCTCTTATTTCCATTTCTTGGAATTCATTTCAAGAGGCATCATTTTATATGGTCGTGTGCACATATCTATTGAGCCATTGTGATCTTCTCCTAAAAGAGTAACTTCCTTTGTTCTCACTGTGCAGATACTTGGTGATGTTTAATTAATCATGTCCAAGTGTAATTATTTGTCTTTATTATCATTGGATTAACTTGCAGATTTATAGACATGTTCTAGTTATGACAAATGAGGGAAACCATGCAGCCTATGATTCTTTCAGTTTGCCTTATTTCACTTAATAAAATTTTCCCAAGTCTTTCCATTTCCTTATGGATGGGACAACGTCATTCTTTTTGATGGAAGCATAGCATTCCATTGTGTATATGTAGCACATTGTCCTGATCTCTACCTCCTGGTTCACATGGCATTCTCCCTCTGTGTGTCTCCATCCAAACTTCCCTTTTGTAAAGATACTATTATTCATAGTGGACTAGGAGTCTACACTACCCAAAGATTACATTATTTTAATCAATTACATCTACAACGCCTCCATTTATATTAAGGTTACATTCTGAGTTGCGAGAGTTCGAATGCCAATCGAAGGGGGCATTATTCAATCTATAATGTCCAAGGAACATTAATGACCAGGAAAACTCTGTTCATTCTTGTGAGTGAATAAATATATAGTCTAAATGTCAGGAATGTTCTTGGTACAAGAAGAAACACAGGATTAGACATAGAAATGGTTGGGGCGTGCTGTGACGATCCTTACATTCACCACATAAGATGACATTTAACAACCACATGACTGTGACTGACACTCTGTAAGATGATTTTTTGATAGTTTGCCAAACACATGGGTTAATCATCCTATAATCAAGCTGCTAATCACATAGTAATCATATTTCAGTGTATATAGTTGACTCACCTATGAGCTGGCTTCAAATCATAAACTATAAAAATTTGGCAGTGAAAAAACACCATTGGAAACAAACCATAATTAATGAATTATTCATTTAACTTTGATTTAAAAAAACAACTTGCTTAATATTGTAAACAATTATGATGGAGAATTGTGAAAAAAGGGGCTAAGGCTATTTAATCTAATTCAATGAGAGCAAGGTGCCAATGGCTCATGCTTATAATCCTACCTACTCAGGAGATCTGAGGATAAAGGTTCTAAGCCAACCCAGGCAAACAACTCCAAGAGTCTCTTATCTTTAATTAACCAGCAAAAAGCCAGAATACAAGGTAAAGCTCAAATGGGAGAGAACCATCTCTGAGCTAAAAAGTTAAGCAAGAGCATATAAGCCCCACTACCAGCACAGATAATAAATAGATGGATGGATGGATGGATAGATAGATAGATAGATAGACAGACAGACATGCAAGTATTTAATGGATCTTTGGGGTAGGAAAAGAGAATGAGTTTCTCACCAAAGGAACTCTGTACAATCTACCCCAATAGTCCAACTCATTTATATATGTTCAATATAGATAAGTCAATCTTGCCAGTTACTGGGCATCAAATTGGAAATTGGTGTCTGGTCATTTCCAATGGTCAGTATCTTTGGCTATTGATGCCTCAATCTGGACTTTCACTTCAACAGCCCATATGTTCTCAATACACGTACAGCATATAGAATTATACAAACATACATAAATATAATTTATTCATATTTTAGTACCTCTAAGGCAAACATAAATATCCCTTTTGTTGAATTAATCAACTTTCAAATGTTGTATCACTATTTGACAGGAGACTGACTCCCATCTTTGATATTTTTTACTGAATTCTCCTTTTCTCAGGCCGTTTCTCAAAAAAATGTATTTCATATTTACTATTTACATATTTTCATGACTTCACAAAAATCTAAATTTCTTTCAAAAGCCAAATAAACCAAAACTTTCAACGGGTTATTTTATCAACAAGAAAACTTTAGATAAGCTGGAAATTCTGGTCTTTCTAATCATATATATTGTCAGTCTAGAAACTGCCTAACCAACATAAAAGCTCCTGAGTCTTTATTTCATTGTCTTTTGTTTGGATAAAAAATGAAGTATTATATTATATTGCATATCCTACTGTTCCTTTTTTATTATTCACAAATGCTATAGCTTAGATCTGAAATGTTCCCCATAGGCAGGGTAACCAGACTGCAGCACTGTTGCTAGATAAGGACACCTTTAGAAGGCGGGGCCTAGTGGGAAGAAGTTCAGTTACTGGGGGTGTGCCCTGGAAGGAAATACTGGGACTCTGTGATCTGTTCCTCTCTCTCTACTCCTCATCCTTCATGAGGTGGTGCGCAGTTTCTTCTATTGCATGATTTTGCCTTGACGTCCTGCCTCACCACAGGCCTAAAAACAACAGACCCAATCCAGCATAGATTGAAATCGTTTGGGGGGAATGGAGGGGCTGGTCCTGAGGCTTGAACTCGGGGCTTTGGCACCGCCCTTGTGCTTCTTTTGTTTGAGGCTGGCACTCTACCACTTGAGCCACAGCTCCACATCTGGCTTTTTTTGGTAATTTATTGAATATAAGAGTCTTACAGGGCTGGGAAGGTGGCTTAGTGGTAGAGTGCTTGCCTCGCATGCATGAAGCCCTGGGTTCGATTCCTCAGCACCACATAAGAAGAAAAAGTCGGGAGTGGCGCTGTGGGTAAAGTGGTAGAATGCTTGCCTTGAGCTGAAGAGCTGTGGGATGGCATGCAGGACCAGAGTTCAAGCCCCATGACCGACCAAAAAAAGAGTCTTGCAGACTTTCCTGCCCAGTCTAACTTTGAAACCCCCCCACCCCACCCAATCATCAGATCTTAGCCTCCTGAGTAACTAGGATTACAGGAGTGAAATCATCACACCAAATAAAATTTTTCCCCTAAAATTTGGCTGTCTTAGATATTTTGTCACAGCAACTGAAAGTTGACTGACACGGGAGGTCTCAGAACAGGGAACCAGAGATCTCTCTGGATCGTCTTAAAAAGAGTCAATCAGGCTGGGAAGGTGGCTCAGTGGTAAAGTGCTTGTCTTGCATGCAAGAGGCCCTGGGTTCGATTCCTCAACACCACATAAGCAAAAAGAAAAAAGCCGGAAGTGGTGCTGTGGCTCAAGTGGTAGAGCGCTAGCCTTGAGCTGAAGAGCTGAGGGACAGCGCCCAGGCTGAGTTCAGGACCCACGACTGGACCCAAAAAAAAAAAAATTTTTTTTTAAAGAGTCAATCAGACTTGACAGGGCTGAGAGTACCTTCACAATAAACTTTGTTCAGTGCAAGTTCAGTCCAGCCTCCTGTCCCTTTCTCCAGCTTCTCCATGTTGGCAGCCACATACCCATGCTAGAGTTATCTGTGCACTCTTTTAAAAACTTTACAAATTCTTGTCCAACTTCTAATTGTCAATCCCAATTCTTGTTTTATAACTGTTGGTTTCAATTACTGAAATACAAAAACATTCTGCATGTTTCTTGAATTTTCATAAATATTCCAAAGATAGTTGAAATAAACAAAACTAAATGAATCTACAGCAGAATCTCTTTGAATAGAGAGAACAAAAAAGACGCTACTGCATTTTACTATTTCTACTGATTCTATTTAAGACTCAATGTTTACGCCTACTTCAGTAAATAACATTTGGCACAAATTTTGTAAAACACTTAAAGTGGTAAAGAAAAATGATTACATCGATTTTTCAATAGCAAAGAAGCATTTCCTGAGGTTACAGAGACTAAAATTCAAATATATTTTGATGTACCTCTGAAATGCAATCACTCTAGTTTTCTATATTTCTGTAATTACATAGAATCACCTGGTTAAGAGGTACAAAGCACTCAGAATAATCATTTAGGTACATTACATTATATAACTAGGAACAAGGACAATGTCATATATTCTCCTATGCCTGCCTTCCACCTTATCCCAGTCAGTGACTAATGCAGCACTCTGCACTTGCACTAATAATAAACACTTGCAATATTTATATTGTTCTCTCTCTCCTCCCTCTCCTCTCCCTCTCCCTCTCCCTCTCCCTTTCCCCGCCCCCTCTCTCTCTGTGCCCCTCATTGCTCCCTGATAGGCACTAAATTCTAAAGTAATGTCTTGACTAGAAGATTTATAAAAACCAAATTAGTGTCATTCTTATATGAAATATTTTGCCAGATCTAAAGAATGAGGGAAGTAAGGCATAGATGTGCTTTCAAGAACATCTTCATTCATTCAACAAATATATTAGCTCCAATTGTGTGCCAGGTGTTTTGCTGGGTACAAGGATAAGTATAAAAATGACATGACCTCATATATGGAATAATTTATTTATCAAGTTCACGAAATTCAGAAGGCTTCATTGAATTGAAGGCAGTGTCATAAGCATCTGAGAGAATAGCTTTTTATAAAATATTGGTTTAATTTGTGGAGGGGAAGGGAAAAAATAAATCGTTTAAATAGGGATACAGGTGGACCCATTGCAACAATGAGATGTACAAGTCATTATGTCGAAAAAACGAACTTTACAATTTTGCGGGAGGAGGGGAAGGATCGGGTTGGGGGAGGGGGAGAGAATGGGAAGGGATGGGAAGGGGGAAAAAAGAGGAGGCAACAATGCTTGATAAGAAATGTACTCGTTATCTTGCCTATGTAATTGTAACTCCTCTGTACGGTATTCTCACAATAAAAAATAAATAAAAAATAAATGAAGAAAGAGAAAAAAATATTGACAAAAAGAGATTTTATTCTTTATGTCTTTCCATAACAATTTTACTATAGTAATCATGACTCCACGTCAAGTCTCTATTTTGTGATACATTTGATAGAGAATTATCTGAGCTTTTCAGAAATACCTGTCACCTACTTCAGGAGTTAAAACTTGTACAAGATGTTACATAAATCATTCATTCATTAAAGACAGAGTATGAGGGGGAAAATTAGAATAAAATTAGGTTTTGTAACATAGCATTGTATAAGATAGAACTTGGCTGGTATACAAGAAATACACTTGCATATTTTGCATACTAAGGAAAAAGAAATCACAAATCATTCTGTCATAAATGGTATAGTCCAGCCACGGATCCCGAAAGATCCTTCTGGGAACTCCTTGAGGAGTTGAAAAACAATCTGAAAATAAAAGATAGCTAGGAAAGGGACTCAAGTTCAAATTCCAAATATACAGTGGCAAAGCTCCAGGCTGGCACCAAGGCCCAAGAAATCCAACCTGAGAGAAATGACTTAGATTCTTGGCACTATATTGATCTCGCTTACAGAGCAGGATGGTCTAACTAAGTATATAAATAAAATACTAGACAATTTCATTTCTTATGGATGAATAGAGGCCTAGGAGTGAGATGGCTGGGTAAGATTGGACCTTCACATACCAAGTTGTTCAGACTCCTAGAGAAGGAATCACAAAAGTCCTTGGAAATAGCAGGACCTCATCAGTGTGCTCAAGTATTTGTCTATATAGATATGTGAAAAGCCAGCAGCCTTTGTCATTATCACTAACTTCACCAAATCATCACCCCATCACCATCATAATCATCACCATCATCATTATCACCATCATGGTCATCATCATAGTCACTAATGCTGATAGAGTTCTTACCACCTATCACAAACTGCTTTAAGCATTTTACATTATATTAATTCATTTAAATCTTGTAATAACTCTATTAATAGCTTTCCCATAGACACAGAGAATGAGGCTTACCAATGTTAAGTAATTGCCCCAAGCTTATCACTTACACAGTGGTAGGACCAGGCTTCAAATCTACACAGTCTTGTCCAACAATGTGTGCGGCAAACCACTACCCCCTGTCACGCTCCCGCCGTGGTCCAGTAGCATGAGGTGTCCTGACTTCACTACTGCATTATCTGAATTACCTTTCTGCCTGTGTCATCTAGGCTACCTCCTCCCCTTCCATTTAGATTGGTAAACAGATCTTTGTACATGGTAGCAAAACAAGATACCTGTATGCTGCTGCCAAAAGAACTAAAAGAAACCCATTACAGAGCTCAGAAAAGACGGTGAGCTATATAAGTTCACCAACTAGAGAACTCATACAAGACCATTCCTTTGTCCCATAAGGATAAAGAGGGAAAAATTTAATAGGCCTATAATCCTAATCAGGAGGCTGAAATCTGAAGATCAAAGTTCAAAGCCAGCCCAGGCAGGAAAGACTCTTATCTCCAATGAACTGGCAAAAAAAAAAAAAAATGTTGCAAGTGGAATTGTGGCCTTTACTTTTGTGACTGTACATGGCACACTCTCTCTAAAATTGTCAACTATCCAACTTCTGGATGGAGTAGTCTACTGGGGCTGCCATAACATATGAAGTAGACTAGGGGGCTCCAACAATAGACTGATTTTTTTGTTTGTGACTTTGCTTAGAACAGTTCTGGAGGCTAGAAATCCAAGATGAAGATGTCAGCAGGTTGGGTTTCTCCCTTAGCCTCTCTCCCTGGCTTGCCTCCTCCCTGTGTCCTCACCTGGACTTTCTTTTGTATGCATCACTTCCTATCCCCTTCTGCTTTCTATCAGATTAGAACTCATTCTCATAACCTCATAGACCTTAATTACCATTTTTAAAGGCTTTAGCTCCTAGTCACATTTAAGGGGAAGGTCTCAACATAAGAATTAGGGGTAAGATAATTCAACCCACCGCCATCGAGTTAAATTATATGCTAAGTGTGCCTATAAAGCTGAGATGGCCTTCCAATGATGGCTGAAGGCTCCTCTCCACAGAGAGCCCCCATTGTGGGTGTGCTCTTCTCTGAGGACCTCCAGGGTTGTGATAATTCAGGCATCATGAATGTTAGTGATACAAAATGGAATCACTTATGTAATTCCCAGCTAACATAGATTCAAAGGGTTAGGGAAGACCCACACCTTTCATATGTCGCTATCTTATAAACTCAATCTATAACTTTAGAGCCTAATTGTAACTGGAAGATTGCAGCTCTTCCCTAGACACTATTGACACTCCTCAGTTAAAATTCACCATTTCCAGTAAGCAATTCCATGAACTCTGTCAAAACAATCTGCATAACTCCTTCTTTCTCAATAATATGTTCCTTTGTTCTCGGGGCATACTGGAGGTTAGCTTGGTCTATATGTATGTCATGAATTGGCAAATCTTATGTAAGAGACCCATTTTTCTGCCACACTTACAGATCCAGACCACAGAGAAGTCTGGGGTCTCAGAGCATGCACCACAAATCCAAATAGAAAAACTCACCCGTACTTTCCTACATAATCTTGCGTGCATTTTATGACAATATAACATTACCAATATAAAGGGTGCCAATTTTTATTCATTTACTTTCATTTATTACACAATAATTTAGGTGTTCCATAATATGGTACAGAGATGTAGAGTAAAAATGTGGGGGAAATGAGGTACGCATTTCCATAAAGCTTATAGTAGCTCACTGAAGAACAGAATCATAGTCATCTGCTTTATCACATCTCCCTGACAACCAGTAGAGGAAAAAATAATGTATATAATGTCTGGTCTTCAATACAAAATAACGCCAAAGAAAATGTACTGCTTACAAATACAAAGGACAATTTTACTTTATGCAATAAATGTCAACTTTTCCCTTTAATAAGCTTTTACTTTTACAAGCTTAGAAAGAGAACAGCAATTTTTAAATGCCAGAAATTTTTAAATTGACTGAAATGGCATACCCTTTGGATTTTACAAGTTTTCTACTTCTGTTTTTGCCCACAGGATACCTTAAAACCTAGCTACAATGTACAATGACTGGATACATGAAGGATAGTAAGGCATACACAAGAGGTTCCCTACAAACCAAACTTTACAATGCAAGCCAGCTTATTACCTGTGAGGAATATGTACCTTTCTCTCAATTTTAAACTGTCCTCAGATGAGTGATTGATCTTCATGGGAAGGTCACGGAAGACCAATGGGGCCACCATTGTGACTATGTGCTTCTTGGAGTAGGAAACTAATAGAACCAAAATGTCTTTGAGACTCAAGAGCATATCTAAAGCACAAAAAGTCCCTAAGGCTAAGAGCACCTAAATTAACCACAGGGAATTTTTGGTAATAAATTATATATGTAGTTAAATGGAAAAGCTGAAAGGTAACACAAATTTAAGATTGAGAAAGCAAACGGAATTATCAGAGAATTCGCAACTTTACGTTCCATATTAGATTAGCAATTTGACTAACCTTTAGGAACTATGCAGCAATGTGGATCATTATAGAAAAATAAGTCATCCTCACTAACCTACAAACTGAATGGCTAAATGGCTGCTTCCCCACCAATCAACACTTCCAAACCACTCAACACACACTGCTGCCAAGTGCTCTTCCAAACAAGTGTCCAGTCACATTATTTCACAGCCACCTCTAACATACACAGCACCTTTGAGCAAATGAGACAAATGACAAGCCTTCCTCCAATTAAATTAAATTATATATATGCATGCATATATATACATGCATACATACATACCTACATACATACATACATACATACATACATACATACATACATACATACAGTTGGTCCACAACTTACCACAACTCAATTTCAATTTTTTGACTTTACAATGGCAATAAGTAGTAGGCATTTAATTGAAATAATACTTCAGATTTTAGTTTTGATCTTTCTGCAGGCTAGTGACACATGGTATGAACCGCTCCCAGTACTTGGCAGTAGTAGTAAGTACAGCTATCAATCAGCCACATGATCAAGGGTAAAACAATAGATGTGGTACAGTGTACTGGGTTGTTAAAATATGAAACTAATTTCGTATCTTAGACATAGTAAATGTCTTTTATTATTTTACCATAGGTTTAACGGGACCTAACCAAGCTAAGGAGCTAATGTGAAGGGGTAAGTTAGTGTACAAATGCACCACCTACACAACTCTGCCATCACTATTCTCTCACCCATTCACATTCCCAAAATGCCAGAAGCAAATACCATTGGCAGTAGGCACAGTAGATACCCATGATATGTTCAAATTCACACACATCAACCTCAAGATAAAATGCTATGGCAGATTTATAGTTGAGAGAAGGTGAAAATCGGTCTCCGATGAACCATAGATGAGCAGAACAACCTTAGAGAAAGCCTATGCCATCAGATGGCAGTGTGTGTGCCAGTGGGAACATGAGGGCTGCGGCTGAGTCTCTGTTGGGACTCTGGCATTCATGGCAGAGCACTGATACCCACACCTGCCCATCTGTTCTTAAACCAGTCACTTTCAAGGTAATCAGCTTCAGTGGACATCAAAGTCAAAATTACTTTCATCATATTGTTTAGACAGATCTTTCACTTTCAGTCCTGCATGTGTATATTCAGTGAAAATCTCTAACAAGGCATACTTCTGTGAAAACCTTCATGCTCTGAGAGCTGATGAATATGAAATTTTCACTGCATTCATTTCATAATACAGTTAAATACTAAAATATGTAACTATATAAACAAAAACTCTCTGGACTCCTCAATCACTCTGAAGAGTATAAAGGGTTCTTGATGCCTAAAAGTATACAAACCCCTGAGTTAGAATATATCCAGAGTGTAAATTTTCTCCCGAACCATAGCAGCCACGTGTGCAGTTATAACCCTTCTCCTGCTTAAAACGTGCACTGGTTCAGAAATAGTATGTAATGACAGACCGGTGTGCAAACTCCAGTTTGATCACTTACCAGGGAAGTGATCAAGGTAATTTATTTCATTGCTCTGGATATAATGACCTATCAGGGCATATTAACATTTTAAATCCTCCCATTTTCCAGCTGTCTCTCTGGGATTCTCAACCAAAAGAAACATGCCCATGAAAACCAATAGCCAAATGAGAAATAAGTATCACTCTACTACCATGCAGATGGAGAATTTAATCAAGGCTTTTCTCCTCCCTGTTCTCTTTGAATCTCTCATATATGCTTGCTAAGAAAAATCCCAATCTATGGACAAGCTACTTAGCATGCACAGTGGGCCTTACCCACACAAGGTTGTACACGGCAGGAAGAGAAGACACAGAGATCAGCTGAAAACACCAGGCTCCTGCAATTCCCTCCACTGGAGAAGTACAACCCATGGAATGCTTCAGACACTGAAACATTCAAGGTCTAGTGAAATTAACACTTTCCCAGCACAGGTTGTTGAGCGACCAGCTAACGGCAAAAACCCTAGCATAGCAATAGCAGGATCTCCTATTCTTATTTAGAATGCTAACACTACAGTATGAGGTGAGTATCAATCACTCAAGGAGTGCTTGCTCAAAGTAGTATGTGCTGCAATTAATAGAAACGGACCCTGGAAAAAAAAAAAGACCCCAAACTTTTGTCATCTCTATTTAGTTCTCTTACGTAAGGGAGTATATCGGATGTTGGAAGCTTACCATCTCTCTTCATGGAGATCATGGAGATCCAGCCCTCCGGTGTACATTTCAGATTGTGGCCAGGTTCACATTCTTTTGAGATGCCAATTCAGTCAAATGACAGCTCCTTTTTACTTGAAGTTTCTGCTGCAAGATCCAACACGGTGGTCACTTTCATGGTATGAAATAAAAACCATGACTTCTAAGTTATTGCTTTAAAATAGATGACTACTATTTCCTGTTATTATCGTATAAAGAACTGGGATTGTAACCAAAGGGCCAAGAAAAGCTGCAAGACAGGGAATTCACTAAACACCCGTGTATCCTGGCCCTGCCAATAGGGAAAGTGAAGAAAATAAGTAAGGAAATATTTGTACACTCTAAATTAGTTGATTCCCATCTAGTGACTGAGAGAGATGATGAGATAATAAAGTAAATAGATTCATTACATCAATATTTTTAAGTTATATAGAAAACCTGGAACCTCAAAACATATCACAGATTTTTCTTGACAATTCCAATTTAAATGGGCCTTCATTTATCCAGTTCAAACAGTCATGCCAATTCATCTAGCAGACATGGTGATGCATGGAAAAAAAGATTACTCATGTAAAAAAAAGATTACTCATGTAACAATATTTGTAATGCCAAAACACATATTCATATTTCCATGAGAGTGAGGAAGAGCTCAAGGAAGAGACTCCATTAATCTCCCAAATAGCTTCTGTCTTCCACTTTTAATGAGTCACACAGTACATGTTAGCTTGGGATGATTTGGTTACAAACCAAAGGGCACTTTCCATGGAGCAGGTAACAGGATATCAGGAAGTAGTAAGATTTAAGCCGGGCACTCATCCTGGACAGGATTACTGTGGGATGTCAAACACACAGAATCCTGTGTAAACAGGACAGGGAAAACACACAAACCAACAGTTTTCTGCTAGCATCAGGCTTTTTCCACATACACCATCCAATCATACTTCCTGAACCCAGCCATAGCTCCCAGGGGACTCTAAGTTCCTCACACAGTAAAACTGGAATAGCTCACATAAGAATTTAGAAGATCTTCACTTGACCTCTAGGAACCTGGAAAGCAAAACCAATGGTATTCAGAGGTGAGGACTTGGGGCAAGACTCAAGAGGGCCATACAAGAAACCTCATGATTGGAGAGGGGAAAAGGAAGCACAGAAATGTGGGACAAAGGGTGAATCAATTCTGCAGTGATACTCACTAGATACTGTGTTAGAAATGAACTATTCAACGAAGGAGATAGGGATGAGGAGGGGAAAACCAGGGAGAGAATAAGGGAGGGGTGACATTGTTCAAAAGGAAATGTATGCATTACCTGACTTATGTAACTATAACCCTCTGTACATCACCTTCACAACAAAATCCTAAAAAAAAAAAAAAAAACCCTCATGAAGGCCTACATCTCCAGCTCTGCATCCAGTCCCATAAGTGGCCTTCTTGGCCAGTTGAGAAATGATCTTACTCTCTCAAGATGGTGAGCCTGGCCTCAGTAGTGGGTAAGAGGTTTTAATTCCATCTAGACTAAGAGAGATATAGCGATAATAAAGTAAATAGATCCATTCTGTCAATATTTTTAAATTATGTAGAGAAAATTTTTCTTGACAATTCCAATTTAAAATATAAAATTGATTGATTGATTTTCAGAGTTACAATTTTAAGTGAAAAGGCATAAGTGATTTACCTTTGTTTGTAAGTACTGTTAGACTATATAAAAGGACTTTAGGTTTATAATCCTTGAAATCTAATTTGCTAAACTACCTAGAAAATTTTGAGTACTTACAGATGAATGACTTGTACTGAGCACTTAGTTCTTAGGAAAAACAAATCCATAAAAGTTTAAAATACATAAAGGACTATAATTAATCAAGTTAATTAGTAAACTCTTTTAAAGTAATTGGTCACATTTACTAGCTTTATAAATAAAAAACAGAAATTGTGGTCTCAGTATAAAAGTGCAATTCAACTATTTTGGTTTACAATTTTAATACATCAAATTCTAATTTTTAAGCAACTATACTACTCCTCTCTACAAATAATATTGGCCTCCAGTACCACTCACATGCCTTCCCTAACTCTGTGTCTCCTTTTATGCTGGGTTTAAGCATTTGGTCTCTTATAAACAAAACACCATCCATAACAAGCTGGCTTTACAGGAAGAAAACTCATTGGCACATCAAATGTGAATCTATTTCTTTACTAGGTTTCATCTCCAAGAATAAACTCATAAAATAATAAAAATTCATAGTTCAAATTAGCATCTGGTACTTGATTCCATAACCCAAAACCATAAATTGCTGGCAAACAAGAAGGAAACTCCTTCTCTATTTGTTTTTCAGCTCTAGGTAGATGGAGGTAAAACTATGCTCAGGTTACCTGTGTCTCAATCTACATTAATCAGAATTACACAGAGGCCCCTCTCTCTCTTAGCACTCTATTTGACTTATTAGAAATATAAAGATACATAGTTGCAGAATCAATTGTAATAATTTTACATCTAAAATTGAAAAGAGGAAAAGGAAGGTACAGATGTGGTTTTAAAAAATACCTAAAATGAGGGGTCAAGAGGTATATAACTGAACCTGAAGAATCAGAAGTAGACTGTCAGATGTATTATTTAAAGTTATAGAAGTACCTAATAAAAGAACTAAAGCTACAAGTATAGGTTATACACATATGTGAGGATATACACACACATATAGAGATAAAAACCTTAGGAATAGAACAGATGTCAGAGGGATCCGTGTATAAGCAACCTTATGTATATTTTATTATATCACATATATAATAAACATACACTATGTATTATAAATCAAGAAATGCTATCCAGTCTATGTTATCTTAATGTCCCTGTCCTATATTAAAGATACCCACCATGCATTAAATACGTTAAGTATGTTTAATCCAAACTAATGTATTCCATAAGTTTAAGATACACACAGCTATCTGAAAACAATTTAAAAATGTAACACTACCACAGTAATACTATCTACATGGGTTATGTATGTGTTGTAATAATAATATATTGCCTGTACTAGGTTAAATAAAATACATTTTAAAAGTTGCTCTATAGATGTACTTATTTTTAAATAAGAATTATATTTCAATTAGAATTTTAGCATTAAATATTAGAACTAAACACACAAGACCATAGTGTTTAGATGGGGAAGAGGTGACAGTTTTAGAGCTTTCTTACTAAGAAGGTGATTTTTGAGATCTTTCAATGATGTAAAGGACCCAGATGTGCAAAATCTGGGGGAGAAGAACAAGATGTTCCATGTCGGGGATGGCTTCAGATGGCAATGGAACTCAGTGTTCAAAAGCAGCCAGATTCATGGGGATGGAAGAGAATAGAGGGAGACAAGGCACAAGAACATCTCCCCCTAGTCCCAGTACCCTGTGAGCCCTAGTAAAGTTTCTGGATTTATTCAAAGTATGGTGGAGCCTATCAGAAGGGTTAGTATAAGCAGTGTATTGGCAGGACTTGTGACTTAGTGACCAATTTTCTTGTAGAATTATAGCTAAAAAGTTTTTAAAATCTCATTTTTCCTTGTTTTACTTTGAAGCTAAATTAATTAAGAGTAATCATATCAGAATCCATTATTCAGTATAAATTTAGAAGCACTTGAAATCAACAAACAAATAACCAATGACTTCTAGCTCCATATCATTTTCCACCATGCCATGCCCTTTACGGGAGGATTTAGGTTTCACAACCAATGCCTGCAGAGTTCAATATATCAGTATTTGCTTGGTCCTTTTTTTTGTTTGTTTGTTTTTCTTTTTGCCAGTACTGGGGCTTGAACTTAGAGCCTATGCACTGTACTTTAGCTTTCTTTTTTTTTTTTTTTTTACCAAAGACTGGTGCTCTACCACCTGAACCATACCTCCACTTCTGGTTCTTTCATTGGAAACAAGAGTCTCACATGTTTTTCCTGCCAGGGCTGGCTTCAGACCTCAATCCTCAGATCTCAGCTTCCCGAGTACCTAGGGTTACAGGTGAGAGACACTGCACCTGGCCTATTGAATCCTTTCTATAGACCAGCACAACATGATCTTAGTTCATCCTCAAAACATACCTGCCATAGTGAGAAGATGATCCCAATTCCATATTGAAGCAACAGGCCCAGAGCTAAGATTTTTAAGCCAATAAATGACTGGATTTGTAACTAACTTTTCTGATGCAAAACACTACACCATGCTATTTTTTATAGCCCTCTTATAAGCCATCATGGGTTTCTCTGGCATTGTAAAAAGAACAAATATCAAAATGAGTAATCTATTCAGAAGTAAATAGTGGTAATTGCGGTCAGTTCCTGAAAGCCAATTATTAGAGATTCAACAATGTAGGATAATTGGTCAGTCATTATGTCACTTGGTTGTGGCCAAGCTGAGATAATTATTAGATTTTCTCAAATGCTCCCATTGTTGTCCAACCCCATCCTTGAAAATGCAAAAGTAAAAAAGAAAAACATAAATTAAGCCAAAGAATGAATATGAATTCCAAAGCAATAAAGGTTAATTAAGCTATGGATATGCTCACAGAAAGTATCATAGCATCTGCAAAACTAACATTCAAACAGTGATTCCAAAGTAGAGAGTGGAAAAGGACATTTATGCAGGAGAGACAGCAGCTGGGAGGGTGGATGGAGGGGGGCAAGCAGGAAACCTGGTACCCATCCAAGGCTACTACATCAATTCTACTGAGTGATTAAGGTTCCAACAGATTAGTCATTATAAACTGTTTACCAGGACAAATTGTGCTTTAAATTGAGTGTCTTTATCTTGTGTTTAGCCTTTGATTGCTCTATAAGATTTGTGTCATATTGATCTCCATCTATTATCTCTTAAAAGTTGATTTTTTTAAAGGCATGATGTTTGTATCAAGATTTATTTCAAATTGCATATAGATCCTCACACAGCCCATGGAGGCAACATCATTGAAGGGAATGGAGGGGAAAACTCTGTTACAACAGTATATGCCTACTGCACTGGTATTTTGCTTTTGGTTTTAAGGTGAATTGGAAAACAAGCTTGGTCCCTTGGGGAGTCAATTGTTTTAGCATTTGAAACTACATTGAATTTAACACCTTACCACCCAATACTAGAACTGTAGTTAAGGCTTAGAGACACTGATTGAAATAAGCCTTGAAAGGTTACTTGCCAGTGTTTCATTTGTCTGGACTCTGAATATTATGTTTTTAATGACTTTCTTCACCTTAATTTCAGGAACAAGTTAATTTCCTTTACAATGTCATTAATTTAAAAATGCCAACTTACCATATTCTTTCATTCTGATTTCTGTCATATAATTAAAATAACTAAATAATGTGAACCACTATGGAGAGCTCTCCCTTTTAATTCATTAAAACCATAATGGCTTTGATGTAAAAATAATAATAATAATTGTAGAGTCATTCAGAACTTTCAAATGACTGAAGGATTAAGTTTTTCTGTACCAGGTGGCAATCTCACAGCTAATGACTAACCTTCTCCAGTGCAGAAGACTGCATAGTGGATTTTGTGACCAGCCTGCAAACAATATACATCCATATTTCACAAAACAAAACCCAGAGACATGGCCCCACACCAAGTATACATAATGCTGGGAAGTATGGCCTTCCCAGGGATCCAAGAAAAGGACATTGAATTTATCAATATCCAGGAAGCCTTTAATACAAAAAAAAATGATAAAGGTTAAGTTCCCTTCTATTAACATACAATTCAGCATTTTAACACAGAATCCATTTATACATCTGTAGGGTTTGAGTTTTTTTAACCTCATGAAAAAAACATAACCAGTTGCCACAAAAGAAAACCTTACTAATCATATTCTGAAAAGATAAAAACTCCTGAATCTATGGTTTAACTTGTCCCAGAAAGCAGACTTTTTTAAGTTGATGATAAAATTCAGGTCACCCAAAATGTGTCTAGTACCAAGTCATATCAAGTTACAGACACACAATTTGCACCCCATCATGCCAACTATTTTATGACTAAATTTAGAGAAAAACATCCTAAATGTTCATCTCGGCTGCTGAAGCTGAGTTCAAGGCCACCTGGGAATTTCTAGAAAAGGCCTAAATGTATGCTAAACCTGTTCTCCAATCTGTGATGTCTCTAGACGTGAGATGAAAAGAAGTAAACTAGCAGACAGAGGCCAGGCAACCTACTCTCACCCTCAGTACTGAATTCTGCCCTTGAGTCTATTGGCAGATCATTTCATTGCCTTTGCACACACTAGTAATGGTGCTTTGCCAAGAATGGAATAAAGAAGCTAATTACACTGTTGTAATAAATGTGCAGTGTTATCATGGATATGCTACCTGTTCAAATAATGAGTGTCACCTCGAAGAAGGGATTGAACAGTGACAGCAAGGTTGTGCAACAGGGTGCCACAAAGGTCTACATTATTGAACACAAAGCCTAAATGGTACCCAAAGTCCCATCCAGTGCTCAGATTTCAAGATCATCTGTATTTAAATCTCTCTGCTATTTAATGAAAGAAAAAAGGTGAGTCCTTTACCTAATCATACCTCCATCTCTTTGCAGTCAGTATCCTTAGTTATATAGGAAAGGCAAAACTAAGCAAACAACCATTTGATCTTCAACTACAAAGTAAATATGTGTTTCATTTCTCTTTCTTTAAAATTTTCTTCTACTAGAAAAGTCCAGAATATTCCATTTAAGTCAGTTTTCAATTCAAACTAATCAATTGTGCCACCTAAGGAGATGTGAAAGACATATTTATATTTTTAAAAAAGCAAATTTGAAACAATCTCTCAGGTATGACAAGCCACAGTTCTGAAAGCATTGTTTTCAAAAAATTATGATTAAAGGTCCACAATTACTAATATTTTGGGGGTTTTTTGTTTGTTTTTTCTATTGTGAAAATACCATAGAGAGGAGTTACAATACATGGGCAAGGTAATGAGCACATTTCTTTTTTTTTTTTCAGTGAAAACAGGGGTTATATCGTGGGATAGGCACATACAAAGCAACAAAAAAATCATCTTATAAATGTGTTAGAAACATTCGCAAGAAAAAACAAACATTTGAATCCTTATCTTGGGGTTCATTTCGCCTAACATCAACTTATCTGATCGTTTCTGCTTGTCTCAGACATATACTCACAATTACTAATTTTTAAAAGATCTAAATTTCTAATAGATCTCACCTTAGAAATAACTCATTTTCAAACATTGATGCAAAACTTCTCAACAAAATTTTGGCCAATCGACTTCAACAATTCATCCAAAAAATCATAAACCACGATCAAACAGGATTCATTTCAGGAATGCAAAGCTGGTTCAATATACGCAAATCAATTAATATTATTCATCACATCAACAGGAGCAAGAATAAGAACCACATGGTTATCTCAATAGATGCAGAAAAAGCATTCGACAAGATCCAACACCCCTTTATGCTGAAGGTTTTGGAAAAATTAGGAATCCATGGAACATTCCTCAATACAATAAAGGCTGCATATGGCAAACCTACAGCCAGCATTATACTTAATGGTGAAAAACTAAAGCCATTTCCTCTTAACTCAGGAACAAGACAAGGATGTCCACTCTCTCCATTTCTCTTCAATCTAGTATTGGAATGCCTAGCCACAGCAATAAGACAAGATGCAGACATAAAGGGGATCCAAATAGGGAAAGAAGAAATAAAACTCTCCCTCTTTGCAGATGACATGATCTTGTATTTAAAGAATCCCATAGACTCCACTACCAAATTACTCAAGCTGATTCAAAACTTTGGCAAAGTACCAGATTATAAAATTAACCCCCCAAAATCAATGGCTTTTCTGTATGCCAACAATGAGAAAAGTGTGGCTGAAATTAGGAAAGCAACTCCATTTGTAATAGCCCCACAAAAAAATAAAATACCTAGGAATGAACTTAACCAAAGAAGTGAAGGACCTCTATGATGAAAACTTTAAAATCTTGAAAAAGGAAATTAAAACAGAACTTAGAAAATGGCAAAACCTCCCATGCTCCTCATGAAAATGGCAATACTTCCCAAGGCTATCTACAAATTCAACGCGATACCTATCAAAATTCCAACCTCATTCTTCAAGGAAATAAAAGAGGCAATCCAAAAATTCATAAGGAACAATAAAAGACCCCGAATAGCAAAAACGCTCCTCAACGGAAAGCACACTGCTGGAGGAATATCAATACCAAATTTCAAACTCTACTATAAAGCCATAGTAATCAAAACAGCTTGGTATTGGCATAAGAACAGACCTCAGGACCAATGGAATAGAATTGAAAACCCAGAAATGAACCTACAGACCTATAGCCATCTAATCTTCGATAAGGAAGCTAAAACAATAGAATGGAAGAAAGACAGCCTCTTCAGTAAATGGTGCTGGCAAAATTGGTTAACTACTTGTAGAAAACTAAAACTAGATCCTTATATATCACCCTGCACCAGCATCAACTCCAAATGGATCAAAGACCTCGAAGTCAAAGCAGACACTCTGAAAACATTACAGGATGGAATAGGAGAAACCCTAGGTCTCCTTGGCGCAAGCCGAAATTTTCTTAATAGAGACCCAGAAACACAACAAATCAAAGAAAGGTTGGACAAATGGAATTGCCTGAAGTTGCAGAGCTTCTGCATGGCAAAGGACATAGCTAGCAAGATCAATAGAAAGCCCACAGATTGGAAGAAGATCTTCACTAGCCATACAACAGACAAGGGTCTCATATCTAAAATATACCTAGAACTCAAAAAATTAAATCCCCCAACAACAAATCCTCAAAGAAACAACTGCCCAATAAATAAGTGGGCTAAAGACTTAAAGAGAAACTTCTCTGAAGAAGAAAGAAGGATGGCCAATAGACACATGAAGAAATGCTCAACATCCCTAGCCATAAAAGAAATGCAAATCAAAACAACATTGAGATACCACCTCACTCCAGTTAGAATGGCTATAATCAAGAACTCTAACAACAACAGATGCTGGAGGGGATGTGGACAGAAGAGAACCTTACTTCATTGTTGGTGGGAATGTAAACTTGTTCAACCACTTTGGAAAGCAGTATGGAGGTTCCTCAAAAGACTTCACATAGAGCTCCCCTATGACCCAGCAATCCCACTTTTGGGCATTTACCCAAATGTTTACAAACAAGACCACACTGAAGCTACCAACACAACTATGTTTATTGCAGCCTTATTTACCATAGCTAAGATATGGAACCAACCCAGATGCCCCTCAGTAGATGAATGGATCAAGAAAATGTATATATACACAATGGAATTCTATGCCTCCATCAGAAAGAAGGACATTGCCCCATTTATTAGGAAATGGAAAAACTTGGAAAAAATTATATTAAGTGAAGTAAGCCAGGCCCAAAGAAACATAGGTCCCATGGTTTCCCTTATTTGCAATATCTAGTATATGTATGAGTCAAGCGGAAAAGGTCAGATAATGTGATGTCAGGAAAATGAACCCTTAGATATGTATTTTAATGTTTTTTTCTTTCATGCATGTGTTTCTAACGCATTTATAAGATTATCTCTTTGTATGTCCCTCCCCCACAGTATAACCCCTGCTTTCACTATATTTAATGTCAGTATAACTTGTGGAGGAGATGGGGAAAAACCAGTTGTTTAAGGATACAGGTGGAACTGTTGCAACAATGAGAAGTACAAGTTGTCATGTCCAAAACGAGCTTTTCAACGTCGGTGCGGGTGGGGAGGGGGGGAAGGGGGGGAAGGAGAAGGATTGGGATTGGGGGGGAGGGGGGAGGCTGGGAAGGGATGTAAAGGGTAAACAAAGGAGGAGGCTGCAATGCTTGGTAAGAAATGTACGCATTATCCTGCCCATGTAATTGTAACCCCTCTGTACAGTATGTTCACAAAAAAATAAAATAAAAAGAAATGACTCATTTTCAGTCTATTGAAAGTGTATTCCTTTCCTAATAAAGTTTCCCATCATTTTTGCACACACACACACAAAAAAATCTGAGCATATAATGAGACCCACAATAGGTTGAATCTTCAGGCTTTTAAAGGTTAGACGCATTGAAACTAGAAATGATAGAAAAGCTTGATCCAAAACAGAATGAGCAGCAACCTCAGAAGTCTAAGGACCAGGACTTGTGTTAGTGGACTAAATAATTCCAGAAGGACAAGCTGTAACCATGACTATAAATTTAATTTGGTGTTTCTTGCTGACTAACTGCTTGCTGCAGTTAAAAATGCTCCTTTCTTATCTAGCTAAACATCTGCTTTTCGATGCTAAAAGCAGGATCCAGAGGGAAGTAGTGATCTTTCCCAAGGCAACTTGATTAATAGTAGGCTTCCAAATTTTAGTTAAAAGGCATTCTGATGAAGCCAGCAGTACTGAGTAATTGTTTCCACAAATAATCTTGATATATATTTCCCTTCTCTCCAGAATTTTAGACAGTGAGACTCTTGTGTTTTCCTTCCCCATATCTCCTACACCTATAGTCACCTTACAGGTGAAGAATGGTTGATAAATTCCCACATATCTGGGAATTTGCACTGGGCTGCAAAACCCACATCTGGGCACTGGGTTTTCTTAGAGTGTATGATGAAAAATCATCTTAGTCTTGTCACATAATAAATTGTTGTAAGGTAAAAAGAGAGAGAAGCCACCTTTTGAGAGGTCGAATCTTGGAGTCTTTATTAAAAGGCTGGCAACTGCATGGTGGACTCCTGTCTCAAAGACCAGCAGCCAGCAAATACACTTAACACTGTTAAGAAACTGTGCCATGAAGGCCAGAAAGGAAAGAAAGAAGAAAAATAATAGCAACAAACCAATTCAGTTCCAATGGAGACTTGAATTGGGATGCCATGGTGACCAGAGAAGAGCCAGGAGATGGGACAGTCCACATAGGATCAGGTCAGGGGCAGGGTCACAGGAAACTCCCAGTCTCACGCACTGGACTGACAGGCTTAGTAACCTATCAGGTACCCCCATCACCTGATGGAAGGGCGGGGGGGGGGGGTGGGGGTGGGGGGGAAGTTCACCACCTTGGCCCACATATAGACAAAATGTCGCACATTATATGGACACACTCAGGTACCAGCAGGAAAGATAGGCCTCAACCTTCCATATTAGGGTATACTTAGAGACTACTCTGAGTCTGGTTATTCAAGCCATTTAGGGGGTTAATCAAGGCAGAATCAGAGTATTCTCTATATGCAAAGCTTTCCTAAGGCTATGACATCTGCATTTTTCTGAAGCAGAGCCGTTCTAGATCACCTTGAGCTAGAGATCTGCATTCAGTGAATGGCCTCTCTCACCTCTAGGCTTTTCAACACTGAGTGGAGAATTCCCTCCTCCCAGCAAGAGATACAACGATGGCTGCAAGAAGCTTAGACTCAGCCTCCCTACTTCAAAACAAGTAGACACAGCAAGGATAACATGACAACACAGATAACACAACAACACAGACAAACAAGGACCTCACACCTGTAATGCTAGCTGCTCAGGAGACTGAAATCAGGGGGTCATAGTCTGAAGCCAGCCAGGGGAAGAAAAGTCTATGAGACCTCTATCTCTAACTAACCAGCAAAAGTCTGGAAGTAGATTTGTGCCTAAGTGGTAGAGCACCAGCCTTCCACAAAAAGCCAAGTGAGAGCATGAGGTCCTGAATCCAAGTCTCAATGCTAGCAAAAAAAAAATACTTAGTTAATTTTATTTCAATGAAGTAGAAATGCAAGAATAAAACTGTATTCTCAAATATACTGAAATTGGCAAATGGCAGCTGGGCATTGTATATTAATTGTCATTGAAAGTAAAGAATATTGATGGTAGCCGGGTGCCAGTGGCTCACGCCTTTAATCCTAGCTACTCAGGAGGCTGAGATCAAAGCCAGCCTGTGTAGTAAAGTCTGTAAGACTTTTACCTCCAATAAACCACCAGAAAACCAGAAGTGGCACTGTGGCTCAAGTGAAGAGTTGAGGGACAGCGACCAGGCCCAGAGTTCAAGTCCACAATGGACAAAAAAAAAAAAAAAAAGAATATTGATGGTGAATAGAAAATATTTTGAGGACAAAGCAAGGTCAGTTTGTTGGGTTTTTTGTAATACTAAATATGTATAAAGGAAGTCCATTTAAACCATCTTCTGATCTTTCTTTGTGAAATGGTCCATGGGGTCATACACTTACCTTCATTTCATAGTTTGTATCCTTCTGTCAGCCACTCAGATTCCTGTATCTAGTGAACATTCTTTCATCTTCATCCTTTCCCTTATTTGCAATAACTAGTATAAGTCTAGGACATGCAGAAAAGGTCAAAAGCTATGTACATATGACCATATAAGATGATGTTAAGTGAAATGAACCCCAAGATAGGGACACAAGTGTTTTTTTTTCTTTCTTGCTATTGTTTTTAATGTACTATGTGATTTTTTTTCTCTTATATTTTCTTCCCCCATGATAGAACCCCTGTTTTTACTGTATTTGATGTCAGTGCCCTGAATCTTGTATATACATTTTTCTAATTTGGGGAGGAGAACGGAAATAACAAAACGTTGAAATAAGGATACAAGATGAACCATTGTAACAATGAGATGTACAAGACACTATGTTGAAAACGAACTTTACAACTTGGTGGGGGAGGGAAGAGTTGAGGAGATGGGGAGGGAAGGAATGGTAGGGGAAAAACAAAGGAGGAGGTAAAAAAGCTTGAAAGGAAATGTACTCACTACTTTACTCATATAACTATAACCCCTCTGTACACTATTTTTACAATAAAAATATATTAAAAACATTAAAAATTTAAAAATCTTCCTCCTTATGGTATTCATGGCTAGATGGTCCTGGTTTTGCAGGGTGATTGTAGTATAATAAACACTACTGGCTGACTATATAAAAATCCTACTTTCCAACAAGTAAAACTGGGAGGAAAGACAAAAGGAAGTTGAGTTGGGGGTGGGGGCAGGGAGGAGGTAAAAGAGGAAAACAAGACCCAGATATGTATCTGAAAAAGAAATTTGAAGATCTAAATTAATGCTGCTGATTCCTCCTGGCCATATAACCTTGAACAACTTTCATCTCCATCACCATCATTCTCAGAGCCAAAATTTTTAGTATTAGGGGCTGGGAAGGTGGCTCAGTGGTAGAGCGCTTGCCTTGCATGCATGAGGCCCTGGGTTTGATTCCTCAGCACCACATAAGCAAAAAGAAAAAAGCCGGAAGTGGCGCTGTGGCTCAAAAGTGGTAGAGAGCTAGCCTTGAGCTGAAGAGCTGAGGGACAGCGCCCAGGCCCAGAGTTCAGGCCCATGACTGGACTCAAAAAAAAAATTTTCAGTATTTACAGAAACTCAACCCTTTACAGAGAGTATCTCCTTTTATTCCCTGCAGAAACTTTAAAAGTAAGATCCTATTAACCCGTTTAATTGATAGAAAAAGAGATTCAGAAAACTGAAAAAAAAAAATAGCCTAAGGTTTGACAACTAATGGATGTGGGAACCCAGGATTTTCCTTTGTTGGCATGCAAAATTGTATTTGAATGCAAGGAGGGAATCCCTCCTACATGGGATATCTCAGGACTTGTCTCTTCATTTAGAAAGGGATGATGGTGGTTATTTTTGTTTTGTTTTTGTTAATCATGGACCTCAAACTCAGGGTCTGGGCACTGTCACTAAGCTCTTTTGCTCAAGGCTAGAGATCTACCACTTTGAGCCACAGCACTGCTTCTGTTTTTCTGGTGGTTAATTGGAGATACAACTCTTGTGGGCTTTCTTGCCTAGGATGGCTTTGAACTGCGATCCTCAGATCTCAGCCTCCTGAGTAGCTAGAATTACAGATGTGGGCCACCAGCACCTAGCTAGTGATGGTTGTTTTTACAGTCACAGAGGATATGTTTTCATTGTCCTTTGTCACAGTAACATCGTGATATAAAACGTCTATTATAATATCTCACTAGGATCTGTGAGAAGCCTAAGCAGTTGCAAATCTACATATTATGCAGACCAGTACATTTTTAATCATCTTAGCATAAGCATGTATCTGGTGGCCAGCCAGATGTTGGCTGATGCAGGACTGGCTCAGCTCCTAGTGGTCTCTCATCTCCAGTAGACTTGGCCTGGCACATCACTCACACTACATTGTTAGTTAAAATAAGTTACAAAGCAAGCTCACATTCATGGGTCAGGAGATAGACAAAAAATCCATTGCAAAGGAAAGATAAAGAACTTTGATCATTCCAGTGCTTTATGCACTGGAAACCATTGGGCCCTTAATGAAGAGCTACTCTTACTGAAAACCACTAGTGCTGCCACCAATCCAGGGACAGCTTGTTTGCACTGCTACTGTTATCTTTCAGCTGAGCTTACGTCTGCTTTTGTCTAGTTTTAAAAGTAAGGCTCTTACTTTTAAATGTAAAATCCTATTGACCCACTTAATTGATAGAGAAAGAGATTCAGAAAACTGAAATAATTAACCTAAGGTTTTACAACTAGTAGACATCAGAACCAAGCTTTCTCTTAGCATTCACAAGCATGAATTTAGATTTTTCAAATTTCTTTTTCAGGTACATACCTGGTTCTTTTCTTTTATGTTTTTTATTGTAAAAATAGGGGTTAAGTTCCATGAGTAAGGTGATTAGTACATTTCCTATTGAGCATTGTTAACCCCTCCTTTGTTTTCTCCTACCACCCCTTCCCTCCCCCCTTCCCCATTACCCTCTCCCCCACCAAATTGTAAAGTTTGTTTTCTATATAGTGTCTTGTACATCTCATTGTTACAATGGGCTAACCTGTATCCTTGTTTCAGCATTTTGTTATTTCCCTTCCCCTCCCCAAATTAGAAAAAAATGTATATACAAGATACCTGGGTCTTGTTTTCCTCTTTTACCTCCTCCCTGGCCCCACCCCCAACTCAACTTCCTTTTGTCTTTCCTCCCAGTTACTTGTTGGAAAGTAGGATTTTTTAGATAGTCAGCCAGTAGTGTCTATTATACTACAGTCACCCTGCAAAACCAGGACCATGAATACCAGCCATGAATACCATAAGGAGGAAGATTAAAGAATGCTCACTAGATACAGATTTCTGAGTGGCTGATGAAATGAAGGTAAATGTATGACACATGGATTACTTCACAAATAAGAATCAGAAGATGGTTTAAATGGGTTTCCTTTATACATATTTAGCATTACAAAAATAACCAACGAACTGACCTTGCTTTGTCCTCAAAATATTTACTATTCACCATCAACATTCTTTACTTTCAATGACAATTATTATACAGTGCCCAGCTGTTATTTGCCAATTTCTGTGTAATTGAGAATACAGTTTCATTCTTTCATTTCTACTTTATTGAAATAAAATTAGCTCATTTTTTTTGCTAGTAAAAAAACAGATCATGAGTGTCAGCAGGTCCACTCTTCCTTTACACCGTGAATTCAGATGAGGCTTTCCCCCAAGTCCTTATCCTGAGACTCCATCCACTCTCATGTTCTACTAAATTACAAATATTTCCAGAATTGAACATCAAGAAGCAAATGCAGTCATTATATTCCGTGTATATTATGTAAAACTTGAACTATGTAACTTGAGGGTAGGGATGGGAGGGAAAATAAAAGGAAAAAGTGATAGAAGAGGTGACATTGATCAAGACAGGTTGTACTCAGAGCCTGCCCTATGGGGTAAACTCTTTGTACAACTATTTAAATAATAGATTTATTTTAAAAAATCAAGAAGAACACTTTCCAAGCTTGGTGTCACTAATTCTTGGCCTTTCTGAAAGTGTGCATTCCATCATTTTTATTGAGGTGTCATGCTTTCTTTCTAAAACAAAAAAAAAATCCCAAATGCTAAGTCCCAAATTCATAGTTTAAAATGCTTTATGATCAGACTCAATGAGTCCCTCGGAGACAGAGTCTGGAAGGGCACCAAACCAGCATTGGCACTTACATTAAGCCATGAAATTTAATATGATTTGGACAACAAAAAAGCTGCTGTAACTAGAAACTCTACCGGTTATCTCTTTTCTGTCTCAGAAATATTTGTATTTTTAAGACTCCCATGAACAATGTCCAGATGAACCCAAAATAAAAAATGCTGACCCTCTTTCCAACAACATATCACCTCTTAAGGCTCATTGCTCTGAATCCCGGCTGACTGACATCTCTTATTCAGATTTAAGTCTTTCTACATCCAAGTAGCACTCCTGGATAATTCCATCTGAATCTTTGGGAATAAGATCCAACATCTGCCTTTTTCCTGCCTCCCAAGGTAAGAGGAAGAGAAGCAGAGAGCTTTTGCTTTCCCTATAGCGAAAGAGCTTAGTGCTAGTTTCCAATTTGTACCAGGTTACAATTCTATTTTTCTCTTTGAATTCCTAGGGAAATTGCTTGGCTATTTTTTTCATTATATTCTTTTGAAGCAGTATACAGTATAAAAGAACCTTTGGAATCAGAATTGTACTTAAATCCCTAGTCTGTTACTTATTAGTTTTACAACTTGGAACAAACTACTTAACCTATTTAGTTTCTCTGAGCTTTGATTTCCTACTAAGCCATAATGTGCACTCATTCCTACTGGATTAGGTATTATAAAGAGGGAGAGAAGAGAATATAAAATGTCCCATAGTAGAAAAATAAATATCCATTTATTTTCTCCTAAAGATTCATGGTTCAGCATCCTTGGATGTCTGTTATACCTACTGAAATAAAAGAAAGGAAAGATGCTCAATTCTCAATGTGTATCGCATGGGTTTGCACACAGTGATGGAGTCAGTTGCTGACTTGCACGTGTATCACAGAAGGCTGCTGCTAATTCCTTAGGAGCCAGTCATCACTGTGGATCTACCTGCAGGCTCCATCCCACAAGAGGTCTAATGTAACTTGCTCTTTGTCCAGACACATTATTGATGAGTTGGGATTTTTTTCAGCCATCATCCTAACAAGCCTGATGCAGTGGACTATGGTAGAAAGGCCATAATGAGAAGCATGGCCAAGAACCTAGTCAGCCTCCCTTTTCCCCAGACCAACCTGGCATAAAAGTAAAGAACCAAAATTGACTGAAGAGTAACGCAATGTCACCAGTATAGCTACAGAGCAGCAAAATCATCTCTGGATAGCGGAATTGCTTTCTTTGCTCCTCGTAAGTCTCCTGGACAGGTCTGCAAATACACCTCTGCACAAAAGGGTATGGTTAAATTGCTGTCATTTTTTTTAAGCAGCCTTGTGCCACAAAGTAAATGAACCTTTTTCCTTGCCTTTCTTCTCTACATCAATAACAAATAGCGAGACATTTAGATTCTCCCAAAAATTTATTTGTAAGTGATTAAGCCTGTTTTCTTGGGTCATGCTCATTTTTCAGTTATTCAAAATGCTCATAAATTAAAGTCGATTGAATGGTAACAAAGCAGAAATTGTTAGACTATTGTTGATTAATTATATGTAACTAAACACCATACTTTTTTGATGGGGGTAGGGGAGAGCAGTGAACGATGCCCAGAGCCTTGCCTGCTAGGCAAGTGCTGTACCCCTGAGCCATATCACTTGCCCTGGTACATTTAAACAATTGCAAACAGACCAGACTCTATAGAAATCCATTTACTTTAAGTAGACTTTTACCCTGCATGCTAGGACAGCTCAGGCTGGTCATCCCTCCTCAGCCTGGTTCAAATAAGGTGCCTTCAAGACTAGCATGGCACAGCCAACATCCTATCAAAGACAGTTTCCTAGTCTTCATTATATCTCTTAGTAAAGTCTAGGATTTCCTAATATAGTGAGGTTCCATGGTGCAGCAGATACCTAACCAATATTTGAGCCTATGAAAAATAAGAATTGTCTTGACCAAATGTAGTGCGTTGTTAGTGAATGTTATATCTCTCATGAATCTTACACTTCATGGCACTTGTCACCATTGAAATATCAAGTATCTACTTGTCCATATTTTTATCAAATATCTCTACTTTCTCCATTAGAGCTCGGCATGTTCCTTCCCATGAGCCTGATCAGGCCCACAACCCACTTTTGTAAATCACATGTTCACTTACATATTCACACCTGCTCATTTACATGCTACCTGTTAATGAAAGATATGCTACATGTTAATGGCAAAGTTGAGTCTGCAGAGTCATTGATTATTTGGCCCTTTATAAAAGTTTCTGTACCCTTGCTCTAGACTACAGACATAATAAAACACACTGTTATAAACTTACTGACATGCACATAGTAAGGTCCCATAAGTATTTGGTGTAGAAATAAATTTTATTAAATAAGTTAGTCATATCTACTACAAAGCTATTTTTGTAAGTAAAGGGAAAAGTCAGAGGTTTACAGCTAATTTACAGGTAAAGTTGAAAAGGCCCTAAGCAGGGACAAACTTCTTATTTTTCCACTGAAGAAATTGAGGCTCAGAAACCTGGAGTGGCGGGGCTGGGAAGATGGCTCAGTGGTAGAGCGCTTGCCTTGCATGCATGAGGCCCTGGGTTCGATTCCTCAGCACCACATAAGCAAAAAGAAAAATAGCCGGGAAGTGGCGCTGTGGCTCAAGTGGTAGAGTGCTAGCCTTGAGCTGAAGCGCTGAGGGACAGCGCCCAGGTCCAGAGTTCAGGCCCCATGACCGGACCCAAAAAATAAAAAATAAAAAAAATAAAAAAAAAAAAAGAAACCTGGAGTGGCTCTCCCAAGATGTGTCCAAGAAGAGGAGAAAACTAATTCCATGGAAGATTTGTCTTCCCTTAATTAATAAGGCACTCTGTGAAGTCAGCCTGCTCCCGGAAGAACCAAGGTTTTAAACAAAACATGTGTGCAATACTAATTACGTTGTTGGGAACTTTCAAATCAGACTAATTCCCTGAAGTTCTTCAAATTCTCACCACACTACTACATTTTCATAAATTTCCTCAGGATATGATATGCATGCATTGAAGAACTCAGAGAAACAGTTTTAAAACAAACTCTATTAACTCAACAGATATCCAGAAAAAGTCTACCCACTACTTACATGGCTTGTCAAAAGATTTTCAGACCTGCTATCCCAAACAAGGTACTGGTTGGTTGAATTTTCAAACATCTACCTCTTCCAAAAATTCAACATAGAAAATTTAATTCTGCCAACTCACATTAAAAAGTAGATAAAGCCTTAGGCAGGCTGGCCCCATAGTCATGATAAGAATGAGTCAGATGGAAAGGGAGGAGGAAAACTCTTGATAAAGTTACATGTTCAAAGACAAGGAAGTGGGAGAGAACAGGACATATTTTTAAGGGAGCAAACAGTTCAGTATGTCTAGAATTTTGAGTGGGAGGTGAGCCTGGAACAGAAGGCTGAGACCTTTATGTGCCTGTCATGTACATCTCACAAAAATCATTTTCTTGTCCTCAGTGCTAGGCTAGTCCCCAAGAAGTGTCTTTTAATTAATAGAATGTAATCTCTTTTGAACCAGGGACCTCAACTAGAAAGTATGTCACTGTAAACTTCTACCTGATTCCAGGAAGAGGACATGAACCAACAACTTTTCCCACAAATCAAGACTCAAATCACAGTAACACGAAGATGACATTAGAAATTTATACAGTAGAAACTTGACCAACTCTGTGTTCAATAGAGCACCAAACAAACACATTTCCAGATGCAATTTATTTCTATTTCTCTAGAGCCATGCTTTGCTAGGACCAAAGGAAATGCAAATCAAAACAACAATGAAATTCCATCTCACTCTAGTCAGAGTGACTACCACCAAGACTACAAACAACCAAAAATATTGAGGATGTAGGGGCGGGGATGTGAAGGACTCTTAACTGCTGATGGGAATATATTAGTACAACTACTGTGGAAGTCAGTGTGGGTGGAAATTTCTCAAAAGATTTAAAATTCTGTGATACAGCAGTACCACTCTTAGGGCATTTTTCCAAAAGAATACAAGTTAGGATATACTAATGACACCAGCATATCCATGTTTATTGCGACACTATTCACAATAGCCAAGTTATAGAAACATCCCAAATGGCTCCAAAAAAATGGATCAAATATATATGTGTGTATGTGTGTGTGTGTGTGTGTGTGTGTGTGTGTATCCTATATATATATCCCTCAGAAGGATGAAATTATATTATTCATTTGTTGGGGAATTGATAGAGCTGGAAAATATAATATTAAGAGAAGCAATATATGTTCAAAAGACAAAGGATACATGTTTTCTCTCATATGTGGCAGTTAGGCCTAAAATATAAACATAAATGTAAACACAGGATCATATCCATATATATAAGTGATCATACTGATTAAAATATGGTATATACAGGAATGAGATCACATGGTATAAACACATTGAACAACCATCAGACAATTCAACAAGATGAGCATCAGGAAGCTAAAACATGTCTTGACTGGGGAGGGGGCCATAAAAGGTGAGGATGGATAAACAGAAAGAAGAAGGGTGGCCAAATACATCAGAATACTCAACATATATACATTGAAAATAGAATTATGAAACTTCATGAGACTGTGAAGAAAGAGAGAAAGGGGAGGGGAAGAAATGATGAAAGGGGTGTCTGATAAAAAAAAAAAAAAAAGATAAATGGACATGTTAAATTGAAAGTCCCGGGGCTGGGAAGGTGGCTCAGTGGTAGAGCGCTTGCCTTGCATGCATGAGGCCCTGGGTTCGATTCCTCAGCACCACATAAGCAAAAAGAAAAAAGCTGGAAGTGGCGCTGTGGCTCAAGAGGTAGAGTGCTAGCCTTGAGCTGAAGAGCTGAGGGACAGCGCCCAGGCCCAGAGTTCAAGCCCCACGACTGGACCCAAAAAAAAAAATTGAAAGTCCCTTGTATGACTATTTGAAAGTAGCAATAAACAATTTAAAAGAAAAAAACATTCCCTAGAGGGCATAGGCATCTGAATGCTCAACTTCTGGACCCAAGGAACAAAGACAGCCATAAGAACAAGAAAAAAAGAAGACCCTGAACAAAATAAAATGCAGAAGCTAAATTACAGAGCCCCATAGGTAGGGGCTAGGAGAGAACATGCTGGAGAAAAAAAACCACAGTCAAGATACAGTAGTTCACCTGAATAGATCAGACCCATAGGGCATCAAAGAAGCTTTGTATGGCATGATGGAGATAACCATAAAGGTACTCTGAGTTATGTGCAAGATGCGGATGGTGGCAATCCTACAGTGAGAAAACATATGATTGCTCAGTTGCAGAGAGAAGGCAGAATTACTCAACTCCTGTTTTGCTTTTCTCTTTGCCACTAAGAGAAATGATGCTGACTTCAGAGAGTAGACACACATTATCAACAAAGAATGGAAACAGAGACACATGAGAAAACAGACTTTGCAGCTGCTACTTTGAGTCCAAGGTATTGACCCAGACTAACCCATTCCAGGACACAGAAATAACCTGCAGATGTTACCTGAGCCTCAAAGCTGAAAATGTGTGTGAAATCATAAACAATAGAAACAGAGCCTAAGACAAGAACACAAAACCACAGATTTGGAAAGTGGAACAACTCCTTCACTAAAAGAGAATTAGTGAAAATGGGAAATTATAGACTGAAAAGATATAGTGCCGATAACTGAGAAGAAGAGGATGACTCAGAGCCTGATGGTAGGAGACAGAAGGGAAGGCAGCCGTAACTAACACATACAACATGTAATTCACCAAGGGCACAACAAATAGGTCAAGAAAGAGAGAAAATAGTATTCACCATGCCCAGCTCTGTTCTAGCATTTAATCTTGAGACCAGCTACTACTGTCCCATCTAAAAGATGATACAACTGAGGCACAGGCTTAAAGTCTTAAGATTGCACAAGTAGTAGCTGTGAGATCCAGGATCTGAACCACACTATCCTGGAGAGTTCAATGGAAAAGACAGGTTTTCTTGCTTCCTCAATTAGAAAATTGCCCTATTCTTTTTTCCCCTTCTTTCCCTAAAGACAGGTGAACAGGGTGCAAGGGGAGAGGGTGAGGGAGAGGGGGGAGAAACAGAAGAGAGGGAGGAGAAAGGAGAGGCCATTTTAAATCCATAAGGCATTCCATAAATAGTTAACCAAGCTGAAGACAGTTTATTCACATCTGTAAACCCAGCTACTTGGGAGACAAAGATCAGAATGATCATGGTTTGTGGTCAGCCTGAAACTAAAAGTTCAATAAACTAGACACAGTAGTTCAAGCCAATAATCCCAACTATGCAAGAAGTGTAGGTAGGAGGATCACTGTCCAAAGTTTACCTATGAGAAAAGTACAAGACCCTGTCTGAAAATTATAAAGCAAAAAAGAGCTGGAGGCACAGCCCAAATTGTAGAATACTTTGTCTAACATAGGGCCCTGAGTTCAAACCCTAATAGCACAAAAAGAAAGTCCCTCATTTCATTTAGAACGCATTAAAATGGAGCTTCTCTGATTGAAGCCAGGAGGAAGACATCACAGCCTTCTCTGTTCTTTGGGCTCTCCCTTGCAACTCTCAGAGCTCTAGAAAACTTCTAAGGAATTGTGGGAATTTCTGAAACATATTAGGAAAGGCACTCACACAATCCAAGCTAACAGCTTCAAGTAGAGACCCTTTCATCTACACCATACACTACAGCAGCCATTTTTCCTTCTCCTGCCTCTCAAGGACGCTAGGAAGACCAAAAAAAGAGCACTCTATAAATTTCAAATCTCTTATGACCCAGCAATACCACTTTTGGGCATTTACCCAAATGATCACAAACAAGACCATACCAAAGCTACCAGCACAACTATTGCAGCATTATTTACCATAGCTAAGATATAGAACCAACCCAGATGCCCCTCAGTAGATGAATGGATCAAGAAAATGTGGTATACATACACAATGGAATTCTATGCCTCCATCAGAAAGAATGACATTGCCCCATTTGTTAGGAAATGGAAAGACTTGGAGAAAAAAATTATATTAAGTGAAGTAAGCCAGGCCCAAAGAAACATAGGTCCCATGGTTTCCCTTAGTTGCAATATCTAGTATATGTCTGAGACAAGCAGAAACAGTCAGATAAGTTAATGTTAGGCAAAATGAACCCTAAGACTCAAATTTTTTTTTCTATTAATAAGTTTTTCTTATTGTGAAAATACCATACAGAGGGGTTACAATTACAGGAGCAAGGTAATGAGTACATCTCTTATCAAGCATTGTTGCCTCCTCCTTTGTTTCCCCTTACCATCCCTGCCCTCCCATTCTCCACCACCGCCCCCCCCCCGCCAAAGTTGTAAAATTTGTTTTCTTTCTTGCTATTGTTTCTAACATATTTATAAGATGATTTTTTTGTTGCTTTGTGTGTCCCTCCCCCATGGTATAACCCCTGTTTTCACTGTATTTGATGTTAGTATAATTTGTGGAGGGGAAGGGAAAAAACAAATTGTTTAAATAGGGATACAGGTGGACTCATTGCAACAATGGGTACAAGACGTTATGTTGAAAAATGAACTTTACAACTTTGGTGGGGGGGGGAAGAATGGTGGGAGGGCAGGGATGGTAAGGGGAAACAAAGGAGGAGGCAACAGTGTTTGATAAGAAATTACTCATAACCTTGTTCATGCAATTGTAACCCCTCTGTACGGTGTTTTCACAATAAAAAAATCTTATTAATAAAAAAGATATTCTCATCTTTAAACACAAAACTCAAGCTTCCTCAAATACAAAATGGTTAAAAACTTGCATTACTTCATATAAAACTTATTGTACCACTAACCATGAAGCTATACTCGCATGTGTAGAAACTTCATGTGGAGTCCTTCTATTACTGTTATTTAAAGCAATAACAATAACCCAATATAAGAAGCTAAATGTGTTTGTTATCCTCCGTTGTGGAGAATAGGTTAAAAACACCATTGGAGTTTAAAATGATGCATTTATAATGTTTCAGAGAATAACTTGCCAGTTAATAAGGAAAAGAACCTTAATAAGTCAGGTGCAGAATTCCAGGAAAACTCAAATATAAGCTCAAATCATTCTTACTATATTTATTTTTTCCATGCATAATAACTGCAAAAATCATAGGTGGCCCCAGGCTACAGAGCTCCCCTGGGGGCTGTGCACTGGCAAGTATGTCAGATAAGGTAACCAATTGGCATCTGAAGCACAATAGTGAAACTGATCATTTCTTCCATAGCCCTCCCACATCCACCAGCATATGGCTCCTTTATAGCATCTGCCATATTGTTCCTAGTAATTGAATTTCTATTCTATGTCCCTCCAAGATAGTACTCTCTTAGAAGACAGGGCCATTTGTATCTGTCATATCTACTTTACATCTAGATTCTGACCATAGAGCCCAGCATATAATTGCAAAGTTAAGGCTATGTTGAGTGACCATTGGTCCCCTGGGAACCCACATTCTCAACTCCAACTCCCAACTCTGAAGTATCTTTTCAAACCAGTTCTGTACATACAATTGATCTTGACTTTTTATTCTGTCATAAGGCCTAATTCCAAAGTTATATCCAAGACTTCAGTCTTACTCCTGTAGAAATACTGCTTGTTAGCTCAATGGGAAAATACCAGCAGTATCCTCTCTGGCCATAAAACAAAAGATGCTCTTCTAGTGTTTGGTTTATAACATCAACAACAACACTACTTGCTTATTTTAATGACCTAATATTTATGAATATTATCTCTCTGTATTTCTGAGATTTGATCCAGAATTCATGATTGCATCTATCTAATGGGAATCCCAAACCAATTCACATGGATTTCAAAGCAGACTAAATATGATATTCTCAGAAGAAGAGAAAAGTCTGACACACAGACATAAAAGAAGAGTTCTTATAAGGAATTGTCCTTAAACACAAAGTATCAACACTCCTGAGAATTTTTAACTTGGAAAAGAACTTGGATCTCTACATTCCAGTTAAAGTTAACAATTACCCTGATTTTCCCAAGACCAACAGTTTTCTAAAGATATACAGCTTTCCATTTTTAAAGTGGGACAATTCCAGGAAACCTGGTTCTATTTGCTAGAACTGAGCATATACGATTTTCAGTACTAACCTATGACAAACCCCAAACTAATTGGGACCAAGTTGGTCACCTAAATCACAGTGTTTTCTTCAATTTTTGTTACTGCTTCTACCACAAAACTTGCATCCTAACAAGACGCTAGTGATAGGAAATGGAGCTTCCAAGTTGCTGCACTGCTGGGTCCCCTCTAAGAGGTATAAAATTCTACTCATTAATTATAACACATAAATAATCAAAATTAGCACCACGAGAATCACGATAAATTTTTAAAAGAATGTCTTCAGGTCTTTAAATAATTTAAAAAATCCAAGAGAAAAAAGAATATCATGAAAATAGCATTTCACAAGCCAGTCCTGTTAAGTACTGAACTATTATTAGATGTCCAAACTAATCAAGTTGATGCTGCTAAACAGCCAGTGAATGCTCACAAAGTTATGCTAATTAGTTATCCTGAGAGTAGATTCTGAATGAAGCCATTATTCATAAGGCCTTCCTCTACATTGTAATTAGCCTACAATTCTTATGATCCCAGACTTTGGAGTCCTGTGCTTATATCTGGCATTTCCCACAGAAGGGAACTGGAATGATACTCCAAGTGTCTTGGGGAGGGGGGCAAGAATTCTAGGCATCACATCTTCCTTCAGGATACAGTTGGTTTTCTTCCTTGGAGCTTCAAACAGCAAGCTCACAAAACCAGGCTACCAGAGGTATTTAGCAGGAGAATAATCGCTGGAGTGAACCTATCACATTGATGAAGATGTAGATGAGCCAGACATTGTGTTGAGAACTTTAAACACCCAAATCTTCACATCCATTCTCCAAGAATCTTGCCACGATTCCAAGTTTATGAGTCAGGAAGCTGAAGCTCTGTGAATTCGCTGCACTATGACCACAGATCTAATGAGCAACAGAGCCAGGCTGAGCCTGGGTCTCTCACAACCTTTCACAGAGTCAGTCCCTTCCAGTCAGGCTCAGCACCAGAAACACTACTCAGCTCCCATGTTCTGGGAAGATTGGGTTTGTGCTGGATCACATAAGTATCATTCTCTACATTGTCTCCTGGACAAAGGAGACACGCTCTACTGAAAGGAAAGTCTACCTTATAATTAAAAAGGGAAAAAGAGTAACATATGCACCAGAGCCCTACATATTACTTGGGAAATGAACCAAGTAAGATGTTTCCTGCTACAACAGGTTAACAAACTCTGGAACACAATTATCTTTATGGAAGCTGCCATATAGAAATCTCTACCCCAATTAGGGGTGATTAATGTCCCTAACCAGGTTCCTATTGGCCAAAGGAACCCAAGACAAATCTTTACCTGCCAATGGACAAAATCCCATGCTCTCTACAAGTGGAGATTTATTCTTTCAGAGGAAATATAAGAGACAAGTGACAAGAATGAAAACTTACAATACATGCTTCCTTGAAAACAACTTCTTGCCTTTAGTTCACTTCCTCTTTTATTCCTGCACTTTAAAACAAAGCAAAATAAACTCAGAAACTCCCAATGCCTTCAGCTGGAAAATTAACATTCCAGATTGTTCTCCTTCCCCAGAATGATGCTAATCTGATTTACTGCCTCCTTGCCTGGTTTAAATCATTGGAGAACATCGAGTACAAGTTCTAGATATTTTAAAAGCCAGACTTACTCTTGAAAAGGGCAATGCTACAAGCAGCCAAAGTTTCAAAACCTCTGCTATTAATATATCCCTGTGAGTCTTTGAGACTTTTACAGCAAGATCATCCAAAATCACTCAGACCCTTGGGAGTACGCACTGTGCATTTGCAATCCAAGGTTCTTGTCCTATGAACTTCTTTGTCTGCCAATGGCAGGCATTTCTGCCTCTTTTGCTCTTAGAACACCCTGGGGATGGTCCTCTCGTCGCCACTCAGGTTTGCACTTCCTGCAGTGGGTACAGAGAAGGCACAAACACCATTCCTGCAATCATACCATTCTGTAGAGAAACTACATGACTGGTTTTTTCCAAACAAAGTTTGAGAATTACAAATTTGGAGCTTGAATTTCTTATAAGACCAAGCTAAGGCTGGGCGCTGGTGGCTCACGCCTGTAATCCTAGCTACTCAGGAGGCTGAGATCTGAGGATCATGGTTCAAAGCCAGCCCGGGCAGGAAAGTCCATGAAACTCTTATTTCCAATAAACCACTAGAAAACCAGAAGTGATGCTCTAGCTCAAGCAGTAGAGTGCTCGCCTTGAGCTGAAGAGCTGAGGGATAGTGCCCATGCCCAGAGTTCAAGGCCCATGACTGACAAAAAAAAAAAAAAAGACCAAGCTGAAAGCAGATTTGTGTAGGTGGATTTAAATAATTGGAAGTACAGAGCTTTACCGAAAGATCATTTACAAATGATTTCTCTGATAAATATTTGGGATGATGACTAACCTAAATATCCCAAGTTATTAACTATTACACAATGTATAAATGTACTGAAAACATCATGCTATGATCCACAAAGATACATTGTGATGATCTGTCAGGTTTTTTTTAAGTGTTCCACTGCACAAATAATGATGTGATTTCTCTACTTCATAAAGGACTCACAGCAAAGCTCTTAAGAAGCAATTGCTCCCAACCATTCTAAACACAAGCCACATTAGGAGATACTTCCAAACAAGGCACTTCAGGAATTTGAGTCTTCCAATGGATCGTGCTTCCCTAAACCTCAGAATGTTTACACTTAATTTTGAAAGTCCCTTGTAGATGAGGACTCAGCAGACGCAAATAACCAAGGTACCTGAGCACCTTCAAGGTGGAAGGGAGGTGAATGCATAACTCCCATCAGTCTGGGTGGCTCCTGCTGCTTCTCCAGCTCCACCTTCCTAAGCCCTGGATCTTGCTAGCCTCTTCCTGCTCATCTAGCTGAACTTTAAGCGCATGTCCTTGCTTCTTTGCAGCCTCAGGTGGCCATAGAGCAAGATAAAAATCAAAGCAATTATGGCTACTGCTCTGGAACAGTTCTGATGAGAAACTTACTGCCAGAGAGAGGCTGCAGTTTCCACTATCTACAAAAACAGGATTTGGGATTATACGTGTATTTCACTTATCCATGCTAAACTCATCTCTTTCTAGCTTGACTGCTGTCATGCTTGCCAGAAAAGATAATCTGCTCTCTTCCAAGCAGGGATCTCCAGCACTCTCAGTCCTTCTGCATCCGCTGACTTTGGAAGATGCTGAAATCATTGGCTTGTTTTCCAGGCAAAAATGGCAATTGGATTTCAATTGCCCTAAAGTCTATGCTTCATCCCTTCTTCCCCAGCCCAAGTAACATGTAGTTCTTACTGCTTTCTTAGTCTAGACAAGAGAGATCACTCTTTCAAGCACCTTATTCACCTCCCCATCATTCTATGTCACTGGAAGTTGCTTCCCATCCCTGCTTCGAACTCTTCCCCAAAACAAAATCTACGCTGAGAAAGCTGGATCTTCCTTGAGCCACACCCAGCCAATATTCTGATAAAAGACTGGATTACAAAACTATAGATTATTCCCATTTCCTCCCTCCTACAATCAGGATTCCCTTTCCCTTTATTCAGACCCAGTTGTTCCCAATCACCTGTCCAAACAATTGGGTAGGCCTACATCTATGACAAGATGTGGAGAGGGAGCCCAGCGAAATGCCAAAAGCACCAAGTAGGGAGTCAGAAACTGACACTCATATTTATTAATCAATGAAGAAAAAATTAAATTCTAGTTGACTTTGCCCTAAACGCCATAATTATCCTATTTCCTATATTAATAATATGCTGGTATTGATTGTATATGAACTATGTGCTGAATGCTTGATTGGACACTGCTATACCTAATTGTATTGCTAGGGAACTTGGCTTAGGTAGACCAGTGAGTGGTGGAATAATACCATTATCTGAAGCCTTGGAAGACTCTAAAGCCAACTCTGGCACCATTCAAACAGCCAATGAACAGAGGCAGTTGAGATGGGAAAGAGGAAGAAGACTGCAAAAAGAACCCAAGAGTCTGATGGGGGCTGAGACAGAGCAGGACTAGCTATACTGGGAGAAGAGTGGAGGTATTAGCGGTGTGCTGGTGGTAACAGTGAAAGACTGAGAGTAGATCAGCAGCACTTCCAAGCCTTCTCAGGTTTTAGGAGCATTGCAAAGCAAAAGAACCTTCCCAGTCCTCCAGAGGGTATGGTAGGAAGGGACCAGTACACACACACACACACACACACACACACACACACACACACACACACACACACACACACACACACACACACACACACACACACACACACACACACACACACACACACACACACACACACACACACACACACACACACACACACACACACACACACACACACACACACACACACACACACACACACACCACAGAACCAACAGCAGGAGACAAGGGCCGTGGCAAGCCATGGGATGGGGCAGAGCAGAACCAGAGCTGTGGGGCAGAGAGAAGTTTGGTAAGACATGGAAAATATGCAGATCCAGAAACCACAGGTGATGGCCCAGAAGCACCAACACATTCTAAGTCCTCCTCCAACAAAACATAAATGCATGGAACCAGATATAAGCAGAAGCTAGAGAAAGACAGTTATCAAGACCCAGAAAGCAGAGTGAGGGCTCAAGCTAAGGGGCCTCTGGACAAGAACATAACTCCCAGCTCCTCCACAGCAACCTTGGCCTGAAAGTCAGAGGCTCTCTGACCCCAGGGTCAGCTCCAAGTTAGCCTCCAAGCAGGCAAGGATGGGAAGGAGATGAGGCCACACTGGAATCAAACTTGCTACCAGGATGCTCTAAAAAAGAGTATGTCTTTGCTCAGTCAGATCCCTAAAGGATCATCTTGGCTATAATTGGAGCAAATTAAACATAAAAAACTGCCTGGAGTGCAAATGAGAATAGGGTGTAAGGATAATCTCAGTCTTTTTTTTCTCAAATACGTTATTGATGATGATATGTATAAAGCATGACCTAAAGCCCAGAAGTCTCACATTATCTCAGGGAAAGCCAGGGAAAACCTGTGCTTTCTTTTTGCTTTCATCTCTCAAATAATTTGAGTCTGAAGCCCAGTCCTGCCTTTTTTCATTCTCCACATGCTCCAGCCCTCAACCTTCAGTCTCTCCTCCTACTTCTGTTCAAAACATCAAGGCTTGAGTGCACAGGTATTCAAAACAAGCACTATAAAAAACCTACATTAGATTTACTTAAATCAGAAAGGAGAGGGAAGGCAGCATCTAATATCTCCAGGAAATGACTTGGAAGGTAAGAGAGATGAAGAAAAAAGACAAGGGAAGTGGACATTAGCCCTCTAAACGAAGGTGCATGAACACTGGGCCAGTCAGGAGCTGAGAGTCATACTTCGTCAGCAGCTAGCATACAAATTTTGAATCACAACTGGCATTTATCCTAACACTCTGAAGGTCTGAGAAGTAATTGGACAAAAATGGGAGGAAAAGATGTTGTCATTGTAGTCTTGTAAAACTTCAGGGGCATTTATAGCCTCAAAAACTTGTCTCAGACCTAGGGTCATTGTCAGGAAAACGGGAGAAATGCAACTGGAAAGACCTGGAATAGACTAGGAGAGCGTGAAAGATAGGCTCAAAAGCCTCTTTATTCTTCTTGAACCTGGAGCCATCTTGAATGGCATTTAAAAAGTTGAAAGCAGCTGAAAGTGAGCGAAGCCTTATCCTAGAGTTCAAGGCTATGGCTTATCGAACCCATCCAACCTGGTTATACATCCTAGAGGCCAACCATCTGCAAACACTGAAAAAACGCTATATTATCATAACATAAGATACTACCAATTGTGAAATGTGTTCTGGATTCAGCAAAAACATAAGGAATGGCCAAGAGTAATTATCAGATAGAGTTGATTGCAAAATCATTTCAGAATGACTGAAAGTACAGGGGAGTGAATACTAGAATCGGGGAAATTCATCAATACTCCCTCTGACTGTTATCTCTAATATTTGTGAAATACTTCTAAGTCCTCAAAAAGTTAGCATGATCATATGATCGATTTGGGCCAACAAAATGTGAGCAAAAATGAATATCAATTTTAGGCTAATTATGTAAGTCTCACTGTTTGACTCTCCAGAACTTTCTTCTTTTGCTATAGTAATCACGGGAGTTTGATTGTGGAAAGAGAATGCAGCTTTCCAGGAATCTTACCAGCTTGAGGCTCTGAGAAATTTCAGTGAGAAGAATTTCCTCTCCCTGCCTATCCAAATCATTTTGGATACACAATGTCCAACTGTGCTTTTTTACACAACTGAAATGCTAGGACTGTTTTTCATCACAGCACAACCTAGCCTTTCCTGACTAAACTATCACCTTATCTTTGAGTAAGGCATTATCAGAGTAAGCCAGGCAAGGTATATACTATCCCAGTTTCTGAAGTGAAATTGAGAGTCAAAAAGATTAACTGAATTCTCAAAGTCTAATAGCTAGCATGAGGGACATTTGGAACTAAAATTCATATTCTTTAAATAAAGGACATAGTGTCATTACCATTTCTGTACTGTCATCCCCTTTCTCCTCTTCATAAAAACACATACACAAATGTACCTACCCTCTTTGAAGAGATTCCAAATCCCATTCTGTTCTTTCAAGCATCAGTAAACATCCACAAACCTGACCAAAGAATAGTATTTGGCCCATCCAGTTCGGGTAACGGTTCAGATCTGGCCACAACACCAAAGGATGTAATTGTAGCCGACTCATGAGCTGACACAGTCTAGAAAGGCAGAGACCAATGCCAGAATGAAGACACCCTTCATTTTGGTGAGAGTTATGGGAAAAAGACTGACTTACAAAAGTAAGAGAGGAGGAGAGGAGAAATATTTTTTAAAAAGTAAAAAGAAGATACATTCCTCATACTTTCATGTTACCTCATTTTCTTGAAGGTGTTTATATTCTTAAATGGAAAATAAGATCCAGTCCCTGTTTGCTGTGTAATTATTAACAGTTATGTGATAACACCATAGAAATTATGATCATCCCTGCTACCCCATGTAATGCCCATATCCACTACCACATATTTCCCAGTCCCATCACCCCATAGTATGCCCACCCCCACTACCTCACATTATTCAACAGCTTTCAATGAGATTTGTCTACCATCTTTATTGATAGGTGCACTGTATTTCAGTATTGTTTACCTTCAAACACTTTTTTCCTACTACTTTCTCAGATACACATACACATACACATATATAAATATACTTATATATAAATATATAAATATGTGTATAAATATATAAATATACACACATAAATATAATTTATTTATATTCATATAAATATATGTGTGTATATATTTATATATGTGCATGTTTAATTTTTTTTTTTTTGGGTCCGGTCGTGGGGCCTGAACTCTGGGCCTGGGCGCTGTCCCTCAGCTCTTCAGCTCAAGCCTAGCGCTCTACCACTATGAGCCATAGCGCCACTCCCGGCTTTTTTCTTTTTGCTTATGTGGTGCTGAGGAATCGAACCCAGGGCCTCGAGCATGCAAGGCAAGCGCTCTACCACTGAGCCACCTTCCCAGCCCATGTTTAATTTTTTTTTTTGCCAGTCGTGGGGCCTGAACTCTGGGCCTGGGCTTTGTCCCTCAGCTCTTCAGCTCAAGGCTAGTGCTCTACCACTGAGCTACCTTCCCAGACCTATGTTTATATTTTTAACATAAGGTTTGTAGTCTAGCATCCACATATAAGAGAAAATATGTGATTTTGATCTTCTGAACTTTCTGGGACTTCTAGACCTGGCTTAGTTTGCTTAACATGATGTGCTTCAGTTCCATCCATTTCCCTGCAAACAACAAAAGTTCATTTTTTCTTTATAGGTGAATAATGCTCCATTGTATATATCACAATTCTTTTTTTGGAAATAAGTTTTTTATTGTGAAACTACTATACAGAGGGGCTACAATTACATGGGCAAGATAATGAGTACATTTCTTATCAAGCATTGTAGCCTCCTTCTTTGTTTCCCCTTCCCATCCCATCTTTCCCCCATTCCTCAACCCAACCCTCCTCCCTCCCCCCCTCCAAAGTTGTAAAATTCATTTTCAACATAATGACTTGTACGTCTCATTGTTGCAATGGGTCCACCTGTATCCCTATTATACCACAATTCTTGATCATTCACCAGTTGTAAAGGTATGTGATGTTTCCATAGCTTGGTTATTGTGACTAATGCTGCAATAACTGTTGGTGTGCAGCCTCTGTTGTATCCTGACTTGCATTCCTTTGGATTGGTGCCTAAGGGTGGTACAGCAGGATCATATAATAGTACTATTTTCAGTTGTTTGAGAAATCACCAGACTGATTTCCACAGAGGTTGAACTAATTCACATTCCTACCAAAAGTATATAAGGTTTCTTTCCCCTCGTATCTGCTCTAGCATATGAGCTTCAGAGCTTCACCAGCCTCTGGGATGAGTTTAAAGAGTTTTGATAATGTCCAGCATTTACTTCTCAGAATGGCAGGTTTTCCTGATAATTTTTGGCAAGATAATATGTCTGCTCCGTAGCCAGAGGGATTATCTTGGACAATAGGAAATAATATTCATACTGTTTTGTATAGTAAACATCCACAAACAGCAATTTTGCCTAAGACCCTGGGCCCTTTATCTTTCCTACTAAGATCTATTTTACAACGGCACAACAGTTTCTTAGGCAGAGGTCAAGACAGTCTTCAGCTGCAGACCTTTCAACAGTGGTTCTTAACTTGGGGGTTTCTAGAGCCTCGAAGAGAAAAGCTATGGGCCCTCTTTTCAGTAAAATATACACAAGCACACAGAAAGACTGTCATTTTAGCCGGGCGCTGGTGGCTCACGCCTGTAATCCTAGCTACTCAGGAGGCTGAGATCTGAGGATCGTGGTTCAAAGCCTGCCCGGGCAGGAGAAACCGTGAGACTCCTATCTCCAATAAACCACCAGAAAACCGGAAGTGGCTTGTAACTCAAGTGGTAGAGCGCTCGCCTTGAGCTGAAGAGCTGAGGGACAGCGCCCAGGCCCAGAGTTCAAGCCCCACGACCGACACAAAAAAAAAAAAAAAAAGAAAGACTGTCATTTTAAAATGTCACATACCCTGGAAGCTCATCTATTCTTCTCTGACCCTAGTCCTGTGCCTTTCTCCCATGACAGGAGATGTTCATGCAGCAGGTGTAAGCTCCCTCCATCTGGTAAGTATACTTCATTTCTCCCAGAGGATCTTCTCATCTACCTCTCACAAAGCACTCATCTTGATACCTCTGATTCTAAATCCAGCACCCCCCCCCCAAGAAAATAGAACTAAAATACAAACCTAACTGCAACATGAGATCTTGTAGAACTCAGAGAAGAGATACATATATATTCTAAGACACAGATCAAGCATTGCAGTTATGCACACTTTTGACAAAGATTCATCCATCAGCTATAACAGGCTCTGTGCATTCTGTTTCCCTTCTCTCCCATCTTCGCTTGCTGAACACACCAGATTGCTTGATTTGATTTCTCACTGAGGGCTTTTAGGGTTCACAATGCTTACTTGTGCCTTTGCAAATGAGGATGCAGGTGAGGGCAGCTTCAAGACTGTCGATTCTTTAATGACAGTCTATTGACACCTGGGGAACAGCCAAACAGTGCTGCAAGTCCAGTAATTCAGAGGCTTCCATAAATCATCTGGATGAGAAAAAAAAAGCTCAAGCAGGCATATTGCTTTCTGTCATCCACAAGAGTGAGTGGATGGTTTAAAGTTGTCCTCAAAGCATGGCCTAGTTTCCAATCACCCATTCCTCAATGCTACTATCCCAAGCTGTCATGTATGACGAGAGACCTCAGTTTGAACAGAAGGAAAACCAAAAAGTGATGAGCTGGGAAAATGTTGTGGGCTTGCACTTCTTGGAATATTAACTCCTTTAATGGGTTGAGTGTTTCTTTATATAAATTAATTAACTAGGATAAAATAACTTACATCACAAGTCCAAACATATAGAAAAAGCTCATGTGCAATGTGAGTCTACTTCTCCTTCAGAAGATATAGTTTAGGACATTTTCTGTTTGGTTCCATGAAACTGAATGGCAGAGTTCCTGCCACATGGCATTTGATGGTCTTGTGTCAATGTGTCACATGCATTGGTCAAGAGCAGATAGATTCAGACTTCAGAGATTTAGTGGGGGCAGACCTAAGAATACAGAGTGGCTCTTCCTCTATTAGCTGTATTGAACTATAGAAATATAATCTAGCTATGTGCCTAGGAACAAGAGCAATAGATTTTTATGAGCATCTAAGTCTTTGTTCAGAAGCATTCTTTTTTAATTTTATCTTATTTCATTGTAAGGGTGATGTCAGAGGGGTTACAGTTACATAAGTAATGAGTACATTTCGTGTCAAATATTGTTACCCCCTTCCTTGTTTTCTCCCACTTTCCCTCCCCCACAAATTGTAAAGTTCATTTCCAACACAGTGTCTTGTGAGTATCGTTGTTGCAAGTCATCTTTTAAACTAATTATTTTTAAATTAATCTTGGCTAATAGTTGGATGAACACACTTAACCAGGTAAGTTATGCAGATCCAAATTACTTAGGCATTTGATAAGCAACTATTTGGTGATAACTACATTAGGCATTGAAGATATGAGTTGTTTTTAAAAGATAGCAAAGTTCTCACTTGCTTATATTCTAATGTGATCAGAAAGACATCAAGCAAGAAAAATAAGTATATATGCATATGTGTATATATGTATGTATATACAATATCAGACCATAATAATAAGAGAAATAATAAAGTAGGAAAAGAGATGGGAATATCAGTAGAAAGTGTTTGGCAACTTCAGAGAGAGAAGGAAAGATGGCCAGCAAAGATGTTATCAGTTAAAGCCTGTGAGGCTCTTATCTGCAATTAGCCACCAGAAAACTGGAAGTGGTATTGTGGTTCAAGTGCTAGAGTGCTCACCTTGAGCTGAAGAGCTGAGGGAAAGAGCCCAGGTCCAAAGTTCAAGCCCCACGACCATCAAAAAAAAAAGTCAATATCAACACCTTGCTCTGTAGACTATATTGTGCTCTTCAGGAAGTCATATGTTAAAGTTCTTACTTCTGGTGTGAAGATGTGTGCAGACAGAACCATTAGGAGGTAATGTTAAATAAAGCCTTAAGAGGCTAGCCCTAATCCTAAAAGATGGGTGCCCAAAAAGAAAAGGAAAAAAATCACAAAGCCCTGATCTTAAACTTACAGCCTCCAGAACCATGAGAAAATAAATTTCTGCAATTTAGACCATTTAGTCTATGGTTCTTTGCTATGACAGCCTGAGCTGACCAAGGAACCATTTGAGTCCAAAATCAATTTCATTGGTCTAAAGTACCCAGTTGGTATGAATGGAGGGAGAACTCTCTGGGGGAGAATTCCTGTTCTTGCATTCCTTGGCTGGCAATGACTCACCAGCCTCTTGCTCCCATGATGCCATCTCCTTCTCTCTGCTGCCCTTCCTACCCTCTCTTACAAAAATATTTGTGGTTGCATTCAAGGCAATCACTATCATTTTCTCTGCTCTCTCCATCTCAAGATCCATAATTTCATCACATGTAACAAGTCTCTTTTGCCATATAAGATAACAGTCAAGGATTTTGGGGTTAGTACCTGGCTATAGTTGAGAGCTTTTATTGGGCCTTCCACAGAGCACCTGAAGAATGTTTTTGGTCAGTTGTAGAGCTTGAATTCAGGGCCTGGGCACTCAGCTAGCATTTTACCATTTTGAGCCACAACTCCATTTCTGGAAGTTAATTGGAGATAAGAGTCTCACAGACTTTAAAAAAAAAAAAATAGAGTCTCACAGACCTTCTTGCCCATGCTGGCTTTGAATCATGATCCTCAGTTCTCAGCCTCCTGAACAACTAGGACTACAGGCTTGAACCACCACTCACCTGAAGAAATTTCAGGTGAAAGCTACGCTTTCCAACATATCTCCTATACATCTCGGAGATGCTATTAATTGTTACATAGTGGGAAATTTTTCCTGAACAAATTACTTTGGAAAATTGGATTAAGAAATTAATTCTCTTTACTTACTAAGCCTTAAATAAAAGTTAAAACACACATGATCAGAGAATCATTTGTTTCCACAGATATCTTACAAAACTGATACTTTATGAGACAACTTCTGGGTGGTTCTGACCTTAGAAAAACCTCAGGGAGAGCTTTGAGATATGGAAGAAACTGTCATGAAGTGATGAAGTGGAATTGTGTAAGGCCTTGGATGTGAAACCAAGAACCATCAAGAAAGTGAGAAGGCCAAGTTTTGGCTCAATTATCTATCTTCTAAATATCGGCTTTAACAAAAAATCTAGTTCAGCTTCTCTGAAGTACAAATGGCTCGTAAACACGTGAAGATATGTTCAACGTCCCTATCCACAAAGGAAATGCAAATCAAAACTACACGGAAGCCAGACACTGGTGGCTCACACCTGTAATCCTAACTACTCAAGAAGCTGAGATCTGAGGCTCATGATTCAAAGCCAGCCAAGGTAGAAAAGTCCTATGAGACTCTTATCTCCAATTAACCACTCAAAAAACCAGAAGTAGAACTGTGGCTCAACTGGCAGAGCGTTAGCCTTGAGCACACAGAGACTCAAGGAACAGCACCCAGGCCCAGAGTTTAAGCTCCACTAAAAGGGGGAAAAAACACTGAGATTCCATCTCAGCCCACTCAGAATGGCTATTATCAAAGAAACAAATAATTACAAATACTGGCAAGGATGTGGGAAGGTGAGGGAGAATAACACTTATAAACTGTTAGTGGGACAGTAACTTAGTGAAGCCACTGTGGAAGCAAGTATGAATGTGCCTTTAAAAAATAAAAATAGAACTACTATATGATTCTGCTATCATAGCACTTCTGGGTATATACCTGAAGGGATGCAATAGTAGAGATACCTGCTGCACACTCATATTTGCAGCAGAACTATTCACAATAGCCAGGTTAAGGACTCAGCTTAAGTATCCACTAACCAATGAATGAATTTTTTAGCTATGATGTGTGTATATGTATATATATGTGTGTGTGTGTGTGTATTTGTACATGTGTGCATATGAGTATGTATGTATGTATATATGAATGGTGGAATATTATTCAGCCATAAAGAAGAGTAAATTACACCTTTTGCAGGAAAAGAGATGGAACTAGGAATCATGTTAAGTGAAATATTCCAGACTCAGAAGGACATGGCATGTTTTCCCTTATACCCAAAAGGGCAAGAACATGAATGGAGGACTATTTTGAAGAAGAACTAACAGGAATGGAAAAAAGAGGGTAGTGGGGTTAATATGACCAAAGTGCATTGCATGCACATAGAAAACCATCATTATGAAACCTACTTTTTAAGTTAGAGCTGGACATCAACAGCTCATACCTGTAAGTCTAGCTACTTGGGAGGCTGAGATCTAAGGATCGTGGTTCAAAGCCAGCCCGAATAGGGAATCCATGAGACTCTTACCTCCAACTGGACACCAAAAAGCTAGAAGCAGAAGGCAATATCACAACAACACTCCTCACTTGGTATAATTTATATATACTAAAAAAAGAATATCTTCTTCAAAATGCAATGTTTCTTACTGGTGATGATGGTCAGAACGCTCTATATCCGCATCTCTTAGGGTTTTAGTAAGGATGCGGAATCTGTCTCTCTAGATCCAGAGTGAGGCCATATATATTTCTGCATTTCTCACTAGAAGATCATAATGGTATTGCAGGATGAGCAAGAAGAGATTCCAGTATTGGATAAGACCTTAGAGCCTTCTTTAAAATCCTTTCTTCTAATCCTGAAGTCTATGAACTATTGGGAGTAGTTAGGGTGCCACTTAAGTAAACATATGATAGATGGTAAACAGAAGCCTATTATTTCATAAAACTGATGTTGCAGCAGAGAAGGTATTTTTTTAAAGCAGTGTATTTTGTCAGTAAGAGAGACTTCTTTCCAGGTTTGTGTTAAATCTTCAGTGTTTTCTTCCTATCCAGTACCTGGGAAGCAGACGTAAACATAAACATAAATAGATGGTTTTGCTACATCTCTTACTTTTGATTAGTTATGCATTTAGAGGTCAAATAAATGGGCTTGTTATAACCATATATGGAATGGGAATGAATCCATTCTGAATTGTCATATCAAGTAGGACTGATTTTGATGGGTCAGCTTTGGCATCTACTGTATGTCAGATCTGCATTATATACTGGGGAGAGAGCAGTGGGTAAAACAGATATGATCTCAGCTTCTGTGGAGCTCAGAAGACCCTCAATAAATAAACACCCAGTCAAAAGCCATGCAAAAAGTGCTACAGATCTCATCTAGCAAGAGGTGCTAAAAGTATAGAAGTAAAACAGAATTTTAAAAAAAAATCCAAGTCATATTGGACAGGCCGATTGAAAAACCTCAGTTCTACTCTCCTATCAGAAATTTCTCAAGAAATAATGGGAAAAATACCAACAGGATGAAAAAAAAAAAAAAGGTCCCAGGAAAAAAAAGAGAATGCAGTATTTCTTCCCCAATACATTGCTATTTTGCACAATCACAAAGTGGGGAAATTTCTCCAATTTCCCTTCCAAAAGAACAGTGAAAAGGGTAAAAAGTAATGATAATAACAATGATACACAACCAGTTCTGCTTTTAGCACCTACTTTCCTGCCTGAACGACCAGTCTGAACAATAAAATTGTCAGTTGATCGAGACTTTATTCTACTTTATTGTACTTTCTTCTTGTCCAGGAGACATGTTTTGTGATACAAATTTTTGTGAGTATACAAAATGTTCCCTTGAAAAATTATTGGCCGTTAATGCTCGGTAGAAGGCAGGCATGGTTGTGCATACCTATAACCTCAGCATCTAGGAGGCTGAGACAGGATTAGAAGTTTGAGGCCAGTCAAGACTACAGAACCTGACCCTGTCTCAAAAACAAACAAAAATGGCCAATAGACACATGAAGAAATGTTCAACTTCTCTAGCCATAAAAGAAATGCAAATTAAAACAACATTGAGATTCCACCTCACCCCAGTTAGAATGGCTATAATTAAGAACTCTAATAAAACAGATGCTGAAGGGGATGTGGCCAGAAGGGAACCTTACTGCATTGTTGGTGGGAGTGTAAACTTGTTCAACCACTTTGGAAAGTAGTATGGAGGTTCCTCAAAAGACTCCACATCGAGCTCCCCTATGACCCAGCAATCCCACTTTTGGGCATTTACCCAAATGATCACAAACAAGACCATACCAAAGCTACCAGCACAACTATGTTTACTGCAGCATTATTTACCATAGCTAAGATATGGAACCAACCCAGATGCCCCTCAGTAGATGAATGGATCAAGAAAATGTGGTATATATACACAGTGGAATTCTATGCCTCTATCAGAAAGAATGACATTGCCCCATTTGTTAGGAAATGGAAAGACTTGGGGGAAAAAATTATATTAAGTGAAGTAAGCCAGGCCCAAAGAAACATAGGTCCCATGGTTTCCCTTATTTGCAATAACTAGTGTATATCTCAGACAAGCAGAAAAGTTCAGATAAGATGATGTTAAGCAAAATGAACCCCAGGATAAGGACATAAGTGGGTTTTTTTTTTCTTGTTTGCTATTGTTTCTAACGTATTTATGAGGGGGTAATGTAGTTGTGGAGATGGGAGGGAAGGAATAGTAGAGGAAAAACAAAGGAGGAAGCAACAATGCTTGATAAGAAATGTACTCATTACCTTGTTCATGTGATTGTAACCCCTCTGTATAGTATTTTCACAATAAAAACTTATTTTAAAAATACAGAAAGAGAAAAAGGAGAGATTTAGAAATCTGTGATCAGGCTTGTTGCTTTGTGTAGGAAATATGAAACGGGTAATGGCTTAAGGAAACTATGATGATCTGTGTGGATTAGGCTGGGAACCCAAATAAATGAACAGGTGGTTCTGTACAGAAACATTTGTTGATAATTTCATGTACACACATATATGGTCTTGTTCTGTTTTCTGACAGGGCTTAGAAGCAACCATAAGCTAGTAGCAGACAATACAGCTAGCATCCAGGTGTTGGTTTCTGATTCCATTCACTAGTAAAAGGAACTAAGTCTCCTTGGAGAAATGGGTGGTTCTAGAGCTGAGAAAGAAAATATATAGCATAAGCATACACCTAGACTGTTTCTGTCTTGCTACAACGTAAGAAAGTTTAAAGGCTTGAGAGAGAGAGAGAGAGAGAGAGAGAGAGAGAGAGAGAGAGAGAGAGAGAGAGAGAAGGAAATGAAGAAGGAAAGGAAGGAAAGACAGAGGGAGGGATAGGGGAGGGAAAGAAAGAAGGAGGGAAAGAAGAAAGAATGGAAGAAGGGAGAAGAGGAAAAAAGGCAGAACCACTGGTAAGAGTATGTCAAAGGGACCTAGATCTGAAAGAGTTCCCAGTGTCCACTGCTGGAACATCTTTAACAAAAAATAAACATTAATAAAGTAGTAGTACTACTGTATTATAGCCCAAAGTGTGTGTATGTAGATATATAGATACATCTATTATTGATATATAAATAAATAAATAGAAAGAAGATACAAATCATTCATGTGGAAAAAGTCCAACCAATTTAAATAGATAGTGTTCTCTCTGGGAAGTGGAGCACAATGCCCCATTCCTCTGGGCTGAACTTAATGCTTCCCCTTGAAAGAGTGGGAATAGGGTGACAGTTACTTTCCACAGGAGGGCTGACTGGTAAGCATCAGTGGATGGTGACAAGCCATACTGACAATATGAGAAGGACACGTTACCTCTCTTAATTTTTTTTCCAAATATCCAGAGGCATTCTGCAAAATACCTGCCCAATGCTTTTCAAAACTGTCAAAATAATCAAAAATAGGAAAAGTTTGAGAAATAAAGTTAAGAGGAGTCTGAGGAGACACAACTTCTAAGTGCTGTGGAGTTTTAGATGGGATCTTGGAATAGGAAAAAAAAAAACTAGATTAAAAAAATGAGCAAATCTGCCAAGTGCTGGTGGCTCACGCCTAAAATCCTAGCTATTCAGGAGGCTGACATCTGAGAATCACGGTTCAAAGCCAACTTGGGCAGGAAAATCCATAAGACAATTACCTCCACTAAACTATAAAAAAAAAAATCCAGAAGTGGCTCTATGGCTTAAGTGGTAGAGCACTACTAGTCTTGAACAAAAAGGAAGCTCAGAGACAGCGCCCAGGTCCTGAATTAAGCCCAAGAACCAGCATCAAAAAAAAAAAAGGAGCCGGGCGCTGGTGGCTCACGCCTGTAATCCTAGCTACTCAGGAGGCTGAGATCTGAGGATCGCGGTTCAAAGCCAGCCCAGGCAGGAGAGACCGTGAGACTCCTATCTCCAATAAACCACCAGAAAACCGGAAGTGGCGCTGTAGCTCAAGTGGTAGAGCGCTCGCCTTGAGCTGAAGAGCTGAGGGACAGCGCCCAGGCCCAGAGTTCAAGCCCCACGACCGACAAAAAAAAAAAAAAAAAAAAAAAAAAGGAAATCTGAATTAAAGTATGGACTTTAGTTTACAATGAATCAATATTGGTTCATTAGTTGTACCAAACTGTAAGATGCATGTGCCAGGAAGAACTGAGTGAGCTACATGAAAATGCCTTAAGATTTCTCTTAAAAGAGTAATCTTAAACTCTTAAAAGATATCTCACTTTTAAAAAGGAAAGGTAAAAAAGTAGCTGTAACCCCAGCTACTTAGGAGTTGCAAATCTGAAAGACCATGGTTCACTCTCAGCCCAGGCAAAGCAAGTTATCAAGATCCCAGCTCAACCAACGAGACCATGCCTGGTGATACAAGCTGGTGGTCCCAGCTACTAGAATTATAAGGAGGAAAAATGTGGTTCAGGTCTGGACTATGCAAAAATGCAAGACACTATCTGGAAAATAAAGCAAAAGGAGTTGGAGAGTGCTCAAGTGGTAGAGCATCTGACTATCAAATGCAAGGTCCTAGCAAGGCTCAGGCCCTGGTATGGCCAGAAAAAAATCATTCCAGCAGTTTCAAATTAAAGTAGCTCTTGTGTTCAAATATAATAATAACGGTTATTCTAATTCATTTTGAGTTCCTTACGCCCACACTGCTTATTTAACAAGATTTTCATTTTATGCATTTATTAAATGCCATGAGCTCGGAAAGAAACAAATGAAAAGATCTGAGTTCAGTGAACATTGCTAAGTGAAAGTTTACTCATCATATTCAATTTCCAATAGATCAAGATATTTGCTATTTTTCTTTTGGCTGAATAACAAGTCTCTAGTACAGCAAGCAATAGCTCATAGGCAACACAAGTACTGTGTCTAAAAGCCAGCTTTTACCTTAGGCTTCTTCATTGTGACAAAATTCTAAGCCTCTATCACACTCACCATTCACTCTGGCATAATCTATAAAAGCTCTTTTAAATAGCAACAACAAAATACCATAAGGGGAACTATCTGGAAGACACTAGATCTTCTTCTTTTATTGTTTATTTCTTATAATTTCAGTATACTGATGTTCTATCAGTTATGAATTTTCACTTAACAAGGACACAAACAAAATTCAGTGACTAAAAACATCTCGCTTTTATCATCAGACCTACCACAGACCACGTAGTTTGTTGTTGTATTTAGCATCCCAAATAATATTATCAAAACCTAGTGATTCTCTGTGTCTTAGTTCTTTGCCTTCTAGTTCCATTTCTGGTTTCTCATGGTAGCCCTGAGCAACTGCAGTTCACATCTTCACAAGTTCAAGCCCAATGCCCAGGGAGCTTGACTCTCATCTCATAGATGAGAAGAAAGTCCTATTAGAAACACAGAATGTACCTCTTCTTAACCCCAAATGGGACAGAAGCAATGACATCTCAGAAGCAATAACAATGGCCAGGAGAAGATGACTTGATTGTATCTTTGCTTCCCCAAAGCTAGAGTAGGGAACAACTGAAGCACATGAACTGAGACTCAGGAAGACAATGGTTCCCTGAAAGAAAGCTGAACTGAAGCTAACTGATGATAGACAATGGGCACAGAGTAGCAAACAATCAATCAAAATATGTTTACATCAGTTAAACTCACAATTACAAGCCTAAAAGAAGCATGAGGAGGCCTTCAATACTATCCTCACTGTCAAAACCAATCATGCTCTTGGAGAGTCCCGATCCCTTCCTGTCTGCAGGCCTCCAATGGTACACCTGATGCACCTGCCACTCTCAGAGTCATTCTGCATTATGTCTGCCTCACCCACACAATGTCCTGCTCCAACCTTCTTGTCTGTCACATGCATATGATGTGCACTAATGGGAAGTGAGAGGGGGAAAAAAATGATCCCTCCAGAATTTAGAAGTTTATTCTAGGATGTCTTTACAGAGACTTATTCTGGGTTTTCAGTGTCATGCAGACAAAGAATTTCAAGACATACTCTGGAAAACATGAGTTCCAAACCCAGGCTTAATACCATGTCCTTGACAGCCTTTGAAGTCACTTGATCTCCTATATTGAGCCCAGGAGGTGCCTGTAAAATGAGGGACTTCGACTAGATTATAGAGATCAAGCCAGAAATAACGCCATGATCAACCAAGCTGAAAAGAAGCCCATTCAATGCCTCCTCTTAACTTTCCCAGAGCAATTTTTTCCTCCCGGCAGACAGGAAGGGAGATTCAGTAGTGTACGTAGTCCCATGTAATGGTACTCTAACCCCAGCACCACACTGAGTACCATGCACACAGCAGGCCTTTGAGGGTAAGTATTGACAGCAAGCAGAACAAAAGAGGAAAAGCAAATAATAAATCAAAAGCTATTTCTCTGGCAGGCAGGTGTGCCTATTCCTGATGTTGGTGCAGAGCTAGTGGTAGAATCTGCGGCTGGCACTGTGGTCAACACATGGAGAGCCATCTTCCATTGGGTCTTGTGGGCTGGCTTACTCACAGACCACTAGAGACTGGCAAAGCCTCAGTTGAAGACAAGCTGTTAGGGAGATTAGGGAAAACCAAGCAAGCTCAGAACTTCTTATCATGGACAGGAGGTAAGAAGACTGGATGCTTGAGCGTCATCTCCTAGACCACGTGAGTGTTCCGCTACTCTGTCCCCTATCAGAGTTACTGATCACAGGACCTTTAATGGGGCTGGTGGTGGTTTCCTAGTTCAGCTATGTCTCCTCTCCCTCTCACACCCTGACTAAAATTAATAATAACTAGTCATTTCACAGCTACAGGTCCCTAGCCTGTCTTCCCTTGTTCTCAAGCTCAGCCTGATTAGGTGCTAGATTTTTAGACTCTCCCTAGACTTTCCCTGAGTAATAATGTCACATACATTCTTTTCTTCCTTTTTTCCCAACTGAGGAGGTTATTAGCCTCATCATTTCTCCCCTAATGTATTGCTGTCTCTCTATCTATAAGCCTTCAGCTATAGCCAGGCTAGAATTACCTTTCTGAAGCACAGACATAGTCATTGCCCCTCACTTGTTTTGTTTTGTTTTTTTAATGGCTCCAGGAAATGGAAGTATGACTCAAGTGGTAGAGCAGCAGCCTTGAGCAGAAAAGTCAACTGAGAAGTCAAGACCCTGAGTTCAAGTCCCAGTACTGGTGTGTGTGACACACACACACACACACACACACACACACACACACACACACACACACACACACACACACACACACACACACACACACACACACACACACACACACACACACACACACACACACACACACACACACACACACACACGCTCCCAATTTTTTATAGGATAATCCCAAAGTGCTCAGACAGTATCCAAGCTCAATTTAACTGGAGTGCAGACCCCTTTTACAGTGTCTGCCACACAGCCTCCTCCTGGAGAGTCACACTGATGGGGTTGTCCCACTGTGCCCTGTACTCTCCAGCTTCCCACCCTTCACCTGACTCTCCTCTCTACCTACAATGGCCTTCCTTCCCTTTCTACCCTTCCTACCACTAACTCTTTCTACCATTCTGCCCTCTCCAAAGCATCTGGATTTCTCCTCAAAGTTCATCTCATCTCCTTGTTTTCCTAACCATTGTGATTTATAGTACACTTAATCACTTGCACTGCTTTTATATGATTTGTCTACCCACTTCCCTGCCACACCTGATATTCTTATGTTTGTTTCAGCACCATAATCCTGAAGCCTCATAGGAACAAAGGATCCTACTCCATTCCAACTGGTTTCACATGCATTGTCTTATTGAAACCATACAATACACTTTCAGAGGATCCCTATCTTAATTACCATGCCATTTGTTTTATAGAAGACGAAACTGAGGCACAGAGAAATTCTATATCTATCCCAAGGACATGCAGCTGATTTGGTGACGCTAACCTGTGAAAACCATGCATCTCTCATTACAGTACAGATTACAGATTGCCTGTACCCCTAAAGTAGATGCTGATGTGTGTTTCTACCTAAATATCTAATGGTGATTGCCCAGTTTCAAAACATCATACAAACCTAACAACTCTACTAGAAGGCATTGAATAACAGCCCCAGACTCTCTTCATTGTACTAGACTTTATCTGTATTGTTTACGTTTCTGATTTTCTACTCAATATTTAAAGTAGAGAACTGCCAAGTGCTGATGTCTCAGGCCATCTCAGAGGATCACAGTCCAAAGTTAGACCAGACAGAAAAGTCCATGAAAATCTTACCTCCAAGGAACCAAACAAAATGGCTTAACTGGCAGAGCACCAACCTGGAGGGAAAAAAGGCAAGTGAAAGAATATGAGGAACTGAGTTGAAGCCCCAGTACTGGCAAAGACAGACAGACAGACAGACAGACAGACAGACAGACAGACAGACAGACAGACAGACAGACAGACAGACAGATAGATGGATGACAGACAGATAGATAACAGACGTCTTTGACTGTTTTTCCCCTGTGGAGAAGTGGCTTTATCTCACATCTTCCAAGGGCTTCTGCCTTCTTCCTGCCCCCCCCCAACTCATGCAACTCTAGCAGAACAGCTTGCCCTGTAGACAAAGATGCAGGGCTCTCCCATCAGAAACCTTGCAGGGAGCTCAAACAGATGGGTTCAGGACCATCAACAAAGTTCTGGGCCAGAATCTTTTCTCCCTCTAGGCCTATCCATCTGCTTAACTCAAACATCCTCCAATTTTTTTTATAAGATGATTGAAGAATGACACATTTTTTTTCCTTTGTCACAACTCACATTGAAATGATTGTGCTCTGGACCTCCAGGTGAGTGGGTACTCTGGAAATCGAACCAGCTGACATTTTTTTCTTTTGTGTGGGAAGCATTTCAATTAACTGAGAGAAACAAGCCCCATCAACTTCAAGCTCCAAGAAGAATATACAATGAGTGGCATTTCTTTGCTGCTGGAACATTAATTAATCAAACAGAATTGACAAGGATAAGTGGTCTCACAAGTGGGGGCGGGGGAGGGGTGGAGAGAAAGTGTTCTTGATGTTTTATAAATGGTCAAATCAAATGCCTTTCCCTGCAGTCTGCTCAGAAACTGTACTTACAGTTTTGTTGGGTGCTAACTCCCTTTCTAACGTTGCCATAGCAACATATGTGATTTGTTTGGTTGTTTTGTTTTCCAGGTTCTCAGGTGAAATATTTGAAGGAAAAACCCTTGTTGCATTGGTGCAGAGACAAGAAAACCGAGGCCTTTAGTCCTTGAAAACACAATGACAGTATCTTTGTTTGATGTGTGGTATGTCATGGAGCTTCAGTACAGCAAGGACCACCATTTCACAATCTTTACAAGCTAGCAAAGCTAGAAACAAAGAGAGAGACAGGAGAAATATCAGAAACGATTCCAAAAAAGTATAAAGGACATTGGATTGTAAAGTAAGGGCACTGAGTCATTATTTTCTAATTACAAACAGCATTAATAAAATAACTGTTCATTTTCTCCACTCTGGTACGATTATCCCAGTTAATCCTTCTAACAATCCCAGGAGGTAAGAATTCTACCAGTCTCCATTTTGGGGATAAATTGACTGTGACTTGAGTAGTGAAGGTCTGCCACTAAGATCAGAGGGGTGACAGGAGGCAGATTGTGCAGACCAGCTTAAGGAACTAGGATGTGGGAAGGGAAGCTTTTGGAATGCTTTCAGACAGGTGGGACATGATCTTTCAAAGGACCAATTTGACTGCTGCAAGAGAAATAAACTGTGGAAATGCAAGTATAGAAGCAAGGTGAATCTAGAACAACTAAAGAAGTCCAGGTGGTGGCTGTTAGGTTCTGCATTGGTAGGAGAAGAGGTGATGAAGGTGGTCAGGTTCTAGATGAATGTTAAACCCAGTGATATTTCTCCACTGTTTGGACATAAAGAATAAGAGAAAAGAATCAAGGATAACTTCGAGATGTTGTATTCTTTTCTTAAAGCATGGAAAACTGGACTGCTATCAAAGATTGGAGGAAGCTCAATTGTTGCAGGCTTGGCAGGAAACAGGAAGTGAGCTTGGAGAGCTGCAGCTTGAGAAGATTATTCACTTAGGGGGAGATGCCAAGGATGGTGCAGTTGGAGATAAGAATCTGGAGTATAAAAAGTAAAATCTGGACTGAACATCCAAGCTTGAGAGTTGTTGACATATAGGACATAGTTACAGCCATGGCACTAGTTGGGACTACTTGGTAAGAGAACACAGAAAAGAGGAGAGATGGCCAATAGACATATGAAGAGATGTTCAACATCTTTGGCCATAAAAGAAATGCAAATCAAAAGAACATTGAAATTCCACCTCACTCTGGTTAAAATGGCCATATGGAGAAAACCAACAATAATAGATGCTGGCAGAAATGTGGGCAAAAAGGAACGCTACTACACTGTTGGTGGGAATGTAAACTGGTTCAGCCACTCTGGAAAGTAGTATGGAGGTTCCTCAAAAGACTAAACTAAACATAGAGCCTCCCTATGACCTAGCAATTCCACTGTTGAGCATTTATCCAAATGACCACAAACCAGTCAGCACTAAAGCCACCAGCATAACCATGTCCATTATAGCATTGTTTACCATAGCTAAAATATGGGATCAACCCAGATGCTCCTCAGTGGACCAGTGGATCAAGAAAATGTGTTAAAAGTGCACAATGGAATTCTACACTTCCATCAGAAAGAATGACATTGCCCCATTCATAAGGAAATGGAAAGTCTTGGGGAAAAAATTATATTAAGTAAAGTAAGCTAGATGCAAAGAAACCTCATTTGTAATAATTAGAATGTGCCTATAAATCCAAAGTAATGTATATACATTTATCTAATTTGGGAAGGGGAATAACAAAATGCTGAAACAAGGACACAGGATGACCCATTACAACAATGATACTCACAAGACACACTAAGTTGGAAATGAACCTTACAATTTTGGGGGCGGTAAGAGTGGGGGAGGAAGAGGAGGGAAGATAGTGGGAGAAAAACAAAGGAGGGGGTAACAACTCCTGACAAGAAATGTACTCATTACCTTATTGATGTAACTGTAACTTCTCTGTACAGCATCTTTCCAAGGAAATAAAATTTAAAAAACAATCTAAGTAAACCCAATGGATAGAAAAAGACAAATAATTACACTTGGACATGATTAACTAAACAAAACTCTAAACATTCACACAGTAAGAACACAAGAGGATATTTTTAGGAGAGAATCACAAGGGCTCAATAGCTATATATATATGACCATGATTCTTATCAAAATTATGAACTCCAAAAAATGGAAACAAATGGCTTTTTACTGTACTGCTTGCAGTTTTGTTTTTGTTCTTTCCTTTTTTCCTTTGTTTATTCCCTTTTGTTGATGTTTTATTTCTGTATCTTTTGTCTTGTGTATAAGTTTATCTGATGTGGGGAGGGAAAGGGGAAGCACAGAAATGGAGGGACAGAGAGAACAGGGAGATGGTGACACTGTTCAAAAGGAAACATATTAATTGCCTGACTCATGTAACTGTAACCCCTCTGTATCTCACCTTTACAATAAAGGAAGGAAAGAAGGAAGGATGGAAGGAAGGAAGGAAGGAAGGAAGGAAGGAAGGAAGGAAGGAAGGAAGGAAGGAAGGAAGGAAGGAAAGAGAAGAGAAGAAAAGAAAAGAAAAGAAAAGAGAAAAAGAAAAAAGGAGAGAAGCATAGCATGAGCCCTGGGATTCTGCATGACTCAGAGGTCAGGGAGAAGATGAGGAACCAGCACCGAAGTCTGAGGAGGAGTGACAAGGAGAGTTTGGCATGCTGGAGGCCAGTCCCTTGTTCTGTGCTAACAGCACAGCTAAGATGAACCTTGACAACTAAACAGTACAACTTGACACGAGCTTCCTCCATGGGGAGATTTATGAACAAACCTGATGAAGGAGGTTTAGAATTGTAGATAAGCAGCACAGATGTTGAGTAGGATATCTCTTGCAACCAGTGCAAAGAAATGAGGTAGCAGCTGATTGGAAGGAGGGTGTCTATTTGAAGATGGGAGAGGAGTGGTAGCTTCATTAAGAATGGTAAGGAGGGGCTGGGAAGGTGGCTCAGTGGTAGAGCGCTTGCCTTGCATGCATGAGGCCCTGGGTTCGATTCCTCAGCACCACATAAGCAAAAAGAAAAAAGCCGGAAGTGGCGCTATGGCTCCAGTGGTAGAGCGCTAGCCTTGAGCTGAAGAGCTGAGGGACAGCGCCCAGGCCCAGGCCCCAAAACCGGACCCCCCCCCAAAAAAAAAAGAATGGTAAGGAAATGGAAAGCCTTGGAACAAAATTATATTAAGCGAAGTAAGCCAGACCCAAAGAAACATAGGTTGCATGGTTTCCCTCATTTGTGGTAACTAGAATGCGTCTATAAATCTACAAGTAAACACACTGGATGGTAAAATAATAATAATAATAATATACTGAGACAAGATAAGTCATACAGGTCTCTAAACATTCACACAGTGAGAACAAAGGACAATATTCATACGAGCAGATCACAAATGCTCAAGAGCTGCTGCTCATGTAATATAAAACTTATCAAAATGAACTCCATGAAATGGAAATAAGAGATTTTTGTTATCACTGCTGTTTTGTTGTCTTTTTCTTTTGTCTTTTTAGTTAATTCGTCTTTGGGAGGGCGGGAGGCACAGAAAAAGTGAGACAAAGAGTGAACAAATGCACCAGACACTATGTGGAAAATGAGCTACACAATTTGTGGGTGGGGTTGGGAGGGGAAACTGGGAGAGAACAAGGGAAGGGGTTACATGGTTCAAAAAGAAATGGACTCATTATCTGAATTATGTAACTGTAACCTGTCTGTACACCACCTTTACAATAACAATGGCATATATTTTTAAAAAAAAAGAATGAGCCAGTAAAGAACAAAAAAGTCAATGATGTCAAAAAGAAGAGGTGAGATACCCAGAAAGAATAAGAGGAGGCCGGATCTAGGGCACCTTAGACAGGAAGGACAGAGTGTGCAGTGCAGACATTGGCAGGGCAGCCATCAGTGATGGCTGCTAGGGCGCTTCAAGGACAGAACTGGAATAGCGGGCGCTGTCCCATACACTGCTGCCGACCAAGCTCAGCACAAGACAATTGCTGTAGACAGCATAATAGCCAGCCAGTCAGATTGTACCCTGGCCTAGAATGTGACCTTTCTGCTACCAACCTGCCCATTTTGCAGTGGGCTCTAAATGTGACCGAACCACAGCATGGGGAAGATCCAGGAATCTAAAAGGCATCATGTGAAGACACTGAAACATTGTCCTCTCTAGTTCTCTTCCCAGACACCATGTTCTCAGCTAGAAGGGATCAAAGCCTCGGGAGCTTTGGAGTCATACATCCTGGAGTGATTATACAACATCCCTGTCCATCTTCCCAGGAAATCCTGTTTTACTCCAACAGAGCACAAAATGGCCAGGTAGGAAGTGACAGAGTTAGTGTATTGATTTGTAATACATACATTGTCCCCAAAACTTAACATCTTAAGCACACTCTTATTACTCCCATATTTTCTGTAGTAGGGAAGCTGGTTGCTACTTAGAGTCAGAAGGCTGCAGTCAGTATCAACTGTCTTGTTGCCTTTTGGGCTATGGTTTCGCACCCTGGGGTTTGAGGGGGGGGCACTATTCTTATATTTAAATGAACACACAGGCCTCCACTGAAGCCTGTGGGCCTCTTTTTGGCTCAGGACTCTAACTCAACATACTGTTGAATCTCAGCTCCCTCAAATCATGTAGCCCCTCAAGAAGCTTCCTCTTTGAGGAGCTTTAGTTCCCCCATTGTCACTGGAGCCATATTGCCTTCCTCGAGAGACTCTTCCCATTTGCATTCTCCCTATCAGCAGATTTTCCAGGAAAATGAGTACATGACTCACCCTTCTCTCACATTCAAATCTATTCTACTTTTACCAAGAAGAAAATGGTCAAGGAAATTAAGTAGGTGATAGGTATTTTAGAATGTTTTCAAACAATTGAACATAAATATCCAGGCTCATGTGAACACTAAAACACCTACTGATGAAGCAGTCTTTCAAAAAAAAATCATTAGAGGGCTGGAGATTTGGCTCTGTGATAGAGTACCCACCTAGAAAAAGCACAAGGTTCTGAGTTCAAGCCCTTCTATCAAAGAAGGAAGGGAAGGAGGGAGAAAGGGAAGGAGAGAGAGAGGAGAGAAAGGAAAGGAAAGAGGAGAAAAAATGGGGAAGGAAAGAAGAAAAGAGGAAGGAAGGAAAGAAGGAAGGAAGGAAGGAAGGAAGGAAGGAAGGAAGGAAGGAAGGAAGGAAGGAAGGAAGGAAAAGAGGGAGGGAGGGAGGGAGGGAGGGAGGGAGGGAGGGAGGGAGGGAGGGAGGGAGGGAGGGAGGGAGGGAGGGAGGGAGGGAGACTGACTCATAGAAAATTACTCTGTGCAGAAACTATCGCCTCCCTGGCATCATTCACACTTCCTGGGCAGACTTATGGACTCAGTATAGATGCAACTGGCCACTCTCCTTCCCAGCATCCTCTACAGTTGCAAGGAGGCTGGCAGTGTAAGGTAGAGACTGGTTCACACATGTCTGTGCCTCATGATCCTGGGCTACAATCCCAATTCACTTTCTTCACTGGGCAACCTGAGCACACGCCTGAGCCTTCCATGTTTATTTCACAACCTCGGGGAAAGGATTAAATGGTATGCTTCTTGGAAGAGACCAGAGGCCAAAGAGCTACCCCACCCTCTGGGGGACTTCTGCTCTCCCAGAGTCCCCCCTCCCCCAATTCTGATGGCTCTGTTCCTCTTCACTGTGATCCTCATTTTCCTGGCTCCTTACCTTTGAAAAGTACTAGACCAGGAAAGTCTGGTGTGTTCTGAGAGGCACCTGGTCGGGAAAAGCTTAGTGAGCACTCAGTGCTGTGGCATTCAAGACCTGAAGGCCTCTTGCAATTGCCCCTCATGTAGCACTGTAGCGATACAGGAGCACACAGAAATCCTGGGAGGGCCTCTCTTCGATCTAATCCCAACCTGTAATCCTGCCAATTCTCAGCTCCTGCTAAGCCAAATCGTCCATTTTATCCACTTCTGTTCCTGAGCTGTTGAAAATTACAAAAGCCTGCTGACCAGCTCCCATTATAAATCTGTGTTATTCAGCATCGCTTGCTCACTAATCTTTTTATTCATCCTTATTAACTGTCCATCCTGCTCCATATGGCAGCAATTTCAGCCTGCCCTACTCATCTCTAATCTCCAAAGGGCCCAAACTCTTCTTTCAGAGCCTCCTCTGTCCCTGGAAACATGTAATGCTCTCTCCCTTACCTTCCCTTTCCTTTATATCAGATAACTTGACTATTTCATCTGGACTCCCCAGGCCACAAAGAGGAAAAATCCCAACCCATGTGTGTGTGTGTGTGTGTGTGTGTGTGTGTGTGTGTGTGTGTGTGTGTGTGTGTGTGTGTGTGTGTGTGTGTGTGTGTGTGTGTGTGTGTGTGTGTGTGTGTGTGTGTGTGTGTGTGTGTGTGTGTGTGTGTGTGTGTGTGTGTGTGTGTGTGTGTGTGTGTGTGTGTGTGTGTGTGTGTGTGTATGCGTGTGTGTGTGTGTATGTGTGTGTGTGTGTGTGTGTGTGTCTGTCTGTCTGTCTGTCTGTCTTCATGCATGAGCACACACCAATACTGGGGCTTGAACTCAGGGTCTGGGTGCTAACCCTGAGCTTTTTTACTCAAAGCTAGTGATCTACCACTTGAACCACATCTCCATTCCAGCTTTTTGGTGGCTAACTAGAGATAGGAGTTTCACAGACTTTACTTCCCTCAGCTCATTTGGACCTCAGTCCTTAGATTTTAACCACCTGAATAACTAACTAGAGTATAGGCATGAGCCACCAATGCCAGGCAACAGCCATTCTTCATGCCTTCTCCTAGATTTTGCCACATTTAACAGCCCTCTTCTTCTGTTACAGGCTCAACACCTACCTTTACGCCATAGGGTGAAATACTTCTTCCGTGTTCATACAAAAACTCACTTTCTCCATACCTTGGTTCTGTTGCACAGATACCACTCAGCTCCTTTGAATCATGCTTCCAACCCCAGTATTTTACAGAAAAATGCTTTCTGGACTTTCTCAGATATCATGTGTGCATGTGTGTGTGTGTGTGTGTGTGTGTGTGTGTGTGTGTACACGTGTGTCTGCACTCATGTGCACATCAGTTGTTGGAGCTTGAAATCAGAAACTGAACTCTGTCCCCTAGTCTTTTTGCTCAGCAATCCACTTCTTGAGTCACACCCACTTCTGGCTTTTTGCTGGTTAATTGATGAAAGTTTTTCAAATTTGTCTTCCCCCATGACTGGCTCTTAGATACATTTCCATGTGCCAGCTCCTATGGCCTTATCTCAGTCCTCGGCTGACAGATCCTTCCACAACACTGAATATAGCTGTCCAATCAAAACTACTTTTTTCTTTATATCTTCTGCCCCTTTTTCTGCTACTTTTTTTTCCATCTTTACTACTCATACATCTCTCTCTCCTCTTAGGCCTTAAGTATAAAGATGTCAGATGTATTCTAGGAGTCTCTCTTTTCCATGAACCCCTCCTACTAGATAATCATACCCATCCCATGGGCTAGTATCATTCAATATCAATGATCTTTGCACCTATCTCATTAGATGTTATTTTTATTTCTATTTTTGGATGATGAGAATGGTGTTTGAACTCAAGGCTTTGTACTTGCTACACAAATGCTCTACATCTATGAACCACATCCAGGTCCTTTTGCTTTAGCTTATTTTTCAAAACAGGGTCTCATTCTTTTGCCCAAGACAGCCTCTCACCTCAATCTTCATGCCTCTGCCTCCCAAGTAGCTGAGTTACAGTTGTACGCTACCACACCAAGTCACAGACCTCACTTCCAAATCACAGTTCCTCCTGAGATTCCCCAGTTTATTCTAAAAATAACACCACTACCCCAAAATTCCCTGCTTTCATCATTCACCTATTCTAGAACTACTTGAGAATGGAATTCTTCACTTTCCCCAAGAGACCTTCCCTCCCTTTCCCCCTCACCTCAAACAATCTGTTTCACTGTTTTCTCTTCTGCTGTTCCCTTAATTATCTTCTCTTCTTAATCTGTTTCTGTGGCCAGATAGATTACCTGACTAGACGTCAATTCTCCATATGGGTGAACACTGCTCACTCACCAAATCCAGCTTATTTGCCATTTCTGTTGCACTCTCTCCATCATGTACCGCTGGGACTTGACTGCTTGTGATTCATCCTAAATCTATTCCCTCCTCAAATGATGTGTGTTACACAACAGGAGCTGATGGCCATGAAGAGTGAGATCAACTCACTGGAGAAGCACAGGTAGCACAGGAACCACTCACTCCACCACGTGGAACAAGACCAGGTTCCTGACAGCTGCCACCATGTACAGTGGGACACCCTCAGTATATGCTTAGCAAGGGAGACTGCAGTGATAGGGTGACAAGTCACCTACACATAGATTCCTCAATTGATGCTACCTGTGCAGCTATACTTCAAGGATGACTCATTTTGTGCTTTGAAGCAGGGTTGATAAGAAGGAGAAGGTTTCTGGGAAGCATTACGAGAGTGCTCCTGAATGAATACTATTGTGTTTTTAGTTAATGTGTGTGAGTGTGTGTGTGTACACGTGAGTGTGTGTACACACGTGCTCATGCTTGCTGGTACTGAGGCTTGAACTCAAGGCCTGGGCACTTTCCCTTCACTTTTTTTGTTCAAGGCTGGCACTCTACAACTTGAGCTATAGCTCTAATTCCAACTTTTTGCTAGTTAATTAGAGATACAAATCTTACAGACTTTTCTGCCCAAGTTGGCTTTGAACCACGATCCACAGATCTCAGCCTCCTGAGTAGCTAGGATTACAGGCATAAGCCACCAGTGCTCAGCTTTTTTTTTTAGGTTTTAAGACAGAGCACATCAGGGGGTCCTTTTATTAAGCTGAAAATCCTTGTTACCTTCCCTGTTAATTGGCTCATCAGGAAGCCATATCCCAGTGGGACCAGCTGAGCAGAGGACAATGCACAAGAGATACCTTTACCAGTCATCTTCAGCTACTCCAAAGGTTCTTGGGAATCAGCAAAAAAAAAATCAAGCAAATTGTGGATGTAGTTCAGAGCTAAGCATGTTTCTGTGTTGGCAAGGACTTGTGAGGCAGATGGGAAAAGGCAGAGACCATCAGACGGCCATCAGCCAAGCGAGGCCAGCTTTGCTAACCAAATGATTCAGACACATTTGTCATTCCCCACCTTGTGCCTTCAGGGGCTGCATCTTCAAATCTCAGGGCTCCCATTTTCAGCCCGCCATATTTCTGGGTAGAATTATGCAGCCTGCTCCACTTGCCACCATGCTGCGTGGACTGTTTCTCTTCCCACTTTCAGGGTGATTAATAGGGATGGCAAGGCAGCAGAGAGTCAGCAATGATTAACTGGAGGAGAAACCTCTAAGTCACAGATCAGTTCTTTCCTTCTTCGGAAACCTGAAGAAGGCATCTTATTTATTTGTAACTATTTTCATATCTTAAATCTAAGTAACAAATAGGACAGCCAGAGCTCATCTCATGTCTGACAGGGCTCTTCAAATCTTAGAGGGCATTGAAGGCAGGGGGCTGAAGTAAAATTTTGCAGTGGGTACTTTCTACCAATTTCCCAAGCCAGAGAGCCTTCCCCTGAACCAAGACCACTCATCTCATTTGATAGACCCCCAGAGTCTCTGGAGTCACTTCTCAAGTGGTAAACAATGAAGTAAGTTCAAAATTCACGGCTTATTCAATAAATTCTTAGGAAAGAGGCTGGGTGTTTGTGGCTGACACTTGTAATCCTAGCTACTCAGGAGGCTGGGATCTGAGGATCATGGTTCAAAGCCAGCCCAAGCAGAAAGGCCATGAGACTCTTATCTCCAATGAACTATTCAGAAAAATCTTCGGCTCAAGTGGTAGAATGCCTTGAACACAAAGAGGCTCAGGGACTGCACCCAGGCCTCCCAGGACCAGAAAAAAAAGTACAGACACACACACACACACACACACACACACACACACACACACACACACACACACACACACACACACACACACACACACACACACACACACACACACACACACACACACACACACACACACACACACACACACACACACACACACACACACACACACACACACACACTTAGGAAAGAGATCTCAACTCTGAAGTCAATACTCATTGTTACCTTTTCCCAGTTAATTACTGATCTCTGGAGACTATTTTCCTAGGAAATTTCTAGTCCCCTCCACCAATCTGTGGAGCAGGTACTAGAAAGTACATCATTATAGCTCGGTCTTCTCTCCCTGAGACAACAGTGAACTTGGCAAGCAAACAGATAAGGTGAGAGAGAAAGTAGGAAAGAGTCATATGAAGCCCATCTTTGTTCATTAGTCCATGAACATTGTTAGAGCTTGCTGTAAGGCCAAACTCTGAACTTCTGGGAGAGAAGTTTCTAGAAACTTTTAATAATCAACAATGAGGCCGGGCGCTGGTGGCTCACACCTGTAATCCTACTACTCAGGAGGCTGAGATCTGAGGATCGCGGTTCAAAGCCAGCCCAGGCAGGAGAGACCGTGAGACTCCTATCTCCAATAAACCACCAGAAAACCGGAAGTGGCGCTGTAGCTCAAGTGGTAAAGCACTCGCCTTGAGCTGAAGAGCTGAGGGACAGTGCCCAGGCCCAGAGTTCAAGCCCCGTGACCAACAAAAAAATAATAATAATAATAATCAACAATGAGGAGCACCACAGACAGGAAGAAATAGTGGCCCATGAGTCCTGGTCTCTATTTTCCAGGTTTCCAAAGCCTGAGCAAGCACTAAGCATTTTAATATGCATTGAAAATAAAATCAAAAAGGAAAATGTAATTTCATTTTCATGCTAGTTCCAAAAGATAAATATAACAACCATTCCAAGGACCTCCTGGGCTGCACAAGTATAATATCACTAAATAAAGAGCATGACTGAAAAATGGCTCACCAACTTCCTTGTTTTGAAGAACCTTGGACTGGTTATCTAGTTTCTCATTTTCCTAGCTATAAAATGATAAGTTTCTATTACCTCATAAAGTGGAATTTCTCAATATGGGAATTATCAGCTTTGGGGAGCAGATAATCCTTTGTGGTGAAGACCTGTCTTATGATTTACAGGGTGTTTAGCACCTTCCATCCACTAGATTCTGGTGGTTTCTCCAAGCAACCAATAGCTCCAGACACTGCCAGGTGTCTCCTGAGGGGGCAAAGCCATCCTTGGTTGAACATCTCAACCATAAAAAAATAAAGAGCCAAGACATGAAATGCTCAGACCTGTCCCAAGAACATAACAAATGCACTATGACTGGCCCAAGGGTATGGAGTATAGATAGATTGTGCTGTAATAGCCTTCACAATTTTGACAGATCTCCTAAGGAATTAGCTGCCCTTCTGAACCACTCTCCTCCTTCAAAGACCTTGGAGAAAAGTTTCTGGTGGCCCCAACCACCTGAAAAACTGCAAAAACACTTCCAATATTATCTCTCCCTCTCCTCCGTTGAAGGGTACAGCCATTTGTTGAAAATAATATTTATTACCTCTCTCAATATTTGAATGCCTGCCCAGTCAATGACATTGAACACTACAGAGAATAGTTTTATTGGATTTTACAAACAATAAAAATAACCCATCTGGTCTCACCCTTGTCATCTTTGTGGAGAGGCCTTTTATGTTATAATACTGAAAATGTGGCTTCCCTGATGGACACGAGATGCTGCTATTATATCTCCTTGAACTTTTGATGCCTGACACTATCCTGATACCCAATGAATAGTGAGAGCATCTACTGCATCAATGGACACTTCTCACTGTTGGGAGTTGGAATAAGTGTATCCTTACCCTAACTCTCTTCCTATGGTTTCTCACACGTGTGGTCAAGTGTCAGTGCTGAGGCCCAAACCCAGTGGCCATTGAGCCCATTCACAGATCTTGCATGGGAAGCATCCTGGGACAAACAAAGGGCCTGAGCACTGTCCCTGAACTTCTTTTGCTCAAGGCTAGCACTCTACCACTTGAGCCATAATTCCACTTCTGGCTTTTATAGGAGTAGTTTGTTGGAGTTAAGAGTCTCACAAGCTTTTCTGCCCTAGCTTGCTTTGAACAACAATTCTCACATCTTGGCATTCTGAGTAGCTAGAATTACAGGTATAAGTCATTGGCACCTAGCCATAGGTCATATTTTAACCAAAAAAAAATGCATCATTGTCTTTTTATCTTTACAATTTTAACTCTTGATGTCTCGAGCAGAGTCCAAGATGACAAAAGAGCTTTGAATGTTGATTCTATAAACCAAACCTTCAGCTAGTTTTCTCCAAACCGGAACTTTTCCCAGTAGCTTTGGACCCCCTTAACTCTCCACTAAACATATTTTTAACTTTATCCAAAATGCAGTTTTGACAAATTGTAGCCAACATCCAAAACTCAGCCACCACCTGTCCACATAAATAAAACTTTATTAGAACACAATCACGATCATATGTTTACAATGTTTGTCTACCCAGCTCTCTCACTTAACAACATCAAAGTTGTAACACAGACTGAATTGTCTGTAAACCAAAAATATTTACCATTTCAGCCTTTATGGGAAGAATTTATAGATCTTCCATCCAAAGCCTTCAAATAGAACAGAATCAAGACAAAGTCCAGGCACAATGGGTCTTTAATTTATTGAAGACAACTAAGCAGCACATTTAGAAAGAGTGGCACCACACACTTAAATTCCTGTAAAATTGCCATCATTGCTAGGGTCTGTGCAGAACGCAATACACTCTACTCTTGGCATTGCTTCATCCTAATAATCCTATCAAAGGAAGAATGGTATTCATTGGTTAATTAACTGTTGATTAGTTAATTCTTCATGTGGTAAGCATAAAAGGAGAAGAACAAGAAAGAGAACAAGTACATTGTGAAGGAAAAACTGAAGACTGGGGAGAAAATTGATTCTAAGAACCAGCCAGAGGCCCCAATCTAAAAGGGACTTATACCGAGATGAATGGATTTGCTCCACTGCTTGCGAATAGCTCATGCTCAGGCAAGCCTGGGTTTTGGCGGGGGTCAGTGCTGCTCCTAGGCAGGTGACTTGGAAAATGACCATGGTTGCTGCTGGAAACTGCTGCCAAACCAACTCCCTCACTGTTAGCCCCATAGATCGGTGATTACTACTTCAGCCTAACTGGACAGGATCCCATTATCCTTGCATGGGAGGAATTCTTCACAGCCCTAAATCCAGGGACCTTAGCATTAACTGTACCCTCTTAAGCTCTGTATTCTTTTCTCATTTCCAACTAAAGTTTGTCACAATAGGTGACTAAACCCAAGCTCTGGCTATCTAGCTATCTAGATTGTGCAATAAAAGGGTGATTGCTCAGAACTATATATGTATGTGTGTATACATATGTGTGTGTGTGTGTGTGTGTGTGTGTGTGTGTGTGTGTGTGTGTGTTTGAAAACAGCACAAAACAGAATCCTACTGCTAAGAAATGTTGGGCCCAAGAACAAGTAGGGAGGAGGTCATTTGCCAAAAGGAGAGAATACTGTCAGAGCATGGGCTTTGGTATTTAGCACATCCGGGCTAAAATCTTGACCTGCTACTTGGTACCTCCAAGCCTCAGGTATCTCAGAGCCTCAACATCTGCAGAGCAGGAATGATTCACAATGCTCCCTTACCTGGCCATTGCAATGGTAAGTTCTATGACGCCGACAATACATATGGCATCTAGTAAACATTCAGGACATGTTCGAGTTCTGATGAATTTCTAGGACAATGTCTAACTTTCCCCTTTGGGGACAGGACTGAAATCACACGGCCCATTTAATAAATGAGAACACAGGGCACACAGGTTTTTAGATTTTTTTTTCCCAAGGCAAGGAAACAAGGACTGACACCGATATGGAAGGAATGTTTTCAGTCCACTGCCTACCTGTGATTCTCCCATAAAAGAAGTCCTTTTATTAAACAAGCAATTACCATTGCTTTATTCTTTTTCCAAATAAAAAAAAAATCACCCACATTGAACCTAAATGCCAACTGCCCAGGAGTTTCCACTACTAAGTAACCATTACCTGGATTGAGTAAGACACAGGTTCAGCTGCTAAAATACCAAGAGACCAGAACACGGTGGCTCAAACAAGAGAGATGCTTTGATGCACCCCTATGGTAACAGTCCAGGGGTGACAGGAGGTGAGAGCCCCACAAGAGAACACAGGGACTTGGGGTTCTGCTCTGTTATTCTCCCATCTCCTGTGACCCCTGACAGGGCAGAATCAGAACCATCTAAGAAGTTGTTAAAAAAATGCAAATCCCCAGACCCCAGTGCAGCTCAACAGAATCAGAAAGCATGGAGTAAGACCAGCAATCGGTGTTTTGATGGGCCTCGCTTCTAGGTCATAGTCCCCTCTTTTCCACAATGTTTCTTAGTACATTATTTATTACTCACACAGAATGGGGACTTTCACTCTGATATTTCCACACATACATGTAACCTACTTTGATCACCTTCTTCCCCTCTACTATTATTCTTTCTCTTTTTTTTTTGAATTTAAGTTTTTATTTATGTATTTCACTGTAGTGCTGTGACAACAAAATGACATCTGTATACCAGAGCATACATACATTAACAGTAAGATGTAATTCCCCATTACACCACTGTTATATTAAGCTTCTTTGTAGGAGACATAAGCATGTAAGATGGCCACACCAAATAAATTTCTGCTTTTTTTCCTTTAGATAATCTTAATTTTTCCTCAATAATACTTTGTCAACTTTACTGTTAATAGACTTGAATTACCTGGGTAATGGGGATGTGTGGGGGGGAATCATTCAACTATGTTTTACTGTAATAGTTGCTAGAATAATCTCACACACACACATCAATAAAGAAAGTAGACTTACTGTCCCATCCATGTTCTATACCAGGTAAAGGAGGAGATGACAAACAAGTTATTGCCCTTCAAGGAAGCGAAGTGGAAAGTGCACATGTAGATGCTACTCACCCTCCATTGGCAAGTACAAAGGGCTTACCAATGGCAAGATGAGTGAGTGGAATCTGGTGCACCCACTGGAAGTTCTACCACCGAACGCAAGAATCGATCTTGGAGGACAAAGGAAGACTCTACATTTCCATTGACAATGACCTTACTAGTCATCCTAATGCTGATCTTGTCTTTCTCGATTCCTGTAGTCTCTTTCCTTCCTTTCCCCAAAATCTTTTCATGAGAGCAGTTCTGCACACAGTGACCATGAATGGATGTGATCACATAGCAGATCATCTAGAACCAAATTCTGGACACCCCTATTGTAAAAAGCCCCTGCACTGCTGGGCACAGGTGGCTCACACCTGTAATCCAGGCAGCTGAGATCTGAGGGTTGGCAGTTCAAATCCAGCCTGGGTAGAAAAGTCCATCAGACTAATTAACCAGCAAAAAGCTACAAGTAGAGCAATAGATCCAATGGTAGAGCACCAGCCTTGAACGAGAAAAGCTAAGGAGGAAGTAGCCATTCCCTTCCCTTTCCCTGTGCCTCTTGTCCCAAGGAAGCACAGATGGGAGCCTTTCCAGGAACCAGATGGGAGCTCCACAGGCGTGTGATTCTAGAGACCCAGAAAAAGGAATGGGATTGAACAGTATCAAAGAAAAGCTGCCCTGGATATGTAAGAGTCATCTTAAAATGTGCTTGAGCTGGGCCCTGTGAATGCAAAGCCCCTGGCTTTGCATTTATGCCCTTTGATCGAACTATTTTCTCCTGCAGTCCCTTTGTAATCACCTTGGGCTCTAGGAAAGAGAAGATTCACCACATGGAAGGTATCTTGTGTGGAAGACAAATTGTCCATCCAAGAGGCAGTGTCTTCTTTTTATCATCTTAAAGAAAACAGCCAAAAACTCAGGAGACCACCTTTTTCCTGTTTGTGCCAGTAATAAAGTGATAATAATGCTCTAGAACTCCTCCAAGGACAAAGACAGAGTGAACCATCAGACCACACATGCTTTTACTATACAGACCTTCCTCATCCCCTGGCCCAATTCTCCTTATGTCACCGGAAGCCAATGTCTATACCCCTGAAGATGGATCAAGATGGACCAAAATGCTGTCTTCCCATGGCTGCCATGTAATAAATCTCTTTTTCCTGCCCTTCACTGTGTCTTTATTTGGCCTATGGGGATGAGCAGATAGATCTAACTTGGGACTTCAGGACTTTGAGCCTGGAGTTTAAAAGCTTAACTCTAGGTAGAGTTAAACAGACAATGAAAAGAAGAAATGACTTGAACCCAACTGCTAAAACAAAAGGCCTCAGAATAGTTAAGGGCTGGGGTGAATCCTTGCTCAAGCTCTCCGGAGACCCCTGGCAGAGAGGCTGAGGAGTGTGAAGCTGCCACCATCAGGAATCGATGAATTGATACTACTCAACTTTCAGCTCCTGCCTTCCCACTGAGACCCTGGCTGGGAGCCACTTTCCTCAATAATTACACTTCAAAGGATGGCTTTCTGGTCCTAGGGAAAGACATCAGAGGCCTTAAAAATAGTAAGAGTCTGGGAGAACATTTACATCTCAAAGGGGGCAGAGAAGGAATTTGCAATTGAAAGTGATCTAAACTAAGTGTTCTTAAGGAAGAAAAAGAAGAAGAAGGCCTAGAATCTAGAATGAGGCCACATCTAAACTTTTATCAAACTGAAGGGAACCGTAAGGCCCCCTTGGTCAGCAGGTCCCTACCTGTGATAGGGTGCCCTAGAGGGTATGCAGCATGGCCTTACTCCAGCCATCGGGTGCAGATCACTGGAACATTCTCTGTGCCCACTGCTACAGTTCATCACTGATTTTTTTCTCCTTTATTGTGAAATTTGTCCCTTTTTTTTTTTTTGGAAAGCGATTTCTTCTTTCCTTTTCAACTTGGGCTTTCTTCCCTCTCCTTTGGCATCTAAACTGTTAGGATTCTGTTAAGTCATTTCATTGAAAGACATGGAACTGAATAGTGAGGCTTTCATAATCACATCTCAACCCTGCTCCATCTTTGCTGACTCTGCATTTTTAAAAGGCTGTCTGGCTTTCTGCAGAGACAAGATAGCAACCATGTAAACATGGTTACTGCCAGCAGGCCCTCTCCTGCTTCATTCTGGCCAACTTTTACCTCAATGGCTTAGATACTGCTCTTCTCAGAGACAAGACTCTCCAATGGGAGATGATTGGCAAGGAAGATGCTACAACACTTTCAGCCTGTGCAGAAACATGTCAATTCATACAGAAAGGAGATGAAAGTCTATTTAGCTAGAATTAGAAGAAGCACATTCACAAGCTCAACTGCAGAAAGTGCCTGTCTCTACCTCCGGAAAAGAAAAATAAACCATTCTTTAAGCCTCTTCGAGAGAGACTTTTAATTCCCTTTTGCTCAGACTCCAATGAGTCTATTGTAGCCCCAGTATGTCAACGAAGTTTCTTTCTATTGAAAACCTCAGTGTTCGCATTGCAACAAGACACCAATTTCATGCAGGAAGCCTAGAGCTGCTTCTTCTCCAGGCTGGCAGTGGAAGCAAGCCCGGTGCAGAGCAGTGGAGGGCCTCCATTTCCCAGCAGCAAACTCTACCACTGACATAGGAGACAGATTTGGAGAGTGGCTGAGAGATTCTGCAGGGAGGCCTATTCCTGTATCCTTTTGACAGGTAGATAAAAGACCCTCCACATCTTGGGGGTCTCCCAATGACCAGAGAACCAGCATAACTCACTCCTTTGTTTCCTATGAGAAAAGAATTGAGGCATGATATGAATGCAGTAAAGATTATAGAAAAGCTAGGCACTGGTGGCTCAAGTCTGTAATCCTAGCTACTCAGGTGGCTGAGATCTGAGGATCACAGTTCCAGGCCAGCCCAAGCAGAAAGTGAGACTATTATCTTCAATAAACTACTCAGAAAAAGCCACAAGTGGCAATGTGGCTCAAATGGTAAAGTGCTACCCTTGAGCAAAAAGGTTAGGGACAGTGTGTGTGTGTGTGTGTGTGTGTGTGTGTGTGTGTGTGTGTGTGTGTGTGTGTGTGTGTGTGTGTGTGTGTGTGTGTGTGTGTGTGTGTGTGTGTGTGTGTGTGTGTGTGTGTGTGTGTGTGTGTGTACGTGTGCTATTAGGAAAGGAATATATCAGGATGTCAGGTCTAGTCATTTGCCCTATATAGCACATAGAGACATAACAAGAGGCAGAGTCGGATTTGTCACATGGTGTGCACATACCATGAGAAGATGGCACTTCAGTTCATCTCTGCCATCGTTTGGATACAGATATGAGCATTAAGTTTAAATAGAGGAAGAAATATGGGCAGGGAGCAAAAGCCAAGTGTGGGTGAAGTGTTTCCAGGTGCTGGTGGCTCAGGCCTGCCATCCTGGCTACTCAGAAGGCTGAGATCCAAAGGTTAAGGTTTGAAGCCAGCTGAGGCAGGAAAGTTCCTAAGACTCTTATCTCCAATAAACCTCTAAAATATGCTGGAAGCAGAGTTGTGGCTCAAGTGGTACAGCATCATCAGCCTTGAATGAAAAAGCTAAGTGACAGTGCCCAAGCCCTGAGTTCAAGCCCCAGTTACTGGCATAAGGGGCAGGGGATGGGGGAGGAGGGAAGGGGGAAGGAGAGGGGAGGAGAAAAGGGGAGGGGAAGGAAAGGAAAGAGAAGGGAGGGGAGAAGAGGGGAAGAGAGGGGTGGGAGGGGAGAGGTCCCAGTGGCCTTTTTTCAGTTGGTTATTATTTCAGTTGAATTACCTGCTGCAAATGCACTTTCAGTAGATTGTAAACAGATTGCCTCTAAGGGAAGAACAGCAGCACTAACCTTCAAGGTGAAGCCTTCTTGGGATTGTCTGTGGGAGATTCTCATGCCTAGGTCCCGCCTGCAGGCTGAGGCCATCTGCACTTCTCAGAGGCCTTCTGATCGCTTCCTTCCCTAGTCACCCCTTAGGCTTCCCTGCTAACCTTTTTTTCTTTAATGGAACCTTAACAAATTTTCCATTTTAAGTTTTCTTCACATCTCTCCATCGCTCATGGCGGGCTGCTATGCGTGCAGGGAGTTCTGCAGATGGAGCCCTGCTACCCCACCCAACCCCATTAGACTCTTTAGAGTTCATTTAGGCAGAGTAAGGATGGTGGAGCGAGACCATTCCCATTTTGTAAGCACAGCTGAGCAAGGGCAGATAATCTTGGGGCTACAATCTCTGATGTGGGTTGCAGAGAATCCTGGAGGAAATCTGTGTGGTAACCGCAGGTGAGCTTCACATCTACACATCCCACAGCTCACAGTGAGACAGAGACTGGGGGGTGGGGGGGGCAGAGGCGGGGGAGAGGGGGGCAGGCCTCCTCCAACACAGCTTAGTTTATCAGTGGAGAGCACAGTTCCATCCACCTGCAGAGCTACTGGCCAGCCCCTGGGACCCAGGCTGCCCGCCAGCTTCAGATTTCAGGGAGGCATTTTCTAGACTGAAACAGATAAGGTTGTTTTAAAAACAAGAGTTAAGATGGAGGTTAAAAAAGAAAAAAGACCCTTCTAGTAATATTCACAGGCACCTGCTGCTTTCCAAATCAAAGACTGCTGAGAAGTGTAAATAATATAACAAGTCTGTTTTTTTTTAATTTGCATTTACAAACACAGAATCAAAAATATTTTCTAGCCAGGCACTGGTGGCTCACATCTATAATCCTAGTTACTCAGGAGGCTGAGACCTGAGGATCACAGTTCAAAGCCAGCCCAAGCAGGAAAGTCCATGAGACTTATCTCCAATTAACCACCAGAAAACCAGAAGTGGTGCTGAGGCTCAAAATGGTAGAGCGCTATTCTTGAGCGTAAAAGCTCAGGGACAACACCCAGGCCCTGAGTTCAAGCCCCATGACTAACCAAAGAACATTTATTTTTCTAAAATGACCAAAGGAAATATTAGGGATTGTTATGCAAAACATTCTACATGAGTACCTTCCTATCCATGTCACCCCAAAGAGATTAGAACCCCAAGTGCAAGAAGTTCAGCCTGTCACTAAAACAGACCCACAGTTCAGACCATGAGAATAATAGCCAATAGGAAATCATGGAATAGGAGCTACCTTAGAAACCTGGGGGCCAGGAGATGATTTCAACTCCCATTGAATTTGGCTCCATGCTAGGGGGAAATGCAGCAAAAAGACAGAGTCACAAGCTCTGTCCATGGCTCATTTGTCCTTACACTAGTATGGTTCTAATGAGGCTTCAATGTCACGCTTCCAATGTTACAGATAAGGAAATTCAGGCACAAAGAACCTAGGGACTTGGCCCAAATTTGCAGACCTCAACTTAAACTGAGTCTGAACTTGAATTTTGGTCCATTCAGCCTTTCTGAATTCTGATTTACACTTGGCCTTTGCATCCAGCTCTCAAACCCATACAGAACCAAGAGAACAAAGATACAGGGGCAAAGAAGGCCTTGGCATCTGTAGGACACCTGCTTGTAGGCTGTTGAGTCACTTCACTGAGACTGGCATGATCATGTGTGTGCACGAATAACAGCTTGCCCAGGGTCCTGAGAGACTCCAGGTGGAGACTGTGCTTCTCTAATGAGCTGTGTGCAACTGACAGAGGGAGAGGAGAATGGAAAACCAGTGTTCATGGAAGGGCCAGTCTACATGCCAGGTGCTACTAGCTGACTATTTTTACTTGATTTTGCAGCTTACAAAATGTAGTTGGATGAGAGCTAAATGGCTTGGTCAATGTGCATAACAATTGTTGCAGAGTCAAAATTGGAGCCTAACTCAAATCTGGACAACCTTACAACACAGGTCCTTCCACAACACAGTGCTGGCTCTCGGTTCTATTGTCTTTCTTTCGTTGACAAAGTAGGGCGGTGGCATGGATGTTTATTTGGGAAATATATACACAGACAAGTTCATATGAGTTATGTTCGTATCTTCAGAGGAAGGACCAGGAGGAAATATCCCTCCATGTTCAATCAGCCTAGTTTTCTCTGCAGAGAAGTAACACCACAGAATGAGAAGAGAGAAAGGCAGAGATGGGAGACCCATCTCTGAACCCTTTAAAATTAAGATGCATTTATGTATCAACTATACAATCAAAATGAAAACAGAGATTAAACTAGACAAGTCCCTTCCAAGGGTATCATTATGTTCTTTTCCTTACTCATAAGCAGCTTGCTCCAACTGCCTTCTGCAGGTTTCATTGTACCTGAAACTCAGTATGGTTGTATAACACTGTGGAACAATTCTGCCATCTAGTGGTCACTTTAAAACATACATGGTTTGCTTTTTTTTTTTTTTTTTTTAAAGATAGGGTCTTGACTCCATTGTATATACTACACATTTAAGAAAAATGAGGGAAGGGGTGGGCCAAATAGGGGTGAAAGTATTGAAAGGGGTGACACTGATTAAGATGCATTGTATTCTTAAAGTGCTTTTTAAATAGCAGCTCTTTGGATAGCTATTTAAAGATTTGGGGGGGGGGTTTATATGTATGTTTTATTATAAAGATACTGTACAGAGGGGCTACAGTTCCATGAGTAAGGTAATGAGTACATTTCCTATAGAACATTGTTACCCCTCCTTTTTTTCCCCTACCATCCCTTCCCTCCTCACCTTTCCAACTCCTCCCTCCTCCCCAAAGTTGTAAAAGTTTGTTTTCAACTTAGTGCCTAGTACATCTTATTGTTACAGTGAGTCAACCTGAATCCTTATTTCAGCATTCTGTTATTTCTCTTCCCCTCTCCAAATTAGAAAAATGTATATACAAGATGCAGGACACCAGAATCAAATACAGTGAAAATGGGGATTATACCATGGGGGAAGAACATACAAAAAAAAAATCACATGGTACATTATAAGTACATTAAAAACAACAGCAACAAAGATAAAACCTCTTGTGTCCCTATCTTGGGGTTCATTTCACTTAGCATCATCATATATGGTCATATGTGCATAGCTTTTGACCTTTTCTACTTGTCTGGTAAAATTATCCTAGATGTATACTAGTTATTTCAAAAAAGGGAAACCATGGGACCTATGTTTCTTTGGGCCTGGCTTACTTCACTTAATATAATTTTTTCCAAGTTTTTCCATTTCCTAACAAATGGGGTGGTATCATTCTTTCTGATGGAGGTATAGAATTCCATTGTATATATACACCACATTTTCTTGATGCATTCATCTACTGAGGGGCATCTGGGTTGGTTCCATATCTTAGCTATGGTGAATAATGCTGTGCTGGTAGCTTTAGTATGACCTTGTTTGTGATTGTTTGGGTAAATGTCCAGAGGTGGGATTGCTGGGGTCATAGGGGAGCTCTATGTGGAGTCTTTTGAGGAACCTCCATACTGCTTTCCAAAGTGGTTGAACAAGTTTACACTCCCACCAACAATGCAGTAAGGTTCCCTTTGGGCCACATCCCCTCCAGCATCTGTTATTAAATTTCTTGATTATAGCCATTCTATCTGGGGTGAGGTGGAATCTCGATGTTGTTTTTATTTGCATTTCTTGTATGGCCAGAGAAGTTGAGCATTTCTTAAAGGTAAATTTTTAAAGAAAAAAAAAATGATAGAGTCTTGACTAGCAAGGACAATGTTCTAAGTTCAAACTCCAGTACCACCAAACTCTGGCAGATACAGAAAAAATAAAAAGGAACTTATACACTCCTGATGGCAGTGTCAGTTAATACAGCCATTACAGAAAATAGAGTCTCCAGAACACTAAACATCAAACTACTAAATGATCTACAACTGGGTATATTCAAAGAGGAATAAATCATACTAAAAACATACTTGTATTCAATGCGCATCATATGAAACTAGGAAAGTTGAAGGAAAGCTTTGAGTTGGGAGGGATGAAGAATTACTTAAAGAGATGATATCGATCAGATGCATTGTACTTATAAACTGACATATTGGATGCTAAGCCCTTTGTACAACTACTTAAAGATAATTTAAAATATATAATTTTTAAAGATACTTATATTTCCAGGTATATTGCAGCAATATCCATAATAACCAAGATAGAGAATCAACACAGGTGCCCTTCAGTGGATAAATGAATGGAGGTGGAGAAGGACAGAAAGAATCTCAATAAGGGGTTCCAAAAATGGAGTGGAAGGATCATTTCTGGTTCTCCTTTGGCAAGTGGGCTAACTCTTGAGGGAAAAGACTTACAATATATTTTCAAATGACTACAAGAGTATAAAACTTTCATTATAGAAAAATTGTTACTGGTTGAAGAGATGAAAATGCTTATTGCCTGGATTTGATTAATACACCTTGTGTGGGAGGGGAAAGTTGTACAAAGTGATGAAATGTGATCAATATTAATGAGATATTATGGTAATAAAATATAATTTTTGAAAGAACCTTTAGAAGGAACTCAATACATGTTGATGCACTGAGTTTCCTTTGGTCCCCAGCACCCCACTTTTGCAAACAGAACACTCTGTATTTCAGGAGTGAATTGCTTATCTAGTTTTCATCCTTTATCCTCTAGCCCAAGAGCCTTCCTGGGGATCATATGGAACTTATATTCCCAGGGGTTATCATGACATAGATGCTCAGACAATGGCAGTGGAATGAATCAACAGTTTCTTGAACCTCACTCCCAGTCTAGGGTAACTTGGTGAGAGTTTCTTCCTCTGAGGCAGAGAAACAAAGAAAGTTGAGTCAAAGGAATTGTGGAAATAAAAGTCTAGCAGAGCTGGAAGGCTGCTGGTGTTCCATAGATGCTGTTTTCCTTCCTCCACACAAGCCATTGAAAGAAGTCAGGAGGAAGATGGTGGAGGAGAAGCTGGGGGCTAAACAAACTCTCATATAAAAACCAGTTTTAGTGTTGCAGTGAAAAGTCCAAGGCTAGAGAGTCACACCAAGTGTGCCATCATAGTATAGAGAGTTTGGCCAGAGGGGAAAAATCCAGGCAGCTTGGTTAAGGACACAGATTTGAGCACACACCAGTGTCTGCAGCAGCTACTGCCATGGCCACCATATCAACAGAGAGAGCCCAGGACAAAGGCACCAGAGGTAGTGTGCCTCACTGCCAACAAGAACTGACAAGAAGTGGAAATCTTCACCTGCTGGCCACAGACAGCTGCAGACTGTGGACATGGATGGCCCAGAAATGAAGAGACAGGCGTGAGTACCCCCAAGACATCCTTACTCCTTCTCATAGAGCATTCTGGGAAGGTAGCCCCTCCCCCACCACCAGAGAACTCCATATTTGATACTGACAAAGACCTGGCCAGAGCAACTAGTAACTCAGGCCTTGGAAGAAGACACTAGGAGCCATTCAATAGGTCAAAGGAACTTGACCTGTGGGGCTCAGCTCGACCCTGGGGAAAGTTGCCCTTCCCAGGCAGAGAAAGCTCCACCCTTGGAGGAGTAACTTTCTTCACTGAGCAAATAGAACCAGAGGCTGCCCCTCCCCACTGCAGCCTAGGCAGCAGACCCAGCAGCAGGAGGGGTAAAAGAGAAACAGCCATCTCCTTCCTTTGTGATACTCAAATCAGATCTCCCTCCCACTGAACTAGTCTAGGAAGAGGGTCATAAAGTCCCTGGTAAGTCAAAGTTTCTTTCTGCCTGCTCAAACAAACTAATTTAAAAGACCAATCAAGCCACAAAAAAAAAAAAAACAAACACAACAAGCAAACAAGAGACTCCACCAAGAGACTGGTTATGGGCACAGGGGTGACACAATATCCACCCCATCCACCCCAAAAAAATGAAGGACTCTTTTTTTCTACCTAATTTTTTAAATTTGTTTAAATTTTTTTTTCTTTTCATCATTTTTATTTTAGGTGTGTGGTTTTTTTTAATTCTTTTTATTCTTTGCCCTTATGGGTTTTTTTGTTTTGTTTTGCTTTTTGTTTGTTTGTTTTGCGAGACTTAATTGCTAATTCTGTTCCTCCCCAAATATATACCTATCTTCGATTATTAGTCCTTATCCTTCATTGTGTTCATACTTAATTCAGATATCAATTACTCAATTCACAAGTTCTCAGTCTTAACTCCTTTAATTGTAATATTGCTTCTTTATACCTATATAATTTTAAGTGTTTTAGTTTTAATTTTTTTATTTTTCCTTTTTCATTTTTTCTTTATCTCTCTCCTCCTTTCCTTCTATCCTTTCCCTCTCTCTGAATTCCTCTCTTCTTTTCCCTCCCCACATTCCTCTAATCTTATTTTATCCCCACAATTCTCCCTAAAACTATTCATTTCTGGTCTGCTGACACCTTTGACTTTCTTAGTCCATTGATCCATAGTTGTTTGTTGTTGAACTAGATTGTATCTTGTTGAACTAGATTGTATCTGTACTCATACTGACTGCGTCAAGCAGTCAAACTACAGGGCACTGGTTGATGCTTGCTTGTCTAGTGTAGAATTGGTTATGCTTTCATACCCAAATGGGCAGAACGAACCAGAAGACACAAGAAAAATGGCAAGTCCGGACATCTCAACTCCCACTCATGATAATCGGGCCACAGAGCAGTTAATGAATAATCCAGCGGAGAGTCCCTAAAATGCTCTATACACACTACTGGTAAACATGCTGAATGAAAACAATGAAAGCCTGCAAAGGTCTCTGTGTGAGCATGATGAGGCTAACTAAAGATTAATACAGGAATTTCATGAGCATGAGGAAGCTAATCAAAGATTAATATCAGAATTGCATGAGCTGGATGAGAATAAACAAAGATTAATAAAGGCATTCATGGAATCCACAAACAGAAAGCTGGAGGAATCCATGGAGGCCACAAAGGGAATGCTGAATGAAGCCCAACAGAAGTGAGTCCAATTACATGATAACCAATCAACTAAGGGATTGGAGGCTGAAAACTGAAAGCCAAATTAAAGAGGTAAAGAAGTCCATACAAGATCTAAAACAGGGGCTGGGAAGGTGGCTCAATGGTAGAGCGCTTGCCTTGCATGCATGAAGCCCTAGGTTCGATTCCTCAGCACCACATAAGCAAAAAGAAAAAAAAAGCCAGAAGTGGCACTGTGGCTCAAGTGGTAGAGGGCTAGCCTTCAGCTGAAGAGCTGAGGGACAGTGCCCAGGCCCAGAGTTCAGGCCCCACAACCAGACCCAAAAAAACCAAGATCTAAAACAAAGCTCCAATAACAAATTTGAAGCCATTGAATCTGACCAATTAGAAGGAAAGGAAATAAAAAACAAAATAGAAAGTCTTGACAGTAGGTTAGACCATGCAGAAGATTGAATCTCTGGGACTGAAGACAGCCTGGACATTATAGAGAAAGAACAGGCAAGTATTCAAGAAATTCAAGAAATATGATAGAACTATTCAATATTTAGAAGACACCATCAGAAGGCCTAATTTAAGGCTAATGGTTGTAGAGGAGGGCCTAGAGACTGAAGTTAAAGGTCTAAGAAATTTATTTAACAGGATCCTAGAAGAGACCTTCCCAAATTTGCAAAAAGATAGGCCCATTCAGATACAAGAAGCCTTTAGAACCCCAAATAGACCAGAACAGAACAGGACATCCCACTGTCACATTGTAATCCTTGCAGGATCAAATGAAACCAAGGAAAGAATCCTTAAAGCTGTCATGGAGAAAAGATCAATCATCTATAAAGGGAAAACAATCGGAATAACTTTAGATTTCTCAGCAGAGACAATGAAAGCAAGAAGAGCCTGGAATGATGTATGCCACGCCCTAAAGACAAACAACTATCAACCAAGAATACTGTTACTCAGCTAAACTCTCCTTCATAATAGGAGGACAAATAAAAACTTTCCACAGCAAAGAAAAATTGAAACAATATATCTCCACCAAACCAGCCCTACAAAAGATACTTAAAGATGTCCTACACATAAAAAACCAACCAGGCAAAGAAAGAGCCTCCAAATAAATAACCCAAGAATCATAAGAAGAACCCAGTTGGTTCTCCCAAAAAAGTGGATAACATGGCAGGAACTACCAAAAACCTCAGTCCTAACTCTCAATAATAATGGATTTAACTCTCTAGTTAAGTGATATAGACTGCTAGCTGGATCAAAAGGCAAGATCTTTCTATCTTCTGCCTTCAAGAGACACACCTTGCCCACAAAAAAAAAAAAAAATTCTGAAAGTGAAAGTCTGGAATAAAATCTACCAAGCAAATACCCCCCATAAACAGGTGAGAGTTGCAATCCTAATATCAGATAAAATAGACTTCAAATTTAAAATTAGTGAGAAAAGATAAAGAAGATTACTACATGTTAATTAAGGGATCTCTCCTTCAGGAGGATATTACAATTCTAAATATCTATTCACCAAACAATGGAACACCCAAATTTATCCAAGAAACATTACTTTGCCTAAAATTACACTCAGACCCAAAAACATTAATTGTTGGGGACTTGAACACACCACTGTCCCCGCTGGATAGATCAACCTGGCAAAACCTCAGCTGATAAACCTTGGACGTAAACAAGTGCATAGATCAACTAGACTTAACAGTCATCTACCAAATATTTCATCCAGCAGCATCAGAATACACCTTCTTCTCAGGAGCACATTGAACATTCTCCAAAATAGACCACACTTTAGGTCACAAGCAAATTTGTCCAAATTCAGAAACACTGAAATTATGTTCTGCCTTCTCTCAGACCACAAGGGAATAAAATTAGAAATTAAAACCAAAAACCACCAAAGAAAATCCTGTAACACTTGGAGGATGAACAACATACTGTGAACCATCAGTGGGTCATGGAAGAGATTAGAAAGGAAATTCTAATGTTCAGGATATTTAACAAAAATGAATGCACAAAGTACCAGCTCCTCTGGGACACTGCAAAGGCAGTACTCAGAGGCAAGTTTATAGTTCTGAGTTCCTACATCAACAAATTGGGGAGATCTGAATCCAACAATTTAATGAGGCACCTGAAGCTCCTTGTAAAAGAGCAACAAGCTAAACCCCAATTCAGTAGACAGAAACAAATAATTAAAATTAAATCCGAATTAAATGAATTAGAGTCCAAAAAAATAGAAAGAATCAACAAAACAGAATCAACAAAACAAAAAAATTAACACAATTGACAGACCCTTAACAAATTTTATCAGAAAAAGAAGAAAGAGAACACACCTAAATAAACAAACTCAGAGATGAGAATGGAAACAACATCACCACAGAAACAACCAAGATTCAGAACATTATAAGGGAATACTTCTCAAACCTTTACTCTAATAAGTTTGAGAATCTGGAAGAAATGAACGAATTTCTAGCAAATATCAACATGCCAAACTAAACCAAGATGACTTAACAGACCCATATCAAGCACTGAAATAGAAAGAGCAATGAGAGACCTCCCACCAAGAAAAGCCCAGGACCAGATGGATTTACAGCAGAATTCTACAAGGCCTTCAAAGTAGAACTCACACCAATACTCCTCCAAGTATTCAATGAAATTGAAAGAGAAAGTTCACTACAAAACTCTTTCTATGAAGCCATCATAACCCTCATCCCAAAACCAGGCAGGGCCTGATCAAAGAAAGAAAACTATAGACCCATTTCTCTGATGAACACTGATGCAAAACGTCTCAACAAAATTTTGGCCAATCGACTTCAACAACCCTTCAAAAAAATCATACACCATGATCAAACAGGATTCATTTCAGGGATACAAAGCTGATTCAATACACACAAATCAAGTAATGTAAGTCATCACATCAACAAGAGCAAGGATAAAACTCATATGATTATCTCAATAGATGCAGAAAAAGCACTTGACAGGGTCCAACACCCCTTTATGATGAAAGCTCTGGGAAAACTAGGAATGCATGGAACATTCCTCAATATAATAAAGGCTGTGTATACAAATGTACAGGCACCATTATACTTCATGGCAAAAAACTAAAGCCATTTCCTCTAAACTCAGGAATGAGACAAGGATGTCCATTCTCTCCACTTCTCTTCAATTTAGTATTCGAATGTCTAGCCACAGCAATAAGACAAGATGCAAACATAAAGGAGATCCATGTGGGGAAAGATTAAGTAAAGCTCTCTCTCTTTGCAGATGACATGATCTTGTATTTAAAGAACCCCATGGACTCCACTCCCAAATTATTCGAGCTGATCCAAAACTTTGGCAAAGTAGCAGGGTATAAAATTAACCCTCAAAAATTAATGGCTTTTTTGTATGCCAACAATGAGAAGAGCTCGGCTGAAATCAGGAAAGCAAGTACTTTTGTAACAGCCCTACAAAAAATAAAATACCTAGGAGTTAACTAAAGAAGTGAAGGACCTCTATGATGAAAACTTTAAAAACCTGAAAAAAAGGAAATTAAAGCAGAACTAAGGAAGTTGGAAAACCTCCCAAATTCCTTGGTTGGGAGGATTAATATCATGAAAATGGCAATACTGCCAAGGGCTATCTATAAATTCAATGCAATACCTATCAATATTCCAACCTCATTCTTCAAGCAAATAGAAGCAACCCAAGAATTCATATGGAACAAGAAAAACATATAAAAACAATCCTTGACAGAAAGAACAGTGCTGGAGGACTATCAATACCAAATTTCAAACTCTACTAATCAAAACAGAATGGTATTGGCACAAGAACAGATCTGAGGACCAATGGAATAGAACTGAAAACCTAGAAATGAACCCACAAATCTATAGCCACCTAATCTTTGATAAGAAAGTCAAAAAATAGAATGGAAGAAAGACAGCCTCTTCAGTAAATGGTGCTGGCAAAATTGGTTAAACGCTTGTAGAAAACTAAAGCTAGATCCTTAATATATCACCCTGAACCAGAATCAACTCCAAATGGGTCAAAGACCTTGGAATCAAAGCAGACACCCTGAAAACATTATAGGAAGGAATAGGAGAAACTCTAGGGCTCCTTGGACAGGCCAAAATTTTCTTAATAAAGACCCAGAAACACAACAAATCAAAGAAAGGTTGGACAAGTGGGATTGCATGAAACTGCAGAGCTTCTGCATGGCAAAGGACATAGCTAGCAAGATCAATGGAAAGCCCACAGATTGGGAGATCTTCACTAGCCATACAACAGACAAGGATCTCTTATCTAAAATGTACATAGAACTCAAAAAATTATATCCCCCAACATCAGATCCTCAAAGAAACAACTGCCCAATAAATAAGTGGGCTAAAGACTTAAAGAGAAACTTCTCTGAAGAGGAAATAAGAATGGCCAATAGACACATGAAGAAATGCTCAACCTCTCTGGTCATAAGAAATGCAAATCAAAACAACATTGAGATTCTACATCACCCCAGTTAGAATGGCTGTAATCAAGAAATCTAATAACAACAGATGCTGGAGGGGATGTGGCCAATAGGGAACCCTACTGCATTGTTTGTGGGACTGTAAACTTGTTCAACCACTTTGGAAAGTAGTATGGAGGTTCCTCAAAAGACTCTACATAGAGCTCCTCTATGATCCAACAATCCACTTTTAGGCATTTCCCCAAATGATCACAAACAAGGCCATACTAAAGCTATCAGCACAGCTGTTTTTCGCAGCATTATTTACCATAGCTAAGATATGGAACCAACCCAGCTGCCCCTCAGTATAGATTATTGGATCAAGAAAATGTGATATATATTTATATATATGGAATTCTATGCCTCCATCTGAAAGAATGACATGGCCCCATTTGTTAGGAAATGGAAAGACTTGGAAAAAATAAGTGAAGTAAGCCAGGCCCAAAGAAACATAGGTCCCATAGTTTCCCTTATTTGCAATAACTAGTATACATCTAGGATAATCTTACCAGACAAGTAGAAAAAGGTCAAAAGCTCTGCACATATGACCATGTAAGATGATGCTAAGCGAAGTGAACCCCAAGATAGGGATATAAATGTTTTTAATCTTTGTTGCTGTTGTTTTTAATGTACTTATAATATACCATGTGGTTTTTCTGTTTCTTTTGTATGTTCTTCCCCCATGGTATAACCGTTGTTTTCACTGTATTTGATTCCAGTGCCCTGCATCTTGTATATACTTTTTTTATTTGGGGAGGGGAAAGGAAATAACAAAATGCTGAAATAAGGATACAGGTTGACCCACTGTAACAGTAAGAATTACAAGACACTATGTTGAAAAGTAACTTTACAAGCTGAGTTGGGGGGAGGGAGGAGGGAGGTGGAAAGGTGGGGAGGGAAGGGATGGTATTGGAAAAACAAAGGAGGAGGTAACAATGCTCGATAGGAAATGTACTCATTACCTTACTCATATACCTATAATCCCTCTGTAAAGTATTTTTACAAAAAAAAATATACAAACAATTTAAAAAGAAGTCCCATTTGCTTTCCCAAACCCAATCTGACTTCCTCATCCTGCTCTTCCCTGAAGGTTAACAATTGGTATTCCCTCACTTGGGAGAGAAGGCAGGAAGGAAGGGAAGAAGGGAGGAAGGGAGGATGGGAGGAAGAGAGGGATGAAGGAAGGGAGAAAGAGAAGGGAAGGGAGGAGAAGGGAAGATAGGGAAGGGGAGGGGAAAGGGAGGGAAGAGGAAAGCAGCAGGGGAAAAATGAGGGTATAAAATTAGTAGTTAGCCTGTGTCACATTTTATGTTTGACTTTGGAACCTGTAATTATTGTATATAAAACCTCCTAGATGCAAAGTTTCATGACATTGGTCTTGGAAACTATTTCTTAAATAGATCCTAACAGCACAGGCAGTAAAATCAAAAGTAGACAAGTGAGACAAACCAAAATGCTCCTGCATAGCAAAGGAAAAGTTAGAGTAAAAAGGCAGCTTACAGAGGGAAGAAAATATTTTCTGGTAGGGTTAAGATCCAAAGTATATTTTTTTTTAATTCCTGCAACCCCATAAAGAAAAAAAAGAAGTCATTCAAGGCAAAGACCTTGAATAGACATTTACCCAAAGAAGACATACAAATGACCAACAGGTCTATAAAATGATGTTCAACATCCTTAAATGAGTCAAAGGGAAACACAAATCAAAACCTTGAGATATTACCTCATATCTATTAGGATGGCTTTTAAAGGAAAATGACCAATGTTGGGAAAGTGTGGAGGCATTGGGACCTGGTTTCAGTGTTGGAATGATGCACAGTGATATAACTCTCTGGAAAGCAGTGTGGAGGCTCTTCAAAAACCTAACAATAGCACTACCGTATAACCTGCTTCTGGGTTCATATCCAAAAGCAGTGAGATCGGGTTCTAGAGGAGATGTTTGTAATCCTGTGCTCACTCTAACACTGTTTACAGGGTTAGAGTCATTGACAGCTTATCCCAGATAATTCATCCTGAGAACAGAATAAGGGACCCAGAACAGTACCGAAACATAAACCCAGTTGATCTCAACAAACTGATGTTATCAAGTTAATTTAAAGCCTGGAAAGTCCTGTTTTAATCTTTTACAAATGTTGTTCAAACAAACAGATCCATAGATGAGAAAAATGGATCTCAATTCAATCAAAATGAGTCTCAACCCAAACAAAAATTAATTGAAACTGGATCAGAAAGCTAAAAGCAAATCATAGAATCATGCTTCCAGAAAGAAACACAAAGAAAGAGCTTTAGGATTTCAAGGGTGTCAAAAAATCTTCTTCAACTCAACATTAAAAAATCATGTAACATTAAGGAAATAAATTGATAAATTATATTTCAAAATTAATCATTTCTGGTCAGCAAATGACACCACTGAGAAAAAATAAGTCACTAGATGAAAGGAGCTGTTTGAAGCATATTATATGTAACAGCAAAAACCTTATATTTAGCATATGTAAATAAGTGTCTTCAGTAACAATAAGAAAATGAAAGACTTAATTAAAAGAGCAAAATGCATGCTAACAATCTTAGTATACAAATATACAGAGAAAGAGATACACAAGGGCCCACAGGCACACTCCACCTCATTAGACATCAGCAAAATGAAAAGTGAAACTACAATGAAACCTTATTTTCTTCCCACCAGAACTGCAAAACTACAAAAGACTGGCCAAGCATTGATAAGAATGTAGACCTTCCATACACTGCTATGTTCCTAAAATGATACAGCTGCATTGGATCAGCTGTGAACCAAAACTGCTGAACTTCAATACTGGGTTAGTGAAAATTTTTATTCTACTCTCCCTTCCTACTTTTGTGTATGTTTAAAACTTTCAATAATTAAAAAAAATTGAAGACAAGACCCAGTGGCTCATGCCTATAATCCTAGCTACTCAGGAGGCTGAGATCTGAGGATCACAGTTCAAAGCCAACCCAGGTAGGAAAGTCCATGAGACTTTTATCTCCAATCAACTATTCAGAAAAAGCCAGAAGTGGGACTGTGGCTCAAGGGGTAGAGTGTTAGCCTTGAGCAAAAGAAGCTCAGGGACAGTGCCTAGGCCTTGAGTTCAAGCCCCAGGACTGGCAAAACAAAAAAGTTCCAAAAGAAAAAAAAAAGTGGATCTCTGTAACCAAGGAAGACCCTGATTCTACAGGGGAAAAATAATATCTCTCCCCAGCCCCAACCATCAATATAACTCAGTGGCCATAGTTGCTTTATTAAAATATCAACCTCTAATCGTCAGCCCCTCTGGACTAATTACAGTAAGCAGTAAGTCTGAATCTTAGGGAAGATCTAGAAGATCTCAAGGAAGGCTAATGTTCAGCCATGACCAAGAACTACAGCCATGACCAAGAACTACAGACAAAGATAATGTTAACTCCAGAGTTGTACTTCATGCTCTATTTGGATGTTCTAAAGGGAAACTAACAAGAAACAGAATCCATTCCGTGAGGGACTATTCACACAAGTGTGAGCAGGATTCAAGAATGAAGAGGCCCCAGCAGGAAGCCAATGGTATGGCCTTGGGTGTGACAAGGCAGCAGAGTAGGGTGACAAGTGCCCCCTCCTCCCTCTCCTCCTTTCTTCTGGGAAGAAACCTTCCAGAATGGGGCCCAGAGAAAGGCAGCCATCAGCAGAGTACATGGAAGTATAGAGTGATGATGGACACTCACAAAGAAGGGACACAACATACGGATGAAGGCTTTTCTTGTTGCCTGTGTGGCCTGCACACCAAACAGCTACCTTCTCCGTTCCCTGAGTCACTTGTTTGAACCCATCGATGAGACAGAGGCGAGTCCAGTCAAAGGGATGGCCTGTCAGGGATACATAGTCCATACATAGACTATATTTAAGGCACCAGGCTATAGGAACTCACCTGCACAGAATTATTATTATTTCATCTGCAGAAAATTCACCTTTCATTTCTCTTTCCTGGCCACTCTTTAACAGTAATTATAGTGGTCAGTCTTACTGTATTATTTTCTTTGACTGTATCTAAAAATGCAACATAAAAATCTCATTATTTGATCTGGAAAGGTCTAAAGTTCTCAAGATCTAACCCACGTTGCTCCTTTACTTTACAAATAAAGGAACTAAGACCAGAATCACCTACAGCTGCTAGCTGGTTAGGAGCAGAGTCCAAATCATCTGAACTCCCAGCCTCAGCTCTCTCTGCACTTACTGCCCTTCAGTTTGTCTTCTTAGCCAAAATTGGACTATGAGACTCTCCAGGGTGGTAAGAGAAGGTGAACATTGGATGCATGTATCTTACCCTTCAGGTCTAAATGTGATTTCCCAGATCTGTGTCATGGCAATTGTTTGGTCTGTTTCAGAGGGCTAAGAAAGGAAAACAAAATATACCAACAAGTTCCTGCTGGCTCCTTAGAGAGGCTCTCACTCCAGAAGGCAGATGCTGAGCGGCCCAAGACAGTTCCAAGCTTCATTAGCTCCCTGGAAAAGTCTCACCAGCCCACAACCCATTGCTTCTGGTATTACCCAGCCTATGGGCCTGACTGAGAGCAACCCAGAAAGCTGGTCTAGTTGCTGCACCGTGGAGCAAAGCCCACTGCTGTCTTCCATTCTGTCTCTCCCTTCTAGCTCACCCTCCACAGCCCTGTTGAGAGCACTGTGGCAGGGAGAAGGCTTCCACAAAGGCCCCTTTCCTTGTGGATTCAGCATCCATCGCTGTGGGGATACAAAGAAGACTGATAGGAAACATAGAGGTATCAGATCCCGTGACCCAGAGGGCCCAACTAGAGACAGCAGGCAAGTAGCAATGGGGCAGTAGCTGAGGGCACTTCATCCAAAATAAGATGAGCTCTCTCTAAGTACAAGGTCAACTATGAATGAAGAAGAAGAGCCAGGTCACAGGATTCCCTGCAGCCCAGATAACCATAGCTTTAGGAAGGGCAGTGAGCGGCATCTTGTTGAAGCACATCTTACAGAATCTCTACCATAGCCCTGCCAGGCCCTTCATTACATACATAGCAAGTAGGGAGCATACATTCAAGTGTTTATTTATTATCTATCTCCCCCATGTGATCAAATTTCTCAGGAAAGTATCTCAGATTGAATAGTCACTAAAACAGGAAGATCTATTGGAGTACTTGAATAAACAGATGAAATGTCTTATTCCTAAAGAGAAATAAATGAACTGTTGAATTTGTAAGGAGAAAGATGGCTTCTGGTAGCTCACAACCGTAATTCTACCTATTGAGGAGGCTGAGATCTAAGAATCATGGAGGCTAAGATCTGGGAATCACAGTTTGAAGTCAGCCAGGGCAGAAAGGTCTATGAGACTCTTATCTACAATTACCCAGCAAAAAACAAAAAGTAGAGATGTGCTCAAGTGGTAAAGCACCAGCCTTAAAGTAAAAAGCCAAGCAAGAGTGTGAGGTACTGAGTTCAAGTCCTACTGCCAGTGTGCACGCACACATGTAGATAACACTAGGTCCTTGTACTTCTACTTACCTGATAAGCTAGACCCTACTCTGCCCTGTGAAATAACAACAGCTTACATAAGCTTTTGTAATCTCTTCTGATCTTACAACATGACATATTTTTAATCCTAAAGTCATAGGGGGACAGAATGGTCTGCCCAAAATAATAGCATTGTTCTGCCTCCAAATCTAATGCTTTTCCTCTCCTATCACAATCCTAGCTCTGAGCATGGATGAGTGCTAATGTCTCTATAGAAAGTTAATAGAAGCTTCAAGAAATACTGCCTTAGATGGTGGCCCTTAGGGTTTATCAAAAGCCAGGAGGAGGAGGAGGAGGAGGATAAAGAAGAATTTGAAATCAGAAAAAGGGGAATTGAAAAATTAAGAGATACACAATCTTCTATCCAGTAGAGTAGGAAGAGACAAGCAAAAGAGAAAAAAAAGAAAAATGAAAAATGTTTCTAGCCCAGTGATTAACTAGTGATATCAAATACCAGTGGCTGCCAGTCCTCTACTTTGCCCACCCCCCACCCCCGGGTGAACAAGGCATCCAAAGATGATTCTGGATGACATATTGGCAGCATGGAGATAACCTGGCTTTTTGTTGATTAACTCTGGAGACACTGATATTCATAAATTTACCGTTATACAAGATAATAAGTACCTATTTGTCTAAACCACTTTGAATCAGAATTCATGCTAACTGGACCCACGATTGTTTCTAACCCCAAGCTTGTTTTGTATCTGCTGTCTCTAGGAAAGATAAGAAAAGCTTGCAGTTGTAGCTGAGTGATAAAGTGTTCACCTGGTCGGCACCAGACCCTTGATTAAATGGCACCATGAAAAAAAAGACAACAAATGGACTCTTCCTTTTTTTTTTTTTTTTTTTTTGTCATCAGTCATAGGGCTCGAACTCAGGGCCTGGCGCTGTCCCTGAGCTTTTTTGCTCAAGGCTAGTGCTCTACCACTTTGAGGCATAGCGCCACTTCCAGTTTTCTGGTGGTTAATTGGAAATAGGAGTCTCGTGGACTTTCCTGCCTTCAAACCATGACCCTCAGATTTCAGCCTCTTGAGTAGCTAGGATTACAGGTATGAGCCACCAGCACCCAGCATAACAGGTGGAGTCTTTAGGGTGGGAGTGGTTCATGGGAAGACAAAGGTTTGGTTCCATAATCCAGTACTTTGATAATCCAGTACTTTGAACCCCATCAGTGATCACTGACTGCAGCACCATGGATAGCACCCCTACTTGCCCCTCCTCCACTCCCCTGCACCCCTCACTCCCCACCCCACCCCCAGCCTCTTACATCCTGTCCTGGTGGCCTCCTAGTAACTTTGGATTTGAAGCAAAAAGGCCAAGATTCACACCATACAACCACAGGGATAAGGCACAGTTTCAACTGATTTATTTTTAAGCAGTTGGAGACTGAAACATGCCTTTGGTGAGTTTTCAGAAATTCTCTTGCTTCATAGGTGTGCAGGCGTGACTTGGCCAAGCAGAAAAGATGCTCTGATAAGTTGTGTGAGAGAAGAAAGATCATGTGCCCTGATGGTATGAGTGCGTGCATGTGGGCTGCCTTATCCCCAGCTTTGTCCATGTATAATGCCCACGAATAGGCAGGGTGGAAGACAAGGATAATAGAATGCAGAGGGAAATAAAAACATAAAGCATGAAAAAGAGGGAGCCTAGGAACTAGAGATCTCTGACTCCCTGATAGCCTGAAGGCTTTGGAATCTTCCAGAGGGGGGGGAAAAAATCCCTTGTGAAGGAGCAGTAATACCAGATCAGAGGGGTGTGAGGAGCACAGTTTAAGGTTCAAGGCAACAGCATTAAAACCCTAGCCAGATAGGGTTTTATGCTCACACCTGTAATCTTAGCTACTTAGGAGGCTGAGATCTGGGAGTGGAGGTTTGAAGCCAGACTAGGCAGGAAAAGCCATGAGACTCTTATCTCTAACTAGCAAAAAGCCAGAACTGACTGTGACTCAAGTGGTAGAGTAATAGCAATAACGAGCAAGCACAGGGCCCAGATCTTGAGGTCAAGCCCCAGGACTGGCACCAAAGAAAAAGCCATAAAACCTCATCTGAAAAATGAACTGAAATAAAAAATGGGTTTGGGGTTTGGCTCACGTGGTAGCATGCTTGGCTAGCAAGCATAGGGCCTTTTGTTCAAACCCAGTACTACCAAAAATAAAAACTAAAGGTCTCTAACGTGCCCAATTCCACATACCAGATGCCAGCCCTTGTTTACTTTGGGGTACTGCCAAGTACCTAATAAACAAAGGAAAGGCTAGCTCACATGCCTCTTAAAAAATAAATTAGCCAGGGAACAATTAAAGGCTTTGAATAAGCAATTAGTCCAACTGGCAAAGACTTATAAATCCTTCCATGATCAAAACAGTTAATTGAAATTATCAGTCTTTGGAGGCAAATTACTCTTCTTGAAATTAGTGAATGCGGCATTTGGGTGATGAAGAGCTACAAAGAAAAGGTCAATAAAGCACTTATTCAGGAGGTCTAATTTCTGTATTCAAAGCCATAGTAATTAAATCAACAATGTATTTAGTCAACATCCATATCCTTGCCTGTTAAGCTGAATATAAATGCTGTTATGTATTTTGGAGCAGACAGGTTACACCCTAAATACAGCCAAGGAAAATAACAGCCTGTCCATCAAACAATTTCTGTGGTCACCCAAATTGACTTAAAACATGCATGGAAATAGTGGTGCCAGATGCTCTCAAATTTGCTCTATATACTTGGACTCTTGATTTAAAATCCTCCTGTCTCCCGTGTTCATTGTTCAATATGACACAATAAGATTTGGTTATCTTGACTGTACTATTTGGAATATTCTAATCATCTAAACCACTAGGTCTCAAACAGAAGCAATTTTCCCCCACCGGGACCATTGAGCAATGGCCCAAAGACCCTTTCAAAAAAATTAAGGTCTGGGCACCAGTGGCTCACACCTGTAATCCTAGCTCTTCAGGAGGCTGAGATCTGAGGATCAAAGTTCGAAGCCAGCCTGGGCAGAAAAGTCCGTGACACTCTTTATCTTCAATTAGCCACAAAAATCCAGAAGTGGAGCTGTGGCTCAAGTGGTAGACCACTAGCCTTGAGCACAAAAGCTCAGAGACAGTGTCCAAAGGAGCAAAGTCCAAACCCCAGGATGGGCAAAAAATAAAACCAAACAACAAAATTAAAAGTGGGCTCACAGGTATACTCAATCATCCAAGGGCCGTATAATCCCCTCTCCCTATCTGCAGATAGAAAGGGGCTTATCACAAAAGGATGTGTCAGTCTGACTTCTGTCTAGTACAGTGAATTTGGGAGACATCTACAAAAGCCCCACAAAGTTCTTGAAAAAATTCTTTCAGCAGAGATAATACCAACTTGGAGAAATAGGAACAGCAGTGAATGAAAGGAGACTATCAGACGTTCAAAATTCCACTGGCAGGAAGCCAGCTAGAAAACCACCCCACCACACACAGGCGCTAGCTGACACACCAATGGCAGAGTGGCCCAAAGGATGGAATCAAGAGCCCAAAGGCCAGCATCCAGCTCTGCAGAGAGTGATTCAACGTTCTATAGATTTGGAGTGTTTCCGAATAAAACATTGAGAAGCAAGAGAGAAAGATGGATTTAAGAGTCATCATCCATGGAGATGGGAGGGGGAAACCTGGGAAAGAGCAAGGGAAGGGTGACATTGTCCAAAAAGAAATGTACTCTTGGGCTGGGAAGGTGGCTCAGTGGTAGAGCGCTTGCCTTGCATGCATGAGGCCCTGGGTTCGGTTCCTCAGCACCACATAAGCAAAAAGAAAAAGCTGGAAGTGGGGCTGTGGCTCAAGTGGTAGAGCGCTAGCCTTGAGCTGAAGAGCTGAGGGACAGCGCCCAGGCCCAGAGTTCAGGCCCCATGACCGGACCCAAAAAAAAAAAAAAAAAAAAAAAGAAAAAGAAATGTACTCTTTCTCTGATTTATGTAACTGTAACCCCCTTTGTACCTCACTTTTATAAAAACAATTTTTAATTAAATATTTTTTAAATGTCATGAACCAATGTGTTTGAATCATCCTTTGAAAAAACACACTGGAAAATACATTGTCTGGAAAATGAGGGGAAAATCTCAATAGTATTCAATGAAAATAAAGAACAATTTTTATTAGAATGTGCTAGTTACATATGATTATGTATTTTAGGATATTTATATATGTACCCATTGTGTGCTGAGCCACAAAACAGCGCTCTTTGGGGCACCATTCTTAAAATGGGTCCTTGCTATCTGCTCAAATGCTTGCCTGGACTTTAATCCACTATTTTAGGCTTCCTGTTACAGCTTCAGTGACAGGTTCACAGCACCAGGCTAGCTTCTTCTGGCAGACGAGTCCTGCTAACCTTTCTTCCCAGGCCCACCTGGAACCTCTCCCCTTCTGATCTCAGTTTCATACATAGATGACGGCCCTCAGCCTGACTATTAATGTTAATATTTTATGATTTTTCCTATGCAAATGTATAATTGAATTTTGTGCATTCTACTTTTTTTCCTGCAACTTTTCTGTAAATCCAAAAATAGTTCCCAGTACAAATAAATAAAAACAAAGAGTTTTGCCACTGTAATCTTAAAAAAATGAAGCTATTTTGTTTTCAAATCGCACATAAAACTTTTTCTATCATGTTGAAAACCAAGATTTCTTTTAAATTACAAGAAAGTAATACAATACTTGTGAGAAAAAAAAAAGGTAAATTGCACAAGAATGTCAAAGTGCTAGTAATTGCCAAAACTAGGGGATGGATACTCAAAGTTCTTTATATTATGATATTTTCTTTGCATTTGTGCGCTTCAACTTTTCCATAATCAAATATTAAATTTAGACTAAATTGTGAATTGCCAAGCTCAAGAGAGTAAGCAACACAATATAACGTAGTCATAGGTTGCCTGGAAGTCACCACAAAGCCGAGGCTCGTCAGTGTTTCTTGCAACCTGCTGTGATCATCCAGCATTCAAAGTGAACAGCTGAAAATTCCAGGTTACCAAGACTTGTCACGCTTTTGCCTTTGATGGCTCTCAGAGCTGCCCCCCAGCTTGAAGCACCATCACCCTAAATTAGTCAACAGCCTGGCCATCACCATGACAGGGGTAAAACAATATCTCACTAAAGCACTTGCAAATGGTTTGCCCAGCCATGTGGAGTTCCTGAAATCCCTAGGGATGGGTGGGGGTGGGGGGGAAATACCTATAAATCACTCCACACTGCACTGGGACTTCAAAACATGGTGTTTTGCATGATAAGATTGAAGTAGGCCCTGAGAGGAGACTGGTACAGCTTTCCAGGCTTTGCCTTTGTTTTAGGGGTTTTAGGGGGAAAAAAACCTAAACAAGGTTAACTCGACCTTGGCTCCAACCAGCCCACTTCTAGGAGGTTCCCTTCCCCTTAACAACTTAACCCACCTTCATTGTTCTGTTAAGGACTGAGCAGTTAAACAGATAGCCAGTAATCTGGCTCATACTGGCAACATCACCAGCTTACCATAAACTCAGCCTTTTTTCACATGTTTATGTTAAACTCCACTAAACTCCTTTGTGTATGCTTACCATAAGCTCCGCCTTACCGTTGAATTCCTGAGTCATTTAAACCAAAAGTGATAGGCTGTTTTAAACAGCTATTATGTGACAAAGTGTAACCTCATTGGCCACCTGTGTGTGGTCTAGTATGACTGTGCAATCTTTTGGGTATATGACAATCTCATTGGTCACCTGCGTGACCAGACTTGACCTTGTGAATTTTGCCTTTAAAAACCTAAGTACGGGGCTGGGAAGGTGGCTCAGTGGTAGAGCCCTTTCCTTGCATGCCTGAGGCCCTGGGTTCGATTCCTCAGCACCACATAAGCAAAAAAAAAAAAAGAAAAAGTGGTGCTGTGGCTCAAGTGGTAGAGTGCTAGCCTTGAGCTGAAGAGCTGAGGGACAGCGCTCAGGCCCAGAGCTCAGGCCCCACGACTGGACCCAAAAAAAAAAAAATCAAATAAATTAAAAAAAAAAACCCTAAGTACGTGGGCTGCTCAGGGTCGCATCAGCTCCCGAGCCTGTGCTGCAGCCCTGGCCGGTCAGTGTAGGAATCTTCTGAATAAAGTTGCTTCTTTAATAACAACTTTGTTGCAGTGGGCTCTGTCACTCCGGACAACTGGGTGGGCTTGCCTGCCTGAGTAGGGGTCTTCCTACTACAAAGATACAATCTTATTTGGGAGAGAAAAAAAGAAGAAGAAAAAGAAAGATAAAAATTTGTGTTAAGCACATGAGACATGCTGGGCACTGATGGCTCATGCCTATAATCCTAGCTACTCAGGAGAGGCTGAGACCCAAGGATCACAGTTCAAAGCCAGCCCAGGCATGAAAGTTCATGAGACTCTTATCTCTAATTAACCACTAGAAAACCAGAAGTGGTGCCGTGGCACAAGTGTTAGAGCACTAGCCTTGAGCTGAAGAGCTGAGGGACACTACCCAGGCCCAGAGTTCAAGCCCCATAACTGACCAATGAGAGAGAACGAGAGAGACAGACAGAGACAGAGAGAGATTACCCATGCATCCCATATTGACACATTCTTATGCTCACTCCTTAATCTTCATTGGCCCAGTCACTAGCTGGTCTGGCTGGCACAGCCAGAGGCAGCTTGTCATTCATGGCACTTTCCACGGTAGCGTTTGTGCCTTCCAACTCATATGCAGGGAAGTTAAACAGAAAGGGGGTGGGTTTGAGGTTCGCCTGCCTGGGCTCTGAGACGCTGAACCAACATTACTTCCCACTAATAGGGAATAGATGATTCCCTGTGAGTTCAGAGTCATGAGGTAGACTATGACTTACAAAAGTCATTCACGGGGTTTCAAATTATACCTGACCACACCCAGATCTCCCAGCTACCTTCCCTAACGCATGTCAGCTTCCATGGAAGGAGAGGTCCAGCTATGTGTGGTCATTTCTTAAGCTCCCCCAGAACAAAGGTTTTGTTTTCTTCATATGAAAGTGGCATAAATGCCTTTGGAAACAAGTTCAGGTAAATGATGTTAGGGAAGTTAGGGAACAGCATCCTATGTGAAATTTCTGTTGGAATGTTCTAGAATGTCCTATGACTTTTGTAATGTTCCCATAGCCCCTTAGGAATCAGCACTGTTCTGCATATAGATCATTCAGAACTTATCAAAATACAAATTAACACACAAACCCAGAGAATTTGGGTTGGTAGGGGTACCTAAGAACCAGGGCTAGAAAATGTAGCTCAGTTGTGCATGAGATACCCAAGGGTTAGGAACAAGAGAAAAGGAAAATGAAAGGAAAGAAAGAAATCTTCCCCAGGTGATTCTGTCTTGCGATAGCTTGAGTATTTATTAGTCCTCTACTCAAATGCTATTTTGGAGCCTTTGGGGTATTTAGTCATTTAACAAATTATTTGCTGTACACTTACTCTGTGCCAAGCACATAGACAGAAAATAAAAATCTAAAGCTGGAGGTTTTGTTTGTTTTTTGTGCCAGTCCTAGGGCTTGAACTCAAGGACTGGATGCTGTCCCTGAACTTTTTATTTTTTGTTCAAGGCTCTCTACTTAAGCCATAGCACTACTTCTGGGGTTTTAGTTAACTGCAGATAAGAATTTCATGGACTTTTCTGGGCTGGCTTTAACTGTGAAACTCAGATCTCAGATCCTCCTGAGTGGCTAGGATTGCACGCAATGAGCCATAGGCGCTGTCATCTGCTGCTTTTTCATAATCAAGAAATGCCAGGGTTTCTCTTACAATGCAAAGGAGTTGGGGGCCCTCTGGTGGTTCATCTGCATAATTACATTTTTCTTTAACAGTATTACTATCCACATTATTAGTAAGTTAAATTTGATAATCACAGTGATTAATGGCACTAACCAGTGATCTCAGATATGCTGTTGTTCAGATGGGTGTCTTCCAAAGGTTCACATGTTAAAGGATTTGTTCACAGGTGTTCACAGGCGGTGATGAGACCTAGTGATTATTGGGAGACAGAGGACTTAGTACCCCAGCCTCTGCGTCCTTCTCTTTGTTTCCTAGCTCAGGGCTACTCCATCTTAGACTGGAACCTCCAGAATCATGAACTACAATGAGCCTTTGGTATTTCAGTCTAATGATGGGAAACTGACTAACCTTCACAGCCCTCAGATCCAGTGCCCTTCCTTAGGACAGCCAATTGGATCTTCATCATTTTCTATGCAGAAATGAATGTATGCAAAATACAATCTACATGTGTCATTGCAGAAAATCAATACATAAGCACAGATAAGCAAGGGGAAAGTTTTAATTAATATTTATTTCACATATGAATACTTAGGCATGACCACACTGGAAGTCATGATGTCAGATACTTGCATTTATACATGGGATTATGGCAGATACCATACTAGACAATGTGGACAGAGAGCATGTGGAATGACCACCTTCAGTGAAGTTGAGGACAAAGGACAAGTCTTTTGCTTTGTCTATGAGACTCTTATCTCCAATAAACTACTCAGGAAAAGCTGAAATGGTGCTGTAGCTCAAGTGGTAAGCTCAAGCCTTAAGCACAAAGAGGCTCAGGGACAATACCCAGGCTCCTATGTTCAAGCCACAGGACTGGAAAAAAAAAAAACACTAAAAATATAACTGGACTTCTAGACCAGAGTCCTGACCCCTGGGATTCCAGTGTGTCCATCTGGCTTCTCACCCAAAAAAAAAGCAAACAGAAGTCATGGCAGAAAGGCAAGAAAGGATTGTAATGGACATGACTCTGTTGCAAAGGCAGAAGCTGAAACAGCCCCTCAGCCCATCTCCTGAGTACTGACGTGAGCTCTAAATAGAGGATGAAGTGGAGCATAAGGTAAGAGGCATGCGCATTAAAGCAGTCTTGGTCCGAGTGTGGTCTGGGTGATTCTTATCTCACTTCTGGTTCTGCAGAGTACCCTGAAGAAAGCCTTGTGGCTTGTGGGGCTAATAGGACTACCATAAGACCACCGCTTCTGTTGGGGGTGATCTCACCAAGGGTGGTCTATCTCTGAGGCTTTGTTGTTCCTGGGATCTAGGTTACTGCAGTTTTATGATAATAGCTAGAGGTTTGGGCATGCTTTTTGGCATAGAGCATTGTACAGTAAATCTAAGCCATCAGCAGCTCTCCCAAGGCTCGGCAGTCTCCTCTTCTTTTTGGTTGATGAGACTTTACAGTGCCCTGTGTGTGTGTGTCCACCCTGTTTAGTACCAAGTTTGACACATTTTAACCATTGTCCTCATTCCCTATGTAATAGAAGGTTCTGCTTGCTACTGTGTGGGCTTTAAGGGAAGCGTGTGCAAATGCCCTGACCTGCCCTAGCGGCTTCAGAAAGAACCCCTGAATGCCTTGACTTCACCAATTATGAGGAAAGCCCCTCGCGGTCTGACTTCCAAGAATATCCCCGCAGTTCCTTCTATGGGCAGGGATATCTCTAGGTAAGATACTATTTCTCAACAAGAGGCATGTCAAAATGCAAATATCATTTCACACTATCAACGATACTATAAACCTTAAGTTATTTCACCTTTGATTAGAATTAAAGTTAAACATCAGTGGCAAGCCAGGCACCAGAGGCTCATGCCTGTAACCCTAGCTACTCAGAAGGCTGAGATCTAAAGATCTCGGTTCAAAGTCTGCCTATACAGGAAAGTCCATGAGACTCAACTTCAATCAACCACCAAAACCCCCTTCCTTTAAATTCCCTCTGAGTAGCTTTCATCGTCCTCTCTAGAACAGAGCTTCAGCCAGACACACATGCACCTACACATGTACACACACCAACCCATTGGACATGTCTATAAATGTCAGTCCTGTGGTACAATTGTGTAAATGAATGTGAGTACAGCTGCAGACAAGGGCAATGGCTATCTAATTCCTGGGCCCTAAGCAAATAAATGGTTGCAGACACACCTTTGAGGTTAGCAATGTCTCCTAATTCCATTCACTGAAAGTCTCAGCCCAGCCCTGAGATCCTCTATTAAAACAGACAAGGAAAAGTATGGTTAAGGGATGGAGCCAGGACACACAGGCATCTGGTGGCAGAGTCCCAGTCCAGCACTCATTTCCTGTCCTACAGCCCCTGTCCGCCCTCCGCCATGGCACAGGCTCCATCCTCTGTGCTGATGCCTTTGATTTAGACAGATGGTTAACACATTTTTTGTGGGTATTGCCAAAAGGATGTATTACGTTCCAAAACTCTCAAATTAATCAGCTCATGACTGCTTTTTAAGATAAAGAGAATTGAATTCTAACAAAGCATTGTAGAAAGCAACTTGACAGGACCATGTTGCTTCTGTTTCCTGTCTCTGGCTGCCAGATGCCTGCTTTCTCCTGTCCATCCACAGGGGATTTGTGATTGTGCCTGAATCCTCCAACAGTAAGTCCTGGAAAAGGCTTCAGAGGCCTTGGTGTGTCTGGAAAGAAGGAAAAGCATTTTGCCAGTCCTGGATTGACATAGTCAAGGCACTTCAGCATCCCAGCTCAAACTTGGGTGGTAAAAAGAATTTTTACTGAGTTTTAGAAACAAAAGAGAACTAAAACTTGAGGGTTTTGCTAGTGGGGCATTCAGGAAAACGGAGACAGAAACAGCCACAGGGATGGAGGGAAGGAGAGAGAGAGGGAGGGAGGGAGGGAGGGAGGGAGGGAGGGAGGGAGGAAGAGAGGAAAGAAGGAAGGAAGGAAGGAAGGAAGGAAGGAAGGAAGGAAGGAAGGAAGGAAGGAAGGAAGGAAGGGAGGGAGGGAGGGAGGAAGGAAGGAAGGGAGGAAGCAAGAAAGGAAGGAAAGAAGGGAGGGAGGGAGGGAAGGGGGGAGGAAGGAAGGAAATATGTCTACCCAAGGCATCTCTGCAGGCCTCAGTGCTCCCTTTCAAATGAAAACTTAAAATGTAACTATCCACTAGCTATTCAGGAAGGTGAGATCTGAGGATCACAGTTCAAAACCAGCCTGGGCAAGAAAGTCCACCAGACTCTTATCTCCAATAAACTACTCAGAAAAAGCCAGAAGTGGCACGGTGGCTCAAGTAGTAGAATGCTAGCCTTGAGCAAAAGAAGCTCAGGGGAAGTACCCATTCCCTAATTCAAGACCCAGAACCTAGGCCAACATTTTTTTTATTTAATTTTATTTTATTTGTGAACATACTGTACAGAGGGGTTACAATTACATGGGCAGGATAATGCGTACATTTCTTACCAAGCATTGCAGCCTCCATTTTTTTTAAAGTAGTCATCCAGTTATATATCAGAGGCTAAGTGTTTGACATATATTAGGCAAGAATGTTCTTAACTAATATTTAACCTATTTTTATTTTACACATGATCAATAATTGTTTAGGAATCTTCCATTTCCTCAGTGTACCTGAAGGTGGACAAGTCCCCTAAAACATAAATGGAGACAACCCAAAGTTATATGGATCATCTACTAGAAGGATTAATTTAAAGCCAATGTAAACTTACTATTCTAAGGAGTCTATCTGACACACTTCTCAACACCTTTGGCTGTTCAAGAGGAAATGATAATATCTATTTACTATATTGTTAAACTCCTAAATGCCCATGATTCCTCTATAGTCAAGAACTCTGGCTCCATGCTGGGTGCAGCAGATCCTGATTGAGGCCAGCATACACACACACACACACACACACACACACACACACACACACACACACACACACACACACACACACACACACACACACACACACACACACACACACACACACACACACACACACACACACACACACACACACACACACACACACACACACACACACACACACACACACACACACACACACTTTAAATGAAACTATCTCAAAAAGCAAGCCAAAAGCCAGGTGCCAGTAGCTCATGCCTGTAATCCTAGATAGTCAGGAGGCTGGGATCTGAGAGCATCATGGTTCTAAGTCAGCCCAGAACCACTAGAGACTCTGATCTCCAATTAACTACAGAATAGCCAAAATGGAGCTGTGGCTTAAGTGATAGAGTGCTAGCCTTGAACAAAAAAAGCTCAGGGACAACCCCCAGGCCCTGAATTCAAGCCCCAGGACCAGCACTAAAAAAAAAAAAAAAAAAAGCCAGGCTGGAGGTGTTTAGACAAAAGAAATAGCACCTCTTGCAAATCTAACCAAGCCACAGTACTCCGTGCACAGAAGATACTCCATACACATTTGTTCAGTTAGTAAATGTTTCCAAAGGGGAGCTGCCTGGCAACGCAAATTTAAGCAAGGATGGAAGTAGGTGAATACAAATTTAAACGCGCCCCTTAACCCTTCTACCAAGCTGTGAGAAATGTCTATGTGTTCGTGTGTGTAGAGAAATTGGCTCCATTTCTAAACAGTAAAAACATGGTAGAAATACGAAGAAATCTGAGATGACACACAATCAAAAGTAGAGCCATCTGTTTTAAATCCTGCATCTCTATTTTTAAAAATAAGAAACCACCTGCCTTGCCATACTGATGCATAAAACTTCCATCTATGTGAGTAAAAATAACAATGTCAAATAGACTTTCCTTTAGTCACAAGCAGAGATCTTTGTCTACCAACTATACTAAGGGCCTAGACCAGTGCTTGGAACACAGTAGACACTTAGGCATTGATTGAATAAGAGCATTAATAACTGAATGCCTGTAGGTGCAAAGCAATGTAGTAAGTCCAGTGAGAGATACCAAGATATGCACATACCCAACCTTGCCCTCCAGAGCCTTACAGCTCTGGAAAAATAAGCATGCTATCAACACACACAACCACGGAGCAGAATAAAATGTGTGCTAAATAGAGGTACGGAAACATTCTATAGGGGAAAGAAAGAGAGCTGAGAACATGAGAGATGAGAAGAGACATGAGGCCATATATAAGGTTCTCATTGCTTAAGCCACAAAATTAGGCCCTGCTCAAAATAAATGGTTTCTCTTTCGCTCACTTCCTCCTTCCAAATTTGTCAAATATTTATCCTCCTTAAGTTATGCAAATGGCCCTGTATTGTTTTAATCTGTATTGGATAACTGTCATGCTCAAACCATGAATGTTACAGAAGTTCCAAAAGGTAAGGGAGATACGTCATAAAATAAAACAGGAACCTGGCACTGGTGCTCATACCTGTAATCCTAGTTACTTAGGAGGCTGATATCCAAGGATCATAGTTCAAAGCCAGCCTGGGTAGTCTGTGAGTCTCTGAGAGACGTGTATTATATACAAAAAGCCAGTAGTAGAACTGTGGCTCAAGTAGTAGAGCACTAGCCTTGAGCACAAAAGCTCAGGGATAGTGCCCAGGCCCAGAGTTCAAGCCCCAGGACAGGCAAAAACTAAATAAATAAATAAAACAAAACCTAAGTATATTTAATTTCTGCCTTCTTAAATTAATTATTGGATAACCAAAGGCTTTGTGTTTAAGTCTTATCATAAGAAGACACAGCCTTCTGCTATACATTTGTCTTGTACATCCCCTGGTAGTTGTGCCTCAAAGAAGTTCTGGACTAGAACTCAGACTCCAAAGTATTACAGGAGGTAGGGCTTATGGCTTCAGTGACACAAGGCCCTGGATTCAAACTCTAGAATTCCCACCTCCAAAACAAATATGACTGTGAATGTGTCTGGTAATACCAGACACAGTTTTCTTGGCAATCACTTTGTTGGAGTCCTTGAAACCATTTGAGGAGGAATGGAAACAGGGAGAGAAGACCCTCACTTAAAGTGAGGCTCAGGAAGATGGCTGCGCACTCACTGATTCATCCCACAGGTAGAGATCAGGTCATCAATCAATGGCTATGAGGTACTCAGTTAATAGGCATGTACTTTGTACAAGCGCTGTTCTAGTCGGCTGGAATAGGTGAGAGAACAAGATTTACCCTCATGCAGCTCATCCTCTGAGAGGAAAATTGCTCACACACAAATGTGAGACTGTCCCTGAGGTCCCCATTTTCCCAGCCCACCTCGTCTCCCCCCCACACACACACATTTCCGGCTGCCTTTGAAGCAGCCGCAGGCCCTTTCTGAAGGAACATATGCTCTGTGGCTTCAAATGTCTAAGGAGGTATTTTTCATTCATAGAAGAGACATCAAAGAGGATGTAGGACTTGGGCTGAGCATAAGTTCCTAAAATCATGGTATTTGAAAAGAAAATCCTTCACATTGCGTTGCTTTCCCTTGCTTTGATTAGTTTCTAACAGCTTGACTTTGAATATCAAGAAGCCAAAGCCTGAAAGGAAAGGTCCTAGAGTTTATCCACAGACACAATTAGGAAAGAGAATAGATGCAATGATAGTTTTCTTACCACATGGAGAGATCAAAGGATTTTCTGAATTAAAGGGGATCAGCTTCGAAATTAGAAAACATTGTTGGTGGTGGTTCCCTACCATAGACTCTCTTCCTCTTGGCTCCTTCCTGAAAAGAAACTCCTCACACAGGTGAAGGAATCCGAGAGCAGAGAATTTCTCTCGTGACTTCTTACAATGCCCAATAGAGCAGACAGTGGCACCACAGAGTGGAATGAGGCTAGGAGGCTCCAGCAGAAAGAAAATCAGATACAGCTTTCTTCCAGTAGCCCCAACCTCAAGTCTCCTTCAGCACACAATGGTAAGAGACAGCATCAGGGGTGAGTGAGAGTGGAACCAGAGAGGCAACTCACTCTGAATGGAAGGATGTCAGATGACCTGCACAGACCTAACACATAGAGCACAAGGAAGACCTCAGTGATGGATGGCAGCAGACATACAAGTCTTCAGCCTCTTACAGGAGATCATAGAATGAACCAAAAGATAGACACTCCTTCCTCACAGACGCCCCATTCCATAGTCTCTTACTCCTCCTAGGAACTGCGATGTACACCGAGACCAACTCTGTGGCCACCAGTGGCTCACATCTATAGCTCTAACTACTTGGGAGGGAGACATCAAGAGGACCATGGTCCAAGCACAGTCTGGCAAAAAAGTCAGCAAGATCCCTTCTTAACCATCAAGCCTGGCATAATGGCATGAGCCTGTGATCCCAGCTAAATGGAAAAGCATAGATAGAAGGATCACAGTTCAAGTCCAGTCTTGGCAAAAACATGGTACCCTATTTGAAAAATCAAAGAAAGGGTGGTAGAGCACCTTTCTAGCAAACACAATGCTTTGAGTTCAAAACTTCAGTACAAAAAAAAAAAAAGAACCAACTTTGTTATTGTATTAGACCATGAAATTTGAGCCAGCTTACTCTGATTATCATCAAAACTGAAGGATTTCCTATTTATTTTGCTAGTTTAAATGTGTGACATATACAATTTTCATTCTCTAAGTGATAAGTACTAAGAAAGAAGAGAACAAGAAACAATAAAAAAAATTTTTTAAAGAGAAATGTAATTTCTACCATGAGTAGGATCTCTAAATAAAAACCTGAATGTTAAGATTGAGGAGACCCTATGAGTCTTGGGTATCGAAGTTTCAAGCAGAATAAACCACAGAACTAAACCTCTGAGTTAGAGATGAACTTGGAAAATAAAGTAACTGAAAAGGGGACTGTTGTGACTACAGCAGAGTAAGCAAGACAGTGTTGGAGATGTGGCCGTGACCTTGTTATATAGTATGTAAAAGAAAGAACATGAGTCTATCCTAAATTCTGTGAGGGGGTTACTGGTGTGTGACCTGACTCGTTTTTTTATTTATATCGGCTGCTGTTGGAAGGGGTAGGGGAGTAGTATTTGAGTAGGACAAAAAGGGAGAAGTTGGAGAAGAGTCAGAAGATGATCAAAATAGACCAGAATGGGGGGGGGGGGGGAAATGTGATCATTTGACCTGAAAGTAATAGTAGTAAAAATGGGAAGAAATAAGCATTTTGGAAACAAAGCAGAATTAACTAGATGGGACATATGAAGGAATGCTGATAAAGACTCCTGTTTTGTATTCTTGTTTTGGTGGTACTGAGGGTCTGAACTCAGGGTTTCTCACTTACTAGCCACACAGCCATCCCATACTTCCAGGTTTTTATCTACAAGGAAAAAAGACTAGAAAAATTATGCCATTTTCCAAGGAAGAGACTTGGAGGAGAATGTTTTAGGGAGGAAAAAAAGCAAAAAATAAGTTCTATTTGAGATCTATTCCCTTTAAGATGCCTATTGGACATGCAAGTCAGGCAGGCAATTTGACAGCAAGTAGGCAGTTTGATTTATGAGCCTGTAGCACAAGGGAAGGTCAAGGCAGGGGATTTACATTCAGGAGTCATCTGCATATAGATGGAACTAATACTATGGGTCTAAATGAAATCCACTGGGGAGATAAAGTAATAGGAAGGAGCCTAAAAGGTCAAGTAGACATGATGGGATTTTACTGTAGCAGCTGACAGGAAGGGGACTCAATGTTGAGAAGCTGATGTCCTAGACCTGAAGAAAACAATGTGGATTCGTTATCTTTACTCTGAAATTAGCACCGACAGTTCTCAAGGCTTGCTCACTTGCCGGGAGCCTGGAGTTAGTAATCCCAATCTCATCATTCCTCAGAGAAAGAAAAATGTCAGGGTCACAGGCACAATCTGCCTCCCAAATGCACACTCTAGTCTTCATGGTGCTAACGAGCATTATTAACAGCCCTGCTGGCTTTTCTCTGCTGGAATAACTCGTGCCTTCTTGAAACTGACTTACGAGCATCTTCTCCACAGTCAAAAGACAGCAAGGTTCAAGGCAGACAATACATCCAGCTATGTCTTTTACATATAGGTCATATCAGGCATGGAATATCAGGCTACAGCTTACCATCAGATAGAATATAGATGGTGAGGTGGTTTGGTGACTGTGGCTTGCTTGCTATCAATGGGTTGCCTTAGTAAGCATACTTTAAGTGGAATATTATTAATTGCCATTACTTTGGCTTTAGAAATTCCTTGACTGAAAATAGTATCTGACTCAATACTCCATGAATGCTGACTTGTCCATTGACAAAGCTATCAAGGAGATGAATATTTTAAAAATCAAGCTGGGTGCTGGTGGCTCACCACCTGTAATCCTAGCTACTCAGGGAGCTGAGATTTGAGGATTGTGGTTTGAAGCCAGCCTGGGTAAGAAAGTCTGTGAGACTTATATTACCAATTAACCACCAAAACACTGTAAATATTGTTGTGGCTCAAACTAGTAGCTCTAGTCTTGAGGAAAAAAGCTCAGGGAATGTGTCCAAGCTCTAAGCTCAAGCCCCACAACTGACACCAAAAAAATAGACTATTTGAAAATCAAAGTATTATGGAAATATCACTTGATTCATCCAAATCACCCTCCTTATACTGAGGTTTATCCTATGACAGGCATGTTAATAACATAAAGTTTCCAAATTAGCTATGATTCAGATACATCCAATTCTATTTCCACTTCAATGGGCTTCATACACTTGGGAGTTCTTCAAATTATGGCTTCAGATGTCAGTTGAACATTTTCAGAGACCGCTCCTTTTTATTGATGTTATTGTGGCTCAAGAGCTACACACAAGGTACTTGATTAAGAAGGAAAAATTTAAATTCTTTGGCAACTCACACAAATCTTAAGAGGTCTTTCAAAATACATAAGTTGTACATAAAAGTATCTAAGTTGATTGATTCAAAAGTTTCCATCCTCAAGTGAAGAAGTTAACTCTCCACTTAAACACCTAACTAAGCTTCTTTGTAAAGAAGCTATGTGCAATTTCAGGAGCATCTCAGATCCTCTACTTTTATCTTGTTCCCTCCAAGTTCCCAAGTTTAGTCTGCTGGCTGTAGAGTGTTTTCTCATATGTGGTACACCTGTGTGCCTTCTCCAAGAACTAAAATCTTTACTTCCCAAATGTATATTCCTTAGAAAGTCTGTGTTTTATTTATTTCCTAGGAGAAAGGGCAAGGCAGAACTGGAATGAATTTGCCAGCATATGGAGTTTGATGAGCTCGGTGCTGTCCTGGGTCCTGGAAATGCCTCATGATGCCTAAAGGGAACTGTCCAAGGTTCCAAGTCTCTTTGACTAGTGTTTCTCAAAGCATGGTCTGCAGACCATCTACATTAAAATCAGGGGATGGCAATGATGAGCTGTGGCCCCTCCCAGAATCACTGAGTCAGAATCTTCATATGCGTTTTGAAGATTTTCTCAGGAGATGCTTACATCTGATGCTAAAATAAAGTCTACCAAATGTTAATAACAGTCTGTTAAGGACTGGGAATCATTCAATCCCATCTTAACTCACAGATTGTTATAAATACAGCCGATGCCTTTAATATTATCTGTACTAACAATCATGATGAGTAATAATATTCCTGACAAAGACATTATCCAAATTTCTTCCTTATGGTTTCTGTCACTATTTGGCACCAAACACCATCAGGGAATCTCATAAAAAGCGACTTCACATAATTCTTTCCCTATCCATCCTTAGTGGTAATGAAAATAATTATAATTACAACCCCATAAACTAATTATTAACTCTGTGCAATCCTTCAAATCCATGGAAATGGTAATAATGATAAAAATAATTATTTAGTGCTTATGACATGCCCAGCAATGTACTAAGTTTCTTATATGATTGTACCACTTAATCCTTCTATAATAAGCCTATGATCCTAACAGAAAGCAGAAAGATTATACACTGTATTACATAAGGTGTTGGCATTTACCTATAAGCCTTGTTATATGATATAGTCTAAAACTAAAGCCATAATTTTTTTACTTATGTGTAAAAATGAAGAACTGAAGTGTATATTGTTGAATAGCTGCTAGAGCCTCAATGGTGTAACTCCTTGGAACAACTAATGAACTGGTTAACAACATGACTATCAGGAAGTAGAAACATGCTTTTGGGAGAAGACAATGAGGAAGGGGTTCACACATGGAGGAGAAGGGCTGAGAAAATTCAGCCATTATCCTCAATATGTGAAAATTAAACTTGAGGATAACTTGAGGGAGAATATGTGGAGAACAATGGGAGGGATGACATAGCTCCATTCTACTCATAACCTGGCTTATGGATTTATAACCTCTTTGTACAACTACTTAATAATAAAAATTTTAACTTATTAAATCACATGTTTTAAATCTAATGCAGTTTATGATATGTCAACACTTCAGCAAATCTAAAATTGAGATGGCAAAACACATTCATAACTATTCTTCATAATGAAGAATACATGTTAAAGTGTCAGGCCAGGCCTGGAACTAACACCCCCAGCTCTGTCCCTCCCTCCCTTTCTCCAGCTGCAACCCAGTTTCTCAGGATATCTATATCTCACCATTAGTTGCTTCCTTATCAACCCTCACCAGATCATACTAGCATCCCCATGAAACCACTGTAAATACTCCCTCCTGTAAGTAAGAGTGAGTCTCTAACTTTGGCTGGATACCCCTCTCCTCAGGCTTTCTCCCAAATAAATTTGTGCTGGTATTGAGCCATCTCTTTGTCTGTTCTCCACACTTTTTTGAGTCTCACATCCATCACCTCCAAAAGTTTCTTCCTGCCCCCGTATAGGCTGTTCCACACACACCAGGTGCCAGTCCTCAGACAACCACTGATCTTTCTGACACTGCAGATTTGTTTGTATTTTCTCCAATATTTTATAAGTAGAATCATATGCTTTATATTTTTGCTTGATATAGCCACAGTTTTCAGATTTATTCAGATTCATTCAGACTCATGGTAGTTCACAACTTTTCAGTACTTGAAGAGTATTGAAACTATCTCAAATGGATAGGTAAGAAAACTATACAAGTAAACAAGTAGTCTAAGATTGCATAGTAAGTCTGTTCAACATTAAAGTCCCAGATATTCCTGCTGATCATTCTGCCTTTTAATTTTCAGCTAAGAAATAAGTCTACATACATCCTCAGAATGAGAAAACATGCCTTCCAAGATGACACCAAAAGAATCACGCCAAAAATAATTATCGGATAATTAATAGAAGAGCATGCTCCCTGTCCTCCCAAACACTTCCTTATTCCTTCCTGCATCACTGCTGCTCCAAAATGTGGGACTTTTCATGACTAGATCATTCATTTCAAGAAGAAACCCCAGAATATTGTGACTGTCAAGATACTAGAAATAAACATATCTAGGACTTCAGTTCTATCTAGAGTCTTCTTGTCCTGGCCAAAAGGGGGGGGGGGAAGTGTGGGACAAACAATGAAGGGTGGTCACAGTTTGACAGAGGCATTCAAAACCTTTCAAAACCCCCTTCACCTGGGTCACCCATATGATGGTCACCTGGTCAATCGTGGTGATGGATGGACTTAAGTACAGAAGAGTAGCTAACTAGAAAGTGGGAGAAATGACAAGTAAATTACCCTTACCAACTCCATTACTCATTGTGTTATCTCAGAATCCAGTGGTCCATGGAATATTTTTTAAAATCTTAACAACTTCTGTAAGTCTCATAACTTACATTTGAGAAAGATTTAACAAATAACAATATAACTAATAGTTACCTGGTGCTTGTTGCACTACACAAGAGAATCCTGTTCTTTTTCCAGTTCACTAACAAGAACATCAATTCCCAGAAAAAGCGGTTTGTTTGAGGTCACATTGCCAGAGAGTAAATTATAGCCAGAATTCAAGTCTCTGAGTATTATTCCCTTGTCTCTTCATTAATAATGAAGACCAGACTTCCCTGAGTAACCATCACCCAATCAACCTCTTACATCATGTCCCTTATCACCATCATTGGTCCCATCACCTAGAGGACGTGTGACTCCAGGTGTTTCCCTTATCCTACCCCTTCTCCTTCCAAATCCAGTTCAACACTAAAGTCACTAGTGTCAAACTAATTCTGCACTAAAATAATAATTAATAATTATATTCTTATGCTCTTGACAAGTACCCCCTGGGGTTTGTGAACACAGAGCCTAAAAGAGTGGCGAGTTGTAGGTAATACTGTGATGGAGAGCTTTTCTAAGTCCTGTCTTCACACATGTACATGTCACAGATTTATAGACCAAAACTTCACATAACCTACTACCCTCTTGGGCTGAAGTGACCTCTTTCTGATAGAAGAAAAAGGGGATGGTTTCATTAAGTGATAATAGCAATAGGAACCAACAGTTATCAGTTGCTAAGTACTGGGCATTTTGCCAGCATTATCTCAATCAAATCACAACTCTTTGTAGTAAAGTGCTAAACTAAGATACAGAGGTTGGCAAAGCTAGGAATCAACAGCTGCTCTTCCAACTCCAGAATGTTTGTTCTTAACCAGTGCACCCTTCACCAGTTATCGTTTATATGCACCTATTGATTATGTGTCTGGCAGTGTGTGAACCTTATGCATATTGACTCATGGAAGTCTCAGAGCAACATTCTGAAACAGGCATTATTTCTGCATCCATTTTACAGATGAGAGCCAGAACCTGAGCTCTAATCCAGCAGTAGAATTGATTCCTATTCAAATCTGGGTATTTTCTTTTCCATTTACGTCAAAAAGCTTCAGTTCCCAGGAGCCAGACAAGCCCAACCATCCCTGAGGAGGGCAACAGCGCATGGACCATCTGGGGACGCTGCTGACACTAAACTGAAAAGAGAACTCAACTCCCTTTCTTCTTCTGGATCCTCTCTGGGCAAGACCTCATCCCCAAACTGATGAGCATGGTGACTGGCCAGGTCTCTTAAGAGGCAACCAGCATCCAAAGATGTCCCTGTGGTCACAAAAGAAAAGGGACTCCAGACATGTTTATTCCTTGGGCTGAGAAGGCGGCAACCTACCCCTAACCTCCCCACTTAGGTGTTTACCACTTCCACCAATCATCATTCCGCTCATCATTCAGCCAGTCTGGCAGAGGCCTCTGAAACCTGGGTCATTCATGTAACTCACCGTGAGGGGTCCACTTTCACTTAGGCACGGAAGAGGAACATCACCAGAAAGTGGGAAGAAATGCCAAGTAGAGTGCCCTTGCCAGCTCCCACCGCTCCTGGTATTATCTCAGAATCCAGTGGTCCGTGGAATATTTTTAACCTTAACAGGTTGCATTTTTCCCTAAGTCTCCTAACAGACATTTGAGGAAGATTTCAGGACTTGAGGAATGCTGGACAACCTACCTACTACACTCTGCCACTTAACTGTTCCTTGCATTCACCCAATCATCGTTCTGCCCTCTCAGCCAATCAGGAGCATGCTGGGCCACTTCCCAGTCACGTGGCCCTAGGGCCTCTGAGGCCTTTGTGGACAGAGCTCTGAAGGATGCTGCTTGGGAGACTCCTGCTAGGCACCTGTTGGCTTGACTTGCTCTGTGGTTTGGGGAATCTGCCCTGGCCTGGGACAGTGTTTACTGCAGTATTTTGTTTTGTGCTGAAGTGGAGAGGAGGTGCTGCTCTGGCACGGAATTTTAGATGGAGTCCTCACTCTTTCACCCTAGGGCCTTGTACATGCGCACTTATTTTTTTTGAGTTTCCTCACAAAATGTCTCCTCTTCCTCTGCAGGGATTGCTCCTCTCTGAACCCATTTGGAGATTTGCAAATATCCTTATTACAGCATTTACTGCGTTTTTACTTCTCACATGTTGGACTGAGGTAGAGACTATAATTGAACCATTTTTGTGTTGAGCAAGTTAGTCACATGTGTGTCACTTTTTTGCAACTGTAAAATGAGGCTATTACTACCTTCTGTGTAAAAATTGCGTAAAAATTAATTTGCAAAGCACTTAGAGACGTGTCGTACACACGCAAATGTTCAGACAATGTGAATGTAAATACTCATCAGGATTTAGAATGAACTTCATACACTCTTGTGTGGAAGAACTCAGCTTCCTCAGATCTGCTGCAGGGAGAGGATGGTAAATATAAAATATGTATGTCATCTATTACTATGTGACACATATATGTAGCCCATATATACATGTGGATATGAATGTGTGTCAGAGTCTTCAACATATTTTCATCCCTAAAGATTCAAGTCACCAGGAAATAAAATCCTGCTTGTTGAAAGCTTTCCATTGGCTCCCTGCTTCTCCCAAACCACAAGCCCAAGTCTAGAACAGAGGGTCTGAGTTCAGATTCTGACTGCAGTTTGCTAGCTGGCTGGCCATGGAAAGTTGTCAGCACTTCTTTACTACTTAATTGTGAAATGGAGATATCATAATATCTCTTTCATGCACGGCCCTTGCAAGTAATGCCTGAGAGGTGCTTAGCAACATCATCCATCCCATAATAAGCGTTCAAGGTTTTTCCTTCCTCCCTTACCCCACTTTCAATTTAGAAGCTAGAGGAAGTGTGGAATGGCAACCTAGAGTTTAATTTTACCCCTACACTTTGTACTTCAAAATCAATTTCAACATCAATCCCTTTATTCCACACCAGGGCTAAGCCAGTGGCCACAGGCAGCTCTGTCACCAGCAGGCCCCAAGGCTCCCAGCCAGAAGAGAAATGCAGATTCTAGGTTTTCAAACCAAGTTGTTAAGGATTTTTTTCTGAATTACGCGCGCACACACACACACACACACACACACACACATACACACACAAGTGTAACTACATTATCTCTCTCTCTCTCTTTTTTTTTTTTTTTTTTTTTTCTGCTGTCGTGGTGCTTGAACTCTGGGCCTGGGCGCTGTCCCTCAGCTCTTCAGCTCAAGGCTAGCATCTACTACTTGAGCCACAGCACCACTTCTGGCTTTTTCTGTTTATGTAGTTCTGAGGAATCGAACCCAGGGCCTCATGCATTTGAGGCAAGTGCTCTACCACTGAACCACCTTCCCAACCCCCTACATTATCTCTTAAAATGTGAACAAAATGAAGTACAAGATCCAGTTATCAAGCACATAAAGCACCTGAGAGGCAACTACCACTACCAGTTGAGTGTAGCATCTCCATGACTCTTCAAGTCCCATTAACAATGCACATTTTGAAGAAAGGTTTTTTATATAAATAGCATTGTAATTTTCTATTTATGCTACTTGTTTCTTCAGTTAACAGAACCTCTCAAAGACTGTATAACTATATGTTTCTTTGTGTGTGTATGTGTGTGTGTGTGTGTGTGTGTGTGTGTGCAGTCCTGTGAACTCAGGGCCTAGGGTGCTCTTCCTACATTTTTGTGTGCAAGGTTAGTGTGCTATCACTTGAGCCGCATCTCCACTTCTGGCTTTTTGGAGGTTAATTGGAGATAAGAAGACTTTTCTGCCCTGGCTGGCTTAAAAACTTCTTGTATCTCTGCCTTCTGAGTAGCTAAGATTACAGGTATGAGCCACTGTTACCCAGCTCCTTAGTCCTCTCAGGGCATTTCTGAGAGCTAAGGGCATTTCTAGGGGTTCAAAAGACTCCTGCTCCTTCCCAAGCATCTACACACACAAAATCCCTTCTGAGGAAGTAGAGCTCGTGTCACTCTCTTGCCCCAGGCTCTGGTGACCTTCATGGCCCAGCCATTCCCAGGCTGACCTCTCTAGACACGCACCCTATACCAACAGGTGTCTCCCAGAGTTAAAGTCTCTTGATTCAAAATACAGACTTTGGGATTGAATTGTGGGAGATGGCAGATACATACTGCAGGAGCTTTCAGAAGTGCACAGATCTCACATCTTTAAGTAACCCCAGAAGTGGTATAAGCTGGCAATGGATAGGTCTAAGGATAAGACAGTTTCAGGCAAATTGAAGGGAGGACCAGGAAGAGTCCTATGGCTTGATTGTCCCCTCCAGAAGATATGTCCAAATTTAATTGCCACTGTGCCCAACAGTATTGGGAGGTAAGACCTCGAAGGGGTGGGTGGACCATGAAGGTTCTTCCATCATGAATGGATTGATGCCATCACCTCAGGGGTGGCTTCATTAAGACAGGACTGGGTTCTTGATGAAAAGGAAGAGTTCATCTGATTTCCTCTCTGTCTTACATGTGTTCACTTGCCTTCTAAAATGCAGCAGATGGACAGGACTATGCTGCTGGACTTTCCAGATTCCAGAACTGTGAGGCTACAAACTGCTACTTAATCGCCTTGACTGTGATAGTCTGCTCTAGCAGCAAAAATAAATGGACCAGGAAAGAAGGGGTTAGAATTCAGTAAAGACACAATCCAAAGACAAGATGATGGTTTCTTGTCTCCAAACTCTTTCTACTCAGGCCCCAAAAGACAAATTCACTTGTCTCTGTTCCTCCAGCCCCAAATGATAGCTTTCTAGGAGAAATAATTGGATTGAGTTCTCATCACACAATTTCCAGACATATCTCCTGCCCACTCGATGTTTTGGACATTAGCTAAAAAGCACTCACTGAATACAATCACCTGCTCACATACAAGCTAAATGCAGTCAGGATCCATCCCAACCCCAAACCGAATCCTTGATGGAAATGTTCTGCTTTCTAAGACCTCGCAGGATAATGAACAGGAGCCATGCATAAATACTTTACTAAAACAGAAATAAAAGTTTGGAAAACAAAATTACAATCTCACTAGCTGTAGGAGACATACAAAGTTCAAAAGCAAGTTTCTACCCTTCACCTATAAAACCTATCATGTCACACATAGCTATGCGTTTGTATGGTGTGTGGATAGCAAATGATATGCATTGGAACAGCAAGGTAAGCACTATCCTTTCATTGTGTTGCCAGTTGGGTCTAGAAATGTCCCTTATCAAAGGTTTGGTCCCCAGCTTGCAGTTCTGGTGGGAACTTCAGGAGGTAGGGCTTCCTGGAAGAAGTAGGCCTTTTGAGATGTGTTCTTGAACAGTACACCAGGACCCAGTCCCTTGCCTCTCCCCATCTTTCTTCTTCTTGGCCACCAAATGAACAGTTTTGTTCCACCATGTGCTCCATCATGTTTTTCCTCACCAGAGGCCCAAACAATCATGGACTGAAACCATAAGCCAAAGCAAACCCTTCCTCCTAAGTTGTTTTTGGGCATTGCATGACAGCAACAGAAAGCAGGCTAACATGCACAGCTATTGGTAGAACAATTAATAGAAATCTTCTGGAAAAGTAACAACAATGCCCAACCAAGTCTCTTTAACCCAGCAATTTACTTTTTTTTTGTTTGGAAAATCTACTCAAATGAATTATTTCAAACAGATTTCTTTCACACCAAGAAACTTGATACAATATCTTTGATGTTCAAAAATAAGAAAACAGTTAAATAAGCATTGCTATTATGAAATAAGTAACAAGAAAAATATTTATGTGATTGTAGCAAGTAAAAAAAGATCAAAGGAATCAGTACCAAATTATTGCAATTACATTAAGAACTGTATTATGTGTGTAAGGGGCACGTGCGTAGGGGCATAGACACACACACACACACACACACACACACATGCACACACTGTTTTATTTGGTCCTCTCAATAATCAATGAAGAGATCACGAGATACAGGGGGTTTGGAACTGGCAAATCTGTCTCCAGCTTATGTCCCCAGATGTTACATGAAGCTCTGCTGAATTTAGACAAGTCCAAACTTCTATTTTAATATTTAAGCCCATGAATAAATTCTCTAACTCACCTATTCCTTGAGGTCCCCCCAAAACACTTAACTCCTCCAGCTAGACCTGCTAAGGGAAGGAGGTTTCAGGATTCATTAGCCTTCAGAGTAAGCACAAGGCCCTAGGGTGCATCTCACCAAGCACCTGGGAGCTCTGTTTATCCTCAGGTGAAGCCCCTTGGCTACAATTTACACACAGACCGTTTCAGCTCTCCCTGGCCAAACTTGAGCCTTCCCACTCACCTTAAGCACTCTTTCACACTTAGAAGGGGATAGGAGATTTGTCAAACTCACCGTTAAGAAAGCAAAAACAGAAACCTCACAAGTGTTCTAAGTCTCTAGACCCAGCCTACACCCTCCATTTCCTTACATCTGGCTCATTCAGAGGACCACATAAACACATGCTCTTCCCCTTAAGCTGAAGGTAGCCAGTCCTGGAACACAGCTCAGCTATAGACAGTGCTCTCTTCTCTTTGAGAAGAGAAGAAGAAGTAAAACAGGATTCCCTGGGGGACACCATCTCACAGCTATTGTTCAAGAGGATGCTCTCTCTGGCCCTTTAACAATCTTGAACATTGACAGAACCAGACTCACACAGACTACAAGATATTATCTGCTCACCCCCACTGTTGAGTTGATTTTTGCTGTGATCAGCCTTTTGGGATAAGACTACATTTCCCAGACTTCTTAGCGCTAGTTTTTCTGGCCAATGAGATATTAGAGACAGCATTATGGAGGACTGAGAGGCACAGCAAAGGCAGTCCCCACCTCCCTTTAACAGGCTCTTCCCTAAGTCCTGCTTCCCGTAAACGAAGTGACCTTTGCTGAGAATGATAGTCCTGAGTTAGGATATCAAAGCAGATATAAAAAGGGAGTTTGATGACCTGGACTTCAAACTGCCCACCTCCAGACTTCTTTGAGGTAGAGAAGCCACTGCTGTTTTATGTTTACTAAACCTCATTCCTTCACTGACCGGCCTCTCCTCCTCGGGGGTTCAAAGTTAATGAGACGAGAGTTCCTTAAATCCTGTTTACATTTTTTAAAGAATTGATTAGAAGAATTAAAGGCCTTCATTGGCTCAACTACTTTAAGTTACTGAGAAAGACACATTTATAAATTAGAACATTCTTAGGACTGGGTTTGGTTGGCCAGCAGAAAATCAACCTTAGACTCATGAAACATCTTGGGCCAAAATATACAACATACTCTCTAAACCACTTGTTCCCATAGCCTGTTCGTTCTATTGTTCATGGGGGAGAGAGGGGATCCACAGGGGAGAGAAACCATAATATCCTACAGAGGAAGATCCTTCACATACAAGCAGACACAGTTACTCACCTCTCTGTTGGTGGTCATGTTTAATCCAAGCTCCAGGCCGAACTCTAAACAGCAGCTTCCTTTGAACCTAGTCCAGCCTTGTGAGCGGTCTCAGAGGAGTGGTCAAATATTCACAGCTGACTTCTGTTCCAAGCCTGTAAACCCTCAACCCCTATTTTCTCCCGCCAGAGAGGAAACCCAGCTGGCCCCCATCTTAGCCAACCTTTTAAATCCTGCCCTCCACAAGTTGTTGTAGGAGGGAACCTTTGTCCTGGAACAAGGGCTCTCAGGTTAAGAGTATAGATCTGAAGCAGCTGGGCAAGAGGGACTGACTAGGACACACCCCCAGCATCTTGGATTCAGTAGTTTGGGGAGGCAGAATCCAAGTGTGCAGCCCTCACAATTCTCAAGGGATGTTGATGCTGTGATTCAAAGGACCACTGTCCTACAAGAAGCTCAGCTTCTTCAGCCACCTTCTTCCAGTGTATTTGGAGATGGTCGGACACAAGCTGTGGCCTCTGTGTGGCTGCCCTGAGAATTTGCTACCCACGCTAGCTCTGCTTCCCTGGGATTCCCAAGATTCCCAGGGCTCTGTACAGCCAGGAAAGCTCTGCTTCTCCTGGGTCACTGGGCTGCACACCCCAAGGGTTCGTGCTCTTCCACAGTGACACCATGTGGGGAATGGGATCTGGGTAGTTGCAGATCAAGTTTGATCTTTCATTTTTCTTCAATGTTTAATATTTTAAGATAGGTATGTCATTTTTATAATAAAAAATAAATGTTAGCCAGGCACTGGTGGATCCTGCCTGTAATCCTAGCTACTCAGAAGGCTGAGATCAAAGCCAGCCTGGGCACAAAAGTCCATGAGACTTTTATCTCCAATTAACCACTAGAAAACTGGAAGTGGCGCTATGGCTCAAGTGATAGAGTGCTTGCCTTGAGCTGAAGAGCTGAAGGACAGCACCCAGGCCCAGAGTTCAAGCCCCATGACTGACTGACATATAAATAAATAAATAAATAAATAAATAAATAAATAAATAAATAAATAAATAAATAAATAAATAAATAAATAACAGAATGCAGACCCATTTGTCACTGTTGTTAATACTTACTATGGAATAGTTTTAGAGACTTACTAGTACTTACTAAGTACTAGTACTTGCTAAGTATTCATTTCATTGTTGTCGCAATATTTCAGATCTAATACAGACTTACAGAGGTGAAGTCGCTTACCTGATATAACTCAGATAGACAATGACAGGAGGGGCCAGTCCATTTCTACCAGCTCACAGCTTAATCCTTTAATGCTTAGGGAACTAAGAAGCTTGAAAATTCTGCAAGGTTTAGTTTTACTCAGAAGTGCATTCTCAACTATGGTGATTTTACCCTGAAATGAGCAAAATCTGGCTCTGGTAATATATATCACAAATTCTCTCTCTCTCTCTCTCTCTCTCTCTCTCTCTCTCTCTCTCTCTCTCTCTCTCTCTCTCTCTCTCTCTCTCTCTCTCTCTCTCTCTCTCTCTCTCTCTCTCTCTCTTCTCTTTCATTACACATATAGTTCTGAAGAGATTTACAGTTAGGAATCACAGCCGTTGGAACCTTTTATGAAAGAACCTGTGCTCTCAGAAGCTGTGCAATACCTTACACAACTTCCAGAGACCAAAAAGCAGTCAGAGTCCCAGCCATTCATTTCCTGACAACCTTCCATCATGATGCTGTTTACCAAGGAATCCACTAAGAACAATACTATCCATTTTGTGTGTATGCCAATAAATGGGGCTTGAACTTAGGACCTGTTCCCTTACTTTTTGCTCAAGACTAGCACTTATAGCACTTAACCACTTGGCCCACAGATCCACTTCCACCTTTTTGGTGGTTAATTGGAGATAAGTGTTTCACAGATGTTCCTGCTCAAGCTGGCTTTGAACTACAATCCTCAGACCTCAGCCTCCTGAGTAGCTAGGATTCCAGGCGTGAGCCACCAGTCCCTAGCTACTATCTGTTTTTAATAGATGAAGACTGAACTTTGGAATTAATAATTATGCACTGAGATGGAATACCAAGCAAAGCTAGGTTCAACTTCCTCTCCAGGCAAGTTTCTTTTCATAAGGGTTTTCTGTCCCCTGGTGGAGGTTCTGTCACTTCCTGGGCCTCCGTGAGCCCCTGACTTCAGGAAGAGATGAATGGCGTGGCTTCTGAGTCTCCCCAGATACCTGATGGCGACTCTGTAAAATGAAGGGATGGAAGATGAGCTCTGACTTTTCCTCCACCTCTGACCTCGATCTCAGTAATCCCTTCATTCTCTCAGAGAAGGCAACTGCAGTCCCAAGAGAAGGGAAACTACCTAGTCTGCTGCAATGTAAAGAGAGAGTGCTGAGCATCTTAGTTTCCAAATCAGCTTCATTTATTTTCCAGATCAGTGACGTTAACTCCCTTCTCCTCCCCACGATGGGTAAGCTTATGCCAGGTCCACTTCTCCTCCCAGGAGTCCCTCCCAGGTTCCTTGACACCTACCCACATGGTGAAGTGAAGAACCCAAGTTCTTCACTCCTTAAGACTTCACCAGAGACGAGAGGAGGCTGGGTTGTACAAGGCCAAGTAGGAGGCAGAGGCAGAGAGGCTTGGTAACAGTGCTGCCCTGCTGTTACTATGAGAAGGGAGGCATGAAAATATATGCCCAATTGAAATCCATAAGACCACTAGAAGGCTACAAAACCCCAGGCATCAGCCCTGGCCTCATAGCAGACTTCTGGTGAGAGCTTTTGAATAACAAGAATGTGCTGAGCACAGCCCAGTCTAGTGTCAGACGTTGACCCTCCAAGTGTATAGTTCAGCAGTGTGAATGTTGAGTAAGGTCCCTGGGTGATTCAGATGCACAGAAGCACAGCCACCACGCAGAAGGATGTGGTGACAGGAGCCCCTATCAAGAGCCTCTTGACATGGCAAAATAAGAAGCATGAAACATCACCAATGAAGCATTTCATTGCCAATGAAATGCTCCTCACCCAAACTTTCTAGCCTGAATCCAAACATGAAAAAATAACCTAGTACATCCAGCCATGGGACATTTTAGAATACAACTGGTCTGAACTCTTCAAGAAAGCCAACATCATTAAAGAAGAATCAAGGAGGGTGAACTGTTTTAGATTTTAAAACACTATAAAAGATGCAGTGCAACACATAGTCCTTGATTGGAGCTCACACTTAAAACATGCATGAATAGAAAAGCATTTTACCAACAACTGGAGACATTTCAATATGAAATATAGATTCAACATTGTCAAGTTGTTGTCTTTCTCAGACGTGATGGTGACATGTGGCCATTGAGGAGAAACGTTCCTTGTATGAAATATCTGCTAACTGTGTAAGCAGGAAACGTTAGGATTTCTGCCACTTTCTTTCAAATGGCTCAACATAAAAGAAAAACAGGAGGAGACGAAGAAAATGTGGAAAAATGTTAACCGCTAGTGGATCTAAAGAAGGGAATGAGGATCTTCATTCACCCTTCCTAATACCCCAACCAGATGTGCCACAGCTGCTCCTTTGCCACCAGCCTTCCCTTTCAGACCCCAAGATTGTTGCTAGTCTCATACTGAGAGCTATTACAGCACTTTCTGGCCCAGTAGTTCTAGAGTAGAGCCTGACAGTTTGCATTTGTGACAAAACACCTGGGTGATTGTCACACTGCTGGTCAGGGACCACAACATGCAAACCACCACCCTAAAGAACAAAGAGCAAGGACAGACATCATAACCAATACTCCCAGGGGTCCTATGGCCTTCCAGCCCACAAAGCTAGAAATGTCTTGCAGGGGAAAAAAACAAAAACAAAAAACAAACAAACAAAAAACAAAACCCACTTTGTAACCTGATAATGATCTCCACCAGGGGGCAGAAGACCCTCATAAAAGAAACTAAGAAATTTGAACCCAAAGAGCTGTTTTCTGAAGATTCTGGCTCCCACAGGGAGGACTTGAAGCAGTGAGGATTAGAGTAGAAGAATCCTTTACATCCGGTTAGTATTCTGTAGGTGCCCAACTTTCCTATATATCACCTGGCCTGCAGTCTCCAACACCAACATTTCTATGCACACAGAGAAGAAAAGCTTGTCTACAACCAGAGACTGCTGGTAATTCATGAACTCAGAAATGGACCTGTCTGCCTGACTCCAGCAGGTACAATGTTCCTCCTGTGTGAGAATAATGGCGCCTGTGATTTTTCCTCTGTCATTTTCTTCCCCCCACCCCCCTGGGGCCCCAGACTCCCTCTTTTCATTTTCCCAATCACCTATGAGGCATAGACTCTGTGTGTCCTCACAGAAAAATTCAGATGCAAGGGAGTAAAATAACTCATTCTGTTAATAAGCAGTGAGTCAGCACTTGAACTCAGGTTTGATGGATGAATGCACTTGTTCCCGGCAGCCACGTGTGGAGCAGCACAGGTAGCTGATGCTGTGCTAGTTACAGGAGATGCGAGGTCCTAACCCTCCCAGCAGCGACCAGTCTAGGAAAACCCAAGAGGAAGGGGACCCTACCAAGAGCATAGGAAGCCAACACAGTGAGGACTGGTTGCTATTCCCATTTTACTGATGGAGCAATGTGGTCTCGTTTTCTAAGACCACATGGCAGGAAAGGACAGATCAGAGATTCTCACCTAGGCCATGAGCTGTACCCTCTGCTCTCTTACACTTCTCAGCTCCCGATTTTCTGACCCAAGACATGAGAAACCAAAAATATCCTAATGTATGTAGAAACTTGGTTGCTGTGGATATCCCATGAGCTTTCAAAGGCTCCTCATGCTCAGACCCCTAACACCAAAGTCCTTTGCACCCACACAGCTCTGCTCCTCCTTCTCATTGCCCGTCAGTCTTTTCCTACTAGAATGGCCCAGAAAGATGAAAAAAAGGAAGTCAAGCCAATTCTGCATACTGAGAACCTTGATAAGTAGTTGCTGTTCAAGATCAAAGGAATTCCCTTGAGATTCCCATTTGTCTAGACCCCTCTACCACCAAAGAGGCACAGAGTCAGGACAGTGCCTGAAACTAGATATGAGCCTGGAGGCCTGCGGGTGTTTTCTTATGTGGGCCTTAAAGTCCATATACTCCAGCAAGGCCCCTCTGGGTGGCTTGTCTGTTCTTCCCACAGATTCCAGCCAGCTCCCTCCATCAACATGGTTGCTACTTCCAGTTGAGCACGTTTGGGGATTCTCTCTGGCTCTCTCCAGCAAGCCTCTCTGCACCCCTCTGTGCTGCTTCTAAAGCAGCCTGCTGCAAAGGAGATGGCACTATATGCTGATAAGAACATTGGATTTAGAACGCTGACTTCAGTAATCTGCTTAGGAGTCCAGTTAGGATGGGTTAGGATGAAGATCAGCATCTCTGGGTTGGATATCTTCCTGTCCTTTCCCCGGGTCATCCACCAAAAAATCCAGAGCTAGAGTATCATTAAACTGAGCACAGGTGACTGTCTTCAATCTGAAAAAAAAAATGAAATCAAACAGGTTCCCAAATTGGAAATTTTCAGTGCCCAAACAATGACACAAGCGGAAATTTCCACACCTGACCTCACCCTCCTGGTCCCAGTCAAAACACAGACACACTAAAACTATATTGTGTAAAAGGACCTTCAGGCCATACAGGAAACGTAAGTGAATCTCTTGTTTAGATCCGGGTCATCTCCCAAAGATGTTTTCTTATGTATATGTAAATATCCCAGAATCTGAGACACTTTTGGTCCAAAGCATTTTGGATACAAGATTGACAGAAACGTATCATGAAAGACAATTCTTCTCAAGTTCTTTACCATATGTATGTTGATAATAACTCTGAGAGAAAATCTTGTATCAGCCACTGGCCTTTTCAATGGCATAGAGTGATGCTCATGGCAACTAAAAATGAAGGTAAAAGAAGCCATGTGGTAAATGTATCACACATTACTTAGTTGGTAGAGCCAGAAAGCTTCATTGGTGGAGAAGGAACATAATTTAGAGTAGGGTTATGATTCCCTAATAGAAAGTTCACTTGAGATTCAAATCTAAAAGGCAGGTTTGACTAATCTGTGAAAGAGGTCCCTTTCAAATAAACCTTTAATTTGGTGCCATTGAGCCTACACCTGGGAAGGGAAGATTCCAGAAAAACAAGGAGTACTTTCCATGCATGTGGAGTGTAGAGACCATACCTGAGAGGAAAGGCAGCTGGAAGGTATAGCGAGGAGGATTCAATCAGCTGCCTCTCAGTAGAAAGACTGTAAAGAAAACACAGATGGAAATGACAGATCTAGAAATAGATCCCCTTCCATGATTCCAAACCACTTGGCAAGTCCTCCAATAACCTTAGTTTGAAGATGCCCCAAGATTTTGGTCAGAGCTCACACCCAAAGTCTGTTAAAAGAAGTTCCAGACCAAAGAGACGTCTGCAGATCATCCTAGCAAGAACTTTCCACACTCCTGCCTCTCCCACTGAGCCTGTCCCTTGAGGCCTGTCCTGCTCCTGATTCCTATCCCACCCAGTTCAAGAAAGCTTCCTACAGTCTCCTGCTCCTCAACCTTCAAATCCTTAATAACCTGCTTCTTTCAAGACTCAGCTGAGACCGCCGTGCCTACCAGCCCTTTGTACTTGCAATGGAGCCTTAAGGATACCATACACACTCGTACCACCACATTTGTAGTACTTGCTGGATTTAGTTTATACATCAGTTGTTCAGTTTCCTAATTAGGGTTTGTTATTCTTTTCTATAGCCTCAGTTCTGAAAATGTTGTGGAAATTGTCTGAAATCCCTATTGAATGAATGAACCTGAAGCTCCCTGGCTGTTCTCTATTGAAAACAACCTCTTGTTTCAGTTCTGCCAAACTTCATTTGACCCTAGGCCTGGTAAACATAATGTGGCCCTCTAGTTAAAAGGCTCCAGAGCTCTTTCAGCCCTGTGTGGAGGTCATTTGCTAGCCCAGCTACTGAGAGTTCAATTCTGATTTTTTTTTTGGGGGGGGGGGTTCCGGTTGTGGGGCCTGAACTCTGAGCCTGGGTGCTGTCCCTCAGCTCTTCAGCTCAAGGCTAGCACTCTACCACTTGAGCCATAGCGCCACTTCCGGCTTTTTTCTTTTTGCTTATGGGGTACTAAGGAATCGAACCCAGGGCCTCAGGCTTGCAAGGCAAGCGCTCTACCACTGAGCCACCTTCTTAGCCCCTAATTCTGATTTCATATTAGAATCATTTCAGGAATATTTTTAAATCTATTGTTATTATTATTAATGTTTCAGTAGCCATTCAAAAGACTTTCAAGTCAACATGTCAGTTCATGAACAATGCATCTGGATCAATGTCACGCCTCTCATCATTCTCCTCCCATCTCTCCCAAGCCTACTTGAGCCATCAATTTTTCTAGATCCATTTTCACACGTATACATTGACTATTGTGAGTGCATTCACCCGCGCCTCCTCTCGGGGAGATTTTTTTTTTTTTAATGCTTACTCTCATTCCTCCACCTCAACCACCAATTCAAAAACCTCTTTGGGTTAGGGTGAAGCTCAGAGGTAGAGCCCTTGCTCCTCAGAGGTATAGGAGCGAAGCCCTGGGTTCAATTCCCAACAAGAAGGAGAAGGAGATGAAGAGGAAGAAAGCTCTAGACAATGAACTTCAATACCAGTGCCTTTAAAGGTCCCCAGTGCTTCTTATGGGGCACTAAGGTTGAGAACTGTTATCCAGGAGGAAAGATGTGTCCTACCTTGGGATGTGGGCAGAATTATCAGCTCAATCTGAAATCCATTTTGGAGCCCTCTCTTCAGGTGGGACTCCCAACCCTTGCATCTGAGCTCCGTCCCAGCCACCTGGAAGTCAGTCCCGCACCCGCACACTAGGCCACCCAAGACACCACATGTCTAAACATTTAAAAGTTACAAATTAAATTAAGAACCGTGAAACACAGAATGTTCCTCCTTATATGAAAAATGGAACTTTTATAACATCAAGATTGAAAAATATATGCAAAGCCAAGGTTTTATGGATCGTAAAACTGTCAAAATAAGAAAACAGATTGTACAGCCCTGGTTGTAATCTTGATGAGCTCAAGAGATCTAGGTGAGTGATGCCATAAAGGTATACCTTAATTAGATTATTTATTACAAACGTATTCCATCACATTTGTATGTTTTGTCCTTTACTTCGACAGATTACTAATTAAGGTACTATAATAAATATTTTCAAGCATGTCAGATTTGGTGATTTTAATCACTCTGCTAAGCTAGTCACTATTAGAATTGCCAATAGTCTCAATATGTACCTGGGCCAGCCTTCAACTTGTGATCCTCCTGCCTCCCAAGTGCAAGAACTACAGGTATCTGCCACCATGACCAGCTGTCAATAAACCCTTAAGGCAATGCTTCGGTTGCCAATAAACCATAATTTTACAAATCAGTCTCAAACACTGGAACAGAGTCATTTATGGCAAATTAGTGTCATCACTAGAAAATAAAAGAATAAATTTCACTGCAAAAATTATTACTATTTACATAGAAACTTTTAGCTTCTAACACAATATCTATATTGATAGACTGCTTTGTAAGTTTTTCTTTTAGATTCTGTTTGAACTGGGTTATAATGCAAAAAATCCAAAAGGCAATGTGCTAGTTTTATTTGTTCTTATTTCTTTTCAATAAAGACAACTCTTAATCTATATGACCAACAGGAAGTCTCTAGAAACCACTTTCCAGATTTAATAAAATAAGAATCACCTCATTCATAGTCATGCTATCAGCACTAAGAGAGGTAGGTTAGAAGCAAGCTCTTATATTAACATATCTTCAAAACATACCTTTTATTTTCTGTGTGTGTGAGCGTGTGTGTGTGTGTGTGTGTGTGTGTGTGTGTGTGTGTGTGTGTGTGTGCGCGCGCGTGCTGGTCCTGGTCTTAAACTCAGTGCCTAGTCACTGTCCTTGAGCTCTTGTACCACTCTGAGGCACAGCACCATTTCTAGCTTATTGGTAGTTAATTGGAAATAAAAGTCTCACAGGCTTTCCTGCCCAGGCTGGCTTCGAACACTTTCAGATTTCAGTCTCCTGAGTAGCTAGGATTATAGTATGAGCCACTGGCACCCAGCCGTTTTGTTGTTGTTGTTTTAACCCAGGTGAAACTAGAGACAAAAGAGGAACATGCCCAGAAGCATTTCTGTTCATCTCTATAATTGAAGCAGAGCATGTCCAAGAGTGTTTCTGTCCATCAAATTTAAAACATGTGCTCCATGGGCCTTGTGCTAGGCATACCTAAAAATGTGTCCACCAACCCAGGCACTAATAGCTCACACTTATAATCCTAGCTACTCAGGAGACTGAGATCATGGTTCAGAAAAGTCCTGTAGACTCTATTTCCAAAATAGTCAGCAAAAACCAGGGCTGGAGGCACCATTTAAGTGGTAGAGTGGCAGCCAAGCAAGCAAGATGTAGGCTCTGAGTTGAAACTCCAGCACCAAAAAAAGTGTCTACCATCTTTCCTTCTTGAAGTATGACCTTGAATTGAGCATGCTCAGGAATTTGCCATTCCTATATGAATATGTATAGCGGCCCTGAATAAACTCCTCAGACTTCTATTGTTCAAGAGATTCCCTTGGATATAAGTCCTGCATTCTCCTTACCGGATGCAGGCAATAAATCTTTCTCTACTCTCATTTCTTGGCCATACATGTCCTGGCAACCATGCCAAGATGCAAATCCATTGTGCTGAATTACAATACAAATGTTGTTGTTTCATTGTCCAAAGTTCCATGTATTTTTCTGGAATTTAACTTTTGTTGCAGATTTACTATGCAGCTTTCTTCTGCTTAGAAAAAAACAATTCTCTAAGTGTTCAATTTTTATTAAGAATTTGTTTTAAAGTGAACTAAAACTTAAAATCGTTCATGGAGGTTTACTTGTGTAGGTCTGTTTGCTTGTTTGTGACAGGGTCTCTATATGTAGCCCCATCTGTCCTCAAACTCAAGATTCTACAGCCTCAGCTTCCTGAGTGCTGGGATTACAGGCATGTACCACTACACTGGCTCATGGTTTAGGCTTTGATTTTTGTAAAACTCCAATATTAGTTATAGCTTGCAACAATTCAGAATGTATAGCTAACTTCACTTTCTTCCGAAGACCAAGATTTGCTTTTCAATTGAGGATCTTCTGTTGTTTGTTCTTGACTCTACTCCTGTCTTTCTTGTCTTGTGTAAATTAAATCTGGTGGCTCTGGCAGCATCCCATTGGATTTTATATCGTTTGTGCCAAAGACTTTCTAAGGTCATGTTTGGAATGTGTTTCATCAAGATGAAACAAGATGGTTTCACCTTGAAAGAGATGCAGAAAACAACGCACATCATCTTTGAATTGCTCCAGAGGACGCCACTGACAGCAGCCGAGACTGGAACTGCACATTTCCTCAATAAAATTCAAACTATAGCTCAAAAGAAATGTTTTCCCATATTTACAGCTGAAATTCTGGATAGTATATCATTTTCTTTAACAATCATGAGACTCATTATTATAGTAAAGCCTTCAACATCCTTTCAAGTCAATAACAACAAAACATTATAATCCTAGCATCTAAACCTATCTGGTTGCTAATAAAGAGTGGGGTACTAATGAAACCGCACTTTAGACTCCACGGCCCAAACTCCTGGGATTTTACATGTACGCTTGCATGCCACTCACCCCTTTATGCCAAAGAGAGAGACCTGATGAATGGCAGAGAAAGGAGATTTGTTATGTGGTGCAAGGTAGCCACAGGAAGACAGCACGTCAGCCCATCGTCAGCTGCTTTTATAGGACAAACATGAGCTATAGGTTTAAATAGACAAAGAACTGAGTGCAAAGCAAGAGAGGCATGCGGGCTGATTCAATAATCCTGGTTATAGTATGGACTCGTTGGTCATTATTTCAGTCCTGGTTGTGGAAGGGGTTTCAGACGACTTGCTATCACCACCCTCACTGGTCACTGCAGCTGGGTGTGTGGTCTCTCCTGAGAAGGCTCTGTTGCTCCTTAGGGGTTGCTGTTGGTCTGTTGTCCAACAGTCTCCTCCTTCTGGGAACCTGAGGTGATTGCAGAGCGACTACAGAGCACAAAGAACAAAGATACAAAGTGGAGCTTAAGATGACAAGCTTTTCTTCTGCCTTTAGTTAATTTGTGGGCCAGGTAAGTAGTGCTTTACAGCAAAAGTGGCTTTGAGGCACCCAGTTACACTAAAAGCAGGGCATCATGGCAAGAAAATCACAAGTTGAAGCCAACCTAAGCCACATAGTGACATCCAATCTCAAAAACATACATGAAAGAAAGGAAAGGGAAGGGAAAGGAAGGGAAGGAAAAGTAAAATAACCTATTCTTGATGTGTATCACATAACGTCGGATGGTTCCTAACCTAGATTTAACACACACACATCCTTTTTTTTTTCTGGCAGCACTGAGTTTAGAACTCAGAGCCTCATGCTTTCTAGGCAGGTGCTTTTCCACTTGAGCCACATTCCCAACCCTTTCTGCTTTGATTAAAAGGTGGATTCCTTCATATATGATACACCTAAATTCAGTTGTTCAGTGTTGTGAATGGTCCTTAGCCACTTGATGTAATTATTGCAAATACAGAGCTGATTCCTGAGGACTTCCGGCACCAAGAACTCTTGGAAAGAAACAAGAAAATAGTTATTTAACACTTCTGGAAAATATTTGGTAAAAACCTATCAGATGTATCCTGGGACGAGCACTTTCATAAGTTCACTGGGTTTGCTGGCTTGCATGTTGGTTTGGGTTTTTTTTCCCCTGCCTCTAAAGTTTCTGCCACAGACAAACTGAACTCATAGTCAGCAGCCTTCCAAGAACTCCCAAACCTTCCTCATACAGAACACGGCCTCCTTTCACCTTGAGGACACACAGCTGTGGACGACTAGAGATGACTCTGTTGAGCCTGAATGGCAGGGTTGGACAAAGTGCAGAGATGTGGGTCCCAGGGTATCATTGCAGAGAGCCTTCTCGGTGCACTGTAATGCCATGCAGGGGCCTTCCAGATCCCTCCCATTTCCTGGCCCAGGGCTGGCCAGCTCCTGGATGGGAAAGACACTGGCCAATCTTCCACCCTGCCTGGGAGTGCCCATGGAGCCCCTGGCCTGGCTCTCATTCCCTTGGCCTGAATCTTTCTGCCCTGTATACTTTCCCTAAAGAATAAATCACTCTTGGCATTTCTAATAGGACCAGACCAAGTAACTCACATAGATTGATGCCAGCCAGACTATGGGTTGGCCAAGTCTTCAAGCCAATGTTTGGTTGTCATTGTTCTTATTTTCATATTTGGAAGCTGGGGAGCCACAGAAGATTTAAGAACTAGAACTCAGTGTCCTGCCCACTATGTGGGCTTTCCAGTTCCGACTCTCTTGAAGTCAGCTTGCTTAAGTGACTTTTGAAGTCAAGGTGCTTATTGCTTTGTTACCTCAGTTTTCTCCAGCATAAAATGGGGATGATGATAGCTACAATGTTATGTGGGTCACATAATCAAGGACATATCTAAAGTATTGAGGACTTGGGGAGTACTCCACAAGCTGTTTGCTTGGGGTTACTTTTCCACGTTTTTGCTTACATGTTTAGTAACAACTCATCTTTTACACTAATAAAAACGCTACACCTCTTTCTTTCAACTTAGGGTACGTTATTTATCACAGATAGTTTTCCTAGCCAATTTGCTGGAGGAAAGAAGAGAACATAGTCAAGATTTTTAAGTTTTCACAAGAAAATAAATCATTTGTGACTAGCAAATGTATTGGGGAACACTAGTCCAACAGAACCTAGCTTTTCATGTACACTTGTCTCTCTAAGATGCTAGCATCTTCCCCCCCCCCAAATGCATGCATGTATGTGTGGGCACACACACACACACACACACACACACACACACACACACACACACACACACACACAACCCCTGTTTTCCACAAATGTGTGACCTATCTTTCTTTTGGTCACCATCTGCTTTCTAGTTTATTTGTGCTGGGTCCTGCCACTGGTTTGACTAGTTTTCATTTCACTAAGCACATAAGACTGACCTATTTGGAGTCCTGTGAAGACAGGTATGGAGTTGGCACACATGGCTGCATGTTCAAAGAACCAGGATCCATTTTCGCGAAGGCAAGTTGGGATAGAGTGGTTGGTAGGAGATTTTCTGTTATTGCAAGCCTGTGTGAATACGTTTTCAGTGGCTTAGAGTAAATCTGGGAAAAACAAAAACAACCACCCAACCAAACCCCAACAGGAGCCCTAGAAACCAGGATGTAGTAGCAGTCCCAGAAGGCACATGGCTCTGAAGTAAAAGCAGGTGCTGTGAACAGCTCGAGAATGCTGATGTAATCCAGGCCAACTCTAGAGTCATGAGCTGTGGCTGTCAAGAGCAGGATCCATTAAGAGAAGCCTGGGCCCACGCAGGGTGAGGGCCAGCAGTTCAGGCCAGTGCAATTGTCAGTCAATAGGGGACACCCAGCTACCCCCCAGGAGGTCACATCAGAAATGTATTGCCAGTTGGGGTGGATTCCTTACCTGCCCAAACACAGCATTTTGTTTGCACAGCACATGGCAGACCACTAGTCTAACCTTGAGCAAGGTCTTGAGGGACACTGTGTGTCCCATCAAGGTTACAATGGTTTTCAATCAAAGGAACCCTTCAAAGGCTCTTAAAGATTCTTTCTGTGTGACAGCTTAGCAAGGGAATGTCAATTTCCCAGGCTTTGTTCTAAACTTTGGGATCTAAAGATCCCAAAGGGGATCTTTTGTTTGATATCTGGTGATACAAGACACTAAATAAAGTCCTATTCTCTAATATGCTAATGGACGGCCAGCAACATTATCTTTAATGAGTGTCCCTCCTCCCCCACTTGTCTAATTACTGAAGGAATATGAATTCACATGGTCTTATTTCTACTAGTTATTTCTACCTTTGTCTTTTGTCTAGCTCCTTAACTCTATTCCCTACTACTTAGTGTTAAAGTTCCTTTGAATGATAAAACATACTTGGTAAATTTCCATGTTGTTTCTTTGAAAAAGAATTAATAGTATTTCTCCTTAATGTACAAATTTTAAAAGATTTCAGAGTAAAACTTATCAATATTTCCTACCAAACTGCTTGTCTTATATTCTGTTTTTTAATTCATTATCATATTCCAAGAGGAAAAGCTATTCCTATTCATAAAATTGCCTTCCACTCAATTTATTCCTCCAATATTTACTTCACAGGATTTTGAGCCAGTGATAAAATTTCCTACCTGTTAATTTGCTTCCTTTTAAAAAAAAATGGCCAGGCACTGACGATTCATGTTTATAATCCTAGCTACTCTGGAGGCTGAAAACTGAGAATTGTCGTTTCAGCCAGCTGGGGCAGTAAAGTCCATGAGACTCTTATCTCCAATGAACCACCAAAAAGCTGGTAGTGGAACTGTGATAGAGTGCTAGCCTTGAATTTAAAAAAAAAAAAAAAGGAAAGTACAAAAAAGAAAGGAAAGAAAAAGAAGAGCTCAGGGCACAGTGCCCAGGCCCTGAGTTCAAGCCTGAGGACTGGCACAAAAATTAAATGATATCCATTGATAATTAGTTAATAATAAAAAGTTGATTTCTAGGGCTAGGAAGGTGGCTCAGTGGTAGAGCGCTTGCCTTGCATGCATGAGCCCTGGGTTCAATTCCTCAGCACCACATAAATGAAAAGAAAAGCCGTAAGTGGCGCTGTGGCTCAAGTGGTAGAGTGCTAGCCTTGAGCTGAAGAGCTGAGGGACGGTTCCCAGGCCCAGAGTTCAGACCCCACGACTGGAACCCACCCCCAAAAGTTAATTTCTAAATCCTCACATCCTGAACTACATCTACCAGTTCAGAGTCTTTACAGTCTATGCCCCTTACTCTTTTTGAGTGTCTCTCATAAACAAAATCCCACCAGGGGCTGGGAAGGTGGCTCAGTGGTAGAGTGCTTGCCTTGCATGCCTGAGGCCCTGGGTTCCATTCCTCAGCACCACATAAGCAAAAAGAAAAAAGCCGAGAAAGTGGCGCTGTGGCTCAAGTGGTAGAGTGCTAGCCTTGAGCTGAAGAGCTGAGGGACAGCGCCCAGGCCCATAGTTTAGGCCCCATAACCAGACCCCCCCAAAAAAAATCCCACCAAAAAAAGAAAAAAATAATATTAACAAAACAGTTAAATCTACAGATATGAAGCCGGAAAAAAAAATCTGTTCAAATGGATGGCACAGCATGGGCTTGTCTTCTATTCCAGGTCATTCCAATCCTTAGAACTCAGCCAGACTCTGAGGTTCTCTCCTGCTCCAATGTTTCCTTCTTACTCTCAGGGCAAAAACCACAGGAATCTACCTGTGATGGGAAGAAATGGAGACCAGAAAAACCATTAAACTGAGAGAAGAAAATGAAAATGCAGCATATTTGCTGAAGTAGTCCCAGATCCAGGTAAGAAAGATACCCAGCCAGAACAGCACCAGCTGGGAAAAAGAGCTGTGCTTTGTCTGCTTCTCACAACCACAGACACACACACACACACACACACACACACACACACACACACACACACACAGAGCCAGCATGCACACCCACACAAAGAGCAAGCTGAGGCCTTCCCAGCTGAGCCTGGATTTGGGAGCTGCTGAGAGGTGGGGGCTGGGGAGGCAGGGAATAAGAAAACAGAAAGGAGCTTTGTGGGAGAGTCCCTTGAGATCTCACCAAATGTCTTTTTAGTCCTGGATGGATGTCTGCTATGCTGGGGAGGAGGAGCTGGGGTGATGCCCAGGGAGGGAGGCCTCATGGAGAGCATATGCAAGTTTCTGGGGAAAGCAGAACCCAAGTGGGGATAAGGAAAGACAGAGGGTGGTTAGTGAGTGACTTAGGACCTCAGAGTCAGAAGGCTCTGCTCAGTATCACTCTAGGCTGGGCCACCACTGACCTAAACTCACTGTCAGCCTGGGCCCCACAGGAAATGGCTACCTCCACTGGCCAGGGCTGACCATATGGCTGAGGAAGGAGTGCAGGGTGCTGATGAGGCTGAGCTCTTCGTAGGGTGAGGCTGATCCCTGTTGGGCCTGCAGCACCCACCCTTTACAAACATCCTGTAACTGACCACAGACATCCCACACATGACCACTTCAGTACAGACTTCTTAACACTTGGGCCCTGAAAACTCAAGGCAGTCTCCACCTTTTAATTTCAAAATGGAAATCGCATTGGGGCATTTCATAAAAGGTTAAGAAGTGTGCCACCTACCTCGGAGTTCTCCTTCCTCTTCCTGCTTCTTCCCCTTCCTTTTGAAATGATATCCAAACCCCAGTGGTTTCTTTGCCTGGAAGGATGCCGTGCCACACACAACATCTGTAAGCAGTTAATTTTCCAAATGGGAGATGGGCACCACGGAGGCAAAAGTTTTAAAAATACACACTGGAAAAATATCCCTCTGGCAAAAATGGAAGCCTCGTTCGTGTCAGTGGGTGGGTGGCAGGATCCAGTTGGCACAGACCAAAGTCACATCCTCACCTACCAGGTCATACAAAAGCCAGAGAGATTCAGAACCCCAGAACTGCAATACAGAATAGCACCCTCAGGGGTGCACCACCACTCCCATAGAGTGGGTAGATCAAGGCACAGTCAAGAAGCGATACTCATCTGTGTCAGGACTACAGCCCACGCCAAGAGCCTTCTGCTCTAGCAAGCCTTACTTTTATTTGGATGCTCTAACCTTCTCTCTTTCAAGAAAAATAAGCAGTCTCCAACTTTTCTTTCTTTTAACCCTTACATTGGCCAATCTGGAGAAGGAAGGAGAGGCCCCCAAATGTGGGTGCTGCCGCCACCTACGCCCCTCACCAGCCTGACTCCTGGATTGATAGCAGTAAGAAGCTGTGTCATTACAGAGGCCAAGGCAGGGCAAGCAGGCAATCTAGCTCGGCCCACATTCTATCATAGTCCTCTCCTCCTACCCCAATACTGCTGCATGTGGGCCTCTGGCCTTGGAGCAAAATAAAGCACAGCATATATCCCTACCACAGGTACGGGCTCAGAGCAGGCATTGAATACACGGTGGCTGTTTCTGTATAGGGGGAAATGGTAGAAATTTGAGACAAATGGTATATTGGAAGGAATAGATGTCTGCAATGAAGTGAGCCCCTGATGGAGGTGCCAACTTCTCAGCTGTGACTACCTTATTGATAGTCTGTTGAGCTCTTCAAGACAGTTTTTTACAGTGAGGTTCCAAAGAAGAAAAGCTGAGTGTCACCAGAAGAAAAAGAGGAAAGGGAAATAGACCAAGAAAAATGGTAGAGGGTAAGAACTGTGGGCCTAGGAAGCGGGGTTTCCACAGAGAGGAAGGAGGTTCCTCACTTCGGGAAGAGATGGCATCTTGGAAAGGAAAGCTTTCTGGGAAAAATCAGCCCGGTGGAGGCAGGGAAGGAATCCCAGATGGGAGGCCACCAGGGGGCACTGGAGCTCTGCCAGCCGTGGGCCGGTGTTAACGGGAAGATTTTTTAGCAGCAAACAGGACTTTACTCTCTCCCCGCCCCAACTTCCAGATTCTCCTCTAAGGCTTTAAAGTCTCTCTTGGCCCCTTGTGAATTGTCTCAGAGACTTCTGGGGGTTCTCACTTCTGTGAGCTTTCTCCTGACAATGACCAGCCCAAGCAGCCAGGTAACCATGAGTCTGACAGAAGCACTGGGTGTGGGGAGATGGTGCAGAGGCTCCCAGGATTGGTCCCTCCAATGCCACGCCCAACTCCTGAGGCCAGGCACCTGTAGACAGGGGTGGGTAGGAAGGCACTGTGTCCACAGGTTGCTGATGGGATCTGTTCTGGCAGAAGACCAAGGTGAAGTCCTAGCGCATTCAAGAAGAACCTGGCTGTCCCCAAACAACAAAGTCAGAAGGGACTGAAACGGTAAGGCACAGTGCTCGCTTCCTGTAGCCAGCTGTGGTTTGGCTTGATCTTCAGAGCCCCAGTTCTGAGCCAGGGAAACTGTATGACCCTAGAGCCATTCCCTGCAAAACCCTGAACTCTGTCTGAATCCAGCAGCTGTCGTCTAGGCTCAGCACCAACTCGCCTGTACAGACACCCTGACAAATTTGATATACTCCTTGGCTTCTCCGTTTTCAGTTCTGCTACTAAGACACCCGAAGCCCCCAATCACTACAACCTTCCTCAAATTGCCTTTTCCAGGCTTAGGGCTTAGCCAGTATTAGTTCCAGTTCAGGTCAACTGATGCCTTCTGAGAAGATTTTAGGGGAGACTTTTATCTCCCAAGTCCTAACTAATTGCCTCTGAGGATAGATCCACCACCATCAGAGATTTTTTTTTCCAAAAGGCAAATATTGGTCTGTTCTCACTTTTCAAGGGACAGCGACGAAGCAGGCCTAAGAACCTGAGAATGAAAAAGAAAGAAAGAAAGAAAAAGAACCTGAGAATGTTGAAGATCTGAATTCAAAAGGCTCCCAGGTTTGGAAGCCAAGCCTTCGAGGATAGGAAGCCCCACACGGAGAGCTCAGGCACGGTTCGGGCAGGTAACCACCGAGGATCTGGGTGTGAAGAAACAAAAGCACAGTGCACACATGGAATACAACCCTGCGCCGTCCATATCCAGCAGGACCCGCACCCCAGGGAAGGCTGCAGCATCACGGAGGCCCAGCCCCACACAAAGCCTCAAGGAACAGGAGCCAGGTCTGGAATAACGAGAGTATAATCAGATGATGGATGAGAGGATCAATGCAGATGCCATTGAGTGAAGGCTGGGGATGAAGAGGCAATTCTAGAAACTAGGCTACCTCTGACACACTCAATCCTTATTTGGAATTGAGCAAAGGAAACTTGGGAGTCGAAGGAAAGGCTTGGGAGTCGTGGGTGTGCCTCTAAGGCCCACATTTGAAGACCAAGACTTAAGGTCAGCTTTGGGCAGCATCACCACTGGTGCCTCTGAGGTTTTTAACCCAGGCACAGTTGTTACTGACTGAAAACATGAGGCCTAATTCCAGCCCCTTCCTTCCCCAGTAGGCTGAGGCTCACAACGATTTCTGCTTTGGGCAGAACCAAAACTGGAACCAGAAACCAGGAGGGTAAGAGAGGCTGAGGTGGATGAAGGCAGACACAAAGGGGCAACCAAGGGACAGGACATCACCACAGATGAAGCCATGGCCTGCCCTGTCCACATCCTCTCAGACAGGATGCACACGCCAAGGTAGGGTATTGGAGGGCACTAGTATAAGCCAGTCTGACAGCTATGGTGAACACCCCTGCTCCCACCCCACCCCCACCCTATCCCATCCCCAACACCAGGATCAGCTCCACTATTCAGCCAGTCCCTCACTTGCTTCATACTTTTGAAGAAGAGCAGCTCCCACAGAGGGGGTGGTTATTTGTCTGTGGAATATTAGATGCAGTCAACTAATTAGTGGCAAACACTGGGAACTGGAAAAGTGATGGTTGGCTATAAAACCCAAAAGAGCAAAAGTCACACAAATAGAAGTCCTGAAAATATAGAAACCTACCATCATTTTAGTGCAGGAGGAAAATAGATCTGAAGGCACCATTATGTGCCTGAATCATTTTTTTTTCTTTCTTCTTTTGTTCTTTTGTGCCAATACAAATTCAGGGGCCTGGGAACTGTCCTTCAGCTTTTTCTCAAAGCTAGTGCTTTACCTCTTGAACCACACCTCTACTTCTAGCTTTTTGTGTTAGTTAATTGGAGATAGAGTCTCGTGGATTTGTCTGTTTGTTCTGGCTTTGAACTGTGATCCTTAGCTCTCAGTCTCCTGAGTAGCGAGGGTTACAGTTGTGAATCACCAGCACCTGGTTGAATCACTTAAAAAAAATAAAAATGGAGTCCTTCAGCCATGTTTTATCTCACTCAGTTTATAGGATGTTTATTCTTCCAAGTCTAGTAGATCAAATCCTGTATTCCCCAACTCAGGATCCAGGAGCATGTATTCTTCTGGTCACATATTCAGAGACAGTGGACAGAGATCTTAGGTACACCCCCTTAATCTCTCTGTCTCCCTTACAGATAGGAGCATGGTGGAAAATTATCATATGGATCTTTCAGAGCATGGGTGCAGAAACAGCGTTCACAGGATATAGAAGGAAAGCTTAATACGCTTGAGAACAAATGATTTCCAAGTTCCCATAATCAGTCAAGAAGCTTCTATTTATTTACAAATAATGGCCAGGCTGCAAATAATCTTTCTTCTCCATTTATTGAAGGAGGCCCTAAAATGTCCCTATAGGCCACTGTTGAATGATTAGATGGAATGGGTGGATAGATGGTAAGTAAATAAACCCAATGACATAGCTGGTATGGTTTGAAAAATAGTAAGTCACCTGCAGACTTTCCCTGATTTACAGGCGGGTTCCTCACCATGAGTCGGCATCCGCAAGCCTGGCAGGGCCGCTATTATTTCCAATCATTCTTGCTGCTTATGTTTAAGGAAGACATCCCACATTCCGATGAAAATCAATAATCCATTCTTGTGAAGTTCCTTGAGTATCCAGATGGCTGGCACCCAGAGGTAGGAGCACTGTGTGTCCATTCACTGAATAAATATTTATTGAGTGTCTGTTCTATGCTCAGCTCTCTGCTAGGTCCTGAAGCCCCCAAACTGAGTAAGATTAATTAGTCATTCCACTTCACAAAACCAAACCATCTTGAAACAGAAGCAAGCAACCAATCATACAGAACATTTGTTCCATGCCTAGCATAGTGTTTGGCACCTGCATATGCTACTTGTTGGAGCCCCACAGCTATCATGGGTCAGAACAAATGCAGCCCGTTCTTCTGTCGCGTTTCATGGAAGGGGTCTTGATAGGAGGCTGAGAGAGGTTGCACTGTCTGAACTGACTCTACCTTCTGAAAAAAAAAAAAAAAGGCCAACTCTTCTGAGCCTCAATTACTGTATCCAGCTAATGGGCTCACAGCGCCTCTCAAAAGCCTGCCATGGGAATCAAAGAAAACAGCCATGTGGCTTTGTGTCCACACACAGTAGATACTCAGCAATTGCTTAAGATGTCTCCCTCCTCCCACAGTCCTTTGCACCAATGTCAGCTGACTCTTGAGCAGGAAGTTCTGGACTTCCTGAAGTATCCTGTCTTTAAGTTAGAAGACATTCTTACATTTTTATCTGCCCAGACCATACCTAGTATAGAAAAGACAGAAGGCATGGGCAAATTCTGAAAGAAGACAGGTTAGATCTGGAGACGGCACCTGTCTACTCTTGAACCATTAGAAATCTTAAAGGGAAACACAGGAGAACTTTCCAAGATGTGTCCTCTTCAAGAAAAGGAGTTGGAACTAAGGAAGTGTGGCAGGTTCGAGTTTCCTCTATCAGCCTCAACTCTCTCTGGCTTGAGGACAATTTTGAGCTGAGCTCCCTGCCCCAGAAAAATGTGGTCAGGCTTCTTCCTGGATCCTGATGCTCACAGACTGAGGGCATCATTTTCTCCAAATCCCCTTCTATCTTATCCTGTCCCCTTTGAAGCCATTGTCCCCTCTAACTCCTAAGCCAACCACAAATCTGCTCTAGTCTCCTGGAGAAACCAATTTTGCTGTAATGTTTTGGAATCTGAACAAATTATGATTAAAACAAATCTGAACAACCCTGAAAACAAATTATGATTAAAAAGAAAATTGCACCCAGCACAAGTGGCTCATGCCTATAATTCTAGCTACTCAGGAGGCTGAGATCTAAGGATCATGCTTTGAACCCATCCCCTGTACATAAACCCAAGCAACTCTTCCCCTCTCCCCACTCAGTTTGCCAGCAAAATCCTGGAAGAGGAGGTATGGTTCTAGTAGTAGAGCACCAGATTTGAGTGAAAAAGCCAATAAGGCAAATAGGCCCTGAGTCCCCAGCACAGAAGGAAGGAGGAAGGAAGGAAGGAAGGAAGGAAGGAAGGAAGGAAGGAAGGAAGGAAGGAAGGAAGGGAGGGAGGGAGGGAGAGAGGGAGGGAGGGAGGGAGGGAGGGAGGAAGGAAGGAAGGGAAGGAGGGAGGGAGGGAGGGAGGGAGGGAGGGAGAAGAGGGAGGGGGAAGGCGAGGGAGGGGGAAGGGGAGAGGAGGAGACAGAGAAGAAGGAGGAAAGGGGAAGAGAAGGAAAATAAAATAAAATTGTGTATTAAAGTCAAAGAGAACAAGACCTCCATGTTCCACCTTTCTAATTGAATGTCCGTGAAAAGTAGTCATTAAAAGCTCACGCTGGTCTTACAGATTAGATTCTAGCTCTACTGCTTCTCACTGGTAAACCTGAACAAATCTCTAACCTCAATGGGTCTTTATTGTCTCATCTATTAAATAGCCCCTCCCTTACGGATTTACCAGTGAAGAACAGAGCTCAGCTGCCTGTGCTCTGGCTTACCATCTGTAAGCTAAGAAGGGTTTTACTTTTTAACTAGTTTTTAAATAGTAGAGAGAAGAAATATTATATACTTTAAAAAGTATGGGGAATTTGAATTTTGAGATCTATAAATAAAGTTCTGTTAGAACATGTGCATGTACGCACACACATGCACACGGACCACTTGCGTTTGTTTACTTGTTACCTATGGTTGTTTCCCTGCTACTGCAGCAAGGTTTAATGGTTGTTCTGGCAACATTATAGCCCACAAAGCTCAAGATATTTACTCTCTGGATCTTTATATAAAATGTTTGCTAACCCTTGTTTAAAAAAAAAATGAAGAAATGCCTGAAAGTGCCTACAATCAAATAAAAACATTTAAAACGCCCCCTACTGTTTCTCTTATTAATATCTAGCCCCTAGCCAGGCATGATACTCATGTCACTTTGATATGAAAATACATTTCCAACTCTTTTTTTGCAGCGCTGGGGATGGAACCCAGGATCTTGCACATGGTAGGTAAGTTGCTCTACCACTGAACTATACCCGAAGCCCCTCCTAAATTATTGTTTTGAAATCCTTGCATCATATGCTTTCTCCCATAGAACACATTGGAGTTGCTAGTTCTCACATAGCACTGCTAACACAGACGCATTGTCCTAACATCATCCAAAGGTGATGGAAGCCAGTGCCCATCCTCCCAAATGTCATCCATCCCCTGCTCTAATCCTTATCAAAACACAGTGAGAGGATGTGGGACGGAAGCAAATCACATCAAAGCCATTCAATTTCATTATATCACAGAAGTGAAGTGAGAAAGGGCCTTGCAAATCATCTGATCTACTATTCATTGTTTCACTAGTAGGGAACTAGGCCTACTAACAAGTTAAGGACTTACGCAGAGCCCCTCCCCCTCTGGTCAACTCGCCCACACCCCCACACCCCTATCCAGGTACCTTCCTTGACTGCGGTTCTTCTTCCCCACAGTCACTCCCCTTCCTTTTTGATTTCAAATCCTTGGCTCACTTAGCGTGTCCTGTCATGCAATGTGACCTTGAAAAACAGTGTAAGCACTGGTCGTCGTTGATTAGATGTTAATAATAATCATGGAAGCAAATCAAGTGTATATTTTGAAACAAAGTAGCATCTACTCTGCTCCAGCCCTGACACTCATTACCAAGTCAATGCTGTGCTTTAATTTTCCTAATCAAGAACTGGCTGTGTTTAGCCAACCTCCTCACTGGGTCCGGTACCAGCCTCCCTCAGCTGCCTGTGGAAGTTCCAGAACAGGTGAGAAAAACATTCAAAGGCCCTGAAGCAGGCCCCGGCTGAAGCAGGCCCCGGCAGCAGCATTTCAGGGGCAGGACAGAGAGGCTTTCACTTTCCTTCTCCATGTCATGATACCAGCCGAAATTACCCTTAAATGAGGAAGAAAGTCATTATTTCATCAATAGGATTGCGTCAATTGAGGAAAATTTGTCTCCAGTGTAAACAAGCGGAACGCCTTTGCGCTCTATGAAAACAAGGTTAAATTACTTGCAGATCCGGGCGCCAGAGAGAGATGGAGGAAATGAACCTGAAGCCTGACACATTCAAGGTCTGGGAACCGAACATAATAGGAATTGTTCTGAGTTTTTCAGTGGAATGGAGCAGAGAGATGGACACGCCTCTTTGCAGGACGCAGGACCCCTCTCTGTACTTGGGAAGAGGAGGAGGAGGAGGAGAGAGCAGCAAGAAAGAACAAGGGAAGGTGAAATGAAAGCCAGGCTAGTTGGTCCTTCCCAGGCTGCCCACTGTCGGGGACTGTAGAACTACATTAAAAGGAGGAATGTCCAATCCTAGAAGTTCCAAGATCAGTTCCTGTGTTCCATTGATTTATCTAGTAAGTGGTGTTGAGAAGAAACTGTCCTAATGGTAGCTAAGTGCACTGCATACCTTCTCCACAACAAGCACTCAAGGCCTAGATGTGCATGCTGTTCAGGATGAACAACAGCCTTAAAGGGAGGGGCAGTACCTGTTGCAGAATGGTGGTCAGTCCTGCAGGCTCTGAGGTCATCATCCTGATGGTCTCTGCACCCACTGCTTGCAGGATGTCATCCTTGTCTTGTACTCTGCAGAGTCACAAGACTGAATAGAAGCAGGTACTCGTGGCTCACACTTGTAATCCTAGATATTTGAGAGGTTGAGATCTAAGGATCACAGTCCAAAGCCAGCCCGGGGATGGAAAGTCTGTGAGACTCTAATTAACCACCAAAAACTGGAAATGGAGCTGTGGCTTAAGTGATGGAGGTTAGCCTTGAGCAAAAATGCTCTGGGACAGAGGGTAGGAAGGAAATAAGGAAGGGAGGGAGGGAGGGAGGGAGGGTGGGAGGGAGGGAAAGAAGGAAAAAGAATGCATACAAGTCAGACCTGCCCTTCTGACATCCCCTCAGCCACAGGGAGAAGGGATAGAGCTTTCTTCATATTTAGAGTGGGGCTTATCTTCTCCTAGAATCCCTGGCTAAGTAGCCTTTGCCTACTCCTGTTGCTGGCCTTCTGCCATATCCACACTGACTTTTTTGGCCATGTAAGGTGACCTGTTAATGGCATATATGACCCCTGACACTTAGATAAAGGTAGACAGGGAGGCCTGAGCTCCCCGGTTCTCCTCACCAACTTGAGAGCCTGAGAGCACCAAGTGAAAGTTAGTGACCCCCTTCCTTTTATTAATGACAGGACTTTAGCTCCAGACTGCTCGCTCCTACTCCCATCCTCCTACCCTCTCCCCACCTAGTTCCTGAGCTGAAGCCTCGGAATGTGAGGTTCACAACCTTCTTCCTTCAATGGCTGTGTCTCCTCAATTGAGGGTCATGGGAATCCAGCCACCATGTGAGCAGAGATGTTGAGGGCCCCACCTCAGACCCCCACATCAGATGAGACTGTAGCTTACTGGCCTGGGATATGCTATGACATGAAAGCAAGAAGAAAAAGAAGGGCTGGGAAGGTGGCTCAGTGGTAGAGCGCTTGCCTTGCATGCCTGAGGCCCTGGGTTCGATTCCTTAGCACCACATAAGCAAAAAGAAAAAAGCCGGAAGTGGCGCTGTGGCTCAAGTGGTAGAGCGTTAGCCTTGAGCTGAAGAGCTGAGGGACAGCACCCAGGCCCAGAGTTCGAGCCCCAAGACCGGACCCCCCCCCAAAAAAAAGGGGCTGGGAAGGTGGCTCAGTGGTAGAGCATTGCTTGCCTTGCATGCATGAGGCCCTGGGTTTGATTCCTCAGCACCACATAAGCAAAAAGAAAAAAAAAAGAAGAAAAAGAAGTTGTGTGTTATATTTTTGAAAGAAAGAAGGAAAGAAAGAAAGAAAGAGGGAGGGAGGGAGAGAGGGAAGGAAGGAAGGAAGGAAGGAAGGAAGGAAGGAAGGAAGGAAGGAAGGAAGGAAGGAAGGAAGGAAGGAAGGAAGGAAGGAAAGAGAAGGAAGAAATGAAACATATTTGACCTGGGAAAAAATAAAAGACCTTGCAAGGTGACAAAGTGACAAATGAGACAGGGTGGTAGAGCAAATGGGAACTCCTGGGGTGTCAATCAGGAACCAGATAGGATAGGCAAGGCTAGATGCAAGGAGGAATAGAGACCCAACAATTTATCCGGGTCAGAGTTGAGACCAGTCAGAAAGCTGGGCAGAGCTTGACAGTCTACCCTTTGTACCGGCATTTATCTAACTTGTCAATTTTATAGCCGCATTACCTTCTGAGTGTACAGGAAAGTAGATATTGGCGCTGTCAAGGGGCCTGCCTGTGGTTTGCACAACATAATGACAGATGCAAGAAAACAAAGGGGAAGGGAGAGACCACAAAAGAGCCTTTATAATTATGCCTCCGCCTGGCTCTGGAGCCTGCCTCCTCCTCCCTCCTTGTGGAGGTGCCCAGCCAGTGTGGGGGTGCTGTCGTGCCTGGATATGTGGATATGCAGAGCAGCTGCCTTGCACGCGTCTATTAACAACCCTGCATGGACTTGAAGGGAGTTATTACATGCCACCCCTCTTCTCCAGGCTAAATAGCTGCAATCCCTTTAACCTTTCTTCATGGGCCTGATTTTCCATCCCTTTAATCATCCCTGTCACTTTCTGTTGCAGTCTCCACTCTCACCACATCCCTCCCCTGGGGTGGGGAAGCGGAGCCAACTGGAAGAATGAATGGGCTGCTCCTTTCCCTCCATGGGTCTTCAGCCATGGGTCCCCACCAGCCCTTGTCAGGGCAGTCCCCCAGGCTGAGCTACTTTTCTTCATCACCCAGTTGGACAGAAATACATGTTCTTCTTTCTATTTCAAGAATCAAAGCTGGGCGCTGGTGGTTCACCCCAGTAATCCTGGTTGCTCAGGAGGGTGAATTCTGAGGGTTGGAGTTTGAAGCCTGCCCGGGAAGGAAAGTCCATGAGACTCTCATCTCTAATAAACTACCCAGAAAAGGCTGGAAGTGGTGCTATGGCTCAAGTGGTAGAGCACTAACCTTGAGCACAAAGAAGCTCAGGGTCAGTGCCCAGACCCTAAGTTCAAGCCCCAGGACCAGCAAAAATAATAAATAAATAAATAAATGATTTTAACCAAGAATCAATGTACTTTTTCTAGTGGGCCAGATAGTAAATATTTCAGGCTTATTTCAGAGATATATATTTTTTCAGAGATATATGGTGGTAACTCCTCAACACTGCCATGGTAGCACAAAAGCAACCATGGACAGGTCATGGATGGATGGATAGATGGATGGACAGACAGATTCAGTACACCGTATCTTTAGAAACAGGTCAATGAGCCATATCTAACCTACAAGCAGTAGGCCTGATATTGCTTGTTAACCTGCTCTATACCACACAATAACACTTTTAAGGCTTTTACAAATCTATTGGTTGGGATGCTATAATTTTGCCTTATATCAATGTTAGATCATTCTACTATGATCTATTAGATTCGTTTTCTCCCTTTTTTAAAACCTTTATTCATCAATATTGTTGGCACACTAATTTACTTGACTTCCCTCTGCCCTCTAGTTCTTTTCATGTGCTATAGCAATGCTTTCTCTCATCCATGTAAAAGGGCCCACCTAAGCTCATCCCTCTTCCCCAGTCCTTCTTTACTAGGCCTTGTAAGGAGGAACCTCCTGGAACAGGGTGTCTCCCAAGGCCCACCAGGACTTAACTAGGACAAACCATTCTTTCAGCTCCCCTTCACTCCAGGGCTCATGTGTTTCCTGTCTTGGGCTTTCTCCATGGAAATTCATGCCCTGAGATGGTAACTAATAGCAAGTCTTATTGTGGCCATAATCAGAAAGATGGGGCAAGAGTATATCTTCTTCTTTAGCACCTACCATGGAGAACCTAACTCCAACACCCTCCCTAGGGTCTGTGAGCAGACAAGCTGGTTGGGTTTATAGTTGTCACTGCTCATAGATTCCAGGAGAGGGAGGCTTGTGAATTGTGGGTAAACAGCATCCTCCCCGACAAAGAGGTCTGATTCTTGGATAATCAGAGTTGCAAAGCCTCTGGTATCATGATCAGATTTTGCAGGTGTACATGTGTGCACCCAAGCAGAAAGGAAACAGAGACTAGCAATCAAGCTGCCTAAGTTGACAAATAAGGAAAGTAAAGCCAAAGATATCATCTTGGTTTACTATGAGGCCAAGTCCATAGTGTCTTTATAAATAGTGTCATAAAAATGATGACAAGCCAGGTGCTAATGGCTCATACCTGTAATCCTAGCTACTCAGGAGGCTGAGATCTGAAGATCCTGGTCCAAAGCCAGCCTGAGCATGAATATCTTTTAGATTCTTATTTCCAAATAACCAGCAAAAAGCCAGGATGAAGCTCTGGCTCAACTGTCTTGAACTTAAAAAACTAAGAGACAGGACCTAGCCCCTGAGTTCAAGCCTCAGTACCAGCTATAGTTATAGAAAAACCTTATTTGAATATTAGTATGCTTTAAATACAGAGCAGAGAATGTGCCTAGCACCACACATGACATCAGCTTTTCCAGAAACCGCTAACATTAGGTCTTCTCAAAGCTTCCTCGTGTTCCAAAGGAAATATCTGGAAGTATCAAGGTGCTTCCAAATTTCATCTTTGAAAGAGTCAAGAGTCAGCACAAAACAGAGAGAACAAGGTAACACTTGAGCTTAGAAGTTGTGTGGCCTTTATGAAATAATTTAATTTCTTTAAGCCCCAGTTTTCTTATCTGTAACATAATAATAGTATTTACCTCATAGCATATGTGTAATAATTAAATAATAAGTTATCCCTACCTTACAGGTTCTATATGCATTATCAATGTTTATAACTCTCTATTCATGATTACTGCAGTTATTCTATTGATCTGTTGGGCTTTTTACCTTCAGTATAGTTCTCTTACTTTGAGTTGACATCTGGTATCCTTTTCTGAGGTAAAACAGGGATGATCATTTAGCAGGAGAGATGGATACGTAGACATTAGTTATGGCCTGTGTGAAGTCCTCTGGCTCCTTTCCCAGAGTTGCAGTCAGTCTTGAATGATCTCCACACAGGGTGGCTTTTCTGAGCTAAGATTTTCATATTTTTGAAGGGATAGCTGCCAGGTAGGATCTAGCTCTATAAAAAGTCATGGGCCATAATAGATCAGAAGTGTAAGAAATGGAGGGAATGACTAGGAAATGTGCAAACAGCAAGTGGTTATTTCTTTTGTAGAAAATCTTTTGGCATTTCATTTTTTTTGAGTCAAATTATGCCCTCTTGTGAAAATCTTGCAGGTTAGGGCAAAGGAAATCAGAGAACTTCTACAATAAAAAGATAAAGGATGCAGGCAAGGTCATCTTCTAATAATCTCAATAAACCCAACTAAAGCACTTGCAACATCTCTTTACACCATTTTGAAAATGATGCAAATAAGCAAAGCACCTAGAACTTCATTTTCCTGGTTATAGAAGAAACATGCTAGACAAATCAATGCCTTTTCCTTCTCTCAGGGATACTCAGCAGCAACAGAAAACACTTGATAAAAACTTGTAGGAGGACTTGATATTGAGTTTGAAAACATAACAATCAGTAACTAAAGAAGCAATACTTTAGCCTTTTACAGAAGTCTATTATTACCATTAATGCCAAGTATTTTGTTTCTATTCTTTTTGATTTAGGGTCATTTGCCCTGTAAAAGACCTGCTTTGTGATGCTTTTGAGTGACATTGGTTTCAAAGAAGTGACGAGCTAGCTGGAAAAGTTCTACGTTGAACTGAAACACTAGGACACTTGGTGTTGCTTTCAGAGTAGTCTACTCTGACTGACCATACTGCTTCTTGAGTATAGAAGTTATCAAGAAGGTGCTCTAGGAGGCTGTTCCTACCTGGTCCAATATGGTGGAGATCTAAGGAGACCTAACTCAGCCTTCATTGTCTAGAAAGTGACTCAGTACTCAGGGGCCATCTTCTATCTATCATGGGAGAGAATAGAACCTAGAGGGTGAAATATGCAGCTCAGTGATATACAACTGAGGACAATTTTCACCACCTCCCTCAAGGTTCATCCAGCAATAGCTACAGATACTTCTGGTTGTCACAACTCAGGAAAAGTTACTATCCCATCTACTGAGCAGAGGCCAGAGAAGTGGTTAAACTTCCCACAAGGCACAGGACCATCCCATAACATTTAAACCGCCCCAATTGTCTCAAGTGCTAAGGTTTCAAAGTCCTGAAATAGTATTTTGGGCAAGGTGCTGAACTTCTCCGTGTCTTTGATTTCTTAATTCCAACATGGAGGTAATAACTTTACCTAGCTTGTGGGAATAGTCTAGAAAACCATTTCAAACAATGTCATGTTCGTCAAGAGCACCACATAAAAGTTTGCTATTAGACTGGGATGTTACTCAGTGTCAAGCACTTGCTTAGGAAGTGCAACATCCTGAGTTCAATCCCCAGTACCAAAAAAGAAAACAAAAAAAGTTGCTATTATTATTGTTCAAGAGTTAAACATGCCTTTCTCAGACCTGTGACTACAAATAAAAAAGACCTGTAGTATAGTCCCAGCAGCATGACCCTACACACACCAGAGTTATCATGGCTCAGATCATTTGGGAAAGGGGAGTCAAAGTCAAACACTTCCTATCTATAGATAGAGAAATCGACTCAAGAGAGGTGAAGGGATTTGGGAAAGGTTTGTTTTCTACTTGATCTCTCCTTCTCCCCCTGCTTTGGAAGTGATAAGTGCTGTAACTCCTGCTCTCCCCGACAAGAATGGTCCCTAGCAACTATCTCCATCAGACCCCAAGTGCTGGCTCCCAGCTTTCTACAAAAGACCTGAAGTTAAAATCTAAGCTTATCACAACTAAACACACCAAACAGAACACAGCAAGGTTTTTCATCAGAGAGTTAAAGTGCTTTCACAACAGCATGAAAAATAAAATTAATTAATTAAAAAAAAACAAAGAAAACTTGAAGCCTGAAAAGAAAGGCAAACCAAATACAAATAACAGCCTAAATAAATTAAGAAAACACTGGGCAGGCTCCTAGAGCTCTCAGCCCTTAAATCATGGTCCTGAGAAAGGGCTGTAGAATGTCACCACAGCCAGGGCCATAGCTTATTTGCCTGAATTCCCCCTACTCCTATTGACTCTTTGGCAAACCCCCAGCCTTTCTAGACGGTTCTCATTCTCTCTCTCTCTCTCTCTCTCTCTCTCTCTCTCTCTCTCTCTCTCTCTCTCTCTCTCTCTCTCTCTCTCTCTCTCTCTCTCTCTCTCATTCTCTCTCTCTCTGTCTGTCTCTCTGTCTCTCTCTCTCCCCCCTCTCTCTCCCCTCTCTCTCTCTCTCTCTCATTCTCTCTCTCTCTCTCTCTCTCTCTCTCTCTCTCTCTCTCTCTCTCTCTCTCTCTCTCTCTCTCTCTCTCTCTCTTACAGTTGTTTTTGGTGGGGTTTTTTTTGAGATGCTTACTCTTTGTCACTACAGTGATGGTTTAGCCCAATGAGTTGTGGGACTTCCATTCTCTGGAAAGGAGTGAGGTATTCAGACTATGGAGTTACAATGGCCTCTGACCTATTAGTGTGGCAATAACTAAGAACTCAGCTTTGGGTGGAATCCTATTATATAAAGATGCACAATCAGGATGAGACACCTCACTGGGTGAGGAAAGACAGGGTAGAAAAGACTTTGAAGAACCTAAGAGCTATCTCCAACAGCATGAAGGGCTACTCATTTTCAGGTTTCAGCCACTATACAGACTAAGCTAATAGAACCTTTCACTCTCTTTCCAAACCTGTACAAATGCTGGAATATGCTGGAAAAAAATGTTTTTATAGATGTAGTTGAGCTCATAAAAATAAAATCTCTAGGTGCAAGAAATAAAAGAAGGAAACCCCAGCCAGAATGGATGGAAAAATTTTAAGCTGGATGACTTGATGATCCAAGAAGGTATTTACACAAATACATATCCTAATGTCTAGAGGTTGGAGTGTTGATACTCGCACAAGAGCCAAGTGTGGTGCTATAGAGTCCTGCAGCAGAGAAGCCAGAAGCACCAAGTAGAAACTCTGGGAGGATAATTTCTTTAATTTAAGCTCCACCCAAAGGCCCAGGAAAATACCAGGGATATTTGTCTGTATCCAGAGATGCAGGTAAGAAAACCAACTGACCCCCTGAGAAATAAAATCAGCTCCAAACACAGATTTATACAGCTTACATGGTATATTAACTGGGACACCCCAGAGAAATAGAACCAGTTGGATGGGTATGATGAGAGAATGAGAGAGATTTCAAGAAATTAGCTTGTGCAACTGTGAGGACTGGCAAGTTCAAATTGGAAAGCAAGGGAAGAGTCATTGCTACAGCTTAAGTCCAAAGGCAGTCTGGAAAGAGTATTCCTTCAATTGATTGGATAAAGCTCGCCTACATTATGGATGATAATCCAGACAGATATTTAACCCCAAACTGAGTTTTACTGCCTTCCTCTGTTAACACATAAAATTAACCATTGAACATGGTATTTAAATCCCAATCCATAAAGCTAAGATAAAAATTGGTCTTTGAATTGATGTGATGGCATGTCGCCTATAATCTTAGCACGCAGAGGACTGAGACAGGTATCATGAGTTTGAGGCCACTCTGGGCTACATCGCAAGAACCTTATCAATAAATAATTACGTCTCTGACTATCTCTCTGAGCACATGGAAGGACAAAGAAAATTCCTCGCTAAGCAATCTTTACTATCCCAGGGGAGGCACAGCTACAGATTAAAAGTCACAAATCACATGAAGAAACAAACTACAGTTAGCGATGCTACAAGACTAGTAAATGGATTAGCACCTCAAGAATTTGAAACAAAAATCCTGAAAGAGACTATATGTAGAGTTTTGAATGCTACGTAAATAAAAGAAATAAACCATAAGTAACAGAATACAGAATGGGGGAAAGACAGAGCTGTGGACCAGATTCAAATGGTAGAATAACTTTTCAGTATACCAATACTGAACAGCTAATACAGAAATCAGGAAAATAATTCCATCTAAAATAGTTCTTTTACCCCGTTCTAAGGCCTAGGGTCACCACAAACCGATAGACTAGAGACTGAGACACAGAGGTCAGGGCTGGGTGAGAAATGGACAAGAACATAACTAAGAAGTCCAGAGGACAGAAGCCAGCTCAGCAATGAGCTTCCAAGAGCCTTCCTGCCGCTGAAATTCCACTTGGCTGCAGTCATTGCTCTGGCCCTAGGCCGGGAGACAGGCGATGACTAGGTGGCCCCTGGCAAGACTTTGGGGCAGCATATTTTGTCTGTGCTGCTTTGTGAATGGAGAGGCATGAGTCTGAATAGGCTACTGGGTCAGTCTGTCCCATAAACCATGCTCTTCCCATACACACACACACTGGGTTCTGGAAAAAAGAAAAGAAAGAGCACGAGGTACCCAGCATCAGGAATTTTTTTAGATGGAGGAGAGACAAGGTGTTTGTATTTGAGGACCCTCCTTCAGTCTCTTAGGGCTATGGGGGAATTCATTCTTGGGGAATGAATGCTACATACTGTCCCTGGCTTGAGGAAGGAAATCTGATCCCACAGAAGAGATGTGGCCCCTGGCTGGCTGTATCATTCTTGCCTCCTCACCTACAGGAGAGGGGAGAGAAGAGGGGAGGAAATAATAGGCCCAGGGACAAGTCTATTTCTGTGATGGATGGGGACTACACACTACTGCCAATAGGCTCCCAGGGGACATTCTTATAGCCCCAAGCCAGAGCCCCCGTCCCATTTTCCTTCCCCAGCAGGATGCCTGCCCACTGGAATGCATCTGAGCCCTAAGTCTATTCCTAACACAAGAATGTTGGTCCCTCTACAGGTCCTGCTTTCCCCCCCCCCCTCATTCTGTTTTTGTTCCTTTTCCCCACCCCCACCTGCCATTTCTCAAGCTCACCCAGGGGCGATCAGACCCAACAGCCCACTGGTGTGATCCTGTTTTACATGAGACATTTCCAAAAAAGACCAAAAACTCCTTTCCAGGAAAATGCCATTTAAAAAAAAAAAAATTCAGCTCCAGACACTGCGGCAACATTAGGAAAACAAAGGACTTGGCAGAAAAGTTTTTCTGAATCAGGACTTTCTCTCTAAAATACCTTTTCCAAATTGCCTCCCGTGGGAGCAACTCCAAGGGTCAGTTCTAGAGAACTGCAGGCGATTTCAGACAGCAACTTCTGGTTTTTATACCGGTTAAGGCCTCTGCTTACCTGGAGCACTATGGAATGTTCTTTTTGGCTTGAGCAGGAGTTCCTAGACCGGTCCTCCAAAGGAAGCAGCTGTCTCTGGATGGTCATGCTCCCTCCCCTTCAGAGGTGACCTTCCTTGTCACCATGAAGAAGCTGAGGGCCCGATTGCAGGCTAGGGCACCCTATTGTGCCTAGCAGAGAGCTGGCTTTCTCTTCTCATCCAAAGGGAAAGGGTGATCTTACTGTTTTTGCTTGAGTCAGATGTAATCATTTGGATTTCATGTTTATAGTAACAATAATGGCCATTGATTATTAAATACTGTTGGTCTACCACGACTACTCTTCATGTTTATTTTACATATTTGAAGGCTCATAATGACTGCTATCATCTTCACTGTGTCCCTTGCCTCTCAAATTCACATGGTAAAGTGAAGACAGAGACTTGATGGGGTGGTTAAATTAGAATGAGGTCCTATTGGTATAGGTTCAAGAACAATATGACTGGTGTCCTTAAAAAAAAAAAGAGGAAACACGGACATACATTTCCACATACATGAGAGCAAGGCCATATGAGGACACGCAGAGAAGATGGCCATCTGCGAGCCAAAGAGAAAGAGTTCAGAAGAAACAAACCCTTCTGAGACTTGAGTTTGGACTTTCAGCCTCCAGAATAAGTATATCTCTATTGTTCAAGCCACCAAGTCTGTGGTATTTGGTTATGGCCATCCTTGCAAATCAATATAATCCCCATAAAATCAATATGATTATTGAATTTTACCATTTGTATCACCATTTCCCAGAAGACAAAATACTCTCTAGAGGTTCTGAACTTTTCCCTTAGAGCTAAAATTGGAGAATCAAGCATTGTGTTCCAGAACTCAAGATCTTAAGACTACATCCAGTGCTTCTTTTCTGTGCTTTGCTAGGCACGTGCATGTTCCATGTGTTCGCTGCTGTGCAACAAACCATTCTACAATCTCATGACTAAAAACAATAAACCATCCTACAACCTCAACCTGAAAACAGTGTTTTCAGATCAGCAATGTAACAGGGTTTCTCGGGAACAACTCCTCCCTGCTCCACTTGGTGTTATCTGGGACAATGGAAAGGCTGGACAGAACTTTCTGCCACCTTGTTTATTCATTTGTCCAACAACTGCCACAGACTGCCAGTGAGGACCTTAGCTTGGGCTGCTGGTGAATCTCAGGCAGCCTGGCTATGATGCTTGAGCTTCCTCCTAGCATGGAGGACTTGTGCCCAGGGAAGCATCTCAAGAGACAGTTAAGCAGAAACTGACTCATGTTTTCCAACTAGCACTAGAAGACACAGACATCAGTTTCACCACATTCTCCTCATGAGAAGCAACTCACTAAATCTGGTCCATGCTTCAAGACATAAGTTCATATTCAATGTTGCTCTTTGATAGGAGGAATGTCAAAGACTTTGCAAAAGACTTTTTAAACTGTTAGATTACCTGTTTCATGGGCATGGTTTACCAGTGGCACCACATTGTTGAAATGACATCAGACTAGATCCCTGAACAAGATATTTTCAGCTGCCCAGGGGTAAAATTCCAAAAGCCATTTAAGAAAAGAACAGTACCTGCTTGTCCTCCCTAGTTTAGCCATCTTCTTCTGTATGGACTAAGTATACTTCATCCCCTTCATTGTCCAAAACAAATACTAACCTCAGTCAGAAGGAATTTCAGGGTACTGCTCAATTGGACACTTTGCCACGATGATGCCTTGTGTCTAAGCCACTGTCTTAGAAATGCCGCAATCCATGCATCAAGCACATCTTTAGTACCAGACACCCCATGGGTGTGTTGTGTTTGTCTCCACTGGTTATCATTTCTACCCTACATTATTATCCACATTTTACTGATGAAGACACTGAAGCTGACAAGAGGTTAGTTAAAACAAGAGGTTCTAAGTCAGGATCTTACACTTACATGCTAGGTAGATGCTCTACCATTTAAACCACATCCCTAGCCATTTTTTTACTTTTGTTATTTTGAGACAGGCTCTCCAAAGGAAAATTGTGGCCTGGACCACAGTTCTTTAGTTATGCTCCCTGAATTGCTGAGATGATAGACATGTACCACTGTGCCTTCGCTTTTACTGTTGAGATGGGTTCACAAGCTTTTCTCCAACTGGCCTTGAAACATGATCCTTTGGACTGCAGCCTCCCCAAGTATCTAGGATTATAGGTGTGAGCCACTGTGTCAGGCTGCCTGTTAGATAATTATCTCTGTTCTCGTTATGAACTACTCACTAGACTTCTGTGGTGACAATTAACCATATTGTATTCCTTCATCTGGTCTCATTTCATCTCCTAGCTCTTTGCATCTATCCCAGTCTCTCTCGGATAAATAAGATAGTACATTGGCTTAGCTAGAAAGCAAGACCAAGCAGGAGAGGATCACAGGTGAGAAGAGGTCCAGGAGTCTGACTAATCTACACCGGATTCCTATCTGCACTATTTATACTTGTATACAGAAATCATGAGGCCCAGGCTGCCTTGTTAGGAGAATTCTCAATGAGTTAATATATCTACAGGACTTGGCGCTAAGCCTGGCACATAGAAAGTGTGTAATAAATTAGTTATCTTTGCTGTTGTTGTTATCAATAATATTTGTAAAAGATCCACTAGAGAGCACAGCATATGGTAGGCATTCAAAAAATGATACTGTTAATCTCATTGTTTAAGTCCTGGAAATGCTACAGGAATTCAGAGAAGGACTCGATAACAAGGTAGTGAAGACAGAAAACAGGCTGTCTGAGCAACTGTGCAGATCTGCAGATCTCAGTCTAATCCTAGAGCTTGGGTATGACTGGCCTTGATTAAGTGGGAATGCCTCCCTACAGAACTCCCATCCTCATCTGCCTCAATGAGGAGATGACAAGGGCTTCCTGAGCTTGGAAGCCCCTGGGAAAAGGAATTTCAAGAAAGAAAATCAGAAACACCCTCTATTTGTACTTCTACCCAGCAGGCACACACACTGTAGCAATACCAGCCACTCACTGCCACCACACCATGCTCTATTCCCAAGATGCCTATGGCTCTATGGCTTCACAGCCTTCCTTCTTGGCTGTTAAATGCAGAAGGCCAGTGAAATGACCAGAAGAGGTATCCATCTTCCAGCCTCAGACCCTCACCAGGTTGAGCTAAGAGCCAGAACAGTGATCAGGTGGACAGTAACCACCAGACTTAGATGAGCACTTTTCCTCTCTCTTCCTCCCCTAGTCTCAACTCACACACACACACACACACACACACACACACACACACACACACACACACACACACACACACACAGAGGAGCATGTGGGAGCTGACATGTGGGTATTCTTCCATCTTATTTTTCCTGCTGTTCTTTTCCCCAGGTCCTCACACCTCAGTCCCTATCAATGTTCACAGCTCCTGGGACACTGCCAGCCAAGTTTGGGAAGTTATGAAATCTGAGCAAACACAAGTGCTTAGAAAAAGGTCACCAGCTCTGTTACAACTGCTGAGCTCTTGTGTTCATCCTGATTGTCCTTCAAACCTGATGATTAATGAAGTGACAGGTATTTTCCCCAGACCGCTCTCATTTCCCTCTTTCAATCGTGTATGTTTCTGGTACTCCCTGGAATGATCTCTAAGAACTCACACTGCTGCTCAGGTTGTTTCCCTTTTCATTTCTAAGCTGGGCCCATTCTAGTACAACCAGGCTCCTCTGCCTTGTATTCTACTTGTTAATTTTGCCTACTATTCAATTCTTCTGTGTATTGGTCAGCTATTGCTGTAATAATACTATCTAACAAACAATCCCAAAAGTGTGGTGGTGGCTTATGAAAACAATTCTTTTTCATACTCAGAGTCTGTGGAATAGGTTTTAGGGGTCTGGTACAAGGAGTGAGTTAGGTACAGGTCAGTTCTGTATGTTTCTATGCCGAGAACAGCAACTTCCTCTCATTATGAATGGAAGAAGCCCAAGGGCCAGTGGTAACTTTGCATTAGTCTCAAGATCTCAACTTAGAACTGGGCCATTATCAAGTCTATCCATTATTTCAAGTCTATCCATTATTTCACTGGCCAAAGCAAGCTAACTGCCAAGCCCAGAGTTGTAGAGATGGGAATAATTTCTCCATCTATTCTTGTAGGCCATCTATTATCCATCTATTCTAGTATTCCAAATCACATGACAAAGGGCACGGACACAATAGTTGTATTACTGGGAGGAAATGAAGTATTGAGAATAAGGATCCAATCTCCATATTTCTCACCCAGAACCTTGTTACGAGCTCTCCTAAGGGAGCCTCCATTTCCTTCTCACCTGCCAGGCCTCTGTACCTCTGTTCCCAGTTCACTGGTTGGGGTGACCTCAAAGTGGACAGGCCTTTTGCCTGTAGACTTGGCCAGTCATTCGCTTTCACCAGCATCATTTGCCTATGCTTTACTCCCTGCCGAATTCTTAAAAAGCCTATTCAGCTCCTGCAATGCCATTATATTCTGCTCTTAGAAGGGGCTGGAACCAAGAACTGGAAGTTAGAAAGATTTAGGGAGCCAAGGCATCTTCTCCACTGTCTCACTCTATGTCAGTTCTGCCTGCATTCTTCACAAATCTCCATGTTTCTCTCTAGGCATCAGTTTCCTTTGTTCTAGTATTTTACTTCTCTGCTATTTTCTGGGGGAATAGGACCTGCCCAAGCCACTACAGTGACACCTTCAATACCATCCCCTGGCTGAGGAGTATTCTAATGTCTCACTTCCAGAATCTTCTAAAAGGACACCAGTCAAGCCTGATCATGAAGGACAAGCCTGGCTGCCCATCCTGGTGATGGAGAAGAAGCCTGGTGTGAGCTGCCAGACTCTCAGAGCAGCACGCACACCACAGCTTTCAACTGGAGTCCCTGACTGACCTGGATATGACTATTTTTAGTCCATATTACCATTGGATCCTTTTTTTAAAAATGTTTTGAATTACTTAACAAAATTTAGAAATTGACAAGAGTTTGCATCTGAATCTCCATACTTTTCTTTTCCTGGAAGGGAATATTAGAGAGGGCCTATAGATCCTGACACTTTCCTTGATCCAGCTGCAGACTATTCTAACATGAAAATTCACCAAATCGCACCCTTAAAAACTGACTTTTCAGCCAGGCACTGGTGGCTCACACTGTAATTTTAGCTACTCAGGAGGCTGAGATCTGAGGATGGGGTTTCAAAGCCAACCCCAGGCAGGAAAGTTTGTGAGATTCTTATCTCCAGTTAACCATGAGAAAACCAGAAGTGGCATTGTGGCTCAAGTGGTACAGTTGCCTTGAGCTGAAGAGCTCAGGGACAGCACTCAGGCCCAGAGTTCAAGCCCCACCATGGACCCAAAAAAAAAAGACTTTTCTATAGAGAGAAGAGAAAAGAAGAGAGGGAGGAGAGGGGAGGGGAGGGAAGGGGAGGTTTTGAAATTTAGAGGCTCTAAAGCGGAATCACATTTAGCAAGAGATGAGTTCTCTGGAACTGAGCAGTTCTTCATAATGCAATATGCCCACCATTTCCCATTTCCTACACATCACTGAGGCTGAGGGTCAGCTTTCACTGATTATTACCTTGGAAAGCTTTGTATGTATGTATGTGTGGTGGGGGTGGGGGGGTTATTTGTGTGCATGCAAAAAAGTACAAGTACAAAAGATATTTATGTATCCAGTCCTCTTTGATTCCAGTAATGCAATCAAAATGGGAGGAAATCAAAGAGCTGTGTGTTTACTTGCTTTTAATTTTTATTTAATTTTTTTCATGCCAATACTGGGGCTTAAACTCAAAGCCTGAGTGGTGTCCCTTAGCTTTTTCACTTAAGGCTAGCATTCTACCACTTGAACCACTGCTCCACCTCTGGCTTTTTGGTAGTTAATTGGACCTAAGAATATCACAGACTTTCTTGCCCATGATGGGTTCAAACCACAATCCTCAGATCTCAGTTTCCTGAGTAACTGGGATCACAGGCATGAGCCACCAGCAACCAGATTATTTTAAAAAATAAAATTGAAGCCAGGCATCAGAGGCTCATGCCTGTAATCCTAGCTACTCAGGAGGCTGAGATCTGAGAGTCATGGTTCAAAGCCAGCCCAGGCAGGAAAGTCCATAATACGCATATCTCCAATTAACTACCCTCCTACACACACACACAAAAAAAAACAGAAGTGGAGCTATATTGCAGTGGTAGGGCATCAGCCTTGAGTAAAAAACCCAGACTCTGGGTTCAAGCCCAAGGACTGGCAAAAATAAATAAATAAATAAATAAATAAATAAATAAATAAATAAAATTTAAAAACTAGCTTTTGTTTTTGTTTTTTTTTGTATTGGTCAACATGTTCTTCCAGGTTTGACATATGAATAAAATATGTCAGTATGAAAGAATCAAATCCAAGAAGTTATGACAGATAGCAACTTAATAATGAAAAGTAAAAGACTGATATTTCAACATGTTTTTTTTTAAAATGCAACTAAAACAAGAGATGCAATTGTAAAGTTATGGAGAAGGTGAGAATTTTGCTTAAGCATTACACCCTTTTATGAATAGTGAGATTTGAGTTTGGATTTACTCAAGACAGGAATTCATGCCTTGAACAAAAACAAGTATTTGCAAATGGAAGACTAAACAGGAATGCCGCCACTCCGTGAGATGACGCCATGGCTGAGAATTTACAGAACAGATTGTGTGAAAAAGTTAAATCATTTGTGGTATTTCCTAGGGAAGCTAATACAAGCCTCGTTTAAATATCACCAGTCGGTTATATTTATTTATGGTTCCACAGAGACTGTGGTATGATTGGAAAAGTTTGGGGCATGATGTCCATCACAGGCACAATTTCAGGAAATGACTTAACTTTACGTGTTTGAGGACTTTTAGGTCAAAATTAGTAAGCCTGTACATGAAGCAGAGCTCCTGAGATGGTTTGTTAGAAAACTTAAATCTAAGGTAGCAAAATTTTTATGGGGAAAATAATTGGCCAGTAAGTGCTAAAACATTGTGCTAAAAAGTAAAAGTAGAACATACCAAGGGTTAGTGTTATCTCTCCCAAGAATAAAATCAGAGGAAGTTCAATTATTTGTTTTATGAACTTAATATATAATGGTCATTGTATTGTCTGTTTTAGTAAAGGAAAGATAGTAAATAATGCTTTTGGTTGGTAGGACGGAAGAAATTTGAAAAATTATTAACATGTCCGTAATAAAATACTCTCCTTAACTTACCAGTAGATTTGATCAAAGTTTTGGCCTTTTCAATAACAACCACAAGCTATCTAACCCTTTCAGATGCTTCTGTGTAAGAATCTTCACCAGCATGCGAATGGGCTATTTAGTTTGTTCATTCTTAGTAAAATTAAGTCTCATTGTATAAAGAATAATCTGGCCTATGTATGCTGAAAAGTGAAAGCATTTAAACTCCTTCCTTTAGACTGTAGAGTGAAAGATAATTTTTTAAAAGATTCTAATACCTTTCTAATGAATACTATGCCACTCCTGGAATTTATGAAACTCATCTTTCTCTGAAAAGGTGACCCTGATTAAGAAAAAACACTGGACACATAAATGGACCTGTTAAATTATAACTCCCTTGCATAGCTATTTGAAGCACAGAAGTTTTTTTAAAGCTGCCCAAAAAAACCCTCATCTTTCTCAATTAATCTTGTGTCATAAATGGAATTTTTTGAACCACAATTTGGCTCTAAAAACTATATTTTCCAACATTAGAATATCAAGATTCTACAAATATCTCAGGAGTGGGTACCCTAAATATACATTTATATAATACATATATGTACATATATTTAAAAGCATCTTACAAAGATTCTATCCATGCTCAGCCATGAACAGCTGTTTTCCATTATGAAACTAAATAAAACTATTGCTTTCAGTTAAAAGATTCAAGGTTAAATTCTATACAGCCCATCACAACATGAAATGCAAGACTCAACATTGACGTGTTGGGGCAGAAGAAAAAGTGTCACATTTCTGGTTCTAAAGCAAAGGAGTAATGAAGTCTGAAAGAAAAAAAATTAATAATTACAGATTCTGATTTTTTCAAAGGTTATGTTTTTCAATTTCAAACTTAATATGCAATCTCCAATATCATACATGTTTATATTATATGTTCTTATGCCATGGTCAAGTAAAAATGAAAGAAAGTTTGATTGCATTTCTGGCAGTCGATGTTTCTTATGCCAGTCCATTTTACTCATTCACATTGCCTTTCTGAATTCTTTAAGAACCTGAATTTGCAACCTATAGTGTACATTCTACATTTATTGTTTGTCATTTTCTAAAAAAGAAAATGAAGGAAGCAAGGAAGCAGGTAGGAAGGAAGGAAGGAAGGAAGGAAGGAAGGAAGGAAGGAAGGAAGGAAGGAAGGGAGGAAGGGAGGAAGGGAGGAAGGGAGGAAGGGAGGAAGGATTAAAATGTAATGCATAGTCATTTAATGATGAAAATGGAAAATCTAGATTTAAAAAAAAAAACAAAATTTATCAGCCAGGTGCCCATGGCTCACACCTGTAATCTTAGCAACTCAGAAGGCTGAGATCTGAGGATTGTGGTTCAATGCCAGCCTAGGCAGAAAAGTCCATAAGACTCCTATCTCCAATTAACTACTAATAAAGCCAGAAGTGGAAGTGTGACTCAAGTGGTACAGTGCTAGCCTTGATAACAAAAGCTCAAGGACAGGTCCCAAGTTCTAGCCTCAAGACAAAAACATAAAAACAAAAACATATCTTTCCATTTCAAAGTGCCCATACTCCCAAAATGAATTTATAGGATACATAAACAGAGTCCACCATATACAATGGTTCAATTTATGGTTTCCTACATATCTCATAATAGGGTAAAAGCAATATGCATTTAGTAGAAAAAGTACTTAAAAATGTAAAGTTTGGTGTTTTTGTCCAAGTTGGTGATATAAAGACGTTTCTTTTCACACCACACTGGACAGTGGCACCCGGCCACAGCTCCTAATCAGGCACATGGTCCCAAGGAGACGCAACCCATTCCCGCATTGTACTGCGTTTCAAAGCTATGAGGTTAGGTGTTATTAAATGAATTTTCAATTTGTGATGATTTGTCAGAACATAGCTTCCCTTCAAGTGGAGTCACACTACACAGAAAGTCTTGTCGATTTCTTGTGTGCATTCTATACAAATGTTTATGGTTAAATGTTATTCTATAACATACGTCTCACATGTTTATCTTAGCTTATTTACTCTTGTTGCATATTTAAGTTTTTCCCACTTGGGGTTTACTGGTTTGATCCCACTCCTGGCTCTGTGCTTTCCTAACTCACAGCCATATTAACACTCATAGTGTCACACACTCAGTATCTGGGTTTCAACTTACAGCTTACAGCAAAAGCCGGACTTGATTCTAGTTAGATTTTGGTAATCCTGGGAGAACTGAAAAAGTGACTTAAATATACAGGCCTTCTTAAGCACAGCAATGCCAGCAATTCCATTTTTCTGAGTCCTTAACAGTTACTACTACTACCACTATTATTATTATTATTATTTCTCAGAGGGAACAGGTTTGTTTTGTGTGGTATGAGGTCTCTGGTTGGTTCATTCACTTCCACAGGCCCTCTCAAAAGAAAGCCAGGGCTGTCTCAGAAAAAAAAAATCCTAACACTCCAAGGAAGTCTTTGGTCATTTAGAGAGAGTACCTCTAAGGACTGCATCCACAGCCAGCTGAGCACCAACCAGCCCAGACGTGCTGCTGTTTTCCTGAGCCAGTCCCATCTCCAAGCCACACGCACCACTATTTGTATTCCTAAATGTCTACATAGGCTGCATATGTCTATAGAACCTTCTGGTCCTAAAAGAAGAGAATGAATAGATACAATACCTCCCCTCTGTGGAAGGATGTTGACTCCTTTTCTTAAATTAAAAAGTCATCATTCACAAATTAGGGGCGCCCCAGCTTGACACAGAAGTGTACCTCACCTTCAAGGAGCCCCTGGCTTGATGAAAGAAACCCAGTTTGCTCCTCTGTTCAATGGTCCTCAGCAAACTTGCTGACTGCATCAAGTGAGCAGGTCAGCATATGAAAATAAGCAAGAAGCCTGGAGCACTGGGGAGAGGCCCTTAACACAAAATGCTAGGGCCACGAGACTGAAGCATGGGGACAAGTAAGTTGCACCTTTCTACAACGTAACTAGAGACATCATGGCCTTGTCAGAGCACAGTCTGCATGGCAAGAATCTTTGTGTGTTTTCCATTTTTGGTTGGCATTTGTGGCTCAAGCAGTAGAGTGCCTAACTGGAAAGACAAGTACCTGAGCTCAAACTGGAAAGAGAAAGAGGGGGGAGGGAGAAAGAAAGAAGGAAAGAAGGAAGGAAGGAAGGAAGGAAGGAAGGAAGGAAGGAAGGAAGGAAGGAGGAGGAAGGAAGGAAGGAAGGAGGAGGAAGGAAGGAAGGAAGAAAGGAAGGAAGGAAGGAAGGAAGGAAGGGGCTGGGAAGGTGGCTCAGTGGTAGAGCGCTTGCCTTGCATGCATGAGGCCCTGAGTTTGATTCCTCAGCACCACATAAGAAAAAAGAAAAAAGCCAGAAGTGGCGCTGTGGCTCAAGTGGTAAAGTGCTAGCCTTGAGCTGAAGAGCTGAGGGAAAGCGCCCAGGCCCAGAGTTCAGGCCCCACCACTGGACCCAAAAAAGAAAGAAAGAAAGAAAGAAAGAAAGAAAGAAAGAAAGAAAGAAAGAAAGAAAGAAAGAAAGAAAGAAAGAAAGAAAGAAAGAAAGAAAGAAAGAAAGAAAGGAAGAAAGGAAGGAAGGAAGGAAGGAAGGAAGGAAGGAAGGAAGGAAGGAAGGAAGGAAGGAAGGAAAGGAAGAAAGGAAGAAAGAAAGAAAGGAAGAAAGAAAGAAAGAAAGGAAGGAAGGAAGGAAGGAAGGAAGGAAGGAAGGCAGGCAGGCAAGCCAGGCGACAGTGACTCATGCCTGTAATCATAGCTACTCATGAGTCTGAGATCTGAGAATTGAGGCTCAAAGCCAGCCCAGGCAGGAAAGTCCATGAGACTCTCATCTCCAATTAGCCATCAGAAAACCGGAAGTGGTGCTGCGTCTCAAGTGATAGAGCACTTGCCTTGAGCTGAAGAGCTCAGGGACAATGCCCAGGCCCAGAGTTCAGTTCAAGTCCCATGACCGACAAATAAAGAAAAGAAGAAAGAGAGAAAGAAAGCAAGAAAGAGAAAGAGAGAGAGGGAAGGAAGGAGGGAGGGAAGGAAAGAGAGAAAGAGGAGAGATAGAAGGAAAGAGAAAAAGAATGAGAAATAGAGAAAAAGAATGAACAAGAGAAGAAGAAAAAATTTTAATGTTAAAGGTACAAATTGAACAACATAAGATCAAGATTTTAAATAGGAGTCAAGATCGTCCAATGGCCGACAAGCACTTCTTCATCAGCCCCCACCAAATTTAATTATGTAAAGGTGTACATCCAGTTGAAATCCAAGGATCTCAGTTTAAAGACAGCCCAGGCAGGAAAGTCCATCAGACTCTTATCTCCAATTCACTACCAAAAAGCTGAAAGTGGAGCTATGGCTCAAGTGGTAGAGCATTAGTCTTGAACAAAAAAGCTTTTAAAGGTAGCACCCATGCCTGAGTTCAAGCCTCACTACCAGTACAAAAAATAAAAAATAAATTAAAGGTAATCCCATCATAAGGAAGAAAATGGGAGCTGTCCTTCAGAAGAGGAAGAATTTCAGCTGTTTTTAGAAAGCTTAAAAGCTAATAGAACAGACTTTTAGTCCATGAGATTTTATCTCCGATTAACTATCCAAAAGCTAGAAGTGGAGCTGTGGCTCAAGAGATAGAGTACTAGCCTTGAGCAAACAAGCTGAAAGCTCAGGGGCAGCACCCAAGCCCTGAGTTCAAACCCTAGCACTGGCTATCTACATATTTCCAAAGCATTCCAGTGGCCACTCAACACACAGAGTTTCTGTTGACCTTCTAGTCCTTCATTTTCACCCACAAACAGACAAACCAGGATCTTCAGACACTACGGGAAGCCTGCAACATGAAAGAAAGCTGTAGAGAGCTACATCCTCATCCATCATAGCCCAAAGGCAGAAGATCCTGTCTGAAGTCAATAAATCAAAGAAGAATGCTATAAGCACATCATTTAGATATGCTTTAGAACTAAAAAGCAGAAGCAGATAAAAGTGCATATCTCTCAGTAGCAGCACAGAAGGCTGGGGAGAAGGAGCAGGAAGGACAGACAACTGTTGCTTTTCATTATAAATCCTTTGGTACTTATTTTTGTTTCAACTTTTAAAATACTTTTAAGGAAAGGTCACATTGTAAATGCTATTGCCAAAAAAGGAATCATCAGAATAATTCATTGCTGTATGACCTTAACTTTTTGTTCTTGAAGTTTGTTTTTTCAAGCAACTGATACAGATGGAGATTCTCTAGTAGTTTCCCCATGTACTCATGATAGGTAGTAAGTGCTTTGTGCTTTAGAAAACTGTTGCAATGAAGGAACCAGATTAAATGATCCTTAAGTATTCTAACCATTTTCTTTCTCTTTTGTCAGTGAAATCAAGACAAAATAAGTTAGAAAAGATCAGGTTAAGAGTTTTCGATTGCCTCTAATATTTCTTGAGTTTGTAGAGTGATGGTTAGTCTTTTTTGTGACATCTTTATACATGTATATAGCATACTTTGATCATATTCATCCTTCATGAACTTGTCTTGTTCTTCCCCCTTCCACTTTCCCCTTCCTCTCCCCAAATAGTTCTCCTCCTCCCCCTCCTCCCCTTTCTTCTCTTCCTCTTCTTTTTTTTTTTTTTTTTTTGTCAGTTGTGGAGCTTGAACTCGGGGCCTAGACACTGTCCTTGAGCTTTTTCACTCAAGGCTCTACCAGTTTGAGCCACGACACCACTTCCAGTTTTCTGGTAGTTAATTGAGGACAAGACTCTCATATACTGTCCTGCCCAAGCTGGCTTTGAACCTTGATCCTCAGATTTTAACCTCCTGAGTAGCTATGATCATGCCACCTGCACCTGACTCCCCTTTTACTTTTATGTGCTTTTTTTCTTTTTTAATCTAGATTTCTTGTATAAGAACATTGTAATTGTCTTTCTGAATGTGCTTTATTTAGCTTCACATGATGATCTCCAGTGCCATACATTTCCCTGCAAAGGTTGGACTTTCGTTTTTCATTATGGCTGAACTGTACTTTGTGTGTATGTGTGTGTACACATATCATATTTTCTTTATCCTTTCATCTGTTGATTGGTACCTAAGTTGATTCCTAACTTGTTTTTTTTTCAACAGTGCTGTAGTAGCCATGAGGGTGCAGGTATCTCTATTATATGCCGACTTAGATTCCTTTGAGTGTATCCTCAGGAATGCTATCACTGGTAGTTTTAATATGGATAGCTGGTAGTTTCTGATATTTTTCAAGTGATAGTTTTAATTTTGGTTTTCTGAGGAACCTCCATACTGATTTCCATAATGACTACACTAACTCACCATCCCACCAACAGTTTATGAAGTTTCCTTTTTCCTCACATCCTCAACAGACACTGTTATTTTCTTGGCAACTCTCATTTTGGCTGGAATGAGATCGAATCTCACATTCTTCTAGATGACTAAAGATGTTGAATTTTTTTATGTCTTCAGTGGGCACTGGTTCTTCCTTTGAGAGCTATCTGTTCAACTCATTTGCCTTGTGATGGTGAAACTTGATTATCAATTTGTTTGGGTTGAGAAGTACCTGGGAGGTTGGCACAGCACATCTGTGGGTGTATCTGTGAGGACATTTCTAAGGAGCATTAACTAAAGAGGAAAGACTTGCCCTTAATATGAATAGAACCATCCCATAAGCTAGAGGATCATATGATATAAAGGGGAAAATAGTAAGGCTAGCTAACAGTAGCATCTCTTTCCTTCCTTTCCTTCTTTCATTTGTCTCTTCCTTCCCCTCCTCCTCTTTCCTCTCACCTTTCTCTTCTCCCTCTTCTTCTCCCTCTCCCTCTTTCTTTTTTTCCTGGCTGCCACAAGATGAGCTTCTGTGTTCCACTATGTCCTCCCATTATGACAGACCGAAACAACAAACCACAATAAAACCTTCAACTTCCTTCAAATTGTCCCAGGTGTTTATCACATTGATGCAATGTCTTACTAAAACATGAATTATGTGCCAAGCAATGTTCTAAATGCTTTAGGGACAGTAGTGAACAAGACAGTGCAGTATTGCTCTGGAATCAGTAATCTTATTGTAAAAGCTAAAGGTGGGAAGAAAAACAGGGTCAGCATTAGATCATCTTAAGACCTATGCAGAGGGTTGAAATGTTCAATGCTAGACAATGGCTGAGTAGCCGTGTTAGTGCAGATGGTCAGATTTGGTTGGTCTCTTTAAGGGATGATACAGGTATTTAAATTAAAATCTGAATGAAAGGAAGGAACCAGTCTCATTTTAAAGACCTGGGTAGGAAAAGTGGAAGTGTGGCTCCAGAGGTAGAAGATCAGCCTTGAGTAGAATAAGCCAAGTGGGAGTACAAAGCCTTGAGTTCAAGCCCCACTGCTAGCACCAACTTTTTTTAAAAGTAAACAGAACGATAGAGGTGGCATTCCAAGTAGAAGGGAAAAAAGTTTTAATATTATATGTATACATATTATAAGAATATAGAAAGCCAGGGCCAGGAGAATGCCTCAGTGTTAGAGTACCTGCCAAGCTAAGGCCCTGAATCCAAACTCTATACCACCAAAATAATTATGATAGCCAGGCACTGGTGGCTCACACCTATAATCCTAGCTACTCAAGACGTTGAGATCTGAGGATTGTGGTTCAAAGCCAGCCTGGGCAGGAATGTCTGTGCGACTCTTATCTCTAATTCACCACCAGAAAATTGGATGTGGTGCTGTGGCTCAAAATGGTAAAGCACTAGCCTTGAGCAAAAAAGCTCAGGGACAGTACCCAGACGCCAAGTTCAAGTCCCATGACCAACAAAAGTAATAATGATGATGATGATAATGATGATAATAATAATAATGTAAAAAATGCAGAGAATAGATCATATTGGGCTCATAAGCCATGGGAAGGAATTTGGATTTTATTCTCAGCTCAGCTTAAAATCTTGAAGACATTTAAGCAAGGGAGCAAGTTGATCTGATTTGTTTTCAAATGACTTTCTACCTGAGATGGTTTGAGGCCAGTTATTACATATGTTTTTAGTTATTAAGCACATAAAGAGGGTTATGGTAAACTCAGGATTACGCAGAAGACACAGTTTTCATTCGTGTTCTCATTCATTCATTCATTCAAAACCGTTTCTTGGGTGTTTGCTAGTTGTCCAGTTCTATGCAGAGCTTCCGACATACAAGTCTTTGTCCTCCAGGTGGTTTCATGGAAGACTAACACTGAAGAATATCATGGAATTGCACCCAGCTGGAGTCAGGCTTGGGATGAGGACATACAAGATTTTCTTTCTCTGAGAAAGTTATAGGGCCATCTGGATTTGATAGGAACCAAGGCAAGGCATTTGCCTTCTCTGTCTTTAAGAGGAAGCCTGGGAAGCTGGTAAAGATGGCCTCTTGTGATCCAGGCCTTTGTGATGTCCTTCTACTCCAACTGTGTGACTTCTTTTGGCAGATAGGAGAATGTCACACATGACAGAGACAGATGCTTGAAAATAACTTGTGCATTGGAGCTTGCTCTCCCTTGATACTCTTGAGAACCTTGCAACTACAACCCTGTGAATGAGCCTGCAGAACAAAAGAGAAACGCGTGAACAAGTGTTCTCCGTCACTCCAGCTGACACAGAACCAACCACCAGGCGTAAGTGTGAGCCAGCTGAGCCAGTCCAGACCAGACTGTCCAGTCTACCCCACATAATAGTAAGAAATAACATTTGAACTCAGAACATTTTATTTTTTAAAATAAGTTTTTTATTGCTCTCTCTGCTCTTTTCTAGCTCTTTCTCAGCTCTTCCCTTCTCTTTCCCAGCTCTCTCTACTCTTTTCTAGCTCTTTCTCAGCTCTTTCCTTCTCTTTTCTTTCCCAGCTCCCTTCTCTTTTCTAGCTCTCTCTCTGCTCTTTTCTAGCTCTTTTTCAGCTCTTTCCTTCTCTTCCCTTTCCCAGACGCTCTCTTTTCTAGCTTTCTCTTTTCTAGCTCTTTCTCAGCTCTCTCCCAGCTCTTAGCTCTTTTTCCCAGCTCTTTCCCAGCTCTCTTCTCTTTCCTAGCTCTCTCTTTCCCACCTTTCCCAGATGCTCTCTTTTCTAGCTTTCCCTCTTTTCTAGCTCTTTACTCCCTCTTTCCCAGCTCTCTCTCTTTCCCAGCTCTCCCAGCTCTCTTTCCCAGGCCTTTCCCCACTGCGTGGAGGACCAAGATGGCCTGGTGCCAGCCGGACCGATGAATAAACCTGCCCCTTACCTGAATACCTACCACGTGCATGCTGCTGTTCTTACCCGGCTTCCTCTTTTTAAAAACCTAACATAAATGGTGCTGTGACTTGGATAAAGGGCTTAAAGTCAGGATAGGTGGGATTCCTCTCTGGGTTTTTTTCCTCTTTTTTCTTTTTTTGTTTGTTCTTCCCTTTTTGCTCTAATGAATGCCCACAGTTCTGACGGCCTTTTGCAAACCTGTCTGTCTGCTGTGGACACAGCGCATCGGTAGCATTGCTGGCCTTCACATCCACGTCCACAACACTTCTCTACTCTGGTGAGTGAAACCACTCTCTATGGTTCTCTGTTGCTCAGTCTCTGTCCAGACATGGTGCCACGCCAGAGAGCTCCTAGGGCCTTTAGCTGAAAGGCTGGTCACCTCTGAAGCCGAGGGTGCTTGGTTTTGGGGGGTTGGCCATTTCTCTCTAGAGGGCTCTGGGGGAAGTCGGGACACCAATTCTGCCTGGTCAGCTCTCCTTCACTCACCAGACTGACTCTCCTACTCATTTAATGGGGTGCTGCAAATCATGCCTGAGCCGTGAAACCCCTTTGAAATGCCTCCTGCGCTCCCTGGAAAGCCAGAGAGCCTAATTTTATGCCATTCTCAGATGTACACAGTTTTTGCTACTGCAATGGTAAATGGTCAGAAGTCTGTTTAATTTCAGGATCTCTTTGCTCTCTCTCTCTGCCATTCATGTCCAACTTTCCCTATCTCTCCCTTTCTCTTTTCTACATTTTGGCTTGTGCCCTGAAGAATGCAACGCAGGCTGGGTCCCGGGGACCCCCCTCTAGGTTCCCTCTGAAAGGCTAGCCAATGTAGGCTTGATCTATTTGTTCAGGGTTTCTTTGCATTTTTTTCCAGAAATTCACCATCTTAAGTTTGCCATCTTGGCCACATGGTGGGTTAAGAGTTTGGCCCCATCTGACCCTTAACCTTCCACCAAGGTTACTATTACTCAATCTATTCTACAGTGCCTTGCTAACAAGTTGCTCTTTTCACAGGCCCTGGTAACTGAGGCCCAACCATCTGATGTGCTTTGTTAGCAAAGATGTCTAAACATTGTCAAAATTTTAGGTTTTGAGTTTTGCCTTTTTTGTTTTGTGTTGTGTATTCTACTACTGACTACGTGGTTATAAAATACTGGGCATATCTATGCTAAAATTCTTATCACATCTAATGAGTTTTGTCATTTCAGAATATTTGTTGGCAATTCTTGTTAAGGACCAGGTAAGCTCTACTTATTCTATTTGATCTCCTTGTTGCTTTAATTAGAAATAATAAAGGGCTTTTGTGGCAAAGATTTCAGTTCAAAGCCAACCCAGGCTGAAAAATCCCTAAGACTCCATCTCCCAACTAACCTGCAAAGAGCCAGGCTGGAAGCATGGCTCAAGACTCGTATCTCTAACCAGCCAAACACTGGAAGTGCTATTGTAACTCAACGTGGTACAGCACTAGTCCTGAGCAGAAGTGCTCAGGGACAATGCCCAGGCCTTGAGTTCAATCCTCCTTGAATACCAACTGGGACAAGCCACCCCAGCAACGAGCACCTAGACTCAGCCAGTCTGGGGAACAAGGAAACATGGACAGGAGTAAGAGGAGATGATGTTACATCAGCTACTTTGTGCCTGCCCTTTCAAAATTAACCAGAGCTGGGAGGTCAGTAGAAGTAAGAAGCCTGCCCATCCAATGTCTATACCTGTCTACTTATTAACTGAACAGGAATTTATATTCTTGCCTTTGTCACCTGACTTCTCTACCTACTCACCAGATTTCAGAAGTAGCTAGGGACATTTCTACCAACATTTTCAGCCCCAAGTCCTTCCTCTTGCCATTTATTTGCTCTCTAGTATTTTTTTTTCCAGCCCCTCAATGCTCATGAGACTTCTCCAGACTTCATCTAAGGACTCACACCACCAAGGGACAGCTGCTGCTTGCTGCCTTCTCTGGGAGGAGACCAAATTCCAGCCTTTTACCCCTATTGTCGATGCCCCGTGTCAGCAGGAAGTAGCCAGAGAGAATCTGTGCCCTATTTCATGATTATTAAAAGGCTGGAATGTAAGGTCCGCTCCTGGATGGCTAGCAGACTCCACCCTCCTTGCAGCAAAGTCTCCACCCAGTACCTGCGTTACCTAGGCAACTGGGACACCTGGAAGAGGTCACAGCTGCATCCACTGAGGTCACATCTGAATTTGATGTGGCCACACCTTTCTCCGCATATACCCTAGATAAGGCCTAGCTCAGGCCCAGACGCCCTCTCTCTGCTCTTTTCTAGCTCTTTCTCAGCTCTTTCCTTCTCTTCTCTTTCCCAGCTCTCTCTGCTCTTTTCTAGCTCTTCTCTAGCTCTTCTCTTTTCTAGCTGTTTTCTCTCTTTTCTAGCTCTCTCTTAGCTCTTTTCCCCAGCTCTCTCTTTCCCAGGCCTTTCCCCACCACGTGGAGGACCAAGATGGCCTGGTGCCAGCCGGAACGATGAATAAACCTACCCCTTACCTGAAAGAAAAAAATAAATTTTTTATTGTGAAAGTACTGTACAGAAGGGTTACAATTGCATGAGCAAGTACATCTCTTATCAAGCATTGTTGCCTCCTCCTTTGTTTTTCCCCTATCATCCCTTCCCTCCCATCTCCACAACTACACTCCCTCCTACCTCCCACCCCCACCTAAATTGTAAAGTTCTGTTTTTGACATAGCGTCTTGTAGCTCTCATTGTTGCAATGAGTCCACCTGTATCCCTATTTAAACAATTTGTTTTTTCCCTTCCGCTCCCCAAATTATACCCAACATCAAATACAGTGAAAACGGGTTATACTATGGGGGAGGGATATACAAAACAAACAAAAAAAGCACGTGGTACCTTATAAATACATTAGAAACAATAGCAAGAAAGAAAAACCACTTGTATCCTTATCTTGGAATTCATTTTGCTTAACATCTTATCTGACCTTTTCTGCTTGTGCCAGACATATATTAGTTATTGCAAATAAAGAAAAGCATGGGACTTATGTTTCTTTGGGCCTGGCTTACTTCCAAGTCTTTCCATTTCCTAACAAATGGGCAATGTCATTCTTTCTGATGGAGGCATAGAATTCCATTGTGTATATATACCACATTTTCTTCATCCATTCATCTATTGAGGGGCATCTGGGTTGGTTCCCATATCTTAGCTATGGTAAAGAATGCTGCAATAAACATAGTTGTGCTGGTAGCTTTAGTATGGTCTTGTTTGTGGTCATTCGGGTAAATGCCCCAAAGTGGGATTGCTGGGTCATAGGGGAGCTCTATGTGGAGTCTTTTGAGGAACTACCTTACTACTTTCCAAAGTGGTTGAACAAGTTTACACTCCCACCAACAATGCAGTAGGGTTCCCTTCTGGCCACATCCCCTCTAGCATCTGTTGTTATTAGAGTTCTTGATTCTAGCCATTCTAACTAGGTGAGGTGGGTCTCAATGTTGTTTTGGTTTGCATTTCTTTTATGGCTAGAGAGGTTGAGCATTTCTTCATGTGTCTATTGGCCATGCTTATTTCCTCTTCAGAGAAGTTTCTCTTTAAGTCTTTAGCCCACTTATTTATTGGGCAGTTGTTTCTTTGAGGATTTGTTGTTGGGGATTTAATTTTTTGAGTTCCAGGTATATATTAGACATGAGACCCTTGTCCGTTGTATGGCTAGTGAAGATCTTCTCTTAATCCGTGGGTTTTCTATTGATCTTGCTAGCTATGTCCTTTGCCATGAAGAAGCTCTGCAACTTCATGCAATCCCATTTGTCCAACCTTTCTTTGATTTGTTGAGTTTATCTATTAAGTAAATTTCAGCCTGTGCCAAGGAGACCTAGGGTTTCTCCTATTCCTTCCTGTAATGTTTTCAGGGTGTCTGTTTTGACTCCGAGGTCTGATCCATTTGAAGTTGATTCTGGTACAGGGTGATATACAAGGATCTAGCTTTAGTTTTCTACAAGTGATTAACCAATTTTGCCAGCACCATTTACTGAAGAGGCTGTCTTTCTTCCATTCCATTTTTTTAGCTCCCTTATTGAAGATTAGGTGGCTATAGGTCTATAGGGTTCATTTGAAGTCAGGACATTTTAAGGGAGGTTTGTTCCATGGCAAAAAGCTAACTAATACAAAAATGCACAAGTTAGTTCAACCCCCACAAAGGAGTTCCTCACCTACTTCACACTGAAGCCTGACTCCTCCTTGCCAATGACAAGTGCCCCTCTCTTTCTGCTTCATAGCTCACACATCTATTACTTCATCCTCTGAACATTCTTCGGAGAAGAAATATCGGTGGACCTGGCCTAGCTGACAACCAGCCCTATCAAGTAGGGACAAAGAGATCTAAGCAGGTCACAATGAACCCAAGCTAGCACCAGATGACAATGTCAGAATAGCCATGTTGCAATTCTGCGCCAAGATTGATAAGAGTGTAACAAAGAAGCCAGGGAAGTGAACACCCACTCAGCTTTTCTCTAAATTCTGCCCTTTCCAAAAACTCTTCAGCCAGCCCAGGGAACTGCAACTCAACGAAGAGACCATGAGTCAGTAAGAAAGAGTTTACAGCTTCCTTCCTCAACAAGGCTCCAGGATAAACAGAATAAACACCAGTTGGTCTCAGCTGGTTGCATGTTGGCCTGCCTGGAAGAGGGGGATGCCAGAGATGGCTTCTTGAGGTTGCTTCCAGCCCGGCGTTTCTAGGAAATAGACAATTATGAACAACATGGATTTTATTATCGTGACATCTCTAAGATCTCTGCATAAAGCCTATATTTAAAAATATAAACATGTAAGTGAAAAAAATGTCAGGGGAATAAATATTTGTCTTAAAAGAGACCATCTGTTTCGAATTTTTATTTAAAAAAAAACTAACATGTGTTTTATTTTAAATTTGTATGTGTGTTGTTATCCTTGGGTTAAGTATTAGGTAAATAGACAGAAGCATTGAGAATCCATTTTCCAGCAAATTTTGGTTAGAAATCCTTGCACACGTGACACGGGAGATAATTTGGGGGCTAATTGGAGCTTTGTGGACTGCCAGCTCCTCACAGACCTCCTCCCCATGCAGTCTCGGCTTGTTGGGTTGGGAGGTTCCCTGGGCACTAGTGTTTGTTTTGGACAAGATGGCATTTTACACCTCTGAGGACACAGCCACTACAGCACATTGCGGGCTGCTCCCAAGCCAGCCCAGATGTGCAGTCAGAGGCAAGGCAGCCAGGATGGCAGAACTACTGGGGCCCACTTCTGTTTGAGCCTCACTTGTGGCTTCAAAGCTCAGTCAAGTTGGATGCAAGGAAAGCTTTTCCAGGGAGACGGCTGTGATCTGGCCTTCATTCATGGGTGAACAGGAAAGAGGCACGAAGAAGTCATTCCAGAAAGACAGTACAACGTGGAACTGTACATGGAATCTGGGAGCAAATGTGGGTGACTGCGGGGTAGACATTATGAAGAGGCTGGAGGTGAAGCTGGAATGCTGGTGAGGATCAGTGTCTATAGCCTTTTAGTCTGTTATGTTCATTCTTTCCTCATAGGAATTGCCTCTTCTTCCTTCATTCCAGGGCATTCATTCACCTAGACTGTCTGAGTTGTCCAGTTCTCTGTTCAGAACATCCTACCCATCCAAAGATATAGCCATGGCCCAAGTGACCCAGTGACAAGGCAGGAACACGTGAAGTCTTTTGTGGGAGATGGATGAGGATCTGAGAGCAAGAGCTTCCCCTTTCCTCCTGAGATAATGAGCTAAATGGACGCAGTAAGGCATTTCTTTCTTCTTCCCACCATGTGGAGAGTTGTTCTTCCTTGTGAACGAAAACTAACACAGGAAAAACAATAGGAAGGAAGGGAGAAAGGTGATGGACATTGTTATCAGAATGTTTCCATTTATATGAAAACTGCAATCAGAGTGAGTTGCTGCCCCTTGTAAGTAAGAAATTTGGGGTTAGTACAAGTGAAGTCACAAGCCAAAAAGTCACAAAGCCAATAAGAAGCAGATGATGCTACTCTGTATAGGGATTAGCCCTGAGGTTACCTATGGGTAGAGAGAATGAGCTACCCACCCAAATCAGGTCAAGTTGCAACTTGGAAATAGATATCGGGTCAAGGATTGTATTTCTCAGCCTCCCTCCCTCCCTTGAACCTAGGTGGGACTTGCAAGGAAGACTTGGGTCATATGAAACACACATAGCAACAATGTGTCATTTCCAGACTAAGACTTCAAAAGGGACCTACCTTCACACTGTCTTTACCTTTCTGCCTGGATGGAAAAGCAGACATGATGATTCTTAATGTGGAAGGAATCCTGATTCCTTCCAATCACAGAGGACAGCCACACTCAAAGGAGAAATCTGCTCTGGATAGCTAAAAGGTGGCAAAAAAAAAAAAAAAAGAAAGAAACTTCTTTGAGTTTGAGCCATTAATGCCATTTAGAGATCTAGCTATTGCTCCAGCTGAGATTACCCTCAACTAATGCACCCCCCTCATGATTCTAGAAGTTACTTGCAGTTCTAAAATTCTGCACCCTAATGCTTTGGTTTCTGGTTACTCAGATCAGTGACTTCCACTGGTGAAATCTCCCACAGTAAAATCGGTTTACTTTGTGTATTTATTGGGCACCTACTATATTCCAGACCATGAACTAAGGGTAAGAAGTGCAATGGTGAATTAAATGTGCCCCATTTCACTGACTCCAGGTCACTCTCAGTGATGAGAATTATTATTTTATATGCCCCTAAAATTAAAGAAATGTTAACACTGAGAATATAGATGGCCAATTAATCTATGGCATGCAATCAAAAGCAATCCTAATTACAGTAGTTACAAATGTATATACTTTAAAACTGATGGAATATCAGTGTTTCTTAACTTCAGGAAGCTGAAGATCTTGTGAGAGAGGCAGGTAAGCAAATAAATATAGACTGTACAATATAAATACTTCCACAGTATTAATTAGATGGCTCATCTGGAAAGAAGTTAAGTAAGTTGGCCTCAGGAATGGAGGGAGCTTCACCAAGGTGGCTTTTGACTGCGTTTTGAAAGATGAAGAGGAAGGTGATTGTGGGGAGAAGTTCTGCCATAAACAAGCAGAGTCAGGTCTCCTAGCTGTTTCCTCCATCACTTTAGAGAGGCGCGCAGGCATGTGTGTATCTGCAGGGACTACAATGGGTTAGCAGAAACCTCAAAACATAGAGAGTAAATTCCAACAAGACAGCTTCATTTTCTGGATAAATGGAGACTAATCCTTTAGGTGCCAAGACACAATTTTAACTGGGTATTTTAAAATGGAAAACCTTCCAAACTATCCCATAGTAAACCCTTTAGCTAGGGGCACACCAGGGGGTCTTGGTGAACCTCCAAATTCACAAATCCAGCTAGGCCTGGACAGGCTCCTGGCTTGCTACAGGATCACATTTACAAGAAAAGCCACAGTCATTCACTGTGAATCCCAGCTGCACACAGCCCTCTCTCCTCCCACAGCCTCTACACTTTGCCTCTCCGTTGATGAACAATTCTCTGTCACCAGCATATTGATCACACATGACTTATGATAGAGCTGAGACAAAATTTTATTTTTGTCTCCTATTATCTCTTTAATGCTGACTCCTCAAGGATAGTCTTTCTCTACCACTGGGTAAAATCTCTGGTAAATCTATCGCTTTTCAGTTCAGTCTGTGGTGGATACATTAAATCACTTGAAGTGACAAACAACAGTTCCAATGTCATAACTCAAATGCTTGTTTCTACATGATAATTAAAGTTTCTAATTTGATTTAATAGCATGCCATCCTCCCTCCCTTTCTCTGGTTCATCTGACTATAGGCTAGAAGTCTGCGCTAGGACAGAAAGGAATGGCTGGCCTCTCTGCTTTGTATGTCTTTTTTCTCCCCACATCCCTGCCATATACACTATGAGAGGCAGTCACAGCTCAGAGAAAGCTCTTACCAGAGAAGTCTTTCCTGACCTTTTTCTCCCTCTCCACTGCCCCATGCTTTTAATAGTCTCAGGGTAGATAAGTAACCCCAAGAATTCATTCATTTTGCTCTGACCTTCTGTAACTAGTGATTGCACTTTGTAATTTCACATCCATTGTATCTTGGTATGCTGTCTAGTTTTTATTTTAATATCGAGAGATACATTATTACTATAAGGGACTGAATTCATTCCCCCGGAAATCCATATGTAGAAGTGTAGGCCCTCCAGAAGGAGACCACGTTTTCTCTGTGTCTCTGACTCTCTCTCTTTCTCTGTGTCTCTCTGTGTTTATGTCTGTCTTTCTGTCTCTCTGTGTCTCTGTCTCTGTCTCGGCTCAGTCTTCCACCTCCAGAGCTCTGAGAACATACATTTCTGTGCCTATGGCTCTTGGTTGATGGTATTTTACCATGGTAGCCTAAGATGACCAGAATTCTTGCCAAAATAGTTTAACCAACAACATTCTCTCTAATATTCCTCTGGTTGCTGTGTTGGGCACAGAGTAGATAGTCAAATAACACTTTAAAAAAAATAATGAATGAATGAATGAACAAGTGGATGTATAGGACAACGATGGAATCATTCACTGCAAATGTCCAATCACTGTACAATGCCACATGTCATTCTCTGTATGTGTCTTTGTTTTGTTAATATGTAAGAACATATTCTTGCATATTTGCATGTATTTTAAGTCAAGCAACACAGAATCACATGATCCTTCCCCAGACTGTCTCTTGCATGTCCCTACTAGAAGAGACTACAGACACACAATTAGTGTGGTCTGTTTCTTAAAGATCTTTATTTTTGTGTCTATGTGCCAATGAACCATAGCACATCACACCACCTTATGCTACTGCCACTTCTTGGCTGGTTGCCAGTATATCCTCACTCTTTTACACATAGAGACATCTGTGCTTATTTAAATCTATTCCCATGCATAGACACCTCAGATATTTTTTAACTTTTCCTCGTACAACATGGGAAAATACATCCTACATACATCCTACATACATACCTCTTAGGGCACATGTACAAATGTTTCACTAAAATCCATATGTAAAAGTTAATAGCTGGGCTGGGAAGATGGCTCAGTGGTAGAGTGTTTGCCTTGCATGCATGAGGCCCTGGGTTCGATTCCTCAGCACCACATAAGCAGAAAAAGCCAGGAGTGGCGCTGTGGCTCAAGTGGTAGAGTGCTAGCCTTGAGCTGAAGAGCTGAGGGACAGCACCCAGGCCCAGAGTTCAGGTTCCATGACTGACAAAAAAAAAAAAAGTTAGGGGCTGGGAAGGTGGCTCAGTGGTAGAGCGCTTGCTTTGCATGCCTGAGGCTCTGGGTTCGATTCCTCAGCACCACATAAGCAAAAAGAAAAAAGGCAGAAGTGGCACTGTGGCTCAAGTGGTAGAGCGCTAGCCTTGAGCTGAAGCACCCAGGCCCAGTGTTCAGGCCCCACTACTGGACCTCAAAAAAAAAAAAAAAAGTTAATAACTGCCAGGAGCTGATGGCTCACACCTATAATCCTAGCTACTCAGGAGTTGAGATCTGAGGATCACAGTTCAAAGCCAGGCCAGGCAGGAAAGTCCATGAGACTCTTATCGCCAATTAACCATCAGAAAACCAGAAGTGAAGCTGTGGCTCAAAGTCATAGAGAACACTAGCCTTGAGCAAAAGAACTCAGGGACAATACCCAGACCCTGAGTTCAAGCCCCACAACTGACAAAAATAAAATAAAAAGTTAATAGCTGACCTTACTTGGTTTGTACAATGAAATGTTAAACTATTTTTTGTTTGTTTTTGAGATAGTCTCACTATATTGTCCGGGCTGTTTGGGAACTCCCATACTGCCCTCAGACTCTTAATCCTCCTGACTCAGCTAGATTATAGGCATGTACTACTGAGCCCGGCTGAATCCATTAAAAATTTTGATAGCTTCTGCCTCAGAGCTGTCTTGAGAGCAGGGTCTGTCTATAAGGCACCAAGAAGTCTCCTATTTATGACTTAATGACTTAAATCTTCCTAAATTTTTATCAGTCTAGTATTAGAAAAGATTTCATTGTTTAACTTTTAGTTCCCACATTGCCAATCAAGTAGGGGTTCTACCCCAAATCACCCATTCCTAGAATACGTCTATTTTTCCATCTGGTTACTTGTATTTAATGGTGGACTCCTTAGAAGTCTATTACGTAACTATCAGCCCTTTCTTTATCCCTTGTTCTACATGCTGCAAATACTCCCTCCCAGGCTGTCCTTTGTCTGGTAACTTTGTTTATGTTGTCTTTTGCTTTGCACAGAAGTTCTTTACTTTAATGGAGCCAAATATAACCAATGTTTTCTTTGTGGCTTCCTTTGCTACTTCCAATATTAATAAAATACATTGACTTTTTCTTCAGCTGTTTTGAAATTTGGTATTTGTTAGTTAGTTTGTTGTGGCACTAGTGATTGAGCCCAGGGCCTCACACATGCTAAGCAATCATTCTACCTCTGAGGGACATTCTCAACCTTAAAATTGTATGTTTAAGCTTAGCTTTTTATTCTATCTGGAATGAATTTTTGTAGATGGAAAAAAAGAAGGAGCCAGCATTTTCCCTAAATTTTCAATAAGCCCAGTCTCATTTATTGAATAATCTCTTTCCCTTAGAAATGACTGCCTCTTATTGGCAATACTATATCATATACTAAATTACTGTGTGTGTGTGTGTCTTTTTTCTTAAGACAAAGTTCTTTCGCTAGCACCAGCAGTTGTCTTTGGGGGAGGATCTATTTCTCACACACGAAGAAAATTCTTATTTTCATGATGGAAGACAGAATGCAAGTATTTGAGCCATTAATAAGGTCTTCTTTTCCACTCCAGGTTTGCACTGTCAGCAAATAAAATTTGGATTTCAGCAAAATATCAAATTCTTACATGTCAGAGAGCAGCCAGCTTTCGATGCAGTGTCCCATCCCAGGTCACTCAACCGCCCCCCGCCTCCCACCCCCCACTCACAAGCATATCCAATGAGGTGCAAACGTGGTTGACCTGAAGTGGATCTTGGCTTAGCCACTACTGAGAAGCTGGACTGTGGTTCTCCGTCTAGAACCAGCTTGGAAAAATGAGAATAACACCCACGTCAATGGGGTTGAGCTTCTGACTGTAAAAAATGTCCCGATGTGTATCACAGGGATGTATTCTGAAATCATTTCTTGCTGGCTCTCCTCCTAACCATCTTCTTGGACATCCTGGATGCCAATTCCAAGTCTGCCATACAGAACTAAAAGTCAGACATTCTTGTACAGAGAGATGACATTTTATTATCTCAAATTAGATGTGACCAGAAAATAAATGTGCCATGCTAGGCAATTATTTCCAGAAAGAAAGCCCACAAGTCAACTGTCCTAAAACTAAATATATTATCTCTGATAGACATTCCACATTTTTAACTAATCTATAAATAATGACCCTGTACAAGTTACTTCATTCAGTTACCTTGGCACTAACATCGAGTTTGTCTTGGATGGGGTCCTGACAGTAGCATTGCTCAAAGCCAGGCATTCTTGGGTGCTTTGCCAAGATTTTATTTGACCATGGCAAGGGTCTGGTTATACCGATCTTAAACAGTCTTAGCTATAGGCATTACTTCAGCCATGTTGAATGAGGTTGACTTTGGGGGCCTGGCTTGCTCATTCGTTTACATATTGGAATCGACTCAAGGCAATTTCAGAAGGCAGTCCTGGTCTTGCTGCTGGCAGTGATGGAGGGCTCACCATGGCTTGATAGTCAATTAAGATGTATGACTAGGTACTCAAAGGATAACAAAGAACATTGCCTGCAAGGCTTCTAGGGAGTACAGTTTGATCATTCTACTACTAAATATTTATGTAAGAATCCCACTGAGAAATAACACTATACTGAGAAGATTGCTGGAAGGATCACATATTCATCCACTCTTCCAGATTTTCCAACAACCTTCCCTGGGTCCGCCAGAGCAACTAAAACACAGGTACCTGGAGTGCATCATACTGGCCCCAGAAGAATTGCTTTGGCTAAACTGTTTTTGGTGTAATGCCATCAACATCTTTCAGAATGTTGTTACAAGAAACAGTCCCACGAAAAGCATCATTATATCTTGGCTAACTAGGTTGTTGAAGTCTGTGTTCATTGCATCCCACAGTGTTTATTTTATTAAGTACCTCAGGGGATAATTTGGTCTGGATTTAGTACTAAAAATAGTAGTGCTTCTTTGGGGTAATTGGCTTATCTGTCTGGGCATGGTTTTCCAAAGGGTGCTCATAGGAACACTAGGGTAAAGGGCAGCTAGTTGGTGTTTCATGAAAAAAAAAAAAGTTTTCTAGCAAACGCCATTATACATATTACACAGTCATATATGTGTGCATGCACATGCACACACACATACACACCAATTGTTTAGTTATTGCCTTCCTCAAGTGATGAATGTGTGTTATATCATGTTATCAAGCATAACGTTTGCTGGGAGTCTAGGGACATCCCTCATGGCCCAGTCTGGGTTCTAACCACAGAAGATGGCGTAGGTATCTACAGGCCAAAAATTCCTTCTCTTTCCATTCTAATAGTTCTGATTTGTACTGGCCAGCTCCCCTCCAGAATGGCATAAAGGCCTCGAGGTCCTGAAATGTGGCACAATGCCTTTTCGGCCTTCTCTCACTCCGTCCTCACTGCCTACATCTGGCTCAGACATCCAGGGGCACTGCTAGATCCCCAGTGCTCTGCTCCTGACGTAGGAGACTGCTGTGTCACCATGTCACAACCTGGCTGTGTTCTTACCTCACATAATATCTGCACCCAGCTCATGTTCCTCTGCTCTGGCTACTCAGAGTCTCTCCATTCCTCTTTTTCTTTCTTCTTGTGTGGCCATTTCCAGAAAATGTCTAAGACCTTGGAGAAGAATGTCACAATGGAGTTAAGAATCTGCTTTCTTTCTATGCAAGGAATAGTCTCATCAGAGGGCACACTATCCTCTGGGAATTGTTTGGAGTGTGTGTGTGTGTGTGTGTGTGTGTGTGTGTATTGCTTGATTGCCATTTTGCTGACAAAATGATAATCTATATATGATCCTATTACTACCCTCACCCATCCTCTTCTAGACCCACGGAACAGGTGGACTGGATTCCAACCAAGACAGACCATTACTTACTGATCAGTTCTTTAACAATAGAAGCCCCAGATTTAGCAGGCTTCTGGCTACTCAGAATAAATACTGCATTTCCCAGACTCCTTTGCAACCAGAAGTAAACATATTAGTAATTTCCAGCCAGTGAGACTTAAATGGATCTGGCATTTGCAACTTCCAGGAAGAGTTCCTAAAGGTTGCTCTTTTCATTAGTCTACCTTTTCCACCTCACAGTTGGAATGTGAATGTGATATCCAGAGCTCTTGTAGAAAATTAAAAGCATTAGGTGGTATACCTACAATGACAGAGCAGCAAAGTGCAATCAGCACCGGTCATTGGTGATTCTGGACCTATCACAGCTCTAGACTTTCTGACTCTGAATCGTCTTATGTGACACTTCATCTCTGTTATTTGGAGGTTTGTTTGAACTCACATCAACTCATTTTGTCCTAGGTTCTACTGGAACGAAAAAGAATATGGTATTCATAGTCAAAGGAATCTAAAGATTCAGTCAAAAATACAGGCAAAAGTACCAGACCCTATCTGAAAAATAACTAAAGCAGAAAAGAGGAGCTGAGGGTATGACTCAAGTGGCTGAGTGCCTGCCTAGTACACATGAGCCTGAGTCTAAATACCAATACACAAGCACATAGGTATAATAACAGCTATATAGCAAGCACAAACGACTATGAGAAGAGATGATTTACAAAAGCTCTAAAAATTAAAACATGATCATGCAAATGCTTTTCTAAAATAAAAATAAGTAACACTCTTTTCTTGACTGTTAAATAGCTCTTGGACACACAATAAGAAAAACATGCAAATTGAAAAAACAGACGAGGAAATCAAGCAGAAGTAACACATAAACAGCAAGGAAAATTTTCAAATATGCAAAAGAAACAGAGAATATGTTTTAACAGTCTTCAGTCCTCTAATGGCACTACACAAAGAGAGACCTACCTGGGGAGGGGGTGGGGTAAGGTGGGGGGGGTGAGGTGGGGAAGGACAGAGGTGACAGGCAATATTTGAAGAGAAGGATTTTCCAGAACTGAGAAATGTTTCTGCTGGGTGCCAGTGGTCCAGACTTGTAATCCTAGCTACTCAGAAAGCTGCGATCTGGGGATCAAATTTTGAACTGAGCCAGCACATTTAAGTCCATGAGACATTTCTCTCCAATTAACCACCAAAAAGCCAGAAGCAGAGTTGTGGCTCAAGTAATGGAATGTTAGCCTTGAGTGAAAAAGCTAGGGTATAGTACCCAGGCCATGAGTTCAAGCCCCACTACTGACCCAAAAAAACCCTTCACATCTTGGACAAGACTGAGAAGGAACCCAAGGAAGACAACTTAGTTAATACCTATAGATTATGAGACCAGCCAGTGATCTCTCCGTCCTCTTCCCACTAGACCTATCACGTCATTAAGTTGCCACTTGGTAAAACAGAGAAGTGCCCAGAAGGAATGAGAAACAAGGAGAGGAGGAAGAGGAGGAGGAAGAAGAAGAAGAGGAGGAACAGGAGGAATAAGAGGAGAAGGGAGGGAGGAGGGGGGAGGAGGAGGGACGAAAAGGGGGGAGGAGGAATAGGAGGGAGATGAGGGGGAGGAGAAAGAAGAAGTCCTAAGGACTGACAGGGAGGGCACACCATTGTCAACAACCCACTCCCTACCTCCAGGATGTGTCTGGGTTAAAATAGGCCACCATGGGATGCCTTTAAGCCCTGACAAACTTTCAGAATTAAAATTCATAAACTCATCAATGCCTCACTTCTCTCATTCGCTCCCTTCCCTGCTTTTAAAATTAAATATTCATTTCAATATATCTAATAAAAGCTAAGGGTGAAAAAGAGAGAGAGGGAGAATTTTGCCTTGATTTAGACCTTGATGTCAAGGGCATTCCTTCGGGCTAGAGCTGGTGTGAAAGAACAGGAAGGAGACCGTGGAAGTATTAGGTGAGACAGAGCAGGGGAGTGACAGAAACTCAGAAGCAAAGCACTCAGTCCCTGCTCCCTCCTTAGTTCTCAGGATGGGCTTTGACATCAGCCAGGCATGAATGAACTCAGATGTTTCTTTGTGACTAGGTCACTTGATCTAAGTTTGTGCAAGTCATTGCATCCAAGCCCCATGTTCAATGTGTGGCCCATTGTAGATCCAAAACAAACAAGAGTTCCTTTCTGGAGAATTTAGATGGTGAAGGGTGCCATTACCTCAGCCCCAGGGGTCCAATAAGGAGGCAGAATGGCCATACTTGGGAAGGTCAGGCATGCGCTAGGATACTTGAGATACTAGGGACCACAGAGGAGATCTCAGACCTGCTCCCAAAGATCTAGACCATAGCACCGTGTGAAAACTATTCTCAGAGGAAATCGAAATGATGCTTTTGCTGAAAAAGCATGTTCAAAGAGCAATCAAAGATGAAACAGACAGCACTGGAGATAAAGCACAGTGTTTCTGGGATGAGGAAGGGGAGGGTATTTCTATGGGCATTTTAACAAAAGGCAATTTCCTAGGCCCTTCCGCACTGCCAGGAGTCAAATCAAGGGCTTCCTGGGAGACAATCTATGCCCCATCCTCACCATCTAGAAGCAGTGCTGGCCGGGTTCACACATGCAGCTGGGACAGCAACTACCACCCAAAGTGAAATAGATCAGCCCAGACTTTCCCTATGTGAGATTATTTCCAGAAAGGAAATCTGCCAAGAGACAAGCGCTACTGAGAGTAGGGAGGGGAGATGGTATATTGGGGCCATGTGGGGAAAGTTGGTTTCTGGCACTGCCCATATCCCAAAGATAGCGGAGGAATCAAATGAATGAGAAAAGGGGTGCCTTACTTCACAAAGCCTACCCCCAGACATTCAGAGAGACAGGGTCTGTCTTCCCTGGAACTCAAAGATCTCCCTCTGAGGATGCATACAGAGACCAGCCTCTCCCTCATGCTTTTCTACCTCCTCTGAGCATTTCTATCCTACACACACCAAATGACTCCAAATGTCAATCCAAAAGGCAAGGCAAGAAAATGCAAGCCAGGAAGCCAGAGCTGCTGTACACTGAGCTCTTTCTCTCCCTTCCCCCCTCCCCACCCCCCACCTCCCTGTCCTGGCCCCAGCCCTCAACTCAGGCTTGCCTCTGCTTGGCGGAACTCAAAGCAGTCTCATTTCCCCCAAGGTTGTCACAGACCAATTTTCTAAACTGCATGAAAACAGAAAACAAACAGAAAACTAAATCCACCAAAGCCTGAATCTCAAGAAAAGCTTGGCAGGCCTGAGCAACGTGCTAACAATTTCATGCTGTTTTAAGACTTTCTAACTAAGCAACATGTACCAACAACCAGATGTGCCCTGATATCCAGAAAAAGAAAAGGGGGGCGGGGGAGAGAAGAACATCTAGGGACAGATTCATAAAACAGGAAAGCACTCATCAAGACATAAAGCTTCCCAGCGTGCTAGGCCCGGGGTGAGAGGGAAGCTGTCTCTTTTAGCCTGGATGTGGCTAACTTAGCTACTCAGCCACTCAATCACTTGTATGTTTTTGGTCACTACCTTCTTTGTACCAGTTGCACAAAGATGCTCACAGCCTGTGCAAAACAATAGCAAGGGAACAAATATAGTCACAACATAGTATATGCTATGCTCCGGAATGGAGGAGAGAAGCCCAGAGAATAGAGCTGTCTCGGAGTGCATCTTAGGTTTGATTCCATGTATAGCAATATATGTATGAAGCATTTATAAGATGCTGAGGACCCAGGATGATCACGAAAAGTAAGTGCATGCAGGTGTGATAAGTGTGCCTGTGGCAAATGAGCCTAGAGCACGTAGGTAACATCCCACCACATATAGGATGCTGGAACCAGGGCTCAGCTCAGCCAGGGCTCACCAGCCAAGAGCGCCATGCCTTTGTAGAAGGCATGTGTATGGACCTGTGGCTTGCTAGTAAGCTTGCTAGTCATCTCCAGGTTTCTGTCAACAGTGCCTCCCCTAATTCTGAGAGGACCTCAGTAGCTAGAAGAAGCCAGGGCCTTGGACTCTTAGCTACCCCAGAGCATTGGATACAGGTTAACCCAGGACAGAAAGATATACCTCATGCTACTTTAAACTTATATCCAGTTGGTTTATCTTACCACCTGGTTGCAGTACATAATAGATATTTATATAATCCTGTAATGATTGTGAAATACTAGAATCATATACATGTAGGGTTTTAACTTGTTAAAAAATGATAAATATGAACATCTAAGTCATGACATGATTTTCAAAATATTCTGGTACTTTCTTCTTTCTTCTCTCTGTCTCTGTGTCTGTCTCTGTCTCTGTGTCTGTCTGTCTCTGTCTGTCTCCCGCACCCCCCCCCCCACTCAGTACACTTGGAAGTTAATAAAAGTAGCTGGGAGCTGGCCTGGGCTTCCCTTCCCCCCTGCCCTGGGAGGTCACTCCAGGTCAGCAGCCCTGAGCCTCAGGGAGTCCCTGTTCCCTGCTAAAAGTCCATTAGCTCAGCCTTACTGCTGTCCTAAAGCCAGTAGCCTTTATTAGGGTTGTCTTTGTCACCTGTTAACTTGTTTATTAGACCAGTACTGGGGTTAGAGAAGGGAGGATGGGCGTGAAGGTCACAAGTAGGTGGGAATTGCACACCTCAGGCCTGAGCCTCTCCCTGGTCATTATTTTCCCCAGAATGACTTCTGAGAGGGGGGCTGGGGGAGGGGGGCTACAAAGCCCTCCTTGAGCTAACACGTGGCAAGCTAGCACAAAAGGACTGCAAACAGGCCCCTAATTAATAGGTTTGCTTAAAGCTGTTTCCCTGTTTAGAGACTTCATCCCAATAATTGCAGGCTCCATAATCATTAATCAGTCACCACTACCTTTCTGGATGCCCACCACAAGCCTGGCCCTGTTCAAGCCACTGTGAAGAGAGAGGAGCCAAGAACAGGAAGGTTTTAAATGCATGCACTGTGCCAGGTACTTTGTGTGTGAGACCCATGAACCTCATAACCATCTGATGAAGAAACTGAGTCCCATAGAAATTATTTTGCTCAAGGTTATCAGCTTGTGTAACTTGTATATGAAACCATTCAAATAAGGAAACTGAGCCTAAGAAATGAACTACAGATGAGGAAAATGAGTCAAAGGGAAATTAACTAGCCAATAGCCTGCAAATGTCAGGACTTGAGCCAGTGTATGGCTGACTCTCAAGCCTGGGTTCTTGCCCACCAGGCAGTAACAACACAAGCTCCTTAAAACTGATGCAAAAAGCAGAAGAGCTCAGAGCTGGCTGAACAAGGCACACCTTGTACACAAGAGCCTAGAAGAAGCTGGGAATACAGTTCTCAGGTCCCAAAGGACAGGACACATATAGTGGGTATGAAGGGTAAGGAGAATTATATGTGCTTAATAAATTGTACTTGGGAAGTTTGTCCCATCCCAAATCCAACATTGGAAATAATTGGTGGAATCTGTGCCTCACTCAGAGCCAATAAACATTCAGTTAAATGTCAAGGAGGACATACGTGCGCACGCACACCTACACACACACACACAATCTCACAACTATACCTGCACATGTACACACACACAGAGGCATGTGTGCATGTATGCATAGGCAGGCCCACTTTGGCTGCTCCAAACAATGCTGGATTGGGTTCAGTAAAAGAAGACCTCCACGAGCAGCGAGGTATTGGCATCAGGCCCCAAAGGATTAGGGTGAGGGCCAAACCTAAAGGAGGAGATGCGGAGTCAGTGAGTCCTGTGACCACCCTGGACCCAGAAGGCTGGCAGCTGTAAGGGAATGTCTCGTCCAAGTGCCCAATTTAGACCTGGTCCCAGAACATAAGAAATGCCAGGGAAGAGGAGTGGAGCCAGGAAATAGCAAAGAGTGGGGGCTGACCACAAGTTGGGTACCTACTCCTTTTCCTAATCATCTCAGCCCTGCTTCACCTCTGAGCTGGCCCACCTCCATACCACACAGACATCTTAGCCAGGTGTTCAGACCTCCCAGCTCCAGGGGAAGAAATATACATCCCAACCACATACAGATTCACCCAGTCATCTCCTAAGCTCTGGCCACACTGGTCACTTGGAGTCCTCAGGCCAACCCTGAGCCTGGACAAAGGTAGACAGAATGAAGTAAGCCAATCAGTATCTGGTAAGGCCTGTCTCAGCCCATCTCCTGTCCTGGGTCTGTGTGACAGATGGTGGAACCACATGAGGCCAGCTGTTGTTCCTTAGAGCTAAAAAGAGCTGGGTCCCAGAGGCTTCCCTAGCCCATCCTCCACAGCTCCCAGAACCTGATATACTGCTCATGCAACTGTACGTAACACTCATGACTTTTGACAACAAGGCTGAGTTTCCAGATTCGATTCCAGAGTGGGCTGTGGGCCTGGAAGACAAAGCCAACTCTTCTTTTTACAGTCAAGCTTCTCACATCCCAAGGAAACAGCAGTTCTAAAGGACAGTCTTGAAGCTCATGGCCAAACCCTAGCTAAGAGTTAATAAGCCAGACCCCCATATAGGCTTCAAGGCCCAGGACCAGCCCCATCAACTGATCAGTGCCATTCATCAGCTGCCCAGGCCTCAGCATAATCGGAATGAGGACTGTTGCGTCCTGAGTCCCTGCAAGCCACAATTTAGGAGGTTACCCTGTGCTGAGGCCGCTCCTCCCTTCAGTGGCTTCTCTTCCAATCTTCCACAGAGCCTCTGGCTACATGCTGTTCCTGCCCTTAACTAAGTGGTTAAGGGGGACAAAAAGCCCATTTATCATCTGAATTAGCCATGACATATTGATGTTTCTCATCAGTCTTCTCCACACCACATCCAGGGTGTCTAAGGAAATATTCTGTAAAGACTAGCACTCTACCCTCAGCCCATAAGGAAAGGGATAGAAAGAGAAGACAAGAGACAGAAAAGGAGACAGAAGAGCCTGGCTTGCCCATGCTGGGGATCCTGGAAGAAACAGGAAACCATGCCTGCAACCTCCATTTAAATTGCAGTGATTCTGCTGAACCAAGAGTGGGTCATGGAAGAGATTAGAAAGGAAATTCAAATGTTCATGCTATTCAACAAAAATGAACACACAAATTACCAGCTCCTCTGGGACACAGCAAAGGCAGTACTCAGAGGCAAGTTTATAGCTCTGAGCTCCTACATCAACAAATTGGAGAGATCTGAAACTAGCAATTTAATGACACATCTAAACCTCCTTGAAAAAGAGCAGCAAGATAAACCCCAATCCAGTAGACGGAAAGAAATAATCAAAATTAAATCAGAATTAAATGAATTAGAATCCAAAAAAACTATAGAAAGAATCAACAAAACAAAGAGTTGGTTCTTCGAAAAACTTAACAAAATTGACAGACCCTTAGCAAATCTTATCTCTACACACCCAAATTAATAAACTCAGAGATGAGAATGGAAACATCACCACAGAAACAACCAAGATTCAGAACATTATAAGGGAATACTTCTCAAAACTTTATGCTAATAAGTTTGAGAACTTGACAGAAATGGACCTCTTCCTAGCAAATATTGACATGCCAAAACTAAACCAAGATGAGTTAAACTATCTTAACAGGCCCATATCAAGCACTGAAATAGAAACAGCAATAAGAGACCTCCCAGCTAAGAAAAGTCCAGGACCAGATGGTTTTACAGTGGAATTTTACAAGGCCTTCAAAGCAGAGCTCACACCAATACTCCCCCAACTCTTCAATGAAATTGAAAGAGAAAGCTCACTACCCAACACATTCTATGAAGCCATCATAACCCTCATCCCAAAACCAGGCAGGGACTCATCAAAGAAAGAGAACTATAGACCCATTTCTTTGATGAACATTGATGCAAAACTTCTCAACAAAATTTTTGCCAATCGACTTCAACAATTCATCCAAAAAATCATACACCACGATCAAACAGGATTCATTTCAGGGATGCAAAGCTGGTTCAATATACGCTAATCAATTAATATTATTTATCACATCAACAGGAGCAAGAATAAGAACCACATGGTTATTTCAATAGATGCAGAAAAAGCATTCGACAAGATCCAACACCCCTTCATGATGAAGGTTTTGGAAAAATTAGGAATCCATGGAACTTTCCTCAATACAATAAAGGCTGTATATGACAAACCTACAGCCAGCATTATACTCAATGGTGAAAAACTAAAGCCATTTCCTCTTAACTCAGGAACAAGACAAGGATGCCCACTCTCTCCACTTCTCTTCAATCTAGTATTAGAATGCCTAGCTACAGCAATAAGACAAGATGCAGACATAAAGGGGATCCAAATAGGGAAAGAAGAAATAAAACTCTCCCCCTTTGCAGATGACATGTTCTTGTACTTAAAGAATCCCATAGACTCCACTCCCAAATTACTCAAGCTGATTCAAAACTTTGGCAAAGTAGCAGGTTATAAAATTAACCCCCATGGGCTGGGAAGGTGGCTCAGTGGTAGAGCGCTTGCCTTGCAAGCCTGAGGCCCTGGGTTCGATTCCTCAGCACCACATAAGCAAAAAGAAAAAAGCCGGAAGTGGTGCTGTGGCTCAAGTGGTAGAGTGCTAGCCTTGAGCTGAAGAGCTGAGGGACAGCGCCCAGGCCCAGAGTTCAGGCCCCACAACCGGACCCAAAAAAAAAAAAAAATAAATAAAATAAAATAAAATAAAATAAAATTAACCCCCAAAAATCAATGGCTTTTCTGTATGCCAACAATGAGAAAAGTGTGGCTGAAATTAGGAAAGCAACTCCATTTGTAATATCCCCACAAAAAATAAAATACCTAGGAATTAACTAAAGAAGTGAAGGACCGCTATGATGAAAACTTTAAAATCTTGAAAAAGGAAATCAACACAGAACTAAAAAAATGGCAAAGCCTCCCTTGCTCCTGGATTGGAAAGATTAACATCGTGAAAATGGCAATACTTCCCAAGGCTATCTACAAATTCAACGCAATACCTATCAAAATTCCAACCTCATTCTTCAAGGAAATAGAAGAGGCAATCCAAAAATTCATATGGAACAATAAAAGACCCTGAATAGCAAAAACGCTCCTCAATGGAAAGAACACTGCTGGAGGAATATCAATACCAAATTTCAAACTCTACTATAAAGCCATAGTAATCAAAACAGCTTGGTATTGGCATAAGAACAGACCTCAGGACCAATAGAATAGAATTGAAAACCCAGAAATGAACCTACAGACCTATAGCCATCTAATCTTCGATAAGGGAGCTAAAACAATAGAATGGAACAAAGACAGCCTCTTCAGTAAATGGTGCTGGCAAAATTGGTTAACTACATGTAGAAAACTAAAGCTAGATCCTTATATATCACCCTGCACCAGAATCAACTCCAAATGGATCAAAGACCTTGAAGTCAAAGCAGACACTCTGAAAACATTACAGGATGGAATAGGAGAAACCCTAGGTCTCCTTGGCTCAGGCCGAAATTTTTTTGAATAGAGACCCGGAAACACAACAAATCAAAGAAAGGTTGGACAAATGGGATTGCATAAAGTTGCAGAGCTTCTGCAGGGCAAATGACATAGCTAGCAAGATCAATAGAAAGCCCACGGATTGGGAGAAGATCTTTACTAGCCATACAACGGACAAGGGTCTCATATCTAAAATATACTTGGAACTCAAAAAATTAAACCCCCCAACAACAAATCCTCAAAGAAACAACTGCCCAATAAATAAGTGGGCGAAAGACTTAAAGAGAAACTTCTCTGAAGAAGAAAGAAGGATGGCCAATAGACACATGAAGAAATGCTCAACATCCCTAGCCATAAAAGAAATGCAAATCAAAACACATTGAGATATCACCTCACCCCAGTTAGAATGGCAAAAATCAAGAACTCTAACAACAACAGATGCTGGAGGGGATGTGGACAGAAAGGAACCTTACTTCATTGTTGGTGGGAATGTAAACTTGTTCAACCACTTTGGAAAGCAGTATGGAGGTTCCTCAAAAGACTTCACATAGAACTCCCCTATGACCCAGCAATCCCACTTTTGGGCATTTACCCAAATGTTTACAAACAAGACCATACTAAAGCTACCAGCACAACAATGTTTATTGCAGCCTTATTTACCATAGCTAAGATATGGAACCAACCCAGATGCCCCTCAGTAGATGAATGGATCAAGAAAATGTGGTATATATACACAATGGAATTCTATGCCTCCATCAGAAAGAATGACATTGCCCCATTTGTTAGGAAATGGAAAAACTTGGAAAAAATTATATTAAGTGAAGTAAGCCAGGCCCAAAGAAACATAGGTCCCATGGTTTCCCTTATTTGCAATATCTAGTATATGCATGAGTCAAGCGGAAAAGGTCAGATAATGTGATGTCAGGACAATGAACCCTTAGATATGTATTTTAATGTTTTTTTTCTTTCATGCATGTGTTTCTAACGCATTTATAAGATTATCTCTTTGTTGCTTTGTATGTCCCTCCCCCACAGTATAACCCCTGCTTTCACTATATTTGATGTCAGTATAACTTGAGGAGGAGATGGGGAAAAACCAGTTGTTTAAGGATACAGGTGGACCTGTTGCAACAATGAGAAGTACAAGTTGTCATGTCCAATACGAGCTTTACAACGTCGGTGCGGGGGGGTGGGGAATGGGGGGGAAGCAGAAGGATTGGGATTGGGGTGGAGGGGGGAGGCTGGGAAGGCATGTGAAGGGTAAACAAAAGGAGGAGGCTGCAATGCTTGGTAAGAAATGTACGCATTATCCTGCCCATGTAATTGTAACCCCTCTGTACAGTATGTTCACAAATAAAATAAATAAATAAATAAATTGCAGTGATTGATCACTCTGGGAAGATGGTAGGGTGGGGTCAGGAGGGAAATCAGGAAACTTCCTACAGAAGACGGTCTAAACCAGATTCCTTCTCTCCAGAGGCTCACCCCTGCCTGCAGGGTCTGAACCTGAGTAAGGATCCTCACACAGGGGCACAGGGCTACTAGAATACCAGAGAAAAATGAACCATGGTCTCAGAGCCTGTTGCTGGCCACTCTAGCCTTTTCCTCCAGGGCTTCTTATCATGCTTAAGATACTGCTTCATTGAACTAACAGGCACCAACTTACCTCTTAGGACAGAATGGATAAGTCCACATACCCTTCCTAAACTGTCCTGTATCTTGCTTTTTCTTTTCTTTTCTTTTCTTTTCTTTTTCTTTTTCTTTTTTTTTTTTTTTTTTTTTTGTCAGTCATAGAGCTTGAACTTAGGGCCTAGCACTATCTCTGAGCTCTTTTTACTCAAGCCACAGCTTCATTTCCGGTTTTCTGGCGATTAATTGGAGATAAGAGTCTCACAGACTTTCCTGTCTGGGCTGGTTTCAAACCACAATCCTCAGCTCTCAACCTCCTGAGTAGCTAGGATTACAAGAGTGAGCCACCAGAGCCTGGCTGTATCTTGCTTTCTATCCCCAACTATGTAACCAATAGGATGATGATGGTGATGGTGATAATGGCGGTGATGGTGATGGTGACAATGATGGTGAAGATGAATAGTCAGACAGACAGACAGATATACAGATGGACACATGATAGATCTCATCTTGTATATATCCTCTAGTCATACTGGTGTTTCTCTTGTCAACCTCTCCCTCTTTCCCAATGTCAGCCTCCTTTCCCACTCCCTCAAGCCCTCTTTCCTACTCTGAAACCAGCAGTAGACGAACTGTTCCGAGCCCAATGGGATGGGAACCTGCACTTTTGGCTCTAGACGTGTTTCCATGTGGAGCTGCCTCTGCTGAAAGCCAGACATGCTGGACTCAGACACTGAGCAGCCTCTTCTGAGAGATGCACTGGCTGTGGCTGGTGAGCCAAACTTCCCTCTGCACCCTCCTTTCCCTACATATGTCCGACTCATCATCAGTCAGCTGTCAACTCCAGCCCATTAAGCTCCTTCTCTTAACATTTGCAGTCTGAACTTGGCAACAACAACTGGAAAAGAGGGCACATCTAAGGAATGACCCAGAAACTTCTCCACACCAAGGACTGCAGGAGAGCCTGGCAGAAGTTAAGTTCAAGGGCATGACCCACAGGCACCCATGTGACCACAAACCCAACCACTATAACCCCAGGGTGCTGAGTCTCCTGGGTACAGGGTTCCAACACACCCACATGGACCTCATCCCAAAATTTGAAGTTGTCAAATAAAATACAGAATACACAGTTAAAAGTGAATTTCAGATAAACAACTAATAATTTTCTGATATAAAATACGTCCCAGATACACACAGACCACATTTAGGTTTAAAGAAAAAAATTAAGCTGAGCACTGGTGGTTCACACCTATAATCCTAGCTACTCAGGAGGCTGAGATCTAAGGATTGTGGCTTGAAGCCAGCTGGGGCAGGAAAGTCTGTAAGTCTCTTATCTCCAATTAACCCCCAGAAAATTGGAAGTGGAGCTGTGGCTCAAAGTTGTAGAGTACAAGCCTTAAGCAAAAAAGCTAAGGGACCACAACCAGACTCTTTCTCTCTCTCCTCTCTCTCTCTCTCTCTCTCTCTCTCTCTCTCTCTCTCTCTCTCTCTCTCTCTCTCTCTCTCTCTCTCTCTCTCTCTCTCTTTCCCTTTCTCCTCTCTCTCTTTCTCCCCTCTCTCTTTCTCTTTCTCCTCTTTCCCTTTCTCTCTCTCTCCTCTCTCTCTCTCTCTCTTTCCCTTTCTCCTCTCTCTCTTTCTCCCCTCTCTCTTTCTCTTTCTCCTCTCTTTCCCTTTCTCTCTCTCTCTCTCTCTCTCTCTCTCTCTCTCTCTCTCTCTCTCTCTCTCTCTCTCTCACACACACACACACACACAAAGTAATTCACTGTTTATCTGAAATTCAAATTTAACTGGTGTTTTGTGTTCTTATTTGCTAAAACCAGCAATCCTACCTTAGAACAACTTGATTCTATAGTCATATTAGAAATGGAGAGAGAATTGTTGGGTGGGGGGAAAAAAAAACAAGAAATTATAACCAGCTCACCTATTCTTTGGGATTTGCTTCCTCTCAACCCTGGCTCACCCAAACTCTCCAACTTTGACCTTACTTGTCTCCAACTCACCTGACCCCTTAGCTGCTCTAACTAAGCTCTGAGGCCCAGGTGCCTGCACTTTTATCAGTGTACTGGGGTGAGGCAAAAGTTTCAGAAAAAAATTAAATAAAACTTTATTAGAAAACTGAAAGTAACATTAAAATATTTGAATTCATATAAAAAGATAAAAGTATAGTAACAATCATATGTAAGGAGATCGAATATCAAAGCCCTAACGCCAGAGAACTTTGGCCATGGCCTGGTTCTTCCTTTCCTTCAACTATCTTTAATCCATTGACTTGGGGTAAGGTTTTAAACTGGTGCCCCTCAATGGAACTAGACACATATTCTGGAACACAGCTCTGCATATGCAAATTACCTCAGAATCGTTTTGCATCCAATCCCAGACCACTTCAATCAGAACTTCCACAAGTAGGGCTCAGGTATCAGGATATTTAAAAGCTCCCTGGATGATTCTAATACACCACCAGAGCCGAGAAACCCTCACCTGAAAACCTATAAAAACTACCGATGCTTGTGTCTCACTCTCAGAAACTCTGCTTTAATTGGTATGAGGTGCAGCCTGGGCATTGGGAGCTTTTAAAGCTCTCCAGGTGAATTTAATGTGCAGAAAAGTTTGAAAAGCCACAGCTCCTCACACTTTAATATACTTTAAATCTCCCAGGGATCTTGCTAAAATGCAGATGTTGATGCAGTAGATCTGAGGCAGAGCTGAAGAGTCTGCATATCTAACACGTCCCAGATGATAACCATGCTGCAGGCCCTCAAACCACTTTGACTCTTGGGGTTCTAGCTCAGAGGGTCCTGAACACTATTGAAATTACCTAGGAAACCTTAAGAATACATTGCCTTGAGCTAACCCTCACCACACGGCAGAGATTCTGACACAACTGGTCTGAAGCTGGGCTTGAACCATTAGGATTGTAAAACCTCCCCCAGGTAATTCCAATGTACAGCTAAGACCTTGGCTATAGACCAAAACCTAGGCCTCATTTTACAAGCAACCCTGTGACCCCAGTGGGGAGTTACCATTCTCCAAGAGCTCTTCTGATTCACTTCTATTCCCTGCCCCAATTTGAAAAAAAAAAAAAATTGCAGAAGATACTTTCTCCCCCTGTCTCAAAAGGCCATGGCCTCTTGTAAAAATTCCCCTTCTCCCACTTGAGACTGAACAAAGTCCCCAATTCCCAGATCCATTGCAGAAGTGAGATGATCGCCTCAATACCCTGAAACCATGTCTGGCTAAAGCAGGCCACCTTCCCTTGCTCTGATGACCAAATGTCCCTCTGGCTCAAGTAGGCTTTTCTGAAGATGCCACTACCAGACCAGGAGCCACTGAAAAGCAAATGTCACCAACAGTCATACACAAAGGGGGTGGGGGGAGGAATCCATGCTTGACAGGATGCTGTCAATCAAACCAACTGAGCTACCAAGTATTTCTCAAGCTGGTTCCCACACAACCTGTCCCCTCTCCCCCATGATCCCTTTGAAATGGAATTTTGACAGCACATACGATGTGTGGCCACAGAGGTCCAAAGGGGGAATGTGGACCTGAGGAAATTATTACCCTATTTTTTGTGTCATTCCTGGGCAATTTTTCATGAATCTCCCCCCACTCCCAAAGGGTGGCCATAAAACCATGTGCTGTGCATTTTTTCATTAGTAGCTTTCATCTTCCAATGGGCCCCAAATCTTTTGTTGGGAGGTGGATGTTGCTGGTAGAAATGTCCGTGTCTTGCATGTACACACAGAATTTGTGTAAAATCCTAACTGTAATGTGTAGAATTTGCAGGTCGCAGAAGTGTCACAGTCTACTGAAATGGATCTGGAATCAATAAGGTGCACATCAAACTCAATTGTATTTAATTTTCATTGCTACCTAGAGGAAAGCCTCGCACAGTCCTATACGCATGAAATTAAACATGAAAGCCTGTCCAACGTGCAGAAGCAAGACTTAAAATGACCTGTAAATAGGGTAAAACATGGCAGCCCAGCCCATTGCAATATTATAATTCATTTCTCTTTCCAGAGTGAAGGTGACGCCCCTCCCCTCTAAGAAAATTAGAAGAGACATGAGTACACAGTGCACAGCAGATCTAAAGGAGAACTAAGTGTTTGCAGTTACACACCAGCAGGGCTTCCCCTTTGCACACCCAGGAGTCTCTTCCAAGTGGAAAAAATCACACTGTCCAGAGAGAAAGCAAGTCAAACAAGGCACCCACCCCTCGCTACCCCCACCCCCACACAAGCTAAGTCCCTTGGCTAGTGAGATAATGGAAGGTCTGGGTCTTTCAGCTGAAGTGGGGTGGGGGACAGACAGCCACTCTGGGCACTTCCAGCTGACATTGACCTTTCAGTCATGGAAACATTCCCCAGACCGACACTAATCAGGGGCACATCTGGTGTTTGGACTCTGTCCAGATGGGGGTTTGTGTTAGTCAAGTCAGCACGATAACCCGCTGGGGAGGGGAGAGTGCAGGACTGCAGAGAGCAATCTCCATTCTCGATGTGTATGAGATATACACATGCTGTGGCCAGTGACTCATAGACCAGAGTCTACCTAGTTTCTGTCCACTCCATTCTCCCAGCCTCACCCACAGAAGAGAAAACTGGATTGACCCAGATATTGAGCCAAAGTGACTTCCAGGGGCAGTGTAAAATTCAGTGCCCCAACACCCACTGTAGTTCACTTCCCATGTTTCTACATTCTCTCAAAGTGTAGTGTCACTCAAGATAACATGTGAGCTAAGGTGATGAAAAGAATCCAGCTGTTTCTTCTCTTCCAACTTCCTGTGATTTGCAAATGTACTGAGGCAGTGATGAGCCATCTCTCACACCATCCACCACCCACCCCAATTCTTCTAGTAGAGCTTCTTTATCTTAAGTAGATTTGGAAGCAGAGGATACCCTCCCTAACTGGGTTCCTAGACTTTTTCTCAAAAATGAATATGATAATTTATCTCCCGTCTCCAGAACAAGGATCCTCATGGTCTGAACCATGAGGTCAACTAGACAGGTCAGGAATGACAGAGGACCTTGACTAACTCTCAGCCTCCACTTTCGCAGTCTGACACCTGTTGCAGCCATGAACAATACTGCTAAAGAGGTAATCAAGCAAATCAAAGCCAGGATAAAAGGGATTACTTCTCCACCCAGCCACACAGAAGGCTAGCTCCAGCTGTCAGAAGGAAGTTCTTTCAGTACACCCAGGAGTGCCCTCCCTACCGTGAGTACCATGTTTCCCAGCTTCCCTAATGATGCTTTCTCATACAAACCAACCTCTAGGCAGAAATGATGGAAATCAGGAGTCAAATCCATTCTGCTCAAATCACAAAGCAGTGAGTGGGCTCTTTTAGTATAAATAATTGACAACTACAGATAATTATCCGTCCTTCTTTTATTTGTTAAAAAAAAAAACAACAACAAACCCTTCAAGAATCAGAAGAATAACAACTGAGGTAAAAGCAAGACAGTGGTCAATGGACAGCTTCCAAATATAGATCTCAGCTCCTGCATTAACCCACTTGCAGAGCTTTCCAGCACCTTCTCTTCCTCCTGCACCCAGCCCCCAGACAAAAGGCAACCATTATCCCTCACCCAGCCAATTCCTTCTGGAATAACCAAAAAGGGAAAACACTTTCACTTTAGTCCTGCTAACCGACCTGATGACCACACTCCCCAGCCACCCCCACCCCAACTTCTGTTGACCTCTCTGAAAAACAGGCTGTAGCCACTGCAGTGCACAGGGCAGTAGCAACAGGGACCAGAGGAGGACTCTTCTCCCTGCCCTCGAGGACAGCTACTCAGCTCCACCCTCCTGAGGAAGACTTGCCACCACTCTTCAAGCTCTGCAGTCACTGAGAAGCAACTCTCAGACACTGTCACTCTGTCTAAGCCAGCCCGGGTCTCTGCTGGTGCCAGCCCTTCCCTCCCCGCTCCCCGCCAAGGATTTGGTACAAAGCCATCTCATGTTCCGCGCCAAACCAGTAATTTGCAACACTCATCAGAATCGGCTGCCATCAACTGACTCAGCATTCCTCCTTTGCTAGCCCAGCCAGCCTCTCTATCACCCCAACATCCCAGCCTTCAGCTCCACAACGCCCTCACAGAAGCACACACATGGCGACTCACTCATCCTCTCTGAAAAGGTTACTCATCCCAAGGCAGAAACTGATTCCGAAAAGACCGAATCAAGGAGTCCTGTTACTATGGAAACCACTATCCTTGGGGGCCTGCTTTGTCAGGATGTCCCTTAGAAGCTGAGGAAACTTCCGGCCTGGGGCAGCTGTGGATACAGCCTGAGATCTCTGTGGAGCCTTGGACCACACTGATTCCTCCGTCTCCTGTGTCAAGCCTCCTTTCACACACAGAGCTGACCCACCACAGACACCCCATCTGGCCTCCTGAGTGGTTTCTTCAGCTCAGCTCCAGAGCCAAATTAAACGTTCCCTCTATGTCTGTAGACAAAAAGGGTTTTGACTAACTTCTGTGTTTTTAGAGACTGAAATTCCGTTAACATTTCTTAGGGGTGGGCAAGAGAGATGACAAATAAGAACTTGTCTGAATGTTTTACATTTCTCCTCACTGCCTCAGGAAGGTTCACGATGAGGTCGTCCATGATAAGGAGCAAGACCTCCCATCCAGACTGTCCTGCAGCCCCAAGAGGACAGTCTGCAGAGATAAGTCACCAGGATTAGGAGGCTGACTGACATTCTAGAGAAGAGCATGGAATGGGGGCTGCACAGAGGGGAGCCAATGTCCCAGGGAAGAATGTACTGAAGAATGTCCTGGCCATGGATGAGTGCAGTCATCAGATCAATTACTGACAGCTCAGCATTCAAAAGGAGGGGAAGAAAGGGATGTCTCCAGGAGGTAAGATGTATAGCCAAGCTGGGTATGATGGCATATTATGCCTATAATACCAGCAGTCAGCTCAAGCAGGAGGAACCAGAGTTCAAAGCCAGGCTATCACCTTGCCACACACACACAAAAAAAGGTTGTATAGCCAAGATGGTAAACTCCAAAAATCAATGGTTAGAGGCTGCAAAGTCTTTGGGGTTAGAAATAATCTAATAAAAGACTTTATGCCCCAGCACTCTATGCTAAATTGCCTGTTAACTTCATTATGTTGTAAAAATCCTCATAAGAACCGTATGAGACTAGAAACCATCATATGCCTCTTTCACAGATTAGAAAATTGAGACTTGGATTGACCAGTGGGTAACTGAAGGAATTGGGATCCAAAGCAAGTTCTGTATGATCACAGGGCACACTCCTGACCACTCACTAGAGCAACTAGCCTCAGGAACCGTCACCACACCATTAACTAGTATGTGGATGGTGTTGTGACAAGATTTCACATTCCAGGAGGTAAGTCTTCAGCTTAATTCTAACCAGGGAAATACTCATCTGCTCCACTCTGCAAGCAGCTTCAGAAAAGGCCGATCCAGCACTCATCTAAAGTGTTGGCAAGCCAGGTATGGTAGTTCCTACCTATCATACCAATACTCAGGAGGATTTCAAGTTTGAGGCCCACTTGGTAGGTTTTGTGACCTTGTCACAAAACAAAACAAAAGGGGGTTTATATAACCACTACCCTTTAAGACATTCCTTCCAACAAAATACAGCACTTTGCTTAGATGCCTTTCCAGAGGTCTTTCATGTCCAATCTGTTAAGTGTGACACCAATCCATACTTTCTCCATTTCTAGGAGTCTTGGAGGAATGGCCCTTGGGAACTTGGTGTACAAGGACAGAGCAGGAAAGAGAGGCTCCCATGCACTGTTATCTTGTCCAGGAATTTCTGCCTTCTATACCTTCCACTCTCTAGTCCATCCACAGATCAGAAATCTGCCAAGGGGCAGGATCTAGGTAAGAATCAGATTCTCTCTCTCTCCCATTCTCTCTCTCTCCCATTATCTCTCTCTCTCTCTCTCTCTCTCTCTCTCTCTCTCTCTCTCTCTCTCTCTCTCTCTCTCTCTCTCTCTCTCTCTCTCTCTCTCTCTCTCTCTCTCTCCCCATCTGTGTTTCTGTCTCTGTCTCTCTCTAACTCATTCACTCTTGCTCTATCTCTTTCTCTCTCTGAGTCAGTTCTAAGGCTTGAACTCAGGGCCTGAATACTGTTCTTTAGCTCTTTCACTCAATGCTGGTTCTCTACAACTTGATCTAGGTTATGTTGGGGGGGGCGGGGGTACCAGTCCTGAGCTTGAACTCAGGGCCTGGGTGCTGTCCCTAAGTTTCTTTGGCTCAAGGGTAGTGCTGTACCACTTGAGCCACAGTGCCACTTCCAGGTTTTCTAAGGAGTTTATTGGATATAAGAGTCTCATAGGCTCTTCTAACTAGGCTAGCTCTGAACCACAATCCTCAGATCTCAACCTCCTGGTAGCTAGGATTACAGTCATGAGCCACCAGCATCCGGCTACTTCCAGCTTTTTGATAGTTAATTGGACTTTCTTGACCAAGGCTGGTTTCAAACTGGGCTCCTCAGATCTCAACCTCCTAAGAAACTAGGATTACAGGCATGAGCCACAGGCGCCTGGTTTCTTTCAGTTGGTTGCTTTCCAATGACTTTGTTCTTGGTCTAGCCAGGTGAGTCCATCACTCTCTGAAGGCAGAGAGAGTACACAGAGCATTTATAGGATGTTTAAAGCATGCTATGAAAGGAAAGGTGTGGAAAGCTCAATTGGAAAAAGGGACGAAGTTGCACAAAGTTAGGAAATCATAAGAGTCCCAAGGTACCTGAAACACTAACATAGTAAGAGTTTTAAGAGGTGATAAAGATAACTTGCTGTCAAAGGAGGCAGATATTACCAAAGAAACAAGCAAAATGAATTCCTTTCTTAACCCACCATAAAGGTGAATGGCTACCAGATGGTTAGGCAGAAATACCTGTCCACAAATTCCTGGAGAGAAAAACAAATGCAAGAAGCAATCAGATCCTCTACAGAGCAAAATATCCATCCATTGACCACAATGCAAGACCACACATGTTCATGAAGAGGAAGACAATGGGAATGTGAATTAGCATTGGTCCTCCACCTGCCAACCCATACTCCAAGAACTAACCACAAACCTCAGGATGCCAGAGGGGAAAAGCCATCTGAGACAATTCAGTCATGTCAACTTGAGGGATGAAGACATCCAGGTGACTGGAAAAACCTAGCACAGGTCCTAGAGAAGTGATGTGACCAAATAACAATGATGTCTCTTGTTCAAAAACCTACTGTATACTAGGCCCTTTTGCTTAGATTTTCAGCTGCCTATGTCACCGGCAGCCGCCTCTCATTGATTTTTGTCACCTACCTAATCCCTAGCTCCTGGGCTAACTCTAGTGATTCCCACCAAATGAATAGAATATGGTAACAAGTGGGAAGATGAATAAATAAAAATGAAATAATAAATAAAAATGAATAAATAAAAATAACTGTCTTGAATTTGTATATCACTGACTCCTATTTTTCCATCTGAGTCTTGCCTCTTTCCAGTTCTGGCTATCAATGACTTAATCTTCACTCTCTCTTATAATTATCCCTCCTGTGTGCTTGTTACTACATTCTTTCTAAAAGAGGCACATGTGCACCCCCCCCCGTGTGTGTGTGTGTGTGTGTGTGTGTGTGTGTGTGTGTGTGTGTGTGTGTGTGTGTGTGTATGTGTACACAGTCACACGTCATGCCAATCACCTCAAGAGGAGCAGGGGGAGCTCAGCCTCCTCTTGCTTTGTTTAGCTCCTTCCTAATCCATCTTCTGCCAACCACAAATAAGCATTACATAGACATTTACAGTGTAGCCCCCAGGGACAGATAGAAGCTGCTAATCCTTAAGAAGAGGCATGGGTACAACAGAGAGAGGCCCCAGCCTCACCCACCGGCGAGGGTTTTCCAGCTCAGCACTTCCAGCTCGCTGTCCAAGTCACCACAGACGGTACAATCACTGGGCCTGGAGAGAGAAGGAGACAGTGGGCGGCTGAGGTATACGCATCCACTTCCACAGATGGCTACATGACACAGTTCCTGAGGACTTGGTTGGACCCCCACCCCTACCCCACCACAGCTGACCTCTTGTAGTTGAATTTCTCCTCAAAACATCCACATAATCGTTGTACAACAGTCCACTTTCCATTTTTACTGGTCGTATGAATGAGTAAGTTTCACTAGAAACCATATAGGACCTGAAATTCCCTGGGTCCCAGACTGTGGTCCTAAACCTGCCCTCCACCCTTTCAGCAAGTTAGATTTATGAAATCAGAGGAATGAGGGGTTTTTGTTCAGTTTGCTTTTCCTTTTTTGGAGTGGGTTGGGCAGGGGTGCTGATTTGACTTTATAAAGTCTGACTGAAATTCCCCATCCCAAAGGGAAGCAGCTTTAGCTGGGCTCCCAGGGTCATTTTAGGAACCCTAGGGTCCTGGCTTGTTGTCTTACTGCTATGATCCCCAAGGGTAACTCTAGGAGCAGTCTCCTCTGAAGCTCCCAGCCTAGCTCAGCCCTTCGGCCCCTATCCTACAGCTGGCTCTCGAAACAAGGGGAGTTTGCAAGAGGGAAAACCTCTTATCACAAACATTTCCTGCCTATTCCCTTCTGACCCTGCATACCACAGCCCTTCCCTGGCTAGCCAGGCCACCAACACAGCCCTAACCACCTCCTCACAAAGACCTCTCAAGAAAGGGTCTCCAGACTATCTCTATTCTAAATTCTTCTCCATCCACACTCTCTCCCTTCTCCAGGGAGCTCAGGGGATCTTACAGGCCACCCAAATGGTTCAGTCACTGAAATCCATGAAAGAAGTCAGGTGGAGAGAAGGAAAGACAAGTAAAGATTTCTTCCTCAAATAGAAGAGGTGACTCCCAGCGGGAGTCTGTCCCATCTCTGCTAGGACCCTGCTGGGCTACCTCAGACAAAGAGACATACAGAGACAGAGCAGAGAGACAGACCTGCCTATCTGTAAGTGCCTAAGCACTTGTCTACCTTATTCCCTATGTTGTGGACTGTGTGTGCTTTATGTAGGCCTGAAGCTATGATTTGCTAGTTTGTATAAAGGGCTGGGAGCCAAAAACCAGCCTGGCTGTGGGCTGGTCAGAATGGCAGAGTGGCCTATAGAGACTAGGGCACCCAAGTCTTTCCCCCTCCCCAAACCTATGCTGGCCTTCTCTTGGCCTCCTGCCCCTAGCTTGCTGTGTGGTCTAAGCCCTCTGCACAGAAAAGCCAGGGAGGGAGGGACAGGCCTGCATGTTTACAGTCAAGCATAGCTGAACCTTTATTTTAAATAAATAAAACTTTTAGCCAGTTTTTATTTCCCCTTGTTCAACTAGCAGCTTTCTCCCTCCATCTCCTCCTATTTCTTCTATGCCTTCTCTTCCTCCTCCTCTTCCTCCTCCTCCCTCCTTTATCTCTGGGGCCACCCAGGGAGGATCCATGGGGGCAGGAGGGAGGGTGTGGACAGAGGCCAGACTGACCCTGGTATTTAATGTCTTAGGTATGTACTACCTCCCTCTCCCTCTCCATCTCGTTCTCCTTCTCCCTGTCTTCCCTCTCCTTCTCCCTCTGTCTTCTCTTCTTACCCACAGAACCCCTGAGGTGCTTATGAATTTGAGACTTCCAGGCCTAAAAACTAGAGACTAAACAGGAAGCCCAGCCCCGTCATCAGCATGCTGTCCATCTGTTCTTCTCTATACAGTGTTGCCCACCCCTGTTCTCCCTATTCACCGAACATTGTCATCCATCTGTCTTCCACTTTAGCTTGTCATCTATCCGTCTCCCCCATTGGACCCTCATCCATCTGTCCCTCCCACAGGATAACCGGCTCTATATCCTGTTGGGTTGTCATAAATCTGCCTATCCCAAGAGATGTTCCATCTGCCCTTCACCTGACTGGGCTGTCATTCCATCCAACCTTCTTGATCATCCTTTCTTGTCCATCTGTCTCCCTGCTTTGGACATCATTTTACCCATCTGCCTTCCTGCATGGGAGATGTCAGATGTAAGAATAGTTGGGAATCTATTCTGGTCTTGATCCCAACAACAATAATATGGCAACCATCAACCAAGTATCTACTATGAGCCATATACTTTATATACATTAATCCTCTCACAGCCCACTGAGACTGTGTGCATCAACTCATTTTACCAGAGAGGAAACTGAGACTAGGATGGGGCAAAAGCCTTGCCTAAGATAACATAGCTCCTAGTGGCAGATGCAGGGGACAGAACTATGTCTGGCCCTGTGGAATGAGGGTGAAGACACAGTCCCCATACTTTCTACTTCAGGAGGTAAGATTTCCCCTCTCCTGGCCTCTCAGCACATTTAATTTACACTTTGCTGCTGGATGTTTTCAGACTGATGAAGTTTCCTCCCTGCCCTGGCTCTACAAAAAAACATAAAGGAAGAAAAAGCAGCCAGATGTGAGAGCAATTCAAAGGTCTTTTGGGGGGGGAGGGGGAGGGGGAGTGATGTTAAATAAACAACCAATGGCATTCTTTCTGCAAAACGATCCATTTTCATGGCACCCAGGAGTTCGTCCAAGGGTCTCTGGGTCACTAGGGAAAAGCATTTCGTGTGTTTTGGCTTCATATTCTTCCATTGGCCACAAAGAACTAATTCTTCCAATTAATGAAATCAGCACCACTGATGGAGATGTGCTGACAAATTATTTTCAAGACGAATATATTTGCACCAATGGTGGGGCTGATGGGCCCAAAGGATTTGGAGGCTGCAGGGCAATGTCCCCCACCAGCTGCAGACACTGAGGTCATTCATGGTGGCTGAGATGTTGGCCACTGCCTCAAGGGATGCCTCTCTCTGCCCGGAGCCATGAAGACTGGACCAGGTTGTGTGTTGAGGGGCTGCCTATCAATGAATGGGCTTCTGTATGGCCTTGCCAGGTCCCCAGCACCCCACCCCCCACTACCCCAGCCAAGTCCCCTCCGGGGCTTGTTCTAAAGGGCCTATTCACCATTTAGGATTCCCTGATGGGAAGTGAGACAGACACATGCTTCCTTGGGGATATGGAAAAACTGGAGGCCTGAAGACAGGAAGAAGAAGCCTTAAGCTACAGGGAGGAGCCCAGCCAGAAGGGAAAAAAGGGGGGGGGGTGGTAACCAGCTAGAAGCCCTGTAGGATAAGAATAAAAGGAGAGAGAAGAGCAGGGCAGGCCTGGAAGGGAGAGTCATTGGGACAACCAGAGAAAGAGAAAGTGGGAAGGAAGGCCCTGAGGCTCAGGGAGATAAATATAAGCCAGAAAGCAGTGGGGAATTGTTTTAAGCCACAGATTTAATTTCCTGATTATGGTTGCTTTTTGGGTTGTTTCCCCCACCCCCCACCCCCAAGCTGATATAAGCAGCATTTCTCATTCCCTGAACAGTTCTACCAATGTGGAAAAGTGATCCAGAGTATGCTGGGTGACCAGGCCCAGCTGCAATGTAGATAAGCCCACTGGAGGTGACTCCAAAGCCAAGCCTACATCTCATCTCCTTTTCTCATTTAGCAGAATAGGTCCTATGTTCCTGTGGCTAGTCCTGGAGGAAGGGAACAGAGCAGTTTCTAGACATCTCTGGTGAGTAAGTGGTCATCTGAGGTTTAGGGCTAAATTATCTGTTAATTGTCTCTGTGGTTTCTGTTTTCCTGGCTACATTAGGATTTTGAGTTCTGAGGGTTACAAATGAGGAGCTTAAGACACCCAACCCAGTTTGCTGCAGTTCGCCGCAGCTCCTTTTACACTACTATCACCACACTATCTTCCTAAAGCTTTCTTTCCCTGCATAAAATCCAACTGTGCCATCCTAGACTTTCCACACAGCTGAGCAGGAAAGCAAAGACCCTCCGCTCTGTACAGTCCAAGACCAGAAGTTTTGGCATCAGCAGGGGCAGACTCTGTGGGCCTCCTTGGTCAGAAGCTGCATTTTAAATAGACCGTCAGACAACTTGCTGGTACCTAACAGCGTCAGGAGCCTTGCTCCTGACTCTTTGCCACCCATTCCAGCAAACTGGAATTGTTAAAGTCTTCTGAATATACCCTTCATTTTGCATTTGGAGTGCTGTCCTCTGTCGTCTCCCTTGTGATCATTGGTGGAAATCTCATCCACATTGTAAGACCCAACTCAAATGCTCTCCTCTCCCAGAAGTCTGCCCTTCCCACCATCCCCTTCCTTCACCAGAGGTTGGGACTTCTATATAGCAATTTGTTTCAGTCACCCTGGGTGTGTGTTTCACTTTCTGGCCTGGTTACTCATGCACTTATCAAAGGGGGCAGTATTCTGTAGTAGTTTACAGAACTTCCTGAGTTCCAATCCTCATCCCCTCGTTTTGGGACACCACGCAAGAATTTAACCTCTTCGGGCCTCAGGCTCCTCATTAGTAAAATGGGCGAGGGGGAGAATAATTGTATACCTATGCAGACTAGTAAGACCTACTTAAAATGCATTTATCAAGTAAATATGTGGTCCACACCTCCTCCAATCCAAAATTCAGCTGCTCCAAGCCCATCTTTCTCTACATTCCCGCCACTGCTCTTGCCTGCCGTGGACCCCAGCTGCTCCTGCACCACTGAAAAACCCTGTACCTGCACTGCTGCCTGCAAGTGCAAAGAATGCAAATGCACCGGCTGCAAGAAGAGCTGCTGCTCCTACTGCCCTATGGACTGTGCCAAGAATGTCCAGGGCTGTGTCTGCAAAGAAGCAGCTGAGAAAGGCAGCTGCTGTGTGATATGGGGGCATACTGCCACATGTGTAAACAGAGTGACAGTATAAACCTGGATTCTTAATTTCCTTTTTCTTTTTCTTTTCTTTTCTTTTTTTCTTTTTTTTTTTTTTTTTTGTCGGTCATGGGGCTAGAACTCTGGGGCTGGGTGCTGTCCCTGAACTCTTCAGCTCAAGGTAAGCGCTCTACCACTTAAGCCATAGCACCACTTAAGTTTTCTGGTGGTTAATTGGAGATAAGAGTTTCATGGACTTTCCTGCCCAGAATGGCTTTGAACCGTGATCCTCAGATCTTAGCCTCCTGAGTAGCTAGCATTATAGCATTACAGGCATGAGCCACTGGTGCCCAGATGCTTCTTCTTCTTCTTTTTTTTTTTTTTTAACATCCCTGATCCATGCTCCATTCCTGTTTCTGTAACATGTATGGCAGAGGATAAAAGTCGTTGATTTGAAGAAAATAAATTATATATGTGTGTGCATACATATACATATATATGTGCCAAGAAATAAAGATTAAAATATGGTTCAAAATATATATCTGCTGTAACCATGGGCTGTGGTGCTTATAAAGCACTCAGTGAACTTTAATTGTCATGCCTTTTCATCTCCCCTGTGCCCTGGGCATTTGTATACAGTCATAGTCCATATTTCATGTCTCTATAAAGCTACATAGGTGTTATGTCCCCAACACCTATCACAGCTTGGCATATAACATGTGCTTATTAAATGATTGTTTACTTAATGAAACAATGCAAAAGCAATGCTCTTAATTGCACAAGGGTTACTAATCATAAAACCCACAGAACCCAATATAGCCTAGCTTCCCAAAGCTAATTGCTATGCCCCTTTGTTTATTGGTTTGTTGATCAATGGTTGATTTTTCTAATAATCACTTAAAAGTCCTGTTTCCTCAATTTGACTTCCATGCTGTCCTTCCATCATGTCTTTTCTGCTCCTTCCTAGTTCCTTTCCCAAAATTCTGTGTTTTTCGGCATCTTTTAAAATATTGCAATTGGTCATTAAGTATTTTAACTTATTTATACAGTTTAAGTCAACTCTTTTATTTGATTTCCCCCCCCAAAAATGATTTTTTTTTAGAAAAACAACAACAATTCTATTCTGTTTTCATCTCGAAGAGACCACTTTGGCTAGGGTTTTGAACAAGAATGACCATTCTTTCCACAGCTCTGTGAAGGGAAAATTCGAAAACTAATGCAGTCACATTTGCCCAGTTCTATGTCCTTGATCTCTGGTAGATCCTTACTAAACACTGAATACATTAGTGAAGGCTTAGAGAGGGTTAGTTTGGTGACAGGCTCAGAGGAGAGGTAATTTTTACCCAAATGTTAAGCATCTAGGTTGAGAGGCTCCAACTTTCCCACTTGCCATATTTCTTCATGTTATCTCTACTGAAAATGTTTTCCTTCCAGTTAAATCTTAATGGAAAGTGAAATAAATGTCATAAAAGAAGTTTATGCAAGGGCTAGGAATGTGGCTTAGTGGTAGAGTGCTTGCCTAGCATGCATGAAGCTCTGGGTTTGATTCCTCAGTTCCACATAAACAGAAAAGGCCAGAAGTGACACTGTGGCTCAAGTGGTAGAGTGCTAGCATTGAGCAGAAGAGGCATGTATTAATCTGACAGACTGGCATGTTGAATTGAAACCCTGTGTACAACTACTTAAAGATAATATATATTTTTAATTGTATTCAATGAAACAGTAACCCTTCGGTATATCACCTTTTTAATAACCACTTTAAAAGTTTAAAAAATTGTATTCACAAAAAAGAGAAAAGGACTTTCCTTCTTTTCCTATTAATCCTAGTTCTAAGAATGGGAGAAAGAGGCAGGTGCTAGTGGCTCATGACTATAATCCTAACTACTCAGAAGGCTGAGATTTGAGGATTGCAGTTCAAATCCAGCCAGTGCAGGACAGTCCCTGTGAGACTCTTATCTCCAATTAACCATCAGAAAACCAGAAGTGGTGCTGTGGCTCAAAGTGGTAGAACTCTAGCCTTGAGCGAAAAAGTTTAGGAATAGTGTCCAGGCCCTGAGTTCAAACCTCCTGATCAACAACAACAGACAGACAGACAGACAGACTTTAAAGTCACTTATTTGGGATTTCAAGGAACTGTAGGAGAAACGGAACCCCTGACCAGTGGAAATGTGATCCACATGGGAATCTCTGGGAGGACACCTGCTTCTCCATGGTCTTTGTCTCTGCAACTCCTGCAAGGGACTGGCTTCCTTTTGGAACGTGGGGCATACAGCACAACACCAGTAAGGACAGAAGGCCCTGTCTGTGGGAAAGGGACAATCAGTGAATTTTCAAGCCCAAGAGGTGGGGACAAAGCTTCCAGCTTGAACTAGATGTCTGGAAACTCAATATTGCCCAGAGTATCAATTACCTCACAGACTCAGACCCTGTCCTGCTTGGAGGGCTGCATGACATGAATCTCTGTGCACCTTTGAATGAACTCTAAGAAAATGTACATCAGAGTCTCCTCGAAAGGGAAATTGTACCTGGTAGAAGGGAAAGGGAGTCATCAAGATAGGAATTTGAGTACAAGCAAAAATATCGAGGGCTTTCCATGTCTGCTTTGGCCCTGGGGGGATTTAATAGCAGTGAAATCACTCTTTAGATAATGGTGATGGGACCACTACCTTACCAAACTGAAAAATCAAGGCATCCAGGAAAAAAATATGGTAAGAGCTTCCCCTGCCTGCAGTTTTGTTATCAAGCATCCTTGGCATTCACTCCAAAAACAAAATAGGAGAAACCTTCAGATCTTGATTCTTTAGCAGTGGGGAATTCCAGACACAGAACTGAGTTACAGAACCCTGCTTAACATCTGGGTAAGAATTATCTCCCACTAGGTCCGTGTGGCTCACACCTGTAATCCTACCTACTCTGGAGGCTGAAATATGAGGATCACAATCTGAAGCCAGCCCAGACAGGAAAAGCTGTGAGACCCTTTTCTCCAATTAATCTCAGAAAAAGCTGGAAATGGTGCTGTGGCTCAAGTGGTAGAATGCTCTCCGTAAGCAAAAGTTGCCCAGGTACAGCACGTAGGCCCAGAGTTTAAGCTCTGGAAAGAGGCGGGTACTTCTGCTAACTCTGAGCCTGACACCAAACTAACTCTCTCCAAGCCTCCACTCATGTATTCGACATTTAGTAGGGGCCTACCAGTACACACAATGGTAATCTAGGCCACTGGGATACAAGCAGGCCAAATATATAGTCTGTGCCCTCAAGGGATTCATGGAAATACTGATGTTATAAACTAGTAAGAATAGTAGCCACTCCTTGCTGAGCCTCTATGATAGGCTTTCGGTAAGCACTGAGCTAAGTACTTGTGGTAGCCAGACTCCACTGAGCCTTACCTCCTGGTATTCATGTGCTCCTGTACAATCCTTCTGCACTGATTAGGGCTGACAAGTGTAACTAATAGGATTTGTGGGAATAAGGGTGTGTAACTTCTGAGGTTAAGACATGAATGACAATGCAGCTTCCACCTCGCTCTCCCCAGGATCACGCTAGCGAAAGCCAGCTGCCTCGAGTTAAAGACAGTCAAGAAGCCCTTCCCTGGGGGAGGATACCATGGGGAGGGACTGAAACCCCCTCCCTATAGCCAAGTGTCTGAGACACTGTAGAAGTACAGCCTGCCAGCAGGACATGATAGCTCATACCTATAATTCTAGCCACTCAAAAGGCAGAGATTGGGAGAATTATCGTTCCAGAGCAGCACAGGCAAAAAGTTGGCAAAGACCCCCATCTCAACCAATAAAAAGCTGGATGTGGCAGTTCATGTCTGTCATCCCAACTCGATGGTAAGTATAAATAGGAGGATCATTGTCCAGCCCAGTTGGGGGAGGGGAGGAAGGCAGGGAATCGAGACCCTATTTGAAAAAATATCTACAGCAAGAAGGGCTGCAGATGTGGCTCAAGTAATACAATGCCTGCCTAGCAAGCCCAAGACCCTGATTTCAGAGCCAAAGAAGGAAGACAAGAAGAGCCTATGCCTCCTGTTAACATCTTAGTTGCATTGCCATGAGAAACCAGAAGCCAAGACTGCCCAAATGCCCGGGCTCACAAATGCCTGAGCCACAGAAACTGGGAGACAGTGTCTGTTGTTGGATTAAGCCATTCAGTTTGGGGGTAATTTGTTACGCAGCAATCAATAATGAATGCAGTGCTTTATGTTCATTTCCTGTCAAATCCTTGCACGTGTATTATTTACATCTACAGATATGAAAACTTGAATTTAGAAAGGTTAAAGTAGGAGGCAAAAAATCAGCGATCAAGTCCATCAAAATTTTATATAATAAAATGATTTGGGCACAAGTCTGTATAGGCAGTAGAAGTTCTCAGTGGGGAAAAATACCCGGAAAGTGTGGACCTAGAGCTAGGGAGGAGGATGTAGGGAAGATTTGTTAGAGGATGTAAAACTAGCAATGAAACTGGAGGGGGAACAGATGTTTGCCAGGTGGAAGCTTGGAGAGGGATTCTAGAGGTAACAGCATCAGCAGGACCACGGGGCGTCACACAGACTGAGGTGTTCACAACTGTTGGATTCTAGACCTGGGAAAACAGAGGATTTGTGGCTCATTTGCTAAAGAAAAATCTTAGTTCTAGCCCCATGGTCTAATCTTGCAGCCATGCACTCCTCAGAATCACTAAAACTGATGCTCTTCTATAAACTGTAGCCTTATTCCCTACTCTAGAACTCATAGCCACTTTAGGTCCTCACTTCTGCCCTCTCTTTTAGCAACTTAGCTCCCTGGAATGTCTGAAACACACTGCTGTCCTTCCAGACAGGTAACTCTTGCTCTTCACAAAATTATAGTTACGATGTTTACATCTGCCTTCATAAATTCTCTCTTATCTATTGCAAAATATCACGTGAGCTTCACTCCCATATTTAGCAAGGTTACTGGAAGAGCAAATCAAAGAGATTCAGGGTCAAATTTGAATACATTGGATTTCAGAAAGGGGCTTCATTCTCTCTCCTAAGGAAAGCCTTTTGGATACCTTCATAGATTGTAATTAAAGAAACACAATATGAAGCAGTAGCCACCTTCATAACCACAGCCAAAAGTTACTGATCTTGGTTTGATGTCAGGTTCTACAGCACAGTCTATTTGGGAAGATCTGATGGTTCTTCCCTAAAGCCTTTTCCTAAGCAGTATCTTTAAAACCAGTAACTTGAATTGAAATACAAAAAGGAGGCTTATCACCTTCCCTGATGGCTGAAACTGGGTAGCTTAGTTAGTTGTGGAGCTGACAGAATTGAGAACCATAGCCTCTGAAAGGCTAGTACACGCCAGCAGCTCACATCTGTAATCCTAGCTACTTGGAAGGCTGATACCAGAAAAAAAAAAATCATGATTTGAGGTCACTTAGCCCAGACATACATGAGAAACCCCTTCTCAACTCCTAACTGGGTGCCAGGGCACAAGTCTATCATTCTAACTACGTGACAGGCTAAGATTGAAAGGATCATAGTTTCTGGCTAGTCTGGGCAGGAAAGACCCATTGTAAGGAATGAACCTAGGTGTTGTGGGGTACTCCTGTCATCCCAGCTAAGTTAGGAAATAAGAAAGAGGAAGAGCTTAGTGGAGGCACACACCTTAACAGCAGGAAGCAAGTCTTTAGCTCAAAATAACCAGTACACAAAAAAGTGGGGGGTTAGAAGTATGACCTACTTCACAAATGTGAGGCCCTGAATTAAAACCCCAGTACCACCAATGATGATGATGATGATGATGATGATGATGACGACGACGACGTTGGTGTAGGGTAGCTATACCAAGATGAATCCAACCTAAAAGAAAAGTCCTACACTTGAGTTTCAAATATAACCATACAAATATATCTTAGAAACTAAAAGGTGAAGACATTGATGGGTGTTGGGGGAACAGTGAGTGAACATAAGAAGAAAAGCAAATCAAATGAGAAGACGGACTGGCCTTGCAGTAATCTGGAGTGGGGGGAAGGGAGAGGGGCAATTTCCCTCAGAAGGTTAACTGCTGAGATTCTACAGCCTCACCACCACCCCCAGGGCTGTATTTAGTAACTCACACTGTACTCCATTAAATGTGTTTGGGTTCCCGTCCCTACCCTCATTTTCCCCCCTGGAGTGAGCCAGGAGCCCTTAGAAGGTAATGAGAATGTTGAGAGCTTGGGATCTGGGAAGAGCTTGGAAAAGAAAAGCTCTCAAAGCCTCTCCCCTCTGGGCTCTAGCCCTGCTGATAAGACTGAGCGCAAAGCTAGCTGACAAGTGATAGGAAACAGGAATTCCCAAACGGTTTAACTCTTTCCATACCGTGCAGCCGACTCTAAGCTAAGCTCCTCTACTTTCACCTTTCCTCTGCATACAACAGGGCTCTGCCTCTCCTGCTCCCCAACCTTTCTAGACTCTACCTGTCCCTTTATCTTGATTAGTTACTGGATACTTTGCTTCCTCAGTAAATCTCTATCAGCATCTGATATGAAACCTCTCCACCTTCAGGCCAGCCTACAAGAGGAACACAAGAGTTTTTCTCATCCACAACCTCCCAATCTCACCGAACCTCTTCACCTATACTGGTCCAGGGTTGCTGGTCAGTCTCTAAAGCCAACCAGGTCAATATTAAACTTGTTTTGCATATGAAGGTTCTAAAAGCAAACTTCCCATGTCCAATCTCAGTAGCTGAACCCCACAACCATTCTCGGTTGCCTGGCTAGCTGTAGAATCAGAGGAAAGGGGTCACCACCCCAAGCCATATCTAACTTTGTTGAGTCACTCCTGAAATCCCAGGTATTACTTGGTGCATGTTCAGGCCTTCTACAGAGACAAGAAATCTGTACCTAGTAATGGCCAGCATGGCAGAAGCTCAAAAGCCAGGAAGCCCTGCATCCCCTGGAGCCTGAAGGCATTAAGGTGAAACCCTCTGAGACACAGTAATTAAGTGTAAATGAATCTTCTTTCAGTAGACTGGAACTCAGATAAACTGCCATTGTCATGCAAAGTAGCTTTGCACCTAAAAGCCCTTATCCAAATAAGCTATTTAATTAACTTCCTAATTGCCTCTGACCTGTACTGACCCCTTCCCTCCCCCTCCCTCGACCTACCTACTACCACCCACCACCTTCCAGATTCCATTTTAAAACACATAATTTGGGGCTGGGAAGGTGACTCACCCTGGGTTCGGTTCTTCAGCACCACATAAGCAGAAAAAAAAAAAACCCAAGTGGCACTGTGGCTCAAGTGGTAGAGCTCTAGCCTTGAGCCGAAGAGGTCAGGGACAAAGAAAAGTCCTGATTGTGCTAAGTGCCAACAACAAAGACCATGCATGATGGCCGTGTCTTGGCATGACAATGGTAACAATAATGGGAGAAAGGGGCATGCCTATGTATTGCTACAGCAATACATAGCCCCATTAGCTCCTGGAGGCTAGTGCCCATTTACCATCCAAGGCTTGCCACAAGAAGGGCCTGCAATGTCACTACCCACGGTATGTGTACAGGAACCCTAACAGACTTGGGTGAAAGGAAGAGACAGAGCTGGAGCTTCCAGTGGGCATCCTCAGGTCTGAAGCTTCACTGGCCACTTCTAAGAGTGCAAGGAGGGATGCTAAACCTGTTAGTGGGAAAAGCTCCACGCTGAGGAGAGCAGGCAGAGGGGAAGTTAGAATAAGGATGAGTAGAATGATGGGATGGACTTAACAGGGCTGAAGAACACTAACAGAAAACAAACTATCTCCTGGTTTCTGCCGAGTGCTTTACAGGAATGGAAATCACAAATAGAATCACACACACACACACACACACACACACACACACACACACACACACACACACACACACACACACACACACACACACACACACACACACCACGCTTATCCCTTTTAAACTTTGTGTGCGAATGTGCCAGCACTTGCAGCTTTTGCTATTTAATTGGAGATAAGCGTCTCAGAGCCAGCTTCAAACCTGGATCCTCAGATCTCAGCCTCCTGAGTAGCTAGGATTACAGGTGAAAGAGCGCACCTCTCCTTACCCCCCCCACCCCCCCACCATCATGCCTGGCTTCACTTTTAATCTTATAGAATAAATCTTATTCTTTTTTCTTCCCACTAGAGGAAACTGTGATCAGAGAGGTGAAGTGACTTGTCCAAGAGCACTTAGTCTGTGATTGGCAGTCAGGATTCAAATACCCACCTGGAAATCAATGATCTTGGTGTTAAACCACAAGCAGCAGTAAGGATGATCATGTTGGAGGAGAGACTAGCTACCCAAAATTATTCTGCATTGTATTATAGACCTTACTCTTCCCCCTCTGGGCAAGAATCTCTCTAGGGATGAAGGAGGAGGCAGAATAAAGGAACTTTTAGAAGGGAAGGGCTTTTTAGGGCTAAGTCCTGAGAAACTGAAGAGTCCCAGAGAAAACTTTTCCTTCCAGGAAAGAAACTTCTTGTCTGGGGCCATGGTGGGGGAGGGGGCATCTGTAAGTCATATAACAAACACCAGGCCTCTCCCTTTTATACTTCATTCCTTGGGTGGGGGCGAGCAGAGGAGCCATCTCTATTTGGGAAACAGTGGAAAGCAAAGTACGGTGAACCCTGCACTTTTTAATCTATTAACTGTGGGGGCTTTGCTGGACCTAGGAAGGGCATAAACTTTCTTCCGAGGAAGTTCTATTTCTGTAAGTAAGATTCTGGACTTGAGAAACATCTGTTTTTTGAGGGGAATTCCCTACTTTCTTGGGCTTGTTTTTGGTTTTTGTTTGGTTTGGTTTTGTTTGGGGGAGGTTCCAGTCCATCTTAGGAATAAATAAAGCTGGGAGTCTTTGAGGCAGCATACTAACAAAGGCTTGGAACACCAAGCCTTTCACTCTCTGGCCTGGAGCTGCCCAGCTGGGCACTGTAGCTGTCACTCTTCTCCAAAGCCAGGTATTTCCAGGGGGCATCCATGTGGAAGAGCAGGTGCTGCTTTGACTTCAAATAGACAGCCCAGAAAGGAAGAAGACTCCTTGGCTCCAGGGCTGATGTGAGCGGGTTAAGACAGTAGAATTTTGGACAGGATCTGTTACAGGGTCTTTTGTCTCACTTTTAGAAAAGGCAACAAAGAAGGATTTTAAAAGGCTGCCTTGGTCTGCAGAATCCCGATGGAAGCAGATGGCATGCCAAGAGGTTCCTGGGCAGCCCCAGAGGCCCCAGACCTAGGAGCCTTATTGGAATGCAATTACCCTAAGTGCTGGCTGTTAGGATGAAAAGGCAGGAATGCAATTATGGAAGAAGCAGGTCATGAGCTTTTCATTGATTAACCTGTCCTGGCTGATTCCATTTCCCACCAGAATATCGGGGCTCTGAGGGTTACCTTGTACCCTTAGGTTATGAGAAAGGAAAACAGCCACTGTGAATAGGGAAATGTCTACAACAGGGTTCAGGAAGGCCAGAGAAGTTTAAAAAAAAATGCCTTTGGAAGAGAATCTATCACTTATCACTTGCTCAGACTCTGCTGCCCCCAAAAGATGAAGAGCCAGTACGTTAGAGGGGTGCCTGATGGAGGGGGTTATTAGAAGAGACCTCCAGGAGAAATCACTTCAAAGCTAAATGGCTGCTGCTACCTGGGTTCACTTCAGTAACTTAACTGCAAATCTCTTGGCGTCTCTGGGTCTTAGTTTTGATCACTAAAATAAGGGTTAAAAACAAAACTTTATATCTTAGGGGTTGATGAAAGAAGAATGATGAAGAATGAAAGCTCTTAGCCCCACATTCTAGCCCTTGGTTTGTTTTTTTATTTTTAAACTCACTACATGGGAGTCATTTTGATAGTGATTATCTCTTCAAGTTCTAAAAAGAAAGTCAAATATACAGACATACACTTCTGAGCTGGATTCCATAGGAATCCCCAGGTAAGATCCTGCTCCTAAATTCAGAGGGCGTTGGGAGCCCCAGAGTCCCCTAAACACTGCTTCCTCAAACCTTCCCCCTATCCCTAGGGCACGTCTCCCCCAGAGAGGCATCCGGATCTGACCATTCTGGGAGACAAGCTCTTGGAAGTGGGGACACAAATGTGGTGCCAGTGTGGTGGGGGGACTACCTAAGCCTGAACCCAAGCTATCACAAGCCAGCCCTAACAGGGAGCTTCTGACCAGAACAATCTTTAAGCGATTTCTGCCTGTTGGGATGACAGAGTCAGATGCTGAGTTGAGATGGACTTTTCTATCCCAAATGCTCTAGAAACCAACTAGAGACCCAGCATCTCCTGGATAACCAGTGTGGATCAAGAAAGCAAACACCAAATACCTTCTCTTCTCATCTGCTCCTCTCCCCTACTCTCTTTTCTCTTCCAGACCTTAGGATGCTCTCCTCCCTTAGAACCTACAGGTTGCTGGACACCTGTAACTCTCACACCTATAATCCTAGCTACTCAGAAGGCTGAGATCTGAAGATCGCAATTCTAAGCCAGCCCAAACAAGAAAGACCAGGAGACTCTTATCTCCAACAAACCACCAAAAAGCCAAAAGTAAAAGTGTAGCTTGACTGGTAGAACATCGGCCTTGAGCAAAAAAGCTCAAGGACAGCACCCAGGCCCTGAGTTTAGGCCTCTGGACCAACAAAAAAGAACCTAGTGGTTGCACCAGGAGCCTTCCATCCCAGCCCCAGTAGCTCCTCCTCCTTCCATGCTTCCATTACAGCTCAGCCCTTGTCTCTATGTATGCATGCAGCCCAAACACCAGCAGGGAATTTCAGAGGTGAAGGCCCTGGGAAGATCATTATTCCTCAGTTCCCAGGAAAGAATATACGCAAAAAGCTGGGAGGAGGAGATGTTTCTAACCTGTATGTTCGTTTATTCATCAATCATTCATTTATTCATTAATCATTCATCCGCCACCCATCAATCATTCATCTGCTTACTTATTCATTCAGTTTGTACCTCTTGCTTGCTTTGGTTGCCACAGATGTTGGTCTGTTCTGCTTTGATCTGTCCCCAATTTTTTTGTGTGTGGCAGCTGCACGCAGAAGCCTTCTGATGAACCTCATGGAGTCCTACCAAGGCTTCCCTCGGAGAGGCCCGAGGCAACCAAAGGGTCAGTGCAGAGCTGTCCTTTGCCTGCAAGCTCCCTTCTGTGTTAAAATCCAGACCTCTGGTCCAAGGGTCAGTGGGAAGGGATGGGAGAGACTCCAGAGGGGTCTCCAGGGCCATGCAGGGAAATAATGGTCTGACATGCCTCACTGTGTATGAGCTCTGCCTAGTTGAAAACTATTATTCTGGTGTTTCTAGGAGGTAAGGGACAACAGGAGACATTCTAAGCCCCTGAGCCTGGCTCTGAGGCCTGCGTTCAGCATGGTGGACTCAGAGGACACTGTATGGGGAAGACTGAGACTGCAGGTTTAGAGCTGAAGCTGTGGGCCTCTGGACAAGTTTCCCTGCTTCCGTCATCCCTGTCTCACCTCATCCTCTAAAGTCCACTCAGTCAGAGGTCCTTTACCATAAGCCAGCCCAAACTGCTGGTCCCTTTAATCCCCCACTAACTTCGGCCTTTCAGCCCTGCCTGCCTTGTTCTTCCTAACCTGGCCAGCCACACACCTGCCTCAGCAGTGCGGCTGTCCTTCCCCAAAGTTTCCTCTCCTTCAAGTCTTTCCTCTGTTGACACCTCCTGGGGAGCCTGCCCTGCCCCCATCCCATTTAAATTTGCAAACCACATGCTCAGATGCACCAGCTGAACCCTCCCCAAACCCATTCTTTCACACTCATCACCCTCTAACATACTCTATAATTTACTTCTTGTTCCTGCTGGTTTTGTCTGTCTCCGACTTCTGTGACCTACTCTAGAATAGGGGTCTGGGTCTGGTCTGTTTCCTTCTCTGATCTATCCTAAGGACATTCTGAATGTCTGGTACGGAATAGGGGCTGAGAAAATTTCTCCTTAATGCATGCTCAAATGAATGAATGAATAAATGAATGAATGAATGAATGAATGGGATGTAGGAAGTTCTGAAAACAAAGTTCATGAAGCCATGAGCCTGTGGAGTTTGGAGCTTTGTAGAGTAGAATTTAGGATACCCACAGTGGTCTCTGACAGCTACGCTGGGACGAAAGGAGCCCAGGAACTTGCCCGCTGCTGCCCAGCTCTCTCTCCGAGGGAGGGAAGGTAGGCAGCAGTGTGGGCGGGGATTGTGCTAACTCAAGATGCCAGCTCCGTGCCGCTCTGGGGCTGGCTCACGCTCTGGATGTCATTAGCTGATTTGTTCTGCTCTGCAGAATGTACTTTTCATATTTAGGCAGGAAAAAAAAAAAAAGCTTTCGATCCTCGTGGCCTTTCTTCTGTGAGCTGTAGCACATGGCCTGCTTATTATGAATTAATCCTCTAAAGAGCATGTTCATTATTCTAATTTAATTGTGTTTCGTTTCAGAAAATAACTAAACCCAGTGCGGAATAAACTTCCAACGCTGATCGGTTTTCAAGAAGTTAACCTAAGACAAAATACTGCTAGAGGGCAGCAGCAATTTGGAATCATTAAAGGGAACCCATGTAAATAATAAAAACAAAACTAAAATGCAGAATTAAATTAAGGAATAGGAAATTAAATTTGTGAATCTAATCTGAAATTGAGGCCTCATATGCACAGGCTTACCCTGGCTTGGCTCTTCGCTCAGGAGTACTCAGGCCCAGGAGTTTCTACATGGGGTGCAAGCCCCAGGACACAGACATGGCAGCCCTTCTTCCCGAGGGAGGAAGGGGGCTCTTCTCCTATGGGGTCCTCTCTTTTGCACATGAAAGCTGCGTTGGCACGTCCACATCTGGATGACTCTTGCAGAGCCCCACTGTCTGGGGAAAGAGAACACACACTGCTATGCACTAAGAGAGGGCGTTGGGAATGAGCAGCTAGATGGGGTATAAGGGGGCTCCAGGACAGAGCTATGGGAGGTAAAATGGCTGTTCTTTACCTCTGGGGTCTAGCCCCTCCCACAGGTGACTAAGCTCAGGCCAGACTAGTGGACTTGCCCTCTGGCTAGGTAGTGGTGCCTAAGAAGGGTCCTGACCTTCCCACTAACAGCATGAGAGCCCAGTTCCACATGAGGGACATCCAGCTTCAGCCCTCATAACAGGTGAGGCCTTTAGTAAAAGGGAGAGTGGGAGAACCAATGTGCAGACTTTGAGGTACCAAGAGTTAGGTGTACAGAGTTAGCACATGGCTCAGACTCTGTTGTATATTTTTCCAGGATTCCCTTAGGCTCTGTCCCTGGATGTTTTCTTCCCATCTCTCTTCTCAACGTGAAAAGACCTCAGCCTTCCAAGCCACTCAGGCCAGTCTAGAGTCACAGGTCTTCCTCCCTACCTTAGACTGAGCTTGAACAAACTCTCTCACCTTCCTTAACCTCAGTCTCTCCATAGGTAATAATAATAGATACTGCCCACTTTAGACTGTTCCAAGCAATAGATCAATTAAAGCACAGAATGAGCTCTCCAGCACTTCTGCTATTTCCTGTTCCGTTTCACCCAGTATGTGTTCACAGGCATTCTGTACACATACATACACACTTATGTCTACACAGGATGTCCATCCTCTGTCAACGGCCTTAGGCTGTTTCTAGAACAAGAAGTAGTGGGGGAAGGGGGAGAAAGTCCAATTGACTGCTTTGATTCACAAAAGCAAACATTCAAACAGATGGCCTTAACCGAGCAACTGAGGGAAGTTTCCCATTTCTATCTTCATCGTGGTTGAAACTTCAATAAATTGGCCACCTCAGAATTGATCTTTGGTTTTGAAAAATGAACCAGCAAAAGGGGAAGAAGAGACATAGAAACAAAGCCACTTTTCCTTGTGTAATTTGCATCCTGATCAAGGAAATAAAGCATATACTTTAGACCACAATTCAATTGATTAGTCAGTTAATTAAACAGTGATTACATTTAAAACTATCAAATATGGAGAGAAGAAAGGAAAGAAAGAGTCAAAAATTTTCTTGCAATTCCCTGAATACCTCTCCAATTTCATTTGGTTAATTATTCCCAGAGAATGTGCTAGATCTCTTGCCCATCCTTTTGCTTGTGCCTATAAACGAAAGCAACATGATGCACACCAATCTCAGAACAAACCTAGAAACCCCAGAGCATCCATGTGTTATGGATATAAGCACCCATGAAAATCCACGTTAGTGATGACAGACAGGGGAAGCAAGTTTTGACCTCAGGCATCAGGGACAAGGGGTTACCCAAAGATAAGAACCAGGGCCAGGAAACTACCCAGTTGACCTATACATAGATGCTCAGGCAAATGCTGAACAATGACCCTGCTGACCTTAAAGGTTAATTTAAGAAAAAGGCATCAACAGTCAGGTATGGTAGTTCTCATCTGTTATCCAAGCTCTCTGGAGACTGAAGCAAGGGCATTTTGAGTCTAAGACCAGCCTGAGCTACATAGCAAGACCTTGTTTCAAAGACACCAAAAGAGAAGAGAAGAGAAAAGAAATAGAAAAGAAACTAAAAATAATAAGGAAAAAAAAAAGGACACCAAAACCTTGAGATACCGAGTATGACAGAAGAAATCCCCCACAGGGGCCTTGCCCCATAGGGCCTTCACCTGAGAGGTTGATTTCTAGAACCTTGGAATAAGCTTGGCTAGTTAAATGACGTTATACACTGCTTGTTCGTGTCCCTCCAAAATTCACACTGAAACTCTAACCCCCATGAGATTATATTAGAAGGTAGAGCTGTTGAGAGGTAATTAGGTTTAGATGAGGTCATACAGGTAGAACCTTAGGAGGGAAATAGTGTCTTTATACAACAAAAGAATTGACTAGAGCCTCATGAGGACAAATTAAGAAGATGGCTATGTATAGACTAAACCTAGATGTGCAAGCATCTTGATTGTGGACTTCCCAGCTTCCAGATCTGTGAGCAAGACATGTTTACTGTTCAAGTCACTTATGGTATTTTTAAATGGATAAGGACAAATCGTTTCTGTATTTTGTTTTATTTAGGAGAGGGGGTGCTGGAGCTCAAATCTAGGGTCTCAACATGCTAAGCAAGTTCTCTACCATTGAGCTACATTTTGCAATCTGGTGGCTATATTTCAGTCCTCAATAAAAACTTCTGCTTCCAGAAGATGGACTTGCCTACTGTAAGAGAATCTATATAGAGGCAAACTCGCCACTTGACTGTGAAGGCTCAAGTTATATCTCCTCAACAGAAAAGCTTCCAGGGTCAAAGTGACCTCTGACCTAACCAAATCCCTTTCCATATGGCATCAAGTATCTTATGTGACCCACCCATGCATAAAATGCATTTTCTCTCTGGACAATTTAAACATTATTGTTAAAATATTAACAATAATTGACAATATTTACTGAGCACTTACTAAATGCCAAGCATTTCTTCTAATCGCTTTATAAGAATTGGTTCATTTAGGGATGGGATATAGCTCAATGATAGAGCACTTACCTAACATAATGCTGGGTTCACTTCCCAGCATCACACACAAACATGGTGGTGAGGAGGGAAGGAGAGAGAGAGAGAATATATCAGCTTATTTAATCCTCATATCCACTATGTGAGAGGATATTACCCCCATTTGATAGATGGGGAAGTTGAGACCACAAAGGTCCAGCACAATGACCATTATAACAACAAAATGTGGCAGCATTAGTGTTTGAACCCCACCAATACACACAACTCTGAGGCCTCCAGACCCAATTCCCCTGCTTCCAAATCTATACAAGCCACGTAGACAAGGGAATTCTCTGAGCCTTCAATGATTCACATCTGGAAAGGAGGTTCGTGTCTTTTAGTTGCCTTCATGCCACTTTTCTCCCTGGATCCTATGGAACAGAGAGGTTAGAAATTCTTGGTCATCTTTGCCTTTGGGCAAATGTTGTGGCCTAGGCTGTGTGGGCTATGTGGGTTATCCACACATAAGACCATGCTAGATTGTGTTTTATGGATCAACTGCTCCCCCCGCCCCGCCCCCTCAGGTTTGGCATCCTATAGAACATGCCTAGAGGAAACAGCCTTGTCAGTGTGCAGGTACTTGTGTAAATTCCAGGCCCTGGTTTTAAGACATACATCTGCAGTGGGCGCATGTACTGCAATAGATGAAAACAGGAATGGGGTTCCTTTGTATCTGTATTATTAGATTTGACCTCCCATCGCAACAGCAAAGAAAGAGTGGAAAATTAAAGGTGATTTGATATTAGCCTCCTATTCATATTAGAAAAAGTAACTGCTCTTGCGGTTTTCCTCACAGAGGTGTCTTTATTCATTTGACATGCCTTTAATAACTAATTCTAGTTGTCTGCTTGCCAAGAAAGATTTCCTACGGGCAGACTTGAAAGTGACTCGGAACTCTTTGCATGCCCGGCTTCAAATGATCCCAGAACAGCAAACATTCAGCTTCCCTCCAGACTTCTGAAGTGTGGGAATAACATGAAAGAATGAACAGAAATCATTCTGCAGCCTGCATATGCTACAAGAAGAGCTGTCTGGCAGAGGCTGGATCTACATGGCCCAGGCATAGTGAGATTTGGAAATAATCTCATGAATTTTATCTGTGGAGTCAGCCAAACCAAATGATTTATTTCAAGAAAATAAATCTACTTTGGGGCCAAAATGATCCAGGTCAGCCATAAACAGACGGAGCTTTTCTCCGTCTGGATAGACCTAGGGTGGGCAGAGAAAGACAGGGAAAGCAGCCATGATTGCTCTCCTAGGTTCCCAAGCAAAGAACATAAATATTCATTACAGGGATATTCATTTGCAGATGCCAGGCTAAGCAGATGGCATACATAATCCTATTTGATCTCCCCCAGATTCCTACCTGTGGGGTAATACTACCAGTGTTCCCACTTTATGGATATAAAAACTGAGCCTCTGCGATGTTAAATAACTTGCCTTTGGAAGCAAGTTCTGGAGACAGAAGTCTTCCGGTTGTTCATTGGGTATTCCCTTTTCCCTTTGGGTACATACACAGAGCTGACATTTCTCAGGTTCCTTTGCAGTTAAGAGATTCAATTCTGGTTCAATAGAAAGTAGATGGAACTGGTATACATTATTGACACTTCCGATCCATTAATCCTGCCTATCCACAATTCTTTTTTCTGAGTTAATGACTGAATGGAGAAGCTTCTGAGGACCAAGAAGAAAACCTTAGTATAGACAATACGGGATCTTCAATGACTGCCCTTCTTTGTCAACCTGCATTGGATGGTGATATGTTAGAAATTATCTTCTACTGTGTGAAGCCACTGAAATGTGGTTTCCAGTGGAAAGCTAAGCTGACAAATACAACTCAAAAACTATTTCCAAAGCAAGAACTCCAAGCCTGTGCTCTTAACCTATTCATCAGCAACTATTCTGGTCTAACCAGGCTATCCCCAGGAAACATAAGGAAGATACAACTGTGTGTGTGTGTGTGTGTGTGTGTGTGTGTGTGTGTGTGTGTGTGTGTGTGTGTGTGTGTGTGAACGCACACACACACAATTACTGGGGCTCAAAACTCAGGGCAAGGACAGTATTCTTTAGCTTTTCATTCAAGGCTGGTGCTCTACTACTGGAACCATACTTCCACTTCCAGTTTTTTTTATGACTAATTGAGGATAGGAGTCTCACAGACTTTCCTGTCTGGGCTGGCTTCAAACTGCTATCCTCAGGTCTTAGTCTCCTGAGTGGCTAGGATTATAGGCATGAGCCACTAGTACTGGAATATAAACTTCTTTTCTTTTTTCAGTGCTGGGGATGGAATCTAACACCTAGCTCAGCCCAGCCCTTGTCCTCTTTTTAGTCTCCTTTCTACTTCTTGTTCTATAGAGCCTTAGGCGCTTTTTTTTTAGCCTTCTGGTTTCCTAGCTATATGAACACATGCTTACTTTTAAAGAATCTGATTTAAATTATGCATCCTATCTCAAGGTCATCTCCATTGTGGGGCTCTGCAGCTCTGAGTGGTCTTTGGTTTCTCCTTTCCCATGCTGACACATCTGCTCAATGACTGTCTCTTTTCTCCTCTTGCCCTTCATTGTATGTCCTCCAGCAGGGCTCTTTGCCAGCCCTCATCATATCTTGGTTGGCTTCATCATAATGTGTCTCCTCCTCTCCAGCCTAACATTCCGATGCCTTCGAAAGAGCCTACCTAAAATTGCCTGACCTCAGTATTCTCCGCATGTAAAGTCTTCCAATATCCAACATACAATAATACCCTTTGATACAAGTGATTTCATGTCTATGAATTTACAGATACATGCATAAAATTATTTACAAGAACATTCACTGCATTTATTGTTTTGAAGTAACGAAAGACTGAAAAGCCAAATGTTCGTCAATAGAGTTATTAAATATACGATGGAACACAATGAGCTCCACTCAAAAATCTCTAGCGTCTGTGATGAAGCATAATAAGCAAGATATAACAGGTTGAGAGTTGTGTTGAAAAGGCATTAGGGAGATATATTCAACTATATGTTTGCAAAGACATGGACTATCACTGAAAGAATGCACAAGAAACTGGTAGATGCTTTGGGAAAGGGAATTAGAAGCTGGAAATGTATTGTTTGAAGATTTTTATCCTTTGCCGTGTATTACTTTACATTAAAATAAAATGCAACTCCCTAATGCTTATTTGAAAAAAATCCAAATCCCTTAGTAGGAAAAGAAGGAGTCCAAGCTCTGGCTCCAACGTGTTTTTCCTTGCTTGCTCTCTCACTTAACCCACTGGACACATTCTTCTCCTCCCTCATTTCTGTGCCTTTGTTTAGGCTTCTCTCTCCCCTGGAAAGTCCCATTCTTGCTCAGCAGAAACTAATCTCATCGGTAATCTCTCTCCTCTCTCTCTCTCTCTCTCTCTCTCTCTCTCTCTCTCTCTCTCTCTCTCTCTCTCTCTCTCTCTCTCTCTCTCTCTTCTCTCTCTCTCTCTCTCTCACTCTCATAACCACATAGTATGGCCCTTTATCCTGATTGTTATATAGAAGTCGGTGTCTTTCTTTCCTACAGGAGGACATGATGTCTTACACAGGAAAAAACATTGTAAACATTCATGCATCTTGAATCAAAGTTATAATCCTTTGTATCTCAGTGCCAGCTCCTGGGCATGGCTGGGAAGGAAGAGAGGGATGAACTGGTCCTTCTCTATCAGGAAAGAGCAAGATTAGAAACGTGCCCTGTCCTGCTAGATGAATGGACAAGGTAAATATTACATCTCAGCCTGGGACATTCTGCAAGAACAGACTTGTCCTTTCTCTTTGTTTGCTGTGGTTCACTCCCAAGCCTCCCTCTCATCCCTCAGGATAAAGACCCACCATATCAGCGGTGTGCTGCTGTGCTGAAGACTGTACCAGCTCTGTGGAATCAGGCGGACTACACCACACTTTCTGAGGAGAGAGACATCCATTGCCCTGGACCACAGTCTAGGGTTTAAACTCAGTTGTCACAATTATTTGAAGCCTATTAAGTTTATTTATGTTCCAAAGCAGGTCCACTAGAGAAGGACCATCATAGTCGTAAATATCAGGACTGCTGTTCTCCAGGCACAGCTGGCCTTGGGCCCCTCCCCTTCCCAGCTCTGCAGGCCTCCCTTATAGGCAGGAACTATGCTCTGCAGGACCAATTCTGTCAGCGCAGCCAATGCAACCAACACACTTCTATACATTTGGTATGATAGGAGTGTGTTTGAGCAACACTCAGCCATGGGAGTGATAGGACCTTCTAGACTTGCCCAAGTCAAATACAGAAGGTTTGGGAACTCCAGAGGGCAGGCTTTCTCTTCAAAGACCAAGGAGACCTAAGGATAGACATCAAACTCTGGCAGGTCTGCTGCCCTTCCAACCCAATCTAACTGTCCTTAAGAAATGGGGTTGAAGGTGCAGCTCCATTGGTAAAAATGCCAGCCAATGAGCAAAAGCATCAGATACTGAGTTTGAGTCCCAGGCATGGAGAAAAATATTAACAGAAAAGAGAACAAAAGATTAGTTTCACAATCTGCTGAATATGCCCTCCAAGCTCTTGCGTGGGTGAGGGTTTTATCATTTCACCCATTGGTGTGGTTTGGAGGAAATCATTTAGCCCTAAGAAGAGTGTTTCCCGGAGCATATCCCGTGGCATGTGGTACATAGGATTCTCCACGACAAAGTAAAGGAGACTCTGTGCTCCAAAAGATGTTTAAGAAACACTGAATCCAGATGATCCTCTGAGGAGATTCATGGGCATATTTGCATACTAAAGGCCTTGCAATAAAGAGATCTGTTTAACTCAGTGTTTGACAGAAGAATCCTCTTTTGGTGAGATCTGTGACAACCCCTTCCTAGGATGTTTCATGGTACACCTCATGGGGAAAGTGCCTTCAGAATCATTTCTCCTTTCCCCAAAGCTGCATGAGTACAAGTGGAGCAGGTCTCCCCCTTCCCCTTCCCTGTCTTCTAGTTCTCAAATGTTGAGCCTGGGCACAGGTGCTCTATTTCTAATAGCTCCTTCTTTCTTTGCCTCGACCCAGGATGCTGGTATAGGAAGAGGAGTGCCAGTTACAACTTCCACCCACTAACCCATCCATCCTTCCACTGGCCTAGAGATTGGTCCTCAGTCTAGATCCATTGGGTGATGACATTGTTACTGTTTCTTATTACTAAAGGAGGAGACGGAAAACCTGCTATGTGTCCTGCTTCCCCCACTTTTGTCAAGCTGGGCCTCCTCCAAGAAGCCTCACTTAGTAACCAGAGCAGGCACTGTTGGTTTAGGACAGTGGTTGTCAAAATATGGTGTCTGGGTTAGCTATAGAGCAGCAGCAGCAGGGAACTTGCTAAAATTACAACATCTCAGACTCCTACTCAACTGGACACTCAGGAGATAGATTCTGATGTGAACCGTTAGTCTCAGATTTGGGCAATCTCTTTCTCTAAACAAATTCTATTCTACCTCACTCGTTTTCTATAATCATTTTTATTTCTATCACACCTAATCCCAAAAAGAATGTGGGAGGCCAATACTTGGATGCTAGTATAACTAAACAACTTGACAGAGAGAGCCGCTCCCCTCCAGTATCTGCCAGGCTCACCTCCTCACCTCCTCCAGGTTTAGCTGGAGTCCTTCCTTGACCATCTCTAAACATCCACTCCTTCCTGCAGCCTCTTTCTCACTCTCTTCTGTCTTCTGCTTTATTTTTCTCCTTAGTGGTTGTGACCATTTAATGCCTATGCAGTGTATAATTTCTTATGTTTATTATTTCTTTTCTCTGCATTGTAAGCCAACTGGCACTCTCCATCTATTTTGTTCCTTGCTTCATTCCCAGCATCCCAATCAACTCCACTTCCACATATATTTGCTCAATAAATGAACTTCACTTTGAGATCTGCCACTGAGTTTTACTCTGAGCCTCTTCGTAGCCAAACACACACAAAGTTCTATGGGAATCGAGACTCTGTTTGGGAAGGACAGACTCCATGGACATCTTCCTTTGTCAGCATTTCCAGTCCCCAGAGGCTCTACGTCAGAGCAGCACTGGGAATTAGGCTGATTCCATCCTCACTGACCCCATCCCAGAAAAGTGTCACTTTGCTTTCTAATGAGATGTCCAGGTAGACTCCTGCCCACAGATGTCTGGGCTGAAACCATCTCCTAGCAGGAAAAGCAAAAAGGGCACAGGACTTGTAAATATGTGTGTGTGTGTGTGTGTGTGTGTGTGTGTGTGTGTGTGTGTGTACATATGTATATACATATATACATATATATATATATATATATATATATATATATATATATGGTTACTTCCAAGCTGAGTCTATCTGCAGGTTCCTGAAACATAGATTCAACCAACTGTGGATCAAAGATGTTTAAAAACAATAATTGCATCTATATTGAACATGTACAGTCATTTTCCTTGTTCTTATTCCCTACATAATATAGTATAAGAGTTAGTCATGTATAGGCACCTGGCTTTAGGTACTTAAGTGACCTAGAGATGATTTAAATATGTAAGAGTATATTATGGGTTAAACCGAAAAGTTACACATTTGATACAAGGGGCTTGAACATCTGTAGCTTTTGGGGACCTCCCAAGGGACTCCTGGAACCAATGACCCTCAGATGCTGAGGGGTGACTATAGTCAGCTTTGTAGGTGAAATGTGGCAGAGGAAGAAGGGAGGAGGGAGAAGAGAATTCATCCATATTGAGTTCTTTCCAAATGCCAAAAGAATCGCCCCCACCTTGGGAGAATGTATCCAGCCCTGATAAATTTATAAAGTATTTGACCTTTAATCAATCCTAATATTTTCAATCCACAGAGCCTTCTTAAACGCCTGCAGCCCTACCCCAGAACCCCTATTCATCACAATTACTGCTCCAACTGTCAGAGGCAGGGCATGAAATGGCGCACGCTGACGTCCAATATTTTATCACTAATAAAGAGAAACATCCAAAGTATTTGCACAGTTCTGATATTTTCCAGCCCTGAGCCCAGGAAAAGGGGGAGCGTGGTGATTTATGCTCACTACCCAGCATTGTTAATTAGCTTTCTCAGCCAGGAGCCCTGAGGATTAGGGGTGGGGGAAACCTGTTTTTCTTTACCTCCCGGTCCTGGCCATGGCACACAGTAGGCCCTTCACCCGGCATCTGGGAAATGGTGTAAAGCACTGTAAAGGCAATTTTTCACAACCAATGTTTGGCAAGTGTATGCTTACCCTGGTGGCTTCATAAACAGATCCAATGTTTATGAGGAATCTTGTTCTAGTTGTTGCCAAGGCTCAATCCTCCCCCAGTTCCTGGTCTTGCTTCCCTGCCTCACTCTCCCACCCCATCCCCAGGCAAGTTGGGCCACCCAGCCCCAGTCCCTTCTGGGTTCAAAGTCCCTCCCTCTCAGTCCCCCAGCTCCAAGTAGAAGGAAGCTGATGGAAGGGCATTCAAAAGACCCACAGGCAGGCTACATCTTCACAGCGCCCAAACGTCTGGATGAAAAGTAAATAAAACGGGCAGATGTTTTTTCTCCTTCAGGATAGCAGGTGCCAAGGCAGAGTCCTTCAGCCTCAGGCTGGAAGGGAGGGGCTCTTCTGAAGTCTATGAACCCATTCGGAGGGCTGCACACTCATTGCCCTGATCCAGGTCTCACAGAGGGGAAGGAATCAAGGAAGCTAAACACCCCTCCCTAGAAATGAAGGTGGCTGTGGAAAGTGGCATTTGTGTGGACAAAGCAAGTTGGGAATTAGGGAAGGAAGGAAAAAAGAGGAGGGATATCAGGGCAAATCAGTGGAGGGGAAAGAGCTGCTGTTAAATACCTCTTTAATTTCCTTGGGACGAAGGTCTCCATATTCCACACCACTGCCTCCTGAAGGGACTGTCCCCAGAGAAATGGATCAGCACAAACTTCCTCCATAGCCCCAGAGTCTGATGTACACAGGGAATTGGATTCTAGAGACAGAGGAAGACACGGGGTTCCAAAAATAGTTCCAAACTCCCCTTCCACAGCCTCATCTCCTGCCTAGCAGCAGGGCAAATGGGTACATCATATCAGATTAATAAAGGGATGGGGAGGGGCCAGGAGACTGTGAGAAGCAGAATCGAAGCCACAGAGACAAGAGGCAGAAAGAGATGAATTGGTTACCATTTGCTTTCCTTCTCTGCTCCTATCTACCAGGCTCTGTATGTCCCTAGGTGACACACAGTGCATGCCCCCAGCTTCTACCTCCATCCTCCAACCTGTGTAGCATACGCTTCCCAGCCTTCTGTATGACACTCAACACACTCCCCTAGCCCTTTCCCCCACTCCACCAACCCCCTATGTGACATTAAACACACTCCCTCAGATCTCTCCTCTACTCCTCAAGCCCTGGGTGCACTGACATTCTCCAATCCTGTCTCACACTTACTCAGTCCCTGAGAGAAACACAGAACACACACCCAGCCCAGTTCCTGACTTCTCCAGCCCTGTGTGACACTGAACACACGCTCACAGTCCTTTTTTCCCTTCCCCCATTCTCCGTGTATAACACTAAACACACTCCCTGATCCTGTCCTCAACTTTCCCAGTCTCTCAGAGCTCCAGTCCTCTCCCCTGACTCCTCTAGCCCTTAGGTATAGCACTGAACACACTTTCAGTGCGTTCCTTCCGTCATCCCCAGCTGTGTATAACACTAAACACACTTCAAGATCCTGTCTTCAACTTCTCCAGCTCCTTAGTGTGCCTTTAAATACATTCCCCTCCCCAACCCCTCTGCTTGACTAACCTCAGGTATAACACTGAACATACGCTCCAGGTCTTTTGCCTCCCTCAATCCTGGGTGCAACAGTAACACACTCCCCCAGTCTTGTGCTGGCTTTCTGATAGTCCACTGATTTGGGTCCCAGAGCAAATACTTCCCTTGGACCTCAGTATTCCTATCTGTGCAACTGAGTTGCAATCTGACATCAAGTTTCCACAGACAGTTAAAAATTCAAAAACTGTACTATGCTTTGGGGGTAAAAAAAAAAAAAGATTACATTTTTGGTAGGGAATATCAGGGGATTTTTCTTGCTTTTTTTTTTTTAAATGAAACAGGAAGTGTCAAGCATTGCCTCAAGGCTTTGAGTTTTCAAAGGAAAATTTTTCACTCCAGATAACCATAGCAGTCCATAGCAGTCCCTGACAGAAGTGGGGGGGGGGGGGGATGAGGGGTGGGGGTGGCGGTTCCTTTCACATTAAGGCTGGGAGAAAGGGGTAGGAATCAGACACAAAGAGCTGAAGTATGGATGATAGCGTCCCCCTTCCCCCAAGTAGCCTCGCTTTTTAACTCTGTGGGTTAGAAGTTTATAGGAATTCTGGATCCATGGTTTCCTACGGCCGCTTTTACAGATCTTGTTAATTTATTACCCATGGTTACACTTTTAATGGAAATCATGAAGAAATGGCAAAGGAAACATGAGCTAATTTTTTTTCCAGTGACACATTTCACTGCTATTTAAATAGCTGTTTTGCCAAACCAAACACAGCGCTTACAGCCAGCGGTGACACATGAAGGAGATCACTGTAGCCAATCCAGCCTGCGGCAACCAGAACAGGCCAGACTTTCTCTCAGCTTCCCCAGGGGCTGGATGCCAAGGCGGTGGGGGGGACAGGGCTGGAGTGTAGGCACAGCTGGAGCCCGAGCTGGGGAGACCACAGCTCCCATCCTCCCCAGGCAAGACTACTTTTCTGGTGTCCACTACTGCTTACCTTCTGAGGGGTTCTGGGTGAGTTTTACCCTTCTGTTAGGACCCCTCCCCCAGGCCCTCCCCCAGTAGGCCTTACCCAGGGCCACTAGCAAAGGGCTTCCTGGCTGGCACTGCGGGATGATTTGCTCACGCCTGTAACTGGGAACATTACTGGCTTGTGTAAAACCAGAGATAGATTTTTGGGAAACTTTGGTCAGCTTCATTCCAGCTCTGTGGTGACAGTGACAGCATAACTGTGACCAAGCTGGCACAGGGTGTTTTTGTTGAACAAATCCTAGAGCTCTGACTTTTTTTTTTATTCTTCTTCTCAGAAATCCCCTGGAGCCAACTGATGCCCTCTTGATCCCCCAGCTCAGGGAGGCTGTGATGTCATCAACTAGCTTATTAACTTCTCCAGAAGCCTGTTAAGAGTATGGTACTTGGTAAGAGAGACCCCAGGGCTAAGGATGCTGGGAAGAAGAAACTGGCGAAAGATCCTCCGATCATGGCCTGTAAGGGAAGCAGTGGGCAGGAGAAAACCTCCCTGGGATGCAAAAAATGCAGTGGGATTAAGGGAAACCAAGCCCTTGGCAGCAGACATCGGGGCTCTGGAGCAATTTGTCCAACTTCAGAGCCGTTGTGAGAACTCAGTGGCACCCACATCCTCCACGAGTGCCCAGCAGGGAGGGGGCTCCAAAAACAGGGCAGGGGATGGGGGCAGAAATTCTTGGAGGAAGGAGCTTATGGGAAAGAACAAGGAACTGTTAGGTAGATAGGGAAGAAGAGTGACAGACATAACACATAGCAGATAACATGGCACTTCTTGTTCCCATAGTATCTCAGGTGCTCAAATGTTTCATTTTCCCACAATGCTGTGAGTTTCAGCTTAAACACTTCTTCCCATACTGCCTTGTGTGCTCAGTCAACCAATGAAAAGAGTCCAGCAGTGAATGTACAAGCCATCAAGCAATCAGCACAAAGTCCCCCAGAGATATGGAGAAGCCCCATACTATAAAAACCACCCTCCAAGTGGATAACATTGCTCTCCTCTTTGGGGCCCCCTCTCTTCAGACAGTCTCCCTACTTTGGTGGCTTTCCTTTCACTTTCAAATAAGATTGCTCTGTCTGCCTTAAATACTTCTCTGCCTGTTAATGAAACTGAGTCTGTCCCTCTAGACAGCATCAAGTTCAAGCTGGAAGGAACACTGATAATTTCTGCCCTCTACCCAGACACTGCTAGATCCTCATTCCAAATCTAGATTCTTCTCTGATATTCCTTCCGTGTGGTGTCCTGTGACCCCCCCCCCAAGAATGTTAAGGTGGGCAGAGCAAAAGGGCCTTGCCAAAATTAGGGTGGCAGGCCTACTGGCACCCAGAGAGAAACCACCCTGCCTTAACTTTCCAGGGACAAAACCCACTTTAGCGAGGAGAGAAGTTAACTGTCATCCTCCCTTGCCAAAAAGTATATTAAATTCACTGACCACATTTTTCCAAACCCAAGTGCAGAGGACATTAGATCAATGCACGTTGGCTGGGCTCTGGTGTGCTGGGCACCCCACACATTTCATTTTGCATTATTAATATTTAAACCAAAGCAGCTGTTCTCTGCACATACCAAGCCAAGGGCCTGCCCAAGGCTCGGGTGATGACTTTTCTCCGAGGCCAGATGTGTCAGCTAGTAAGCTCTTGTTGACCCTCCAGCCTCTAGCCTCCTGGAGAGAATTTTCCCAGTAGCCATTCATTGATCAAGGATGACATTTCTGGGCTATTTCTGGCAAGGAGACATGGTGATAGATTCTTTTTCTTTTTCTTTTTTTGTCGGTTGTGGGGCTTGAACTCTGGGCCTGGGCACTGTCCCTGTGCTCTTCAGCTCAAGGCTAGCGCACTGCCACTTGAGCCACATAGCCATTTCTGGTTTTCTGGAGTTTAAGTGGAGATAAGAGTCTTACAGAATTTCCTTCCCAGCCTGGGTTTGAACCACGAGCCTCCTAAGTAGCTAGGATTACAGGTGTGAGCCACCAGCGCCCGGCAAGATTCTGAAGATCTGGTTTAGCAGAAATTCCTTGAGGGAGTATGTGGGTGAAAGTACCTCTTTGAAATACCCAATACCCTCTGAGCACTTTACTCCAGGTCAGGGACCCTAATCTCTTTCAAAACCAGAGTGATGTGGGTGCCAGTGGCTCCTATCTATAATCCTAGTTACTCAGGAGGCTGAGATTTGAGGATCACAGTTTAAAGCCAGGCAGGCAGGAAAGTCCACGAGATTTTTATCCACAATCAATAACCAAATCATGAAAGTAGAGCTATAATAAGGTAGAGTGCCAGCCTTAAGCAAGAAAAGCTCAAGGACTGTGCCTAGGCCCTGCATTTAATTCCCAGTATCGGTACATATACACAACACACACACACACACACACACACACACACACACACAGAAAAAACACAGAATGACTCTCAAAGCATTTACATGTTGGAGACTGAGGTTCTCAAAGGCATTTGAAAAGTTCTAAGTTCAAACTTCGCTGGGGTTCTGGTGGCTCACGCCTGTAATCCTAGCTACTCAGGAGGCTGAGATCTGAGGATCGCCTTTCAAAGCCAGCCTGGGCAGGAAATTCTGTGAGACTCTTATCTCCAGTTAACCACAGGAAACCGGAAGTGGCCATGTGGCTCAAGTGGTAGAGCTCTAGCCTTGAGTTGAAGAGCACAAGGATAGCACCCAGGCCCAGAGTTCAAGCCCCACAACTGACCAAAATCAATCAATCAAACAAACAAACAAAACCAAAGTTCAAACTTGATTTCTAAGGCTGGCTGCAAGACTCTTGCTGAAATCTCAGAGGTGCAACTTGATATAAAAAGCCCTTTTGCAACCAGTGCAATTCTTCAGCCTCTGCCTGGCTTCCCCGGCAACCCTGTTCCAAGGCTACCCAGACACACCCATCTCTACAGACTCCCTGCTATCACAGTTTACCTTTGCTGTCCCAGGACAAGGCATCTCCTCGCTACCCCACCCCCATCCCGTAGGATGAATTGACTTGTCTCTGCCCCTCTTGATTTGGGGATGCATCCCATTTTGTGTACCTTTATTTCTATACTTATAAAGGCCAACATGTATTGAGCACTGTCTATGTATCCAACTTTAACTAGAGTATCTTGCTCAATTCTCACTGCAACCCTCCAAAGCAAGTACTATAATTATCTCATTTACAGAAGCAACATTAAGACCTACAGATGGTGAGTAGTTTGCCCAACATTGTCATTATAGGTGCTCACTACACATCTGTTAAAGTGAAAAAATAAAATGAAGTAAGCAGAAGGATCTTCTCAGGTAAGGACCTACTGAGCTAGCCTAACATCATCCTTTGCTTTAGGCTACTGCCCCAGTCCTAGATCTGAGAAAGAGGAGAGTAGTGATCTAAACCTAGACTCGAACTTCAATTCCATCTGAATTTAAATTGGCTACACTTGTTTTCCTACTGACAAACTGGGTGCAAGGGTATACAACCTTGGACCCACCACTAATGAGTGCTCAGTTTTCTGCATCTGTGAAATGGGAATAATCATACCTAATCTAAAAAGCTCTTTTGAGCCTTGAAGCAGATCATAAAGGTTAAGTGCCTATCATAGGGTCTGAGTATTTATTGAACACCAATAAGACCTGTAGAGTCAAAGAGAAGCAAAGCTCACTATGGCAGGGATGGGGGAAGCAGCCACTCTTAATCCTGAATGCCACATCTATGTATTGCCTCCAGAGGTTCTGAATTGCCAGCTCCCACTGTGGGAGGAAAGCAAGAATAGCCAGGAGAGGGAAAAGAGGGAGAAAGGTTCATGTCACCTTGCACTGTCTGTCCTTGGGGTCCAGTCAGTCTCAGAGACTGTCCTTCAACCTGCCACTCCAAAAGAAAAACCAGAGCGGGCAACCAGGGAATAGAGCTGTTTGTTCCTGTCAATGGCCCTGGAGCTCACTATGTCTCTATATCCTCACCCAGAACACAGGAGGCTTGGGTAGATGCTGGTAGAAGAGGCTCTGAGCTGTGCCCTACGAGGATTTCTCTTCCATCTTCTCATCCTGTCATTGGCTTTGACTTCCAGCACCTCCAAGTGCCTCATTTCTGAGCTAGGGCTGGGGTTTGAGTAGAGGGACAGTATTCTCAACTTTCTTTTTTTTTTTTTATTGTGAAAATACTGTACAGAGGGGCTACAATTACATGGGCAAGATAATGGGTACATTTCTTATCAAGCATTGTAGCCTCCTCCTTTGTTTCCCCTTCTCAACCCATCCTCCCCCCACCCCCCAACTTGCTTGTAGAAGACTTGCTACTCTTACTCTTGTCCCAAATAGATTTCTGATCCTCTGGGGTCCTCGGAAGGCTTCAGCCTGCCTCTCAAAGTTCCTGTGTTTAAAATAGCCCCTTTCCCTGCAACCTTAGGAATGACCGTGAAAAAAATAAACATCCTCAAATCTTGCCTGTGGCTTTATTTTGAGACTTCTAGCAGTCTGAAACAATCCTTCTCCCTCCCCCTTTCCTCTCCTGGCAGCTCCAGCATCCTCCAATTCAGTCCTGCCCAGGCCAGATCCGGGAAGTGGGGAAGTTATGGTCCATGCAAGAGTCATACCCTGAACTTTATGGGGTTTGCAGCAACCAGGTGCAGAACAGTGTCCCGCCCACTCTCAACAAGAGCCAGAGAACAGACATGGGCAAGGAGGATGTGGTGGGGGCTTGAAGACAAAAGAAGAGCGATAAGATAAAGGAGAGTAATTGTGGAAAGAGAAAGGGCAGCTACAGGTAAGGCAATATACAGTATGGTCACATCATGACCAGTAAGTATAATTTCCATGGGTTGACAGCAGTGGCTGATGGTGGGAGTTGATGTTTTTTTTTAGGGAGATGGGTTGCATTTGAAAAGAGCACATGGCTCCTTCCCAGGGGGCCACAGGTCACAATTCCCAGAGGATTCATGGCCAAGATCTTCCTTTTGGGAAACCCACTTCTGCCTTTCTCCACCCCCCAGACCTTCTGCCCTAGGGAGGAGCCCCCTGGCAGCTAGAGCCAAACACTCCAGGAGCAGGAAGCCCCAACATTTATCTTCGGGTTATTTTCACTCCCAAGAACAAAGGCGCTTTCTATTCGGCAAGTGGCAAGAACCCACACCTCTGACAAGCCATAGATCACCCTCAGGGAGAAGAGGCAGGAGGGGCTGGTCCCGCATGGGGGCCTGCTTCTTTCTCCCACCAAGAACCCCAAAGGGTGTGTCTGGCTCATGGCTTGCAGTAGAGTCCAGGCAAAAGCAGAAATTGGGTAGGACAAATTGATTCTTTGGGTAGGACAAATTGATTCTAGGAGCTGGCACCAAGAAGAAGCAGGAAATTGAGGAGTAGAAGATGACCACTTCTTCATAAAGTCAAGTGTCAAACCTCAGGGAGAACTCCTTCCCTGCTGGGGATCTCTTCACATAAAATATATGATGATTGGATCACCTGAGGAGCTTTAAAGGAAAGTATACATAAAGGTCAATAGTGAAGGGAAAATACATGTTCAATTCATCACTGCCAGTGACAGACACCGTAGTTGAATTTGTTTCCTTCAACAAATTTATTTAACTGCACTAGCATGGATAGATAAATATACACATAATGACATGCATACATATGTATAAACTATATCTATTTTTACACATTTATCAAGGCAAACACACTGTTCTGCAATATGATTTTTTGGTATAGCATTGCCTCCTTGTATTGACTTCTTAATGTTCTATTATATGCTATTGGTGTAGCTAATATTATATTATATTATATGGCTTCTGATAATTTCCCAGCTTTTTCTATTACAAATGCTGCCTTAGCAAATATCCATGTGACATACTCTTTTGTGCACACCTGAGAATTTTAGTAGGGTCATTCTTACAGGAAGGATTTCAAGGCAGACTAAAGGGCAAATGCATAGTTCTTCTGCTGGTTTGTTTTCTCTGCTGGATGTTGCTAAATTGCTCTTTGTCTAATTCACATTTATTTACATTGATACCACAATATATGACAGTACCATACTTTCTCTACTTCATAATACAATGCATAATTTATATAACTTTTATCTACATTAACTCAATAGATGAGAAAAACAGCATTTCACTGTGTTTATAACTTGTATGCATATATGTATATGAATTAAGTTAAGAAACATTTGGTGCATTGAGAAGCCATGTATACTTGAGGTAGCTTTTAAAATACATAGACTCTTAGATTACAAAGTAAAAAGATCTGCCTCAATAGACCTTAAAATTAGTACTTTCATTAGGGTAGCTAATATTTCTTAACAACCTATAAAAGGAAGACTTGATCAAAGGTATTTCAACTAAAAATTTTAAATGTTCATCAGGGTGCTAGTGGCTCACATCTGTAATCCTAACTGCTCAGTGGACTGAGATCTGAGGGTTGTAGTTCAAAACAGCCAGGGCAACCAAATGGGTGAGACGTTTATCTCCATCAAACCACCAAAAGCCAAAAGTAAAGCTGTGGTAGAAGGTTAGCCTTGAGCACAAAAGCTCAGGGACAGCACCCATGTCCTGAATTCAAGCCCCAGGACCAGCACAAAAGATAACAGATTTTTTAATGTTCATTAAAAGTCAAAAACCAAAACCAGTGGCTTAGTGAGTGGTAGAGTCCTAGCTTTGCATGTATGAGGCCCTGGGTTCAATTCCTTGGTACCACATAAACAAAGGATAAAATAAAACTAGTTAACAAATAAAAAGACAATGCCAGGAGCCAGTGGATCATACCTTAAATTCTAGGAAAGTCTGAGACTCTTATCTTCAATCAACCACCAGAAAACGGGAAGTAGAGTTGTGGCTCAAGTAGTAGAGCACTAGCCTTAAGCAATGAAGCTCAGGGACAGCATTCAGGCCTTGAGTTCAAGTCTCAGAACCAGCACACATGCATGCACACACATGCACACATATATACACACACAAGTGAAACATAAACAACAGACTGAGAGAAGATATATAGTTATGAATATAAAGAACTTACAAGCAGCATATACAAAAAACTTCTACAAATCAACAACAATTTTTAAAACTATCAACAGCCTAATTCTAAAGGGGTAAATCCAAAACATAGAGGGCTCATAAATAAAAATAAACAAATGATCAATACACATATAAGCAGATGTTTATAACTCCTCAAGGAAAGGCAAATTGAAAACACAATAGGAGGGCTGGAAGGTGGCTCAGTGGTAGAGTGCTTGCCTTGCAGGCATGAGGCCCTGGGTTTGATTCTTCAGCAGCACATAAGCAGAAAAAGCAGGAAGTGGAGCTATGGCTCAACTGGTAGAGCACTAGCCATGAGCTGAAGAGCTAAGGGACAGTGCCCAGGCCCAGAGTTCAGGCCCCATGACTGACAAAAAAAAAACAACCAAAAACACAACAAGAGCTACTAGTAAACACTAGTAGATATTCAACAAACAGCTGGAGGAGGAAAGGGCAGAGAAGAACCCTAATTTGTAATAGTTATAAGAAACCTTTCACTGGCTGATTTCAAGTCACCAATAAAACAACACTGAATACAGAATTAGAAAGCCTCCAGTACATCATTGAGACCAACATGAAGGTTAAAATAAAAGACAGACCATGCCAAGAACTGGCAAGAGTGTAGAGTTCTAGCACATTGCTAATGGTAGTTTAATCAGTACGATCAGAGTAGGAAACTGGCAGTTTCTACTAAGGCTCAAATGTATACCGATCCCATGACAGTATAGGCCCACAGAAATGACCACATGTGTGATGGTGATGTCTCACTCTATGTATTAAGTTGGTTGGGTCACAGGGTTCACAGACATTTGATCAAGCATCATTCATGTCTGCAGATGCTGCTCTTTTACATTTACTGTGCTGTGCACTGCTTTGTAATGTAGAATTGTGTTTTCTACAAGAAGGTAAGCTTCTGAGGGCACGGCTACCCTTTTGTCAGACAGAGGAAGGAGACAGAACAGCCTCTAAAAGAACACCTATGAAAGATGGAAACATCCTGAACACCCATAAAAGATGGAAATGCCTGACAATCCCTCAGGGGATTGGTTCTAAGAGGCCCCCTACACACACACACTCCAAAATCTAGGGACATTCAATTCATATATATATATATATATATATATATATATATATATATATATATATATATGCATACACACACATACATATATGGCAAGTGACAAGAGACCACACCTCTGACAAGCCATAGATCACCCTCAGGGAGAACAAGAAGGGCTGGTCTAGCATGTGGGCCTAATTCTTTCTCCTACCAAGTACCCCCAGAAGGTGTGTCTAGCTCATGGCTTGTGGTAGGGTCCAGGGAGAAAACAGAAATTGTGTGGAACAAACTGATTCTAAGAGCACTAGCCTTAAACCTTAATCCTCAAGGACAGCATCCAGGCCCTGAGTTCAAGCCACAGAACCAGCGCACATGTATACACACATATGCACACAAACAATACACACACACATGAAAACACAAACGACAGACTGAGAGAAGATATGTGTGTGTGTGTGTATATATATATATATATATATATATATATATATATATATATATATATATATTAAGTGGTACAGTATTTGCACATCCTCAAGTATACTTTAACCTCTAGTTAACTGATAATACCCAGGATAATATAATGTAAATGTTATCTAAATTGTCATTATACCACATTGTTTAAGGGATGATAAGAAGAAAAAAATGTGTATAGGTTCAGGACATATATGAGTTTTTCACAGATGCACATCCTTCAGATACAAAGGGGCAAACATAGTTATTTAGAACAAGAAAATAATTCATAGCAAACATCAACAAAACTCAAACTGCCTGATCCACATTGATAATATTTTCAGGGAGGTACTTATTTTTTAACTGTGGACTGCTTTGTGGATTCTTCTTATATCAGAGGTGTTGTGGAATAGTTTTCTATGAAGACTATACAAAAATAACTCAGTCTTTCCTCTATTAGCATTGGTCAGATTTTTTTTTTTACTGACCACTCAAAAAATTCTCTTTTTGCGGGGCGCCAGTGCTTACTTCTGTAATCCTAGCTACTCAGGAGGTTGAGCTCTGAGGATCATGGTTCAAAGCCAGCCCAGGCAGGAAAGTCCATGAGATTCTTATCTCCAATAAAACCGGAAGTGGTGCTATGACTCAAGTAGTAGAGTACTCCCCTTGATCTGAAGAGCTGAGGGACAGCACCCAGGCCCAGAGTTCAAGTCCCACGACTGACAAAAAAAAATTATCTTTTTGCTTCACAACTTGATATTGATAATGGCATGTGTTGGTTTTTTTAGAATTGTCATTATATTTGGGGAAAACACCAATAAAGTCCTTTTATGGATGAACTAATTTCAGGACATACTACATAATCTTGTGCAATGGCTCAACTTAAATATACAAATTGACAATATTCATTAACTGTTTTGGGGTTCTCTTTGTGTCATTTATTAGAACTGTTGCAGTATTTCACTGATGTATTTCATGGCCAATGATCTAGAAATCTAACATGGCTCATGTGATTTCGTGATAAGTTGAGAATTATAAACATATGACTTTATAGACAGGCATTCTAGCTATGTGAAGTATTGTCAGTCTATATACTATACAAACTGAGGAATTCTGATTAAATCATATTTCAATAAAAATAAATAATTGAATATTTTCCTGGCAGAAAAGAGTTCCTATTTTGACCTGGCATTGATAAGAACTAAATTCTTGCTTATAGTTTTATATCTCTAACAATAACAAAAATCCTAGACTACATCAAGTTGTTATGTTTCTTGCCCAAGCTGGCTTTGAACCATGGTTTCAGATCTCAGCCTCCTGAGTAGCTTGAATTATAGGCTTGAGCCACCAGAGCCTGGCTGACTCCAAAACTTTGAGTAGTTTTTAAGCTACCCGGTCTGAGGTAACTTGTTATAGTAGCCCTAGGGAAGAAACATACCATACATTCCAAATTGTGTTTCTCCCTTGCTACTCAAATACTGAGTAAATAGGATTTCAAAAGAACACCTCACAATTTGAAATACCTTCAAACCATGCACCTTATCTAGCCAGGTTGTACAGAGATGGTCCCAGAAGTCCTTTCCAATACACAGGGCCAGCAACAGCCTAACCACACAGGAAAATGACTGTAAGCCACTTGCTCCTATCTGACTAAACCCCGACAAGGCATCCTAGCTGGAGCCCTGCAAATCCTCATGCCCTTCAAGGCATTCAACACAGCAGAAATGTGAAGGCAAAGAAATTAGAGTGGAAGAAAAGACAGACATCGGGGCTGGGAAGGTGGCGCAGTGGTAGAGCGCTTGCCTTGCATGCATGAGGCCCTGGGTTCCACCCTCAGCACCGCATAAGCAAAAAGAAAAAACCTGGAAGTGGCGCTGTAGCTCAAGTGGTAGAGCGCTAGCCTTGAGCTGAAGAGCTGAGGGACAGTGCCCAGACCCAGAGTTCAGGCCCCACGACCGGACCCAAAAAAAAAAAAGAAAAGACAGACATCTTTGCTGTGATGACAAGACCTGACTTCTTCAATATTAACAAAACACATCACCCCAAGGAAGAAGTGCTAGGGAGAAGTCCTGGGGAGAAATTACACAAGTGGGAAGCTCTGAGCTTTGAATTCCTTGGCTCCTGGTAATCATCTTTGCGTTGTTTTCCAACAAAGATGACCATGACTTTTTCCTGTGATCTAAAAATCCATGATCAGCCAAAAAGTGTAGCAGTGGGTGATGCTGAACTATAGGACTAGTTCTAGGAATGCAAGAGCACACACAAGAAGGGTTGTGACAAGAAAAAAATAATAATTCTAAGAGAACACAAAGGGCCCCTTTAATGACACTTAGCCTAGGAAGGAGGCAAGTGTAGACCCACTGCTGACCCTGTCTGGGGCAGGAATGACGTCAGTAAGCTAGAAGAAAGGTGAGTATGTCAAACTGAATTCTGTTCCCATAGTCTAGGCAAGACTTTCACATAGAATGAATGAATATGTTCAAGTTGATTTAGAAGCAAAATTATGTGAAGAGTTTCCTTCACTAAACAGGACATAACAGAGTAACTACATGGATCAATAACTTTAAAACTTAGAAAGGCTGGGAGAGACGCTGGGATTGTGTAGCTGAGCAGATAGTCAGGACATTTTCAAGCAAAAGAGACAGTGATAATTGTAGACTCTCTGAGACGGATTTTTGAGCATGTGTGTGTGTAAATTTTTGAGACAAGTTTCCATGGGATTTTCAGGATCCCACAGAGTTTTATGACTTTAGCACAGGTTAAAACTACTTATGAGCCAGGCACCGGTGGCTCACGCCTGTAATCCTAGCTACTCAGGAGGCTGAGATCCTAGGATTACAGTTCAAAGCCAGCCTGGACAGGAAAGTCTGTGAAACTCTTATCTCCAATAAATCACTCAGAAAACCAGAAGCGGCTTTGTGTGGCTCCAGTGGTAGAGAGCTAGCCTTGAGCTGAAGAGCTGAGGGACGGCACCCAGGCCCAGAGTTCAAGCCCCATGACCAACAACAACAACAAAAAAACCCTATTTATGTTCTTCTGATCTACTTTCACAGATGGTGAAACCAAGGACAGAGAAGGAAAAGACCTGCTCAAAGTCACAGCACAAGGAGAGGAAGAGTGAGGACCAGCACAAAGATCTCCAGCACTTCCCAGACCAAGATCTGTTCTTGCCTCTACTCTCACTGCCTCTCACACTCCACCATTCTTTCTGTTTCTTTGGTTTGGTGTGGGGTTTGGGGTCTTTTTATTTTATTTAATTTTATTTTGCAGGGAGGCAGTCCTGGGGCTTGAACTCTAGGCCTGGGCTTTGTCTCTGAGCTTCTTTGTTGTTGTTTTGTCAGTTGTGGGGCTTGAACTCAGGCCTGGGCACTATCCCTCAGCTCTTCAGCTCAAAGCAGCACCCTATTGCTTGAGCCACAGCACCATTTCTGACTTTCTCTGTTTATGTGATGCTGAGGAATCGAACCCAGGGCCTCATGCATGCAAGGCAAGCACTCTACCACTGAGCCACCATCCCAGCCCCTCTCTGAGCTTCTGCTAAAGGCTAGTACTCTACCACTTAAGCCACAAAGCCACTTCTGGTCTTTTTTTTTTTTTTTTTTTAGTAGTTTATTGGAAATAAGAGTCCCAGGGATTTTCCTGCCTGGGCTGGTTTTGAACTGCAATCCTCAGATCTCAGCCTCCTGAGTAGCTAGGATTGCAGGTGTGAGCCACCAGCACTGACCACACCACCATTCTTTTGCTTTTCCCAAAATGCTTTTCTCTCTCTATCAGAGTGTATTAAGGTTGCCTGGAGCTCTACTCTGGGGGCAGTGAGTGACTCATGAGCTCTTTGTGTACAACTGTCTGATTCATAAGGAAGGACAGCAGATGCTGAGCATAATCCTCAAGCTCAAAGGAAGACCCTTTGATCTAGAAACTCCCAGATACTCCTTGTAAAGAGCAGAGTCTGAATGTGTGAGAAAAAAAATCAGGGGGGTCACTTTAAGAATCATCTGGGAATCTTAGAAATATCAGGAGCAGTGGATTCACCAAGACTTTTCTGTGCTGTCAAGTTCATTTCACTTTCTTCACAGATTCCCTATACTGCTGGATTAGGGGGAGGTAACCGAAGTGGTTCATCTGACTTCTTCCAAGCTTGATGCAATGGCTTAGGATGGGAAAGGGGAAATGTACAATGGTTTGGGGTTTTTTTATTCACAGATACTTCAGGGTTCGCTCCTGTCTTGCTCTAGTCAACCTGTCTGTCAATGAACAAGATAAGAAAATCCATAGCATACTTACCAAATTTGTATACAAAGTTAACCTGGAATCATTGGCCCTTCAATAAATCAACTCCTACAGGAAGAAACCAAGGGAGGATGAAAGACATTTCTTCCTGAGAAAAAAAAAAAGCTCAGTAACAGATAAGATGGAATTATGAACCGCTATGGCTTGTACTCCTATATGACAGAGATGTGAGTGGAGTGGAGGAAGTGTCCTCAGACACACTGGGATTGTCCGCGAGAGGCGGCCGCTGAGAAGTCTTGAGAACAAGGTAGCAGTTAGCCAAGCAAACCTAGGGGGAGGGGAGGAATGGCAATCCACTAGAGGGAAGAGCCAGGCCGGTGCAGGTGGGCTCAGGCCTGCTCAGGAAGCGGAGGTGGCTCTGAGAGCAGAAAGGCGTAAGTCCAGGAACAAGATCTACCAAGGGTTATGCTGAGCTGATCCTGGAGGAACTCACTCACATTACTTAACAATGTGGAATCACTTAAACTTTAAAAGAGGCCTTCAAGGAGCTCCATGGAGCCAGGGATATGGGTGCAGAGGTCAAACAATGTAGAATGGAGAGTTATGTGCTTTTGTTGGCCCCTCTGCCCCGTGGAGCCCAGACTCATCCCTTCCCTCTACTCCAGTCACGTGGGCCTAAAGACAATCAAGCAACATCCAGACGTAGGACTTTCATTTACCCTGGCCTTTTCCCAGGCCAGACTGCTCTCACACCCTTCCTCTATCCTGTATCTGATTAAATCCCTAAGTCTCAGTTCAAATATTACTTCCTTGGAGAAACCTACTCTGACTACCCTTAATGTTTCTATAGCATTTTGCTCTACTTGGACACCATGGATGGTAATATGTAATCTTTTAAAGGGTATACTTATTTAATGCCACATTATCCACTGTATAGCAAATCCTGAGAGCCAAGCTGAATGTATTTTGCTCATGACTATACCCCTTGTGATTATTAGCAAGCATTTTTATTATTTACTTGTGGCTCACACCTGTAATTCTAGCTGCTCAGGAGATCTGGGGATCACAGTTCAAAACCAGCCCAAAAAGAAAAGTCCATGTGTCATATCCCCAATTAACCACCAAAAAAGTGGAGCTGTGGTATAAGTAGTAGAACACCAACCTTGAGCTTGAAAGCTAACAGATAGCACCCTGGCCCTGAGTTCAAGCCCTAATACCAGTGTGCGCACGTGTGTGTATGTGTGCATGCGTGTGTGTGCTTAAAAAACAAACAGAAAAAAGTGCCAATTACCTACCATTACGTAGCAAACAATTTCAATATCTACTAGCTTAAAAACATCAACTATTTTATTCCTCACAACACCTCAGCTAGGCAAGCTAATAACTTGGGAGGGTATCAGCAAGATGATTCATCTCTTTCACATGGCATCTACAGAGGTCATTTAATGTTGTCAGCTGGCAGATGGTCTAGTTTGGAGAGTCTGAGCTGTCTGTGTCCATGTTTCTAGTGTTTTGATGGTTGGGAGGCTGAACCAGACCTAATGACCCGAGGGGTATGGCTAGCATTAGAGTTCCTGCATGGGAGTATTCCACAAAGCTAGGTGGATGCCTCGAGGTAATTTACAACCCACTTCAAAAATTCCAGACATTGACTCCTACTACATGCTAATAGCCAAGTAAGTCACTAAGAGCAGCCCAGATGGGGTTAGGGATCTCAACCCCTCTACCCTAGTGGAAAGAACATCAAAGAATTTGCAGGCATCTCTAAGTTACCACAGTGGAGATATTTATCTTTTCCTAATGACCAGCCTGACTTCAGTGTCCAGGAAAGATGAAGAAGAATAGATCACACGCACATGAGAGATCGATTCAGAACTTACTAGAAAAAAATATGTGTTTAAATCATAACAAGTGGAAGGGGGAGAAAAGCACAAATGTGTTGGTCCAACCTTATCTATGGCTTCATTTTCCATTGGGGTCCAAATATAGTCAATGGAAAGTTCCAGAAATAAACAGCCCTTAAATTTGAAGCAACTTTTTACTGTAGTATAGCATTGTAATTATTCTATTTTATTTCTATTGTTTATAATTTCTTACTGTGCACAATTTATAAATTAAACTTTATCATAAGTATGTATATATATATGGAACCATCCATTATTTCATGCATCCACCGGTCTTGGAACACATTCCTCACAGATAGCAGGAACTACTGCAAATAGTGAGACCCTGGTACTTACTTTACAGGGCTGTTGCGAGGTTAAGTGACTTCATCAGAGGAACTTAGGCCTCGGACAATGGGAGTGAGGATGGTTGAAGTAAACACAGCCCTTAAAGGAGTTTCCCCAGACACAAGCTCCCAGGAGTCCAGCTAATCACATGACCCAGCCCTACTACTGACACCAAGGGCAACTACTCAGAAACCCTAGGCCCTTGTGGACCTCTAGTCCAGCCTAAGATGCATTACCTTCCCCTTCCCCACACCAGTCTAAATCCAAATCCAGTCTTACTGCCCAATGCTAATACTAAATAAAACAATTAAAAGAGCTCAAACATCAAGTTCACCTCTAATAAATCCTACTCTGCTCTCAGCCCTCACTTTAACTACAATTTCATCCTCCCTTAGGTCCAAGGAAATATGAAAAGGCATGGCCTTTGGGAAGAGAATCTTGTCTACCCTACAATCTAGTGGCCTTGACTGATAGCTGTCTTCAAATTGTAGTCTAAATTATGGCTTGATCCTTGGGCTGAAAGACTCACAGGGATTTTTTTTTGCACACAGAAACCTAGTTGATAAGTACCAGTCCTTGGAAGTCCATAGCTGAGAAATAATGTGCATTTTAGTTATTTCTTTCATGAATAGTGGACAGGGATAGAAATCCTTCTCCCCCAACCCCCAATCTGCAGGATTTTCAATTTGTAAAGGAAGAATGATTGTCACTTTTTAGAAAGATGGGGGAAGGGGATGTTATGTCCCAGATAGAAGATTCAAAAATTAAAGAGTCCACAGAATGTTTTAGTCCAGAGGCTAGAAGGCAGGTTCTAGGTGGCTGGCCCACAGGGTAGAAGTCCGAAGGGCTGTGGGTAAGTGGGGCCTCCCCAGCCTGACACAGAGCATGAGGCCAGAAGCAAAGTCCCAGAGTGCTCTGGTGGTATAGGTGAGGTCAGTCTGGAAATATGACTCCAAACCCAGTTGTCAATCAAAGGAAACAAGACAAACAAAAGAGACGGAGATGCAGAGCCTGCAGGCAGAGTGGGGGACAGGAACAGAGCTGGCCAAAGGAAAAACAGCCCCTTAAAACAGAAAAAAAAAAAAAAATGGAGGAGGCAAGCGGTCTGAATTAATCCCAGGGTCAGATGTCTGTACCTTAAGCAGTTTTATAATCTCATAGCAAAGTTTGCCTTTTTTGAATGATCTTTTCCCCCCCTCAAATTCAATAAAACATGGAAGAAAAAATTAAAGTTCCAAAAGTTTATAGAAACACATTAAAATGAACTATGACCCTTGACATGAGTCATGGTATCTCAAAGGGGTAGGACTTAATAATTTCAAGAATGTATCCTTTTACCCTCTAGGTTCAGTTACCAACATGGAATAGAAAAAGAAAAGAAAAGGAAAGGAAAGGAAAGGAAAGACTCCTGTTCCCCTCCTTTGTCTGTGAGGATAGAGCTTCCCCAAAAGAAGCCAAGGTCACGGCTGATGCTGACAGCCCAGTCTGCTTCCCACGCCCTAGGGGACAGCAGAGGGCTCTTGGTCTAGCCCGAGCCTGGTGTTGGTTACATCACAAGAGGTACTATGCCTTCCTCCATTACTCACACCTTAGGCAAAAGCCACACTTATACACAAGCATTCACATAGACTACACTACTGATACCCATATGTGTGCGTCATACTGACATGTATATATGCCTACATACGTGCACTCACCAGGTACATACAGCACACTGCTACACCACACACACACACACACACACACACACACACACACACACACAGATCAATACACACTAGACTAGACAGTTCCCCTGATCCATCCTTTGTATCCCTTAAGGTCCTGGCATAAAGCCAGCTATGGCACTTACTGTGACTTAATACGATTAGTTATATAATATCTCTCCTCACTTTTGCCTAAATTCATTTCCGGAAGCTGATCTTCCTGCACAGTATAGCGCAGGTACACAGGAAGCACTTGGTGATGTTCACTCTGTCTATTGAATGCCATAACAGAAGACTTTAGTCCAAGAAACAAGCTCTCTTCTCTCTCTCTTCTCTCTCTCTTTCTCTCTCTCTCCCTCTCTCTCTCTGTCTCCCTTCTTTCCTCCCTCTCTCCCTCTCTCTTCCTCTCCCTGCCCCTCCCTTATTGGAATGTGTGATGGAGCAATGGAGTGTTATCCAAAAGACTCTCTCAGAGCAAATCACAGATTCCTTGCTACGGTTCTCCAGCTCAGTTCCAGTCTTTTCTCCTCAGGCTAGATAGAGACAGATTCACAGAGTGAGCCTTTCTGCTCATCCACCCACACGTGGTCTGCGTTCGAAGCCCATGACCTGTGTGAAAAGGCAAAAGCGCTGTCAACACTGAACGGCCATCTCCAGGCTCCCCTCACCCAATCCTCTTTCTTCTCTTTTTCTTTTACAATATTAGTCCCCACTAAATCTTTTACACTCTTAATTCCAGAAGGGAAAGGAGGAGCAAAAAGGAGAAAGAGAAAGGGCGGAGAAGGAAGTGTTAAAGAACAGCGGCCCCTCCACAGTGTGTGCTCCCTGATGAGGTCACCACAGACATCAGATTCCACAGCCCTCCCTGAAAACTGGAGCAAATGCCTGGAGCCTGAGAGGGGCGTGCTAGTTTCATAAGAGATGTAGATAAAAACACACTCAGGAGAGAAAAGGGGAAGCAAAAAGACGAACCCAGAAGCACTCCCTCCGACATCTGTAGACGAGGCCTTTGGATACTGGGAAACAGCAGTCTGCTACTGAGACTGCTGAAATGCAACAGCCATGGCCATCTTTCTCATGCTAGGTCAGCCGTAGGCCATAGCCAGGGCCAGAGCAAATGCCAGCATATTTTAGAATCAGTCATGTCATGCCGATTGATCAAATTTGGTCATCATCAGCTGATGCTATGTCAGCCCTGAGCAGCATCTCTATGATGCCCAGATGACATCCAACATCATGCTTAGGAGATGACTCCAGGCTCCACTCAGCTTAGAGAGAAAATTAGGAGCTTCCCACCTCCCCCAACCCTGCCATAGTACTGATTCTCCTCTCTCCTTCTGCAGAAGTAGCACCAGGCAAGACTTCCTGTTCTTTAGGTGGCTACCCCCACACCAGCCTTGGAGCCTGCACTCCACCTTGGGACCTATTAGCATTTTTAAGGTTCTTATTGGAATACACATCCTGCCCAGGGATTGTCTTCTTCCTTGAGGCATTAGCACCTACCACAGGCCTTTTATCACCCCCAGCCCAGTCTGCCTGGGGTCAGCCTTCAATCCACAAATATGGGGGGGGGGCGCGTAAAGGGAAAGAGAAGTTACATTTCCCTGGCACATTTCACAGCCCTGCCCTTCCTGTCGCAGGCACGTCCTGAAGTCCGGAGCCCCCTTTACACTCCCCCCTCCCTCCCCCCCAAAGAGGTGTTCCCATAATCAGTAGGCATCAGTCAGCTCTAATCAACCCCCTGTTTTGACTATTTTAGCAGCAATAAAAGGGCCATAAAGAGCAAGGCAGTGGGCCCTCTAGGAGTATGGGCCTCCCTCCCTGTGATATAATGAAAAACACCAAGTGCTTCCTCGGAGCCTTAAGTGACAGCGCTGGCAGCAGAGCCATTGGAGGAAGCCTAATTATGCTATAAATTAAAGGGCTTTTTAAAAAAAAAAACCAACATTATGACCTTTAATAAGATTGTTTTTACAACCAGCTGTCAATAAATCATCCAGGAGCACCAGTGAGAAGCATTCTCTGAGAACGTCTGTGAATTTCATTAGCTGCAGTTTATTTGGTTTGGGTTGTGCTATGATGTTTTTTAAATCTCAAATTAAAAGCTCTGAACCATAAAAGCTAATTCAGAAAAGTTCCTACTTCGGCCTCTGAAAACAAGCCTCCCTAATTGCAGAAATTAGCTAAGATGTGGCCAGGCCAGGAGGTCATTAAGCTGGGAAGGAGTGACAACTGGCTGAGGTCTCACCAGTCCCGGCAGTTGTGAGCACCCATAGAACCGGAACGTCACAGTCCCAGGATGGACAGCTGGCCTTGCAGTGGTCAGCCATGGGAAATTGCTGCTTGAGGACCACTGGCTCAAGAGAGACAGCCAGCTTACTCACAGGCGAGAAGAAGCTCTCCTTGCCATCTGAGCCAGCACCCTTGGCCAACAGATAAAGGAGAGCCAGCAACTGTTTGACCCACTGCTCAGAACTTCTCCCCACCTCCACCTTTCTTAAGGGTATGAGCACTATGTGCGTCTCTTCAGAATATTCTACTGCATAGGTGCTAACGTCTTCCTCAGATACTCACAAGGAGGTCATAAAGAATAGGACGCTGAAGTGCCATATTCAGAGGAGCCTGCTATGATGGTGCAGTATACCAAATCAGCAGAGAAACGGTCAGCAGAAATGGAGAAGATGGGAGACGTGTGTCTTTCTTAGGAAAGCAGGTGTCTGGTGCATGCCTGCAACAGTTGGCTCATTACTGCAGATCAGTCTCAAGAAGCCTCGATTTACTTCTCAGCCCCACTATTAATTATGGGATTTTAGGGAAAGTTCCTGTGAAAGGAACAGTAGAGAGTCGGAAGCGACACAGACCTACTTGAAATACTTGACTTTTGCTGGCTATCTGAGCAACCTACGCAAGCTATGACATCTCCCTGGTCCTCAGTTTCCTTATCTGTAAACTGAGAGTCTTAGTAGCTCTTTCCCCAGAGGCTGAGGCATGATATCTTCTAGGACACTGCTGGCAACTATAAGCTCCCAGTAAATATTAGGCAATGCTACGGTTTGGCTAGGGTTTGATTTGAGTGTGACCTCCCTCCAAAAATAAAAGGTGCGTGTGTTGAAATTTAAGCCTAATGTTAGGTATAAAGGGGTAGAAACACAATCCCACTGGTTGTTTAGAGGTTAGAACTTTGGGAAGTGATTAGGAATAGATAATGTCATCAGCGTAGGGCCCAAAGATTAAATATTAGTAGCTTTGTAAGAAGAGAGAGATAAGGACCACACAGGCACCTGTCTTTTGCTATGTGGTACCCTGTACCACCTTGAGACTCTGCCAACAAGAAAGCCATCACTGGATGTGGGCCCTTGAACCACCAACAACTCTGAGCTAAATAAATCTCTTTCCTTCATAAAACTACCAAGCTTTAGTCATTTGCTACAGTAACAAAAACAGACTGATACAACAGTAGTTGCTAAGATAAGTACTCATATGTGCCTCTCTAGCTGGCACCTGCAGCATCTAATAGAAGATAGAGTAGGACTAAATAATTTCTTAAGCCACCTCCAATCACTGAATGGCCACCTCCAATCACTGAATGGAATGGCTCAGAGAGATTTAACCCTCCACACACACACACACCTGCAGATAAGCCTTTCATTGCCCCCAAAATTAAGCCAAAGCTCTGAAAACAAATGAGGCAGGGGGTAACAAGTTCGACAAGAAATGTACTCACTTCCTTATGTGTGTAACTGTAACCGCTCTGTACATCAGCTTGACAATAAAATTTAAAAAAAAATTTAGATGGGCTGGGAATGTGGCTTGGTGGTAGAGTGCTTGCCTAGCATGCATGAAACCCTGGGTTTTATTCCTCAGTACCTCATAAACAGAAAAGGCCAGAAGTGGCACTGTGGCTCAAGTGTTAGAGTGCTAGCCTTGAGCAAAAGAAGCTCAGCGACAGTCCCCAGGCCTTGAGTTCAAGCACCAGGTCTGACAAAAAAAGAAAGTTTTAGGAAAAAAAAAATAAAAAAAGCTCACCTGATTGGGTCCTGACTACCCCTGCAGGTCTACCTCCTGCCAGTTGCTGTAATATAACTTGCATTCACAATGCTCTACCTCTGAGCCCAAGTGCAATCGTCTACTAAGCCTGGAATCTCTTCCAGAGCCTCATTACTCCAACTACTCCTATTCCTCCCTCCCGGCACCCAAATTCTGCTTCATCCCTACCCTTCCACTCCCACAGGTACTGCTGCAATCCCTTGTACTCCTACTCCAGCAGCCAGGTCAATGTACCCTGATTGCTTTGTCTAACCCACTGTCTCTACTGAAGTAAATAGCATAGACCTTATCTGTTTTGGTCTCCTTGGATTTCCAAAGTCAAAAACCACCAATCTTTGGTATGCTCTCAAAGTATTTGCCAAAAGAATGTTAAATGATAGTCTGAGACATAATACACAGAGGGAAAAGAGTGCACAAGAATAGACTAATATTTGTAACTAGGATATTTGTAACTAGGAGACATTTCCTTATGTTGATGAGAGATTCTATTCAAAAAAATGGCAGCAAATAAAACAAATCTATCTTGTCGTAGCTTACTGTGAGACTCTTATCACCCATTTTCTCAAATAAAGCTGAAGAGGAAGAGAAGTGAAGAAATCAAATAAGTGGCTAAACAAGACCAGGCTGGTACAGAAATAACTGGTTGGTTATGAGGACCTAAAGCAACAAGGCTAGGATCTTACTGAGTTCCATCTTCCAACCCCAACTCCTTTCCTCTACATTTCTCTCTCCATCCAACCTCTAGAGCTTAGGACTCTTTTCTTCTAGGGCACACATAGCTGTTCTTGGTGAATGAAAACCATCCGTATGGCTGTGAGTGGGAAATGAAATGCCAGCACCTGGGCGTCAGCGACTGTGAAGAAAGCATAGCAGCTCTGCTCACCTGGGCTTTCTTCATTTTGCCTCATTAATCAGCTCCCAGGGTCATCGCACACAGGTCTGGTTTTTGTATAATACACATTTCCCTCCGTTTTTATTTCATCTGTTTTTTTCAAGCAAGCTTTCCATTATTTCTGAACATTTGAGTTTTTTTTTTAATGTAAATTATAGACGCCTGTGGATTGACGTAATGTGAAAAGAAGGCGGCTGTTTCTCCCTCCTTCCAAACAGGGAACATGGTTTTCAAAACTAATAAACCCCTTAAAGCTCACCAAGCTCATTTCAACCTTTTCAAATGGCTATTTTCAAAAAGGGAAAGGGGGAAAGAAAAAAAAAAAAAGGCGAGGAAACGTCACGCCAAGAGGATGCCATGCAGAGCCTGGGAGGAGAAGGTACTCTGACTGCCGGCCAGCCCCTGACATGCTGGTAGGGAGGAGAGATTGAGCCCATTGAGGGAGGGATTTTGTGGTACAGGCAGATTCTGGGCAAGGTGAGAATAGAGGCATCAAGTAGAAGGGCTGGATTTTAACACCAGGACTGGGAGAGAGAGAGGAATGGCACTAGTAGGAGCAGAGGGGGAGAAATCTACTTGGGAGGCAGAACCAATAATTGCCTTCTCTGGAAGCCTGAGTTAAATGTGGAAGAGACTGTGGAGTGAGGGGTTATAGCTTGTTAGAGATCTAAAATCTCACCACTGGGATCTCTAAGGAAACAATGAAAGACAAGAATCAAGATTGGCCCAGCCCAGGTGGCTCACGCCTGTAATCCTAGCTACTCAGGAGGCTGAGATCTGAGGATCACAGCTCAAAGTCAGCCCAGGCAGGAAAGTCCGTGAGACTCTTATCTCCAATTAACCACTAGAAAACCGGAAGTGGTGCTGTGGCTCAAGCAGTAGAGTGCTCACCTTGAGAAGAGCTGAGGGATAGCGCCCAGGCCCAAAGTTCAAGCCCCACAACTGACAAAAAAAAAAAAAAAAAGAAAAAAAAGAATCAAGACTGAATTGATCTCTAGTGTGTACAAGACTCTTCTGCTTTTAGACACCCACAGGGAAGAGGTAGGGAGGGTCACTACTAGCTAACACTCAAAGCTACAGTCAATGGTCACTTTGTTCTCCCAAGATGCTTTGATTGACTGTCTACTTGGGCACTGAGTCCTATTCTGCCTATAGCCCTGAGACCAACAGCTAAGGAAGAAAACAGACACATAGAAAGTATTCAGCAATATCTACTGAATGAATGAAGGAGATAATATGTGAATGGATGAATGAGAGATGGAAATGAACAATTTCTAAACTAGTATAATCCTTCTGAGATGAAAGATTTTCCTCCCAGAACAACATATTATCTTCCTAAGAAAACCATATCATACCCTCAAACACATGACACTGTTGTGTCCTATAGTAGAGGAATCAAATATAACATTTGCTTCCAAAGTGGCATATCATACAGAAACAAAACTTTTAAATAATTCAGAGGTCTCTCTCTTGTTCTTTCTCTCTCCTGAGTTCAGTGGGCTGAGGTGTGAAAATGAGAGAAGACAGGAGGGACAGCAAAGTCCATTTGGAAGTGTTTGGGGAGTGCTAGTGACACGAGTAATTTCCCACATTCGTTGATGATCTCTTTTATTTAAAGGCTGATACTACTTCTTTTGGAGTTTCTGTTGTTTTCCTCCTAGATAGACCTCCAACAAATCAGACTGAGCCTCCTTTCTGTTCCAATCCAGCTTGAAAATAACCTCAAGCATGTCACTTCCCAATCCATTGAAGAGGTTTTAAATTTTTAGCAAGTAGGAGTCCAGCAATGGAGATTCACTCCTGTAATCCTAGCTACTTGAGAGACTGAGATTAGGAGGATTATGGTTTGAGGCCAGCCTGGGCTAAAAGTTCATGAGACTCAAAAAAAAAAAAAAAAAAAAAAAAAAAGAAAAAAAGAAAGCTGGGTGGTGGTCCACACCTGCCATCTCAGCAGAAAGTGTAAATAGGATTGTGGTCCAGGCTGGCCCATGCAAACCCCCCGGACTGCCAAAAATAAATAAATAAATAAATAGCAAGTTTAACCTTTCCCTGCAACACCATGTCAAAGGATACAACTGGGGATCTTCAGGGAAATAACTTTCTAGCCCTGGAAGCAATATGGATGTCAAAAATGGGTGAAGATCCAGGTATCAGGAGAAGAAACAGCTCATGAATTAACCCTTCTTTAGCTGAATCTACAGAGATCTAGGCAGTTGTCACTCAAGAGGGAGATGTAAGTGTCCTCTGAAGTTTGAACTAGTTGTATATGCTTCATCATTACATTGTACTCTGGCTTATCATTTGGGGAGCAAAGGATAACACCTCAAAGAGCTAAAAACCGTCGAGCCAATCTGGTGTGGTTCCTGTTGCTTGAGAAGCAAAGATAGGACAACTGCAATTTGAGGTCAGCCTGGGCAAAAACTTAGCAAGACTCTACCGCAAACACAAGTCAGACAGACTGGGACTGTGGCTTAGTGGTAGAAAGCTTGCTTAGCATGCATGAAGCCCTGGGTTTGATTCCTTAGTACCACATGAGCAGAAGAAACTGGAAGTGGAGCTGTGGCTCAAGAGGTAAAGTGCTAGCCTTGAGCAAAAGAAGCTAAGGGATAGTGCCCAGGCCCTGAGTTCAAACCCCAAGACTGGCAAAAATAAAAAATAAAAAATTTTGAAAAGTCAGGCATACTGGCACATACGAATAATCCCAACTTCTTGGGAGTTAAAAGTGGGACATTTACAGCCTCGCCCAAGCAAAGGAAAATGGAGTGTGACTCAAGTTGTAGAATGTTTTTTTCCAGCAAGAGTGAATGCTGGGAGTTCAATCCCCAGTGCTGCAAAAAAAGAAAAAAAATAAAGAGAAACTAAAGCTAAATGTCTTTGAGCTCCAAGTAAAATCACTTAAAAGAATACAACAGCTTATCAACTTTATCCATCTCCTATTTAGACGTGAGAAATGCTCCAGAGGGAATTTTCCTGAGCAATGGCCAGGACTGACTGTATGTTTCCCACCAATAGGGCTCACTGGTTTATTCTTCAAGAAATGAAGCCCACAGGACCCACCAGCAGGCCCTGAGGGCAAAAAGGAGTCTAAGCCAGATTTTAAAATCCACTTCAGGACTTTTTTACTGCTCAAATGGGTTGGAGAACTGTCAATGGGCAGGAAAATCGCACATCTGGAATGTGACTCTGTCCCCATGTTGGCTGGTATAACTCAACCTATACGTCAGATCTTTTTTTTTTTTTTTAATGGCCAAGATTTATCTGGCTTCTATTCATTTTTTTTTAAGTCCAGGGTGAATATGACTGTTAAGTTCTATACTTTTACATTTGTGTAAATTAAAAGCCATATTTCACTACTGAGCAGATGGCTTGTTTGCCTTCAAGTTAAAAAAAAACTTAAAAAAGCAAAACTAAAGCACTAATCCAAGACACTCATTATGCAACTCATTCAGATGACACTAAAAGAGAAAATTTTTGTCATTTTCTTCACCAAAGCTTTACGCCCTTTGTGCCTTTATAAAATCTGTCTCAGGAAAAGTCCCTGCCAAGATGCTCAACCAAGAGTAGACATTTGGACTAATTGAATCAGTCATGTTCTGACTGTGGCAGCAAAAAACTATTATAGGCATTTTGTACAGCTAGCAAATTGGTTTATAAAACTGATAGAGCCATTTCAACTTCTGAGGAGATTTGAAAAGAACGTGAGTGGATCCTTCTGGATAAAGACAGAGCCTCTTGCTTGTTTTTTTGGCCAGTTTTGACCATGCGGAAGTATCTTTCTCATAGAAGTCCATACTTGGCACTCACTGGTAAGTTAAAAGCAAGAGCAATGTTATAAATGTTTGGTAACAACCCCCCACATACTTAGATTTATTGGCTAGTTAAATCTTTAATGGTTAAAGTTTAAAAAAAAAAAACACTTTTATTTCAATGGCCTGGGGATTTGCACAGCTGGAATGTTGCATTTTAATATATTCAAATTGGAATGGGAAAGTCAGAGTGACCAGGACATTGACTTCCTTTGGATGGCTCCAAGCTGGTAGGATTCTAACAATAGATAAAGCCTTGAGCCTGGGCTTAGTTCCTCACTCCAAACCAGGGCCAAAGAAGAAAAAAAGGAAGGGAGGAAGAATAGAGGAAACACGTTGCCGAGAACAATGTGGGTGGCTCCTTTCCTACTTAAACTCACCCATGTGTTCTTTATCAGCTCACCCAATGGATTGGTGATCTGGTCAGGAAAGGTGGTGCACAGCACCACTGGACACAGGACTGAGGGAATTGACTTACCAGGAGTTGACCATGTGGTCAAGGATGATGAAAGGAAATGGGGAGAATGGGAGACTTTCAGAGCATTAATGGAAGGAAGATCTGAGAGAACAGCTGATCTGATGGGCATGACTGTTGCTGCCCACATCTACCCAAATGCTTACTCCAAAACAAATCATTTCATTTTACTACCTATGAATTCTTTCACTGACTTTCTAACTTGGTCCTATTTTATTCTTTGGGTTTTTTAAATTAGATTAGAAAACGGAAGAACACCCTATGACCCAGCAATCCCAATTTTGGGCATTTATCCAAATGATCCCAAACAAGACCATACTAAAGCTACCAGCACAACTATGTTTATTGCAGCATTATTTACCATAGCTAAGATCTGGAACCAACCCAGATGCCCCTCAGTAGATGAATGGATCAAGAAAATGTGGTATATATACACAATGGAATTCTATGCCTCCATCAGAAAGAATGACACTGCCTCATTTGTTAGGAAATGGAAAGACTTGGAAAAAATTATATTAAATGAAATAAGCCAGGCCCAAAGAAACATAGGTCCCATGATTTCCTTTATTTGCAATAACTAGTATATGTCTGAGTCAAGAAGAAAAGGTCAGATAAGTTGATGTTAGGCGAAATGAACTCCAAGATAAGTATTCAAATGTTTTTCCTTTCATGAGATTGTTTCTAATATATTTATAAGATGATTTCTTTGTTATTTTGTATGTCCCTCCCCCATGGTATAACCCCTGCTTTCACTGTATTTGATGTTGGTATAATTTGTGGAGGGGAAGGGAAAAAGCAAATCATTTAACTAGGGATACAGGTGGACCCATTGCAACAATGAGATGTGCAAGTCGTTATGTCGAAAAACAAACTTTACAACTTTGGGGGGGGGAAGAGTATGGGGGAGAGAATGGGGAGAGATGGGAAGGGATAGGAAGGGGAAACAAAGGAGGAGTCAACAATGCTTGATAAGAAATGTACTCATAGGGCTGGGAAGGTGGCTCAGTGGTAGAGCGCTTGCCTTGCATGCCTGAGGCCCTGGGTTCGATTCCTCAGCACCACATAAGCAAAAAGAAAAAAGCCGGAAGTGGCGCTGTGACTCAAATGGTAGAGTGCTAGCCGTGAGCTGAAGAGCTGAGGGACAGCACCTAGGCCCAGAGTTCAGGCCCCACAACTGGACCCAAAAGAAAAAAAAAAAGAAATGTACTCATTATCTTGCCTATGTAATTGTAACTCCTCTGTACTGTATTTTCACAATAAAAAAAAACCTGAAGCACATAGAAGTTATGCAATTTGACAAATTTAGAAAGAAATAAGAGTCACGTAATCTAACTGGACAACATAAAAATCTAACTGAGGCTTCAAATGGGTGGGAAGAGGAACACCAGGGGTCTTGGAAATTAACAAACATAAAGGTTAGAATCACTGGTCAAGTAGGACCAGCAAGGATAGCTCCATTACTTTCAAGGAATTCTCATTCTTTTGCACACAAGTCCCACAAATGCACACCACCACATGACCCAGGGCCTTCACACATAGAATCACAACGCGATCAAGGTATTTTCTGCGCTTATTCCCTCACTTCACATGCTTCAGTAGCACATGCCATGGTGCCCCACTTCCACACAGATGCAATGCCACTCAGATTCACATCTTCCAGTATCATATATATATGCACACTCACACACACACACACACACACACACACACACACACACACACACATTTGAGCACACCACAGGATGTATACTAACTAGAGTTATCTCTTTCTTGATATCTTTGGAATCTAGACATGTCCTATTTCTCCAAGCTTGACTGCTGTTTGTCCAGCTGACAACAGTCTATCTGGCCAAGACTAAATCCTGAAGGATGAAGGATAAAGCATTCAGATCAGATGACCAGGAACAAAAGATGATCTAGAGGTTCTCAGGACAAAAGGAGAAATAATGGAATCGTCCACTCATCACTTTCAGCCTCACATCCTAAGAGTCCTTGGTTTCACCTTGAGAAATAGGCTTTGCTAGGAAACTTTGACATTTCAAGGTTCAAGATCAGATCTGGATTTTTAACTATCTGGGACCCCAGGATAAAGGCCACAGATAGTGAGGGCTTGGGGGCATTCTTGTAAAGAATTTGCGTGCTAGAACCAGAGAGAAAAGCTTCCATGAAACATGTTAGGCTTTAGGTGAGTTTTCTACATCTAGAATGCTAATATTTCTCATATGGAAAGTCAAGAATATTCTTAGGGTTTTCAATTTCAAGTCCATTTTTCTTTTTGATGGGATTTGATAGTCTCTGCACAACCTAAGTTTAATCATTGATAGAAGGCCAAACTGCCCATGTGGAGTTGTGGCTCCAGTCAGCAGGACCACTAAGCTCATTTTACCCACAGAGCTAAGATGCTCTATTCCCTGAAACCAAAGTCTTTACCATTTTCAGGAAGTTGAGAAAGGAAAGAATTTTTTTCAAATAAAAAGATGTCAATTGCAGTCAGGGACTTGGAAACAGATGTTCCTCTTCTGAACCAAGAGGCTCATGCGCCCCTCCATCCTCCGGGTTTTCAAAGTCACTTCTTGTCAGGTGCCCTGGTTAAGAGAGAGAATTAATGTGCTGGGCTGCATTTCACTGCTACCCCTCTGATGTGGGAGCTGTGTGAGGAAGGCTTCATGGACAGGCCAGCCGGGCCCCCAGCCCTTCCTCCAGGGCTGAGCCTGGATCAAAGTGAAGAGCAGCTCAGCTTTTATAGCAAAATGATTAAAACCACGTGAGGCTTGTTTCCTCACACATGACCTCCTGACAGAGGGCATGGAGGAGCAGAGGAAAGGTGAACCCAGGGGTCTTGGGGCCAGGGAAGAGCAGGACTCAAGAGGCAGAGATCACAAAAAAAAATAAAAACAGACATTCAGATACAGGAGCAACACGAGCACGCACACACACATGCACACACACACACACACACACACACACACACACACACACACACACACACACTGATATTCATTGACAAATAAAGTTTTTTTTCCTACAAGTTGAAACAACCTCAGAATGAGCAGAGGGCCTAATTAGCTATATTAGTGAGGCCCATATACATACATACATACATACATACATACATACATACATACATACATACATTCATACATACATACATACATACATACATTCATACATACATACATACATAAAGCCTAGTTACTTGATCATTCCTGGTCCTTGTAGAAAGTAAAACTGGATTATACTTCCAAAATAAGATTCAATGCCTCTGCTGTGCCAGGACAAATAATTCACCCATCTCCAGTCTTGGCAAACTTGGTTGTACCTGAAAATTACAGCCCCTACATTAATGGGTTTGGTTACTCCATGAATGTGTAATCTCTCCCTGTGGAGTCAGGATCGGAGTACAGTGATTTATTTATAGGAATTAGAGTGAGGCCAAGGCAATAGGACATCACTTCCAAGATTATAGCATAGGGACTATAGCGTCTTTCCTGGGCATGCGCTTTTAATCTAAAAGAATCCAGCTGCCATGTTACAAGTTGAGCAAACCCAAAAGGCAAAGACCTCAGAGATACAAACAACCTGCAAAGAATAAATCCTGCCAACAACTACTACTGCAAACTTGAAAGCACCTCTCTCCCCATCCCATGCCCTGCTATATATATCTGTAGCCCCAGAAACACTTCAATGGCCAATGGCCACAGCTCTCTAAGAGATCCAGCTGGGCTGGGAATGTGGCTTAGTGGTAGAGTGCTTGCCAACCATGCATGAGGTCCTGGGTTCAATTCCTCAGAACCACATAAAGAAAAAGACAAGTGGTACTGTGACTCAAGTGGTAGAGTACTATTCTTGAGCAAAAGAAGCTCAGGGACAGCACTCAGGCCTTGAGTTCAAGCCCCAGGACTGGCAAAAAACAAAAACAAAAAAACGATCCAGCTGTGTGTGAATTCTTGACTCAAAGGAACTGTATAATAGCAAATGCTGGCTGTTTTAACTCCTCATTTGGCAATGATTTCATAGGCAGCCACAATAACTAATACATGTGTCTGGCTCCTCTCCCATACCTGAAAATTGCAGCTCCCTCATCTTTTTCCTTCTGTGTGGACACAATGGAGGCATTTGTCTCAGTCCATCTGGGCTGTTATAACAACATTTCATAGACTGAGTGGCTCATAAGCCACACACATCTATTTCTCATAGCTCTGAAAGCTAAAAAGCCCAAGATCAAGGCATCAACAGATTCAGTGTCAGGTGACAGACCAGTTTCTGGTTCGTGGATGGCACCTTCAAATATGTCTTCATATGGTAGAGGGCAGCTTTCTGGGAAATCTTACATAAGGCCAAAAATCCCATTCATGGGGCATCTACCACAGGATTTAATCAATTCCCAAAGGGCCAACTCCTACCACTGTCACCTTGCAGGAGAGGGGAAAATTTCAATGTCTGAGTTGGGGGGAGACACACACATTCCTGCAGCAGCAACATTCAACAAGTACTCACTGGATAATAAATTAGAGAATGGAGATACAGATCTTCTATTTTCTAAACACTATTACATAGGGAGCTCTTTACTCAAGTTATCATTCATTCTCACGACAGCTCTTCATGGTTGATATTCCTCATTTGTCAGAATTTAAAACAGGAGGCTGGTAAATACTAGGTCACTCTAAGTCCCCCACTCAAAGTCTCTCCCAAGGGAGAGAGTGCTACTGCAGGCTTTTTCCTATACTTTCTCCGCAGCGCTGTGTTGGATGGCTCTTTAAAGTTAACGATCTGCTTTCAAGGCAGTGATGTCATCTAATCTTTACAATGACTCAAAAAAAAAAAGAGGAATTATAATTATAGTCTCCATTCCGATGGAGATAGGAACAAAGCTGGGAGAAGCAGAATATTTGCCTAGTTGACACAGCTGGGGAAGAGCAGAGCCAGCATTTCTTCAGTTCATGCAGAAATTTGCTGAGCAAATGCCAGACACCATAACTAATAAGATATGGACCCCTTCAAGTTCTGTGGTTCCCTGCTCTCCCCTAGTCCTGGGGAGCAGCATGTTAGCCACTGACTGCTCATTCAGGTAAATGTATATACTTGTACCTGTCAACTCTGGTGGCCGGTCATCAGCTGATCAGGAATGAGCTAATGGGAGATTCACAAGCAAGAGCTGGGATCACTGGAAAAAAATGAACCAGAAAAGATGATGAGGGTGGGGGGAGGAAGTTTTAAGGATGGAGCCAGAAGATGTGATGACAAGAGAAGGTTGGAGTGTATCCCTAACCTCACTCCCATGACCCAAAGCAACTGTCTCTACGTATTTGATATATTAGTATTATTTCTGCTTATTTTATAAAGTGCTCATTTGTCTTTTGCAGAAGTATCTGTATTTATGCAAATAATGTTACACTGTATTCTCCTTTCATTTTTCAGTGCTACATTTCAAAGATCCATTTTAGTTCAGGTAATCTAATCTATTACCTCTGTTACAAAATATGAAATGTAGTCAGGGTACCAGTATCGCATGCCTGTAATCACAGCTACTCAGGAAGCTGAGATCTGAGAATTCTGGTTCTAAAATAGCCCAGGCAGAAAAGTCCAGAGACTCTTATCTCCAATTAAAAAAACAAAAAACAAAAGTAGAGCTATGTCTCAAGTGGTAGAGCACTAGCCTTGAGTGGAAAAGGTATATGTGCCAGGCCCTGAGTAATGACATGTGCACGCATGCATGCACACATACACACACACACACACACACACACACACACACACACACACACACCATGTACCTTCTACATTTTATCATTCATCCACTCCTGAGGATGACATTCAGACGCTCCCAACCAACAACAGGAGGATATCAACACAAACCCATCCTGTGCCCTGTTCTGTGCCTGTGTGAGAGGATCTACTGGCTCATAGGATACAATCATAATCCCTAATCCTTCACTCCATGAGACAGTCCCAGAAGCAGCTGCATTTTTACATCACCATGCCCGTGTTTGGTGCTGATAGCAAATACTGGCAAGTCTGTATTGCTAGCAAATGCTAGGGTTGCATCCAGCTCCTGGCTCTCCTTAGTTCAAGGATTTTTTTTTTTTTACACCATACTGCTGTGTCCACCGGGGTTGGGACCATCAAAGGAGGCTTCCGGGGAGAAGGAACAAATTACACTGGACGTTGAAAGATGGAAACCATTTATGAGGCGAGCACCAGAGGCAACCAGAGTTGTAAGGTAAGTGCCAGGCCCAGAGCGCACCAATTCATGGGAATCTCAACCTCCCCAAGTGGAGCTGTCAGAGGTGTTCTTGGAAAAGGGGCAGAAAGAGCGGCTAGGGAAGTGCAGAACAGCTCTCCAACAAAGCTCTCTTCCTCCTTTAGGAGTCGTCCCTTCCTACAGTTCTCTGTGCCCCCAGATTTATTTTGCTTTCTTTCGCTAAATCAAACTTTATCAGACAGTTTTACTGTCAGCCGTTAAACCAAAATGTGTTTGTGCAACAGTAAACACCTTGTTACTGCAGCGACGGATTACATAAACAACGGCAGGACAAGACTAACTCCATACCCAGAAACCCACTGCCTCTGTGAGGATTGGGAATGGTACTACGTAGTGTACTACAAGGTCATCCCATAGCCAGAGGCCAGGGGACAAAACTCACTCTGGCCTGGACTTCTGCTGTAGCATGATGGGCAAAGATTCCTCCAGACAGAAAAATGGGATCTTCCTCTACAGATGGCAAAGAGGGACATGACCTCACCAGCGCCCTGGGGGAGAGGCAGCTCAGAGAGGGGCAGACCAGCCAGGCAGGAGAGGGAATCAGGCTGCTGTGGATTGGACTCTGGTGAGATGATGGTGGGTTAGGAACTAAGTAGGGGTAGAGAAATGGTCATGTCTAGAAGGCATAATGAAAGGCAAGGGCTGAGGTGTGGGGAGAGGGGAGAACAAGAATGGTAAGGAGGGTGTGCCCACACGGCTGCTTGCTGGGACCTGAATGATTGGCCAAAGAGAGGATGACTCCAGGCCCTGTTTGGGAACTGTGGGGACATGGATGTTTATACTGGGGGGTGTCAGAAGAGCACAGGGCTAATGGGCTGAAAACCATCTGGGCTGCCCTCTCCCCAAGTCTGCACTCCCTAATCTGAGTCACATTTGCTCCAAGATCTTTTCCTCAGAGCTTCTGATGAGGCAGAGAGCCACACTCTAGGAGCCCTCTAGAGGACCGCAGAGCGGTCTAGGTTCTAGGGAGGCCCCAAGGGCTGGGCAGAATGGAGAGAGCTGCCCGGGGAGGCACCAAGGACTGTGCTAGGAGCTTCTGTACCACTAATTCATTTTGACTTTCATAGCCACGCTTAGAAAAAACAATTGTGTAGCGTATATGTGTATGCCAATACTGTAGCTGGAACTCAGGGCCTTAGCTTTTTCTGCTCAAAGCTGATACTCTACCACTTGAGCCACAGTTACACTTCTGCCTTTGGAGTGGTTAATTGGAGATAAGAGTCTCAAGGACTTTCCTGCCCAGGCTGGCTTTGAGCCACAATCTCATATCTCAGTCTCCTGAGTAGCTATGGTTACAAACACAAACCCCCAGCACCCAGCTGGAACAGAATTTTTTATTCTCATAAACCAAGCTAGCTGTTCACACTCAATTATCTTATTCCTCCTACACAGATAACAGTTGTTTTGTTGAGTGTTTACTACATGGCGGGTACTATGACTATATTACTTTTGTTAATTCTTACAACCAACAAATGAAGAAGGCAGTTTTTATTATTTCTTATTTTTATAAATGCAGAAACTAAAACTCAGAAAGGGGAAGAAATTTGGAAGGGATCATACAGCTACTAAATGCCTGAGCCAGAATTGGAGACCAAAGCCCATGTTCTTCCTGAGTCTATGCTAAGAGGACTTGAAAAAGGGGACAGTGACACAGTAAGAAGGAAACCAGGTATTGGTGGCTCACACCTATCATCCTAGCTATTCAGGAGGCTGCAATCTGAGGATTACAGTTTGAAACCAGCTCAGGCAAAACAGTGCCCATGAAATTCTGAGCTACAATTAACTACTCGAATACCATAAGTGAAGCTGTGGCTCAGAGTGGTAGAGCACTAGCCTTGAACCAAAGAACTCAGGGATAATACCTAGGCCCTGAGTTCAAGCCCTATGACTGTTCCCCTCCCCCCCCAAAAAGAGAAGGGGTGGGAGTCATACTAAAGGGTTTGTCCTGAACACAAGGCCTGCAGATGTCCTCACTGAAGAAGAGAAAGGAGATGGGCATCACTAAAGGTCCATTGGAGGATGTTCCTGGGCTAGCAGGGCCCCAGACTTCTTCAGACACCATGATCTGTCCTTCGGAGCCCCAGAAGCCACTGACCATTCAGGCTGTCCATAGGATACCAGCTTCACCTACCTGAAGTTCACACCCTGTGAAATTCTAATCTGAAGGCTGGATCTCCTTCCTTTCTCCAAAGCCCAGATCCTGGCTGTCCCCTCAGCCCTGCCATTGTCCTTCTAAACTGTTCTCCAGGCACCTTGGCTCCTCATCACCACCTCACCACCACACACTGACCCATCAGCCAGGCTCCAGCTCTGGAGCCTGAGACCAAACAAGAAAGGTCAGCATGATCTGACCTCAAGCCCTTAGTTCTCTAGTACTTCAAGACCTCAGATCACCACAGTCTTTCTGCTTAGTTCCCAAGCACACACAGGCAAATCTCAGCACTCCATTCAGCAGGGTTTAAAGGACATGCCTGGGATCCCACACTCAAAAGAGCCCATGCTTGGCTTAATATTCATGTGTCACGGTCTCAAGATTTTTTTAATGCGCACTGCAACTTGTATGGTTAATGCTGCCTAATATTATAACTGTTCCTATGGCCTAGGCTCTCTTCTTGGGTTGCCCGGGGCTAGTGCCAGATCTAGAAAACCTGGTGTGGATAGAGGCCTGCCCTAGCCATCCCCCAACACCCACTCACACTAAATACAGAGGGTGAGTCAGGGCTGGTCCTGGAAAGGGCACAGTTAGACTGTTTTCTAGAACTCTGGCATCTGGCACCATGGGGATGGAGGAGGGGAGGAAGAAGACTGCGGTTTAGGGAAAGGTAGGTTAGGAGAGAAGACAGACTGCCTCTGAGTTGAGGCCAGAGGAGCTTCGGAAATGAAACTATCAAAGAGCAGGAAGACTTCCACTCATCCCAACTCCCAGGTCCCTGGGATCCTGACAGCAGGGACAGCTGCCGGCCACAAAGGCTGGACATGTGGACTCAGAGTAGAGGGCCAGAGTTCAAATCCTGCTCTGCAGTAGGTGTGGGCTTGTTTTCTCCTTTGTACATGATGACGATCCGAGGCACTATAATATGTGACAGCTCTTCAAATGCCTGCTTCACGGATAGGCATAATACTCAGTCCACAGCCTTGGAAGGCCTCAATTTGTAAGGTGGAAATTGAGGCTCAGAGAGAAGCCCCTGCCCAGGGGCACAGGACAACGAAGGTGCAGGACTGTGGTGTTCTAAGCCTGCTGGGTACCACTGTCCCAGACCATCAGGCAGTGGGGCTCTGTCAAGACATGACATCAGGGAGGTTCTTCCATGAACTATTATTTAAAGTCCTTCTTTTGGGGGAAAAAACACTTCTAGAAGGAAAAGAATAATTAGAGACCATTCACTCCATCTCCTCTCCTTCTTATCATCCACTACCCAGTCTGAGACAGAAATGACAGAAGCTACCATCATGTCTGCAGGTGAAGAATGCTTGCCAGCAACCCAGTCTTTCCCGTAAGCCAATTGCACTTTTCCCCCCTTCCTAGTATTTTTGGGGGGATTAGAACTCACATACTAAAAGACCTAAATACATATGTTATTTGCTGTATTTTCACAAGCAAACAGATCCATGTGACCAACTCAAAAACAACAACAACATTCCCAGAATTCCAGCAGTTACATTCTCCCAGTAACAACCCTACCTCATCTCCAAGAGACTGACTTCCAACACCATTGATTAGAGTTGTCTTTACCTGTTTTAAAACTTTATATGAATGGAATCAAAACATATGTACACTTGTATCTGACCTTTTTGCTCCACATGATGTTACAAAGATAAAATCATCTAGATTTTTCCTATGTACACAATTGCAATTCATTCACCTTGCTGAATAATATTCCTTTTTATAAACATACAATAAGTTACCTATTCTAGCTGTTTGAGTAGTTCTCCATCACCTACAAGGTTTTTTATGCCCTGTATCACTAAAGGATAGGCTCTCCCCAAAAACAAAACAAAACAAAAAAACTCTTTAAAGGTAAGGTTATGGTTCATTACTGATGGATGTTTTAAGCAAAGACTACAAAGATGTCTTTACTCTGAAGCTTTGTATGAGATTCTTTTCAGCTCCAGTGGAAGTTCTAAGGAAATATGACCTTAATAAGTCACCTTGAACAAATACATAAAAGAATTCTGCAGACATCTATTTTCGACAACTACAATAATGAAATGCCACAAACTAGGTAGTAACTTAGGAAATGTTAAGTCTTACAGCTCTGAGTCTGAGATCCAGACATTGACTGATTTGGCATCTAGTGAGGATTCACTTTCTAGTTGACAGAAGCTGCCTTCGAGCTGTGCTGTCACATGACAGAAGGGACATGACAACTCATTAGAGTCCCTTTTAGAAGGGTATTAATCCATTCCTGAGGACTAGACCTTAATGACCTAATCATTTCCCAAAGGTCCACCTCCTAAGCCCATCACCTGGGGTTAGGATTTTCACACGTGAATTCTGGAAAGACCCAAAGGTTCACATCATAGCAGTATCCCACGGAACCTTCTCTTAGAAACCATTACTTTCATGAAATGTTGCGGTTCTTGTTATCATATTATTTTATGAAAGAGAAGGGCAAGAGAGCTTGGAACCACTACACACACACACACACACACACACACACACACACACGCACGCACGCACGCACGCACGCACGCACGCACGCACGCACGCACACATAGTGAGACCAAAGGAAGATACTCTTAGGGAAGGAACACAAATAAACTCCAAAAAATAAAAACAAAAGGTTTTGTTTCTCTTTGTTGTTTTTGTTTTGTTTTGTTTTTGCCTTGTTTGTTCATTTGTCTGTCTTTGGGAAGGTAAGGGGGCATAGAAATGGAGGAACTAAGAGTGAACAAATGCAGCAGTGATACTCACTGGACACTATGTTGAAAACCTTTTGGGTGGGAACGGAAGGGAATAACTGAGAGGGAGCAAGAGAAGGGGTGTCATTGTCCAAAAAGAAATGTACTCATTACTTAAGTAACTGTAATCCCTCTATACATCACCTTTACCATAACAATAAAAAAGTTTTAAAAAGAGAACATGAAGGGGCTAGGAAGGTGGCTCAGTGGTAGAGTGCTTGCCTTGCATGCATGAGGACCTGGGTTCGATTCCTCAGCACCACATAAGCAGAAAAAGCCAGAAGTGGCACTGTGGCTCAAGTGGTAGAGCGTTAGCCTTGAGCTGAAGAGCTCAGGGACAGCGTCCAGGCCTAGAGTTCAGGCCCCACAACCAACAAAGAGAGAGAGAGAGAAAGCATGAAACCAAGTAAGATTTTATAAAATGTCTCTTGTACAGAAGAAATGGTAGGAAGACATTTTCCATAGGCAAATGATTGTTATTTTCTTTCTAAAATTTTCTGGATTCATGAATGTGACTTAAATGGTAAAAATCCATTTTTCTCTTATATTGTGGTCACTAGAGGAGAAAGAGAGGGTAAGTAGCATACACAACCATGGTAAATTAGCAATTTCCTTTGCCCTAAGTTTCCCAGTTGCTATAATGAGATACTTAGGTTACTGAAACTGCCTGAGGACTCATTTGACCCCAAATATCACTAAAAATGTAAGTTACTATATTATTATCATTGTCATCACCACCACCATCATCATCATCATCATCATCATCATCATCATCATCATCATTTTTTAACTTATTATTGAGTTGTACAAAAGGGTTATAATTCCATAAGTCAAGTAAAGAGTGCAATGCTTCTTGGACAATATCACCTCTTCCTTTACTTTCCCCAAGTTTTTCTCTCCCACCCCTGCCCACAAGTTCCATAGTTCATTTTTTACATAATGTTTTAATATATACTATGTAATATTCAATATTACTATGACTGCATTAGTTCACCCTTCCTCCCTCCATTCCTGTGCTCCTCTATTATTATTTCTAATACTTTTCACTACCAGGACTGACATTTATCAATTGCCAAATAAATGCATAAAGAACCATAAAAATAGTGGTCACAAATTTTACTAGAGCTAGGTGGCCAATAAGCTCTCCTTCTGGAGCTCTTGCAAAAAGAGGGAAAGATAATGGATGTTACCTGCTCCTATCTGTGGCCTGTTCACTTTACTTCCCTGACCTTAGTTTCTTTATCAATAGAATGGGGACAATAATAAATTACTACAGTCCAGAGCTGAGCCCACAGTAGACAACTGCTTCATAAGAAGCATAAGCAGCAGTAGCAGAGGGAAGAGAAAGATTCCATTGACAAATACTATATAAGTAAAAGTTAATTAGATATTATAACTATCTTGTCATAGTTATCATCATTATGCTGCTGACATTCCAGTAAGAATACTGCATTCCGGAAAAAGCCAGAAGTGGTGCTGTGGCTCCAGAGATAGAGTGTTAGCCTTGAGCTGAAGAGCTGAGGGACAGCGCCCGGGCCCAGAGTTCAAGCCCCACAACTGAAAAAAATAAATAAAGTTTAAAAAAAAAAAAAAAAAAGCACTGCATTCCAGAAAGTATTACAAAACCCGGAAATGAAAAAAAAAAGTTAAGAAAAACGAATTTGCTATTGAAAATGACTTCCCCAATTGGTCTGTCATTTCACTTCCTACTCGTGCAACAAATATTCAACTGAACATTCCAAATGGCACTTGCAAAAAGATGCTTGCCAGTGTGGCAAATGATGACAGATTCTATGAACAAAATAATCGAGGTGATAGTGGAAGAAATTTTTAGATAAAATTGCTGGGAGAGTCTCAGCAAGTGACATGAGGGATGATGATATTGATAAAAAGAAATGTACTAGCCAAGCGCCGGTGGCTCACGCCTGTCATCCTAGCTACTCAGGAGGCTGAGATCTGAGGATTATGGTTCAAAGCCAGCCTAGGCAGGAAAGTCCGTGAGACTCTTATCTCCAATAAAAACCACACAAAAAAAAAAAAAAAAAAAAAAACGGAAGTGGCGCTGTGGCTCAAGCAGTAGAGTGCTAGCCTTGAACTGAAGAGCAGAGAGACAGCACCCAAGCCCAGAGTTCAAGCTCTACGACTGACAAAAAAAAAAAAAGAAAGAAATGTACTTATGACCTGACTTTTGTCACTGTAACCCCCCTCTGTACATCACCCTTACAATTAAAACAAACAAACAAACAAAAAAAAAACAGTACATTTAAGAAAAAAGATGAAAGACAAAAACTAAACTGAACCCACCAGGCTAAGAATGAAGGAAAGGTGTCCTAAACAGATGGAATAGAATTTGAGGAAGAACTGAAAATGACTGCAACCTACAGGGGAAAGAACAGGAAGAGGAAGAGTACGGGGGGGGGGGGGGGGGGGGGGGAGGGAGAGGAGATGAAGATATAAGGTCACGGCTCAGATTGCACAGGTTTTGTAAACCAGGGTAAGAAGCTTGGCTATTCCTTGCCTGTGACTATCAACCAATTTTTACCTTTTCAAAAGAAAAAATAATACTCAAATACATTTTTAAACTCTTCCAATTAGTTTTTTTTAATGTTTCTTTTTTTTTTCTTTTTTTGTCATGGGGCTTGAACTCTGTGCCTGAGTGCTGTCCCTCAGCTCTTCAGCTCAAGGTGAGCGCTCTACCACTTGAGCCAAAGCACCACTGCCCCAATTAGTTTTTTAAGGCAAAAATATACTGTTCCCTTACTGTTCAAACCTGATCTTTTGATATAAATTCAAAAGTCTTTTCTGCAAGCTCATCTCAAAAGTTCTCAGGCCATTGATTAATTTTCTCAGATTATTAATAAAAGCAAATATCTAAGATGATACTGGTTGAATAGTACATAAGTCCTTGAACCTTTTTCTGCAAATCTCTTTGATTCTATCATGACTTCAAATTTTAAAAGCTTAAAAATAATAACAAAATAGTAGACAGGACAAGCATGTTGGTTTATGACTGTAGAACATGACTGAGGAATTACAAATCATAGTGACTTTTGATCAATCTGAGCTACCTAGCAAAGTCTTATCTCAAACAAAACAGTAGATAGTCCTGTCAACTTGGGGTTTTGATTCATCTCATCATCAGGTTATGAGATGAACATTTCAATGTTGTCTACATGATCCGATGGCATTTTAGACTCTGAAGATGAAATAAAAAGGTCATTCCTTACATAAATTTGTTATCATTCCACACAGCAATATAGAAATAGAGTTTCTGAGCACCGCATCCAAATTGCAGGGGCTTGCAAGCCGTCTGAGACTTACAATTTGCAAAACATCTACTTTTCTTCCATTTGTGGGGGGAGAATTTTGGAAACTTTTCCCCACAAAAGGATTACATGGACAGACCAAACCATGCCCTATAGTTTTGCAGAGTATTTTGGTTCTATTTACATCTGGGAGCAGATTTTTTTTTTCTTCTAAAACTATGTTTAAAACACAAGTACAGAGTTCTGCTAAACATATATTTAGGTTGTCTGAGTTTGCAATCAACAAGAAGGAAATCTCTTGAAATGGAAATTTACTAAAAATGATCAAAAGTAGTGACATCTTTTTTGGTTGGTGGCCATTAATAGGATTCTTTTCAGATAGGCATTGGAGTCCCTGGGGTGATACCTTCATTTCCCTCAGTCCCCAGGAATGGCCAACCATTCATGTCCAATCATGTACCATCCACTGGTCTAGCTGCTGGGAGGAGCTGCTAAGTTAAAAGCCCACTTTCAATGTTTTGCCTATGCCTTTCTGGACAGAAATTGGACCCTTTCTTCACACAGTCTCTCAGCGATAGACGCAGACTACTGAAATTCATAGACATAAACATGGAAATCAGAGTACCAATGTATTCAATTCACAGAGGATTGATCCTCATTCCCTTGTTAGCAACCAGAGTAGGTATGCAAGTATATAGAAGTTGTTGTGAGGACTCAGAAGCCCACCTCCCTGGGTTTGATACTTAGCTCTCTCGTTTGTTATTTGTGTGATCTTGAGCAAATTAATAAGCCTTCTATGCCTCAGTTCTATCAGTCCTCAAATCTAGATAGTAATAAAATATATAATTAATATAACATAATCACATTAGTCAATGATATGGGTTACTATACCATGATATAGGTTACTGTAGCATTGATTAATGTGATAATTAAATGAGACAATGCATGTATAGCAGAATGTTCTCTACCAATGCTCTCCATGTGCTTGGGCAGTACTCTTATTATGAAGTGAAATTCACCAGAAGGCTGCTGATTCTAGTGAGCCTAGAATCTGAATAACGAGCCTTGGATAGATAGTTCCCCTTAGCTCAGAAGAAATTCATGAAACAGCCCTTGTCCTCCCAAAACACCCTCTAGTCATCAAGTTGCCCTGGGACATCACATCCATATTAGCTTGCCTAGGATCAGGTGGGAGCTTAATACATCCATCTTTCATCTATGACTCTCTTTTTCCATTTGAACAGCTTCTTCTCTGTTGGCTCATTTTTCTCCCTTTATGGCTAAAGTGCAATGGCTTCCCATGGTCCTGGTAGGTATTATATCTCTGCCACATCTCAACTTGCTTGGGTGTTGATTCAATTAGAATCACTCTGAGCTGTGGCTAAAAGCACTCAAAAGTTAGAGCCTGTGGGAACAAATCATATTACCTTCCCTGTGAGTCACAAATCATCATTTCAAATTGGTGTCATCAAAATTTTGCAATAAGAGATTTGCATGCAATCTATAGTTATATAGTCTTGTTTTGTTTTAGAGGGATTGTTTTCTTCTTGGTTTGTTGTTGTTTTGTTTTGGTGGTACTGAGATTTAAACCCAGGGTTTAATCCGTGAGCCATGTCCCTAGTCTTTCTTGTTGTTGCTGTTGTTTTGTTTTTTTACTTTAGAATACCTGTAATTTTATTTTAATTCCTATGACTTTGTCTCACAAAGGAAACTTCATAGGTTTACATATCTTTCCTTGTTGCAGGTTAATTATGCTGAGATAGCTTATATTGTCTCCATTGGTCTTAGTTTTCTTGATTAGCTGAAATTCAGCTATCTTCCTTCTGTGCTGTGTTTGATAACCAGCTATGAAAAAATTTCTTAACTGTTGGCATTTTCCAAAAACACCTTACACTTGATCCATCTAAGATGAAACTTACTATCTTACCCCTCAGATATTCTTCCAGGATAATCTCTTCTGAATTATGGCACTTCCATCCATATATCTGGACAAGCCTTGACCTACTGATCATTATTAGTACCTCTCTCTTGCCTGCCATATGTAATCCTTCTCCAAGATTTGAACTCGTAAATACCTTCTGAATCCATCCACTTCTTTCTATCCTCAAAGCCTCAGTGCTAATCAAAAAACATTATTTTCTGAACTAGACTATAAAAATAGCCTCCTGAGGAGTCCTACTGCCTTCCTTCCAGGTACTCTCCATTGGAACTTTTCATCTCTTACTGTCTGTTATCAACAAAAGAAGCCTACTGTTTCCCAGATTGTTTACTTGTGGCATCTATCCGCATTACACAGTAAATCACCAGGCATCTTTGCTAAAAGGTAAGCATCCATCTATGGGGATTTTAGTTCATTGGATTTTTTTTTAATTTTTTTTTAATTGTAAAGATACTATACAGAGGGTTACAGTTACATGAGTGAGGTAATGAGTACACTTCCACTTCCTCTTGAACATTGTTACCCCCTCCATTGTTTTCCCCCTACCATCCCCTCCCTCCCTCCCTTCCCCAAGGTTCTTTTTTTTTTTTTTTTTTTTTTGATCGTGATTAAGTGATTACTTAATTTCCGGAAATTCACAGTATTGTGGAATAATGATGCTCATTTAAAGTCACAAGTTCATTCTAACTTTCCTGGAGCAAATTGTCTATCACAGTCTGTAATATATAACGGTGCTCATATGTTATATACCATATATGTGATCAGCAGCATGGGGATATTTAGTAGTGGTTCAACCAGATGAGTGGGAGTTCTTTGTTTCTTAAGTCCTGTTAGTTTTGTCGCATCATCTAACATTTTGGATTCATCATCCACTTATCAGGGAGACCATGTACTGTTTGTCTCTTCGTTCTTGGCTTACCTCGCTCAACATGATTCCTTCTAGCTCCATCCATTTCCCTGCAAATGCCATTATTTTGTCATTTCTAATGGCTGCATAATATTCCATTGTGTATAGATACCACAATTTTTGGATCCATTCATCTGTGGTGGGGCATCTAGGTTGTTTCCATATCCTAGCTATTGCGAACAGTGCTGCAATATACATGGAGGTGCACGTGTCCTTGTATATTGGTTCCTGTTGTTCAGGGTAGATGCCTAGAAGTGGTATGACTGGGTTGTAAGGGAGGTCAATCTTTAGCTTTCTAAGGACCCTCCAGACTGCTTTCCAAAGTGGTTGTATGAGTGTACATTCCCACCAGCAGTGTAATAGCGTTCCTCGTTCTCCACATCCCCTCCAGCATTTGTCGTTGGCTGATTTGTGGATGTGGGACATTCTGACTGGGGTAAGGTGGTATCTCAGGGTTGTCTTTATTTGCATTTCCTTCACCACCAGGGATGATGAACATTTCCTCATGTGTTTCTTTGCCATTTTTATTTCTTCATCTGAGAAGTCCCTCTTTAGTTCCCTTGCCCATTTAGTAATTGGTTTGTTGGGTTTGGGAGGGATTAGTTTCTTGAGTTCCCTGTATATACAGGATGTTAACCCCTTGTCTGATATATTGCTGGTAAATATTTTTTCCCAATTAGTTGGTTGTCTTTCTAGCTTGGTTGCGATAGCTTTATCTGTGCAGAAGCTTTTTATTTTAAGGTAGTCCCATTTGTCGAGTCTCTCTCCAATTTGTTGTGACCCTGGGACTCTGTTCAGGAAGTTCCTTCCTGTGCCTATTAGTTCAAGTGTCTCTCCTACTCTGTCCTGCAGTAGTTTCAGAGATTCAGGTTTAATGTTAAGGTCTTTAATCCATTTTGAGTTGATGTTGGTGCATGGTGATAGGCTGGGGTCCACTTTTAGTTTTCTGCATGTGGCTGCCCAGTTTTCCCAGCACCAGCGGTTGAAGAGGCTGTGTTTCTTCCATTGTATGTCTTTGGCTCCTTTGTCGAATATCAGCTGGCTGTAGGCCTGTGGATTTATTTCTGGATCTTCTATTCTGTTCCATTGGTCTTTGGGTCTGTTTTTGTGCCAGTACCATGCTGTCTTTGTTATTATAGCTCTGTAGTAGAGTTTGAAGTTCGGCATGGATAGCCCTCCCATATTGTCTTTATCCCCTAGAATTGTTTTGGCTATTCTAGGTCTTTTGTTGTTCCATATGAATTTTTGGACTGTTTTCTGTATTTCAGTGATGTACGTCATTGGGATTTTAATAGGAATTGCGTTGAATTTGTATATTAGTTTTGGAAGTATTACCATCTTTACTATATTAAGTCGGCCTATCCAGGAGCATGGGAGGTCTTTCCATTTCCTAGTGTCTTCTGCAATTTCTTTCTTTAACTTTTTATAGTTCTCATTAAATAGTTCTTTTACATCTTTGGTTAGGTTAATTCCTAAATATTTTATTTTTCGGGAGGTTATTGTGAATGGGGTTGCTCCCTTTATTTCCCTCTCTTCCTGTACATTATCAGTGTATAGGAAGGCAACTGATTTTTGTGGGTTTATTTTGTATCCTGCTATTTTGCCGAAGTGATTTATGATTTCTAAGAGTTTGGGGATGGAGTTTTTGGGATCGTGGAGGTATAGTATCATGTCTGCAAAAAGGGATAGTTTAACTTCTTCTTTCCCTATGCGGATCCCTTTAATGTCTTTTTCTTGCCTTATTGCCCTGGCTAAGGGTTCTAGGACTATATTGAAGAGGAGTGGAGACAGTGGGCATCCTTGCCTAGTTCCTGATTTTAGGAGAATTGGTTGTAGCTTTTCCCCATTAAGTATAATATTGGCTATTGGTCTGTCATAAATGGCTTTTATTGTTTTTAGAAATGTTCCTTCTATTCCTATTTTCTCCAGAGCTTTTAGCATGAATGAATGTTGAATTTTGTCAAAGGCCTTTTCTGCATCTGTAGCGATAATCATGTGATTCTTGACCTTGGCTCTGTTGATATGTTGGATTACATTTATTGACTTACGTATGTTAAACCATCCCTGTGTCTCTGGGATGAAGCCTACCTGGTCATAGTGAATTATTTTTTTTATGTGTTTCTGGATTCTGTTAGCTAGAATCTTGTTAAGGATCTTTGCATCTGTGTTCATCAAGGAGATTGGCCTGTAATTCTCCTTTTTGGTTGGGTCTTTGCCTGGTTTGGGGATGAGTGTGATATTGGCTTCGTAGAATGAGTTTGGGATAGCTCCTTCCTTCTCTGTTTCTCTGAAGAGCTTGAGGAGTATGGGTATTAGTTCTTGTTTAAAGGTCTTATAGAATTCTGCTGTGAATCCATCTGGTCCTGGGCTTTTTTTTGTTGGAAGACTTTTGATAGCTTCCTGTATCTCATTATAGGATATTGGCTTATTTAATTGGTTAACTTCTTCTTTGCTCAGTTTGGGCAACTTGTATTTCTCTAAAAATGCATCCATTTCTGCCCGATTTTCTTCCTTTAGAGAGTATAGCTTTTGAAAGTAGTGTGTTAGAATTGTTTGGATATCTTGGGTACGTGTGGTGATGTTTCCCGTGGCATCCCTAATCCTATTAATATGGGTTTCCTCTCTTCTTTTTTTAATTAATCTAGCCAATGGGCCATCAATTTTGTTTATTTTTTCAAAGAACCAGCTTTTTGTTTGGTTTATTTTGGTTATGGTTTTCTGATTTTCTAATTGGTTAATCTCTGCTTTTAATTTGGTTATCTGGCTTCTTCTAGTAGCTTTAGGTCCCATTTTTTCCTGTTTTTCTAGCTGTTTTAATTGCAACATGAGATTATTTACTTGGTCTGTCTCCATTCTCTTGATGTGGGCACTGAGGGCAATAAATTTGCCCCTCAGGACTGCTTTTGCTGTGTCCCACAAGTTTCTTTGTGAGGTGTTTTCATTTTCATTGAGTTGTAGGAAATGCTTTATTTCTTCTCTGATCTCTTCTGTTATCCAGGCATTGTTAAGGAGTGTGCTGTTCAATTTCCATGTATTGGAGAAATTTCTGCGGTATGCTTTGTTATTGAGAGCTAGCTTGATTCCACTGTGGTCAGATAGGATACAGGGGATTATGTCGATCCCTTTGTATTTGCTTAAGTTCCTTGCATGAACTATGATATGGTCTATTTTGGAGAAAGTTCCGTGAGCTGCTGAGAAGAATGTGTACTGTGTTGTTTTAGGGTGAAATACTTGGTAGATGTCAGTTAATTCCGCTTGAAGTATGGCCTCTCTTAATTCGGTAGCTTCTTTCCCAATCCTCTGGTTGGTAGACCTGTCCTTTGGTGAGAGTGGTGTGTTAAAGTCTCCTAGTATTATCGTATTGGGATCTATTTTATTCTGTAAGTTTGAGAGCATTTGTTTGACATATCTGGGTGCACCAATATTTGGGGCTGTTCCCTTTATTAATATGTAGTGTCCGTCCTTGTCTTTCTGTACTGATTTTAATGAAAAGTTTATTTTGTCAGATATCAGGATAGCTACACCTGCTTTCTTACTGGGGGCGTTTGATTGGTAGATCCTTTTCCACCCCTTCACTCTGAGTTTGTTTGTATGTTTGGCTGAGAGGTGGGTCTCCTGAAGGCAACAGATGGATGGGTCTTGTTTTCTTATCCAGTCCTCAGTTCGTTTTCTTTTAATTGGCGAATTCAGCCCATTTATATTAAGAGAAAGTATAGAGAGATGCATTGTTGTCCCTGCCATTCTGTTTTCCTAAGTTTTTCTTTTTTCCTTTCCTCCTGTGCTTGCTCAGTTAGACTTTGAGTAACGCCTGTTTGGGGCAGGCCCCAGTTCCTGGCTGCTTTCTTCAGGTTGTGTCCCCCCTCTTAGAATTCTTTGTAATGCTGGCTTAATGTTTATGTATTCATTTAGTTTTTCTTTGCTATTAAAAGTTTTCAGTTCTCCATCAAATGTGAATGCTAGCTTTGCCGGGTAGATCAGTCTGGGTTGGCAGTTATTGGCTCTCAGGGCTCGTATGGTGCTTTCCCAGGCTTTTCTTGCATTCATTGTTTGTGTGGAGAGATCTGCAGTAATTCTTATTTTTTTTCCCATTGTAGTATAGCTCCTTCTTCATTTTTGCTGCATGCAGGATTGTTTCCTTATTATTCAGATCTATCATTTTTACTATAATGTGTCTAGAAGTGTTTCTCCTGGGGTCTTGCTTGTTGGGTGTTCGATAAGCTTTTGTGATGTAGTTAAGATGGTCGTTTTTGAGGTGGGGAAAATTTTCATTGATTATATTGTTAAATAGGTGTTGCATTCCCTTGCTCTGGAATTCCTCACCTTCGTCCACTCCAATTATGCGAAGGTTAAATTTTTTAGCATTATCCGCTTGCTCTTGAATATCCCTTTGGTTTAATTTGAGTGATTTTTCCATATCTGTCACTTTTTGGTCCAGTTGGTGTATTCTGTCTTCTGTATCTGACACTCGACCTTCCATTTCATTCACTCTGTTGACAGTGGCTTCTATTGTGGTTTGCATGGAGGAAATGGATCCCTTTATGGATTCAATGTTGGTTCTCAGAGTACTGATCTCACCTCTCAATGAGGTATGCATTACCTCTAATTTGGCGTTTATCTCACTTCTTACTGAGGTTTGTGCAGCTTCTATTTTTGCATGCATCTCTTGTTTGATACCCTGTATCTCTTTGGATAGTTCATCCTTGTGCTCTTTCAATTTCTGATCAATTTCTCGCTTTATTTCTTGAGTCATTGCCTCCAGCAACCCTTGGAAGTAGCCTTTGTCTTCCATTCCTGCTTTGCTCCCACTGGGGCTCTCCCCTGTGTGGCTGCTGGCTTTTGAGGTGAGCTTGCTGTCCTGGGTGGTAGTAAACCTTGTGATTTTTCTCTGTGATTTTCGCATGGAGGTTCAGGAGACTGCTCTTCAATTTTGTTTTGGTGTGTCTGTCTTTGCTTGGTTGCTGATTCTGTATTGGTAGAGAGAGTCTGTGCCTGATCTGGGTTCTGTTGGGAGCCTATTTCCAGCTGCTATTCTGACTTACTTAGGATTCTCAGCTCTCTGCTGTAGATTGCTGGCAGTTCCCGCCTTTGGAAGGGTTGAGCAGCCTGGACTGCTTGTGTTTGCTCCTATGGGTGCTCTTGTGAAGAACAGATGCTCTGGATGCACTCTCCCAAATGCTGGAGTCTGCTATGGGCTCCTGATGTGTTTTTGTTTATTTGTTTTGGGCTGGTTGTGGGCTTGAACTCTAGGTTTGGGTGCTGTCCCTCAGCTTTTCAGCTCAAGGCTGGCACCCTACCGTTTGAGCCACAGCACCACTTCTGACCCTTTTTGCTTTTGTGATGCTGAGGAATCAGATCCAGGGCCTCATACATCCAAGACTATCACTCTATTGCTGAGCCGCCTTAACAGTCTGAGCTCCTGCTTACTATCAGGTGCTGGCAGCCTGTGTTGCCCAATTCCCAGTCTAGGGTATATGGGTGGAGTTTTGGTGGGGTTTGGGCTTCTCTTGTCCTGGGCCTCCTGGTCTTTTGTTGTCACAGGCGTGCTTCCCGGGGGAGTGTTGTTTCCTGGTTTTCTCCCCTCTGTTGAGGCGTATGCTCAGCTTTTTACTTCAATTGGGAGGAGTTGGTTGTGTTGTTCAGGCGCCGGATCCCCGGGCCTGGTTCCGGCCCCAGCCTGGAGCGCGCTTGTTAGGCCTGTGCTGATGTGTATACCACCTAGGTTATGCAGCCTGGAGCGCACTCGTTAGGCCTGTGCTGATGTGTATACCACCTAGGTTATACAGCCTGGGGGACACAGTTCAAATTTCTTCTACTGTTGGTAGTCTTGACCCAGGGGCGCTGTTCCTGGCTTGGGCATTTAAGCTCCCTTCCAGGGGTGCTCTTGCTCTAGCCTGGCCAGCTGAGTGTGCTCCATGGGCTGGTGGAGCTCTCAAACAGTTCCCAGTTTTAGTGGGTCCTGTGGTCCGGGTGCTGGGGTAGGGAGTCTAGGTCAGGGTCTGGGGATTCCCTCCAGTTCTGGTCTCCCTTGAGGGATACACTTCCCCTGTGGGGTACTCACCCTGGAGCTGGTTGTTTCTGTGTGGTGTAGGTCGTCAGTTGTTGTTGCAATCCGGGCTGGGTTGGGCGGTGGTGGCTCTGTGTGATTCTTTTCTGTCTCTGCCTCTGTCGAAGCTGTCAGGTCAAGAGTGTCCACGCTCAGGCAGCTTCTTCTCGGTACCTCTGGGGCTCAAGTGACCCCGCCGGGTCATTGCGATCGTGATCGGGCGGGCGGGTGGTCTGCAGACAGGACCCTTTGTCGCGCAGAGCGGCTTTGGCGGGATGGAGCCTCTCTGCTCGGGTGGAGAGTGAGGGGTGGGGGTGGGATCCTCGTGGAGACTCCCGGCTGGTAGGTTTCTCTGTTTCTGGCGATCTGCTGTTCTGCAAACCAGTACCTGCTGTTCTGAAAGCAGCCCCCTGTGTCTCTGCTGTTTCTCTGGGGCTCCCACAGCCCCCGCCGGGCCGGCTGGCCGGTGGCTTGGCGCACTGCCGCGCGGCCAGTAAAGGTTGGGGGAGGGGTCTTCGCTTTTCTCTGTTTTGAAATTCTTCTTTTCCTCTCTTTCTTTTCTTGTTATTCTCCGCCTCTGGTTTTTCTCTGAGTGTTCGTCTTTTTGTTGTTGTCGGTCTCTTGGGGAGATTACGCGTTGGAACTCGAACTCTCTTTTTGGTTGGAGAGAGCTGTGGCGTTTCCCTACTGCCCCGTCGCCATCTTGGTCCCCCCTCTCAATTCATTGGATTTTGAGGGATATTTTAGTCCATCTATTTAATAAGCACCTTAAAATAATCCTGATTCAGCTAGTCTGGGAAGTAGCATTTGACCACCAGCTACAGCTCACTATCAGCATTCCTGGCCTATTTTAGAGATAGACATTCACTTTTCCAACCTGAATCAAGAAATTGCTACCAATCTGATAAGTATTTATTGAGCCCTCACTATATGTCAGACTGCTCAGGCCCAAGGGATATGGCGAGTATATAAAACAGACAAAAGTCCTTGTCTTCAAGAAGCTTCATGGAGTAGGTCTCCTTACGTAAGAGACAAACATAACAAAAACTAAAATAAAACACATGGAAGGTTAGAAGGCAATAAGTGCCATGGAAACAAATAAAGCAAGGTGAAGACAGAATGATTTGGAAAGGGAGAGACAGGTTTCTACAGGATGGCCTAAGGAGAGCTCACTGGAAACGAGGTGGCTGAGTAAAGATTCAATGAGAGGACAGTGACTTAGGCTGATGACTGGATGGTAATGAGTACAATACTTCTTGGACAATGTTACCTCTTCCTTTACTTTCCCCAATTTTCTCTCTCCCGTCCCTGACCACAGGTTCCATAGTTGATTTTTTACATAGTGTTTCAATATACACTATATAATATTCAATATACTATGACCTCATTTGTTCACCCTTCCTCCCTCCATTCCTGTGCTCCTCTATCATCATCATCATCATCATCATCATCATCATCATCATCATCATCATCATCATCATCATCATCATCATTTCTAATACTTTTCACTACCAGGACTGACATCTATCTTTTTTTTTTTTTGTTTCTTTTTGTTGTTGTTGTTCTTTTGTTTTGTTTTGTTTTTGGTCAGAAATGGGACTTGAATTCAGAGCCTGGACACTGTCTCTAAGATTTTTTACTCAAGAGTAGCACCCTACCACCTTGAACCACAGCGTCCCCTCTGGTTTTTTGGTGGTTAATTGGAGATAAGAGTCTCATAGACTTTCCTGCCTAGGCTGGCTTTTGATCCTCAGATCTCAGCCTCCTGAGTAGGTAGGATTACAGGCATGAGCCACCAGTGTCCAGCTTTTTCTTTCTTTCTTTCTTCTTTCTTTCTTTCTTTCTTTCTTTCTTTCTTTCTTTCTTCCTTTCTTTCTTTCTTTCTTCCTTTCTTTCTTTCTTTCTTTCATTTTTGCTTGCTTGTTTGCTTGCTTGCTTTTTGCTTTTTCTCAACAAGGGCCCAGGTCTTCAGTGCCTCCTTTGTTGCTCAGGGGTTATTCAACAAAATTCTGCCCAGAGTGAGAAAAACAGGTTGAGAATCCTCTTGGGAAGTATGGGAGAGTAACTAGGCTTGGAAGTGAATTGAGCAGGGATCCAAAACTGAAGAGGTTTCCAAAGGAGCCACATCTCCTGAGTTGACCAGAAATAGACTTGGGACCATTTGGCCCCCTGGTGCTGCCAGAAACGGATCTTTCAAGGTGACCCCACTACTCAGGGCCACCATATTGCTTAGCTCCCAGGACACCATTCCTCCCAGGCTGCAAGCAAGAGGTCTTATCCACTAAGCCAATAGGCATGAAAGGAAGAGCATTTGGTCCCTCCAGATTCCTGTTAATGCACGGCACAGAACTCCCAACCCTATGGCAGTTTATCTGTCCTCCCTCACCCCACTTTCATCCTATATGTCCCTCACCCTCCACCCCCACCCCAAGAACCACTGGGTTTTTCCACCACCTAAAGAACAAAATTTTACCATAGTGGGGGATGTTTGAGGAGCAGAGTCTTGGGTTAGGGGATAAAAGAAATAAAAATGGTTTATATATATATATCTACAGACATATATATATGAAGAGAGGTAAGAAGTCCAGTTTGAGCCCTGACAGGCCTCTGATTCTAGGAGTTACAGAAACTTGACACCAAAGCCAGGTCCCCAACCAGGGCGGGGGAAGGGAATAAACCATCTTCCCAGAGCAGGAAGTGAGGGAGAGAGGGAGCTGGGGGAGCTCTCTGCTTTGTTTTCTTTGGCCTCTTCTAGCCCTGGGAGAGAGGGAGAGAAGCCAGAGGGAAGAGAGTTCCGGCTTTTGTGTCCCACTCTCTCCCAGGAGATGGAAGCTGGAGGAGGATTGGAGGGCGCTAACGGGACCACCCCAGCCAGACCAAGGTTTCTTCCTGCTGTTTCCTGTGAGACAAAGGGAACTAGGAAAACAAAACCCAAGAATCAGACTCCAGTCAGATGAGAACATGGAGTGGGACTGGAAATGGATGAGCTGGAGGTGGAAGGCCTGGTGGGTTAGATGTGAGAGAAATGGAACTATCCTAAAGCAGAATGCAAACACCTTGATGGGTAGGGGCTTGTGTGTGTGTGGTGGGGGGATGTCTCTAAGACTCTAAAATCTCTCGGATTTGGTCTCCTTGATCTTTCTAACTCCAGGCTCAGGAAGACAAGCACATGCCCTTAGGAAGCTGTATCTGCAGCCTCCTACTGTGTCTCCTGGGTTTATATTAAGACATAGCTATATGTAGTTGTTCTGTTATTCAAGGGCAACTATCATAAGCACTTCTGCTAAAAACTTCTATTCCAGCCCCAGTAACACCCATCCTTATTTACAGTAACCCTAAACCAGTCTCAATTCAGACCTCTCCAAATGACTGAATTCAACATCACATCTTTATCATATGCAAATCCTAAACCTTACTGTCACCACTCCCTATTCTAGATTCCCACCTAATAGAAACAGTAAACTTGATCTATTTCCAGGTGTCTTTTGTGAGGAGGGAATTAATAAAGATGAAGAGTTGACATGAACTGAGCATTTATAAAGCTTTTTTCCATATTCTACATATTTACCTCTGTAAATGCAAGTACCTCTGCATGACTATGATCACCACTTTACAGATTAAAAACAGTAATAACAACAAGTTTAGGCTAACTACTCTGGTAAGAGGTCTCTAATAGAAGCTTTGACTGCCATCAGCAGTATCTCCTGAGTGAGCATGGAGCCTTGGCTGGAAAGTCCCATGTCTGCATGGGGAACATGATGACTGCTATGGAAGCCAAACCAGATCCAGATGCAGTCATTAATGCATATGTTCAATTATCCAGTGAGAGTCGGCCCTGAGGCCTCAGAGCCTGAAAATGCTGCAAAGTGACACGAGTCATTGTATAGGTAGGAAGGATTGGACCCAGGAAAATCACCCCCACACCTCTACATTTGCTTAACCCCCCCACCCCAGCTCCATAGAATCACTGAGGTTACCATCATTGCAGTCTTTACCCTGCCATTTTGGGGTGCTTTCCCTGATTGGCCAGTCTTCATTGGGCCCAGTTAGTATTCTGATCCATTCTAGGCACATGCCAGGCAAAAGGACATTCTAAATCACAAGGTCCCAGAGACTTCCAGAACACAGTGAGGGGATACCTCCATTGACCCAAGGCTGCCCACCTTCCGTGCAGGGTGTTTTATCCCACACATGCATCACAGAGGGCACATTCATACACCCACCCACCCACTGTCCTGCTCAGAATCTCCCCAGTTTCTTCTCTCTGCCCCAAACCTAATGATTTCTCTAGTGCAATAAGAAAAGCCATCAGGAAGTCCCTCACCCTCCTCCCAGAGGACCTCACTCAGGGGACTGACATAAAATGCCAGGGATATTAGCAGGTCTGAGCTACACAGAAGAAAGTAACTGCTCCCTGGGCCGTCCATTCCTTTCTGGGTCAGGCTTTGTGTCAGGACATCATGGACAGGGAATCTGTTCAACCATGAAGGACCACATCAAAAAATACTTGGCAGCTGGGCGTCTGTAATCCTAGCTACTCAGGAGGCTGAGATCTGAGGATCGAGGTTCTAAGCTAGCCTGGGTAGAAACGTCCATGAGACTCTAATCTCCCATAAACCACCAGAAAACTGGAAGTGGCACTGTGGCTCAAGTGGTAGAGGGCTTGCCTTGAGCAGAATCGCTGAGGGATAGCATCCAGGCCCAGAGTTCAAGCTCCATGACCGACAACAAAATAAAATTTAACAAAATTTTAAAAATCTTGGCACAGGGCTGGGAAGGTGGCTCAGTGATAGAGTACGTGCCTCACACGCATGAGGCCCTGGGTTCGATTCCTCAGCACCACATATGCAGAAAAAGCTGGATGTGGCGCTGTGGCTCAAGTGGTAGAGAGCTAGCCTTGAGCTGAAGAGCTGAGGGACAGCACCCAGGCCCAGAGTTCAGGCCCCATGACCTACAAAAAAAAAAAATCTTGGCACACTCCACCCTCACTACTCTCAATAACATTCAAAAAATGACTTAGCCAGGCCTGGTGCCAGTGGCTCATGCCTGTAATCCTAGCTACTCAGGAGGCTGAGATTTGAGGATCACAGTTTAAAGCCAGTCCTGGCAGGAAAGTCCCTGAGACTCTTATCTCCAATAAACCACTAGAAAACCAGAAGTGGCGCTGTAGCTCAAGCGGTAGAGCATTCACCTTGAGCTGGAGAGCACAGGGACCACACCCAAACCCAGAGTTCAAGACCCACGACTGACCAAAAAAAAAAAAAAAGGTCCACCCATGAAACTATAGCCATAAAGAAGTGTGATCAGAGGCCAGGTGAGGGACCCAGCCTATGGCCTAAGGTGCTCTGGCTCAAAAGCCAGCAGACTCATGAAAACTCCTGGCCTATAAGCACTGAACCACTTGGTCACACACCCCTTGCCCCGTGTGTTGCATGTTGACAATACCCATATTCTTACTCAAACCCCAGGGAGCCCAGAGTGGCCTTCCAAAGCCACCTGTGCCCACCCACCTTGCTGTTTCCCCATCCCCCTCTCACATTCATCTCCCTCTCCTATCCAACCTATCCTGCTGTCAGTAACCATAATAACCACAACTGGTTCCAGGAAGTGGAGAGGCAAATGGTGTGAGTAGAGTGGGACCAGGAGGGAGAATGCCTGAAGAAGATGATGTGGGGGAATCAGTCCCCAGTTGTCTCTGCCTGGAACTTAAGAGCCAAGATCTCATAATCACAGAGAAGCAGGGACCTGGTAGATTGGAGTCCTTCCCACTTCCCCTAGAAAGTGATAGTTCCTTGGCTTGGACACTCAGCATCCACAGATTCCCTTCAAGACTCCACAGATGCAAGTAAAAGTCAGACTCAAAATACTGTACGTGGAGAGAAGCAGCTGCAGATGTGACCATCAGAGCCCCAGATGCGGCCCAGCCATGGCTGCTGTAGATGTGAACAGGAATGCAGATCCAGATGGGGTGAGGATGGAGGCCAAAGCAGGAGACAGAGCTGCTTCTGGGCTCCACAAGGGGCACAGCTCTGTGGAAGAAGGGTCTAGTATCTGACTTTACAGGAAACACTCAGCCTGTTCCTTGGAAAAAGAGGTTCCTACAAATAAACACGTCACCGTCAGTCGCCCCCAAGCCCTGTCACTCCTCCATTTCCTACTTATCCATTCTGACCTCCAATTCATTGGGACCCTTCTCCTTGGGCACCTCCTGCCGCAGAGGAGAGGTTAGCAATAGCTGCCTCTGCCTCTGAACTAGGGAAGGAAATGTCCATTTCAGCCTGGCAGATCAACCTTTGTCCTAGGTTTCACTAATACTCAGCAATCCTGGCACCATAAAGATGAAGGGGCCTCCAGTCTTGCTCAGGGGGCCCCTGTACATAAACACCCCCAATGATAAAGCTCCCTGAACTGTGGCTCCGGAGGCCCATTCACTTCCTACTTGGTTTTGAATTTTCATCTCAGGAAAAGTCTGCAAACGGCTAACAGCAGGAACGTTCCAAAAGCTGCAAAACAGAATCCATCCACTCTCAGCCTTGCTTTGTCAATTTCAAACTGAGCTTTCCCCCAGGTGTGGCCTACCAAGCAACCAAGGGAGCTGGAGGCTGAAGGTAGCTGGCAGAGCTTAAGGTAGAAAGAAACCAGGCAGGTCTCCCTTGCCCCTGTGTACTCTGTGGGGTTCCTAGCAGCCAGAAACACAACCTGTAGGTGAGCTGGAATTTGCCCTTGTGTTACAGGTTGACAATACCCACAGAGTTTCTCAAACTAGTCTAGTTTGTGAAAAGACGGAGATCGGCCACACTTTCCTATTCCGGGAGGAGTTGGTATCTCAACAGAGAACATCTCTTCAGGGCCAGAAGTTTGTTTTGTGTGTGTGTGTGTGTGTGTGTGTGTGTGTGTGTGTGTGTGTGTGTGTGTGTGTGTGTGTGTGTGTGTGTGTATGTGTGTGTGTGTGTGTGTGTGTGTGTGTGTGTGTGTGTGTGTGTGTGTTTAAATATAGCCTCCTATTGCTGAAAGAGCCACATCCTTTGGCCAGGTTTCAGGAGGACTTAGAGGAAGACAGCTGCCACCAGCCTCCACTGAGGAGCCAGAGCCAAAGCACTGGGACTGCCAAGGCTCCCGTCTGCATGTCACTTTGTCTGCCACACACATCTGCTCATCTGCAGAGACCTGCTCTGGAATCAACCAAGCTCCCAGTGAAAGTCCTAAGACTAGGTTTTTCAGTGTCACACACTGTCCCTTTGACAGGCTCTTTGGGGGACACTAACTGCAATTACTACAGGACACTCAGACTCCTGAGTAGCTGGGATTACAGGAAAATTAGTACCCTGCTTCCAAGCTCAGGAATATGTATAGAGCACCTGCTATATACGTCACATACCTTAGCCCACCTAATGTCACTGTTACAGCATCAAAAGTGTGAAATAATATATTCAGTACAAGTAAACCACCATTGGGAGGATTTGTTTTTAAGTTCGCCTGAGGTGACACGGCTAGAAGACAGCTCCAACGCTGAACCCAGCTGTAAGCGCTCTGCACTGTGCTTCCTTTGCCTGTCACACTGCCATGTGAGCAGGCACAAGAGCTGACCCTGACTCTTCATGAAACATCCCAGCATCCACATGCATCACTCTCAGGTCCTCAGACCTGCAAACTGTCTTGGTGTCTTCTTGATAAGTAAGCCTCACATTTACACCTGGACTCACATCTGCCCACAGCTCAGGTCCAGGGCTCCCAGAAGGCAGAAACAACACTTCTCTCCCGCAGAGGAGAATGGCTTTTAGAGTTCCACTTGGAATTACAGATTTGGAGGTATTATTTTTATCACATAGCTTCATTGTTAGTGTTTTTTTTTGTTTTGTTTTGATTGGTGGTGGTGGTGGTGGTGGTGGTGGTGGTGGTGGTGGTGGTGGTGGTGGTGGTGGTGGTGGTAGTGGTAGTGGTGTGTGTGGGCGACTATATTAGGGCTTGAACTCAGGACCTGGATACTGTCCCTTACCTTTTTTGCTCGAGGCTGGCACTCTACCAATTGAGCCACAGCTCCACTTCTAGCTTTTGAGTGATTAAATGGAGTTAAAAGTCTCACAGACTTCCCTGCTGGGCTGGCTTTAAACCATAATCATCAGACCTCAGACTCCTGAGTAGCCAGGATTAGAAGCCTGAGCCACTGATACCAGCTCAGATAGGTTTAAACCAGAGAAGACACCCAGGAAAAGGGGGAGACCATGGAGCCCAGTTTTACAAAGATGTAGAGTTCTTTAAGGCACAAAGGAAGAACATGCAGTTTCAGCTTAGATAAGGGTTTGGATCAAAGCTGCTTCCTCTACTGTGTTTGGTGAAGGAGAAGGCAGGGGGCTAGGGATAGACCCATACCCTGTGGGGTTTGACCAGCCATCTGTAGTCCTCCAATCCCTGAACCTAGAATCTGGCCCTGAAGTGGCTGCATAGCCCTTCTCAAGCTCATGTGGTCTACTCCACATTCCTCACATTCTTTACGCTCAATTAAGGAGAAATAATCAGGGGAGCAAGCAAGGCCACAGCAAGCAGCCATGCCCCCATGCTGCCCGCATCACGTGTGTGCAAGCGGCCTGCAGCAGTAGAGCTAAAGGAGGCCTTGAGACCTCAGAAGAGAGAGCCAGGAGGAGGGGTGGGGATGGTGGCCGCAAGAAGTAGGGATAAGAGTGTCCCTCTGCTCTCCACAGATACTAAGGAGAGTGAAAGAAAGAGAGCGAGCAGATCTGGAAACAGCAGAGAGGGCATGGTCAGAGCTAAGGAAAGTCCTGCAGCCAAAAGAGGGAAGCCATCTACTTCTGACCACACTATTATCTCCCAACAGCCACCACACATCATCACACAGCCCTTGAGAGCTTCCCAGATGCTCAGCAGTATGTGTACTGAGCGTCATGAGTATGCTGCCTCTCCATGGACTTCAGAACTCACTGTCTTAAGTCTTCAATAGGCTATCTTCTTGGCCTCCATGGAACATATGTGTTCTTTCTGCCTATTGGACACAATTGACCTGATCAGCCAAGCAAATGCCAACTCCCGCAAACCTCTGTTCAAGGCTTTTCCCCAGCAAACTCAGAGTCTCTTTCTCATTTCTTCCCTCATCTGGTACATGTAAATAGTATAGTTCTTAGCATTCTGTTTTGTAATTTTAGATGAGCATTTTTGGTTTTGTTTTTGTGATTCATGGGGCTTGAACTCTGGGCCTGAGTGCTGTCCCTCAGCTCTTCAGCTCAAGGCAAGTGCTGTACCACTTAAGCCACAGTACCACTTCTGGTTTTCTGGTGAGTTTTTTGGAGGTAAGAGTCTCACGGCCTTTCCTACCCAGGCTGGTTTTGAACTGTGATCTTCAGAGCTCAGCCTCCTCAGTAGCTGGGATTACAAGTGTGAGCCACCAGCACCCAGCTAGATGAGCATTTCTTTATCCCAACCAGAATGAATAAAACTATGGTTTATTGAGCAAGTCACTGTGCCAGTCACTGTGGTAATATCTGAGTGATGACCTTTGACATCCTGGAGACTGTCAGTATTCTTATCTCCAATTTGCCCACAAGGAAGTTGTGACAGAAAGATTTAATACCTGGGTCCAAAGTGATCCAGCTGGTAAGTCAAGGAAGGGAGACTTGAACACAGGTAAAATAGCCAAAGCCCATGCTATTAATCCAATGCTAAGATGCTTAGGGACAGGACCTGAGTTTATTTAGCCTGCTATATACATGGCAAAGAATAGGTGCTCAATAGAGGAAGGAAGGAAGGATGGATGGATGGGTAGATGGGTGGGTGGGTGAATGACAATGGACTTAGAGTTTTAGTCACAAAACTGGGCCATCTCCCTTATCATCAATAGGCCAAACTTGTGAGATAATGTGTCAGACCAAAGACCCATGCTTTGTTTTTTTGTTGGGTCTCAGATTGTGACTACTGTTAGAAGATAGTTTCTAGCCACTTACGGTCGGTGACTAAATGGAGCCTTCAGTGTATGACCAGGTAGGGTCTGCATATGAAGTATGCCCTTTACAAAGGCACATGGTGTTAGAGCTTTGGTTGCCACATAATAGGCTTTGGGGAAGTGATGGGAACACAGGATTCGGACCTAAAGCATAAATGAATTCAATGGTGGGCTCACAATCTGGTTAAAAGGAGGGGGTATGAACTAAGAGATGAGGCCAAGTTGAAAAAAGTAAGTCACTTGGGGTCAGCCACATGCTCCTACCACCATGATACCTTGCCTTGCCTCCACTCAGGCCCAAAGCAATAAAGTCAGCCAGCCATGGGCTGAAACCATGAGCCAAAATAAATCTTTCCTCCTTTAAGTTGATTTTCTCAGATATTTTGTCACAGTGATGGGAAGTGACTAACACAGCCACTTTGGGATCTCGGCCTATAATTCATAATCAGGATTATGGGCCCAGCTTGGAGAGTCAGTCTGCAACTAGTGGAAGAGAACATGTCTCTGCTGAATTAGAACTGAATAGATTATGGATAGTTTGCAACCAGAGTCCCTTGTTACTGTTTCAAGCTGGAGAGATAATATGTGTGAAAGTAACAGATTATGTGGGAAAGTACAGGCTGAGTGTCCTGGGAATGGGGATGAGGGGCTGGACCCATTAACTGTGGGCTCTGTGTGCTTTGTGACTCCCACATATGTGAGAGTGGGTGGTGTGGCACACGTGTGTGCTGTGAGAGCTGGGATGACAGAGGCTGGCTAGGGTGTGGGAGAGAGCAGCACACACCTGTAATAACATTGGCTTCAGACGCTAGGAGAGAAGAAATTCCCCCAACTGTTTTATCAGAGCTGAAGTTACCAAATTACGTTGTTGTTTTAAATTTGAGCTTCTCTGTCTGCAAATGGGGGAATCTCAGGTTCATGAGCTTAATGCTTGGCTGGGCCTGGAGCTCCACTTCCCAACCCAACCAGGGCTCCCAGAGCTCCCAGGCCCAAGGAACAAAAGTCTTCTCTCTCAGAGCTTTGAAGTGGAAACACTAACTGCTCTCTTTAATTAGAAAGAAACCCCCTATTGTTCCAGCTTTATTACTGATGGATGAAGACGTAGCAGGGGGGGAGATTCTGAAGAGCAGGGGTGCAGTGGGGGGTGCTGAGGAGGGGGCAAAAAAAAATCTCTATTGAGAATAGAGAATCTCTATTCTCAATGCACCAAACTAGGCCTCTTTGTCCACTTCCTCAACAAAGATTTTAATGGGTACCCAGCCTTTAATCAACCATTATAGGAAAGGTGGAAGACAGAATCACAATCCCTCAAAGAGTTTAGAATCTAGGTAAGGGAGACAGGACAGAAGGGAGAGAAATGAAAGAACTGATATTAAAATCAGCCCTGTCAATATAGGCAGTAAGAAGCTAGGATGGAGTGCAGAGAGAATATAAGGCAACCTCCTAAAACAAGTCTGTGTTGGCGGCTGGATGCTGCCCTCACAAGAGATGTCAGGGAGACCAGTGTCATGGAGAGGATGCTCCCACTCTTTGCAAGGTAAGTAGCCTGTGTGGAGGGGCAAAAAATAGAAATAGGCCAGACTTCTTTGCAGGGTGGTCAGGCTTTAGATTGTAGAGAAGGGTTAGAGGAAATCTCAATGGAGGAGCAGATAGAACACTTTGAGAGCACCCAGGGAGACTGGTCTTAATGACTTGACTTTGCTGGGTAAGAGAGTGGCCCACTGAAAGTCAGCCCTTGGGGAGGTTGATATGGCAGCCCTGTGCAGGTAGACATGGAGGGGAAGAAGGCCAAATCAGGAGACACCAGTGGGTAGCTCCCACAGATGCCCAGATAATGATGGCTTACACCAAGATGACCGCATAAAGCCAGGAAAGGAAGGTGAAGACTTGGACAGGTTTCAAAGAATGAAAGAAGTCGTGACAGAACAGCTCTAAGGGTGAAAGGGTGGGAAAAGTCAGAGAGACTTCCAAGATCTCTGCTCTGAGTGGCAGAGGGAGGGAGAGATAACTTGTCCTCTAGACACAGTAAGGGGCCAGAGGAATGAAGAAAGGAATTCACATGTTCATTCTCCTTTCCAGATCCAAAAGAGATGTTCCAAACCCAGTACTGGGAATAGGGAAAATCATGCTCCTGAGACCCACAGCGTGGGTAATAACCGCAACCTTTGTACAACCTTTCTTCATGCGCTTCAAAGCAATCCACACCTGTGCCTCATTTAATCCTCAAAATAACCACAGCAGGTGTTCTTATCCCCATTTTGCAGATGAAAAAAACTGAGACCCAGAAGGCCCACATAGTTTGCTACAAGTCACTCCACTAGTAGAGGGCAGAGCTGGGAACAGAAGCCTTTCTGACTTTAGCTCAGATCCCTCCTAGTGCCTGTCAGCAGCCCAGAGAGAGGAGGGGCCCAGGATAGCTTATGCCCTAAGTCACTGGGAACAAGGATCTGAGGCTCAGTCCACCCCAACTTTAACCACACCCTCAGTCTGCTTCTCACACTCACATAGGGCGTAAGTCGGCAGCCCAGGGTTGGAAACGCCAAGTTTAATCAGACTTCACAGCCCACAGATGGTTTGAATCAGTGTACTACCTTGATAGGAATAATGAGGAGTCCTGAAGACAGTCTTATGCCAGCTCCATGTGCCTGGACAGAAAACTCCCATCTTCCTTGAGAGTTATCCTGTCCAGAGTCCCATACCATCCAAGCCAGGCAAATCCTTCTGAGGAAATCCCCTGGCCCCACATCACATCTGCTCCCTGCCACATCCTCCCCACCCCCCGTGTCTCTCTCTCTCCCTCTCTCTCTCTCTCTCTCTTTCTCTCTCTCTCTCTCTCTCTCTCTCTCTCTCACACACACACACACACACACACACACACACACACACACACACACACACTGTAAACCACCCAAAGCCTTGCCAAAAATCTCTGGCCTCAGGTTCTGATTTGACAAACTGGCTTCTCAGACCTTCTTTGAGGTCAGTTATGGTTCCTAGGGAGACTGACCAATTAACTGTGGGTGACAAGCTGGGAGGGGGGACTGTGTGGAGAGGTAGATAGAACCCGATATAGATTCATGCAGACCAAATAGCTTACCTACTTCTTGGAAGAATGAGTCCCTCTCCCCGTGTTTACGCTTGCACTCATTCCACACGACCAATGTTTTCATAACATTCCATGAGATACTTAATCTAGGCTGCCTAGATACTGCGGAGACAAGGATTAATGTAGGAGGCCACAGAGCCTAAGGAATAGAACTAGATCTGTTACTAGGGGAACTCAGAAGAGCCAGGCCTCAGAAGGGCAGCAGCCTCTTTCAGGAGAGCACATGGTCTGGGACCTGCTTTAATGAAAATCTGGCCCTGCCCAGCCCCCTTGCCTTGCAAAGCTTGTTTTGAAGCTTAAAAAACAATGAAGTTAATTTTTAAAAACCTTCAATTGAGTTCCATGAGACCCCTATTAATTTTATTGTTTCAATAAAGCATTTATTTAATTGTCTCCAGAAGGGCTCTGTTAAATGCACAGATGTTACCTGAGTCAGAAGAAGGGAGTGGGAGCCTTTATTTCGCTCTTTCCCATTAGCACATTAGCCAGATTCTGTTACTGGATTAACTGATTGTCACCTTAAAAGTTATAGTGTAGATAGATCCCTGAGGTAAGGAGACATAGGCAGGTAAACTCTGAGAAAGGGGCCAGTCACAGCCGTAGGGAACCAGGCAGCTGGGTGGGTGAAGAGGCTGGGTTTGGTTAAGACAAGAAGGATTTTCTTCCTGCTGATGGGGAGATATTTGCCATTTAACTACTGACATATGATTGGTGTTTCTGGAAAGAAATCAGAAAATGAGAACATCACTAAATACATGGCATCCAAACCATAGGAGGGGAAGTGTTCAAATATAGTGTCAAAAGATCTGTGGAATGTCACGCTTCATCCTACCACAATTATTACTAAATGTCTACTGAATGTTATGGTTGCTTGGAGCTGTGAAGCCTACAGCAGTGAACAAAACAAAGAACCTTCTCTTACGGTACTTCCATACTAGTGAGGGGAGACAGATGACATAAAAAGTGAAACTATGATAGGCAGAACAAGATAATTTCAGCAAATGTTAAGTGTTCTAAGGACATAAATCAGATCAGTGTGGTAGATAGTGGCCAGAGAAAGCCTGATGATGTGACATGTGAACTTGAATAAAGAAAAGGAGTCAGCCACAGGAAGGACTCTGAAGAGTAAGTACACAGGTTCTGGGTGCTATTTAAGAGAAGCTTCATCCAATTCCCAAGTAATCAGTGCGGTGTGATGGAAAGAGAAGCCCCAGAGTTCTCTTTCTTCAATATTTTAGAAAATTTCACAGGACAGAGACTCCATCATTTCTAATTGTTTGGTACCTGTCCAAGTATATAATTGATAAACAGAATTGAATGGGGGGAAAGGAAGAAGAAAAGTGAACACATTAGGGAAACTTCACTGTATCAGATTGTTTTTTTAATTGGCAAAGCAATTACAACAGAAGGAGAAAACAAAAACAATTTCATTTCTATACTAGGTTCTTTGTTACCAAGCTGGGGGTTGAGGAGTGAAGGGAAGCCATGGACAAACTTTCAGACAAGTGGAAAAGAGTGTCATCCAGCGGGAGTAGCAGAGCTTGTTCTAAGATTGCAGTCAGGCTGCATATGGAGTCAGGAAATAATTGTGTATACAAAAATCCAAGAGGTAGGTTGTGACTGACTTTAAACGGCAGGCTAAATGATGGGGAAATCATCAAAGATTTTTAGAACAGGGAAATGATGTGTTGGAAGCAATGTTCTTGGCAGAGGAATCTGGTGCCCATACACGCTTTGAGGTAGGCGAGCACTAAGGAGACCCAAGCCACACAGCAGATGTGGGAGGAAGAGCCTAAACTGGAGGAACGGCAATGAGGGATCAAAGGGACAACTCCAAGAGATCTCTTTAAGCAGCATGGGACTTGGCTTTGAGCTCAGGAACATCAAAGACACTGTGGTGTCTAACCTTGGAGCCTGATGGTACCAAAGTGACAGAAACCAAGGAAAGCTGGCAAGGCAGGGGCTGATGGGTACTGGGCTATCTGACAGAGCCTTTGCACTCTGTGGTGATGGGGTTGGATGGGGGGGAGGGGCAGGAGTAAAGTGGCCGTCCTGATAATGGTCCTCTTACTCTCGGCAATCCTTTTCAACGGAGTGATTTTGTATCATTTTTACTTCCCTTTACATGCTTTTTGGAATTTTTCAAAAAAAGATTCCAATTCCACACAGACTCCTAGAATCTCATTAACCCTTTTGTAGACCATTGCTCCTGATTTTGTTCTCTGCTTCCCATCAAGAAAGAAAAGGGAAGAAGAAATGATCAAAGGGACTTCTGGGGTCTCTGAGAACACCTAGCAGGAATTTAGTGTCTGCTCCTGGGTTTGTGGTTCTCCCTTCAATGGTTCTCCCCTTTCTCCCCTGGACCTAGCCATTCCCCTTTCCCACCGGGCTCCCCTAAATCCTTTAAAGGCTCTACCATCATCACACACTTCTATTTTAACCAAGACTGAAATGCTGGTGCTGGAAAGACCACCCATGGGATTTTTGTAGCTGAAAGCAGCCAAGCTGAGCCCAGCCCCTGAGCTAAAGGGGGAGACAAGAAAAGGAAGCACTCATACTCCGCAGCCAAAGGCATCTGTGCCCAAATCCTGCTTCTGCCTCCAAACAGATGTCTCTGGGCACCTCACCACCCTTACGTCAATCTCCTCATCGTGGAAATTGGAGATAATAGCAGCATTTATCGCCTACGTTGTTAAGTGGATTAAGTGATCATGAAAGGCATTTAATAAGTGTGCCCTATCATTAGTATTAATAAGAACAATAAAACAATAAATCTTTATGACCAAGCTTCGTTGCCTGGAGGCAAAAATGACCTTAATGAACTTCTAGGCCCTAATGTATTTTCCTCTCTGCCTTTCCCTTTCACTTATGAAATCTTCTCAGTTTCAGGACTGTCTGCTCTGTCACACGGTACTCTTGATGCATTCAACGGATGTCTGAGTCTCATGAGGCTCTCCTCCTTCATCTGCAAAATGGGTGCAATTATGCTTACCTCACAGAAAGTAGCAAAGGTCAGACCCTTCCTGGTGTGCAGCAGGCTCCAAGAACATGGAAATTCTCCATCTGGGTTCCAGGTAAAGGTTTATGCTTTTTAAGTTCTTTCTTACCTATCCACCCCACCTCTAAACCTTTCACATTTACTTTAGGTTCTGTGAATGTTCACAAGTACATTGCAAGCTCCTGAGAAGAGAAGATAGGCCAAAACCCCTTTGATTGTGCAGAGCAGCCTTTCCCCTGAGCCTGGGTCCCCACCTCTGAGGGAGCCAGAGAAGCAGGAGAACATTGTCAGCTCTCTAGACGCTCAGAGCCAAATGAATAAACTCAGCCTCCCTCTCTTCCTTCTTTATCTCGACTTCCCAACCTACATCCCTGAGGCTGCTCAAAGGGAATTACCTCTTTCTCCATTGACCATGAAGAAGAAACATTGATTGCCCCAACAACTTGGCATATTTAGATTGGTCAGAGGTATATTATGTTATTTTCTAATTACCCCCCTGGCTCCTCACCAAGAGGAAGGCCTCTATTCCACTGGCCCTGTCAACAGGATCCATGTATCACCCACACATGCCACAGTCAACTCCTGTCCCTATGCCTGCCATTTCATCAAGCCAGGAGAACAGAAGAGCTCAGCCTTGCTGAGCTCCTCTCCATCTCCCAGTCTTCAGGACAGTCTCTACTTAAGGCATGGTCTCAAGCCTAAGGAATCACCCTCAGGTGACACCTGCCAGCTGCTCCAATCACAGCCAAGAGCAAAGGAGGAGAGGCACTCACCATAGAAAGCCAGAAAAGGGAGGGAAAAGCCTCACAAAGCACATCTTTGGGCAGTGGGTGAGGCTGAGCAGGAGGGAAGAGGCAGCAGAAGAGAGCCAGGGCCAGGAAGGGAGCCTCAGAAGCCCATTGGATGGAAGGTCCAGGCACAGAGGAGAGTCCACAGAGCCGTTTGTTTCCTGAGTTCTGGAAGGGCATCACCCTTTGACAAGGTGGAGCTAAAAGGGTTCTTGTTCCAAGTCTGAGACCCACAGAGAGAGCTAAGCTCTTTTGCAGAAATGGTAGAAAGATCTCTCTTGAGCCATGGCTTTCTCTTTTTGTGTCTGACTACCTTTCTCAGGATCCAGAGTTGTTACATTGTCTTTTTCCCCCTGTCTTCATGTTTCTGCATCTTTGTCTATCTCTGTTCTCTCTCCCTCTCTCCCTCTCTCTCCCTCCCTCCCTCCCTCCCTCCCTCCCCCCCCCCCCTCTCTCTCTCTCTCTCTCTAGTCTCAGATAATTTCTTAGGGACTCTGCCTTGGGGCATCTCCTCTCCAATGTGTAGGAAACCTGACCTTCATCATCTGTTTTTTATATTTTGGAAATGTCAGCTTCACTTCCTACCTGGGGGAGGTGGGGGTGTTGGAGCAGGCTGCCTGGCTCCACCTCTTCTCCCCTTCCTTCCAGAATCAGTCCCCTCACCTAGTACCTGGCCCTAGGGAGGACAAAGCTGAAGCCAGGGCCCTGATCTTGGTCCTTGTGGCATCAAGAGGCTGGAGCCTAGGCTCTGATCCATAGTCTTCCCTTTATAGTTCACTGTTGTCTGGACAGGAGGACCAGAGAGGCCCTTTTCATCTATTGCTGGTTTGCTGATTTGGGAAAAAGTAAAACTTCCAGGTCCACAGGGAGCCCAGGAGGCTGAGAAATTTCACCAATAGGAGCCAGGATAAAAAGTCATTAAAGTCAGTCATGCTTCTAAGCAGAAATATAGCCAACCAAGTTGCTTAACATGTCAAAGACATGTTATTTGTTCAATATTATTAATCCTAGTAGTAGGTTACGTACCTTAAGGGCTTCTCCTCGACCAGGCACCTTATTTTTACATTTCATCTACTCAACAGCTGGATAGTAAGTACCATTGGAATCCCCCATTTTCCCATTGACACTCCCCCTAATACTCAGGAAGGAGTTAACTAAATTTGCCCACAGAGACATGACTGTGGCCAAATCTTGAAGCCCCAAGCTCTTTACACAAGTTTCCCAATACTTGAATATATATATATATATATATATATATATATATATACACATATATATTCTATACATTTCCTTTGAAAGGAAATACAACCATGGAATTCTAAGATTATACCCTCCAAATCCCAGGCACCCATGTACTACAGACACAGAAACATTGTCTGTAGTTTACTACTTCCAGAAGATCTTGAAGAGGCTATTGGTGAAACAAAAGAGCAGAAAGGCTGGAAGCAGGCACTTCAGACTCAAGAAGAAAGATGATAGTGGATGGGGAGACAGCATAGACATCAAGTGTGGCTTTCTTCAGGGGAACAGGAAGGAGAGTACAAGGCTGGAGGCAGTTCATGGAGGCCTGTGGCCCAGTTCCATGTAGCCTCCAGGTTTCTAAGGAGAGTAACACTCCAAAATAAGACCTGGATTGGAAGGGAAGTATGTTGACAATAAAGAAGATTGCTGGGGGCTGGGAATGTGGCTTAGTGGTAGAGTGCTTGTCTAGCATGCATGAAGCCCTGGGTTCAATTCCTCAGTACCACATAAACAGAAAAAGCCCAAAGTGGTGCTGTGGCTTAAGTGGTAGAGTGCTAGCCTTAAGCATAAGATACTCAGGGACAGTGCCCAGACCCTAAGTTCAAGCCCCAGGACTGACAAAAATAAATAAATGTTTAAAAAAGAAGATTGTTGGGAAAAGTTGGCTCAATGATATAGACTGCCTGTGAGGACCTAACAACATGAGATAAGAAGGTATCTGTCACACTTCCAAATAAATAAGCCACGTCGAAGTCTGGGCCAGCTGCCTCCTTCCCAAGCATTGATACACGAGTTTGTGTTTTGGATGGGAGGAGTACAGGTGGGGAGAGGAAAGCAAGAAAACACAGTGAGTCTGAAGCCTTAATCTTCTTGTGCTAACACAGGTCTGAGGACTGCTGGCAGCTCCGGGATCAGTGGAGGAGCCTCCAGTCCCAAAGCTCTAGTGGGAAGACAGGGCAGGGGACTCTGAGGAGAACACTGGCCTAAGGATTGGCCTGTGAGACCCAGGCTCTGGGCCTTGTCTTTGGGTGGGTGAGCAAACGTGGGGCCTGCAGTAGCACAGCACATTATTTCATGCCTTCCAGTTATTTAAAATGATTCTTCTCCCTGGGTGGCACACATGCGCGCGCGTGCGCGCACACACACACACACACACACACACACACACACACACACGCAAGCAAACAAGTAAAATTTGGTTAAGAACTGCCAATTCAAAACCTCTTTAACTATACAAAAAGTTCAATCCTTTGTTGCTCAGAAACTAAAAACCTACTTCAATTGTGGATCATATACATGGGTTGGGGAGGTCCAGTAAGGGGGGAGGCAGGGTAAGTGTGAGACCACTGAAATGTCTGTATTCCTGGATCTGAATCCCCTGCTTGGTGGGCTTCTGTGTGAGCACTGTGTGTACATTTGTGCCTCTTTCTCAGGCCCTTGTGTGCATTGAACTTTCAAACCATAACAGAAACACTGAAGCTTGGCAGAGATATCACAGGAATAATTATCTAATTTCAGAACATGTTATTATAATACCTACACGATGTGTAACGAAGTTAACAATGTTCACGTTATATTCACCAGCTCTGAGCTACAGTCCCACAATGCCAAGCCCTCCCCACAGAGGCTTCTCAAAGACATGAAAGCAGAGCAGGCCCCAAAGAAAAGCTCTTCAAGGACTATCCCACACACATACCCCCATGGCTTCCTCATGGATTGGGATGCTTGGCTGAGCTATCTAGCTCTGGGGAAATTGCCAAAAAGAAGGACAGAGCCTATTTTAGGATGGCAACTACTCGCCCAATTCCCCCTCCCTCCCCAGTAAACTGTGATATTAACAGGGAAATGGCAACCATACTGGATCATATAGACATGAGTTTCAGCTGTGGGCCAAGGGGCTTCTGATCCACCCAGCTTTTCCTTTGGGATGGGAAGGGACCCTGAATTGGACTGAGGCTGAGTGTGAAGGGAATGTTTGCTGTTTGCTGCTGTTCCCTGTTGACTTTAGCCAGTAGCTCTGTTTACAAACCCAGGTTGGTTTTCCCAGCACAGTTAATTAGACCAAAGACATCTGGTGTGAGGGCTGGGGAGGGCATCTGCTCAGAGCTTCCCCCTGCACACCCAGCAGCCAGGGACTAGCTCAGGACAGAGCAGCTAAACAGGAACACGGCGAACAACAAACCCGACTCCATCACACAGAGCGCTCAGGGGCCATGGCTTCTTTCACCCTGCCTCCTCCATGCCTCCTGACTGAGCCTGCACCTCCACTTTCTGAGTCTTAGGGACCAAAAAGGCAGAGCCTCAAAGCCTGCTTCAGTGGGATCGGGATCCCACTGACCATAAAAGATTTGGCCTTTATCTCCCCATTCCCATATCCAAAAGAACTGGGAGAAAGCTGACTCCTTCCTAAACACAGAAGACCCTGAATTCTGTAGGTGGGGAACTCCGGGTCTCTTCCAAGGATATCTCCCCTCCCTGGACACTTTTTCAGAAAAGGAGGTTCTGGACCCTTCTTCTTCTGTCCCCAGTCACCCCACCTCCAAGCGAATCCCTGACACTACAGGGAGGAGAGATCAATCCACCCTGGGGGAGCCCCCACCCGGAAGATTGAAGGGATCTTGACAAGGGCAGTTTCAGGGCCGTGGGGAAGAAGGGGAGGGAAGAAAAAAAAAAAAGACCCTGCGAGGGGGAGGGGCAGCGGCTTATCTCTCCCAGGAGCAGGGCGCTCACTCCAAACAGCTAATGCACTGGCGTGTGAAAGCCCCTCAATTAGCACTAATGATGCAATCAGGGAGGGAGAAGGAGGGACCAGAAGTTCTGGTGGAGTCAGCACCAGCTTAGACGCCCGACACACACTCCCTTCCCGGGACCCAGTAGCCCCTTCCCACCACCCCACCAGAGCACAGAAGTGCGGGGGCACAAATGCATTCGCTACATATGGTTAGTAATCTGCCACAGACCTCGAGGATTCCGGGGGGGGGGGGGGCACACCTCCGGCTAGATCTGAGGCCTCAGACACAAGAGTCTTGGTAGAAGGGAGTTGAACAGAGCACTTTACAGCCGGCGATGACCTCCTCCGAGCCCGGGGTTCCCGTCCCACGCGCGCTCGCAGGTGCCGCCTTCCTAGAAGCCCTCTTCTTCACCCCAGCCCAGCGTCCCGGGCTGACCGCGCCCCAGTCCCACCCGCCAGGGCAGGGCGAACCCCAAGCCTTCCCAGAGTCCAGCCCGCCTCGAGGCCCCACCGGGGTCCCCGGGAGGAGGAAGCTATGGGATCTCTCCGATCCCCGCACCTGGGCCTCAGCGGCGCGTCCCCTCCCCGAACCCGTTACGCGCGGGCCTCGCCCCTTTATCTGGCCAGCCCGCTCCGCTAATGGGGCCTGGCGGTCCCGTTATCCGCCCTCGCCTGGGGCCGGGAGACCCCCGAGCCTCCGGGCCGCCGCCGCCGCCGCCCCCTCCCCCGCTCGCCGGCCCGAGCTAGGGGGGCCGCGCGCCGGGCAGGGCCGGAGCCGCCTCCGCGCCGCTTCCCAGGCCGGGACGCGCGGGAGGAGGTCCCGCTGTCAGTCAGCGGGGAAGGCCGGGCCGGGCGGCCGGAGGGGGCGGCGCCGAGGACGGGCTCGCGCCGGGAGCGGGAGCGGGAGCGGGGGCGGGGCGGGGCGGCGGGGCGGGGGCGGCTCCGGGCCGTATAAGCGGCGGGGGCTGGGCGGGAGGGAGGCAAGTGTCAGGCCGATGTGCCGCCCGCCAGGGGCCGGGGTCGGGGCCGCCGGGGCCATGCGCGCGGGCTGGGCAGGGGGCCGGCGGGGCGCGCAGCGGAGCCGCCTCGGAGCCTGAGCCGCCTGGGGCCGGGGCCGGGGAGCCGCGCGGGGCCGCCCGCCGGGGGGGGAGGGGAGCGATGCGGCGCCGGAGGGCGGCCGTGGCCGCGGGTTTCTGCGCCTCCTTCCTGTTGGGCTCCGTGCTCAACGTGCTCTTTGCACCGGGCTCGGAGCCTCCGCGGCCGGGCCAGTCCCCGGGGCCCTCGCCAGCCCCGGGCCCGGGCCGTCGCGGGGGCCGTGGGGAGCTGGCCCGGCAGATCCGGGCGCGCTACGAGGAGGTGCAGCGTTATTCCCGGGGGGGCCCCGGGCCCGGGGCCGGCCGACCGGAGCGGCGGCGTCTGATGGACCTGGCTCCGGGCGGACCGGGCCTGCAGCGACCCCGGCCCCCGCGGGCCCGGCCCCCGCCCGACGGCGCCCCAGGCTGGCCCCCGGCTCCGGGCCCGGGTTCCCCCGGCCAGGGCCCGCGCCTGGGCTGCGCCGCGCTCCGCAACGTGTCTGGCGCGCAGTACGTGGGCTCCGGCTACACCAAGGCCGTGTACCGGGTCCGCCTGCCCGGCGGCGCCGCCGTGGCGCTGAAGGCGGTGGACTTCAGCGGCCACGATCTGGGCAGCTGCGTGCGCGAGTTCGGGGCTCGGAGGGGCTGCTATCGGCTGGCGGCCCACAAGCTGCTCAAGGAGATGGTGCTGCTGGAGCGGCTGCGGCACCCCAACGTGCTGCAGGTACGCGGGTCGGGTGCGGGGATGAGGGGGCTTAGCTGGGAGCGCCCGGGTCCTGGTCACTCAGGAAGAGAGCTCCAGGCGCCAGGGACTTCCTGGAGTACACCGGGTGCAGACCCGAAGTAAGGCACTGCACACTGCACCACCCTGCCTCTCACCCCTGGGTGAGCCCCTCTTTACCGGCAGCTCCTGGGTTTCTCAGCTTGCACACATCCCTTAAAGATAAGAGGCCCCCAAAACTCCAGATGGCGCTGAGGTATGGAACACTAGGATGTTAGATCTAACTGCCAAGTAAGGCACCAAACATCCGTGCCTGGGTCAGTGTCCAGTGATCAGGTCCCCCGTGATAACAGAAATCGAACCCCCATATCTTTAAACTTCCAGGGGACCCAATGTGGCTTTAAAGGTGGAGTGGGAAAGCAATGGAATTGAGAAGGGCTGGAAGGAGACCCGTAGAGTCAACTGGACTCCCAACAGAGGCCCACACATCCCACCCCACCCCCACCCCACCCAGAAGCTACTGGAAGTCAGCTAGAAAATGAATGCACAGCCTTTCCCAGAAATGACCTAGGTCTCCCAGGCCCTAGAATGGGATCACTTGACCCACTGGGGAAGCCTTAGGTCTTAGGGAAGTAGTGGAGGGTCTGAGTGCCCTACTATCTGAGTGTATATGGTCAAGAGCCTGTGGAGTTGAGAAGCCCAGGGGCCTGGTTTCCCACTGGGTGAGACTTGTCTCTATTTATTGGGGAAACTGGCAAGAGAGATGAGGGCCATGTTGCTCTCTCCAAGCTGACTTCCAGGCTGTTCTCATAATATCTGCACTGCCTTAACGGCCCATTTCTCTCCTAGGTCTCTGTCCTCGAGTCTGTCTGGGATGAGACCAACGATTCCCTCTACATAAGTCCAAGCAGACCGAGAGGGGAACCCCTGAGAGATCTTGATGGGGAAAATATGGGATTAGCACAGGTTCCCCAGCCTTAAGCCTGCCCACACTTCCCATCTCTCAGCCACTCTGATTAATCTTTTTATACGCAGAAAGCTGACCAGAAGCCCAGCACCGCCTCTCTTTTCCTCAGGAGTGAGATGGGACCCCAAACCTGGAGGGAGGGCAATGGAAATTAGAATAGACTGGAACACCACGTCCACTCCTGCTGGCTCACAGTCTCCCTGGGCCACCTTCACCCTGGCCAGACTCTATGACAGGGTCCTGTGCCTTGCACTGATCGTAGAAGATTGGGCAGAGCCACCTTTGTGTGTGGTTATGTTGGCTGCATGGCTGACAACTGTGTCCGGAGCTTCAGGGAATGAGCGGCTGGTTACGTGGCCATTCTAACTGGGAGGATCTTACTCTCTTCACTTCCCAAGGGCTCTTGGGAAGTTTGTAGAAATCCTGGGGTGCCAGCCAGATTCAGCAGGGGCAAAAGGACCTTGAGTGACTTAGCAGGATATTCAGTGTTCATTGACTTAAGTCCTTCTCTTTAGATCAGGTTTGGCATTTAGCATGCCTTCCTGTATCTTAGAAACTTCTCCCTCATGGCCTCACCAGACTTCTCAACAAGCATGTATACAGTCCCCAGTCCAAAGAATGGCCCGCCCCTGTAATGTTAGGCCCCTGATGCCAAAGACACTGGAGAAATACCTTATAATTCACCCATGCCCTGGTCCAGGCCTATCTGGGGTCGCTGAGGCTGGAGCTAGTGGATTAGCAGTGCTAGGCTAATAAGGGTCCCAGTGAAACAAGGGAGTCCATAGTATGTTTAGGGACTGTTATGGGGTAGGTCCCCCAATTACTGCCTGGCTCCCAGGCCAGTGTTCCTCTGGGTTCTTCAGCTAGGCTACCTCGCAGGCAAGGAAGCCTGCAAATGGAGTCTCCCTGCTCAGGAGACACCACCATGTGCCAAGAACTACAGTTCCTGTTGTTTTAATTCCTCTTAATCATTCAAAATTTCAAAACCGTTCAACTGTTTATTGAATCAGGGAGGAGCCAGAGAACCTTTCTAGAGTTCCCCATAGCAGGCTATTGAGGCCCCTTTCCCTGTTCTGAAGAGTCTAAAGTTATGCTGTGGGCTCTAATAGCAAATGCAGGACAGCAGGGTGAACTGGGCCCTTCCATGCTTGAGCTCTGGTCCATCTTTTCCTAACTCCAATACACTCTCCCTCAACCCCCTCTGCCTCTCTGTTCTGTCTCTAGTCTCTCTAGTCTCTCGTCTGTCTCTCTGTCTCTCTAGTCTCTCTGTCTCTCTAGTCTCTCTAGTCTCTCGTCTGTCTCTCTGTCTCTGTGTCTCTGTCTCTGTCTCTGTCTCTCTCTGTCTCTCTGTCTCTCTCTCTCTCTCTCTCTCTCTCTCTCTCTCTTCTCTCTCTCTCTCTGCCCCTGTCTCCATCTATATCTTTCACACACAAAACAGATGCCTCCATAGCCCAGGGTCCAAGGGCACAGGGTTTTCCCTGACATACCCATCATCCTTGGGCCTCTAGCTTCAGATGGGCCCCAGGCCTGCTTGGGCCCAGATCCTAGCCAACCTAGAATATATTTCCTTTCCCAAACAAACAAAAGATGGGATCGAAATGCTTAGCCTCATGCTTGGAGGGGGGGGGGGGTGAGAGAGGTTAATGGTATCTTTTTATTCTTTCCTGAGGGGTGTTGATTAATACCTCGTTAACAGTGCATTTAACGACCTCGGGGTGTTTAATAACCATCAGAAGTTTCCCACAAAGGCTCAGTCTCTGGGCAAGAAAATGAGAACCAGTCCCCAAGACTACTCTCTTTACCTTTCCCCCATCCCACCCGGGGCCTGGGGCCTGTCTAGGTTGGTGAGGGATATGGACTAAAGACCAAAGCAGGGTCCTTGGGACTGCATCTGTCTTCCTTCAAGTCGTAGTCCAGGGAATCTAACAACCCAACACTCATGAAGGAGAGCTGGCTGCCTTGGGGAAGGAGAGCCACCAGGACTCGCAAGAGGAAGGGGACACAGGGGGGCCCGCAGGATGAGCACGCTGGCCTGAGAGTGAAAGTGTGCAGGGACATCTAGCCCACAGACTCCACACCCCTACCCCAGCCCTCCAACACTCTCCCTAATGTGGCCTGGACAAATTGGCCTTTGTGTTTCTACCCCACAAGCTGCTGTGGCCTGTATTGAGAGAGGCCAGCAGAAGCAGGGACCCCTGTGAACTCTGATGTGAGTGTTAGTGACAAAGTCAGCTGTGCCTCCCCTGGTCACAAGCCTATGCTTCAGATAGGGCTCCCTAAAAATCTCATCGTCCCTAAAAACCATCCTTCGCTATCACCTTCATTGACACAAATTAGTCACCTTCCCAGATAGGCAGAGAACACCCAGGGTTGTGCCTCTGCCTTTCCTCCCACAAGACCAGAGCATAGGAGAAAAGTTAATTAAGCTGCCAGAGAGTGGAAATGGTGAGGAGCCTGTGTATTAATTAGCAAATGGTATTCTTGGAAAGAACCGGGAGGCGGAACCTGAGTAGTATATAAATGTTCCTTTGCGGTCCTATGTTTGTTAGCTGTGTGACCTTATCTGAGTCAGATTCCCCGCCTGAGATTGATGATTTCGCACCCATAACGCCTGTTAGGGCTATTATATGCATGTAGTGCATTTAGCACAGTTCCTGGTTAACACATGGTAGCCGGACCTGCCCTACTCCCTAAGTGGCAAAAGTTTAGAGAGTTGATAGAGTCAGTAAGAACTCTGGCTTCAAGAAAAGAAGGCAGGGCTGGGAAGGTGGCTCAGTGGTAGAGCACTTGCCTTGCATGCCTGAGGCCCTGGGTTCGATTCCTCATAAGCAAAAAGAAAAAAGCTGGAAGTGGCACTGTGGCTCAAGTGGTAGAGCGCTAGCCTTGAGCTGAAGAGCTGAGGGACAGTGCCCAGGCCCAGAGTTCAGGCCCCATGAGCGGACCCAAAAAAAAAAGAAAAGAAAAGAAGGCAGACTTGCCAAGCTGTTCTCCTCTGGCCTGAGCCCAAGCAATGGCATAGAGATGGCCTCAGAGCAGAAGGAGGGGGTATCTGACAGTCCAGGCCTTCCTTGTCCCCACCCCCACCCTGCGACCTAACGACCTGCCCTGGGTTTCCCCTAGCTCTATGGCTACTGCTACCAAGACAGTGAGGACATCCCAGACACCCTGACTACCATCACGGAGCTGGGTGCCCCCGTGGAAATGATCCAGCTGCTGCAGACTTCCTGGGAAGATCGATTTCGGGTGAGCAGGAAGGAGGGATGGGCCCCTGGGCTCCTTGCTGGGATGGTTCTCCCTTAGAAGGCAGCCTTCTCCAGCAGCTCAGACTCCTCCTTAGCCTGGAGAGGCGGGGTCAGACTAGCGGAAGGGACACAGGCTGGTTTAGGCTATTGGCCAAAGGGTTAAAAAAAAGCAGGATACAGGATTTTACTGGCTATGCTTTGGCTTTCCCCGCATGTATGTGTTCACGTACATGTGTGCCACACACAACACAGGAGGGCTAGTTTCCTGGGACCACAAACAACCTTAAGATCAGTTTGACCTTCCCTTTGTTCTAATACACTGACCTAAAACCACACTCAAGATATTCCCTCAGGGGAGAGATCCATAATCTCCAGACTCCCTGCTGCCATCGCCCACCTGTTCTGTATTGCACCTGCAGGGTCAAGCCAGCCAAGGATTAGTGGGAAGTCAGGGGCTTCCTCTCTAAAAAGCTCCAACTTTTATGGAGTACTGGGGCCTACTGAAGAGAAAGGAGGGAGGGGATCCCAGAGTCCAGGAGGTCCAACCCAACCTGTCTGCCCCCAGATCTGCCTCAGCCTTGGCCGCCTCCTCCACCACCTGGCCCACTCTCCCTTGGGCTCGGTCACTCTCTTGGACTTCCGCCCTCGGCAGTTTGTGCTGGTGGATGGGGAGCTGAAGGTGACAGACCTGGATGATGCCCGAGTGGAGGAGACGCCATGTACCAGCAGTGCTGACTGCACGCTCGAGTTTCCAGCCAGGAACTTCACTCTGCCCTGCTCAGCCCAGGGCTGGTGTGAGGGCATGAATGAGAAGAGGAATCTCTACAATGCCTACAGGTGACCACCATCTGCTCGGGAACTCCAGCCTTGGAGGGTGGGCCTAGAAGGGTATGACTGGGCAGAGAGCCAACGTGGGGTCCTAGAGGCCACTGGGGAGGGAGACTAGCCTTAGCCAATGGAGCCATGGAGCGGGGAAAGCCTTCCACCCAGTTAAGAGAGAATGTTCAGGCTTCTGATGCTGAGGCTAAAAATAGACCGCTCCAAGGAGAAGCCGGGTTAGAGGGGGGCAGCTGAAGGTTTCTGAAAATAGCGTTGGACTCAGCCTAGGCCTGGTAGGACTGGCATATCCCCTCCCCACCCTCGCTCTTGACCTCTGCAAAGCTGCTTATAGCTGAGAAGCCCCAGCTAGGGGGCTGCTCTGATGCTGGGGTCAGTCAGAGGACAGTGTGGGCTGGAAGGTGGGGAATGGTGGGGAGCACAAGTCTCAGATCTCAGTTTGGTCTGAAGTTAGTTGTGGTCACAGCTGTGCCCAGACCCATGACCCAAGGCTGAGTAGACTGCCTGGTGGTGTGCCTCATCACTAGGGCTGAGGGATCTTGCTTTCCAGCTAGGCTAGTATCTGTCTCAACTCAGATTTTTTTAAAGGATGTATCCTTAAAAGCAGCACCCCAGGGCTGGGAAGGTGGCTCAGTGGTAGAGCGCTTGCCTTGCATGCCTGAGGCCCTGGGTTCGATCCCTCAGCACCACATAAGCAAAAAGGAAAAAAAAGCCAGAAGTGGCGCTGTGGCTTAGGTGGTAGAGCGCTAGCCTTGAGCTGAGGGACAGCGCCCAGGCCCAGAGCTCAGGCCCCACGACCGGACCAAAAAAAAAAAAAGCAGCACCCCACCCTTGGGCTGGGAATGTGGCTTAGTGGTAGAGTGTTTGCCTAGCATGCACGAAGCCCTAGGTTCGATTCCTCAGTACCACATAAATAGAAAAAGCCAGAAATGGTGCTGTGGCTCAAGTGGTTTAGTACTAGCCTTGAGCAAAAGTTCAGGGACAGTGCCCAGGCACTGTCAAAACCCCAGGACTGGCAAAAAAAAAAAAAAAAAAAAAAAAGGCCCCTGACTCCCTGGTTTCCCTCTGCCACAGGTTTTTCTTCACATACCTCCTGCCCCACAGTGCCCCACTCTCCCTCAGGCCTCTGCTGGACAGCATCGTCAATGCCACAGGTGAGACTCAGACCCTATCTGCTTCCCATCCATCTGCACCTCCCCAAGGTGTGTGTGGGGACAGGAACCAACTTACAGCATCACTGGACCCAGAATCCATCTTTTCCCAAGGCTTATTCTGTAGCAAAGGCCCTCCCCTCCCAGGCCACAGTTGTTTGAGTGTAAGGCCCACCTGGAGGCAGTAAGGACAGCCTCGCTGCCCCTGTGGGGAGGATTGAACGCCCGGGCAAGCCATCACAGGTCACACCTGTGCTGCACTCACAGGCGAGCTCACCTGGAGTGTGGACGAGACCCTGGGCCAGCTGGAGGCCGTGCTGCACCTGTTCCGGAGCGGGCAGTATCTGCAGAACTCCACGACAAGCAGCAGCATTGGTGAGTGACTCCAAAAGAGATCTGGTGACTGAGATGTGGAAGAGTGAGTGACGCCACCCTAGTTGAGCTAAGTGGCTCACCTCCCCCCCTCTCCCCTCCCCCTCCCCCCTGACTCCCCCAGGCCAGGGGCCCTGGTCACTAAAAACCATCCTAAGAACACTTGAGTGATGCGATGACTCTGGGAGGTCCACTTGGAGATTCCGTCTCTGACGAAGCAAACACACAACTCATTCTGTCTTGAACTGAATGTCCTCAGACCCCTCCATGTCCTGGCTGTGTAACTTACCCCCAAGGCCTCACTTCCTTCATCTGTGAATTGGGTTCAATATCACTCACCTCACAAAATTCTTATGGGGATTTTGTGGCCAGTGAGGTGTGTAAAAGCGATTAGCACAGTTCTTATTACACAGCTGGAACACAAAATGTGTTTGCTTCTCTTTCCTTCCTCTGCACTCACAGGGCTAGAAGAGTAGCTGGAGGTGGAGGGGCCCTTCCCCAAAGCCAGCCAAGAGGCTGATTCTCCCAGGGTAGGGGAGAATTCTAGCCACTGGTTATAGGCTGTGGTCCCTCCACAGAAGCCTGGGGTTTAGCTGTGTTGGCAGGGGGGCAAGGGGTGGGCAGCCTCCTTATTCAAGGAGCCCTGGCCAGTCTTAGGGGTGGGGGAGCCCTCGTTAGCCCTGTAAATAAAGTTTAACGAGGTGAACAATGGCTGGCTCTGTCCCTGAGGACTCTGTTTATGGGGCTATAAATCACAGCCAGCCCTGGACTTTGGTCTAGTCCCTGGCAGGAGATGGAGGCCGGAGGGCGGGGTGGCCAGAGGCCCCGGGATTCTGCATTATCAGTTTAGAACTGGGGCTCCCTGCTACAGTGAGGAAGATGGGGTGGACAAGAGGCCTGCAGCCAAGCAGCTCTCTGAGCCTCTGGAGCCTTCTGCATCACTGAGAGACCTCAGCCCCTTCTGCAAACACTAGCCATGGCTGTTGGGTTTTTTTTTTTTTTTCATTTCATCATTTGCATACCTCTTAACCTCAAAACCCTTATGAGTGCCCTCCCAGGCCTATCTGAGGTTAGGACCTCTGTCCCCAAGGCCAGAAGCAGATGTGACTTCTAACCAGCACCAGAAGCTGGTTAGAAATGCAGATTCTCAGGCCCTACCCAGATAAGATTCCCTGGGCCTGCACATGCACAGTGAGGTTTCAGAGGTCTGACTCTAAATGACTTAAATGCCCTGACCTCCGCAGCCAGCCTGAACAGCTGGTGGTTGTGTGTATCCACCTGTCTGTTTTTCTGTCCCACGAATATGTCCACTTGTGCTCAAGTGCCGTGGCCTTTGATTTGAGAGTTGTTTCTTTCCCAAAATCCAACTCTCTGTTTGGCCGTCGTTGCACAATCAGCCTCTTGGTTTTTTTTTTTCTTTTATCTTTCTTTTTGTTTTGTTAGTCATAGAGCTGAACTCAGGGCCTGGGTACTGTCCCTGAGGCTACCACTTTGAGCCACAGCTCCACTTCTGGTTTTCTGGTGGTTAATTAGAGATAAGAATCTCACAGACTTTCTTTCTCCAAGCTAGCTTTGAACTGCAGTCCTCAGATCTCAGTTTCCTGAGTAGCTAGGGTTACAGACTTTATCCACCAGCACCCAGAGATCAACCCACTTTGAACAGAGATCTACCTGCATCTTTATGCTGAGGGTACTGGCCTACACATCAGCTTTCACCTAGCAAATGAGTCTCGCAGTCCTATTCAGAAAGTAGCCCTAGCCCTCAGCCAAGACACACAGTTCTCATTTTGCATTATCCCCAACCCATAGAGTACCAGCGTATCCCAGACAGCACCATCCCACAGGAAGACTACCGCTGTTGGCCATCCTATCACCATGGCAGCTGCCTCCTGTCTGTGTTCAACCTGGCCGAGGCTGTGGATGTATGTGAGAGCCATGCTCAGTGCCACGCTTTTGTGGTCACCAACCAGACTACCTGGACAGGTGAGCCAGAGGGAGAGGGCATTCTGAGGGTATGGCTAGACTTCGTAGGAGTACTGGGCAGAAACCAGAGGGAAGGCTGAGCTGGCGAGGTAGAGGTATCTGTGTGCTCAGGAGTCAACTTAGGTGGGTGGCTCTGCCTCCAGGGAGAGAAACATCCAGACCTGTTACCTTTTTCCTATGCTCCAAGGTCGAAAGTTGGTCTTTTTCAAGACTGGATGGAGCCAAGTGGTCCCGGATCCCAGCAAAACCATATATGTGAGAGCCCCTGGCTGATCTGTGAAGAGTTCAGCTGACCAGCTGACGATCCTCACCAGGTGGGCTTGCCTGTGGTGCAAGTAACATGCACTAGAGGCCCTGCCTGTCACCTGGGAATCCCTGCAAACAAGGCTGACATCCCAGACAGACCGATGTGACCAGAACAAATGTGCAATAATGCAACATGTTAAAATGTGAGTTTGCCAGCTTAGGTCTGAGACTGCTGGCTCCCAGACTGCAATGACTGGTTGAGAGACTGATTGCCTTTCCTGAGCTCTGGGCTGCGAGCAAGGCTCAGGCTCGTCTGAACTGGGACAGTTCATGGTGTGAGAATGTAGCCAGAGCCCTGCTACTGCTGCTGCTGCTGCTACCGCCACCGCCACTGCCACTACTGCCACATGCCATGGCGGGCGGAGGCTGCGTGGGGACAATCAGTCATGGAATGTTCTCTCAGCTCCAGATGGGAGACTCGGTGAAGGGGGTGCTCCCAGGTAGAGATGATCCCATTCTTGCAGAGTCTGCCTCTGTTCTCCTGACAGGGGGCGCTCCCAGGCCAGCCTAGGGGTCGGGGCAGCAGCACACACGACCATATGAGCCAAGATAAGAGTGGAGGAGCAGGTTGCGTTTGAGCCAGGACCTGGGGTGGGGGTTGAGCCAGGGCCTTTCTGCCTCATTTGCTTTCAGTGAAAGCCACAAAGCAGCCCAAACCAGGCTCTCCCCCTCCTGGATTTTGTATATCCAGAAGCTTTTGTACTTCTTGTTCATTAAATTGTTTATTTTTGTAAAAAACAAAACAAAAACAAAAACAAAAATTAATCCGCTAATAAAATGACATTTCTTGACAAAAACCCTTCTCAAGACATGGCTTCTTGGGCTGTGATTTACTTACTTAACCGTGTGTGTGTGTGTGTGTGTGTGTGTGTGTGTGTGTGTGTGTGTGTGTGTGTGTGTGTGTGTGTGTGTGTGTGTGTGTGTGTGTGTGTGTGTGTGTGTTTGGCAGAATAAAATCTCAGTGGCAAATATGGAATAAAAGGTGTTCTCAGATCCTCGTCCCATAGTACCAACCTCCCACCTTGTATCCCCTCCCCTTTCCCCTAGGAGGTTCTCATTTTAACATATCCCAGCTCCTTATGTACAGAGCTCTAACCCATGGTAGTGATGGGCTCGTGGTGCGTTTTGGACACCTCCGTTAACTAGAGGGGAAATCATTCAAAAAGGAATTATGGAAACCAGGTCCACTTTGCCTCTGCATGTGGTTAGAACATCACTGGCATTATCACTACTGCCTACCACAAGCTCATGGGCACTTTTCTTTGTAGCAGCCTTTCTCTAAGCAAGAAATACATGAAGGGGATTGGGAAGGTGGCTCAGTGGTAGAGTGCTTGCCTTGCATGCATGAGACCCTCTGTAAAATTCCTCAGCACCACATAAGCAGAAAAAGCCGGAAGTGGGGCTGAGGCTCAAGTGGTAGAGCGCTAGTCTACAGCTAAAGAGCTGAGGGACAGTGCCCAGGCCCAGAGTGCAGGCCCCACGACCAAAAAAATACATGAAGAATGGGGAGAAAGAAAGTCTACGGAAAGAGCACCCTCCCCTTTCCAGATTTTAGGACAGTTTATCAAGGGAGGGGTGTATGGACACATAACTAGAAGAGGTGGGGGGGAGGTCATTCAAAATCAACTGAAACTAGAGGCCCACACCTGAGCAGATGTGGTTGGTGTCATTTCTCATATGCAATCTAAGTAGCTGAGGTACTAGAGTTGTAGGCTCCTCATCATGGACACCCCACTGACCCTCCAGGTAGCAGTCACTCCCATCCTCACCTCCAGCTCACACATACATGTCTTATTGGTGGTGTCTGGGCTTACAATGGTGGGCAGAAGCAGCCCAAACCAGGCTCTCCCCATCCTGGATTTTGTATATCCAGAAGCTTTTGTACTTCTTGTTCATTAAATTGTTTATTTTTGTAAAAAACAAAAACAAAAATTAATCCGCTAATAAAATGATATTTCTTGACAAAAACCCTTCTCAAGACATGGCTTCTTGGGCTGTGATTTACCAAGTCCTGCCCAAGCTCTCCATCCCTCAGGCCTAAGTCCTCTTAAGAAGGACCTCAGCCTCCAGACCTCTCTCCCTGGCTGAACTCATGCACCAAAATGTTTGGCATGTGCCATCTAATGTTCGATGCACTGCCCAGGCCGGGCACCGGTGGCTCACGCCTGTAATCCTAGCTACTCAGGAGGCTGAGATCTGAGCATGATGGTTCAAAGCCAGCCCAGGCAGGAAAGTCCGTGAGACTCTTATCTCCAATAAACCACTAGAAAACTGGAAGTGGCACTGTGGCTCAAGCAGTAGAGCGCTCGCCTTGAGCTGAAGAGCACAGGGACAGTGCCCAAGCCCAGAGTTCAAGCCCCATGACTGACCCAAAAAAAAAAAAAATGCACTGCCCAGTTACTCTTCAAGTCTTATCTAGCCTGAGGGGCTCTGAAGGCAGGCAGGAGGCTCCATGTCACCAAGCTGGGTGCTTGCTAGGAGTATCAGGATTGACCTGATGGAAGGGAGCTAGGGCGAGAAAACTGATGACCTTTCACAGTCCGAAGAACACAAGACCCAAGTTACAACCAGCAGAGAGCCCACAGGGCACAGCATATGCATGACTTAGTAAGGAAAGTGAAGGCTGAAGATGGACCAACCCCTTTGGAGGAGTTTGCAAGACGATGGGCTTACCCTCCCATCGAGAGGGGCAGAAGGAAATGACACCTAGAGCAGGCCAAGCTGTGGCCTCAGGCGATAAAATAATTCCAATTTTACAGACCTGAAGACTTAGCCCATGTCACAGCTGCAGAGTGATTTAGAGAGCATGCAAATCCAGCCATAATTCACAGCCCTGGCTCTGCTCAGCAGCACGTGCTGCCTCCTATACAGAGCTACAGCCAGAGCAATCCAAATTGGAGTTAGCTCCACCTTCCTTGCAGTGTGTGACAAGCTAAAACACAGGCCCCAAATTCGCAAAGTCTCCTTTAGAAAACTTGCCACAGGTGGCCAAAGGGATGATTACTCTTCCCTCAGATGGCCAGTCTTTCCTCAGAATCTTTCCAGGGTCAGAAACGGCCAGGCTCAGTCTGCAGAATTGAGAGGTGATGAAGTACCCAGAAAAAAAAAAATGGGTAGTGAGTAAATAACCGAGGCAAAAATACCTCCATACAGACACACATGTGGCCACCTGCCTACCATGGACCTTGCAAATCCTGGTGCATCTTGTTTTTTCCTTCCTGTGGAAGCCAGGACCATGTCTTACCTCCCACACCCCCTTGGCAATACCAGTGATCCCAGCAGTGGCCGATGGAACTAATATTCCCTTCAAAGCCACAGGTGACCTGGGTACCAGGGGCTCGTGCCTATAATCCTAGCTACTCAGGAGGCTGAGATCTGAGGATCACAGTTTGAAGCCAGCCCACGCAGGAAAGTCTATGAGGCTCTTAGCTCTACTTAATCACAGAAGAAGTCAGAAGTGGTTCTGTAGCACAAATGGTAGAGTGCTAGCCTTGAGCAAATGGAGCTCAGGCAAGCCACAGGTGACTGTGTCAGAGGTAGGAAGCCAAGGTGGGCTGGGAAGTGACGGAAGTAGGAACAATAGGGAGGGGGCAATGTAGCTCACTAGTTCCTCCAGTGAGGATCCAGAGCCAGGCGAGGGTGGTCAAGAACCCTGGACAAAAAACAGTTGTACTTTTTGACTTACTGTTAATTAGCTATGACAACTTTTCTGAAACTCTGTTCCTTCATCTGAAAATTCCAGATGGATAATAACAGCTTTACAAGAGCCTTACCAAAATGGTCTTAACCAGTATCATCCAACAGGCATAGGCTGGCTGACAGTCATTGCATTATTATTAGTGAGCTGGGAACTCGGTGTTCATCTGTTATCTGGCTTGAAAGAATAACTAGGTCTGCTAAGGAGGACCAAGGCTGCCTTGCCTGGAGCCTCCCCCCTCCTCAGCAGAGAGCATTGCTGTTGGCGAGGGGAGGCGGGGCTCAGCTGCCCGGGTCAGTGCCCTCCACGTTGAGTGTGTGGCAAACAGAAGAAGGAAGAGGATTAACATGAAAGCAGAAAATGGGATTAGGAGGCCCCAGGATAATATGCCCACCGCCCCCTGGTCATGACAACAGCTTCTTGCTTTCATTCTATAGCTTTCTGGAGCCTGAAACATGTAAGACAAGGTTGCCCCTGCTCCTGGGGCAGAGAGCCCAGAAAGGAGACTTGGTGGACTCCAACTAGGAGATTACCAAGTTTGCTAGGAAGAGAGCCTGGGCCACGCCTGGCTGCCAGCCAGACCTCTGGCTGCCTTTCTGTGCATGTGTTGTTTAATCCACATGGCAACCATGGCACAGAGAGGTAAATAGTAAGATCCAAGCCCAGGCCTCTGCATCTAGAAGCTCTCATTCCTTCTGTTCCGCCCAGTACAGCATCTCCTCGTGATAAGTGATAAATATGCAGATCAGCGATCCGCTCACACCTGTTTCCCAGGCCCTCACCCTGCCTTTGACACTGTCCATCACTGTCAGGGGCTGTCACTTACATAAGCTGGTTTATACAATCTACATGATTATGTGTGTCTAGCTTTGAGGGGGGAAAAAAATCAGGAGTCTTCCCTCAGGAAAAGGAGCATCATGGACATAGACATGAACCTTGTATGTTATGTTTAGGGAGTGAGAATTCTGTGGTAGAGTGAGAGGTCCCCTCTAGGAAAGAAAGAATAATTTTGCTTTGCAGCAGTGTCCAGCCATTCATTTGGCTTGAGTATGTTATGCATATAAAGTAATGAATGTGGAAAGTATATATATATATATATATATATATATATATATATATATATATATATATATATCATGATTAGAAAGGGTGGGGCCTTTGAACAGGTCTGCTTTAGGGCCACTGTGCAGGACTTTTACTTTCCCTGTTCCCAGCTAATGCTATCCCTAGGATGGGGAAAGTGCCATATTCATCTAGCTTTGTGAAGTATGTGGATCAAGATCTCTACTAAAATTCCCTCTCAACTTTTGAGGCTGACAATCATGTGGTTCATTTTCATTCACTCAAGGTCCTTTCTGACTCCTTTCTGGAATGTGGTCTCTACACCTTACATTCATTCACCTACCCATCTGTGGCCTCATTCCAGCTCCAGGATCTCTCCTAAGGTACAATGATGAGATAGTCCCATTCCATCATTCATAGGAAATAGCATAATGAACTATATGGTGAGCAAGGTGTGAGCACAAGGGAACCTAAGGGATAATAGTTGCAACCCAGGACCATAGGAGCTGAGTCATTACATCTCTACCCCAGGGAAGGGACCAGTTACCATTACCACAAGCTGGAAGGACAGCCCCAAACAGAGGGAGTATTTCAAAAATAGAAGGGACCAAGGAACATGGTTAAACAAGGTGGAACCTTGCAAAGAACATATGCTTTCCTCACACCTGCCTCCCTTCCTTCCCCCCACGGCTCTCTGTCAAGCCTTCCATTGGACAAATCCAATTGGAAGACAAGAGGGCCAAGGTATTTGATGTGAGATCCATGATATCACCCCCTTCAGATAGCAAGTGAGAAAGGAGGAGAGCAGACTACAAATATACTACCCACTTCATGTGAGAGCCTTGATCTACCTTGAAGGAAGGGCAAGTGAAGACTTCTTCTGTCTCCAGTTTCAGTCTTTAAGTGTTCAATTATTTACAGTTCTGTTAGAATGAAGTAACACCCTGGGCCCAAACAAACCTTCATGGCTCTCATGTACTCTCAATAGAGCCACTATCATCCCTAAGGAGACAAACTTGGTCCTTGGAAGATATTATACTAGTCTGGTCTTTCACGAGGACATAAACTACTATATAGAATCTCTATGTTGTTTAAATTCCAAGGGAAATGCCAGGGGGAAAAAAGAATCTTAAAAAAAAGTGATGGGGTCAGGCGCTGGTGGCTCATGCCTATAATCCTAGCTACTTTGGAGGTTGAAATCTGAGGATCTCGGTTCAAAGCCAGGCCAGGCAGGAAAGCCCATATACTCTTATCTCCAGATCACCACCAGAAAACTCGAAGTGACACTGTGGCTCAAGTGGTAGAGCACTAGCCTTGAGCTGAAGAGCTCAGGGACAGAAGCCAGACCCAGAGTTCAAGCCCCATGACTGACCAAAAAAAAAAAAAAAAAAAAGCGATGGGGCTCCAATGGCTCCCACCTATAATCCTAGCTAGTTCAGAGGCTGAGATCTGAAGATTGCAGTCCAAATCCTGCCCAGGCAGGAAAGTCCGTAAGAGCTTACTAGAAAAAAAGCCAGAAGTGGCACTGTGGCTCAAGTGGCAGAACACTAGCTTTAAATAAAAGAAGTTCAGGGACAGCACCTAGGCTCTGAGTCAAATCCCAGGACTGGCAAAAAAAAAAAAAAAAGGTGTGTGTGGGGTGATGATGGTTGGTGGGGTGATAATAAAAAAATGAAACACTGGATCATAATGACCCATAATGCTTTCCTAGGCTGTCACAGAAAGTTTCAAATCAGTCACCCTAAAAAAAGTCCAATCTTACTATTATCATATAATTATTATCATATATATATTATTTCCAGTCCTAAGGCTTGAACTCAGGGCCTGGGCACTACCCCTGAACTTTTTGTTCTCAGATCCACTTTCCTTTTTGGTGGTTAATTGGAGAGAGGGGTCTCATGGACTCTCCTGGGCTGGCTTCGAACCACTAGATGGTCAGCTCTCAGCCTCCTGAGTAACTAGGCTTACAGGCATGAGTCAGCAGTGCCAACTCATTTAATGTTCTATTCAACTTCTCTTTGTCTCTGCTGCCCATCTCTGACCAATCACCAGCTTATAACTTCCCCCACCCCCCACTTTTTTGGTATTTCTAGGTGTGCAAGAACTCCAGTCATTAGCAAAGCAAAAGATATCTGTGTGTTCCCTCCTCTCTTGACTGATGGATCTATGGAATATTTCTTGGATTCTAATAACTGTGGTGCCCCATGCCTTTCAAGAGTTCACAGTGTCAGTGGTAAGGTCACAAAGATAGACAGTCAACAAGGCAATATACAAGGTATGACTCTATGATCATGAGGTTTGTGAAGGCAAAGGATTTGATGGTCACATCTCAAATCATGGAGGCCAGTTTGCATGGTCCCCAGGAGCATTGGTTCTTCAGCTGAAGCTGTTACTAACATTTTTTCCTCATCCAAAGAAAGATTTGTTTATCCTTGTTCTTCATGTCTTATCTCTAAGCCTATCCCCTGTAACCAGACATTGCTGCATTCTCCCCGTTCTCATGGCGCCTCAACTTCATTAACAGGCTTTAGTGTGGAGCTTTTGAAGGATTCTTAAAAGTGTAAATAGATTGTGTCTACTGTTTCCCTCCCTTATCCATATACTTATTTGACCCTTCAAAAAGCTCTAGTAGATTAGCGAGGCATGATTTCTTCTTAGCAAAGACAGGCTGCCTTTCCACAGGATGCAGGGTTTGTTCAAGTGCTCCATAATCCTGCCTTTATAGGCTCTGTTGACTTGCTTGGTGTCCAAATAAAACCAATGGGCCATTTCCCAGAGACATCTCTGGTGTCTTTGAGTCTTCAGCATGGTAATCGATCTGGAGAAAAGGCTCTCATTCTTCATATGATATTGATCTTATTTATTGGCTGCAGAGAATTGATGGAGATAGAGGAGGCAAATAAAAATAAAAACCTACAATATGCTTTGCTGTCCATTGCTTGGCGATGTAAAGTGCTTGTACAGAAGTAGCGGGGAGTTATCTGTATCCTATTTCACTTTATGACATACCACCTTGTTTACATCGCTCTTTAAGTTGTATATAGGATATAAATTACCTTCAAATGCCCTGGTCTTGAGTCATTTAGTTTCAGCCATCAATAAAAATTTTAAAGGCAGCAACTGTTCTAAAAAAATGATTATACTTAGAACATAGATATTACTATAATTGAGAAAGACAGTTCATTCTATATCTGTCTCCTGTATCCGTGTGTGTGTGTGTGTGTGTGTGTGTGTGTGTGTGTGTGTGTGTGTGTGTGTGTGTGTATGAATGGGTGAGTGGGCATGCATGTGCAGGCACCAATACTGGGGCTTGAACTCAGGGCCTGGGCAATGTCTCTGAGCTTTGTTCCTTGAGCCATAGCTCCACTTTCAGCTTTCTAGTGATTAATTAGAGACGATCTTGTGGACTTTTCTGCCTAGGTTAGCTTTGAACTGTATTTCTCACATTTCATCCTCCTGAGTAGCTAGGATTATAAGAATGAGCTATAGGCACTCCACTTTCCTGTATCTTTTTGTTTTGTTTTGTTTTGTTTTGTTTTTTGCCGGTCCTGGGGTTTGAACTTTGGGCCTGGACACTGTCCCTGAGCTTCTTTTGCTGAAGGCAAGCACTCTACCACTTGAGCCACATTTCCAGCTTTTTTGAGTATTTTACTGGAGATAAAAGTCTTGTGGACTTTGCTGCCCAGGCTGACTTCAAACCGTGATCTTCAGATCTCAGCCTCCTGAGTAGCTAGGATTACAGGCATGAGCCACTGGCACCCGGCTTCCTGTATCTTTTTGAACCAGGCTTTGAAGCTATGAGGGATCTTCTGACTCCATCATTGAGCTATGCAGCATTTTCTAGTTAAGAGCAAATGAGTTTCTTCTTTAAACATTGACCTCTGCTTAGCACATTTAGTACTATTTGACTTAGGTCTCAAGATAGTGCTATTCCTGGAATGAACTTACATGTTGAAACTTAGAAAAACATCCACAGTCCTATCACATGTGCTCAAATGACCTTTCTTTTCCTATAGCCTCTGCAACAATTTGCTGAGATGAAGGGAATTCTACAGGGCACTTTTAGGTTAGGAACTTCCAGGTTAACTCTTCAACGCTCATATCTTTATGTAACCCATTTGTTGCTGCTTATGAAAATACATTCTGAGAAAAATGACACAAAATGTGGAGAGATTCAAATGTACACTGCTGTTCCTTGCAACATAACTTAGATTCATGAAAAAGAAGGAACACGTGATTAATATGAGAAAATGCACAAATGATTGTGATAAATTAAAAAAAACAACACAAACCTAGGTATGCAACTATGTTAAAATAAATGTAGAGAAGACTAGAAGTACATAGAATCAATACTTTCATAAGTATTAAAAGTTAGTATTTTTCTTTGTTTTCAAAGTTATTATACATGTTTTAAAGTGTATTGTTTTTTGTTTGTTTGTTTTGTCATGGGCCCTGAACTCTGAGCCTGGGCATTGTTCTTCAGCTCTTCAGCCCAAGGCTAGTGCTCTACAACTTGAGCTGCAGTACCACTTATGGCTTTTTCTGCTTATGTGGTGCTGAAGAATCGAACCCAGGGCCTCATGCATACAAGGCAAGCACTCTAACACTAAGCCACCTTCCCAGCCCTTAAAGTGTTTTATACATGGTGACTTTTTGTTTTAATTCAATGTTCATGAAACCAAAATTCATGGCTCAATTCAATGTATTAAAGGAGTAGTTCCATGTTTTTACCAAAGTGAGAGGGTAGGCACCAGTGGCACATGTCTGTAATCCTAGTTATGCAAGAGGCTGAGATCTAAGGATCACAGTTCAACACTAGCCCAGGCAAAAAATGTCCATGAGATGCTTATCTCCAATCAACTACCAAAGAGCTAGGAGAAGAGCTGTGACTCAAGTGGGAGAGCACAGTCCTTCAGCAGAAAAAGCAAATGGACATTACCCAGGTGCTGAGTTCAAGCTCACGTACACAGAAATGAGACCCAAATCATCTACTTTGTTTATATAATTTTTCCTTCAACTGGACTTTGGAAAAGTCAGCCCCACTCATTCTCTCAGCCATGAAAGCAGCTAGAATCCCAAATGACTACTGAAGCCCAAAGCAGAAGTGATTATTCCTGGAGCCATCTGGAGCACCTAGACCTGAACCACTGAACTATTTCAGGAGAAAAGTCACATTATTGGGACTTTCCTAATATATACATTCGAAACCACTCATTAGAATTCTAAATCAGAGAACTTCATGGATCCAATAGAATATGCCTACAAGTTGGATTCATGGCAGACAGTTTGAAACTTCCAGTGTAAAACCCACCTCTGAAGTCCTAGCCAACTGCCTGATTTCCCAGCAACCCAGCCACCCCCACTCTCACCCCGTCCCTCTGTTCCCTCTTCAGCACTGAGCCCTGCACTGTCGTACTGCTTGATGAGGGCGATGAAGCATAGTAGTCCTCAGAATTGCAAAGGCGTATGAATCTGTCCCTGGTTGGAAGCATTGCTCCTGCCAGAATGTGAAAGCTGGCGACATTTTTGGTATTAATTTGTTTCTCCGTCTGTCGCTTACAGTTAGTGTGGCTGTGAGGAATGGATTTGATGCTGTTCAAATATGCCCAATTTCATCCTTAAGCCCCTTCACAGCTGTCAGATGGTGCCAGCCAGTCCCAGGATCTGTTTGCAACTTGTTTGTCAATCAGGCTTCAGTAGTCAATGTGTTTATCACTGTTTATTCCAGCACCACTGCCCTGCCTGGCACCATTGACCAGCTGCAGAAGATGAATGCCAGCATATGGCTGCCTTGAGCTGGGGAGGGAAGGGGGAGCCGCTTAGTAGTAGAGCGCTTGACTAGTAAGCACAAGGCTTTGGGTTCCATCACACACACACACACACACACACACACACACACACACACACACACTGTGTGTGTGCACACATGCACACAAAGGGGAGTGAGTGCATGCGCACATCTTCTCCATCCTTACTCTCTCCCTTTTCCCATCTGTCTCTGGGAGTACTCTTGGCACCAGGACCACAAAGGGATTCTGCCTGCTTCCATGCTTGGCATTTGCTTCTGACCTCTTATGAGGGCATCTGGGCAATCGCCACTTCTAGAAAATGACCCTTTCCCCTACAGACATTCTTAAGATTTCCCACACAGAGTTCTTGGATATTTAACCCTAGACTTGCAATAAGGTATACTCATCCTCAGCTCTGACAGTCATTCTTAGCACCTGTTACAGTGATTCGGCTCCACAGTCAATGCTTCCTTGGGATCAGGACAAGTTGCATCACTAGGGCATGCACTGATGAATGCATTAATCACCCGTCAATAAACAAATGAGCTGAGACTCCTCATGTAGCCATGTTGGTTTCAACGTAGTGACATGCCCCTTCCAGCCTCATCCAGGTCCCCTTGTGGTCACAAACATCTCCTATTAGTTCTTAGTTTATTCTGGGCACTACAGATGCTGCCAGATGTTTACTTTTAACGTGAAGAGAATTACACTACTCTTGTGGTTGTGGGGTGGGGGGAGGAAAGGGAATCTCAGAGCTTCAGGGCTGGCAAACCTCTCTATAGCCCAGTCACTGGGGGCTCCTTCTCCTCCCCTCCAGATGTGGCCCAGCTCCCCCACCCCATAATGCCAAGTCAGCAGATCTGCAGTATTCCAAGCATGGAGGGCCTCGCAGCCTCCAGAGCCCAGCAGCAGCACACATGGCCTGCCATGTGGGGTGCATGTGTGTAATTGAGGTCACGCCTCGACTCCACCAGCCCTCACAGTATTGGGATAGAGACTTTGACTAAAGGGTCCCTTTCTTAGCTCGCCTTTTAAAACAGCTCCCTTCTGGACAAAATGGAGAAACCCCATTCAAATTCTTTGAACTTACGAAAAGACATGGATGGCATTTACAGCCATGAGAGGACCCCAAGACTAATCTCAAAGCCTGACCCACTCACAGCCACACCTCCATTTCCTGATCCCATCAGGGTTTATAGACCAGTCCAGAGGAATTTTTGCTGCTAGGGAGTAAACTGAGGGTAACAGCAGAGTCTGACTTCTTATTTCCCCAAGAATAAATAAGATACAGAGATCCCAAAGCATAGATCCAAGATGGAAGGGTGAGATAACATGGTTGTATTCCTGTCTGCCTATAGCCCCCATCCTGAACCTTCTCCCTCCCCTTCATCAAACCACGGTGTAAAATCATCCAGTCGGAGACTAATGTATCTCACACACAGTAGTCATTTTCCTTCTTTCCTTCCTATAGCTACTTTTGGGCAGAGGTATGCCAAGGTAATCTATACTACCACCTCCCCCACAAAGCCTTCCATCTTCTCCCAATGACTCCTGAATCCTTATGGCATCCTTTCTTCTTTCCAGTCATACATTTCACACATACAGTCTCTGAGCCTTCTAAGAAAACAGGCCCATCAATTAGTCATACCTTCACACAAGTCCCATTTTTCTCCTTTTGTTTAACAATCAGTTACCACTGAGTGATAGCCCTTAAAACCTTTAATGAGGGGCTGAGAAGGTGGCTCAGTGGTAGAGTGCTTGCCTTGCATGCATGAAGCCCTGGGTTTGATTCCTCAGCACCACATAAGCAGAAAAAGACAGACATGGCACTGTGGCTCAACTGGTAGAGTCTAGCCTTGAGCTGAAGAGCTGAGGGACAGTGCCTAGGTCCAGAGTTCAGGCCCCAGGACCGACAAAAAAAAAAAAAAAGCAACCTTTAAGGAGCCAGAATAAGGGAACACAAGGGAAAAAGAGTCTGGGTACTCATGGGGAAGACCTGGAAATATGTGACTCTAGACTCGCTCGTAACAGTGACCAGAAGTGAGGTTATTCCTGCCTTCTCTAAAGTAAACAGCAAGTAGGCACCGCCTTAAGCATTCCCCTCTGGATGGGTTGATCTCAGGACAGGGAGAGGTCATTGGAAGCAATGGAGAATATTGCCAGAGCCTTTCTTTGGTTCATTGGTCATGAATTCGAATTGTCAAGTCAACCACTCTGGATTTGAATCTTAGCTCCATAACTGAGGTCCCAACTCCTTGGGACTGGACTTGCTCCTGACCGGGACTTGCTTAAGATCATCCATCCTTGATTGCTACATGTGTGGAGAAGGGATATTGTAACACTTAGCTCATAGGGGAGCTATAAAGTATACACACAATAATCTTGGTAAATCATTGGGCCCACTACATTGGAAGACCTCAATCAACATTAGTTATTACTACCATTATGGTGTTTTATATTCCAATTCTAGACCCAGCCCTCCCCTAGCAGATCTAGTTGTGTGCGCCAGGGCCCATCCAGGCTATCCTTGCTTTCTATTCAGCCAGATGTGGCCAAGTGAATAGGGCAGATGGGGCAGGCTGGGAGGGCCAAGAATTGGACAGGACCACCCATCAGGCTGGGGAAGGTGCTGGCAGGACAGCCGGAGCTGCAGCTGCTGGGCAGCCATCCAGGGTGAGAGGCATGAGGCAGTGAACAAGGGTGTGGAAACACAACAGGTGGCAGCTCAGTAACAGTCGGCGGCTGGTGGGGAGCAGCAGACTCTCTAGCATTTGCTAACGGGGTGTCATTTCCAGCAGGTGAATCACAGCAATGAGCAGTTCCAGAGGGGTCTTCTGAAACCCAAGCAGGCAGACCCCAACAGGAATGTCTATCTTCAGATTCCACAAGGCAACAAAAGCCTAGATCTGGGGGGTATGGACATTGTGGGTAACCAAAGAAAGAAGCACAGGACCTCATGCCTAGAAAGACCACCTAGGGTACCAAGATGAAGTCACAGGGACAGTTTACAGGAAACAGAGATATTACTAGAATACAGCTAGCGGGAGAGAAGGGTGTCATTGATAGGGATGTGCCAGGTCAGGGCAAGCACAGCAGGTCTGAGACTACTGTTCCCATAATGAGGGTACAGGAGAGGAAAGCTAGACTAAAAATAGCTTCTTTTTCCTTCTTGGTTCCCAGGAAATGATAACTCATAACTAGCCCATAAATAGACCTATGAGGCAAAACAGACCAAAAGACCAGTAACAAAAGGTACTTGTAGCAGGAGGTAATAGTGAAGATAATCTCTCTCTCTTTCTCTCTCTCCCTTCCTCTCCTTCCCTCCCTCTTCTCCTTCTACCTTTTCTTCCTCCTTCCTCCCCTCCCTACTTCCCTCTTCCTTCCCTCCCTTTTCTTTTAGTATTCTAGTTTTACTAATTCTTGCTCTTTTATTCCCCATCGATCATGGGGCTTGAACTCAGCCTGGGTGCTGTCCCTAAGCTCTTTTTGCACAAGGCTAGCACTCTATCACTTTGGGCCACAGCACCACTTTCAGTTTTCCAGTTATTTGGAGGTAAGAGTCTCATGGACTTTCCTGTCCAGGCTGGCTTTGAACCATGATCCCCAGATCTCAAGTGCCTCAGCCCTGAGCTCTGGCTGAGCCCTTGCCTCCTCCCTAGCAAGATGGACTGAAGAGCTTATGACCTGGCCTTGGTGGGAACAAGGGTTGCCTCTCAGTTTGCCCTCTACTATAGAATGTGATCAGAGGAGTGAATAACATACTAGCCTTCCTGGAGCTGTGCCTCTAGGAATGAAAAACCTGGGTCACAGAACCTCACTGACCTCCAGGACTTCCTAGATACTTAAAAGGCAAAAATGTCCCATGGTACTAGCCTAGATCTTTCCAACAGGGAATTTAATTGAGAATCAGTTGCACACATGATAAGACTAAGAGGCCAGGGCTGGGATGTGCGGCCAGGGAGAGAGGTGACATGTGACTTCAGTGGAAGCCGTAAAGAGGTCTGATTCTGCCAAAGACACTATGAGACGCAAAAAGAAGGGAACTCGTATTTGACTTTCTCCTTCCTCCCACTTATTAAGGTTTTCCCAGGATCCCCACCCCCATTGGTTAAATTCACCTAAACGCCAAAGAATAGAATGCTTGGGAAATGGGGGGTCTATGTAACTAATCTCCAGGAGGTCAAAGAACCAAACTGCAAGTAAACAGGCAACTGGCAAGCACCGGCCAAGAGTACCAGTGGGCTTTGTATACCCCACTTGCAAGTCTGTTCTAGAGAAGTGCTAGAACTGGCTCCCCAGGGGCGGCATCCTCCCTAAGCCCTCTTAGCCTCACACAGATGGGAGGCTGCCTCTGGTGGAAAAGACATCTCCTTAATAGAAGACTATTGTGAACATTTATCAAGCAGGATGCTACCCCTGGGCAGGTGGAGGAGGGGGGTAGTAGAAACCTGGGCATTGCCTGAAACAAGTGATATCCTCCCTTGGGAGTCACCTGCGTTTGTGTCCTAGTTAAAGGCTGGACTGAGTCTGCTGTATGGAGGCTCTTTGAGCCATTTCCTACCCTGGAAGAAGTCATGCCCTGGGTATTGAGAAACAGTCAGGTATCTGGCTGTAGATTAGACTCAATGTACTCTTTACAGACGACCAGAAAGCCTTCTCCTCCATCTCTCTGCCTCCTGCCCTAAACCCATTTGTTCCAACTTCCTTCAGTCTCTTCAAGTTGCTCACCCAGGAAATTCAGCCTGAGCTGGCACTAATGGCAGGCTCTACTGTGTGGCCCTTATTCCTTCTAGGCATAGCACATGCTCCTTTTCCACATCCACCCCTGCTATGGGAATACCTTCAAGGCTCTCCGCACTGGGGTCCTGGGAATGAGGGTTAGGGAGGAGACAGGGTGGAGAGAGGTAAAGAACATTTCTAAGATTCCTGAAAGCTTTTCTGGCCTTGCCCAGCATGGGCTGAGAGTCTGAATATGAGCCCAAGAAAGCATGTAAAACAGCATCATCTCCCAGCCCTGTCTAGACTCCCCTTGGACAATCACAGTGTAACTCCTGCCCAAACACTGGCTTTTTAGCTTCAAGGTGTCAGGTATGTCTTGTGTGCTCTGCTCACAGCCCTAGAAAACCTGTCAGCCATAGTACAAAATAAAACTGTGGCACTCCCTGTTGAAATTTATTTAAAAGAGTTGATGTGGAGCCAAGTGGTAGAATGCTTGCCTAGCATGTATAGGGCACTGGCTTCAATCCTCAGCATCTAAAATCAAAAGGTTAACATTTTCAAGATGGAAGCAATAGAGCATTCAACCAAGGGCTGGATCCTTTGAAATGCAACTGCAAAGGTGGCAGGCCCATGAAGCCAGCCTGGTCCTAGATGGTAGATGGGGTAGTTGCCTCCAAAGATACCACCCTCTGTACCCACATCAAGAGATGAAGCCTAATTCCTCTCCCTTGAATGGAAAGCAATGGACAAGACATCCTTGCACCTGCAAGACAAGTTATAAGAAACCTTACAAAAGCTAGGCATATATCCATGCCGAACTTCAAACTCTACTACAGAGCTATAATAACAAAGACAGCATGGTACTGGCACAAAAACAGACCCGAAGACCAATGGAACAGAATAGAAGATCCAGAAATAAATCCACAGGCCTACAGCCAGCTGATATTCGACAAAGGAGCCAAAGACATACAATGGAAGAAACAGCCTCTTCAACCACTGGTGGTGGGAAAACTGGGCAGCCACATGCAGAAAACTAAAAGTGGACCCCAGCCTATCACCATGCACCAACATCAACTCAAAATGGATTAAAGACCTTAACATTAAACCTGAATCTCTGAAACTACTGCAGGACAGAGTAGGAGAGACACTTGAACTAATAGGCACAGGAAGGAACTTCCTGAACAGAGTCCCAGGGTCACAACAAATTGGAGAGAGACTCGACAAATGGGACTACCTTAAAATAAAAAGCTTCTGCACAGCTAAATCTATCACAACCAAGCTAGAAAGACAACCAACTAATTGGGAAAAATATTTACCAGAAATATATCAGACAAGGGGTTAACATCCTGAATATACAGGGAATTCAAGAAACTAATCCCTCCCAAACCTAACAAACCAATTACTAAATGGGCAAGGGAACTAAAGAGGGACTTCTCAGATGAAGAAATAAAAATGGCAAAGAAACACATGAGGAAATGTTCATCATTCCTGGTGGTGAAGGAAATGCAAATAAAGACAACCCTGAGATACCACCTTACCCCAGTCAG